>NC_058377.1:84194295-85419295 GCF_018350175.1 Felis catus | reverse complement strand
ATTTGCAATGACATGGGTGGAGCTAGAGAGTATTTTCCAAGTGAAATAAATCAGGGAAAGACAAATACCATCTGATTTCATTCATGTGTGTAATTAAAGAAAAAAGACAAATGATCATAGGGGGAAAAAGAGAGAGAGAGACAAACCAAGAAACAGACTCTTAACTGTAGAGAACAAACTGATGCTTATCAAAGGGGAGATGGGTGGTGGATGGATTAAATAGGTGATGAGGATTAAGCAGTGCACTTGTGATGACCACTGGGTGATGTATGAAAGTGTTTTATCGCTATACTGTTGAATCTAATATTATACTGTGTGTTAGCTAACTGGAATTTAAATAAAAACTTAAAAAACTAAAACTATGTGATCAGTCTTAGGAACTTTATGAAACATTCATGTTTACTTATTCAATGTAGTGAAGGTAAGTCTTATATGATGGTTATAATCACCAATTAATCAGTTTTTATATTATGAAAACTATGCAGATTTTATAGAAACTAAAGTGACAGTAAATTGCGGAATTGTTGCTTCATTAAAGTCATCAGAAATTAATGATTAATGGAAATAAATTTCACTATTTCGCTATGACCATCAAGTGCAGAATTGTTTGGAGTTATTACCAAGGCACATGGCAAAAATAAGCTAAGTGTGTATCATGTTGAACCATAAGAAACACGAGATACAGACTTCACAGAGGATCATTTCATCTGTATAGCTAATCCCCGATCTTTTTGGTGAAAGGGGTATCATGAATACTTTGTATTTTAGAACCAAGATAGATTTCCCCTCCCCTACAATTCATTTATCAAGCTGCCTGGTATCTCCTATTAAAAGAGAAGAGGAAATTCCTTTCTGACCTTGCAAATGATCATTTTCTTTCTTGAAGCATGAGATTTGATTGCCCTTGCAATCTGGGCTCACACTTACTGCCTGCATTGTGAATAACAGTTCCTTTCTCAGTCATAGTGTTTGACTCTATGACCTCCCACAGAAATGAATTCCAAACACAGACCTTGCATTGGAAAATGGAGATGAGAGTTCTTTGATACTAGAATGGTGAAAGTATTGAGCTAGGAGCATCCTGTTCTGAATTCTCTATAAATGCAAATCTATCTGGGTCAGAGAGGAGACACCCAAATAGTTTTGGGAAACATTTGCCCTATGAAATTGTACTTAAAAATTGCAAGGTGGAACTTTCTGTCTCTATGTTGATTAGAGGAAATGGAGAATATTTTGCCAGTAAATGTGGCTGGAGGAAAGCAGCCATTTTGGTAAATTATTAATTCAGATTTGTTTTCAGAATATGTAATATTGTGGGTGGAACAAGGGGAAAAATTGACCTTTGCTTTATTAACTCTTTGGTAAACATATTTGTACAGTGCTTTGTAGTTTATGATGTGATTTTTCTGGGTTGAAGTTATCTCATTGATTTTTTTAATGTAATTTATTGTCAAATTGGTTTCCATACAACACCCTGTGCTCATCCCAACAAGCGCCCTCCTCAATGCCCATCACCCACTTTCCCCTCTCCCCAACCCCCCATCAACCTTCAGTCCGTTCTCAGTATCCAGGAGTCTCTTACGGTTTGCTTCCCTCCCTCTCTGTAACTTTTTTTCCCCCTTCTCCTCCATGGTCTTCTGTTAAGTTTCCCAAGATCCACATATGAGTGAAAACATATGATATCTGTCTTTCTCTGACTGACTTATTTCACTTAGCATAATACCCTCCAAGTTCTTAATCTTTGAGGTAGGTAAGGATTATTGTTATTGGTACAAATCCCCAGTAATTGTGAAAATAGTACTGGAAAGGGGGAGGCACTTGGGTGTCTCAGTCAGTTGAGCATATGATTCTTGATTTCAGCTCAGGTCACGATCCCAGGGTTGTAGGATGGAGCCCCAAGTTGGGCTCTGCGCTGAGTGTGGAGGCTGCTTGGGATTCTCTCTCTCTCTCTCTCTCTCTCTCTTGCTTTCTCGCGCTCTCTCTCCCCCTGCTTCCCTCCCTCTGCCCCTCTACCTGCCCCTCTCTCTCAAATTAAAAAGAAAAAGAAAAAGAATATTGGAAAGGAGTATATAAAATATACAGGTAAGCAACTATTTTGGAATATTCTCAGACACTTTGGAAGTTCACGGGGTGCCTGGGTGGCTCAGTCTGTTGAGTGTCCGACCTTGGCTCAGGTCATTATCTTGCGGTCTGTGAGTTCAAGCCCCGCATCGTGCTCTGTGTTGACAGCTCAGAGCTTGGAGTCTGCTTTGGATTCTGTGTTTCCCTCCCTCTCTGCCCCTCCCCCGCTCATGCTCTGTCTCTCTCTGTCAAAAAAATAAACATTAAAAAAATTAAAAAAAAAAACAAGAAACTTTGGAAGTTCTTATTTACATATACAATAGCCCCCTCCTATCTGTGGGGGATACTTTCCAAGACCCCTAGTGGTTTGCCATAGATAATACAGAACTCTATATACTATGTTTTTTCCTATAAGCATATACCTATGATAGAGCTTAATTTATAAATTAGGCATAATAAGAGACCAACAACAGTAACTATAAGAAAATAGAACCATTAAAGTAATATACTGTAATAAAAAAGTTATGTGAACATGGTCTCTCTCAAAATATCTTATTGTGCTCTACTCATCCTTTTCTTCTTGTGCTGATGTGAGATAATAAAATGCCTACATGGTGAGGTGAAGTCAGGTGAATGCTGTAGGCACAGTGACATAGCAGTAGGCTACTATTGACCCTCCGAGACTACATCAGGAGGATCATCTGCTTCCAGGTGGTGGTTGACCTGGGGTAACTGAAACCTTGGAGAATGAAACCGCAGATAAGGGGGACTACTGTGAATAGAATGCTCACTACCAATCAAACTTAATGACTTTTTTTAGGCATCCAAAGCAGTTTTACCACATTTTGGACAAATTGACATTGCTAATCTTATTTCAGTCAGTGTGCATTTTGGATAGGAAAAACTGACACTTCAAAATATTTATCATTAACTTTTCATCATTTCATGTTGTTTTCTTATCTAATTTGTGTGAATTTGAAATGCTCTACTGCACTCCTTTAAGATATTTAAAAAAAAAAAGGGGCATTTTTTTCTTATTAAAATATGTTTCACCACTTTTTTGTGGTGAAGTATGATAACCTAAAATTTCCCATTTTAATCTAAGGATACGTTCTGTGGCATTAAATGCATTCACATTGTTGTGAAAACATTATTACCATGCATCCAGAATTTTTACATCTTTCCATATTGAAATTCTGTATCCATTAAGCATTAACTGTCTCTCCATCTCCCTCTTCCTTAGCCTCTGGCAGCCACCATTCTATTTCTGTCTCCATGAATGTAACTACTCTAGGTACCTCATGTAAGTGGAATCATAACGGTATTTGTCCCTTTGTGCATGGCTGAATTCACTTGTCATCATGTTTTCAAGTTTCATTCGGGGTGCAGCATATGGCACAATTGCTTTCCTCTAGGGCTAAACAATATTCCACTGCATGTGTGGACCACAGTTTGTTTATTCATTCTTCTGTTGATGGACATTTGGGTTGCTTCCACCTGTTGGCTATTGTGGTTATGCCTACTTTTAGTTAAAGATTTTTATTATTCAAAGTACTATTGAAGAACCTCAGTGAGTAAACTTGTGATAAGATGGTTGAAAATATGGATGTGATTATTTCCATAATTATTTTTATTATCATTCATTATCATTCCTTTGACATGCTCAAGGTATTTTATTTGTAAATATTTATTGCCTTCACTTGAAAGCCTTATAATTTATCGAGTCCCTATCTATACTGTAGTTTAAATGCTGAAAAGATAGACCAGGCATAAATGTGAAGGAGGTCATGTCCAGATTTAGTATGCATATGTAAATTATTTGACCTGCGAGTGTGTATAAAATTTGTAAAAATTAGTTACAAGCACCTATAAATGAGTTTTTACACTAAATTCTGTATTTTTGATTCCTAAGAAAATCTGGAACAGCTAGCAATGTATTGGATCACCCTTCCATATGACAACATTTTGTGGAGCTTAGTGGCAGTTGCAACTTTTAGACAAAATTCATACTCTTCAGTGGAACATAGATTCTGTATGATCCACTTTTCTCAGTTATGTATTCTTAGGCTCTAACACAGACCTGTCTTCTAGATATGTGTGCACTTGACATATGAGTAGTCCAAACTCAGGCATGCTGTGTGAAATTCACACAGGAATTCAAAGAGTCAGCATGAAAAAAATATGACAAAGTATCTTATCAATAATTTTGGTATTGACTATAATTTTAAATGGCAATATTTTGGTTAAATAAATTACTAAACTATCTTTGACCTGTTTATTTTTACCTGTTCTTTAAATGTAGCTACTAGATAATTTAAGATTATATAATGAACCTCACATTAAATTTTTGACAGTGCTGCTCTTGATGTTTATGGTTTAATAGAGAGGTTCTAAGCTCTGTAGCCCATAGGCTAAATCTGACCGGTCACCGTTTTTGGTATGATCCACAAGTGAAGAATGATTTCCACAAATGAATATTTGCTATCTGTTTGATTGTAGGGAACACTAGTTTTGAACCCCAATTAAGTGAAATGCTATTCTCCCCAAAGAATTTCACTTTTCCCAGTAGTAAACCTATATTATTAAATATTGTACACAATTATTATATTTTGAAATTTATAAAAAATATATGGAAATTTATTTATTTTTCTTGTTATTTAAATTCTGATGTTTTAGCCTTGATTTTGCCTCTTAGTGTGCAATGCCTAAAGTATTTACTATGTCTTTTTAGAGAAAAAGTTTATTAACTGCTGGTCCAATAGGGAACTGATGCAGGCACTTTTGGAAGGAATGGAAATGCTTTAGATTCTGAGAGACAAGAGTTCTAATCTTATTCAATGATCTGATGTCTGAGTCTTAGTTTTCTCATCTATAAAATGACTGTAGCAATTCCTTTCTGGATCATTTTGAAAATTAAGTAAGATGCTCTATGAGATGTTTTGTGGAAATGGTGATTCTTGCATTTTCTCTGCCTATGATGCTCTTCCTTATCAACCTGACTCAGTTACTTCTCGCCTGTTTTTAGCCTAATAACATGCCAGAGGAACATTTCCTTCTCTTGCCTGAGCCTAGGTTGGCTATCCCCAGAAATCCCGTACTTCTACTTGCTGCTGTTTATCACATGTCTGTCTCTGCTTTCTAAGATTTTAAGCTCTATGTCGGAAGTGTCTCATAAAGCCACTATATCCTAGGACTGACACATAACAAGAATTCAGTACATATATTTTGGATCATGATGCAAAATGCTGTACATATGACACATACAAAACTCAGGAAGATTCAGGAGGAGAATTCTTTTTTCCACAGAGATTTCACAGTTTGTGTCTGGAGATTTGAGTCATGTTTTGGAACAAATAGTTTAAACATACTTTACTCGTCCCTCTGTAATACTCGGATTTTCTCAATCGTCTTTATTAAATGCTTAGCACAGTGCCTGGCACATGGTAAGCCCTCAATACATTTTTTCTTCTCTAATGATGGATGATGATGATGATGGTGAATACTGAATATCACAATTACCAAATTATCTAGGTGCTAGATAAAGTTGAGAAGTCAAAAATTCTGGAAAACAGGTAGGAATCCATTTTAGGGTAAATAAATCAATTATCCCAACATCCAAATTCAAACCACTGTTCAATAACCAAAATCTTGGCTTTATTTTTTTAATGAGCAAGATTTGAAATACAGGACAGTTAAAAACTTAGAACCCAGGTAAGTTCTGAAAACCAAAATGAACTTTTAACATATCTTGAATTTACATGTTAGGTGCAGATTTAAACAATAAATGTCTATTTGCCTAAAAAAAAAAAACTTTGGTAGGAATGACAACTGAGAGTTGTGGCTCCTATTCAGAACGTAAGAGTTAACACCAGGGAAGGAAAAGCATGTCATAAGGTCCGCATTAGGCTTTGACACAGGAATGGACATTAGGCTCTAGAGAGGGTAGAACTGATAATAAAATTCAGCCCCAAGGTTCCCTTTTCCACCCTTTCCTAACCTTGTAATGAAGGTCATCCAATATATAATTTTAAAAGGCCAGATGTAGGTGAATTAAGATGCCACCAGAAGATGGAGTCATTATTCTCCTTAATATTATGTATATATTGTACCACACTTCAGATATTTCTGTAATTTCTTTTGAGAATTCTGTAATTTCAAAATTACAGTCTTCAGTTCTGTTCAGTTTAACCAGTATTTGTCAAGTATCTACTATGTGCCAAGCAAAAGAGATACAGAGACGGATATAGACTCAAAGCCTACTTCAGAGGACCTCACAGTCTGGTGGAAGAAATGCGTGTAAGAGATACCTATTCACTGCATAAATGCTATGATAGCACCCTGCACGGTTACTGTAGAAGCATGGCAAGGGTATCAAAGATGGGCTCCTATGCCTAGGACTGAAAATAAATCACAGCAGCCCTCCTGGATGAAGTAAACCAGAGCAGACTTTGTGTGTGAGTGATTGAATGAGGGTGTGTATGTGTGGTACAACCTAGATTTATGACAATCTACTATTTATTTACCCTTTTATCTTTCCCGACCCAGAGCAAAATTTAGGGTTATAACACAGTAATTATGGTGGTGATTCCCAGTGTTGAGAGAGAAGACTCAGAATGGGATGAGGGGATGTAAAGAATGGATTTTGAGATTCTTTCAGAATTTCAGGGTGCAGGGGCACTGATGAGTATCATAATGTGGAAATTTTTGTGGCATAGCATAAGGGCAGATCAGAGTTGTGATGGGGATGGAGATGCGGCAAGTGAGGAGGAAGAAGCCAGATGAGACCATGATAAGGAACTTGAGTTTTTATCCTGTAAACAGTAGGGAATCATTAAGTGGATAGTGACATGGTCAGATTTTTGCCTTAAGTTAGAGCTTAAAAAAAGAGGTAAAACCAAAATGTACGTATGTATGTTTTTGCTTATTCAAGATTTTAAGGTTTTGATCAAGTATTGAGAAAATATCCAATTTTTAGGTCTGCATTCCTATATGGCAACAATATGCTAGAGATCAATACCAGCTGATACATTGTATGAGACCTAGAGGATCTTTTTTTCCTCAGTGACCACACATTAAAGTTCATGGAAGGATTCTGTCTCAATTTTGGTCACTCCTAAATAAATCCAGGTATTTTTCTGTGTTTAGTCAGGACTGAGCCAATTGTCCCACTCCCTAGTGGCAGAGTTTGCCATGATTTTTATCTCTTAACTGGAACCAAATGGAATGGGAAAAGGATCAATAACCTCAAGGATGACTTAGGCTAAAGAGTGGAGAGTCTTGGCCCATTTCCTGGTGTAGTGGAAAGACAGGAACCAAAACAAATGTGTGAGCTGATGTGCTAGTGTTGTGAATAGACTCCAGCAACACAAAATGGATGACCAACTGCCTCAGGAAAGGCAACCTGAAGAGGGGTTAGAGAAGACTGTATCAAGCAGAGAAATAGAGGAAGAGAATTTTCCTGAAACAGTCCTAAAGGTCATTTGTTATCTCAACCTAATTATTTCACTCTCAAGCATGTCCTGGTTTGGACAGTAGATCACACAGTCACCTGTGTGACACATAGAGCAAGTATGGGGAAGACATCTCACCTTCCAGCAGAATCGTTGTCCACTTTTTTTGAAACACAGCTACTCTTTGTCTCTCAGCTTGACTTGCAGTTGGAGGTGGCCATGTGACTAAGTTCTCTTCAATGAAATGGCAGCAAAAGTGATGTGTTCCCAAGAGCAAAAGGGCTAAGGAAGTATGCAAATAAAAAGACACTGTGCTCCTTACTCTAGCCCAAACTTCTTGTTTGAAAAATTTTGAAAAGGTTGGATGAAAATTTTTTTATGTTTATTTGTTTGTGAGAGAGAGAAAGAACATGAGTGGGGGAGGGGCAGAGAGAGAGGAAGACACTGAATCCGAAGCAGGCTACAGGTTCTGAGCTGTCAGCACTGAGCCTGACGAGGAGCTCAAACTCACGAGCTGTGAGATCGTGACCTGAGCTGAAGTTGGGTGCTTAACTGACTGAGCCATCCAGGTGTCCCAAGTTGGGTGAAATTTTAATACCTGTAAGTACTAGGTAGTTATAGATCTCCTTAAGATGTTTTTTATAGAACATTTGAAGGCATTGCCATGCAACAAAAAACAAGCTGCCAAATAATATGGCAGTGATACCATTTCTATAAACATAAAATCCATATATAATTTATTATGTACTTATATTTCTATATGTGTACATAGGAAGAGATCTAACCTATAAAATCTAAAACTGTTAATACTATTCATTAATTATTATATCAAGTGTGTTAGAATGCACAAATCGATATTTTAAGATTGGAAAAATAACATTGGGTATTAATTTTGATAATTCTAGAGATGAAGTGAAAGTTAGGAATTACACAAGTGACTTCAATATGTTTCACTAATGATTTCTGACATTTGATAGATTTTAAACCAGTTTCTTTTTTTGTGCAAACCTCGAAAATAAATTCTCCTAAAGTCTCCAAATGTAATTTATTTTCTTATTAATGTTATAAAAAATCAGTTCATGTTAATAGAATTCTGATTTTTTAACCTTGTGCTTTCATAATCATATGCTTTAATATGGAGGAAAAATGTGCCAATTTGTCTGTTACGATCTAGCTGTTTCCTTCATTTATTAATCATATTTTCTGATGTACCCAAGACATAATTAAAAACCATGGGCACAGGGGGCAGACATGCCTGGATTTGAATCATAGTTCTTCAATTTTCTTTGCTTTGTGTTCAAGAGCAAGTTACTTAACCTCTTTCGGCATCATTTACATATCTTCCTGAAGTGCTTTTGAGGATTAAATGCTACAATGTGTCTGCAGTGCCCAGAACAGTGTGACAGAGTAGACAATGAGAGGCCCACTCTTATCTCTTACCCTGTCTTTGCTTTCATCTCAGTTCACTTTTAAGAATCCTTTTTTTTTCAACGTTTATTTATTTTTTTGGGGGACAGAGAGAGACAGAGCATGAACGGGGGAGGGGCAGAGAGAGAGGGAGACACAGAATCGGAAACAGGCTCCAGGCTCTGAGCCATCAGCCCAGAGCCTGACGCGGGGCTCGAACTCCCGGACCACGAGATCGTGACCTGGCTGAAGTCAGACGCTTAACCGACTGCGTCACCCAGGCGCCCCAAAGAAGCAGTAAATATAATTTAATGCAGTTATTAAATAAGAATTCATAAACCTTCCATTGCCCTATCCATTTGTACCACCCATTCTCTCAGAACAGTTTAGTAGGCTGTTGGCAATTTTAAAAGCAAAGAAGCTAATATTATTTGATCTTCCGTTTTGTCTCTTTTTGTAAATTATTGTTTTCCTTTGAATTATATTTTATCTATTAAGATTGAGATATGGGGCACCTGGGTGGCTCAGTCAGTTGAGTGTCCAACTTTGGCTCAGGTCACAATCTCACATTTGTGGGTTCCAGCCTGGCATCTGCTGACAGCTCAGAGCCTGGAGTCTGCTTCGGATTCTGTGTCTCCCTCTCTCTCTGCCCCTCCCCTGCTTGCGTTCTGTCTCTCTCTCTCAAAAAACAAAACATTAAAAATTTTGTAAGATGTATTTATTTTTTTAATGAATATTTTAAAAAAATTTTTTTATTGCTTATTTATTTTTGACACAGACACAGAGAGTGAGCAGAAGGGGGACAGAAAGAAAGAGAGGGAGACACAGAATGTGAAGCAAGCTCCAGGCTCTTCGGGGCTCAAACTCACAAATTGTGAGATCATGACCTGATGTCAGGCACTTGACTGAGCCATCCCGGTGCCCCTTAAAGTTTTAGACAAAATGAGAAAAATGGAAATTAAGTTGGGGCAAATGTGGAAGAAGAGCAGGTTTTTAAAATAAGTAGTAAATCAGATATATTGGTCAGTATCAAAGAAGCAATATTAGAAAGAGCCTGCTTTTTATTACAAGATTCATGCAAGTGTATGTATTAATAATACAGAAAATTTAGTGTATAGAAATAAGCTGATGTAAATAGGAAAAAAAGAGTCTTATACCAACCATAATCTCACTATTCTGAGTAGCTATTTTCAACGGTTTGGTGTATGCCCTTTTTATACCGATATATATATTTAAAATCTTACTTACTTTTTGAGACTTGCTATTTTGCAGTTAATACATTGTTACCACTTTCCATTATAAATTATTCCTTAGCGTTATTTTATTTAAACATTTTTTAAATGTTTGTTTATTTTTGAGAGAGACACACAGAGCATGAGCATGAGTAGGGGAGGGGCAGGGAGAGAGACAGACACAGAATCCGAAGCAGGATCCAGGCTCCGATCTGCCAGCACAGAGCCCAACACGGGGCTGGAACCCATGAACTCTGAGATCATGACCTGAGCTGAAGTCGGACGCTTAACCGAGCCACCCAGGCGCCCCTGCTTGTGCACATTTTAAAGATTTGATATACGTTGCCAAATTTTCCTCTAAATGTTGTAGCATTTGTGTTTTCACCAGCAATACATGAAAGTATCATTTTCCCTGTATTCATTAATCCTTAAATTCACTAATCCTTATCACTAGAAATCTTTTTGATCATTGTTTTAGTTTCAAGTATTTTATTAGTTGCAATATTGAACTTTTTTATGCATTTATTCTTTTGCCATTTGTATGTTTTTTCTTTTATAAATTGTGTGTTCATTTTCTTTGCTCCTAGTATCTTTTTGGTGTTTATCTTTTCCTTAATAATTTTTTTAATCTACCTGACATGGATGGACCTAGAGGGTATTATGCTAAGTGAATTACGGTCAGACTGAGAAAGACAAATGCAATATGATTCCACTCATGAATGGAATCTAAAAAATGAGTAAACAAACTAAAAGCAGAATTAGAACTATAAATGCAGCGAACAAACTGATGGTTGCCAGAGGGGAGGGGGGTCAGGGTTTGGGCAAGATGGATGAAGCTGACGGGAGATACAAGCCTCCAGTTGTGGAATGAGTAAGTCATGGGAATAAAAAGCAGAGCATAAAGAATACAGTCAATACTGTAATAGTGATATAATGGGACAGATGGTAGCTGTGCTTGTGGTGAACATAGCATCATATATAAACTTGTAAAATCACTAAATAAAAAAAGCAACAGTAAATAATTTTTAGTGTACCTCAAAGTGCTTTTATTAGGAATATTGACTTATTGTCACATTGCAAATATTTTCTCAGTGTATTGTTGCTTTTCAATTTTATTAAATCTACTTTTCGAGGTACATAAGTTCAGGACTTTAATTTAATTAAATTTACCCATATTAGACTTGGAGAGATATTTTCCTTTCAGACTTTACAAATCAGCTGTATTATCTGCTAGTACTCTTATTAAATTTAAATTTTGAAGTCACCAAAAGCGTGTAAAGTAAACAGTGGATTTGACGTATTTTCTGAAGTTTTAGTCAGTTGTCCATGCCAGTGCTGCCTATTTAACAATCCACCCTTTCCTTGTTGATTTGAAATTCAGACCACAATCCTTTATCTGATTACCCTGGGGCCAGATATATTTTGGATTTTAGAAAAGTAATGTAGTACATTGACCATATGTTATGTCACAACCTCAGTGAAGTATGAAACAGTTCCATGGAATGAATGAATCACTTTAATATTTTCACAGCGAAACATTCACATTAAGTGGGAGAAGTATAGTTTATAAATCAGTCTTTGCTGCTTTTGCTGCCTGATGAGTTCCGAAAACAATCCAGTTTTCAGAGAATGTTGGATTTTGGAGTTGTGGCTAAGAGACAGTGGACTTACATTGCATTTAATGTGTAATAAAGCCCTAAGTATACACATTGTGTCTGTTTTGATCTGTTTTTTTAGTTCCGTCTTAAGCTACACACTGTGATATAGTACTGTAATGATTTTAATATACATTTTAATATTAGTCTTACTGTTTCTCCTTTTTTCCCCAGAAATGTCTTGGTCATTATTTTTTTTAGATGTATTACAGAATATCTTTTTCAAGGTACAAAGAAATTACATTGGAGAATTGTAGATTAATTTGGGAGAAGCACAGCAAGTAGGGTTGAGCTATGTTGGTGATTGAGAGAGTTATGCTCCCTCTATCTGGGTACTGTCTATTGTAAACTCTTAGAGGTCCATCCTCAACTCTCAAGACCAGTTTGAGAAGTGTTGGTCTCTTGTCACATTTCCAGAAGTATATTTGGCTGGATACCCCTGAGGTGCTCTTATGGTTATCAATAACATCTATTCGCATCTTAAAGGCTCTTAGGTAGCATTCTATAAAGAAACACACTTATCTTGATTAAACCTAGTGTTTAAGAAAATTACTTGACCTGAAAATCCCTATTTCATAACACTGAACAAATCGCTTAGGAAATAGTTGTCTAATGAAAAATAAAAGCATTCTGAATCTGAGGATTCTTATTCATCACTAAATCCATCATAGGTATTTATTGAATGTCTGCTGTCTGCCCATTATAGTTGAATGTACTGAAGATATGAAAACATTTTATCCTTGCCACGGGGACAGACAGACACCAGGAAAACTATTAGGGACTGCTGAACTGCAATTCTTACTTCCCTCTGAAGGTACAGAGGCATCTCATTGATATTCATATCACAGAACCAATATAGTGCATTGATTATATCAACATTGGAATTTAGTAAATATACTAGATAAAAGAGTGAAATAAAGGGGGGGTAGCACGATCTGTAGTATATGGTAGTATATTTTAGCTCATATATGCATAGAGAGAGAGGACGAAGCCAGAATGGACTTCATAGACAAAGATGGACCAAAGCTGAGCCGCAAAGGATTGATGAAGATAGATTTTCTCCACCACTGCAGGCAATAATGATTGGAAATATGCTTCTTGGAGATGTAAAGTGCATCACACTGAGTCTAACCCATATGCAGACAGTTTTCTGTAAGGATAGTGGCCTATCTGGCTTATCCTCTTTGGGCCTCAGAATCCTAACTACAGTTTGCAAAGAATTTTCTGATTCAGATAGTCACTTTAGTGAGTGACAGAAAATGGGGTTTATTGCTTGGTGTAAAGAAATGAAATGTTCTAGTGTTGGAAACAGTGCAGGACTAGAGTAACTGAAGTGACAGGGTAAGCAGACACAATACAGAAGTGGCCTGCCACACTTTCTTGTCAACTGAACTCTCAAGTTTATTTGGAGAATTCATAAGCAACTAAAATGGTTCCTTTGCTACCCTTGATTGGCCTACCCAATTTGGTTGGTGCCAGTTTATCAATTTCCTCCCCAAATGTACAGTCTGACTGTTTTATTTCTCTCCTGTGTCTTATAAATCCTGTTTTTGCTTTTGTTCCTTGGCTCAGTCTAACAACAGACTCTCTCATATGTGTGTACACAATTTGTGTGCAAAATGACTACCTGACTTTCAGTTATTTTCTGACATTGATATTTTCTTCCTGAGCTCTTGCCCATTGGATCATGGGGGGGGGGGGTGGGAATAACTGAATGTTTGATTGAGTTTAAGGCTTAGTCTGATTTGATCATTTAAATAGTTTTTTTTAGGTCATTCTTTCTCTCAGATAGACTCTTTCCTTCAGGTATATGGACCAAGGGATTGTGTGACTTTCATATCCTCAAGGCATTGAGGAAAGGGACCCCTGGCTTCTAGCTGGACCATTGGAATGTATATACATTATCATGGCAGCTGCTTGCCAGTGGAAGGATATCCCTTGTTCAGTTAGTTGCTGGATGCTCTTCTGGTCTGCAACATGTGAACTTATAGGCCCATTCTTTAGGCTCAGGCTCTTTTTTAGGGTGGTGCTTTGTAGATGATCCACCCTAAACTTGACTTCCTCTGGTATTAGAGAACCCCACCCCAAGGTCTGACTGACACCTAATTGGCCTTGGCTTGAGTGGTCTGTGGTGCTACTCTCACTATAGAGCCATATTTCCTTCACTATGCCCATAGTCTATAGCAAACTTCTCAGCTTACTTCCAAGTAGCTACTTCCAAGTCCTAAGACACATAGGAACCAAAGGTTGTTCAGGTAAGCTAAACCTCAGGTCTCCCTCTGGCAGCCTATACCATGTCATCTTGTTGATGTGACTATGTCCTAGTGCTATAGGACAGCTCCCTCCCTGTGTCCATATTGAGGGGAAGGAAGCAGAAGACCCTTTGGTCCCAGAATTGTTTCCATTGATCTGATACTTTTCTTCCTCTCCAAGTCACACCCTATAGAAGGGGGACTTAATACTTAACTTTTCTGGCTATTTTATACTTGCTTCTCTTTCTGAGACTTCTTCCTACATTTTCTCTAGGACAGAAGGAAATGGCATGCTCCATTTTTTTTTCTACATTGTATCTTCCTTGTTCTTAATTCTAGCAAACCTTTAACAGCAGTCAGTCATTATTCTTAATTTATAAGGGACATTTATGGGCTGAGTCTTCTAAGTTTAGCTTTTTATATGCTGAGAGGAGTTAAGGGTTTTCTTGAGAGGCAGATCATCTCTAAAGGCAATGGTCTGGTTTTCAAGGATATTGTTTCGTTGCACAATTTTGTCATACATGTCAGAACTGATATTATTGTGACAAATCCTAGGAACATCTAGGGTAGTTGGGGCAGTTTTGTACTTGGAAAGACAAAAAAAAAGCGTGTGTTGATAATTTTTAAACCATTACCCCTGTTACATTACCCATTATAATACGGTAAGGACTGTATTTTTTTAAAGTTTATTTTTTTGAGAGAGAGAGGGAGAATGAGAGAGAGCGCGCACGCGCGCCCGCGCGCGCACACACGCACACACACACACACACACACACACACACACACAAGCAGAGGAAGGGCAGAGAGACTGGGGAGATGGAGTCCTAAACAGGCCCCAGAATGGTCATCTCAGAGTCCCACATGGGGCTTAATCCTGCCAACTGCGAGATCATGACCTGAGCCAAAACCAAGAATCAGATGCTTAACGGACTGAGCCACCCCAGGTGCCCTTATAATACCCGAAGGACTTTAAACTTGGCATATTATTAAGACATTTGAATTGAATACCTTGAATTGCAAGAAACAGAGACTCCTTCAGATCTCCTAAAGTAATGGGGCATTTATGATGAGGACATACATAATATATCTGATAGGGTTTGTGGGTTTTTTTAAAATGTTTATTTATTTTTGAGACAGAGAGAGACAGAGCACGAATGGGGGAGGGGCAGAGAGAGAGGGAGAAACAGAATCGGAAGCAGGCTCCAGGCTCTGAGCCATCAGCCCAGAGCCGGATGCGGGGCTTGAACTCACGGACCGCGACCTGAGCTGAAGTCGGACGCTTAACCGACTGAGCCAGCCACCCAGGCGCCCCAGGGTTTGTGGGTTTCAATCAGTGGGATCTGTCTCGGGATAGCTTAGGCAAAAATAATTTAATGGGATGGTAGGTGGTTGTAAATGAAATTTAAAGAAAGACCAAAGAAAGGGGCTGTAGAAAAAACCAGAATAGCTCCAGACATCCAGATCTAAGAATGTCTCTTTAAGGTGCTGTTAATGGGCCAGATTCTCTCCAACTGTTGATGTCTCTCTGTGGTTCCCTTCTTAACACTGTATCTCTTGAAGAAAGAAGCTGATTGGTGTAGGAAGAGGTCATGGACCCACCCCTTGGCTTGGATAGCATGGTCCCTCCAAAATTGCATGCAGTAGTAGAAGAAATGGAGTAGAGACAGTTTGAGAGGATGAGCTGAGTTCACTTTAGGTCATGTGGCATTCCCAGTTGTGACAGATGTCTGGGCAGAAAGTTTATAATCTGGCATGTGAGTCAAGGCTAACTCAGTGCCACTTTTCCCATGGAAAGTGAAAGGGCTAAAATTTGCTTATAACTAATTTAAAAAAAAACAGAAAAGAAAAGAGATTTTTAAAATAGTTTATTTAAAAAAATTTTTTTTAAATGGTTATTTGTTTTTGAAGGAGAGAGAGACAGAGCATGAGCCGGGGGAAGGAAAGAGAGAGAGGGAGACTCAGAATCCAAAGCAGGCTCAAGGCTCTGAGCTGACAACTCAGAGCCTGAGGGTGGTGGTGGTTTAAACTCACAAACCGTGAGATCATGACCTGAGCATAAGACAGATGCTTCACCAACTGAGCCACCCGAGCGTCCCAAAACAGTTTGTTTCTTTAATTAAATGTTAAATAAATTGTAGGTAAAGTATTCTATAGAATTGTCTTTTGCATCCTTTTAGACAAAATGTTTAAAAAACATTTTAAAGTGTTACTGTTTTAAAACAGTGGTGATGTTTTTGTTTTCTGGTTTTTAAATATACAAAGATTTCTTTTGTAAGTGCTCCCTTAAAACAAACTGTCCTCAAGAAGATACAGGCTATGGTAAAAGCAGCTTTTTTTTTTCCAGAGAATTAGCAAGGACAGGAGAGGAATCCCTGGCTGTAGAAGGCCTGGGCTGTATAAACCTCACTATTGCCCTGTGTCTCAGAACTAACCTGTGGCTGAGCCTGAATTCACAGCCAGTTTTGAACTAAGGGTTCTGCTTCTTCCCCAAGTCTGGAAGTGGCACTCTTGAATTTCTTTACAGAAGGGACTTAAGTGAGACAACCTGGCTGGAAGTGGAGGCCAGGTCAGGATTTAGTTAAGGGATGTCTAAGACTGGAACTGAGGTAAGAGTATATACAGCTTGAGAAGATGAGGCTGAACCAAGGCAAAGCTAAGAACTGAATGATATAAAGTTGTCACTATACCATCATCACGACACTAGCATTTTACATATATATTCCACTTTATAATTCAGTTTAGAAATAGATTATGTATGGGATCCCACCAGCCATCTTTGTTCTTGTTCCCCAGTATGAAAGCTTCCTTCCAGTCAGACCATTGCCTTAGGCTGACTCGCTTGGATCAGCTTTGCCCTTCTCTGTCTTCCTTCAAGACTCAGCTTGTATTCTCTCCTCTCCCTCCTGAGGCCATGTCAAGTCACTTCACTAACTGTATTTAGAACAAATTTTATCATGTAACTAATTACTAATTAGCAACATTAATTAATATTTACTAATAACATTGTCCTATATTATTACTTATTTTCCTAGCTAGATACTACCCATTGTTTCTGCCTTTCCATCTCCACCTTAAATAATATTTTTGACCTTTGTACTTGTAGATTGTGTTGTTTATACCTCCATTTGACAATTAATTATGATCCACATCATGCATACATCATTTCTCACTTCCTATTGTTTTCATTGTCTCCTCAATTGTATCTCACTTTGCTATTAACCAAGTTGTATGTGGCAAATGTCTAGCACAGTTGTTGCATGTGGAAGCATATTATATTATTTAATGCTGTGGCTTTCTAAATTGTGAGGTGAAATGAGATCAGTTGCATTCAGCCACAGACTCCCAGCACTTTCTTTACCTACATTTCCAACTTTATCTAATTAAGAGCTAAGCTTTTGTTTAAAGATTTCAGAGACCATCTCATCTGGCCCCAAATGAAGACCATTTATTAAACAGATCTACATGTATTTTTTGTTTGCTCAATCTAATTGCAAATCTTGAATCCTGGTCTGCTGCTTCTTCACAGTTCCTAGTTTGATTTTAAATAAATTAGTTGGTTTTTAATAAATACTAAGATGAAATAAATAAGACTATGATAATATTTATATCTTATGAATTTTACATTCAGTTCAATTCTAAAAGGTATTTAATTTTTAAGTAAAAAAAATAGTTCAAATTTCCTTAACTTATCACAAGTGTTGAACATATAAAATCATGCCTTAGAGAAGTTCACCCACATGCGCGCGCGCGCGCGCGCACACACACACACACACACACACACACTTTGAGAGTTGCAAGAATAACCCTGAATATTAATGGCCCAAACAGATAGTGTTCATTTGACATGTTGACTTGTTCACCAGTTCAATTTTGTACTTTAAACTTTTCAAACCATTGCCTATATTTTGGCTTCATCTTTGTTGACAGGTAGGAAACCAAAAACATCAGCCTGATTCACTTTAAAATGGCATAGACTCATTATCATTTTGCTTCTTTAGCAAATATTTTTGTGTGTATGGACACTCTGTATCAATTCCATTAAGGCATTTTCAGATACAAATGATTTAGGTTGACAAAATTCAGTTTTTCCTGGACATCCATGATACCAAATAGTGGCTTCCCCCACACTCCTAGCAGCCACCCTCCTGTTCCCATACATAAATGGCAGCCAGCAATGGCTGGAAACAAAGGACTCTCTCCCAGTCTCTGAATACAGTGACATTCATTCTGAGAGAAGCAGGGGCAGCTTTTTGAAAGCCGACTTCTTCAGCTCGACAATAACACACAATGAGTTATTGACTTGTTTATATACGGAGCTCTTTTCAGTAACTAACTCTGACTCCCACAGTCTGGACAAATGATTGATTTCGTGGTTAGAAAAAGAGAAAGCTCTTGCGCTAAACTCTGTAGTGCAAACTACTTCTTCCCCATTTGTTCCTTAAATGAATAGGACCTTATTAAAATGCACTTTCCAAAAAAATACCTGCAGCTGGCCTTTATAACCATGTTTTGTATATATAAATAAGTAATTTGTCCCAGTCTTTTGTATATTAACAGACCATTGGGAAACTTGTCAATATATATGAACGCTGATTGTCCTGTTGTTTATGCTAAACTGTATTTCCTATATTGATCTGCATGTAAAATATGGATCAAATAATTTATTATTAAATCAATTTACCAGCCAAAAAGTTAGATTTTTGATAGAAAGATAGATTCCGTTTTCGTGTTGTGTTACATTGATTTATTAAGGACATTTACACAATGCATATCATCTACTTCACAATTGAATCACTAGCTGTTCTGAATACAGAGAAAAGTACGTGCAGAACTGTAGTTCAGAGCGCTGAGAGTATGGTTGGGCTCTTTGGTTAGCACCTATCTAGAATGTTAATATGTAGTTAAGTAGACAGATCATACCAGCTTGTTTGATTACTGTACCTTTTTAAAAGGTATTAATAATTGGACTCCAGAGTTTATTTAAAGTTATTTTCTACTATAAAATATATTTTATTTGATCTTACTGTCATGTTAAAACTTTTACACAGTTAAAACTTTTTAATCTTTATGGTTTTTATAAAGTACATCTTTAAAATATTTGGGGGAGAAGTTAAAAAAAAACAAGAAAAGCCATGTACTGTTAATGACACACACAAAAGACCACTGCTGCTTTGTCTGTATTTCTCCAGAAGGAGGTCTTGAATCTGTTGTCCTCTCTAGGATGCCCATAGTTGAGCTTCCTGAACCAGCAAATGTTTGAAGAATTCCTCAAATTAAGAGCACTTTTTATTATAGTCACAACAGGCTATATATGTTATATAGAACTATATATTACCAAATTATGACCCTTTAGGGCTTTAGAGAAAATATAATGCCTGCTACCTTAGCATTAATAGTTTTATATAAAATAGATATAGTCAGAAAGGTAAAAGTCATTGGGAATCATTTCATTGAAACCTGTTGCTTCAGGTATAGTTCTGTGGACTTTTTTCTTAATTCCTGAACAGGCTAAGGTAAACTTACTTCTTTTTAATCTTGTTTCTCTAACCAGAGGATTTTTTTGAAGCATTTTCTGTTCAGTTTTATTTGACAGAGACATTATGTTTCTTGGTTTTTTTTTCCATTTCTGCTACTGTCTTTCACTAGTCTCTTGATTGTTCTAGTATGGTTACCATTAATATTAATGAGACCAACTTTAACCTAATTTTGGACAGCTAATATTTGTTACATATTTTTAAAATCTTAGCAACAACACCTGACAAAAATGGTAAATTAAACCTTCCTATTTAGCTTTAGATTTTGATGTACACAATGAATATTTAAGGATGTTTTCTTACATTTAAGAAGGGTAAGATACAGTTAGAACAAAGTGTTTCTCACTGCCTTATTTGGTAGAGACTTGGTTTTTCATAGTTACATACAAATTTTAGCCATCATTCTGTTTATTTTTTTTATTGAGGTATAATTGACATATAACATTATATTAGTTTCAGGTGTACAACAAAATGATTTGATATTTGTATATATTGCAAAATTACCATAATAAGTTTAGTTAACATCTGTCACCATATAAGGTTATAATTTTTTTGTGTGTATAATGAGAATTTTTAAGATTTACTGTCTAAGCAATTTTCAAATATGCAATATAGTATTATTAACTATAGTTCTCATGCTATACATTACATCCCCATGACTTATTTATTTTAGAGTTGGAAATGTGTACCATTTGACCCTCTTTACTTGTTTCACCCACCTTCCACACCTTCCCCTGGCAATCAGCAATCTGTTCTATCTATGAGCTCAATATTTTTTTTGGAGGGGGGTTAATATTAAACATATAAATAAGATCATATGGTATTTGTCTTTCTCTGACTTATTTCACTTAGGACAATATCCTTTTTTTTATTTTTAATTTGAAGTTTCTACCCTCTTTACATATGAAAAATTAGCCTCAGAAATATATAATCCATTGACTGACAAAAATTATTTCATACATTTTAGATGAGAACAGTAAATCAAAAGCATGCAATTTTGTCATAATGAAGAAACAAGATCTCCTCCTCCAAAGTGACAGGAGAGAAAAATCCTGTGATTGTTGTCATGGCATGGGTCTTGAAGAAAAGATGCTATTAGCACTGCATATTTAAAAAAATTTTAAGTTTCTATTTATTTATTTTGAGAGAAAGAGAGAGACATCATGAGCAGGGGAGGGGCAGAGAGAGAGGGAGAGAAATTCCAAAAAGGCTCCTCACGGTCAGCGCAGAGCCTGATGCGGGGCTCGAACTCATGAACCATGAGATCATGACCTGAGCCAAAATCAGGAGCCAGATGACTGAGCTGAGCCACCCAGGCACCCCAGCACTGCATATTACTTATACCTTATGGGGAAAATGCACTCTCTGAATTTGACTTTTTACTTTCAATAATTTTCTCTAGATGATTGTATTAAAATCTCTTTTGGAATGGCTGGTCTGTTTCCAGGAAAGGCCCATGTGTGTATCTTTATATTTTGTTAACTATTCATTTCTCAATATCTTACTGGATTCTCTATTTGGTATGCATATGATGTTTTTCAATAATGTTGATAGGTTTAGTGTTCAGCTTATGTACATTGGTATAGTGCTTCTTCAGAAGTTGAATATTAGAATGGAGGTGATTTTTCCAACTGTGGTGCTTTCGAAGGTAAAAAAATTCCCACCTTTTAAGGAGTTATGTGGAAGCAGTTCTAAATGTCATGCCCCTGGGAAACCTCATTAAAATCTGACTTACTGCTGGGGCACCAAAGAGTTTAGTAGCTCTGTTTTTGTTGTGTTTTGCTTTCCTGCAAAAAAAGATCTGCTCTCAATGTTTGTGCATTTGGAAATTAAATTTGTAAGAAATGGATGAGCTTGGTGAATATTTCCCAGTCCTTCTTCTTCACCCATCTCTCCCTGAGATGAGAATCCCCCCATTAAGAAATAGCCATGGAGACTTGACACAACTATATTGTGCCACCACTTACACACAGGCTTCCATGAGGTATATATTTGACTTTTTTTAATATTATGTTTTTATATTACTTCAGTACAGGAAAAAATATTCTTTGGGGAAAGTGATCCTAAGAATAATTTCACATAATGATTTTTTTCCAGTTTAATTGAGATGTAATTGACTTAGAGCACTGTATAAGTTTAAGGTATACAGCATAATGACTTGACTTTCATATATATTGTGAAATGATTACCACAAGAAGTTTAGTTAACATCCATCATCCTAATAGGCGCGCGCGCGCGCACACACACACACACACAAGAAAAACACCGTGTTTTTTCCTTGTGATGAGAACTTTTAGGATCTACTCTTTTAACAACTTTCAGATATACCATTTAGCATTGTTAACTGTAGTCATCATGTTGTATATTACATGATGATTATTTTGTAACAAACTTGTTTTTAGCGGTTCTCAATCTAGGACAGGGATCAGCAAATGTTGCCTGCTGAGCAAATTCAGCCTGCCTCTTTTTGTCTGTTTTTTAAGTTTTACTGAGGCATAGCTACATTCATTCCCTTATGTGTTGTCTATTTCATGCTACAAAGGCAGAGCTGAGCAATTGCAACAGAGACTGTATGCCCTACCCCCCAAGCCTAAAGTATTTAGTCTCTAGCCCTTTACAGACATGTTTGTCAACTCCTTGTCTAGGGTGATCATCAAAATCACCTAAGGATTCCTGGGCTTTTCCCCTCTACCAGGACAGAATCTAGGATATACTGAGCTATATTACCTGTCATTGGATGAAGAGTTCACAGTTTTGATACTATTCTTGTAGCATATATCCATAACTAGATTGAGGAAACTGTATTATTGATTCCCACCCCTGTTTTATCTCAAGTATATGGGTTTTGAAGCAAGGTATGGATTAAAGATTCATGTTAACTCAAACATTATTTTCCAAGTATACAACTGAGAAACACGAATTAAAGCAACAACATTAACAAAACAAGCAAAACAAAACAAAAGCATGGCCATTATTCATTCTTAGTCCTCAACAAAGAGATAACAACATGGCAAGTCCCTTTCTTGAGAGTTGTTAAATATTCCAATTCACAAGTTTTTGTATTAGGCTGTTTCTTTCTTTCTATTAATACCAGTTTGCTGAGTGAATATTATTGTGTTAGTTCAGCTTTTTCCTTTCATTGAAAATAGCTTCCGTTTCAATGGGGATTATTTATAAAGAAATACAGAATGGACACATTCACCTTTTCATAACATATGGGTTAGCAGCAATAGTAGACCTTTATCTGCCTTTGTAAGTGGATCAGTTTGTAGGTAACTGTTCAGGTATTTAAGATACACTATTTTTTGTCATGAAATACTATAAGTCATTTTGAACTGTTCTAGAGTGTTTGAATTGATGTTTGCTTTTGGTTTATGTTCCTGAATTTTTATTCTGATCTAACAGCAGCCAATTTATTCCCTACTGGCAATGAAAAATTGTAATAGGAAACTATCAGCCTAATAAAAAAATTGCTATGCTCATTTTGATAAAATACTTTTAAAAAGTATTCATCAGATGTCTGCAATTAAGGATCCTCTCCCAAATCATATTTTAGTAAACTTAAAAACAATAAAAATGGAAGTGAAAGATTCAGTGTTAAATGCTTTAAATATAAAAATGAACTTTCAACTTAATCTAAATGGGGTTCATTTTCATATAAGTATGGGCCAAATTAGTTTGAAATTACCTTCCATGATTATCTTAAATTGGTTGTTTGAATAAATGTTGCAGTTAGGTGTCAGTAGGTGCCTGTTTTCATGTGATTTATTTATTTTTTCCTAGTTGAACCTGGCTATAGATGAACAGAAAGAGAAAATTACCAAAAAAGTAATTCTTTCAATAACAGCGAAGGAACACCATAAGGCACAAGAAGAAGTAAGTAACTTACTTTTTAAGCTGTATGACAAAACTATAATGAGTGCTCATTTTAAAATTAAGACATATTTTACTTGGTTCTGATAGTGAACCAGCTATAGTTATCTGATAGCAACAAAATGGAAAAAAAATTGGTCAAAACTGGAAGCATTTTATTGATCTAGGCAGCTTGAAAAATAATTTTATGGTTGAAAGAATAAATATTGTAATTTTTTGAAAATACTTCTGACAACTTTTTCATAAATTTCCTAAATTAGGAAATTATTACATGCAAGTTGAATCTGTAAATTATAACTAACACATGCTAACATAGGGAAAAGGTTAAGATTTTATTAAACTTTGAATAAGTACCAAATATTATTTTTATTTTCTGAGTTTCTAGGAATGGAGTTATTGTTCTGAATTTTAGAAATGCTAACAATGTTATCTCCTAGCAAGGAAAAACTGTAGTTTTCAAATGTCAAGCTTAAATGAGCTAATCATAAGATTCTGTAGGCAATATTATAATGAAGAACTATTAAAGCAAACCTTCTCTCCAAAGCTCATGCTGTGAAGTTGACAGCATATTCCATAAATGAAATAATAATACAAAATTGGTGTTAGACAAAAGGGGAAAATGATTTTCATGTAGTTTCCTGGAATGCAAAACCATTTACTCTTTCTGAGGAGAGATCATGAATTTGCTAATTCCCATGTACCACTGTCAGTAAATAAAATCATAATCAACTTAAAGAATAAGGTAATGTGAATATATGAAAATTAAATTTTCATGTCATTCTCTTTTGACATTTCGGCAAAGAAACCTATCCAAGCTTTGGGGTTTTAATATTTTCTTATCATTGTGATTGCATCTGTCCAGCTAACTATGTATTTTACAAAAAATGAACAGGTACAATGCATCACATTTTCCTCAGAGAATTCAAGTCTTTGAATTAGAGATTCAAATTAATATTTGGGACTTGTATATGTCCATTATTAAAGACTATATTGTAAGTATAGATTGGTAATCTCAGTAGAGAATATTTCGTAAGAAATATTCAACTTGAATAGTTTCTAGATGTAGCAAATAACAATTGTATAGATTTAAGTTACAGTTCTCACTCATTCTACTTAATATTAACAAGTTAAAAGACTAGATTTTTTAGTTACAAATTTTAAAATATTATACTCTATTCATTTGGAAATGTTTTATCCCAGTTGGAGAGTTTTATTACATGTTTTATAGTAATTTAAATTGAATCTATCATGTATCTTGATATGGTAAACTTTAAGAAATACAAATAAATTTCTCTACTTAGTAGCATTAAAATTACATCTATAATGTGATGTAACACAGTGACAAATTATTATTAGAGATAAATATAAAACACCTAAAAGAATGAACAGATAGATATTTTCTGCCTTTTAAGTATTGTAATTATTTTTTTGATATTTTATGCAAGTCTATAATTTCATTGGAACTGAAAACTTGAAGTGGCCCAGGAAAATTATCATTATGCTAAATATATCATTTCAAATGCCACCTTGTTAGCCACACTGGAAATGAAAATGATCTTTTGTGGAAAATCCAACAGTATTCATGTTTATTTGCTATTTCTTCTTTATTATTATCTTAATGCTTATACTTAATGCTATATACTTCAGTGTTCTTCATGTACGATACGTTATTTGGTCCCATATTTGCTTGATCAGCTATGGCTTCAAATGCCTTCTGTTTGCTTAAAAAATCAAATATGATTTTGTGAGTATATGTGTGGGTGTGTATGTAATAGTCTCTAAATATATCCTATATGCTATGGTAATAATTTCTATGTTATTACTTTGAAAGTGATTATATTAATTATGATGTGTAATTTCTAGTGTTTGGTTAGAAAAAGTGAGTGCTGTCAAGTTTTGACCCTAATTCATATTCAGAAGTGTGAAATCATGGTAGTGAAGAGAAATGAAAATGTTGGGAAGGGGGAGAATTACTTCAAAATTTATTTTGCCCACAGTTTATTTTTTACAAAAATATTTTATTTCTAGATATAGTTCAAAATCCAAACTAAACATCATAAAATCTGAGATTTACATTTCTGCTGCCTATAGTTTTACCTTAAAACCGTGTTTTATTTCATGTAATTTTTCCACATTAAACCTAGAAATAATGTATGCATCATAAGACTACTTTGAGGCGATGTTATATGTTAAACTAATTTTTTGGAAATGATTTATTGGAAATATGCATGCAACTTGTTATTGTTGGTTTAAAAGTTATTCCAGGTTCTCTGAAAAATAAATACCGAGATAGGACTAGATGTGTATGTATTGTATTAGAAGAAATGTCTTTGAGAGAAATGGGGAGAACTCTGGGTAAGGCTGCAAGACCTATCAGACTGAAATGCAGGCTTGAACTCAAGTGAAGGAGAGAGGAAGGGCAGACTAGATGGAAACATCTTAGACAGCGGTGCAGTCTTAGGAATGACTAAGCTTCACAGCAGTGAAGCTGATGGTGTATCCTTGACCTAAAGCTGTCCTTCAGAGGAGTCCTATGACTCCCTGAGTTAGACCTGCTTCAGTATCCTCAGCCATTGGTATCAACCTGGCGATGGATTTCAGAGCACAGTATCTGGGACTCTTGGTTCATTATACTCCTGTCGTTAGAAGCCTATGAGGCACATTCTCATACCTTCCTCAAAAGGTGTAGCTGACGTTATTCTTGTTGCCATCAACATAGCCTTATAAAGACATTAGAAATATCTTTATTTTAGGTGAAGGGGAATCAGAGTACACTTCTCCTGATGAGCACTGAGTAATATATGGAATGGTAGCATTACTATATTATACACCTGTAGCTAATATAACACTATATGTTAACTACGCTGGAAACAAAAAATTTTTAAATGTCTCTGTTTTAATGGCTCCTTCTTCTATGAGTGGATGGGAATGTCAGACTCTTGAATAGGCTTAAAAGCAGCACGCCTAGGGGCCCTCTGGCTGGAAACAAGATAAGTCTTCTTCCAAGATATTTTCCATTTCAGAAGGGTTCTGGAAACTATTAAAAAGTTGGGAGCATTTGAAGCGGTATGAGTAAGAAATGGTGCACACCTCAAGTTCTCTTGTAGCTACACTACAACCCATCCTTCTAAATCAAGAGATACCTTACTTTTCTCATAGGCTCTCATGTCTTTTCTAGTCTTTAACCTAGCTTGGAGACCACCCCCCCCCCCCATGTATTGTATGCCAAGATGACATTCCTTGCATAGAGGCTGCAGCCCTTTGTGCTGATTTCAAGTGATAATTTAGTGCAAAGTTCTCTGGAGTCCTCCTTACTAACATAAATGGACTCATGGGCACATAGCAATCAGGGAAACAGCTGAACTCATCATTAGAAAAACCAGGAGATCCTCAAAACCTCATTCATAATAGCCAAACTACAATGTACAGAATGTATAGTTCAGAACATACAACTTCAATATGCATACGTCTTAGAATGATTAGGAGCAGAATACTATTTTGTGCCAAAATCTAAATCTAAATCATCTACATCATTTCAAGAATTTAATAAATTCAAGAGTTACATGAATGTGTCATAAAAATATGACCAAATTACCTAATGTACGTTTTTAAGCAAAAACCTCTGTGTATGTTTATAGACAGGTGTGCATTTGCATTCTTTCAGAAGTTTGGTCTTTTCCTCATCGAATACTCATATTTTTTTTGCTACCTTCTGCTCATTTGTCCCTTTCCCAAATTCTGTACAAGTGTCACTTCCGTGCTGCATTTCCACGGAGAATGAAGAGTAGAATGTGTAGGCTTTCTGCTGCACAATGAGATGGTGCATTATTTCAACATATGCATACGTAAGCCTTCTTTTGTGAATGGGACTGATAGGGTCAGATAATGTTTAAAGGGAAAGGCTTTATGTCTCTCAGGCCTCTATGTTTCCACATGGATGCTCCCACACACACATAGATTGAATTATGAACAGACCCATTAATGCTGGGATCACAAAAGGTCAAGTTTTGTCTCCTTTTACCCCTATTCACATTGCCTTTGTAGAGAGAGAGAGAAAAAAAAAACGGATTTGCAGGAAAAAAAGATTCATGATGAGGAATTTTAAAGAGCATTTTTCCCCTTCTAGCAACATCTGTGATTTGAAAAAAAAAATCATATTATGTAAAATAATTCAGGATTATTGTATTACTTATCCAATTTTTGGTATATGAGTTATTTCATGTGTAGGGTTGTCTTTAAGGGTAATATGTTATCACAATAACTGAAAACAAAATGTAGCACTTTGAGCATATCTTAAAGACATTATGAATATGTAAAGAAACAAAGTTTTTGTAAAATTGGATGGAAATTTTATCAAAATGTCAGTGGCAAGATTCTTGATATGTTTTCTCATATGTTTAATATATGTTTATTTTTGCTAGGACATCTTATTTCATAGCTTTAACTTATTAAAAAAACAGGTGATAATTGGTGTAATTATATATACATTAACAGATAATCATGGAACAATTGAAGTAGCAAAAATGATAGAGACATTTTTTGAAGCAACAAAGGATTCATAGGAAATGAAACTTTTAAGACTCTAACCAATAGCCCTTTAGGATGCAAATGACATCACCAATTGTATGGTTGGTTGATTTCTGATGTCACATGAAATCCCCTATCTGTGAAAGGCTATGGATTGTGACAGTAAAACCAGTCATGTATAAAAATGTTCTCAAATCAAAGCCTGAAATAATAATAATAATTCTTCTTCTTCCTCCTCCTCTTCCTCCTCTTCCTCCTCCTCCTCCTTCTTTTCCTCCTCCTCCTCCCCTTCTTCTTCTTCTTCTTCTTCTTCTTCTTCTTCTTCTTCTTCTTCTTTTTTGGTGGTTTTCTGTAGTACAAAATATAGTAAAAAAAACTGAAGAGAGCAGTATTACTGACTAGCCTTATACATTAAATGATACTTAGTATACTATAAAGACTATATAAATTATGTCTTTTTGAATCATTTGATTTCAATAATTTGAAATAATTTTGATTCATATGATTTTGATTCATATGATTTCAGTCATATGAGCCCAGCTGGGGTTAGGGCTAGGTTCAGAGAGGATCAGTGCTTTGGAGAAACGGCATCTGGAGTCTTTGTATTTAAGGGCTTTGGTCCTTGGATTTAAATTTTGTCAGATAACTATAAGAGCAAGTCATTTGGCCTGTTTTGGTCTCTAGTTTTGGTATGATACATATTATTATCCATCATTTTTGATGATAATTCTGAAGGG
Organism: Felis catus; assembly: GCF_018350175.1. Classification (NCBI taxonomy): domain Eukaryota; kingdom Metazoa; phylum Chordata; class Mammalia; order Carnivora; family Felidae; genus Felis; species Felis catus. The sequence goes on along the minus strand of NC_058377.1, from coordinate 85,390,567 downwards.
TAGTATATGAAAACAATCCTGGAAACTGACTGACATTGGATCATTTATCATCTCTATATTTTAAATGTTACAACTTTATAATAGAGTTAACAGTACTATGGAAAAGCAGAGAAATTTGCTCCAGAAAATAGATCTTTAATCTTGAATACCATGCTGAGGAATCTGGGGAAGTAACTGGAGGGTTCAATATGCTATTGAAGGTAGATTAATTTTGTGGAGGTGGCAGGATGAATTTGAGGTGGAGAGACCACTCAGTAGACCGCTCAAAACTCACTTGTTTTGGTAATCCAAGTAGGAAGAGAGGATGAGGAGATGAGGGCATGGACCAGGTATTACTTATACAAAAGGGAAGGTAGGAGAAGAAATATATGAATTTGGAAGAAGGGTTGGCAAACTACAGCTGTAGGGCCAAATCCAGCCCATTGATTAGTTTTCTAAATAAACTGTTATTGAAGAGGAGCCTGGATGGCTCAGTTGGTTTAGCCTCTGACTCTTGATTTCAGCTCAGGTCATGATCTCAAGGTTTGTGAGTTCAAGCCTGGTGTCTGGCTCTGTGCTGACAGTATGGAGCCCGCTTGGGATTCTCTCTCTCGCTCTCTCTCTGCTCTTTCCATGCTCATGCTCTGTCCCTCAAAATAAATAAATAAACTTAAGAAAAAGTGTTATTGGAATACAGTCATGACTATTTATTTACATGTTGTCTGTGGCTACTGTCAAATACAACTGCAGGGTCGAATAGTTTTGATGGAGACTATGGCCCATGAAACTGAAAATATTTATTATCTGTCCCTTTTAGAGAAAAAATTTGCAAATTCTTTATTTAAAAGAAGGTTTATCCAAAAGAAGTAGATAATTGATGACATTGGGACAAATAAGAGAGGTATGAAAGACCAAAGAAAAATGGGAATCATTTAAATTAACTTGTTCATATGCACATAATGCTTCTAAAGTTCTTGAAAAAAGTTAAATGTAACTGAAGTGTTTATATATACTTATAAAAAACTGTATGTAATCTTGAAATAACTACATAGAATAGAAAAATTAATATTCAAGTTATATGGATGATAGTACAAACTTGTTTTCATTGACTTCTCAGAAATCCTCTGCAGAAGGGATAGAAATCATGGATATAACATCAGAGTTGGAGTACAGACTGGGGCAAATACAATATTTTCAGTTGAAAGAGAGAGAAAGAGGATGAGGGAGCCTCTTGGAGAACAATTTCCCTTTGTTCACTATGGACATTGAAGTGAGATAGAGAATCTATGCAGCAAATAGTTTCAAATTTTTATCTGCATTATGTGAAGTAGGTTCGGGATAGGAAAGATACACCAAGAAAAAGAACCAAAACTTGATGTTCAGAAAACACCTAGATTTAAAAAAGAAGAAATATAATAATATAATGTGCATTAGGCACCTACTATAAGTTAGACATTGTATTGTTCATTCTGTAATCTCATTTAATTCCTAATATGGTAAGGCTGGTATTATTCTTCATTACAGATGAGGGTTTTATTACCTGTTCATTGTCTCTCAGTCAGTAAATGGGAAGAGCCATGATTTTTAACCCAATATTTCAAATAGACCTTGCTCTGTTCAGAGTCATTTATAATTCTAAATGGGTCTAATTGTCAACTAGTGTTTGTGTAAGAATCCAGTCCATTAGAGAAAACATAAATCTATATAACACAGTGTTCATATAATAAAATTAAATATTGTCATTGGTACATAGTTGGGAATAATTGAAGTCTTAGGAAGATTTTATTTTATTAATCAGTTTAGAAGTCCTTTGCAAACTTTTCAGAAGCATGTTTCTTTTCATATACAGAGACATTTTTCATTCCGTGATTGTAAATGGCTACCTGAAGTGCAAAGGTTATAAATTTTCTCATAAATAAAATTAGTCGATGGAAGAATGCATATCTTTTCTGTTATCTTTACTTGAAGGTGGATCTATACTCAAATTCTTGTTTTGAAGTCATTTTTCTTCCCATCAAACTAGGTACTCAAAAATCTAATAGGTGTGACATCAACAATTACTTCTTGCTAACAACTCTTGTAATTTAACCCCTTCAGGTGAGCAGGCTGATTGATGAATTGCAGACAGCTATCAAAAGCAACAGAGGTCATCTCTCAAAACTTGGCCCCCAATTACAGGCTGAGCAGGAGCAATTCTCCTCTTATGTCTACCAACACATTAAAAGCCTTCCAGCAAACACTCTTATCCCGGGAGGCCTGCAGCTCAAGGTGGGTGTCATTCTATAACTCTCGCTGGGTTCAGCTAGAGACGAAAACACTCTGCACCATTTGAAGACCCTTCTAACAATGCCACTCAGCTTGAATTTCTTTTAATATTGTCTTTCTCAAACTGGAGTTTGGCTTACAAGTGCTAATATTACCATTCAGGCAGTATGTTTTAAAAGAAAATACCTAGAGGCCTTTGAAAAGTGGATTTATAAGCTTAAGTAGTTTTTCCAACTCGAGAAAGTAATTTTAATGAAGAAATTTAATCATGTGAACATTGAATACCTTTCCAAGAAACATATATTTTTAACAGGAGTCAATATGTGTTTCAGTTAAAAAAATAGCTTATTTAGAGAAATAGGCAAGGCTTTAATAATTGACAGACAGTGGCAATAGGAATTAGAGGTGAAAGGCCAGGTGACTGATTGATGTTCAAACTACATTTCCAAGGAAAAGGATCTGTATTGGATAAGTGTGACACATGTCTGAGTTCACTTGGTAAAATCAATACTTAAGAATATACTGGGAAAAAAGGTGAATTGGTTATTTGTCAGGACAAGATGGCTAAATGTCCTAGGCTACCTTTTGTTATTACATCTTTCGAAGAGAAAAAGAGTAACTCATACTTTACTAAAGTGGATTAGGTGCTGAAAGCTTAAGGAATTTAAATACTTTTCTTTATCATAATCGAGTGTCCATGTTAAGTCTGTCAATTGTTCTATAATTTCATATCCCACATTTCAAGAGAAAAAATTTGAATTACTCAACAGATGGCCCTTTTCCATCTAAGTAATGAACCATTACGACTCATCATGTTCTTTGTTTATATTTAGATTTGAATGTGATAGCATTCAAAGTAATTATATTTCGATCAGCCTTTATCTCTATAATTCTTCTTTCTTAATTTCAGTTTTATTCAACAAATATAAACTTTATATTGTAATTATGATCATTTTATTTTCTATCTATAACTTTTTCAAATGACATTTACATGTTTGCATTTGGAATGAGAATATTACCATGCAAAAATTGACCTTTGGGGAAACGTAATTACACAATAAACAAAATTTATTTTCCATAATCTGTACTAGTCAGCTAAAGGTTTAGGAAGCAATGCTTAAAACATCAAGGTCAGGATTCCCATAGTACAGTAGCATTCTTCTTTTCCAGACTTCTGACATGGTTACAGATCTATTCCAGCATTTTGCAAAGCACTTGCTATTGATTAAGACAGGAACTAGGTGAGGGAACGTGGTTGCCTTAACATTTATTCCCACTCATTTGTATCAGCAACTATCATATATCCTGGAAAAAAATGAAAGTTTTTTTCCCCCTCACAGGTTTGTTCCATATTTCTGAATTTTTTCTAAAGTTTATTTATTTATTTTGAGAGGGAGGGAAGGAGGGAGAGAGAGAGATAGGGAGAGGGAGAGGGAGAGAAAGAATCCCAAGCAGGCTCTGCACTTACTGAGCCAGATGCAGGGCTTGATTTCTTGAACCATGAGATCATGACCTGAGCCAATATCAAGAGTAGGACACTTAACCAACAGATCCACCCAGGTGCCCCTATTTCTGAATAATTTTTATCACATTGGTGATAGTTATTCACATTAGCACATGGGCTTGATAGCAAATATTTAACTTTAGGATCTGAGCTACTACTCTCATATACTTCTCTTTTAATATGCTTTAAAATTCTTTCCGTACTAGCAAACAGAAGAGGAAATGTATATATGCAAAGAAACCATCTTCTTGTGTTTGGTTAGACTCACTGTGCTGTTCAGTACGGTACCCATGAGCCACATGTAGCTATTTAAATTTAAATTAATAAAAACTAATTAAAATGAAAAATCCAATGCCACCTCTCATATGTCCATGACTTTCCTGGTTGTAGCACTGAAACCTTCACATCCAGGAAACCTCTCAGTCCCAGGCAAAACAGATGGTCGGTCACCTATTCTTATCTGAGTTCTCTCTCCCTTCTCTAAGGTGTTCTCCATCTCTATTATTCTTTTCCCATGAGCTACTCAGCTTCTCTCCTTTTGCCCCAGTTTTCACCTTGGGAACATCCAGTTTCTCTTAGGGAATAAATTCCTTTCCCCATATTCCAAGAAACCTGGGTATCAGCCGCATCCTCAGGCTTTAGCACAGACCACTGATCTTTCAATCTTGGCTGTCATATTGGAATCATTTAGAGACGTTAAAAAAAAAATCAATGCCCCCATCTCCAGAGGTTTTGATTTAATTGGTTTGGTAAGCTGAATCTTGCTTCTACTGGTCTGAGATTGCTGATTGTTAAACTTTCAGAAATTTTGTCAGCCAGTTGTTAAATACAGCCATAATTAAAAATTATATAAACTGGGTACCTGGATGGCTCAGTTGGTTAAGTGTCCAACTCTTGGTTTTGGCTCAGGTCATGATCTCATAGTTTGTGAGTTTGAGCCCCCCCATCGGGCTCTGTGCTGCCAGTGTGGAGCCTGCTTGGGATGCTCTCTCTCCCTTTCTCTCTGCCCCTCCCCCACTTGCTCTCTCTGTCTCTTTCTCTCTCAAAAATAAATAAATAAACTTAATTTTTTAAAATTATATAAACCTACAATTAAATAGGTCACACCTAAAGGAAAGGTAATAGGGGCGCCTGGGTGAGCCAGTTGGTTAAGCATCCAACTTTGGCTCAGGTCATGATTTTATGGTCCGTGAGTTCGAGCCCCAGGTTGGGCTCTGTGCTAACAGCTTGGAGCCTGGAGCCTGCTTTGGATTCTGTGTCTCCCCCTCTCTCTGCCCCTCCCCCGCTCATACTCTGTCTCTGTCTGTCTCTCAAAAATGAATAAACAATAAAAAAATTTTTTAAGGTGATAGTCTTCACTTCCTAATTATTTTAATACATTTTGCTAGTACCTATTCTCCTTGAAGTTATTTATGCTATCATGTCTGTATAGTAGAAACACTATATAATGGTCTGCTACTCTGCATCTCTTCCAAAGTTTATATTCAGTGATGGCTTGTAGTAACTCAAAATTGTTGGGAGTAGATGTTTGGACTGATGGGAAAGAAACTGAGATATGTAGTTTTCTAAGCCAGTTCTTATGTCTAAAACAGCCAGAAAGGAGAGAAAAAAATGGATTAGCAAAGTATATCCCAAATATTCAGAAATGCAAACCTTAGAATTGAGGCATAGTCCTGTACTTCCTATTAACTAGGGAGAACTTGCTAATTTCGACTGAAGAGATATTGAACAAAAGCCCACAGCATACCATCCTTAGTTAATTCCAGAATCAGTTCATGTCAGTTGCCTGGCTGAACTCTAATTTTCCATGGGGTGTGGATGAGCTGCCCTTACTTGGAGCACATTCTCTAACCCAGTTACCTCTGAGTTACTGTGGCCAAGACCATATATTTTCTGGTTATGAATAACTATCTCACCTTATGACATGACCCATGCAGAGTGTTAGATGATATATCCATAAGCAAATATGTTTTCTATTTATAAATCAAAGTCTAGTGCTAGTAAAAAATAATAAAAAATAATTTAAAAATTCCCCTTTTCTATCCATTTTGATCATAGAAAAGTACCTGATTAATACAATAAATTGGGATGATCATCTTTCTAATTTTCTCTCTTTGATGAACTATCACTCTGTTGAATATTTATAGTTATATATATTTTTATTTATATATATACATTTTATTCATTATAAACATATTTGTTATATATAAATATATTTATTTAGTATAAATATTTATTTTACTTATTTTTAGTAAAAATTTAAATAGGATAAATTTAAATATTTTTAATTTAAATAATTTTAATTTAAATAAATTTAATTTTAAATAAAATTATTTTATTTATTTTATTATAAATATATTTATTTATTATGAATATAAATATATAAATATATATTTACTTATATTTATACATATTATACCTCTATGTTTATATATACATTTAAATATATTATACATCTATGTTTATATACATACATGTGTGTGTACAAAATAATTGATTGTAGTTGTCATCATCTTCTAGAGCAGAGGCTCTAAATGATGGTCTAAAGGCCAGGTGTGATTCAAAATCCCCTGGGGTGCTTTTTCATATTGTATGTGGCTGTCTTTACCTCTTCACTAAGGTTCTCATCCTTATCATATCTCTCACTGATAATTTACAAATAGCAGCCTTTGGCTAGATCTTAATACTAGCAGGTCACCTCTCAAAAAGACACACTCTTCCTGTGTTCCATATTGCCTCAGTCCCATTTTTGCAATTACATGGCATAATAGTATTGAGTTTAAATGGACATAAAAGACAAAGGACAGAGAACAACTAAACTGGATGTCCCATCACTGGTATGGGAAAGTTCCTTGTTAAAAAAAAAAAAAAAGAATATTGAAAACATGACATAACAACATTAAGGGGAGTTTTAAGAAACAGTTACATCACCTATAACCACATTATGTGTTATAAGACCATTCTCACTTTTGCATATCATTTCCATTTGCACTCATTTGCCCTATATACTCATAACACAGTGTGTGTTTTTTTGTATTCTGGTAGACTCTCTTGCTTTCACATCATGGCACCTTTTAGGTTGATGAAATTTCTTATTGTTTTTTGATTTAGTAGTCACACTCAATGCACACCATAATTTATGAAGTTCTTCAGGTTTTGGGAGCAACTTCTTACTATTCCAAACCTTTACTTACCTTATATCCTCTGTCAATGCCTCCACCGCCAGCCACTTTGAAAACATCTGCTATAGCCATGGCTCAGTGACTTCTGCTTTTCCAGTCTTGTTCTTTCTTACAACTCCTCCTCTTCTTTGTCCCCATGGAGATGCTGTCAGAAATGTTAGTGTTTCCCTGGGAGAACAGGAAAGAAAGGGTTGATAGGAAATGGTATTAACAAAGCTTTAAGGGATGGTGGGTGGAAAAACTAGAAGGAAGTTGTGTGATTGTGACAGAGAATTGATAAGCAAGAGTGTGGGATGTGTGAGTGGGTGGGAGACAGCATGGGGGAGAACAAGTGGAAGATGGGTACAGGGAAGTCTTTACAGTAGAATTAGTGCTTTTCACACACAATTGGTCAATAATGCTCTGTGGGTTGTCTTCCATTTGCTTCCAGTAGAGGCAGATCCAATTTCTGTGAGGGCTAGAGCTTATACAAAGTGGAGGAGAGGAAGCTCTTTAAAATGAGGGCTTAAAGCGGATATTTATTTGGAATAAGAAAGTAAATCACAATGAACTAATGGAGGATTGGAGAGTCTTTCTTCTGAGACCTTTTATAGGCAGCTTCTCAGAAATACTTACATAGAAATACCCCTTAATTGCTAGGGAGTTGTTGGCTTCTCCTCCCCACTTATAACACTCTGTAACTCCCAGCAACTTCTATTACTCTCATGAGCTGGAGCAAGTAAGGGTTCTGAAGCTTAAATCTTCATTAACTTTACATTAATCCATTCTTGTTGTGAGCAAGGGAAATATGGTGTATTTTAGTAACCAAACCAAAACAAAACAAAAAGATTCTGATGGCTGTGATTTTAGCCTTTCTATTTGTGTACTGTTTGGTTATATTGTTCTCTTATAAAGAAATTTAAGCTTTGGTAAAGGGATCATTTGAAGATTTATTTAAAAAATTTTTTTAAGTTTATTTATTTTGAGAGAGGAAGAGCATGTGAACAAGGGAGGGGTAGAAAGAGAAAGAGAGAGAATCCTAAGTAGGCTCTGCGCTAACAGCGAGGCTCGATCTCACCATCCATGAGATCATGGCCTGAGCCAAAATCAAGAGTCAGCCGCTTAACCGACTGAGCCACCCAGACACCTCCAGAGATTTACTGTTAAAAGAATATCGTTGTCCAGAATCTAGTTCATCTTCTGGGTAGTATGGTAAGCATCTAACAATTTGTATTCTATCGGTGACAGAAAGAAAAATGATTTTAAATGATTAGTGCAGTAAATCCGCACATTATCCAATACATACTCTGTCTGCAAGGCATTGTGCTCAGTACTATGGGAAGATGCAGAGGAGCCGGAAACACACTCGTGGCCCATTCCCATGGTTATTTTCATACAGTTAGAGCAATATGATGCCCTTTGAAGACAATGAGACTAATGTGTGGGCTTTCTTAGCTTTTTGCTACAATTTCATCATTCTAGTTTATCAGCTTGTTTCTATTTAGAAAATGGGATAATTTGACTGATAATAGAAAAGATGCTAACTGTTATCTGTGATACCTTCCTGGCTTTTCCTATGCTTTGGATATCTGAATTTGGATTTAGATATTTGAATTTGGAATTTGCTCTACCAGTGGCACAAGGGCACTATGAATCCATTTGAGATTTACATTCTATTTGGTGGTCATTTTTTAAAAGTTTAAAGTTTTCTAACCATACGTATTAAAAGAAAGTTTATTTAAATATTTAGGAATCTATGGAACAATTAAATGAATAGAAGGAAATAACTGAGGTTATCCATAAAATAGTGGCAAGATTTTTTTTAATAGCCCCATCCCTGCATGTGTATTATGTCCTTATTTCCATTGTACATCCTTTGATTTTTGTCTTTCTGTTTAACCCACTTTTCTTCCATATGTATTTACAATCCCTGAATGCTGTGTTATTTCACCTACGCTATTTAAAATAAACAATAGAAAAACAAATTTAGGTTATGCGTTAAGTACAGATACCAAAACATGCCAAGATGACATTCATTTTCAAAGGAATTGTGGCTAGAGTGGCAAAATTAGAATATTCAAGGTTATTGTTAAGATTTTAAGAACATTCAGGGTGCCTGGGTGGCTCAGTCGGTTGAGCATCTGACTTTGGCTCAGGTCACGATCTCACAGCTCGTGAGTTCAAGCCCTGCGTAGGGTTCTGTGCTGACAGCTCAGAGCCTGGAGCCTGCTTTGGATTCTGTGTCTCCCTCTCTCTGCCCCTAACCCACTCGCATCCTGTCTCTGCCTCTCTCACAAATAAATAAAAATTTAAAAAAAAAAAAAGAACATTCATTAAATGTTGATCAAAATGTCAAAATGTGATGAAGATAATCAATTTTTATGTGTGGATTTTATCATAGGAGGCAAGTGTTGGATTGCTCCTTTTAAAGGCAAGAAACTTGAGATCCTATGAAGGCCTTCCAACATTTTATGGGATAACTATTAGCAGTAGGCATTGAAACCACTCACCTACCCTGCTTTCCATTCTCCTTTCCCTTTCCTTCCCCTTCCCTTTCTTCCCCTTCCCTTCCCTTCCCTTCCCTTCCCTTCCCTTCCCTTCCCTTCCCTTCCCTTCCCTCCTCTCTCCTTCTCTCTCTCTTTCATCTTTCAACTGTTGGGGGGGTGGTGGGTGGCGGAAATGCCAGTGTATTCACCTCAGCCTATTTCCTGACAGACATCTGCAGCCAGGTGTAAATCTGTGTGCAGGAAGATTGTATCTTCCTAGACCCGCTGAAGAGAAAAACTGCATCTGTATCAAAATTAGGGAAGAGCAATTGGTTGGGGCATCAGCTCCCATGCAGAGCTGGTTGTAATGAGACCAGCTTTCCTTGCACAGTCCTGACAGCCTTGAAGGTGCCCAGAGAATTGCCAGGTGGGCAGTCAGCAGGGAAAGTCCACAGGCCAGAGCTGGATTACTGTCCCAGCAGTTACCCGGACTAAATGCAACCACTGAACCTTACTGCTGTAGGCACGCTCTCTCTCTCGGGGAGATTGTCCTTCTCCATAGCAGTTAATTTGTTTTTACCTCTCAATTAGCTTTTTCACAGAGTGTTTGAGATGCTCAAGTCATTGAGATTCTCTTCCTACATATGCTCCCGTCCCCTGGATTACCCACTGACATCTATGTTAGCCCAACTCACCATGAATATTATTAAGCGTCAATTCATCATTTGAACGTAGAAATGAATACAGATTTTCTAGTAAGTGCAAATGAAGTGATATATTTACACCTACTTAAGATTCTACTTACAATTTCAATAATGTTTTATGATAAAAAATGGATTATTTATTAAATTAAAAATGTACTGCCAAAGATGGTAAACTTTTGTATAGGTTTTAGTTACCCAGCGTACTTATTCATTTATTAAGGGGAAAATCAAATTTACAGACATAGTTGATATATTTAAACAAGAAATTGAATAGCATTTAAAAACATATACTCTATCCAAAGATGAGAATATGATCTCTGAGACTGAGAATTTGGGGACGTCTCATGATTTAGCTCATATTTAATCTTAAAAGTGTTCGTTTTCCCCTAATAAAATATAATTTGGGGGATGTGGCTGTTTTTCTCATTTAAAAAGACCTTATTTTCTTTGAAAGGAAATATATTGAGCCCAGGAACTTCCAAAAACCTTTATTTACTAAGCTCTGGTATATATCATATTATACCCAACTACTGACAGGACTTACACATCTGATATTTTAATCCCAATTAAATATAATTTTACGCACTAAATTAATTTAGACAAAGTGAGATCCTTATTTCATTTCTTCTTGAAACTTCCTCATGTATAAAGGGCTTATTGAAATTACTTATCTTAGGACATGACAGGCAAACAAATTTGCCTTGCCTCTGTCATCTAGATAATTTTGAACATTTTCTTATCTCAAATTTAGTGAGAATTGTAATTGGATACAAAGAAAATATTTTTATAGGCCCATCACCTTGTTTCGAAAATTTTACTTTGTTCATAGACACAGAAAAATGGGATGAGAGTGAAGCTCTTTAAAAAATATTGTAACAAAACAATGAAATGTGACTGTTACTTAAAAATTTTTTTTTAATGTTTAGTTTTGAGAGAGCACAAATGGGGGAGGGGCAGAGAGAGGGGGACAGAAGATCTGAGGCAGGCTCTACAGTGATAGCAGCAAGCCCAATGTGGGGCTCGAACTCACAAATGGAGAGATCATGACCTGAGCCTAAACTGGCTGTTCAACTGAGCCATCCACTCACCTCACGATGAAAGATGACTTTAAATGCATAAAAAGGGAATGTGGGCCCACTCCCAGGTGAACTGTGAAGCCTCCAAGGGCCATTGTGTAGGTTCTCCACCCTCAGCCTCTGTTGGCCTTTCCTCCACCCCCACCTCCCAACCCCCAATTCAGACGGTCAGATACCCCATGTTCTCATTTACCACCTTGTTTCAAGATTTACTCTTTTGAAAAGGGCATGCTGCGCTTTCTTTCAGTCTAAGACGGTTTTCAAAAAAAATAGTTTTCTTAGATCAAAATTCTTTTTTGGAGTCTACTATATAAATGAAAGGATCTACCCCATTTGAAGCCAGATGGTGGCGTCCTCCACAGACTCACTTATTGGGTTTGATCTCCCACTTGGGACCACAGACCCCCACTGTTGTCCTCTAAGGGGTTCCAGAGAGCAGAGATTAGAAATCACAGCATCACATAGGGGCACTTGTACCCCAATGTTTATAGGAGCACTCTCAACAATAGCCAAATTATGGGAAGAGCCTAAATGTCCATCAACTGATGAATGGATAAAGAAATTGTGGTTTATATACACAATGGAGTACTACATGGCAATGAGAAAGAATGAAATATGGCCCTTTGTAGCAACATGGATGGAACTGGAGAGTGTTATGCTAAGTGAAATAAGCCATACAGAGAAAGACAGACCATATGGTTTCACTCTTATGTGGATCCTGAGAAACTTAATAGAAACCCATGGGGGAGGGGAAAGAAAAAAAAAAGAGGTTAGAGTGGAAGAGAGCCAAAGCATAAGAGACTCTTAAAAACTGAGAACCAACTGAGGGTTGATGGGGGGTGGGAGGGAGGGGAGGGTGGGTGATGGGTATTGAGGAAGGCACCTTTTGGGATGAGCACTGGGTGTTGTATGGAAACCAATTTGACAATAAACTTCATATATTGAAAAATAAATAAATAAAATTAAAAAAAATCACAGCATCAAAAGATCAATAACCTATAAGGCTGAATAGCATTTCTTTTGTGGTATTTTAGTTATGACAAAGGAGTAAATCTCTAACTGGAATTTCAAGTATTGACAAGTTGGTGGGAGAGATATTTTTGGGGTCAGAATCTTTTGGCTTTCACCTTAAATCCTACCCTGTATGCAGTCACCCGACTTACACCTTCTAAATGGTGGGCTCTGCTACAACTTAAAGAGGAAATTTAAAACGTCTCTCTCTCTCTTTTTTTAATGTTCACTTATTTTTGAGAGAGACACACACAGTGCAAGCAGGGGAGGGGCAGAGACAGAGGGAAACACAGAATCCAAAGCAGGTTCTAGGCTCTGAGCTGTCAGCACAGAGCCCGATGCGGGACTGGAACTCATGAACCACAAGATTATGACCTGAGCCAAAGTCGGAGGCTTAACCGACTGAGCCACCCAGTCGTCCCTAAAATGTCTCTTTTAAAATAAATTATTTTCTTAGGTATCCCTTTTCTGGGATTAAATATAATATTATTTGATTTTTGGTCCAGATGCCATTTAGACTGATAAAGTTTAACAATTCCATAATTTGTTTTCACTTAAGTGCGTTTTCCATTCCTGGGACTATACATATTGGCTCCTTACCTGTGAAATACCATTTAAAGACATCTATTAGGCATTAAAACACTTTTTCTTATATGTAATATAAATATACTAATTCATTATTAAGTTTTCATTGCCTGAATCCCATAATTTTAATATTTGCTTTGTGATTATCACTTTATCTGAATATTTAAGTTAGACATGTTTACTGTTTGGTTTATAATATACATTTGAGAAAATACAGAAAATGTGAATGTTCTAAAAATTAGTAAGTCTATAAAAATGGAAGACATAACAGTACATTTATTTGATTTAATGTACATGTAATGCTAATTCAGTTAGAGTTGATTTTCTAGCTCCAAAGGTGACTTTGAATTCTGATTGGATAAAGATTTTTTTTTCACGGCTAATTAACTTCTTACATAAGACAAGTATTTCATTTTAATTTTCCTTTTCTTTGACTTAGGTTAAAAAAAACCTTTTACTGTAAAATACATTTCTGTGCCCTTAAACTTTTTCATACTAAGTTTCATATTAGTATACTTCCTAATACTAGATAAAAGGGTGAACTTTGATATTTGTAATTAAAAACACTATAGGACTTGATTTCTAAAGATCTCCTTACCCCTTATGAGTCGAATTGCCCCACGCGAGTCATCTAACCTTTGTGAGACTTCCCTGTAAAATGTGCGGTTGCTTTGAGTATTGAGTAATTTCTGTGTGTAACTGTGCGCCATGCACTCCCGATTGCCGTGCATGTGTGTAATGGGTGCGGTGCCACACCACCAGAGTCCCTCGTCGGGACTGAGATATCCACCCCTCAGCTGCCACAACTATATTCTTATTGGGCGGTTGCCCTCTGTGTAAAGGAGCTGCATCTCCCAAGACTAGGCCTTCATCCTGGGGGCAGGATGCAGCCAACATCTGGTTCGTGCACAGAGCAAAGGCGTGATTGCTCCCTTGCTTCAATTCTGGCGTATGCTGAAGGGCCGGCCATTCTAGCTCTAGGGCTCCCACCAGAGGCCTCTGTTGCAACTGCATCACACTCACCTTCACCTGCCCCTTCCTGCTTTCCTCACACCCTCAGCTGTGCTGCTTCCCAGAAGGCTCCCCAGTAAAATTCCTGTGAGTAAATCTTGGTCTCAGAGTCTGCATCCTGTGGATCGCAATTTAAGCCAATGTGTAAGTTAACCTTGTTTCTACATATTTAATTATATCCACTGAAATATGCCAAGTACTTTTGTGTGGCTATTTTATATTCCTTTTCTTCACTGGATCTCTAGCAGTAAACCCTGTTACTGTACAGCCTCCCAACTTTTAGCAACACACTGCAGTGTCATTTTCTTATTATTGCCTCTTGACAGCATTGTATCCTGAGGTATTTTGAAGCCTAGGTGTTTGGCCTTCCACTCACGCACAGAAGAGCTTCCTGGGTGGTCTGCCCAGCAGTTATGGAGAGTTTGGGAACCTGCTGTTCCCCCACAGCTAGCTCTTAACCAGACTTATAGTATTAAAGGGTGGATAATGGCACTGAAGTAGGCCTTATACAAGTCCTTAAATAGGTATGATAAATGATGCTGGGCAAACCTGTCAAAGAACCACATTAGGTCAAAATTCATTCAGGTCATCTTTCCCCATAAAAGTTGCAGGTTTTTTTAGTCACTGTCTCTATAAAATCTTCACAGTAAATAAAAAGTCTTTTACTACTTCATTGGTATTTTTATGCCTTCACAAATACTACATATGAACAGTTATATTTAGTTTGGTTTCTATCCATAGACACAGACATCATATTCAGAAATATTAGCTTAACAACAAATTTTATTTCCCAACCCTGCTAATACACAAGTAAGCAAGTAAAATTACTCAGGAACGAACAAGAGAAATGGACCATTTCTTACCATGTCCATTGTTGCTACTCTGGTTTGAACCACCATCATCCATCCACCCTTCAGATTACTGTTGCTCTCTATAGTCTACTCTCTGCCCAGGAGCCACAATGATCCTTTTGAGTTAGATCTTGTTCTTGCTCTGTTCCAAACCTTCCAAAGAGTCCCCATTTCTCTTCCAATCCCTTAACTCTCTGACTTCATGTTACTTATTCCCCTCTCTTACCACTCTGCTCCAATAACACCAGTCTTCTTGCAGTTCCCAGAACACACTGGGCACATTCCTGCCTTAGTTTCTTTGCTCAAGCAGTTCCCTCTGCCTGCAATGCTCTTCTCCCAGCCTATCTGCTTGGTTAACTCTCTCCCCACCAACTCTTGACTCAGATCTTTCCTCTCTTGAGGGCCTGTTCTGGTCACCTGCTTCATATGGTGTTCACCACACCCTTTGCCCTCCCTTATCCCAGGCCCTATGTCCCCTTCCCTTTATTAGATACCACTTAGCACCTTCTAACACTCTCAGAGGTGCATTTACCACATAGCTAATGAAAATTAAGCTTCAGGGTCCCTGCTTTGTGTAGGCCCCTTTCAAAACCCTAGAATAAACATTAGCAATGAGTACACATGGCCACATGTTTCTGTAAAATTTGCAAATATATTTTAACTGTAACTGGTTGAGACCATTGCCCGTTCCTAGTCCAACTTCCTCTCGGTCAAGAGTTCTCTTGTATCAAGTAGTGTTGAGGTGGCAGCAGGCATTTTTGAGGTCTGGCTGGAGGAAATTGAGTGGAGATACATTTAGTTTGAATGTAGTGGGATGTAATTAGTGTTTTACAGTCACTTCCGTGTATGGTTAAGTTAGCACTAACCGTTCTGATATGGAAAGAGTTCCCAGGAAGATGGCCACTACCTGCTGGCCATTGAGTGTATTGCTTTCTAAATGGACTAGAGTGCTTGGCATCAAAAGTGTATGGGTGGTGGAGGAGAAACATGGTGGGATAATAATAAAGCCAACTATTTGTAGGAAATTCTTCCACATTTTATAGCTCATATTTTAAAGAACTATGATCAAGGTTTTCCCAAATGTGACATCAATCCTAAACATTTTTATGAAATGTCCAACAAAGTTGTGAAGCTGAGATATTTTTCCAAACAAATAATATTTTTTTTGATTAACCATGCTAGAGGGAAGAATCATCTTCCTATTCTCCTTATAGAAAATGTTACCAAATGACCATATGAAGAGATGATCAAATACAATTCAGCCAAAATATGTGTGTTGGGTAGTTAATTAATGGAAATATTTTGTAATGGTTTTTGCTATGTGTGAGCTTTTTAGTGTGTGTAAATTGTTGTGATTTTTTTTCTCTCATTTTAAGTGAATATCTTTTATCTAGTTTTACGTTTGTAATTTTGCATTCTTTTTGTTAAAGAAGGCCCACCAGTTGTATTGAAGGTCCACCAAGCTTATACGGTTTGGTGGGCCTTCTTTAACAGAAAGAATGAACAAACAGCTTTTACAGGACCTGAATGTACCCTGACCATGCTATGTGATTTCCTTACTTATTTTGTTCCTCAAAAGCAGGAATCTTAGTTCACTGGTGTATCTTAAGCACCTGAGCAGTGCTCGGCACATGGTAGGTACTCAGTAAATATTTGTTGAGTGAATAAATTGATCAACAATATTACAATAAGACATTGGTGTGGGACACCTGGGTGGCTCAGTCGGTTGAGACACCAACTCTTAATTTTAGCTCAGGTAATGATCCGAGGGTCATGGGATCGAGCCCCACAGTGGGCTCTGCTCTGAGCATGGGGCCTGCTTAAGATTTTCTCTTTCCCTCCCTCTGCTCCTACCCAACCCACACGCATGCATGCACACACACTCTCTCAAAATAAATAAATAAACTTAAAAAAGGAAACATTGGTGTTAATCTAATTTAATCTTCTTAACAAAAGTTAATATTGACATGACAGAAAGTACAAAGACTGTCGTTCATGGAAAACACTCCTTAAAACTTTTTACTTGTTGTAACTAGTCACAGAAGTAAATTCTTATTCATAGGTATTTTCTTCAGTAGTCATTAGCTATCATGCCTTTTGAGAGGATCTGGATCACTTTTTTTTTTTTTTTAAGGTTCTATTATTTTTCTCCTTAGGACCCAAGACTCGCCTCAGCTAGCTTTTTCCATCATCCCACTCCAATGGTAGGAATTTAATTTTAGAGCTGTCAAGAGGTGAGGCCATGCAGAGAGCCACTGGGAAGCCAATACAGCGGTCGGTATTTCTTAAGCCAATGATCAGGCAGCAGTAAAATAAAAGTAGACTATTTTTTTATTTTTCTATAGCTAGTCAATCACAGAAACTCTGCTTAGAAAGCTATCTTTGTTTAGACATTGAACAATAGAAGTAAAAATACTTCTCATGCAAAGGAAGAGAAAACAATAATAATTAGATTTTAGAAAAATGGGCATAGTAATAAAGATCTTAAATATGAGAGGTAGGCCTTAGGAAAAGCAGAATCTCATAAAATTTCAGCTTAGAGAATTTTAGTTTTTATAAAAATGCAGAAAAACAATACATTACACAAGTGACTAATTGTCACACTGTTTGGCAGTTAGCTTTTTTAGTGTGTGTAAATTGTTGTGAAAGGCTTCTTTCACTTAAACACCTAAAATTTTATTTAAACCCTAAAAGATTTTTTTTAATGCCTCTATAGAGATTTTGGAGACTAGAGCCTTTTTTTTTTTTTTACACTTCTATTTTTACATTTACTTATTTATTTTTGAGAGACAGAGTCAGAGCACAAGTGGGGGGTGGGCAGAGAGAGAAGGAGACACAGAATCCGAAACAGGCTCCAGGCTCCAGGCTCCAAGCTGTCAGCACAGAGCCCGACCTGGGGCTCGAACTCATAAACCATGAGATCATGACCTGAGCTGAAGTCGGACGCTCAACCTACTGAGCCACCCAGGTGCCCCATTTTTTTTTTAAACTTCTATACCTAAAAGGGCAGACTTCTGCTGGTAGTAAAGAAAACAGTGAGCTACTGAATGTCTTAGATGTTGGCCAACTCCAATTTGCTCTCGCAGTTTGGCAGTTCGCTATTTTCTAGAGCATTAATTTTCTGTACTCTGATTCTACGTCTAGCAAGTCTTGACAAAAGAATGTCAATAAGTCCCCCAAACTGAACTTTTGTCAACACTAACCTTGCAGAATGTATGACACCCAGAATTGAAACTATCTTTGCTAAATGTCACTATTATTTAAGAGCTCTGTTCCAGGTTACTGCCCTGAAGAGATTGTTGGGAGAGTAGGATTCTCCGCCCACGTTATTTCCTGTAGGCTTGTAGGCAACAGTTGAGTTTACAAAGTTCCTTGCAAAAGTAGAGAGATTTCTTGGTCAGAATTGTGTATGTACTCAAAAAAGAAGTTTTAAAAAATCCCTGTTAGCAAAAGATGCTATAGGGTGTGGGATATCAATGTACCAAGGCTGACAGCTGCATTATCTCCACTGGACTATCAGCACAGTGAAAAGCACTGAGTAGAAAAAAACCCACAATTCTTGAACATTATTACTCATATAATATTATGAGTATATAAATAAATATATAAAATATATATAAATATATATTTATATATATAAATAAATATATAAATAATATAAATAATTATATAAATATATATTTATATATAAATAATAAATATATAAATATTTATTTATAAATATATATTTATATATAGATAATAAATATATATATATTTATAAATATATATTTATATATAAAATAAATTTTATATATAAAATTATATAAATAAATATATAAATATATATATATATATATATTTTTTTTTTTTGCTAAAGCCTAAGGAAGTGCTATTGATTCACATCATTTCCCAAACTAGGCTTGGACTAATTAAATAACTCTCAAAACTGTCTCAAAAGCAAAATCGATGGTTTTCTTTCCTTTTAAATAAGGTATTTTCCTAAATTATCTTCTCTGGAAATAACACTAGAGATAAATAAAATGACTACTCTGATGTGATAGGTGTATCAGGGAAGAAGAGAAGTTTAGAGAAAAAATGAAATAAGAAAGATTTAAATTATTCAGGCCTCCTTGGCCTGCTTCTATTCTTAAGAGCCTGGTGAATGGATTGGCATACCCCATGTGGGTCCTCAACATGATCAGAGGATGGTGTTTATTCTAGTGGATCCCCCCCGTGTGAACTGGTTTGTTTGGCTACTTTTGACCAGAACATTTGCTAGCATTTTTTTCCCAGTAAGTGTTGCATAATGCAATGTTAAGAATTTTATCTCTGTTCTCAACAACGTGTTGTGCATGTGCACTTAAAATGGATGGCTTTCATCATACTGTCATGCAATAAATCTGTCAGGTTGAATTTCCTTTTAGTAAGTCAGAAGATGAACTGAACACTTATATATTTTATTATTTTAATTTTTTTTAAGATTTTTATTTTTAAGTAATCTCTACACCCAAGATGGGGCTTCAACTCCCAACCCAAGATCATGAGTCACGTGCTCTACTGAGTGAGCCAGCCAGGCACCCCATGAGCACTGATATATTTTAAATATAAATCAAAGATCCCTCACATAATTGTGGCTTTATGTTTTTCAAAAGAATTAAATAAAGTGGTTAATTTGTTGCTAACTGACCTTTCTTTGGTGCTTGTGCCATTTAAGCATCCAGTGCAGTGAGTGATTTCTCCTTTAATGTCCCCACGTTTCCTTCTATTTTAAAATGGTAGGGAATGCCAGTCAGGTTAAAGATACTGAAACTGAAAGGAGGAACAAGGGACGTTCTTATACTGTTCTAGTCCTGTTGATTTCATTGCCAGTTACTTGCACATGTTCATAGAAACAGTCCTTGCCTTGCACAGTTCCCATATGCAGGACTGTCAGTCGGCACCATATCGTGCAAAGCCAGGAAAGCTTACCTTTATATATGTATGTATGAACATATGCACGAATGTGTATGTGCATGTATTTATTTTTAATTTTGAATGTGCTTATTTCTCAGATATTTGAAAATGGTAAAGACACTGGAGAGATCTCTGTTTGTATCAGCAAAAAAGACCTGGAGTCCAATAGCCCAACACAAACTGGTGATATGATGGAAAAAGTGAGTTTACTGACTGGCTGTTTGTGGCTATATGTGTCTCTCAAGTTACTTGCAGTTAATTTAGACAATTACATTTTTAAAATTGTTTTGGGGAGATTAATCATTTGCTGCTCTGTAAAAATAGATAGTCTCAAGCTTGACTTTTGAATTTCTTAGGCTCTCAGCTTTAAAACAGCATTAACTTTTGGTCTCATACTTAACAGTATCTTAACCTTCATTCTGCCTGTAGTTGGAAATCTGTCTACACTGTACTCTGGGATTGCCCTCTTGTTTACACTTTGAAAGGAAGTGACATGATATTCAGTGGAGGGTATGTTCTGGGTTGAGGGTATTTCCAAGCCCTAAACTGTAAGCAACTAGCATATAGTTAGTCTTCTCCTGTGCTCATTGCGGGCATGTCCAGATGGTTTATCTTAGGCACTCTTACCTTTGCTTATTTTCCAGACAATTGGGATGTTTCTCAGGCAGAACCAGTATGTTCAGGGTCTTTATTTTGGGTCTTTGTCTTGCATAAAAGGACACTGAATACCCTGTTGTTTACAAATTGGGGTTATGCACCCAAGCATACACCAGTGTTTTGGGCTCTGTTCCTTGGCCTTTGTTTATAAACTTGCTCCTTTCCCTTCAGTTCAGCACCCTCTGACTTAATCTCTCCCTGGTGGTATCCATTACCTGGCCTTTACAGTCAATCACAAGAGTTGTATAGATTTTCATCTGATCTGATCATTGGCTGGGCCCAGAAGAGAGAGGAAACTCTACCTGGGTTGATTAGAGAGAGAAGGATGAAGAGCCTTGGTTGGTTTCTTTTTACCTTCACATCTCTGACTATATAAATCAACATTGTATAAAAGACTTCCTAGAATCCTCTACCTATTTTCCCTCTTAATAGTATTTGAAAATTTTGCTTTTTGGTTTACATTAAAATTGAAGTCAGTATTTATGTTATCTTATATAGGAAGATATTATTTTATAGAAAGTTTTTGTGTTGGCTTATGGCACATTGAAACTGACCTATGCTTTGCTTTATATGCAAGTAATTCTAGGGGAAAAACTTGAATTAGGGGCACTATCAAGCTCTTTGTTAGGGAGATTCCCTTGTGGTACCCAAGGATGACTATTCCCTTGGCACGCACTTGTCTCAATCATTAGCCTAAGATGTTTCACACTCTTCTCAGGTCCTTGAACAAATTCTTGTCTTATAAAGACTTGGTGATGATAGCTTTAAAGATAAATGGGTGAAGATTATCGCAACTTTTGGTTGCCATAACCCTGCCCTAGCCAATGACCTAGAGATGAAAGGCACTGAGGCTCTGACCTCCTGTAGGCTGTTGAATGCTCATCTTTGAACACCTAAAATTCAGTCTGTCACCAAGTTGAGAAAATAGAAATTGCAATGCTTCTCCTGTGAAAATGAATTTGGTTAAGTGGTCAGGTGTTCATATCCTCCTGCCACATACTCCTATTCTCTGTGTACATATTTCTTTCTTGGATCAGGCCTGAAATCTTTTATATCTTTCCCCTTTACAAAAAAAAGGATGATGCTTTCAAAGCAAAATCACTGTGATTTAAAAGATGATCAGCATTACATGTTTCCTGAAATAATAGCAACTCTACCAAAAATAAGCTCAAGGGCTGAGATCACACAGAAATAAATGTAGGGCTTTGTAAAAACAATCTATAGAATTCAAAATATGTTTGTGGTTTCAACGAACAAAGCCAAAAAGAATGCAGATTTTTATTGTTCTATCACCTTCCCTAATCATTATTTTTAATTCAACGGACTTCATTAGGCTGGATGAGAAACATTAACTTCAATGAAATGAAAAATGTGTCATTGTTTTCAGCCTTTCTGATGCTTAAGGGTAAAAATCTGGTCAACGTAGAGGCGATGAAAACAATGTAGAGCTGATGAAGTTAGAGATGCGGTTATTTATCTCTAATTACAACAAAGCCTAAGTCTTAGGTGTTCTATAAATATGGTTGCTGATCAAAGAAAATATTTTTACCCGGACAAGACTTTATAGCCAATAGGTGAGGAAACCTGGGGTATAAGGCAGGATCGCAACTTTGCCTTCTTTCGTCTAAGCTTCGGCATTTAGCTTCTCAATATACCTTCAATGCGAATTAATAGAAAGACCAAAAAACACCCTGAACAGCAGCTAGGCAAGAAAAGGCCACAAATATATCTGCCTCCCTGCCGAGATTACAGAGTAACAAGAAACTGAGAGACATAAGAACTGACAAGGGAGAGAAGAAAAGGAAGCCTGTGACAGAAGGCTCCAGGGAGAATAGAATGATGGATAGTGTGGGGTGCAGAGCAGGAAAGAGCTTAAACATTCAAACAAAGTTGATGGATAAGGAAAAATGTCCTTTAAAATTCCATGTGCAACACAGTTAGTTAGAATTACTTTCATTTAAAGTGTGCCTTAAATTAGAAATATCTTGATAATTTAGCAACCCGGAGCGTACGACAGAAGCAAACATTGACAATGCTATTTTTTAAAATGTAAAATGGCAGCATTTCATACTTCACATTTCAATTATGGCTTACTCACAACTTGAAAACATTTTCATAATTGAAGCAGCTCACAAGCTTTTGAAAGGCTCTTAATTAAACTACATTCAAGAAGGGTTCGTCTAAGTGAATCAACATAGCTTGAAAACCATGTTTATTTCTGCAATCCTGTAAGTGGTGACTTGTTCTACCATTGGTTACCGGAGGTTAGTTGGGAAGGGGGAGGTTGCTGGTTGTAAACTTGAACATGCTCTGGAAGGAGCCTAACAAAATGTGCAGCTCACACAAGAAAAGCATAACCCTTATCAAAGAGGACTGTTACCATGTGTAGAAGCTAACTGCTCTTTCTGTAAGACTGTCACATCTGCTTTCAGTCCCTGTGCCAAAGGGTCAGAGCTCAATCACAAGCCTGTGGCACCCCCTGCTGGTTAAAAGCCCCTGCTCATTTTGTTACTTTACACTGAGCTAAATATTGCCATCATTTCACACTTCTTTTAACATTCTATATGAATTTAATTATCATTTGTTTGGATTCATTTGTTACAGAGTACAGACAGTTTATTATATATGTTCACATTTTACATTATTTCTTCTTCTTCTTCTTCTTCTTCTTCTTCTTCTTCTTCTCCTTCTCCTTCTTCTCCTTCTCCTTCTCCTTCTCCTTCTCCTTCTCCTTCTCCTTTTCCTCCTTCTCCTTCTCCTTCTTCATTATTTTCCCCACCACCAGTTACTTCTCAAGATCCATCAGAGGCTTCAAGGATCTCCCACCAACCCACTAGGCCTCAATTTTTCTTCAATCCGGCTTTTTGATGAGCATGGTCAAGAAATTAAGAATCCACTTTTGCTGAAGAATGAACAAAAAATTTGGGTCTCTTACGGTAAAGCATACAGGTAGGAACAAGGTGTTTATTTTCTGTCTGTCCTCAATCTTTCCAGGGGCAAGCTAATTTAAAAGGGGAGTTGAGAAGCCAAGTACTACCCTTTGTGAATTTTTTTTGAAATTCTGCATTCCAATAAAATTTCTGGGGTGTTTTTTGTGAGACAGTATTGTTTGTGAGATATGACATCTCTCTCTCTCTCTCCTTCTCTCTCTCTCTCTCTCTCTCTCTCTCTCTCTCTCTCTGACTTTCTGTCTTAATGCCTTGTCATAGTTCTTGAAGTCTGCCTGTCAGCACAGCAAGCGGGATTTGTTCATGTCTGAGTAGTCACCTTAATGATAGCAGATGGAAACGCCACGGGGGGCCCAAGCCCATCACACTGTCATTGTCGCACACTGCCCTGACCTGCTTCCACTCCTCTATTTTTTTGTCCCTTTTTAAAGGAGAAATGGATGGTAATTGAAAAGGATCTTAAGCAAGATTTATGAAGCTGTGGACAACATGATTCCCCACTATCTCTCTATGTTTTCACAAATAAAGTCTTAACCTTTTAAGCACCAATGACAGGAGAGCTAAAGATAAATTGGTAAAGCTTGCAAGCCCTATCCTATCAAAGTTATATTCCTCAAAAGCGCCTTACATTATCCCACAATAATTACTGGTTATTGCTGAGCATTGTGTAAATTTTTGTAGATTGGTAAATTCCTGCATAAAATTATCTGTGTTTCTGGAAAAAGAAAAAGGCTGCAGTCTACAGGCACTGATGAGCTGGGCTGTTGTGTGGAATATCTTAGAAATTTATGCATATTTTGACAGGACACATCCAGATGAACTCTGAAACTGCTTGTCAGGAAACTTAAACACACTTTTCTGCCTATTTAAAAAAATTTTAAGCCTTTACTTATTTGAATAAGGGAAATAGAGGAAAATAATTTTTCCTATCAGGTGTAATTGATCATATATTAATTATAATAACAATAGCATAGACAGACCAGGAGCTGATTGGGTTTGCTATATATTCTAATAGTCAAAATTGCAAATACTGAAATAAATCTACCCAGAAATTCATGAAGGTTTTGGAAGAAGTTGGTTGCATTGGTTGTGGGTAGCATATTATAAAATTCTATTTCTTCTCTCCTAGTAGAGTAAAATTAAAATGCTTAATAATTTCTTATGCTGTGTAGTGTATAGAATTAAAAATATATGTAAGGAGTGATGTTTTCTTCCATAGACAGATTTCAAAATATAATTTAATTACACATTAGAATTGTTTTTTACAATGATAGAACAGCAATGAATTTTATAGTGTCCAGGATTCATGAATAAGTTAGCAAGCTCTTCCAATGACAAGCAAAGGCTTTACTAAAATGTATGTCTAATAATTTCTTCTTAAGTAGTATTATTAAACTGAAAACAATGACTAATTTTGGTGTTTTTAATGATGTTTGTTATTTTAATAAGATCAACCAGCACACTTGTTCTTGGTTAATTGAATCATATTTATAGAATAACTAGTAAAATTCGAAGTATCTAGAATACCCTAAAATCACCTGAGGATGGTAGCTGGAAGAACTCATAAGTGTATATTTGTTTATATGTCATTGTTATTTTAATAGGATAATATTTTTTTCTGGTTTTGATCCCAATATAAAGCACTAGGGAATTGTAGCATTGTGCTACTATTGGAATTTCTAAAATTTATGTCTAAGAGTTATTTCCTAGATCTAGTTTGAAATATATTAAGACAATGTGCAATATGGACTAAGTAAATGAAATTCATTTTTAGACAGTAATGCTAATGTGTCTAATATATGTTGATATGTGGAGTTAGTTTGCTGATTTATAAAAAGATGATTTTGCCAGTATCTGCTTTTATTTTGAGTCTTGTAATTATTGTTTTCTCCCAATTTTTATTTTGGACAAGATGCAGTCTACAGAAAACTTGAAAAATAGTACAATGAATACATATATATCCTTCACCTGGGTTCACGAGTTTAAAAAGTTGCCACATTAGTTTTAACCTTTTATATCTCCCTTCTCTCTCTTTTGAGAGGTTTGAGATTATTTCCAGACAACCATTAAAGTTTCACTCATAAATGCTCCCAGTCATGTAACTGAAGAATAATACAATGTTCTTTTATGTCACCACATAGTAATAACTAGCACAGTCAGCAATTATGTAATTCATCTAATATGCAATCTATGTTTAATCTACCCAAAATGTGCTTTAGAGTTTTTTGTGGTCCAGGATCCCAATAAGATTCATGCATAGCATCTAGTTATTTTCTCTAGTTCTCTTTAATCTAGAATATTCTCTCACCTTTGTTTTGCTTTTCATGACATTGAATTTTTTTTTTTTTTGAAGAGTTCAGGCACTATTCTTGTAGGATGTCCCACATTCTGGATTTATCTGCATGTTTTCTCACGATTAGATTCAATTTAAAAATTTTTGACAACCCTACACAGGTGATGCGGTTGAGTCCTATAATTATGAAGTTAAATATCAAGTCTTTGTCACCAATTGAGACAAAAATGGCTCATGGATGACATAATGCCAGTTGCCATTGTTTTTATTTAAGACGTTTCTCATTTGATTTTAATTCTCTTATAATTAAATTACTCTAAAACAAAATAACTAACGGTATGTAATATGGAAAATGAAATCAGCCTAGCATTTAGTGTGCTTATAAAAAATAGTAGTTCATAGCCAAATATTAAGAATTCATTTAATTATCTTCTCCAGAGAATATTAATGGTGTGTTGCATTGTGTGAACGATAATTGCTTGTTTTTCTCAACTAAATACTTTGCTTTTATTATTGAAATTATTTTTAAAAATTACATGTGTTGCAACTGTCCTTGACATATTATCAATCAGCCAAATAAACTAAAATGTGCATTTCAGGTATCAGTATAAGATATCAACTGTAGTGCTTTATAATAGGAAATTCACTTTTCTGGACTTTATTACTCACTGATATTATAGGTTTTATTGTTTACTTGTGCTCAAATTTCAGTGTTTGTATAATTTTGCAGATCACTTTGATGTTTTTTTTTTCCCATTTTTCAGATCTCCACTAAACCCTGTTTTGAGTCTGACCTTTGACCAGGTGACTGCATTTGACAGAGATGGCATTATAGTTGCATATAAAACCTTTTTGGATCCTAATGCTGTTCTGCTACCTGGATGTGACAAGTAAATTAACATGTGCTTGTTTAAAGTAATCTGTATTACCTAACTCAGATTTCCCAGAATGAGAGATTGAAACACTGAAAGACATTCTCTAATTGTCTTAATAAGTAATTGTGTATTTTTTTGACTTATTACATGATGTAATGAACTCATGTCTAAAAAGACTTATCAGTAACTTTTCTTAAGTTTTAAAAAACCATATGAAGCAATGAGCAGACTATAGTTTCTGCTTTGCAGAGGTAACAATTTTATTTGAAATGTAAAAACTGTTTTTAGTGGTTTCTAAATTAAGAGTTTTGAATGGAATCATTAAAATATTAAATAATATGTTTTCTTGTGGGAGTGTTCATATTTAAGCATCTCATTTGATGATGATGAGAACAGAAGCAATTGAGAACAGAAGCAATATGCTAGAGAAATGGTGGGGTGGTGGCAACACAGGAGGTAGAAGATTTGAGCTTCTAGCCCCATCTCTGTTCATGATTGTACATGGGCGGGTGGGTGTCAGCTTCTTATCTATATATAATAAAACCCAGTATTTACTAAGTGTTGACCACAGTTCTAAATGAATTGGGTAAGGATTTATTTAATCCTCAAAACAATTATTTTAATACCATCATTACCTTATCTCACTATTACTCCATTTTATAGAGACAGAAACTGAGGCACAGAGAGGCAGAGTAATTTGTCCATTCACACATTGGTGCATGGTAGAGCCAGGATTCTAAAACAGATTATCTTTTTTAAGAACTGTGGGCTTGGGGTGGCTCGGTTTGGTGACAGATTCTTGATTTTGGCTCAAGTCATGATCTCATGTTTCATGTGATTGAGCCCCACATTGGGCTCTGTGCTGGTCGTGCTGGTATTCTCTCTCTGCCCCCCCTCTCTCTGCCCTTTCTCTGTTCATGCTGTCTCTCAAAATAAATAAATAAACATTAAAAAAAAAAAAGAACTGAGGGCTTACCCACTGTCTAGCACTGTCCAATAGAACTTGCTATGATGATAGAAGCATATGTTGTAATTATTGAGCACTTAAAATGTCACTAATGTGACTGAATTTTTGATTTTGTTTAAATTATACTGATTAAAAATGTTTAATATTTATTTATTCATTATGAGAAGGGAGGGGCAGAGAAAGAGGGGAGAGAGGAGAGAGAGAATACCAAGTGGGCTCCATGCTGTCAGCACAGAGCCTGATGCAGAGCTTGATCCCACAAACCGTGAAATCATGACCTGAGCTGAAACCAAGAGTCCTATGCTTAACTGAGTGAGCCACCCAGGTGCCCCTAAATTATACTAATTCTAATTTAAATAGGTATATATGATGAGTGGCTACTGTATTTGACACTGATAGTGTGTTAGATTAGGTGATCTCTCTGTAAGGTCCCATCTATATTTTATATTTTGTAATTTAACAAATTATAGTGCCCTTAATATACAGGTGAAAAGGTTATAGAGGGAAAATCCAGAGAACCAGAAGCAGTCTGATGAGGTCACTCAATCCAGCTAGTGTCAACCTACTGCTAAACATGTCTACAAAGATGAATTCTTTGGTCTTCTTTGGTTGTTTAAACAACTCTATCCCCCAGTGACTGCCTGCACTTTCTAGGCAAGATTAGAATCTGTTTTGTCTTCTTTTTCTTTATAGATAGAAAATAACGTATCAGCATTTCTTTTTATAAGCATTTCCATTTATAAGAAGATTTATTTCTTGTGCCACAGTCTTTCCCCAAGCTACTAAATTTGCCCAGACCCTTTCCCTTCAAGTTTTAGCAAGGAGTTTAATTTTTAATTCATGTATTCCTTCTTAATTTCCCTTCCCTGGGTGCAATGAGTACTGTTTTATTGAGTGGTTTTTAAGTTAGATCTAGGTCACTAAGCATAACAATATGAAACTGCCCTGACTGAAAGCAAACTTATTTGAAGACAATTTACATAATTTTTGGATTCCATTTGAATTTTCTTTCTATACTCTAATGTGCATTATTTGAAATCTTAATAATCATACTCTAATTTATAGTTCTCAGGGTATTGGAAAAAATACTATTAACAGCCCCAGAACTGGTTTCTGTTGAATAACATGCTATGTGATGTATCTTAACATATCAGTGTTGAGCCTGATAATTTTCCTTAGAATTAGGTTTGGTTTACTTTTAAAATAAGAATGGCTGAAGTAAGAATGAAACCCAGTTACTCCAGTTTGTGGCTTGTCCATGTGCTCATTAGACTGTACTGCCTCTTAAGACTGTCTAAAAATTACCAAAATAATGTGCTTTACACATCCACGCTAAGTATAAAAAAATCTGTTATTATTCGTTGTCCATTGTATTTAGAATAAAATTTAACAGTGAAGATGGTGCCCACTGTGAGTGATTCTGTAAGATTAAAAATCATTTTTTTATTTCTCTATTCTATTAATCATTAATTAGGTGTGGGATCCCTCAGTATCATAAATAATTGCAAGATACAAACTTTAAGTCTCCCTTTTCCTAGATATGGATAACAAAACACATTACAAATTTCTGTTTAAAAAGATTATGGACTAAACATTTGTTTTTCTCTCCCCTGTAGAGTATAAGACATATAAGTTATTATACTAGTAGATTAAAGAGTATTGTAATTAAGTACATATTATTTTAACAAAAATCAATATTTTACTTTTCTTAGTTGGGAAGTTTGTGAAGGATTCCCAGTTAATTTCAATGGTACCAGTCAACAGATACCTGATCAATTTGAAAAGGTGGACTTGGAGAACCATTTCCTACAGAACAAGGTCAGAATTATTTATTATACTTAATGAAGGTATTTTATGTAGTGGATTGTCATTTGATACATGGTGACTGAGTGGATTTTGTGAAAGTTTTTGAAAAGTTTCAAGTATTTTACAAATGTTGGGGCATTATTCTCTATTTCCTGTTAATTAAGCACTTTTAAAACTGAACCAATATATAGTATTCCTACTAGAAAAATTTTTACCTGGATTATGTCACTTAAGTACTATTGCTTAGCATATTTTCTTTCTATCTACTGTATTAATAAGTTGGCATTGTTTTAAAAACTTTAAGATGGCTGCTAAACAAGGATTTTATCTATTTGCTCTGTGGATCAATGTATTTAAGGAATAAGAGTTCTTTGGAAACCCACTCATGACAGTCCAATCCAAAAGGTCTATGTATTAATTTACACCTAGAAATTTCTCATGCCAGTAAAGAATTTTCTTCTCCAACTGAGCTATGAAAGGTCTTTTAACACATATATTTTTTTAATGTTTTATTTATTGTTTTTGAAAGAGAGAGAGAGAGAGAGAGAGAACGTGAGCAGGGGAGGGTCAGAGAGAGAGGGAAACAGAATCCGAAGCAGGCTCCGGGCTCTGTGCCAACAGCTCAGAGCCTGATATGGGGCTCGAACCCACAAATCATGAGATCATGACCTGAGCCAGAGTTGAACGCTTAACTGACTGAGCCACCCCGGTACCCCTCCACATTTAATTTTTTACTGCCTGCAAATTTAACTGTGAATAGCATATGGTTAACTGGAAACCTCACCAATAACATAAAGTCTATAAACACGTATTTTATATATTGTATGCAATATGTACTGTATTATCTCCAGGAAGCTGGAAAAAAGAGAATGTTATTAAGAAAATCATAGTGTAAGAGAAAATACATTTACAATACTCTGCTATATCAAAGAACCGCATGTAAGTGGACCCATGCAGTTCAAGTCTGTGTTATTCAGGGTCAACTGTATTTCTAATCCTGTTAGATTTTGAGCAAATGTAGAACATAAATGCAACTAAGAATTAATGCCTTTTGTATTTTATATTTATCTGATTTACTTACCATAGTTCTGATCCTGTTGGCATTGCTTTTTAGGTTTTTGCTGTGATATTATTTCCTGTTCAAAAAACTTGTATCCCTGGCAGTTGCCTACTGAAATTCCAAATCCTTATCAGGCCTTCATTGATCTCCATGGATCTCCTCTAATCCACCTCTACTCTTAACTTGCCTTCCCAATCTTCTCTTCAATCTTCTCTTCTTGATCTTTGTACCCGAAACTACAGTTAGAGCTAATATATTGTGCCCCATAACATGTTTCTCACTTTGGTACTCTTGTATCATGGCGTGTGTTGTTTGCCTCGGATATACGTCCCCCCACCACTACACCATTACCATTCCTTGCTTTTTTAAGGCTTTATTCAACTCCCTCTTCTTCCAAGAAGTTTTCTCAGGTCCTCCAGCAAGAATGAACCTCATATTATTGAACTTCCTTTTTGTCCTTAGAGTTGTGTTTTGGTATAGTCATTTGTTTTTATTCCTTTCTCTTACACTAAATTGAGAATTCTTTGGGCACAGACATTATGTCTCACTCATCTTTGTATTTGTGAATTCTAGGACAGATTTTGAATGTAAGGCAGGTGCACAATACATTTTTGATGAATGATTTTTAAAATTTAGCTACATCTATCTTTCAAGGCTCAATATTTGCTAATGTGTTCCTCATGTGTTATCCAAGCCTGATTGTTCATTTGTTGTTTTCTGAAAGTACTGCATGATTTCTGTTATTAGGCCCATGTGGATCCCTGGAATTCAACCTCTCTTTCTTTGTCACTACCCACCAGCCTTCTTTAACATCCTTATGCCATTTTCTAACACAGTGTCTGACATACAGCTGGCATTCTTTAAAGGCTTCCTGAAATTCTGCCTATCATTCTAGTCTTACCTGATTTGTGCCTGTTTCATGAAATCTTTCTTTACTGACCTTCATCTCCATACTAGATATGATGTTTCTGGACTCACATCCTTGTTGCATCCATTCTATGCCACTCATAATGAGTTTGAACTTGATGCTGTTCCTATCAAGCATTTTTTGCATGGTTCAAAGTCAACTAGTGCTCCAAGTATGATATGAACACATATCAGGTCACATTGGGGAAGAAAAGGAAGAATGCTAGATTCCACTGAGAATCTAATCAGATCATGAAGGGTCTTAAATTCATTGTTAGAGATTCTGGATATTGATCTATAGAAAACAAGGAGCCATTGGAAATATTCAAACACAGGCAAGATCTGATTTAATGTTGTGGTAGGAATAACTCAAGAGGTCCTTTTTTTTTTTATCCTCCCTGCTGGAATAGATCTTTCTCAAGGGCAAAGGGCATCCTGGTCATCCTTGTCATTACTGCAATATCTAGATGTTCAGAGTTAGCTAGATGGAATTGAATTCACTGGTAAATTAACTCATTCAACAGAAACCAGCTCAAATTTGAAAAAAAAAAAGAAAAAGATATCAAAGAGCTATCAGAGGAAAAGAACTCAAAGGAGGCTTCTTTTTTTTTTTTGATTTTATGCCAGTGTAGGACTTGAAAAGATAACTATATTTTATAATGTTGAAAAATGAGAGAATAACAATCCACTTATTTCGTCATTATTAGCTGGTTTTAATGATTCAGTGAAAAAGAGAAAACTCATCTTAAATAAAAGTTTGTACACTATCATATTTTTAGAAGAAGAAATTGGTTTTGAATAAAATTTTAGTCCAACCAAAATAGTAGTATAAGAAAGCAACAATTTGATAAACTGGCTAGTAAAAAAAAGAAGCTTTCAAAGAAAAATGGCCCTCCCTTAGCTATGAAATCTTACAATCCTTTCAGAAAAGCATCTCCAATTATATACAGAGAGGTGATCAATGCATTGGAAATAGTAATTTAATAACCTGAAATGGAGCACTTTTAAAGAGGGATTCTAACAGAGGTGATAGATATCCATAGGGCCTTTTATTGTAGAATCTTGATGCTCATTGTGGTAAAGAAGACACTAAGAGGATTACAACAGGGGTAGAGAGAGGGAGGCAAAAGCCGATATTCTTGATGCATACGTTTTAAAATTGGCTTGAGAAAGAGATACCAGTGCCCAACCCCTCACTGTTCTTTTAAATCTCTTATTGACAAGTAAAACCTTTCCTACAGAGAAAAATTTGGAACATATAATCCCTATTAGTAATGTGGGAGATAGATATAACCCTGACAATTACAACCTGTTGCTCTTTTATCCATTTCAAAAGATTTGGAATCTACCACAAATTGACAGTTTGGCAAATACATCTTTCAACAGTTCTCTATTGTTACCTAACTTGGCAACATTTTTATATTGCTTCAGTTTAAGGGCAATAAAATTGAATATTTCCATGCACTGGATGAGATTTAAACTTCATGGTAGTTAATATAAAAGAAAAAACAAAACATTTCACGAGAGGAATAGTTTTAGTAATACCTGAACGTGGGAAAAAATAGCAGAAAAAAATGGACTCCAGTATTTGGCAGGTAATATATTCCGCCAAAATGGAAAGGAAACATATTTTGATCCTAGCCTTTTGGTATAATCAGACTTTAGTAGGACATTAGTGGCAACCTTTGGGGGAAATAGTGAGAACAATGCCAAATTATGAATTTAGAATTGTGGCATACTAGTTACAAGTTATAAACTTACAACTTATGAATCAGCAGTCATGGATGCTAACAGAATAAATTATTCTATATGTCACAAGGAGGCTGGGGGAAAAAATGAACACTTTTTTTACTGCCCTATTTCTTTGCAGAGCAAGTCCTTGAAAAATAATGTTTTCTACAAATAATTGATACTGAGGAAAATACAAAATTTTATTTTTAATTGCCATTAGAATAAGACAGTGAACTTTAATAAAATCCTGAATCCCTTCCTTATTTTTAGACCAATATTTGGAAGCTATTGGAGGACTGCATATTTACATCTTACATGTTTGATTGCATAATTATGTACTCACTTATATTTTCTGCCTTTAGACTTCTCCAGGTCTTATTTTGAATTTTCACAGGAACATTGAAGGCTACTCCACCTTCACTAGTGATTTGGAAAAAGAAAATTAAACAAGAAGTTTTAATTGGCCCAGAAAATGCATGCATCATTTTTTAAATCACTGGCAGCTTCCATATCAGCACAGTTTATTCAGACAACCAAAATCATAATGGTCATTTAGAGGGAGATACATCTATCTATCTATCTATCTATCTATCTATCTATCTATCTATCTATCTATGTATCTATCTATGGCAAGAGGGAGAGATTCAAAACAAAGAAGCAGTTTCCTAATGACATATGTGATGGTATGTATTTAGGAAACAGTCTCAACATAAATGCTGTTATATGCATACGTGTGTATGTGCAAGCACACACATGTATACCATGTTGCAGGTTGTCAGAGCACTTTTATGAATTGCAGTTTTCAGTTTTTATTTTCCCCACCTTCATAAATGTCCGGTCTAAAGCTAAACTATCCAATTAAACTAAAAAGAGAAAAGAAGGCGAAGTCACAAATTGAAATTTAATGGCTATTGTCAATTTTAAACGTATCAGAACCCCTCTCTTGGCAAGATTTTTTTCTTTTAATAACAGGCAATGAAGCTGAGTGAGTGGGTCTGGCTGTGTCTGGTCTATGTAGAATCACTTGGGAACTGTCCAGCAAAATATCTCTCGAAGAACAGCATGGTGTTAATACTAGGTGCCAACCCAAGACAGACACAAAGGACCCCTTCGCTCTTCACCAATAAGCCAACTGTTAAAAGATTAAACCATGTTGTGGAGATAACAAGAATTTAGGCGCTGGCAGCAGGTGCTGTACAAAGAAGCAGTTGGCAGTACGGTTCTTCTGTCTGACTAATTCCAGTCAAAACAATCTTCTTCCCAGTTGCAGAGGAGAGTTTGGAGTGTGATGGCAACTTGGAGTTAGGAGGTTGAGTAAGAGTGCTACTTTAAATGCTGAGTCCTGTGGCGGGTGGATTAGTAGAATATAGTTTATCATTGTTCAGAAACTGTGGGGGATTCCCCTCCAGAATCCAGCCACTACTGGCTAACTGGGGAATACACAATCAAAGAGCTGCAAGTCAAATCTGGTTATGTCGTGTGGTTGCTGTATTTTTAAAATTTTATTTTCACTTATGCGACTCAGAAGACATTTTATTCTCTTGAGGAGTAACTATCTTCCATTATAGAATAATTGTCAAATATATTAGCTATACCCTTTTGCTATTGCCTGATTGCATTTGTAAATATTACCTTTTAAATTATCATTTAATTTTTGTATTTTAAGAATCAGTTGCTACTCAGCAAATATCTAGTATTAGCACAGATTTAGAATATGCTTTCTAGTGTTAGAAAATAACTTAAATTGTTATTGAAGCACCATCATTTATTTGGCTTAAAGCAAAACTGACATATTCCCATAATCCTATACAAACAAATATTGGTACTTAAAAATTTAGTATGATTACTAAGGAAAAGTGATCATATAAGTTAGTGGAAAGTTTACTAAATATTTAGTGATACACAGGTGATGTGAATGTCTATTAATTTTACAATCAAGTCTGGGTGAGAAACGGTAGAAGGTATATCATATGTTTGATGTATGTAATCTGATAACAAATATGGGAAGCACAGATACTGTGTGTTACCAGTTGGTCCCCTCCTATCCATCCTCACAACTATCACTAAATTCTCAACTCATATCCCTTTATTCTAAGGAGATTGTGGAGCCTTTTAACTGCTGTCCTTTGATGTCCCCATTCTGCAATCCATTATTTCTGCCCGTGTGTGTGTGTGTGTGTGTGTGTGTGTGTGTGTGTTATTGACTCTTCTGTTACAAGTTTCTCTAGGGCAGGAAAAATACTGTATCATATCCCACACCACACAGTCTAGTGCCTTGCATATCAGAGCTGATGCACAACAAATATTAATTGAATTGAATTAAATGGAATTGAGCACTATTGTTTCCAAAGAGACCTTCTCAATCAGAAACATAATGTCTTAGGATAACCCATTTTGGGTGAGTGTGTTGAAGAGGGTGAACTTTCAGACTGTGAGTTTAACAATGCGTACTTCTTTTCATGGTATAGGCGGATCCCAATATTGTCCTTCATGCCTCTGTTTCCATCAGAAAGCGGAGCTCCTCAAGCAGGGCAGTAAGCAGTGGAAGTCAGATGGCTCCATCAACCCTGTGGCCTGCAGCTAGTGTTTGGCTGATCACGAAGGTACCCAAAAGTGTCTGCTCTCGCTGAGTGACTTCCCATGCTCCCTGATCACAGTGCGTCTCTAGATCCTGGTGCCTTCATGCACATAAGCATGCAAGTGAAAGCATGATAAATTGTTGACTCTTATGAATGCTACCTCTCTGCCCTTGGTGTGTCTGGTGCAGAGGGCTTCTGTAGATCCCCATGTGGGCATTCAATCCACTTTCAGATGTGGTGGTTAGTTCATATGCAGAGTGTATTTAAACTCAGCTTAGAGCTTATGTATAGTCCACAGACTCGCCATTTTTATGAGATTTGTGTGATGTCATGTAGTTCCACTCCTTCATCTACATTGCTGAGCTTCCTGGAGCCTGGTGGATTAGCACTGTATAATGATAGTGTATGGTCTTCATAAGGATAATTTTAAGAGAAATCCCTGAGTATAAAATGTGAACAATGACTAACACATTTTATAGCTATGTATTGACACTATTTAATTTTTTAACTTTACTATTACTGGATCTGATTTAAATTGAGAACATGTAACTGCCCTCCCCTCTCCTCTTACTATTGAAATATGTTTTGTAATTGCCATCAAATATTTATGCCCATAAAGAGATGGTGCAGCTTTTATCTACCCTTCTTTTGTCTTCTTTTGCCCCCTCACTATAGATTATTTTGGCCTTTTCTTAGCACTTCTATGGGTGCAGAGTCACTCAGGCAAGCTTGCTGGTACTGTGTTGGAGTCGGGCAGGGGGGAGGGGATTGAAACAATTTTCTCAAATGAAATTTGGGATTGCTCTTAATGTTAATTTTTGATTCTCTGAGACCTAAAAACAAATGTATAGAGCAATTAAGATACAAAGGAACCAAGAAATATTCATTTCATATATCAAGGCAGAATGAGATTAGATGAGATATTTCCTCAATCTACTTCCAACTTGGAAACCCCTTTTTAAGTTGTATTTTGCTTCAGGTTTAATAACAATATTTGCCATTTTGTTAAACATCTGCTATATGTTAGGCATCTTCTACATATTTATTATCTTACTTAATCTCATACATTATACAGCTGAATAAACTAAGACTAGTAAGTAGCAGAGGAAAGATTCTTGGTCTGTCTGACTTCAAAACGTATGCCTTTTTACTGTAATAGAGAATGGTGCTCTATATTTGATCAATTTATGGAAGTGTTTTGGTTTTAGCATTGCCACTGAACCCTTGTGTGACCTCAGGTAAGCCACAACTGTATCTGGGCTTCAGTCTTATCTGAAAAGAGTTGGACCAGTTGGTATGGAAAGTTCTTTTCTAGACCTCAGATTCTGTAATTCCATGGTATCTGTTTATAGAATTTTATGATAGCAAAAAACCTGTACTTGTCTAAAATTTCCTCAAAAATAATTGAAATGCTTACTAAAAAGAGTATGGATTTTGGAGTTAGATAGATTGGAATTAGAATCCTTTTTATTCTTGAGACCTTGAGAAAGTTACTTAGCTGCACGGAACCACTGTTTCCTTCTCTATAAAATAGTCTTATCTATCTTGCACAGTTGCTATGATGATTAATAAGAAAGCATGTGTGAAATTCAAGCGTAGTGTTTGGTATACAGAAAGTGCTTAACAAATGTTTCTTTTTCCCCATCCAAAGCAGGTTTCTTTCAATATAGACAAACATGTTCAAATGAGGATTCAATCCAGTGCTTACTAAAACCAAAATTTTAAAGAATACTTTTCCCAAGTTATCATCTGTTTTTTTTTTACCACACAGCAAAACCATGAGAAATAAAAGTTACATGCTAAATATAAAACAAGTTTGAAAATCTTTTTAGATTGAATGGTCTCTCTCTTTTTCCAAAATATGTATTTTTACCTGTTAGGGTAGACAATTTTGCATGCCAGAAACCCTTAGTGGTTGTCACTCATTTAAAATGTGTTGTTGACGTCGCTCCTCATCAGGGAAATACAAATCAAAAGCACACTGAGATATCACCTCACACCAGTCAGAGTGGCCAAAATGAAAAAATTAGGAGACTGTAGATGCTGGAGAGGATGTGGAGAAATGGGAACCCTCTTGCACTGTTGGTGGGAATGCAAACTGGTGCAGCCACTCTGGAAAACAGTGTGGAGGTTCCTCAAAAAATTAAAAATAGACCTACCGTATGACCCCAGCAATAGCACTGCTAGGAATTTACCCAAGGGATGCAGGAGTACTGATGCATAGGGGCACTTGTACCCCAATGTTTATAGCAGCACTCTCAACAATAGCCAAATTATGGAAAGAGCCTAAATGTCCATCAACTGATGAATGGCTAAAGAAATTATGGTTTATATACACAATGGAGTACTACATGGCAATGAGAAAGAATGAAATATGGCCCTTTGTAGCAA
This sequence comes from Felis catus, assembly GCF_018350175.1. Taxonomy (NCBI): domain Eukaryota; kingdom Metazoa; phylum Chordata; class Mammalia; order Carnivora; family Felidae; genus Felis; species Felis catus. Next base: position 85,352,786 of record NC_058377.1, on the reverse strand, counting down.
CGTGGATGGAACTGGAGAGTGTTATGCTAAGTAAAATAAGCCATACAGAGAAAGACAGATACCATATGTTTTCACTCCTTTGTGGATTCTGAGAAACTTAACAGAAACTCATGGGGGAGGGGAAGGAAAAAAAAAGAGGTTAGAGTGGGAGAGAGCCAAAGCATAAGAGACTCTTAAAAACTGAGAACAAACTGAGGTTTGATGGGGGGTAGGAGGGAGGGGAGGGTGGGTGATGGGTATTGAGGAGGGCACCTTTTGGGATGAGCACTGGGTGTTGTATAGAAACCAATTTGACAATAAATTTCATATATTGAAAAAAATGAAATAAAATGTGTTGTTGATTCTCAAATCAGAAAATTGTCAAATGGCCATTTAAAATTTATTCTTAATTTCCTATTCAGAGTATCTTAACATTTAAAGCAAAAGTAGTTCACAAACCACCTAAAAATGTTTAACCCATGGTATTTAGACCCAGAGTAAAACTTTAAATTCATATAAAGGTTAAGGATTTGTTTCAATCTTTTCAGTTCACTGCTCTTTTTTTTTCTGTGCATACATATTTCACATAAGCTCTGTAGTCATAACTATAACAAGTGACACATGATGGACCCCAAATTGCTGCCCTGTGAAATATGCACAGAAAAAAAGGACAAATGAAGATATCAAGGTCTGTTTTATTTTGCGCTGAACTGTAAAATGCCACCCTTGTTGGACAGAAGATCACTGATTCTGAGCAGGGCTCGCTGACTGCTAACTTGTGGGTAGTGTTTCACTTTCAGCAACTGTTAATATCCGGGCTTATCCAGGCATAATGACCTCACTAGTTGTGACACATTGTTGAATTTTCTGGTTCTTTTAACTTATTTAGACCTTTCTCCCCCCTTTCTATTCATTGGAAGACTGGAATGATCCTGAGCCGGGCGATAACACAGGGCTGCCTGGCTATTGGTCACCCAATCAGAGTCAAGCCTGCCGAGGGAACATCACTAGAAGGGTACAAATTAATCCTACAGAAAAGGTAATGCTTATGAGCTATTTGGCTCAAAATAATGAATGTTAATTTTAAGATTTCTGAGCAGTCAAATCATGATGCCTTCCAGCTTAGATGGAATATTCATTAGGTGTTTAAATTTGTATTCATAATATCAATATTAATTTCCTATGTAAAATAAGCTTGCAAATGTATGCTACTTAGTTTGGTAGCATTTCTTAGGTATTTTCAAAAGCGAAATGTTGGCGTTCAACATGTATCCATGTTGTAGACAAGCTGCTGCTCTACTCTATAATTATTGGAACTCATTTCTTTATATCCATATTGGTTGTTAATTTAAATATTTAATGTTCTGTGTGTATTCTTAACCTTTTCTAAATCTTCTGAATATGAAACATTGAACTGTGAAAGAAAATTGAGGAGACAGAAATTGCTGATTTGTAAGGCCTCAAGTCTCCTTTTTATTTGTTTTTGCTGACTTAGGAAAGTCAAAATCAAAATGAAAACAGATTTAGAAAAAATTAGGAATGAGGAACCAACAGTATAGAAATATTATTTCCTAGAAACTTTTTTTTCTTGCTCATTTGTCTTTCAGTTTCACCTAGAATTGACAAAACAAGTCCTACTGTGCTTCAGGACTTAGAAAACTATTATCCAACTACTTTTGGGTGGATAAAATGTGCTTTGGGCTGAAACCAGAACTGGGATACTTAGGCACCAAAGACACCAGCCCAACCACAAATAAGAAGGGATATTTTCTTTAATAGACAGAGCAGATTGTCCAGCAGGTATTAGAATATCACATAAAGGTTAAGTGTTATGTGGTCTACAGAGTCAGATTCCCTGGTGTAAATCTTAGCTTATTTCTTATTCTAACAACAACAAATTCTGAACCAGACACTATTCTAATTCCTTTATATTTTATTGTCACATTTAATCCTAATAACAACTGGATAAGGTAGCTATCATTATTATTATTATTACAGATGAGGAAAATGAAGTACAGAGTAATCACTTATTCAAGATCATGCCTACTAACTGGTTGGAGAAGAATGCAAACTCAGGCAGTCAGACACTATAACCCACTCTTAGCCACAAGGTGACACTGTGTATAGATCAAAACCCAATCAAGAAATTGCTAATGAGTGCCATGTGTGGTAGTAAATACCTCAGTGGAGGAGTAGGTAATATTAAGAAACCTAGGCAGAAGGAGACGGAGACAGTATGCTGGCATCATAGCATCATAGCAAACTAGCTGTGCTATTAGGGTGCTAAACATATGGTTTCTAAGGAGGGTCACACAAGCCCAAAGCAATTCCCAATTTGATGTGGTGTTGTATGTGAAGTGGATAACAAGATTTCTGGGGCAGAATCAGTGCTGTAAACTGGAGACAAACCAAAAATCATCTTCTAGTGATAATGACAAGTCCAAACTACTGACCATGGAACCAGCTGACATTGTCCACCATTATAATAAAGTCAATCAATTGTAACTGGCCCAGAAATGACATAAAATATAGAATTAATGCACATGACATTAAAACAGTTGTTATAATTGTATTCCATATATTCAAGAAGCTAAAGAAAAGATGGAACATGTTAAATATAGACTTGGAAGATAGAAAAAGACTCAAATCAAATTTCTAGAGATGAAAACTGCAGTATATGAAATGAAAAATATGCTGTGACTAGTGGAAGATTAGACATTGTTGAAGAATATATTAGTGATCTTGAGCAGATAGCAATACAAACTATTTACAGTGAAAGCCAGAAAGAAAAAAAAATTAGGTATAATTTATTGTCAAGTTAGCTAACATACAGTGTATACAGGTGTATACAGTGTTCTCTTGGCTTCAGGAGTAGACTCCTGTGATTCATCACTTGCATAAAATACCCAGTTGCATAAAATACCCAAATACTTGTTGGCTCATCCCAACAAGTGCTCTCCTCAATGCCCGTCACCCATTCCCCCCCATCAACCCTCAGTTTGTTCTCTGTATTTAAGTGTCTCTTATGGTTTGTCTTCCTCTCTGTTTGTAACTTTTTTTTTTCTTCCCTCATGGTCTTCTGTTAAGTTTCTCAAATTCCTCATATGAGTGAAAGCATATGATATCTGTCTTTCTCTGACTGGCTTATTTCACTTAGCATAATACCCTCCAGTTCCATCCATGTTGTTGCAAATGGCAAGATTTCATTCTTTTTGATTGCTGAGTGATACTCCATTGTATGTATGTGTGTGTGTATGTATATATGTGTATGTGTGTGTGTGTGTGTGTGTGTATATACCATACCTTGTATGGTATATATATACCACATCATCTTTATCCATTCATCAGTTGATGGACATTTGGGCTCTTTCCATAATTTGGCTATGGTTGGTAGTGCTGCTATAAACATCGGGGTACATGTGCCCCTATGAATCAGCACTCTTGTATCCTTTGGATAAATTCCTAGTAGTGCTATTGCTGGATTGTAGGGTAATTCTATTTTTAATTTTTTGAAGAATCTACACATTGTTTTCCAGAGTAGCTGCACCAGTTTGCATTCCCACCAACAGTGCAAGAGGGTTCCCCTTACTCCACATCCTCACCAACATCTGTTGTTTCCTGAGTTGTTACTCTGACTGGTGTGAGGTGGTTATCTCAGTGTGGTTTTGATTTGTATATCCCTTATCATGAGCAATGTTCAGCATCTTCTCATGTGTCTGTTAGCCATTGGCTGTCTTCTTTCGGAAAGTGTCTATTTATTTCTTCTGCCCATTTCTTCACTGGATTATTTATTTTTCTTGGGTGTTGATTTTGATAAGTTCTTTATAGATTTTTGATACTAACCCTTTATATGATATGTCATTTGCAAATATCTTCTCCCATTTTTGTTGGTTGCCTTTTAGTTTGTCGATTGCTTCCTTTGCTGTGCAGGAGCTTTTTATATTGATGAGGTCCCAATGGTTCATTTTTGCTTTTATTTCCCTTGCCTTCAGAGACGTGTCAAGTAAGAAGTTGCCGTGGCCAAGGTCAAAGAGGTTGTTGCCTATTTTCTCAGAGAACAGTCTATCAGTAAGATATGAGAAATTTTATAATGCCTGTTTTGTGAGTAATCAGAGTCTCTGAAGGAAGACACAGGGAACAAAAAAATATTGGAAGAAATGATAGCTGAAAAATTTCCAAATTTTGTGAAAACTATAACCCACAGATCCAAGAAATTCAAAAACTTCCAAGCACAAGAAACATGAGGAAAAAAACCAAGTTGTCCACTCTGCTCTATTCAGCATTGCGTTGGAACTTTTAACAAGTGTAACAAGAAAAGGAAAAGAAATAAAAGACATCTAGATATGAACTGAAGAAGTTAAACTATCTTTATTTTCAGTTAACATGATTGCTATGTAGAAACTCCTATAAAATATACAAAAAGTTTCTAGAACTAATAAATGAGTTTAGCAAGTTTGAGGACTTGAGATCAATATACATATATTGGTTGTATTCTTATATACTGGCAACAAGCAATTTCGGAAATTAAAATTTAAAAACACCATTTACAGTAACATCAAAGGTATGACATATTTAAGGATAAATCAGACAAAATATGTGTATAACTTCTGCACTGAAAACTACAAAACATTGCTAAATGAAATTAAAAAACTAAATAGATGCTAAGATATACTGTGTTCATAGATTAGAAGACTCAATATCATCATGATGTCCATTCTCCTCCATATATTTATTATTTGTTTTTAATGTTCATTTATTTTTGAGAGAGAGAAAGTGCCTGCATGGGGGAGGGGGAGGAGCAGAGAGAGGAGGAGGGGCAGAGAGAGAGAGGGGAACAGGGGATCTGAAGGGGGCTCTGAGCTGATAGCAGAGAGCCCCATGTGGTGCTTGAACCCATGGACCAAGAGATATGGCTGAACTGAAGTCAGACACCTAAACACCTGAGACACCCAGGGGCCCTTCTCCTCCATATATTTAAATGCAATCTCAATCAAAACCCTGGCAGGTTTTTTTAATAGAAATTATCAAGTTGATTTAAAACTTCATGCAGAAATGCAAAGGATCTAAAATAGGCAAAATAATTTTGTTAAAGAAGAACAAAGCTGGGAGAACTATTTTGCCTGGCCTCAGGCTAATTATAAAACTATAGTTATTAAAAGAGTGTGCTATTGGCACCAAAGTAGACCATTACATTGATGAAACAGAATAGAGTATCCCTAAATAGATCGACACATATATGATCAATTGATTTTTGATGAAAGTGGGAGATTCACTGGAGAAAGAATGTTTCTGACAAACGGTGGTGGAACAATTGAATATACATATGCAAAAGATAAAAATAAAAAATAACTTGATCCATGCCTCTCCCACCATATATATATAGTAATTAACTCAACATGGATCATAGACGTAAATATAAAACCTTAAAACTATACATATTGTAGATGAAAATAGAAGAAAATGTTTATGATCTTGTATTAGTCAAAACTTTCTTAGACATGACTCCAAAAGCATGATCCACAAGGATATAAATTGATAAATTGGACTCCATTAAAATTAAGAATTTCTGCTCTTTGAAAGATACTGTTAAAATATTGACAAGACAGGCTACACACAAAGAAAAAAATATTTGCAAATAATGTATATTTGCAGAATACACACACAACTCAAGAAAACATGGGCAGATAAATGATTTGGACAAATGCTTTAACAAGTAAGAGATACAGTTGGCCTATGAAAAGTTGTTAATCATTATTTGAATGCAAGATTAACCTACAATGAAGTACCACTAAATATACAGTAGAATGTCTAATGTTTAAAAGACTGACCATACCAAGTGTTGGGAAGATGTGAAGCAACTACAATACTCATACCTACTTGGCAGAAATATAAAATGGTTGTCATTTTAGAAGAGTTGCTACTTTCCTAAAATATATACATATATACATGTTCATATGCAGATATATACATGTTTCAGGTATAAACATATATCTACCTTATTGCTAAGCCATTCTGCTCTGGAAATTCAATCAAGAGAAATGAAAGTAGATATCCTTTCAAAGAACTTGTACATGAATGTTCACAGCAGCTTTATTTCTAAAGCCAGAAGTGAAAACTGGAAACAACGCAAGTGTACATCCAGAAGTGAATAAATAAATTGTGGCATATCTATATGATAAAATATTACTCAGCAATAAAAAGGAACCAACTCTTGATACATGCATCAGTGAATCTCAAAGTAATTATATTGAGGGGAAGGAGCGAAATCATGAAGGGAGAGTATATTGTTTCATTCCATTTATGTAAAATTTTAGAAAATGGTAACTAATCTAGAAAGTAGAATAGTGCTTGCCTGGAGATAGGAAGGTGGGCAGGGGTAGGAGAATGAGATTAAAAAGGAGCACAAGGAAACTTTGGGGGTGATTTTTGGGGGAGAGATGGACATGGGTATGTTCATTGTCCTGATTGTTGTGATGTTTTAATAGGTATGTACATGTTTCAAAACTTGTGAAATTTTACACTTCAAATATGTGCCCGTTAGTTGTGCAATATTTTACAATATTGTATGCCAGTTATTTCTCACAAAAAGCTGTTTTCTAAAAGTACAAAAAGACAAACTAGGGAACAAACAAAAAAAGCAAAATGGTGGGTAAAGAATGACTAAGTGCTTACTTTAGAAGGAAATGGTGAGGGAAGACCACTCTCAGTGGAAGAATTTATCAGTGGTCTCAGTCAAAATGGTAGGTGTTTGGAAAGGTTATATATAGCTTGAAGAACATGCTATTCATGCCCAGAGGTTTCCCTGGGCTTATTGGATACTGAAATTAGTGCTGATCTGGCCTTACCCCACTGAGGTTTACTTCCTACTCTGGCCAGGATGGTCACAGAATTGAGTAAGACTGAAGCCACAAACTTGATATCCTCGTTGCCTATAGAGAAGAGAGCTTGAGTGAGAAAAGAGATAATAATTTTAAAAAATTGTATTATGTTTAACTTGAAAAAAATCTCTAGGGCACCTGGGTGGCTCAGTCTATTGAGTGTCCAACTTCAGCTCAGGTCATGATCTTGCAGTTCGTGAGTTCGAGCCCCACGTCAGGCTCTGTGCTGACAGCTCAGAGCTTGGAACCTGCTTTGGATTTTGTGTCTCCCTCTCTCTCTGCCCCTTCCCTGCTCATACTCTGTCTGTCTCTCTCAAAAATAAATAAGCATTAAACAAAATTTAAATCTCCACTTACAAGAAAAGATTTGGTCTAATTCAGGAAGGAAGGAAAGAAGAGAGAGGGAGAGAAGGAGAAAGGCAGGATGGGCAGGAGTGGGGGGAGAAGGGAGAATTCCTATGCAAATGAAGATTATTTCCCTTTATATTAATGCAACCTGATTTTTATCTGAGAAGCAAAATCTATTGCAAAATGGAAGCAAATAGTAGAAAATTTGGAAAACCAGAAGTTCTCAATAACTGTGAAGCTACATTTTGTTTTTTAGAAAGCAGAGGGACCAAGATTTTTAGTGTTTACCTCACCTCTGATACTTTCAAGTATATTTATCTTTTCCAGAGTATCTGAAGTGCCTGTGTGGCTTATTATTTTTTTTAAACACAAACCATATTTTATTTTAAATAATGTAAATATCCTCATACAACTTCTAGAGACAATTTTTTTTCCGTTTCTCCTAAGTAGTATAATATCTTATACTTATCTTAACAAAAGCTATGAGTCAAGATACAGTCTTTCAAGTAAAAAAATCATAGAACTAGCACTAAAAGTAGCAACCTGACAATTCATAGAGAATATTGTAAACATATCATGCCTCATTAGGTCAGTTATGTCGCATTTGGTGTCACTCATTCTTATTCAATATGGCAAATGCTTGCAATATTGTATTTAATATTTTTTCTGTGACGTGCATCTGGCCATGAGTGGATGAAAGGCAGATCAATGATGTCATTACCAAGTGATCTGAAAATCATAGAAAATTATAAAAATCATAAATCTTAAAGTCAAAGCTGCTTCTTTTTAAAAGATATTTTGGACATCTTACAAACCAGTTGCATCAAAGTCCTTTAATAAGGCCACCATTTAATCTTTATTTTGCTTCATCTTTAAAGAATGTGAATATGGAGGATCTAGAGTTTAGTGTTAAATTCACAAACTAATTAAAGCAACACATATACACACACACACCCATACCGCCATGTGGACACAGAGGTTAGATTATGGAGATAACAAACAAGGGACCCATAGATTTTGTTTGGCTGCACATTATTATAATATTTTAAATTATTTGTGAGCCTATAGAAATAGGGAGATTTTACACACAAAAATTACATATTTCTGTGTTTTCTTGAAAAAACAATCACAAGAATGGGCAGTATTGGACTTTCATCATCTCATGACACCGGTCATGCAGGGACAAATTCAGATGGAACATATACCCTCTGATTTTCTATATTCTCCACTGTTCCCAGTAATAGCCCTCACACTAGCTCTAGCCTGGTTTATTCATTTCTATTACCTGTCTGATAATCTTTACTACCTTCCTTATTTCAATGTTAGTCTTTCAGTTATGGTGTTTTGGATCTACCCCCCCCCCCCCCCCACTTAGGCCTTGCTGGAAATAGAATGATAACTAGCCAACATTAATCTAGACTAGGTTAAACAAACACTACTCTAAAGACACCATTAACTACAACCCTCAAGTATAGCTGTGTAGTGCTAGGTGCAGAGATGAAAAGACAAGTAAACAGAGAGCAGGTTACCAGGTAATCAGAGAGGTTGAAAATCATCTCTTTGGTCAAGTCTTGAAGTTTTACGAGGCTAAGAGTTAGAATAAAGCAGAATGACAAACTGCACAATATAGAAAGGACCATTTGCCATGCATCGGACATGTAAGTAATATTCAAACATATAGATAACACTATTAGAAATGTCAACATCAAATAGAAAATTGTCTATGTGTAACTTCACAATCGGATTGATGGATGAAATTTCTTATCTCTACTCCTACTGTGTTAAGAATCATGGAGGGGAAATCCCTTTGTCTGTTCTCTGTGGATCCTACTTTTGATCCTGATAAGATTGGAAGACACCAGAGCTGTTGGAAGCTGTCGGGAAAATAGATTTGTAATTGTGAAGCATGATGATGGTCCTTCTTACAGTCAACTGGGAAATAATGAATTTTAGCCTAGGAAATTTCCCCTAACTGAACTGTCGGTTATGGGCTGCCTTCTTGCTTCTACCCTCTGATAACTGGCATATTTCAAAGAAAAAAGTGTGTGTGTGTGTATGTGTGTGTACACACGTTTTATAGATTCTCAATAGGAATAGTATAATGCATGTGCATACTCAATGAGTTACAATGAGTAAGTTTCCCAGGGCAGATAGTTATTTCCTCACTTGTGAAAGGAGAGAGAGTATGTAACTTGTCTTGGAAGTCATATGCTTTCAGACGAGGAAGGACTCTAAAGAGCATCTATTCCAAAACCTTCTTTACTAGTAGAAGTAGTAATAGTCGTGATGGTGGTGGTTGTGATAACAATAATAATAATAATAATAATAATAATAATAATAATAATATCATTATCTTATAAGAAATTCCAAGCCCAGGGGCGCCTGGGTGGCTCAGTTGGTTGAGTATCTGACTCTTGATTTTGGCTCAGGTCAGGATCCCAGGGTTGTGGGATTGAGCCCCGCATCAGACTCTGCACTGAACATGAAGCCTGCTTGGAATTCTCTCTCTCTCCCTCTGTCCCTCTGCCCAGCTCATGCTCTCTCTCTAAAATTAAAATGAAATGAAATGAAATGAAATTCCAAGTCTACTAGAAACTAAATGATCTAGAAAGGTCATGTATCTAATCTAGTTAATGTCAGATCCAGGACTGGATTGTAAGTCTCTCAACCTTAGTCCAGCACACGTCATGATATTTATGACTTTGATTCTTGGATGAAATACTGCTGCTTCATTTTCCTCTCTTTTTGTCATTATTGGTATTGTTATTACTAGTTTAAGTTTTGTTTTTGTTTCTCTGTAAAAAAATCTTTTTAGGGGCACCTGGGTGGCTCAGTCAGTTAAGCATCTGACTTCAGCACAGGTCATGATCTCACAGTTCATGAGTTCCAGCCCCACGGTCATGCTCTGTACTGACAGCTCAGACCTGGAGCCTGCTTCAGATTCTGTGTCTCCCTCTCTCTCTGCCTCTCCCCTGCTTGTGCTCTCTCTTTCTTTCTTAAAAATAAATAAATGTTAAAAAAATTTAAAAAATAAAATATCTTTTTAGCTGTTGCTAGTTCACCAAGAAGAGGAAATTCTATGGCATTTTCTAATTCAATCCCATATGAGCATCATTGCATATTGGATCTAAATTTGATTTCTTTACATATAAAATGTCTTGAAAAATGAACGGATGAACTTTTGTTTGTAGGAATTTTATTTTGCATATGTTTATTTATTTTGTGTGTGTGTGTGTGTGTGAGAGAGAGAGAGAGAGAGAGAGAGAGAGAGCTGGGAAGGGGCAGAGAGAGAGGGAGAGAGAAAACTCCAACCAGGCTCCACGCTGTCAGCATAGAGCCTGACGTGGGGCTCGATATCACTAACCGTGAGATCATGACCTGAGCCAAAACAAGAGTCAGATGCTTAACTGACTGAGCCACCCAGGTGCCCCTGTAGGAATTTTATTTTTTAAAGAAGTTATTATATATTAGAATGATATCTTCTCATCCTGCCTGCTGTAGACACCACATGAGAGGTTTGTTTTTTATAACTTTGGTAATAAAATTTAAAGGTGACATTTATAGATATATGTAGAAAGAGACTCCTGATAGAAAAACTACTAGTAAGCTCACAAGGCTTATATATGATATAAAACTACATGTTTGCAAAATTACCTAGGCAATTCTTGAGCAGAATTTGAGCTGTGATAAAATTTGAGAAATGCTAGGAAATTTGTATTTATTCTTATCCAAGTTATAGTTTATGTTCTTTAGCTACCCACTGAGAAGATCCCTAAACTGCCATATCTTAATTTCAAACCATTTTTCATAATGGCCTTATTATTAATGTTTAGGGTTATGACATTTTAACATTTTATTGACATATCTATTTATTCAAAGATATCTTTATTCTCCTATCACGATTGTGATCAGCTCTAAGGACACATGTGGTATCTACCCTCACACTGGTGAACATCTCTCCTGTTGTATTATTATTTGAGAAAAAGATGCTACAAATTCAGAAAATCAAAACTGAAACCTATGTAGTTTATGTTTGTATAAGCACATTCATCCTCAAGTCAACACTGTAATTCAATTAAAAGACAACATTTTGAATTTTACAGCTTTTGACAGTTAGCATCAGCATATTAATTACCAATTTCAGAGTCTTGCACTTTGAAAAATTATCATTTTCCATTTTATTTATCTTGAAGAAATATGCTCACAATAATTTAGGCAGCAGGAGGAATTGCCTGTAAGCAATAAAGTTGCTCTGAGTTACAGCTATTCTGCGTTAAAATGATCTAAATTTTATCAAAACCCAGCACATTTCCATCAAAGCATTACAGCAGTCACTTATTATTATTATTATTATTATTATTTTAAAGTTTATTTATTTATTTCGAGAGAGAGAGAGTGTGAGCACGGGAGGGGCAGAGAGAGCGGGCGAGAGAGAGAATCCCAAGCAAGCCCCAACTGGGGGCTCAAGTTCACTAACTGAGATCTTGACCTAAGCAGAAATGAAGAGTTTGTCACTTAACTGACTGAGACACCCAGGAGCCCCACTTATTATTTTTAAAAGGACTGTAGTTGTAAGATTGGGATTGACAGCCTTAAAGACCAGCAATAATGTTGTTTTTATTATTGCTTCTTTTAGTGGTTGAAACATGAGGTTTTTCAGCACCTCAGGAGAACTTGTATAGTATGAAACTATTTAGTGAAAACATAATCACAGTTGTGTAAAAAACTGTGTTCATACCAAAGTTTTTTTTTTTTTAAGTTTATTTATTTATTTTTGAAAGAGAGGCAGGGGCAGAAAGAGAGGGAGAGAGAGAATCCCAGGCAGGTTCCACACTGTCAGCCCAGAGTCTGACATGGGGCTCAAATTCCCAAACCATGAGATCATGACCTGAGCCAAAATTGAGAGTCACATACTTAACTGACGGGGCCACCCAGGCGCCCCTCATATCAAAATGTTTTAGGTCACTAAGATTATGCATCAAATTCTAATTAATGAGCCTAAACTATTTATTCCATTAAAAAATTTTTTTTAATGTTTATTTATTTTTGACAGAGAGAGAGAGAGAGACAGAGCATGAGCAGGGGAGGGTCAGAGAGAGAGGGAGACACAGAATCCGAAGCAGGCTCCAAACTCTGAGCTGTCAACACAGAGCCCGACGTGGGGCTCAAACTCACAGACTGCGAGATCATGACCTGAGCCAAAGTCGGACGCTCAATCGACTGAGTCACCCAGGCGCCCCTGTTCCATTTTTAATCTTCAAGTAACACAAAGTAATTTGTGTCGTAGTTTTCCAATCTAATTGAGAAGCTGTCCAGCTGAAAGTCGCATGCTCTGGGTCCTAGTACCTATTTGATACTACCTAGCTCTGTGATTTTTGATCAGCTCACCTCATTTCTCTGTGTCTCACTTTATTCATCACTGTTCCCTTAAAATTCTCAATCTTTGTGTCATTGTCTTGGTTAATGAATATTATTATTATAATCATAAATTTTAGTCCAGGACCCTAAGTCAATATATTTTTTTTAATTTTAGAGAGTGTGAGCAGGGGAGAGAGGAAGAGAGAGAATCTTAAGCAGACTCCGCACTTAGCAGGGAGAGTGATGCAGGGCTTGATCCCACAACCTGGCATCATGACCAGAGTCAAAATCAAGAGTCAGACGCTCAACTGACTGAGCCACCCAGGAGCTCCTCCCCAATTTTTTTAAGCTTCTCTTTTCCTTTATCAATTACAAAATAAAAAGATCTCCAGAAAGACTAACACCGCTAATACCTTCCTCATCCCTACCCAAAGCTGAAATTGAGCAGCAATTACATTTGCTGAAAGCCTGAGAATCGATTCTTGGCTTAGGGATCAGTTAGACCTTGAAAGGTGTTTCATAAGATAATTTTACCCAAGTTTTAAAATTCTTCGTATTTTCTCACATTCCTGTTCCTCTCTTCTCCATTCTAATTTCACTTTATTTTAATAGTGTCATGTTCTCTTCTAGTTTACCTAAATTTGACACCTGAGACTTATGTTTGCCTCCTCTTTCTAACCCCAACCCCATTTACTCTATCATCAAATCAGTTCTTCTTTTATAATAAGGATGTTGTCTTTCCTTCCCCCACTGCTCTCAACTCTTCTAGTTCAGTGTTTTTAAAAGTCTGGTCTGTAGACCACACACATCCAAATTCCCTAGAGTTCTTATGATTGGAATCACTTGTAATACCTGTTAATGTAGCTTTTGTGGGGTGGGGGTCCAGACCTTCAGAATCAAAATTAAGGATAGGGGCTTGGAAACCTACATTATTATCAAGTATCTATCTCAAAATGCCCAGGAATTCTTCACATTTTCTAACATAAATTGGATGTGAGCAAAAGATTAATGCATACTGAGCCAGTTTTGGACTGCTGCCTTGGCATGTTCTGCCCAGATCGTAAAGCGCCTTGCTTTAGAATACAGCATTACCTGACACCTCTTATTCCTAACCATTGAAGTTTCTGTCAAAACTCAGAGGCAGTAGGAAAAGTCTTGTTTAACATCCCATTACACTTAATTTAATTCATTTGTCCTACCTTTGTAAGGTTTCTAAATATTAATGAATACATGATTAGTTAATTTAGGCCCGATTAGCTTCATCACATTTTAGTTTTTCTTTTTTTACTCAGATTTAGTTTAAAAAATATGATATTCCTTAATAAAATTCTCTGGTCATTTCCAAAACAGGTGTCTGATGTTCCTAATTTTCCATGGTATCCTTTTCCATCCCCTCCTCTTAATCCTTATACTTACTTATACTTACTTTTTTTCTGTCTTATAGAGAGAGGATCTCTTTTGGAAACAGAAATTTCTAGAATATTTTTATTGATTCTGTTTATTCTCTAAAACTCTTAATCACTGTTGCCCTGGGTAATTCACACAGCACTGCCACCACCACCACTCCTTTGGGTACCAAAGAAATTGGCTGTCTTAGGGAAGGAAGTTTTCAGTTGGTGAGGTAGCAGTGATGATAGTAGAATGAATGGGAGAACGGGCAGTCCTCTTCCTGCCTGGATATGGAAAACGATCCTTTCATTTGAAACCTACAGAATGTTTCAGTGTGGAGAAAAGTTGTCAGTGTCTAAATTACATTTTTATTACAGACATAAAGGAGATAATTCTCAGAAGTGGGTGTTTGGAACTGACAGCTGCATTTATTCTAAGGTAAGGACTTTGTAAGTCACAGTTTTTATTCTTAAAATTTTCTGTTCTCAGGTTCTTATAAACGCAGTGCCTATTGTTAAGAGCAAGAAATGCTTTTTCTGCACAACGATTTCCCTGTGCCCAGAAGTTTAGAATATAACTTAACTCAATACTTTCCTGTGAGGTTTTGTTTGACTTTAAATTACAAGTTTTCCAAAACCAAAAATAATTCTTTCCAATCCATCACTATGATATCCATCACTATGATACAAACCAGCATTTCAGGGCACCGTTTTTTTTTTCTTCCTATTATTTTTAAAACTTTTTTTTTTAATGTTTATTTTTGAGAGAGAAAGAGAGAGAGAGCAGGGCAGGAGCAGAGAGAGAGGGATTCGAAGCAGGCTCCAGGTTCTGAGCTGCCAGCACAGAGCCCAATGTGGGGCTCGAACTCACAGACCGCGAGATCATGAGCTGAGCTGAGGTCGGATTCTCAACCGACTGAGCCACCTAGGTGTCCCTCTATTATTTTTAGATTTAGTTTATTTTTTTATTGAGGTATAATTGACATATAACATTGCATAAGTTTACACATGTTGATTTATTACTTTATATATTGCAAAATGATTTTCATAGCATTTGCTAACACCTCTATTACATCACATAATTATCATGGTTTTTTGTGGAAATTAACTCTTTTAAAAACTTTCAAGTATGTAATACATTATTGTTGACTATAATCACTACGCTATGCATTAGGTCTCCAGAAATTATTGATTTAATAGTTGCAAATTTGCACTGGTAAATATCATCTCAATTCTCTCTCCCTCTCACCACCATTCCTTTCTCTGCTTCTGAGTTCAGCTTTTTTAGATTCCACATATAAGTGATTTCATGCAGTGTTTGTCTTTGACTAATCTCACTTAGCATAATGGCCTCAAGGTCCATCCATATCAGCAAATGGCAGGATTTCCTTCTCTCTTGTGGCTGATGAATATTCCATTGTATATATCACATCTTTATCCATTCATCAGTTGGCACTTAGGTTGCTTCCATATCTTGGCGATTGTGACTAATGCCGCAGTAGACGTGGGAGTGCAGGTATCTTTTCAATATCCACATCAGTTTTCTTATTAAAGTGAGGAGATTGGCACTTTGGAAAACTGGCAACAGCTACTAAAGTTGAACATGTCTGTACAACCTAGTAATTCCCTACTAGTTTAATGCTAAAGAGAAATAACTACATATCTTAAGGAAAAGATATTTACTAAAATGTTAATAGCAGTGCTAATTGTAGTAGTCTCAGCGTAGAGATTATGGAAATGCTCATTAGCAATTGAATAAGTGGATAAATTGTGATATATATATATATATATATATATATATATATATATATATATATATATATTCTATGGAATAATATAGAGCAGAGTTGGACAACTTCTGTAAAGGGCCAGATACTAAATATATGGGGCTTTGTGAGCCATATGATGCCTGTTCCAACTTCTCAACCTTGCCTTTGTAGCACGAAAGCAGCCATAGACAAGATGTAAATAAATGGGTGTGTTTCTGTTTCAATTAAATTTTATTTACGGAAACAGGTGGTCAGTTAGATTTGGATCATGGGCCTTAGTTTTCTGACTCTGGAGGATAGCAATGCCTATAAACAAACTGTAATTACCCGTAACAACGTATATGAATATCACAAATACAATGATTTACAAAGAAGCCAGATATAAGAGAATGCTCGCTGGGTAATTGCAGTTATTTAAACTTTAATGCCAAGCAAAACAACAAATCTTCAGGTGTGTTGTGATGTTCCCTTTCTTGACCTAGGTAGTAAATTAAACAGGTATTCACAATGTGAAAATGGATTGAATTGTATACTTATGATTTACGTACTCTTCTGTAGGTATATTTACATAAAAATTCGCTTTAATGAAATGAAGATAGTGGCCTTCAGTTCTCAAGATTTTCTTCCTTGTCTATGATTCCAAGCCTAAATGAAATGTTAGTTAACCATCAATATTTAAGGAAGGCAAAACTTAGATTAATCACATGGTATTTGTTAGTGTTTGCCTTAGGATCCCACCATTTTGATTTCAGAAATGCTAAATTACTTAGATGAATGCAACTGGACATACCTCGGGTATTAATTTTTTAGGGCTGCTGTAACAAAGTACCATAAACTGGGTGGCTTAAGCAACTGTATTCTCTCCAATTCTTGAGGCTAGAAGTCAGAAATCAAGGTGCCAGCAGCACTGTGCTCCACTTGAATCCCCTTGGGGAGGATTCTTCCTGGCCCCTTCCACTGACTGGCAGTCCTGGACGTTCCTTGACCGTGGTAGCATAACTCCAATCTCTGCCTCCATCTTCACACGGCCATCTCCCTCTGCATCTGAATCTTCACATGCCATTTTCCTCCTTGTGTGTGTCTCTGTCCAAATTTTTCTCTTCTAAGGACACTAGTCATTTTGGCTTAGGGCCCACCCAAAAGCCCTAATATTAATTTGATTGCATCTGCAGAGACCTTATTTCCAAATAAGGTCACATTCACGGTTATCAAGGATTAGGCTTCAGTGTACTTTTGAGGGGACACAATTCAACTTATAACACAGGGCATGTCAGTTATCAATGTATTCCCTCTCTGTTCCATGTCTACCATTTATTGCCAGGCACCTGCCTCAGGCAGCTTCACAGCAGAGGACTGCCAG
This sequence comes from Felis catus, assembly GCF_018350175.1. Lineage (NCBI taxonomy): Eukaryota > Metazoa > Chordata > Mammalia > Carnivora > Felidae > Felis > Felis catus. The sequence goes on along the minus strand of NC_058377.1, from coordinate 85,335,706 downwards.
TGGGGTACCTTCTTATGAATGGTTTTCTTGAGCATCATCTTCATGGGTGGCTCTATAGTGGAGTGTCATCGGCTAGGCACCTCCCTGTGGACAGCTTCCCTTGGAGCTCCAAAGGCTGCTGAAATCTGTGGATGAACTTACTCAGGGACTTATTCACCATCTAGTGAGCCATTGTTGTGCTCTTTTCTATGTAGTTTGGATGTCAGCCATGGCCAGACCTCTTCCTTGGACATTATATCTCAGGCCTTGCAGTACTGGCTGCTCCCTTTATCTGCTATTCATATATTCTTTAGTGTTCTCTTAAACTCTTATTAGCCAATTTCCTGACTCTCTAATAGCCTGCTACTAATTGTTTATATTAAACTTTTTCCTGTTCAAATTACAATGTAGTTTATATCTCCTTATTGGACCCGGACTGGTAAAAATAATAGCTTTATTTCTCTAGTGTTCTAGAATTATGTATTTGAGCCATTATTTCCTGACCTGCAACATTTCAGAAATTTAGAGAGTTTGATACAATTTAAATTTGAAAAGTAAGATAATAGCATTTCCTTGAGTAGTTATTTGTTGGCACACTGGTTAAAACTCCAGCCTACTCACTACTCAACCAGGCCTATACACTTTTAGCTCTGTTCCTAAGCAGGGAAATTGACATAGGCATCGACTGGCAAAGCATTTTAAAAATAACCTTTATCTAACTTCATGCAGAGTTTCACCCTAGCTATCCCCTTGTCCTGTTTCTGACTCCACTACATTCCTGAGTCAGAGTGAAGCTCTATGTTAGTGGAGAGGGAGTCACAGGAAGACCAAAACTAATTCATCTTCGTAAAAATAAAAAGTAGAATTTTGAGACTGTACTAAAATATCCCTTTAGCTCTTTGGCCTGTACCCTCACATGAGGACTTTATTCTGAGATATACCTAGACAGAGCTGACTCCTAGTATCCAAGAACATAACTCTATCCTATATAAGTACTGACCTTCCCACCAACAGACACAGAAGAACAGGACCAAGGCTTATGTGTATGTTTTTCTTTTCTCTTCCCAAATTCAGGTACATAAACACCCAGTTTTACTCTGCTTTCATTTTTACCTTTCCCTTTCTTATAATTTATAATTTTCTAATTATTCTCAACTGTACATTGGTAGCTAGCAAATAATTCATGCTTTTGTGTTTCAAACACAATTATTATTTTTTTTTTTTTTTAATTTTTTTTTTCAACGTTTATTTATTTTTGGGACAGAGAGAGACAGAGCATGAACGGGCGAGGGGCAGAGAGAGAGGGAGACACAGAATCGGAAACAGGCTCCAGGCTCTGAGCCATCAGCCCAGAGCCCGACGCGGGGCTCGAACTCCCGGACCGCGAGATCGTGACCTGGCTGAAGTCGGACGCTTAACCGACTGCGCCACCCAGGCGCCCCTAAACACAATTATTTTTAAGAGGATTTTGATTCTAAAAATTTTAATGTTCCATTCCCAAACACAATTGCTGAATTTTTATTACAATTCACAGAGCAAAACTATTAATGAGGAATTTTATTCTTTTAGAGGCTTAGAAATTTTGATTAGATCTAAATTTAGTCACATCCAAAATTATATCCATCTAGTTAAGGCTAAAATGGAGAATGATTTGATAATTATTTGCGGCTGGATCATAAATGGAGCTCTTTCCATTTATTTAAAAAAGAAGATAGAATTACTTTAGGATATTAATAACTAATTTTGGTTCCACCACTTATTAGTTGTGTGGCATTATACAAGTCATTTAGCCTTTTGCAAGCTTCACATTGTCTGTCTGCAAAATGGAGACATTAATGCTAACATTTTGAGTATTTGGCTCGGATTCTGGCCTATCAATAGATTCTGGCATATTGATTCCAGCTAATTGATAATTTGTAACTAGTAATGATAATAATGACCAAATTTAAATATAATATTGTATTTTGTTATATTGTTTTTATTTGGATGAGTTTTGTTCTTCCTTTTTGATTTGTTTTTAAAGTTAACTATTCCTCTATTCATTTGTGAAAAGGTAAAGTTGGATTACTTCCTTTATACAGTCTACCAGTTTTAGCTAAATTAAGGATTTAAACTTAAACATGGAACCATAAATACCTAAAAGAAAACCTGGATTAAAGCATCTAACCCAGACTAGTGGCGAGTAGACCTCTCCACAAGCATGCAAACAAAGAATCCATAAAGGAAAAGACTGATGGCTTTGAGTATATAAGAATTGAAAAACTCCTAACCTAAAATAGCATAAAGGAAGAACAAATAGGGAAATATGACAATAGGAAAAAGTTTTGCAATATAAATGTCAGAGATAGGATAATACCCTTAATATATAATAAGCCTGATAAAACAGTAGAAGAGGATACACACTTCGATAGAAATATAGGTAAAGGACAGGAAAAGGAAATACATGACAAAAGAAAGATTAGAAGAGCCAAACCAAATAAAAAAGTTCAGCCTCGAACTAGAACTTCTAACTAGAAGTTGAAGCAATGTAAAACAACGAGACAGTATTTTCTCCCTATTAAATATTGGTAGATGTTAAAACTAGGAATATCCAACGTTGATGGAAATGTGAGAAAACAAGTAGGCACATTTCCTTTTTATTTTTCTTTTTGTATTTATACTTGTTGGAGTTTTTTGGTATTTTGTTTGCATTAGTTATCTATTGCTGTGTGACAAATTACCTTCAAACTTAGTAACTTAAAACAATAAATATTTATTATCTCGGTTTCTGAGGTCCAGGAACTGGGGAGTGGATTAGCTGGATAGTTCTAACCCAAAGTCTTTCATGAAGCTGTGGTCACAGTGTCAACAAGGACTGCAGTTATCTGAGACTTGACTAGGCTGGAAGATCTGCTTTGAAGCATACTTACTCTATAGACAAGAGCCTTCAGTGCCTTGGTATCTGGGCTTCTCCAAAGTGCTGTCCACAACCTCAGCTAGTGATCAAAGAGAGCAAGAGAGAACAGGAGAACAAAATGGAAGCTGCACTGTCTCTCATAACCTAATCTCAGAAGTGATGTAACAACACTTCTGGCACCTTTATGGAGCCACATATACGGATCCTGCTATATAATTTGGAAGGGACCACACAAGGGTATGAACACTAAGAGGCAGGGGACACTGGGTGCTATCTAAGAGACTAGGATATTTCTGAGGGTCAGTTTAGCAATATTTATCAAAATCCATAAAAATAAATACTCCTTTTGACACAGAAATCCCCCTTACAACAACTTACCCCAACGAATTAATAAAAGTATGTACCACAATATATCTTTAAGGGTATTTATTAGAGCTTTGTATATAATAGTGAAAATTGAAAACAGGTAATCAACAGTGAGATTGCATAAATATATTATGGTATGTCTTTATTATGGATACTATATATTGGTATTACAAATAATGTAGAATAATTTAAGATGATAGATAAAAATGCTAATCTTGAGAAAAATCAGATAAGAGAACATTTATTTGTATTGTACTGAAGATTGTGTGTGTATGTAAAAACAAAACTGGAAGTTTATACATAAAACAGGTGGTAGGAGGATGAATAATTATTTTCTTTCAGTTTCTCTGTGTTTTCTAAGTTTTCTATAGAAAACATTTGTAGTCAGGAAGCACTTTTTAAAAACATGCCTGATCATGTACTGACCAAGAGGAGATAAGAGTGTCTAGAGTTTAAAACATTTCAGGTGAGATTCTGTAGCCCTGCTTGCTGTATTTTTCATGAGGAGATAAATATTACTATGGAGGCCCAAGTTAGGTCAAATATGTAGACTTTCTAATGTACATAGAATGAACATCTTGGAGTGATGAAGAGGATTCCCCAGCCCTGTTAGGTTAAAAAAAAAATCTCACAAGTGGATGGGATCCTTTTTAGCAACCAGAGAGTTGTCATTGTATCCTGAGGGGGATTTTGGTCCATGCGAAATTCTGAGCAGATTTGTACTTGGTTTTCAGTAGAAAACTTCTCTCTCAAGGAAGTAGAACTTACAGTCACAAAGCCGATAAATAGCCCAGCTGGAATTTGAAGCCAGATTAGTACAGTACTGTTAATCAGTATGTACTGGGAGTACTATTTAAAGTTTTTAAAGTGGAAATGATTGATCAAAGATATGTTACTGAATATGTTATTACTATACAAATTATTGAAATTTATCTTCTGGTGGTAAAAGTGGATTAGAATGATAAGAATGTAATGAAGCCCAAAGGGCCGAAGGACTTGGAGGGTTGACATTAGACATCAATTTGGAGTGATGTGCAGATGCACTAGAAAGGGGAAAATCAAAAGATCAGGCTGTCGACTCCCTAGAAGAGAAGTCCAGATTTTGGAGAAGGGAGTTGTTTATACTGGTGGTCTGAATATTGAACTGGTAGGTTCCTGGTTGGAGATCAAGATAACTTAATCTTGGAAGTAGAAGAATACTAAAGAATTATAGTATAAAATGTTAGAACAGTCATTACCTGGGGTGGGGATAGTGTAGAATCATTCCAAAGGGAAAATGCCAGAAAAATTTGTAAAACTCTCCAAATGCATGGTAGGAGGATAAATAATAGAACTCGTCTGTGTTACATGGGTATGTCTGCCACCTTTGCTTGACTGTCAACTCCAGGGAGCAAAGCACATGACATTTTTTTTTTCTTTTTTTGGTTGGTCTTTGCTTCTGCTATGCCTAGCAGAATATTCAGACACATCATGGCTCTACCTTTTGGGCACTGCCTCATCCATCTCATTTGATATAGGTTGAAATTTCCCATGTTCCAGGTATGCCTTATTCCAATAAGAGGGAAATATACCTTAAAAGTAAACTTAGATGAAATATCTTTACCTCTGTTAGAGGATGCAAGACCTGAAACTACTATCAGAATATAAGGGATTTACAACTGTCAGAATCAGAGTCTTGTCACTTACATGTGTTTGTTGGCCATTTGCATATCTTCTTTGGAGAATTATCCTCTACTCAGATCGTTTGCTAATATTTTGGTTATTTATCTTTTTTTACTGAGCTGTAAGAGTTCTTTATATATTCAGTGTATACACCCCTTATTGGATATATGATTTGCAAATATTTTCTCCCATGCTGTAGGTTGTCTTTTCATTTTTGATGACATTGTAGCACAAACTGTTAAAATTTGATGTAGTATAATTTATCTATTTTTCTTTTGTCTCTTATAATTTGGTGGAGTCTCTTACATTTTTTAATAGACTTTATTTTTTAGAGCAGCTTTAAGTTCACAGCAAAAATGAATGGAAAGTACAAAGAGTTCTCATATACACCAATTCTCCATACATGTACAACCTCCCCCACTATCAACATCCCCCCATAGAGTGGTGATTTATTATAGTTGATGAATCTACATTGACACATTATGACCCAAAATCCATAGTTTACATTAGGGTCCACTCATACTGTTGTATATCCTATGGGTTTGGATAAATGTATAATGACATTCATCTACCATTATAGTATCATGCAGAACTGTTTCACTGCCCTAAAAATTCTCTGTGCTCTGCCCATTCATCCTTCCCTCCCTCCTAACCCCTGGCAAGTGCTGATCTTTTTTCCCACTGTGTCCACAGTTTTGCCTTTTTCAGAATGTCATGTTGTTGGAATCATACAATATATAGCCTTTTCTGGTTGGCTTCTTTCACTCAGTAATATGCATTTAAGATTCTGGAGCCCCTTACATTTTTAACATGCATATTTACTTATAGATTTTCTGAAAAAAAGTTTAAGGTTGTTCAATATTTCTTTTACCAGAATAATATAAGGACTTTAGTGCCCGTTTATTATCTTCTGAACATCTCTTCATGTTTTTTGTTAGAATTTTAGTTCTATGCTTTAAAAAACAAGTTTATATCATACTTGAGGCAACATTTCTAGGTTTTATGAGCTAGTAAACAAGCTGGATGACACTGAACAAGTTGTTTAACCTCGCTGTATCTGTTTCCTCATCTTTAAAATGAGCAAAATAATAGTACCTATTTCAAAGGGCTGTTGAGAGGATTAAAATGTAAATATATTGTCATGTGGAAATTACTTTGATGCAATAGTAGCCTCCAACTATGATCCTAGATAAACTATCATAGATCTCATGGAATAGAAAGGTGTGCAGACCAAATAAAATGCTCAGATCACAGTTTATTAAATCAATTTGTTTTTTTAATGCTTATTTATTTTTGAGAGAGAGAACATAAGCAGTGGAGAGGCAGAGAGAGAGGGAGAGAGGATTCCAAACAGGCTCGACACCATCAGCACAGAGCTCAACGTGGGCTCACACAAACTGTGAGATCATGAACTGAGCCGAAACCAAGAGTCGGATACTTAACTGACTGAGTCACCCAGGCACCCCTTTAAATCAATTTAAAATACAAAGCAAAATGTATGGGAAGAGAGGTAGGCTAGGTAAACACACTTAAGGTGTAAGTGGGTTGAAGGATCATCATACCTGAATTTCTGCAAAGTCGACATATCTGTCTCTCTATTGCATCACCCTTCTCTGCTGCTGATGTGGTTACAAGGACCAGAGTGAAAATTTGAAGAGGCCCAACACACAAAAGGTGTCTGAGAAATGACACACACTTGCTCCATTCGAGAGCTTGTTGGCAAGTACACTTGGCCAATAGCTATGCTCCCCAGTTAGCCTGATGGGCAGCTGTGGATGTTATTTAGCTGAAAATCCAATATCAGAGTCAGCAATAGGTGGCCAATTAAAGATCTTTCAATTATTGTGTGTCTCATGTGCCTCATTTAGTGTTTCATAGGTATTTGTTGCTTCATTTGTTATTTAGCAAATCATGACTATTAAATGCCTATTTTGCTACCCCTTTCTATCTATGTTCATAGACTTATGCTCTAATGACTTTCTGTCTGATACTTCTCAGGTTACTAACTTACTTATCTACGCTTAATGCAGCTAATGAATTTCATCCATCCCATTTGTTTTCTTGTCTTCTAGAGCAGAATTGAATACTCCCAGTCAATACAGCAATTGCACATCTCATGTAGAAATAACTCAGTATATGTTAGATATTATTATTATATAAAATGTTTTTAATATTTTAATATTATCATCTATCTGAGAGTGAAGATTAGCATCCAGTTAAACTTGCTCAGATTAAACAACTAATTAGAAATCTTAATATTAAAGTTATTTGACTTGATTTTTTGATCTGAAATAGATAATAAAGTGCAGTTTATTAGTCAGAGCTTTTTACTCTTAATCTAATTTATCCTCCCATAATTTCAGTTGTATAGATTATTAGCTGTTACTTACAAGGCTAGTACTATTTTTTATTTTTTTCCTTTCCTACAGGCTTATCCTCAGTTTGTTCTGACCTACCTGGAGGAACTAAATGCACAAGTGGATGTGACCCAGACAGAGTATCACATTCACCATGGTGCCCGGACTAAAGCTCATCATGGTAGCAGCTTAGCAGAAGAGGTCAGTGTAGTGAGCCAGAGGCAAGACAGAAATAGATCTCTAAAATGTATTTTGAAAAGAGAAAATGTTCAAGTTGTTTTCAGGAGACAAACACAAATTCACATCTTAATGATATTGATTGTTTAAAATCATACACATAATATAAATGTCTATATGCATGTTTATATTTATATAAACATCCATATATGTTTATATAAACATTATTTTATTAAATAGTGGATGACCCACTAGCTTTTGTTGGGACTGCTGCCTTTTCTTCTGGCCACATGCAAATGATTTCTGTGCTGAATGAGGCAGATTGGAGGAACCCTGAAAGTGTAAAGTTAAATTTGGGGCATATTTTCATTCAATGAAAATTACCTACATTATTCTTATATTTCATTTATTAGGTTCTGGAAAAAAGTGCCAGCATCCCTGGTCTGAAGCAACTGCCAGAGCCTTCAGACACCCATTTAATGCCAGAAGGTTCTCTTGGGGAGACAAGGCAGCTGACGGTGGCACTGGTGAGGAAACTGGAAGAGAAACATCCTAAGGCTTCTGCTCAGAGGTAAGGCACTGACAGAATGGAGCTTTATTGCTCAATGACATTCGATGTTTTCCTTCAGTTTCATGTAAGATTGATTTCTTGAAGATTATTGAAATACCTCAAAAGCCCTTTGGCTTTCAAGCACAGTAGTTTTCAGGTCACATTTGATGAAGAGAGGTGACATTTATGCGTATTTCATTAAAGTTTGATGTATGGTATTGTTTATAAGAATACTTAGAGCTTCTGTCCTGGGATCTCACTAAAAGACTCTGAAATAACATAATTAAAGTGATACTGAATATATATCCAGTTGTGAAAATACCAAGAGGTCCTTGAGAACATCATACCCATAGACAATCCTTTTTGTGGTCCATGAGGAAATTATTGCATTTAGACCTGAGGATAAGTGCACAATAGATGGTCTTAAGCAGTGATAATTTAACAGGTTGACATAATTTCTAGAGTAAAACTAAGCAATGATTTTGCTAACCAAGTGAAAATCACCCTTGGTTGGACAATTTCTCTGATTCTCTTTATTTAATTGGTAAACTAAAGTTTATGTTTAGTAGTAGTAGTAGTAGAATTATTGTTAATTGTGTTGGGTTACAACAAAATAATGTTATAAATTGCAATTTTAGTATAATAATTGTTGGAAATTAACTATTGACTGAAGTACTCTTAAAGGAGTAATATAATTCTTATTGTACTCACTGAAGTTCAAGAGAATTCCTAAGTTTAAATATTTTAATTGTAGATAGAAATGTTAGTTGTATGAAGAAAGAAAAAAAGTGACAAATTTTCATTTCTTTTTTTTAAAAAAAAAATTCCAGCTTTGTTGAGTGAGATACAGTTGACATATAACATTGTATAAGTGTAAGGTGTGCAATATGACTTTTATTTCAATGAAAAGCTATCTTATATTCTTAAATTATATATTCCTGCCTCAGATTTTAACAGGAGGGGAACAGTTTTTCCTGATAACAACAGTGACTTTTCAATTTATTATCTCTTTGTTATTTAAAACTCACATTGGTTTTGTTGTTTTGAGTAAGATAGTTCACAGATAAACAAAAGAAAAAATTTAGGACCTTTCTGTATCATAGTCTGGGGATGTCCTGGACTGCAGGAAAACTTAAGTTCTAGTTTTTATTCCTGCTACTTGCTTTTTAATCACATATAGGAATCTCAACTCTCTGACACCCTACAACACAACCACAAGACCTCAGCTATTTAGCCAGGCCACTCTGGTCCAGTCACTAGAATGTAAGTCCCTTGGGAGCAGTCTTTGAACTTTCCATGTAAAACAGAAACTCAGAGAAACCTGGGCCACTGGGGAACTTAAATATTGTTTTATAAGACCTCTGTTGGCCTATCTTTCTAGACTCACTTGGCAGCCATTTCTATTCTACGCTGTTTGAGAGCATGCTGGGGTCTTGTCATTATCCTGGGTTCTACTCAAGGAGGCACAGGTTCCTTCTGCTCCCAGATTTCTGAAACCTATATGGGATTTCCGTGTATGTCTCCTCCTGGCCCTGGTCCTGGTGGGTCAGTGTGTCAGAACGCCAGTGATATGTATATAGTGTATAGTATACTATACTATATATATGTAGTATTAGGTAATGTGAACCAAAAAAACCCCACAAAACAAACAGAAAAACAAACAACAAAGCAGTTATTGTTAGTTAACATAACACAAGACCTATTCGAGTTGTTAGAATTAATGTCTTTAAATTTCCAGGAATGTAGCAAGCACTCAATGAGTAGTCTTTGTGAAAATGGGCTGAAACCAAGGAGGGTAGAAACCAGTTTTTAATAGGGCTTATAGTTTGTGATTTTTAGTCAATAGGAATTGACTAACCATGTTTGGGATTTCATTTCATAAGAAAATTCCTGGGGCCCTTATTTTAGTGAGTATCCCTCAGGGTTTGTGTCTCAGGCTGCAACAACTCTTCTAGCTCTCTTTTTTTTTTTTTTTCTTAAAGCCACGGTTTTCCTCTCCACCCCGACAATTTACCATAATAGATGTAATTTCAGTTTCACTCCTTCTCTTTCTGTTCCTTAACAAAGTTATTTTGAGTAGAAAGTAAGTACTTAGAGCAATTACTTTCCTCCCATTTTGGAAGGAATTGTTGGGCAAAATTAGAACATGGCTCTGAATTTGGCATATTGATTACTTTGAACCTTGGGTTGCCTGGTTAGGTTTACACACTGCCCAGCACATTGTATTATTGCATCTTTAAGAGAGCTTTACATTTTCTTGCTTTTATCAATGATAACTTTACAAAATACAGAATAAAATCATAACAAGAAGTAAAGGAATAATGTGAAATGATCTGTGTTGTGGAAACTGGAGAAAGAAGTAGAATTTTAGAACAAACATGTTAATGAGCAAATAATCTGAAGAAAGAACATGTATTTGAAAAGAATAAAAAGATATAGATATATAAATGTATGTATTTCCTTAGAAGTAGCCAAAGAAGGAGAGAACTGCAAGTAGCCAAATTTGGGGGAAGAGAGAGGTATCATAGTTAGTGGCAGCTAATATGTGAAAATGAAGGAAAACATTCAATTTTTAATAACATACACTGACTTTGCTGAAGTGCCTTATGTACATTATTGCCCAAGAACCTATGATATATGTAAAACTGAGGTGTTAATCTCTGTTTTACTGATAAGGAAATTGAGGGACAGAGAGATTAAGTTACTTCACTAAGGCCTTTCAACTAGTAATTTAAGCAGGCCTATCTGAGCCCAAAATCTTTTTCTCAGTGTCTATATTATTCTGCCTACCCATTCATGTTCTTGTCTTGGTGATTATTCCAAATCTTTTAGCCTTTCAAATGGGGCCCATCATTTTGACTGGGTATCTTGGAAAGGGACCTTTAAATACAGTTTAGAAAGGGAATGATAAAAGATATGTCAATGTATGCACCTTTCAGTGAAGACTAAATAAGAGGTAGAAAATATTAAGGGAGACTGAACCCTTGACTTCTTGAATCCAACAGTCTAGATTTACTGATGATGTATAGATGCTTACACTTGAATGAATTAGAGATTTTTTAAAAATTTATGTCTAACAATGTGACTGTAACTTCTGTCATGATTAGCCAAGGTATTTCCCACTTTCAATGGTGATTCAGTTCAGCTTTGTATATACTAAATTTGGTGATAGGTAGCTAATAGCTGTTATTTGTTGAATAGCTATGACGTGTCAACTCCTATTGAAAGTACTTATTCTTCTAACACTGTGATAAATTTATTTAATTATTGTCATGATAATCTGATGGTGGAGGTACTCTTAAAATCCATGAAGATAAAGCAACTGAAGCTCAGAGTGATTTCATAATGTGCCCAGTCACATAGCTAGAGATAGGAGAGATGGGGTTCGAACCCACAACCATTTGGATCCATAGACCATGCTCTTAACCACTGTTTTATTACTCATTCCTAGTTTCTTAGTAGTATTTATTCCAGTGATTTTTGTAACAGAATGTCATCATATTGAATAGTCATCTTAAGTTATTACTAAAATTTTATGCATTTACATCATAAAAATTTTATTGAACTATTGTCATTTTGATGGGTGCCTTATTTTGAATTATATCCTTAAAAAAACTATAACAATCACCACAAACACACAAACCAGTCTTTCCCATCTACAGAATCATTTAATTTAATTTACATTTCAAATACTTGTGGAAAGTAGTCTGATTATTGATCTTTTTTTTTTTTGTAATGTGGAAAAAATTATTTTTCCTATTGAAGAAAAAGGAAAATCTCTTACTGTGTGAGGTCTTTAATCTGAAGTTCTTAGTTTATAGCATATTATATTTTCTTGTTTGCTTTAGCAACACTTGAAATGTTTTCTCTTCCTCTATCAGTGAGATCTAGAAACGTAGTGGTCTTCTTGCTTGGATGAAGTGAGTTGTGTGTACATTTAATTCTAAGCTTGGTCCAAAATAAAATAAATGCCATATTCTGGCATCTTTAAGTGTCTGGAATGTGTTTGTTTACATTAGTTTATCCAATGGAGCCCTTTGCCTTATTCAAATTGAATAGGGGGTGGGGAAGGACTAGGACAGCCGACAAAGCACACTGACCCAGCTTGTCACCCAGTGACCTGTGAGAAGGAAATAATGAACTGTGAGTAGCTGTCATCTTAACTGTTTCTGACAGTTTGCCTTTGGGCACATCTGTGTTAGTTGCATTGGAAAGGCCTTTGTTCTTTTCCCACTAGTGACTTTGGGGAGCGCTGAGGGGTTTGCTAGCTACTGTACTCTTAAGCGGCCCCTTCCTTCCTAGGGAAGCAAGCAGCTGCCACCGATCACACTGACATTTCTCTTCATGACTCCACTTGGCATGTACTTCACTCTCTCAAAAGGAACATAAATTTAAAAGTTCTTTGATTGTTTTCATTTTAAGAATGTATTTCAATATCTCATGAGTTTTGATACTAACAACAAAGCAAGTTATAAAACATGTTTAGTATTATCCTCATTTTATATGGATAAAGGTAGAGATAAATTGATAGCTAACCAGATGGACAGGTGACTTGAAGGAAAATGTATCAAATTATTGACAGCTTTTATTGAGTTTTAAATTTGTATTTATTACTTTCCAAATTTCATTAACTGGTTATTATATTTGCAGTAGGACAAAAATCAACATATGTTATGAAAAGCATTTTTAATGTGGATGCTTTTGATACATGTTTTATTAGTAGGAATATTTAGACTAAAATAGGTAAAGATATGCTCTATTTTGTTTTATGTTTTCCACTGCTACTTTTAAAATAAATTTCCATCTAATAATTTAAACTTTTTAAATTATTGTAGTATTTACATTTTAAAGTTAATCTAGTGCATAAAATTGTTATAATCATTAGAAGATGTAATTTGATAAGAAACAGGTGTTTCTATCCCCTGGTTTCCTGAAATATCTCTACTATTTCAATCACAAAAAAAGCAGAACATTCTGAATAATGCATATCATACCCTCAGAGAATTGTTTAAATTAAAATCAAAGCTTCATTTATAAAATATGATTTCTGAATCAGTTTTAAAGCCTTATTTACATTTTTACAATTGCTACAAAATCAGTTCTTCTAGCATTATTAAGTCTGGCCACAATTGGCATGCGGTAAACACTGAGTATATGGTATTCACTTAATTGTATTTACCTTTCCAAGAGAATATAAATCCAAACTATACTGCACTGGTCAATTTTTATAAGGCCTTTTTTTCTCCATGAGAGAATAGAAGAAATGAAGCTTGAAAGAAATGACATGTTTTTTCTGCATTCAAGGGTTTTTCTCTCAGTAACAGTTTTGAGATGTACTAACTAATGGAACTATATTATAGTCTCCTGCTTTTCAAAAAAAAGTAAATTAATAATAATGAGAAGTTCTTTAAGCAGACAAATGATGATCATGTCTATATAATTATAAATTGTGAAAAACCACATATTAAAAATTGAAAGTCATATTCTGGTTTTCTTGAGTATTCAATAGCATATGGTTTATTTTTCTGTTAAATAATTTTTGTAGTTCTGCATATAGTTGATGATCTTCTGACTAGAACATTCTTCTCATTGTGTACATCATATATCAACACAGTTTTTGTGGAGACAGTGAATATATGGGTCAGTTTTGATAATAGTCAGACTGCATCTTTTTAAGGAAAGCAAAAGGTTTAAATTGGCACACTTAAATTCTTTTCTACAACTCTTACCATTTAAGGCAAATGTTAATATAATAATTGCTTTTGGTATTCGCTAAATCCAATTATACTTCCTAGGATCAAAATCTCCTATTAGTTAAATTACTGTTCGTAGCTATTGAAATGCTTAGCTTTAACCATTGGCCTTTTAGCTCCTTTATACTATATACAAGACTATGGTATTGTATTTAAGAACACAAAATTATGATGTGTTCCAGGGATGCAGAGATATGCTTATGATTCTTTTTTCTTTTTAAATTGGAAAAGTCAAATATCTTGATATTGGTTGGTACTGTTCCCTGTTTGTATTTTGGTATATTTTAAAATTAATTCCCATATGTTCTCTGTGAATTAAAATAAAGCAAACAAATAATCTAATTGCACCTGCTTCTTTGAAAAAAAGTCAAAACCAAACATTCCAAAAGATTAGGTTTATATCCATAAATGTAGATTGATTCAGAAATTATCAAAGGCTTTCAAATAAGCATTTTATGATTAATTTTTGTTCTCACTCGCTGCCCAAACCTTCAATTATGCTGCTTAATTTCCATATTTTAAAATGTACTATTTATCTTTCTATTTTATTCAGTATTGTCTATAAAGCTATTCAAGGTAGGAGTGGGAAACTCTACTCCTACATTCTTCAAACTTGCAGGCCCCAAACTAGAATGTCTAATGGTATTATAATAGTGAAAGTAGTAGGTAATGAGGTTCTAGATTTGAGTAATGTGGATGGACAAGGAAGAGACTGGTGGAGGAAATGTTAGGACAGTATAGGGAATTGGATGAAAGCAGAGTTCAAGCAGTCAAGGTGACCTGTAGTTTAGCTTCCTAACTTGTCTACGTCCACTGACCCTTGTTTCCCTACAGTCTATTCTCCACTTAATGGCCAGAGTGATCCTTTCATATTCATGAGTCAGATCATGGGAGTCCTCAGCTTCAAACCCCCCAATGACTATTTATTTCTTTAGAATGAAACCCAAGTCTTTACTAAATGCTATATGGGCCTACTTTACCAGACCCATGGTATCTCTCTGAACACCATTCTCCCTTCCCTTCCTCTGCTCCAGCCAGCGTGGCTCCCTGTCAGTGTCTCAGGTTTGCCCTGTGTGCTCACAACCTGTCACTGTCTTTTCCTGCCTTATTTTTCTTCAAGGTACTCCCTTTGCCTATCATATACTTATTTATTTACTGTCTGAGTTGCCCCATTAGAATGTAAACTCCATTTTAGCAGTAACTTTGTTTTATTTATATCTGTACCTCCAGGGCCAGAACATACCTGTACATAGTAGACCCTCAATACAACATTGTTGAATGAATGAATAAATTAATGAAGTAATGTGATTAATGGAAATAAGAAAATAGAGAAGGAACTAATCAGAACATTCATATATATGAACTGATTCATATATATAATCTGATCATTCATATATATGAACAGTCCTCACTGTTGGATAACTACAGCCCTGTGACCTATGCATGTGTCAATTCAAACTGAACCTATAACAATGTTTTTCTGATTTCTATATCTCTCATTTCTTTTATCTTTAATTAATATGCAAATATTTATTAGGCATTGTCTGTATTCCAAGCACCGTCCTAGGCATTGGAGATTTAGCACTAAAAAGACAGATATACTTTCTTGCCTCAGAGAGCTGCCTGCACAGACTCTAACAGGGAAGAGAGATATTAAATCACTACAGGAGAGAGAGTGATGAATATATTGTAGGGAGAAGGTAGTTCATCCTGAACAAACTCCCTGGTGATACACTTTTGAAGTATGACTCTGAACATTTCACTTATTAACTTACAATTTTTTAGTGCACCCATTCTGTACTAAGTTAAGTGAAACATCAACTGTCAGACCCACCACACTGTATTCTTGTCACAGAACCTCCCTGTACTTATCCAGGCCCAGGCTAACTGTACTTAGATTATGCTGGTTTGCTTGACCAAAATGCCCTTATCTCCTTTTTCCTACCTAAAATCCTACCTTCTCCAAGGCCCATTTTCATTGGCTTTTATCAGCCTTTCTTTTGTCTGATATATATGTCTAAGGATATAAATTTGCCTCTAGGCTTGGCTTTAGCTTCATTCCACTAATTTTAATGCCATTTGTTCATTATTATTTCCATTTTGTTATAATCTTTGATCCATGGATTATTCAGAAGTATATTTCTTAAGTTTCCAAATGTATGAAACATTTCTAGTTCATATGTGTGTTATTGACTTCTAGATTAATTTCACTGTAGTTGAAGTACACTTTTGGTATGAACTCGACTCTGCCGTTTGTTGAGATTTGCTTTATGGTCCACTAAATGTATGAACAGTTTCTATAAATGATCCATGTGTACTTGAAAAAAATATGTATTCTGTAATCTAGGAGTGCAGTGTTCTATATATGTCAATTAAATCGAGTTTGATAAATGTGTTTTCAGTGTATACTCACTGATCTTTTGTCTGCCTGTTTAATCATTTACTGAGAGAAATATGGTTAAAATTTCACACTATAATTGTAGATTTGTCTATTTCTCCTTTTATTAATCTTATGACTATTTCTTTTCTTTTTTAAAAAAATTCATTTCTTTTGAGAGAGAGAGCACACATGTGTGAGTAGGGGAGGGACCAGAGAAAGAGAGAGAGAGGGAGAAAGAGAGAGAGAGAGAATCCCAAGCAGGCACTGTAGGGGCTTGATCTGGATCTGGATCTGGATCTGGATCTGGATCTCAGTCCGAAACTTGAGATGAAGACTAGAGCCGAAATCACAAGTCAGTCACTTAATCGACTGAGCCACCCAGGCACCCCAAGTCTTAGCCACATTTTTAACCTATTCTGTTGATCCTTCTTTATGTATCTCTGAACTGTGAGGAATCACTTACCATCTGCTTCAAGAACATCTTTTAATATTTCCTTTGGTGTGGATCTTCTGCTTATGAATTCTCTGTTTTTAATTGTCTTAAAATATATATATTTCACTTCCATATTCTCATTTTCATATTTTTATTGAATGTGAAATTATAGGTAATCAGATACTTTTTTCCCACAGCATATTGAAAATATCATTCCATTATTTTTGGCTTCCATATTGTTTATGTTAATTGAGAAGTCATGTATTAGCCTTATTGCTCCTTTGAAGGCAATGTTATTTTTCTCTGGCTGACCTTAAGGTTTCTCTTTGTATTTGGTTTTTACTATGCTTTTTCTTAGTGAGTTTTTCCCCCCTTTGGTGTTGTTTTGTTGCTTTATATTTATACTTGAGGGTTTTAGGACTTGAAGCAGTGGCTTACGGTGTTTTATCAGTTTTGGAAAATTCTCTGCAGTTGTTTCTTCAAATGCTATTTCTGCTGCATTTTCTCTCTTCTCTGAAGGAACACTAATGACATGCAAATTAAATTTTTTCTTTTACTCTAAACTCTGTTCTTACGCTCTATTTTGTATTTTCCACCTTTTTTCTCCTTATGCTTTAGTGTGGATATTTTCTTTTGACTTGTCTCTCAGCTCATCAGTTCTCCAACTTTTACCATTTGGTTTTTATGGCTAATAATATTACCACAATTTAATCATTCTTTGGTTATTTTTTTTCTTTTCAACGTTTTTTTTTGTTTGTTTGTTTTTTGTTGTTTTTTGGGGGGGGGGACACAGAGAGACAGAGCATGAACGGGGGAGGGGCAGAGGGAGGGGCAGAGAGAGAGGGAGACACAGAATCGGAAACAGGCTCCAGGCTCCAAGCCATCAGCCCAGAGCCCGACACGGGGCTCGAACTCACGGACCGCGAGATGGTGACCTGGCTGAAGCCGGACGCTTAACCGACTGCGCCACCCAGGCGCCCCGTGAGTAAGGTTTTAAAAATTGTGTTCATTATGAGATTTGTTGAGTTGCTGGGGTTTTTTAAAGTTTATTTATTTATTTTGAGAGAGAGAGAGAGAGAGAGAGAGAGGCAGAGAGAGAATCCCAAGCAGCCTCCATGCTGACAGCACGGAGCGTGTTGCAGGGCTTGATCCTACAAACTGCAAGATCACTACCTGAGTGAAATCAAGTGTTGGATGTTTCACCGACTGAGACACCCAGGTGCCCCTGAGTTGCTGATTTTATTTTCTGTTTTATAAATGTTTTCTATTTTTTACCTTAGCTAATCAAAGAAGGGGCCTAAATCTGACTCTCTAATAGCATTTTATTTTCTTTCTGAAAGCATAAGCCATCCTTTATATTTTTCATGCTTTCAAACTTGACTGCAGTGTTAGCCAACTATGACATACACTGTCTTAGAATTATTCTTACCTTTTAAAAAGAGATACCAGGAATCATCCTTTGTTAATGAATAGTCTCTACAAATATTTATGAAAAATAAATCATTTTGTCTTCAGTTAAGTTACTTAAGAATAATTATGTTGCGATGGACTGATCATTTCATTTGCCCATCAATCTATCAATTTGAATGCAACTGGTAGTCCTTTTGATTGACTCATCATCATCTGTATGTTTGTCATGAGTCCATTCTTTTTTGACAAAAGTCTCCAATTGGGCCATTCTGTGAATTAGAAGCAAAGGGTGTCAACTGAGCAGACAAAACAATATTCTTATATTCATATGCTCAGAATACATAGATTTTTGATTTGGTGATTTTAATATCAAAATTTAAATCTTTAATTCCCATTGCCAAACTTTGTTCACTGTATTCTCTCCTGTTCAATTACTCACTAATCCTTAAGAGTCAATTCATTTATATATGATACATAATCATTAATTTCTCACTTTTATATTCATTCATTTGATAAACATTTTTGAGTGCCTATTCTATTAAGAGATATATGATATATCTTCCTAATTGACATCCCAGAATCTGGAGTCAGATTAGCGCAGCTTGCAGTCCTAGTTCTAAGTACTCATGGTTTGATTTTGGACAAGCTAATTAATATCACTGATGCTAATTTCCTCATATATAAAGGGGGATAGTAATTATTGTGAAATTTAAATGATATCATGAATATTAACATTTAGCCCAATTCCTGGCACATAGTTAATACTCAGTAAATGGTAGCTTTTATGATGATAATGATGTCCTATTATTAGTATGATATTAGTATTAAATGCAAAATATCATAAAGATGCAAACCAATTCCTGCCTTTAAAAATTCTGAAATTTCATTGAGGGGAAGCTGTGCACTGCTACATTTTTAATGCTATTCAAAAAGTAATTATTGAGTTCTCATTGGATATAAGGAATTATACTATGTAGTATTTGAGTGTGCATTTTAAAAAGTATCCCACAGACCTTAAGGAATATAGACATACTAAATATGTATATTCACAAAGAAATAATTTAATGGTGGCAAAGAGTAGTCATGCTATAAAAATGTGTTCTTAGCTTTTGTGAACAAAGGAAATTAAATATATCAAATCACTATATCACCAAGTTGGGGATATAAGTAATGATAGTCTATTCTCAAATAAGTTTAAATATAGTTGGAGAGACAAAGCAAAATGATTAAAACTTTAATGACTTGTTTTTTATTACTCATGTTTATCATTAAACTTTTGGGGGGAAAACAGAAAATACAAAGAACAGGGAAAATACATAATTCTGGATCATTAACTTTTTATTTCTCTCCTTATGTTTTGTTACCATGTTAAATGGGGACGTGCTATTTTTTTGTCTTTGATAATGATAATACCAGACATTAAAATGTTCTGTAAGCATTTTTTCACAGCATTAAATATGTGCCTGTATCATTGTTACTTAGTGCAAATCTTAATTTGTGTAACCAGTGCCACATTATAGGACTTTAAGTTGTTTCCAAGTTTTTTGCTCTTCAAACAAGATGGCAATAAACAACAGATAGAAATCTGAAACATAATATCAATGTTCAATAATAAGAATCTCAAACAGAATTTTCATACAGCAGTACACACACACACACACACACACACACACACACACGAGTGCATGTGCAAGTGGTGACATTGAATAAGAGCTATGGATTGCCACAATGTGAATTGCTTGGTTTTGATATTGTATTGTAGTTGTGTAAGATATTATTATTGAAATAAACTAGAGGAAGAATTAATGGTACCTCTCTATACATTTCTTTGCAATTTCATGTGAATTTACAATTATTTCAAAATGAAACATTTAAAAAAGAACAAACCTTCCCCAAGTGAAAATAGGCAGGGCTAAGAACAGAATATATGTGAAAGGATAGCTCTTCAGAAAAAAAGAAAATTACTTGACTACACTTATGATCTAGGAAGGTTCAATACTCCTAAGAAAGTTTTTTTTCTTTTTTAATGTATAAAAATTGTTAATCTGGAGCCTCTGAAAGAAAAAGACCATTGGCACTAGACACCAAATGTTTCTTTAAATTAATAGCAGTCCATAGTAACATTTTTAAAAAGTAGGCTCCAAAGTAGCTACAAAAGGAGTTCTTTTTTATTTCTTTATTTATTTTGAGAGAGAGGGAGAGAGAGAGAGAGAGAGAGAATGAGCAAGCAGGAGAGGGTCAGAGAGAGGGAGAAAGAATCCCAAGCAGGTTCTGTGCTGAGCCCCACATAGGGTTCAGTCCCACAAACTGCGAGATCATGACCTGAGTGGACATTGAGAGTCCAATGCTCAACCAACTGAGCCACCCATGCACCCCTAAAATGAGTTCTTGGTTCTAACCACAAGTGGAGGTATTTAACATATTTCTAATAGGAAATTCTGGACTGAGCTATTTAGAGATTTGCATTGGAAGTCCATTTCTCCATAAGAATAATAAAATCAGGTCAAATTCAATGAAGTGTGTGAGGAGGAGGACTTTGCCTGACATCATTCATAAGAAGTGGGTTAGACCAGCAGAAAATACTCTGACTAGAAAGAGTGAAAGTTAAATTCCTGAATTTGAGATTCTTTGCCTATCCCTTTACTCACAGGAAATACATGTAGACAAAAGTGTGTATGTGTGTGTGCATGTGCATGCTGTGTATGAGATTGAAGTGCTTTTTTTATATTGAAGTATTCATACACACACATACATATGAAGAAACTTATGAGCATTGATATATATGAGCATATTGATATATGTGATTGATATATATGAGCATATTAATATGAGACATAAAGTCTCATATTACTATGCTTACAAGTCTTGTAAAACACTTAATTGTGATTTTTCTAGGATATCATATTTCATTATTCCACGGTTTAAAAAAAGTATTTCTAACATCTCTCTCACTCTGTCATGAAAATATAAGTAATTGGATTATCATTTTCCTAAAACATCAGAATCACATGCTTCTGTAATAATAACTACCTACATTAGTTACCTATTGCTGTGTAACAAAAATACTACAAATTAGCATCTTAAAAGTCTCAGTCTTATTATCTCCCAGTTCTCTAAGTCAAAATCCAAGTGGGCTTTCTGGGTTGTGGCTTCATTAGGCTGCAATGAACATGGTGACTAGGTTGGACTCTTACCTGAAGGCACTAAGGAAGGATCTTCTCTAGACTCTTTCAGGTTGTTGGTCAAAGTCAGTTAGATGTGGTGGCCAGACTGAGTCTCCTTTTCCTTGCTGGCTGTCATTTCAGTTTCTAGAGGATGCCCACATAACTTGGTACATAGCCCCTTCCATCTTCAAAGCTAGCAATGGCGTGTCAAATCCTCCTTGTGCTCTGAATCCGACTTTTCCTTTGCCTGCCAGCTGGAGAAAACTTGTCTTTTAAAGGGGCTCATGTGAGTAGAGTGTGCTCGCCCAGAAAATCGCCATACCTGAAAATCAACTGCACTCTATTATGTAATATGATTATGGGAGTGATCTCTCGTATTCACAGGTTCCAGGGATCAGGGCAGGACATCTGTGGGGACCAATTTTAGAATTTTACTTGCTATACTGCTGCTTTAACATACTGCTGCTTCCAGGTAAAGGACTAGTTTAGATACTCTCTTCTTTTATATTCTAACTGTAGAATTCTTGTCGTGGTCAACACTACTATAGAAAAGAAAAAAAATAGAAAATGGCATTTAAAGTGTGTTAAAAAAAACAAAACAAAACATGTCTGACAGCCTAAAAGTTTAGGCCAAACAGCCACGGTAAGTAAATATCGATACCTTACTTAGAATAGGGCTTCAGTTGGGACAGAGGAGAGGGAAAAATGCAAAATTCTCATAGAATATAATGACAGTAACTGTAATGGGGCTTTCCATTTTACTGGCCATCAAGTTTGAGAACTCAACAGTATAACCAATCCCTGTATAACTAATGAAGATGATAAAATTCCCAGTGCAAACTGTTTTAAGCACGTAATCCAAAAGCAGTCCAGGGGAAATGTTGGTTTAGGTGCTGAGCTGATTAGATCCCATTTTTCTCAATTCTCCCTTCAGGATTCATGAGAAAGAAACAGTGCCAGCAGCTTCTGCCCTTAAATGGTCTCAGGTCTCAGCGCACAGAACTCTTCCCAGAAATAACCAGAAAAGTCTGAATTATAAACAAAGCCTCTGTTGTGTCAGGTGCCATTCTGAAGGGATCACTGTGATGTGCTGATTGGCTTAGACCCAGGTCACGTGCTTCAACTCTGGTATCAGGGGTAGAGTCAGCTTCACTGGAACCACCTGGACAGAGACAAGGGAGAGGTGGTTCCCAGAAAGGAGGAAGGATAGGTTGCCAGGAGGCAGTGAAGGATGCTGAGCTGCACAAGAAGGAATGTCCCACAGCAATGTCTTTACCATTCAAAAGATATTTTTATAGATATACATACCAATGGGTTATATGCAAATATCTCACTTGCTTAATAGAGTGAAGCAGCAATAGTGGGCTGAAAGGAAAGCTAGAGAGTTATTTTAGCAGCATTCAAACTATGTTCTGGGGAACCTCAGTGTTCCTCTGCTGCTTTAAAAGAAAAATGGAAAGCTCAGTCCAGTTGTCCAATTTACAGAAGAAATTGCCAAGACTCTCCCTTCTTTATTTTCACAGAAACTTTTTTTTTTAAATAAGTTTGGTACTTGATAGCCTTTGTTTATTCTAGAACCAAGTATAAAATGGTAAAGTGGTCTGTCTGATTTAGCATAGATTTATATTTGTGGTCATTACAAATTATATATATATATTATCTTACTGCATTCTCTTAAAAAGCGTAAAAAATTCTGTGTTCCATTACATAAATAACTTTGAGGACCATTGATATACTCCTGTATTCTCAATTTCAGGTGAATAAGTTGAGGCCCAAAGAAGTTAACTAACTTTTCCAAGGTCACCCAGGTAGTTAATCAAGAATTCTGGTTTTATGTCTCATTCTCATAATTCCACATCCTCCATATTTAATATTTTAATATTGTCTTAATTTTATCTTACATTGTTGAAGAACTTGACTGTTGGTGGAAAGGATAGTAAATGTGTAGGGAAAGAAGGACAAGAATGTAGTTATAATAATAATTGAATTTTATTAGAATGTAAAGTACATTTGTGGGCTTTGCTTAAAATAACAAATATAACAGTTTTTGATGCGAAAATTTAGAGACGAGGCTTAGTTGTTTAGTCTGGCTTTTTGTATGAACCTATAAACCCCAAATTATCTTGTTTCTTCTAGTGTTTTTACTTATTTTAGTTTTTGCACCATGATGATTCTTCACAGAAGTCATGTAGAGGTAATAAGATGAAGTGGTCATGAAGAGAAAGGAGTTAGACTAGCTGGGTAAAAATTCTATCTAACTTTGGCAAAGCCTCTCTTTCCATTTGTGTTTTAGTTGCCAATTCTACAAGTTGATGTATAATTCTTCAGATGCTGGTGGTGAGGATTAAATGAGATAATACATGAAATCAAGCTGCAACATAAGATAGTAGGTAAGAAGTACAGACTTAGGAGCCAAATGTCCTCAGTCCAAATTCTTACAAGCTGTGTGACTTTGGTCTAGTTACTTAACCTCTCTGCTTCTGTTTTTTTCATTTGTAAATTAGAAATGATGATAACATCAACCTTACAGGATGGCTGAGGATTAAGAGTATCAATATTTGTAAAACATTTGGTACATTTATATGTACCTGTACTAACTGGCACTCATACAAATGAATAAGTGCTGAGAAACAGTGCTTAGGACGTAGTAAATGCTTGGTATGAGAGTTATTTGTAGTAGTCCCTAGTCACACCCTATCACTTTGTTTTATTTCCTGCATAGTACTTAACACTATCTAAGATCATCTTGTTTACTAATTTGTTATGTCTTCTTGTCTGTCTTTCTCCTTGAAAATATAAACTGCTTGAGGACAGGGACTGTCTCCTCTTTTTCACTGCTGTACACGCAGAGCCTGGAACTTCGCTCTACATAGAGATGACAAACTCAAGAAATATTGTTGAATGAATTAATGATTAAAATTTATAACATAAGCATAAATCCCCTAAGTACTTTAAATGTAATACTGCTACATGATAATGCCTCTGAATGAGAAGTCTTAATTATTTTTCAGTCCTTATTTAGATTTCTAAATGAAATGCTTACAAATTTCCTTAATTAGCTATGCTAATTTGACATTTATGACATGCATCAGAATGCATAGTTTCATTTAAGACTTTAACATACTATAAATACCTTGAGCAAAGCATAATTGAGATCTTTTCTCCTATTCACATGAATGCATACAATACTTTTGTGTTTTACCACATTAACCCCAGAGGAGTTGCAATTTCTTAATGCTATTGACCTAGCTTTTCTAGCTCACAGCTGTTTCCTGGTATAGTGTCTGACCTCTGGGATAAAACAGGGTTTAGGATGCCCTCACATTTGCTCCACATTTTTAATTTTTTCTCCCGAAGTATGGCTAACTGACAAAGTCAACTGTCATATTGTCTTGTATTTTGGTAGCAAGACCTCTCAGCTCTAGGCATTAAAGGGCTAAACCCTTAATTATTGATGATTTCACAAATAGCAGTTTATTGGTACAAACTCCTTTTTTTTGTTTCAGTAGAAAATACATGGACTTTTGATTGTCATCAGTTAAAACTGTTTGAAATTAGTAGCACACATAAATTCAGCAAATTTATGAGTGCCAGCACAGTGCTACATACTTTCCATATATTCTGTTATTTAATCTCATGAAAATTCTTGGATGTGACTATTATTTCTACCATTTTTTTTCTTATGAGGAGAATGATGCCCAGACAATCTACTGGATGTTCTAGGCTCAACTAACTAGTAACTGGCAGAGCTGTGATTTGAACTTCAGTCTCCAGAGGCTAAATCCATTCTTTTTTTTCTACTATAGCAATGATTCCCAGATCAGCAGCAGGGGGAATCTCCTGGGAACTTGCTAGAAATGAGTTCTCAAGGCCTGGTCTAGATCTAGGGTGGCAGTCAGGACAGTAATCTGTGTGTTTCCTCCAGATAAAACTAGCTAAAGTCTGAGAACCATTGCACAAATAAACAAGCCTACATACTTTGGCCTAGCCAGGTAGATGACTGAGTTAAATGACTAGGAAAGATGTAATATTAATACAATTTGGGGGAAAGATGTAATATTAGTAAAGTTTTCAGTTGTATTTTTTTCTTAAAACATAGTCTGTCTTAGGTCTATTTTTACTGTCCTTTTAGTTTTTTTCATAAAATTCTGTTTTGAACACTTACAAAAATAACTATATCTCCATCTTTAAGTGACCAATATTATTTTCAATGTATATCTGAAATTCATTATTGCTATGACTTGAGTTATCATTGTTTAATATCTGATAATATTAAAAGTTTCTCCTTATTAGTTTATTAGTCTTCATGTTTTGGGTTTAGGTTCTAATGATTGTAGCCCTATTGGAGATGCATTAATTGTATTCTTTTTGCCACCTCGAGGAGTAAACACAAATGAATGTATAAATTTGTTCTTTTCCTCCAGGAATCATGGGGCTAAATCGCTTTATTTTTGTAACTTTATTTACTTTATTTTAGTAACAAATATTTATTAATGATCCAGGCATTGTCTTAAGTACTTGTTATTAATACTCATTTCCTGGTTATTTCTTTTTAAAAGCATAAATAGTCAGCATATATCAATAATCTATCACATAATACCCATTCTCTTTGCAAATACTGTATTATTTCTTAAAATTCCCTGTATTTTTTCTTGTTCATTAAGCACCTTATTTAATTTTCAAATGCTGATCATCTAGAATTTCTGACTCATTTCCCACTGTCTCTTTAAAAGCTATAGTAAGATTTCTTAAGTGCTTACCATGACTCAGGTCAGGACTTCATTTTTCATTTTTTACCATATGAATTTAGGTAGTAAGACTATCCCTAAATTACAAATCAGGTGACTGAGAGAGAGTGGAACTAGTCCCAAGTCAAAGAGTTAGTAAGGGGAGAATCAGGATCTGAAACTTAGAGTATGACTTCTTAAAACTTCATACCTCCTCTTATATTTTAAAAGTCTTGCTTGTATCATTCTTTTTCATATGTCCATTAAAAGAAAATTTTGATGTTTTCTTTTTATTTTTTTCATTTCAAATCTTAAACTTAAAAAAAAATCCTCTAATGTGTAAAGTTGTGTAGACCAAGGACTGTAGCCTATATCCATATAGTGCACACTGCCTGATAGAGAGTAGGAGTTTAATAAGGGATGAATAAATTAAAATGACAATTTTGGATATAACTTTTTATTATTACATTATCATATTTATATTAATTATCATATAAATGAATATCCACAAGAAGCACTTACTATAATGCTGATTAGATGTCAGCATCTGACAGTTACTTTTTTAATTATGAAATTTGAAGTTGAGAAAAAAATGGGCATTATGACACAAAAAAGCTATTTCTTTTTTGTAAGTCCCATTTTTCATTTTTAGCTTCTAAACCTGCTTGCTGTATCTATCAAAAAGGGTACTTCTTTTTAGGTGTACCCAAAGGAAAGCATTTCCAACAATAGAACACATCCTCAGGAGAACTGTCTTGTTGTGAGGACATAGGATTTGAGTCAAATTTACTATTTGGATCTTCAACTGTGCTCCACGCCTAGAGCACTATTAACCATAGAGACACATTGACACAAAAGGCAGTGAGCCGGCTGCGAGGCCAGGAAGTGAAACAGGTCAAACAAAATAATTTCTGGATACTTTCCTCTTCCAAAAATCTGTCATGAAATCCAGCATTGACCTCTAGTGTATTTTACTTGTTAATTGACCCAGAGAATCAAGTTTTCATCTTTGTAACATTCACAGCCCAAACAAGTTACGATAATCTGAGATTCTCCTCGAATTTTCTTCTGCTTTTCAAAGATTTGGCAGACATTGTAAAACATGGAAGCATGCACAAAATGTTAAAATTTCTCCAAGGAATCCTATATTCTTCAACTGATGTTAAATATATAGAAAGTAACCAAGAAAATAAAATAAGTATGATGCTAAAAAAGAATGAAAAAAATGAACAAATATATGTTACATATCCAAATGCTTAATTCTGATGTATGCATTTACATTCTTTAACTGATTCAAATTTCTATTTATGTTCTCTGTTGTTCAAAAAAAAAAAAAAACAAAACCACTAAATAAAAGACTAATGCTTGCTTGAATCACCTTTAAAGCCATGATGAATGGTGGGGAAAGGATTAGCATCTAGGAAGATAATAATTATAATTAAAGATGGCTCTGATAAGAGGAAGAAATATTCAGATGCAAGCCAATTCCATTCATTAGAAAGATGTGATAGTTCACTGAGGGAAAACAAACAAGTGTTAAGTTGTTAATGAGCACATCTGGCAAAGTAACTTCTGGGACATTGCAGAGATAAGAGACTTTCTGGAAGCTCTTGGAAACACCAAATTTTAAAAAGCAAGTTGGCTTCTATGCCCTTTCAACATGTCCCCACATGTGTACAATTACAGTCCTATCGATTTGCCTTAATGCTTGCTCCACTCTGAGTAGAATCCATTTCTGAACTCAGAGTGTCAAAACCTGAGGACTAATAGGAACGGCTTAGAATTTGAATTTTGAGAGCCTATGGATTCAGGGAAGCTGGGGATGAGCCTGGAGGAGAGGCTAAAACAAGCATTTCCATTCCTTTACTTCAACAAGAATACCTCTGCCTTATATATTGAGCTCCTACAAAGGCTCCTGCAAAGGCTTGTATGTTGAGCTCCTACAAAGTGTTTTTGTTAACAATATAGATGCTATTGTCAGGCTGCTTCAGTCCAAATACTGGACTGTAACTCAGCACTTACTAGCTCCATGACCTTGGATAAGTATCTTACTTCTGTCTCTCTGTTTTCCACTTCCCTATAATGGTACTTAACTCTAATGGTTAGATTAGTGCTTGGCATATAATAAACACCCAGTAAATAGCAATTGAACAAGGAGATTTGCTAAAACAAAACAAAAAGCAAAATGACAAAAAAAGTAAACCCTTAAAGCCATTAATTGTAATGTTGGGAAAATGAATAAAGTTTTACACCATAAGATGGCCTACGGGCCTAAAATAAGCTCTGGTCTTTAGCTTGGAAACCCCTCTTCCGGGTTCTTCTTGCCCTGTTTGCCGGTTGTGGGAAAACCGCCACAGATATGGAAGCTGACAACTATAAATTACCCTTCCCCCCTTCATTCGGGGCTCAGATCTTTGGAGAAACAGTCTCCTCTGAGCCCACCAGTGCTAAATAAATCTCAGATTCACCAAGATCTCCCAATGCCACTTGGTTTTTCCGCCAGCATTCCAGCCTGATTCCATAACAGTAAGATGCAGTACTTCTAAAACCTAAGGGCTAAGGAATATGAAGGTCCCTATCCTACTTCTGCTATTTCTTTACTAAACTATTACATACCATGTTCTTTTAAATCATATATATTGATTTTGTTTTATATTCCTTGTTTTACTAAAGATTCAAAAAGCATGTATATTGTGTTTGTGTATTATAATTTTAAATGGTTAAGTCGGGGACAGGTGGGGATGACAGTCTTGTAATTTGCTTTTTACAAGTATCTGTTACTGAGGCATAGGTAGATCAAGGTTTGATGATGGATTTTTAAGAATGACAATAACAATAATATTGATAATAATCTCTCCATGTAATGGTCAGAGGAACTAGGATTATTCTTTTTTTAAAATACTGATTGACTTATTTTGAAAGACAGAGTGAGAGACAGCATGCATGCATGGGTGCCCAAGCGTGAGAAGGGGAGGGGCAGAGAGAGACAGAGAGAGAGAATCCTAAGCAGGCTCCGTGCTGTCAGCGCAGAGCCTGATGTGGGTCTCGATCTCATGAACCGTGAGATCATGACCTGAGCTGAAATCAAGAGTATGATGCTTAATTGACTGAGCCACCCAGACACCCCAAGAACTAGGATTATTTTATATGATATGAGAAAAGAGAGCAGTGATTTAATAGTCATGTTATTTAAGGATATACACAGAATATGGTGAATAGTACTTATCTTTCTCAAGTTCAGAATAAATAAGGGGAATAAACAAATATTTCACTGAAGCACATTCAACAAATGTCTGTCACTTACCAGCTACTCTGTTAGGTGTGAGGAGATATATGATCACTCTCAAAGGAATAAGTAGTTTGATGAAATATTCAGTGTCTATAGAGTAGAGCAACTTCAAAATGACTACTGAAAATAGAGTTGATTAGTACCAGAAAGTAAAGGAATTGTTTTAAAAATAAAATGGAGGCATGCTGAAAAGGCATAGGAACCAATCTGAAAAAGTTCTCAATGGCCACGGCTGGAAAAATGTGGGCAAAAAGATAAATATAAGCCAAAGAATAAAATAAATATTCATGAGTTTATACTTCTACAAATACATACCCCAATAAGTAATTGAATGAGGGAGAAAGAACAGCTCTTCTTTATAAGAGAACTTCAGTTATAAATGTAGGAGTGAAGGAAATAGAAAATCATCATTAGAACAGCATAGCAATAATTGCTGCAGGCAAGATCCATCAACAGAGGCTAAAATTAGTGGGTGAGAGTTTAAGGTAAAACAGTGTATTTCCAAATAAGGTTTAGGAACATAAGTATTTAAATATCTATTAGCTACGAGGGACAATGTAGTAATTTTACAGTGGAGAAATTTGGTAGATAGCATTTTAACCAAATGATCAGTTAAAGGCACCAGTAATAAGACAAATGGGCATCATGTACCTTCTGAAATGATCTGATGATGCTCTTCCCCCCAAGTCCATTACCTCAGTCTAATCATGAGAAGCATCAAAGAAATCCAAATTAAAGGATATTCTATGGATGAATTTTCTTCAAAAGTTGCAAGGTCTTGAAAGGAAATACTGATCAATTATCATAGTTAGAAAAGACAAAGGAGACATGGTAACCAAATGCAATGTGATAGCCTGAATTGGATCCTGGAAGAGGCAAAGGACATTAGTGGAAAACCTGATAAAATCCGAATAAAGCCTAAGTATAGCTAATAGTATGGCATCAATGTTAATTTCTTAGTTTTGATCATGGTATGATAGTTATGTAAGATGTTAACATCAAGGGTAACTTGGTGAAGGATATACAGGAACTCTCTGTAGTATTTTCACAATAATTCTATAAACCTAACATTATCTCAAAATAAAGAATTAAAAAATAGATCCTAATCTTTTGAAATTCTGAGGTTTCTTAGCTATGATTCTGAAACAAAGTAAGGGCAGCAACTAGAGATCTGCAAAAACAGCTCTAACCTTGCAATTTTGTAGAATTTTTCTGGATACTTTCTCATGCTTCAGAAATGTATTTTTCATGTAATTCCCTTCACAAAACAATGCCATGTTGTTCCAAGTCAGTTAATGTATATATAAAATGTACACAGAATGTGTATATGAAGCCGGGACAAGGAAACTTTTTGTAGTGTAGAGTCATCATTAACAAATATTCCATGCAAAAGATATTTTGCAATGACAAGGTCACTTTCTTACCTTCACTTGACGTATTAGTTAGGCTACTAAAATCTTTGAAACCTTCAAATAATAAATGGCCAATCCCAATTGGGAAGTAATTTCCACAGAATTTGAATTTGAAATAGATGTTAAAAGAGGATATATACATGTTCATATATATATACTTTTTTTTCTAATCAATTGTCTAGAATTTCCTTGTGACAAAGGTTTAAGTTCTACCTCTCTACACATAAAAGAGACCTCTTTGAGTCAGCTTTGTGGGGTGGGCAATTTTTGTGCCTGCAATTATCAGACAACGTCCAATCTTGTGCATAAATCATTGCTGCTGCAATTAGCTCATTTACCACTTCTGCCCTGGAGACCAGGAAGTCGGCCTTCCCTAAACAGCTGGGATGGAATTGCTAGAAGGGCTGTCGGTCCCTTTTGATAAACAGTCCTGGCCTCCCACCTCTGCCAGGTGTGTCTTCTTTCACAAGGATTAGGGGCAGGGCAGGGGTTGCTGCCTTTTAAAATAAAAATCCACTAAATTAGGAGCATTGATGATGCTGGATCTAAAAAAAAGTAAGATAATTGACCTGAGGTACTTGCAAGCACTCTGGGGTTTATTTTATCCTCCTATAAGCTCTTTAAACTCCAATTTACTAAACTCACTAAAATAAGAGAAGGCAAACTGTCCTCACAACTTCAAAACCACTTTTCTTTCCTGGGAATCAGATAGTCACCTCTAGTTATAGCAAAGGAATTATAAACAAATCTGTTCAGTCCATTTGTCGTTTGTGTTCCTGTCCTTTGTCTGGTTGCCCCAATTACGCCTTCAGTTTTTATTTTTGTTTACACTGTCTCATTAGTATTTTTCCCTACAGAATTTTATACCCTCTCTCTGAGACATAATTGTATTCTAGCAGTCTGATGAGTACTTGTTTCTTTTCTCTGTTATAAAATGTCTCCCTCCTGTAGCACTCTGACTTTTAAAGGGAATTGCATAGAAAACCATTAGGGAATACAATATACAAGACTTGAGCTGGTAAATTAAAATTAAAATATACCATATCACATAATATTTGTGCTTAAAATGTTAATGGAAACTAATTGTTCACTTGTTATGACCTGTATCCTTTTGAAATATATAGTTTCTGAGTCATTAATCTGAAGCAATATTTCTTGGAAATTCATTCAGGTTTCTGCTGTATTTGAACTTTGTGGACCTCTCATTCATTTGATGGGCATATAAAGTGTAGATGATGGACTCAGCAAACCAGATTTCATATGGATTCAACCCCACATGCCAGATTCCTGGCACAAAGGAGGTTGACTAAGTGAAGTCTACTCCATTATAATATTATTCTCTACAGAACTGAGTTTATGTGCAGTGATATCATTGTGTTAATTTATTTAACTAAATATGCCCTACTTAGAAAAATACCATTTACATAATTTTCTAATATATTAGAAGTCTCAATATATTTGTAGATAATTTTCCATAATTTATTTTTTCCATGATGACAAAAAAGAAAAATGTAGTAGTGGTTTTAAAGTTATGGGCTCTACAGTATGAATTTCATTATCTTTCTAGATTCAGTTTATTATTCCAATAGGGATTTGGGTTCAATGCTTGTGTAAGAGAAACTTTCTTTTAAATTTTCTGTAATAATGCAATGGTGAGTGAAATTAATTTTACAATATTTTCTGCCTTCTTTGTAGTGATCGAATATTATATATGGGTTAATTATGGCATCTGGGGATAGTATTATCCCTTAAGACATAGAAGTTTGTGCTCTAGGGGTTAATGTTAAGCCTCTGACCTCCGCTCGGGTCATGATCTCACGGTTAGTGAGTTCAAGCCCCGAGTCAGGCTCTGTGCTGGCAGCTCAGAGCCTGGAGCCTGCTTCAGATTCTGTGTCTCCCTCTCTCACTGCCTGTCCCATGCTCACGCTCTGTCTTTCTCTCAAAAATAAGTGAACATTAAGAAAAAAATTTTTTAGAAGTTTGTGCTCTAAAACTTTCCCTTTCCACAGAAAGTGGTAAAACTTACTTCTATGGGACAAATTTCTAGCATTGGTTTTCAAAATTTTTTTTTGTTAGATTGTGTTAACCTTATAAAAGTTTTTCCAAAAATTGGAGTCATTATAAGAAACTTTGATAGGAAATTTTTATAAAAGTATAATAATATCTAGAATTAGACTATACTCATGCTTAGTGGCTTACATACATAGCTCTTTGATCTTGGATATTTAACATTACCAAGTTAGGAGATTTTTTTTAAAAGCCTAATGATGTGGATCTGAGAAGTCATTAATTAATGAGAAAAAAGTTTTAAGTATCTGTCCCCTTAAAAGCAAATATATTTCTAGTACCTGCCAATTCTTCAGAGGTTCAAAAATGGCAACCTATTAGTTTCTACCATTCTACTATACATGTTCTAAAGCTTTTATGCAATCCTGTGTTCATGAATCAAAATTCCTTAACTACCCACGCATCTCCTGTATTTTTAAGATTGCCTAAAAGATAAATGATTCTGAAGATAATTCATCAAAAATTGTAATTTGTAATTCTAACACCTTTTAAAAAGATACATAACTTTCACTCACACCCCAAGGGCCAATATGTTATAATTTTGTTTTACTTAAGCTTATAAGAACTCAGATAAAAATAACTGGGTTTAAGTGCGGTTTCCTCTGTTTTTTCGTCTCAGAGGGGGAAATTTCTAGATTAGTTTTTTTTTTCTTCCCCTGGGAAATATACAATTCTCTATGTTATGGCCATTAATGTTCAGTAATAAGTTAGTCCTCAAATACCAATAAGATGATGTGGGCTTGATGGAAGTTAAATGTCCCTAAATCCTATGAATTGATCTGCAGGAGCTGTTTTCCGCATGAGTGGTGGCTTCACCCAGGCAGACATCCGCAGAGCTGCGGAGGTCAGGGTGATGGAGGAGGAGTGGGTTTGGCGGCACATATGCACTCTATTCCTGACAGTGTCTTGCTTCGGCAAAGGGAAGTGAAGCGCGTATACCATGCTCAGTGGCATTTCCAAATGCAGCTCAGCTGGGGGCCCAGGCTTATTGCATCAATGGCACATACCGGGCAAAAAAGGAAATACATAATTTTGTCAAAGTAGTAGATCACAATCTACCAATCCTTCCCTCCCCCTTCAAAATCATCACCCCCACACACTAATAGCTCTAATAGATACAGACTTTATGCATATTTCAGTCACAGCAGTATTTCTAATGCATATGTGAAAGGGCCCTTAATTTATGTCTACCAACTGTGTGGTGCCCTTCTTTTGGGTAATGTCATCATCCTAATGGTGTTTCTATTATACTCAAAGGTAGCAAATGAGGCTTATTGCAAGAAGGTAATTGATTTTCACTGAGTGAAAATGTAAATAGCCATAAGAAATCCTATGAAAGATAAGCAGTTCAAAATTGCCAGAAAAAAAAATGATTTGTATACATGACTTATTGGTCCAAGTATATAAAATGTTTCTTTTTTCGAGTCGATACCACAATAACTATATTTCACATCATTTTATTTCAAATTGAAGTAAAAAATTGAAGAATTTCGATGATCTTGCTTTTACCATTTTGTGTATATTATGAGAATTATCATCTTATATGGAAGGGGCCTCTTTTTGTCACTGTGTCCTTGTAGTAGAAACCACGTGAATAAAATTCCTCTTATGGATGTGTAAAGAGAAATAAGTCTTCATTTGATTTTCTATAGTAAGAAAAGTATACCATCTGTGTCAATAATGTATTCTTTAAAAATATATAAGGCAAAATCTCATTGAAAGCATAAATGTCATAACTTCAAGAAAAAAAGCAAAGCTCCAAATGTGCTTTATTATTACAAAGAAAGATTGGGTAGAATCATAGGGGCTTAAGAATTTGATTTGATGTGAATGCAGTTATGACTGATATTTTCTCAGCAAGTAAATATAATTCTTAAAGTTTATATTAGCAAAAGAAGAATTGAGGCAAAATAGAACATCTGAGACAATGAATTTATTTGTTAAATAATGCCGTTATTGCCAAAATAATGCCATTTTTAAATGTACATAAGGAACTCATAAAACTATTTTTGTTCCCTCCACAAGTGAATATAGACATTTACACATTTGCTGTTATAACCATACTACTTGCATCACCACTACTGTTTTCTGATTTGAAAAGATACCTTTTCTCTGAAGAGCCGCTTAACAGAAAAGCAGCATTTTAATCACAAAAGTCTCCCTTTTCTACTTATATTTTTTGTGATGGTAATTAAGAAATAGACTATACATGTTTTCCATTCCCCTACCTTATCATGCTTCTGATTTGAAACTGACTTTTATTTCGGAAATTATAAAATAGTTAACGAGACTGTTTTTCAGTTCTTGCCTTAGAAGAAGGTCACTTGTATTAAAAAGAAGGTATCAATTGTGTTGACCTTTGAGTTGGCAGATAGAGATATTTGACAAATTTTATTTCTACAGTCGAATAGGGAATGGGACAGGAAGAGAGTCCAAATTCCTTCCCACTGGAAGGAAGTTTAAAGAAGCAATTCTTTTCCTTTTATTTTCAGCATCGTCAGATGCAAAATCTTTACCATCTGTTTTATTCTTCATAACGTATGTGGCTAGAGGCAGGCCTGACATCGCAGTCAGTTCAAACAGGGGGTAGACTGAAAGCATGTTGACTTATTGCACAGTGTCATGAACAAAATATACTCCTTAATATTAATTAGTCCCCAACCAAGCCCTTTAGTTTGTTACAGTTTTAGATTCTGACACGCAGGACTCCCTGGTGATACGGAGATGTCATCAATCACTTCCAGAGCCATGTATAAAAATTCCATTTGGTAGAAAACACAAGCTCAAAACAAGAAACTCAAATTTACGGGGAAAATAAGACCTTGAATGTTTATTTCATTAAGAAGAAAACATCAAATAGATTTATCACAGTGTGACTTTCCAGCGTCCACATTCTAAATTTGCTATTTCGTTTAAAAATATTTTTAAGGTATTTTATTTTGTTATTTCTTAATTTAACGACCCCAGATTTATCATGCTGTGTGTAAATAATGAAAACAGGAATGGTTTAAAGGCTGCTAAATAATTAGTACATTCACATATGAAATTGCAGTAAAGATGGTGGGCAAGGCATCAGTCACTCTGTTTAGTGTATTTGACAGGGAGTGTGTGGTGAGGAGAGTTCTACATGATACTAACAAATATGGATGTGAACATTTCGGGAGGACACTTGTCTGTTTCTAATGACCTTAAAACTTTTTAAAACTATATGACAAAGGTAAATTTGAGCAATCAGAAAAGTGTTTGGAAAATGTAAAACAATATCTCTATCATTAAAATAATCTAATAGTTTTATGCATTTGTGTTTTAAAAAGCTTATATTGGTTTTATTTTGAAAAGCTGTTAAGAACTAAAAGTTATTTCAACAATTTTTATTTGTGCTGGAAAAGATAGCTTTTATTATAGGTCATTTTACAGTGTCCCAAATCTAAGATAATACTCTCTTTTATAGAACATATATCATTTTTATTGTTTTTTGTATTATTTCCCTGCTTTGAATTATAAGAGAATAAACAATGGTGTCTCCTAGATTTGCCATTCCAAATCTCGGGTGTAATCATGGGTGCAATTTTCTTTAAGACTGAAATGAGAATACTGTTGGCAGTATGTAACTATAGTTCAGTCCTGAATCCTGGATACTTTAATTCAGGTGCATTGTGGGCACATAAAATTTGAGTTCAAATGCTTTTAAGAAGTCATGCCATTTTGTCGTTTGACACTAATTTTCAACCCAGCATGCTTTAGCAGTGACTGAAATTAGTTCCAAGTGAATTACATCTAAGCTATTTTCTACCATCTAGAAGAAATTTTTTATGCCAACTGAGTCAAGAGAGGGTTTTGAAATTTTCATTTAGTATGTATTATGGTATGGATCTCATCAGCGTAGACAATCAAGTGTCCTGATTGTACACACCATTGAGATGTCACTGAATTGCTTTTCTGCTAATACTGTTCAACTCCAAATATATTCTTATTGGTCAGAAGACACATTACTAACAATTCTCTGCTTTCTTTCCAAGTCATCAACAAGTTGTTATTTCTGTGAAGTCCCTGAGAGAGATACTGACCCATGGAAACTGGACTAAAACCAGCAATTCTTTTTCCTCATGACAATAAAGAGTTACCATTAAATATGACTTCTACCTGCCAAATTTGAAAAAGTGTTCTGTAAAGGTGTATGTCATAATTCAACTTCTATGCCCTGAACACGTAGTGGAGACTCAAATTTTTATGAGAGTTGGAGGCAGAGTATTTAGGCAACATGACTGTCATGAAGAGGTATCATTTGACCATAAGGAAAAGAAGTTTCTAGGCCTTAAATACAATTGAATCTTAAACAAATGAAGAGGAGCTTTTGTGGACTTATGTGAGTATTTTGAATTTCCAGCTCATTTCTTGTAGTTTCTGAAACAAAAATAATCTGTGGTAGATAAAGACTTGATTTGACCTCCACATTTCACTAAGGGTACAAATGATGTTGGTTTCATTGATATTTGTGTAAATAAGTAACTACTGGGTGATGGAAAATATGGGAAGTATATAATCAAATTTAAGACATTAAATTCAAAATACAAAGATCAAAACAATAGTGAAATATATGGTATTGCATTGCTGTGGAAAACATTCATGGACCACTTCAGAGGGTTGCTGTGTTTCAAGGGTTAAACAACAAATTATATCAAATGAATTAAGAAAGTTCCTCAAAGTGCCTTTTTCTCGAGTAATATTTTTCCCATCAAAAAGGCCAGAGTATCACAATTTGGTGAAAAGTTCAACATTTATATGTGAAGATAGTCTTCCTTTAACATTTAAAACCTTCCACCGTGGTAATTTACATGCTTTAAAACTCTACCGACAAAGTGGTGGAAGTAAATAAATAAGTAATAAAAAGCACATCAAAGTAGTTATGACGAGACAGCCAGATGGCGGAGAATTGCAGTACTGGCTGTAATTTTATCAAAATTACTATTGTCATGGCATGTTAGTTTTCATAAGAATTTGTACAGTCACTGATCTCATACAGACAAATTAATTTCAGGTTCTCTCATGTGTAGTCACATAACAGCTATACTTGAGCACGCACAAAAGAAAATTAAATAATCATAGTCACATAAACTTGAAAAGCAGCACAATATCTTAAGTTTACTATTCCATAACGTCTTGGGATCAGTGATCATTTCTGTTATGTTAGACTCAAATTGATCTACAGTGGTACAGCCATTATGTAGTTTCTGCTATGTTTAGCCTTCATTATATGAAGGTACCGTGTCATGTATTCTATTAGTGAAGAATTGTTATTAAGGCAGTAATGTTGTAATTCCTACATTTATGGCCTTCCTTCAAGCTTCATTCTTTTATCTCTTTTATGTCTAAAGGGATAACAGAGCTTTTTATGCTTCCCTTCAAAGATAAATACAGATATAGATCCTCAACAATTAATGAGTTTAAATGATATTTGAATCAAGAATGTTCATTACAGGTTTCAAATGTCCCCCTTCCTTTCTTTGTCACAGAATTATGAAAAGAAAACCTAATGCTGTGCATTATACACATCTCCAACAAGTTTCAATTCTAACGGCCTCTTCCTAAAGTCATTGATTTGTATTGTCTCATCTCATAGCCCAAGTTCTTTCTACCATGCCACACTGTATCAGATTTGGTGCATCATCAGTATACACTGGGCCTCGCTTTCCTTATGCCATAGATATTTACCTGCTGGATTTACTTAGTAGACATTGGAGATAGTGCCAAGAACTTAATGTTCGTTAAAGTAAGCTTCAGTTTTTATGGCCTTCCAATAGAAAAGAAAAACATTTTACTAGCTATTTCAATGACCTCAAACAAATTATTCAGGCAAGTTTAAATATATCACTTAGAAAATTGATAGCAGTCATAAATATCTTAGGAAAAGTCTCATTAGATATTTTAATCCTTTATTCTTTTTCCACCGAGAAAGTGCTATTATCAACTTTACACTTTTGCCAATATCGAGAGATTCTTAATTCACCGAATTTTAGTTACCTATGCTCAAGTGCTTTGTGGTCTTAACTGTATATATAGCTTTTATTTCATGATACTGTGTTCATATTAAAAGTAATACATGTCTTAGAAATTTCAAATGTATAAAACCTTCTTCTAAAAATAAATAAACTATGGGAAAAATTGTGTATTTTAGAATGTTTGTGGCTTTTTCAAATTTGAGTTAGCCCTTATTCTCCTGGCATTTTCTCAGTAGATAACATGGGAGCTTTAACATCATCTGTCTTTGGGAGGAGGCTGTAACAGGGATGCCCATGAGAGCAGTACTCCATGCATTTTCTATGATAGTCTTAAATGCTACTTTTCTCCTTAAGATACTGTCATGTTAATCCTTAATACTTGCTTGAAATTACTATAGATAATAATTTATCTGTAGTATACTTTAGTTTGAGTATAGTTTATACTCAGAATTATGAAGACTTTACATTCTGTGAAATGTCTCTGAGTTCTATTACTAAGTTATAGCTTTATAAATTAAGTGACACATTAGGAGTTTATAATAAAAACATTAATGGAAATGGAGATGAAGATATTCATGGCAGCATTATTAATGCTAATAAAGACTGGGAAGCAAGGTATATGACCACAGGAGCATTGCTAAGTAGATTACATTTCACCTATGGAATATTAAAACATTAAACATTTTCCCATAGTTTTTAATAGTATAGGAACTTGCTTATGCTGTAATTTTAATTGATAATAATGTATTATAAAATGTATATACATGTCATGTAACTGTTAAAAGAGTATGGAAATAATTATTTTAAAAAGATGCTGAAAATTTGCCACGCTGTTAAGGTAGTTGTCTGTGGGTGCTAGGGCTATGCAGATTCTTTTCTGATTCCTTATATGTCTTCTATGTTTTTCTAGTATTTTATAGTAAACATGTTATTTTCTTCCTAATGTAGGGAAAAAAGAATAAATGGAAAAAATGACACACCACAT
The DNA here is from genome assembly GCF_018350175.1 of Felis catus. NCBI lineage: Eukaryota > Metazoa > Chordata > Mammalia > Carnivora > Felidae > Felis > Felis catus. Next base: position 85,296,100 of record NC_058377.1, on the reverse strand, counting down.
ATAAGAATTTAAAATATCACATGTAATTCCAATCCCAACATATAATTATTTTTATTTTTAAATTTCAGTATAATACTTTCTTTATTGTAACATTTACTTTTACATGTTTTTACTCCTTAAGATCGTGAGTGTGAGTTCACAGACTATATCCCTCGTCCCTAACACAGGCCCAGTAGGTAAAAGTTGCTTAGTACATTTTAAGTGAATGGATATATGATCTATAGGAATATACCTATTTTTACGCAGTTGAAATTTACTTTCCTACGACTTCTGTTCTGCTTTTTCTACTTACCCCAACTGCATAATTCTTTTGCATGACTTTGCATAAACTTCATAATGATAATTTTAATGTTATTTTAATATTCTACGAGATTAAAAATTGTTATCCTAGAGATGGATATTCCACTTATTTCCTATACTTGTTATTATAGACAGAATTTCAGTGAATATTCTTACTCAGTTACCTTTATGTTTCTTTTAAACTATTTCTTAAGATAAACTCCTAGGACATTACTGTTTCTTCAGAAGGTATGACCATCTTTATAATACTTGCTATATATTTCTTGATTGTGTTGTCTATTGGTTATATAACCAGCAATGAGTGAGTATATTGATTTCTCTTTTATATTCATCTGAACTGAGTATTAAGTTTAGATATTTTTGTTGCATTTCGTGGATATTTAAAAAAAATCCAGGTTGCTTTAATTGCATTTTTTTGATTACAGTTTCCCATATATCAGTTCAATAACTTTTTTAATATAAAAAGTCTGTTTATATCCTGTGCTCATTTGGAGGTTTTGAAATTTTTAAAACTACATTTGAATACGCTAATTATACATTAGAGAAAAACCATTTGCATGTTATATTTGATGCAAATAATTTTTCCAATATGTGGTTGTTCCTTTAGTTTTGCTATTTTTCGATATACAAGACTTTAAAATTTATATATTCTAATTTATATAATCCTGATAATTTCTCCTGTGATTATTTTACTACTAAAAATGAGCAGCATTTTCCAATACCACAATGACATACATTGTCAACTTTGTACAAATATGACTCATTTGAATGTAATTCATTATTATGAAATATGTAATTATGTGTTCCTAGATTAGGTATTTAGGCTAATTGTTTTCCTCTTTGGATTTTCTCTTTCAGTGTTTCTCTTTGTTCTGCCCTGCCCTTCCCTTCTGTTTTACTTTTCTTGCACTTACTAAGTGTCTTCCTCATTGTTCCTTGCTCCACCATGAGCCTTTGATTGCCTATGATGGAACTGAGACAGCAGCCAATTACCATATTGTACTGCTGTTCATATCCTACTGTGATCTGTTGGTTTAAATGCCTGAAGAAATATCAAGCTTTTATTTTAATCAGCAATCAATTCGTATATTACACATATATGCATACGTGTGGATATATGCATGTATTTTGAGGAAAAACAACCTAAATCTAATGATAACTTCTTTGTCTATAATTATAAACTAAGGCAAGGGCTTGCCTTGCATCTGGACAGCTGGACACGAAACTGAAGACTAGATTGCCTCCCTGCCATGCAATTACCTCCATTCTTGGGACCAAATCTATTGTTTATTGATCTTGATCCTTCCTTTAGGTGGAGACTTTGCTGTGTGGTACTGATGAGCTAATGCTGCTTTTGGACTCTCACACTCTGAGTGACTCAAGGAACCTCCTCTCGTCTCTTTGAAAGGTTGTTGTGATGGATGAATGATTGTTAAAATCTTTAAAAGTCACTGTGTCTGCCTTCTAGGACATCATGCATCCAATCCTTCACCTAGTCATTTCTGAGTCACTATTGTGGGTCTAGGACCTGGCCCAACAAATTCAGGAAAAAATGTATTTCCTGCCCTTAAAGTACTTATAATCTAGCTTTGGAGACAAAATGTGTGTGTGTGTGTGTGTGTGTGTGTGTGTGTGTGTGTGTGTGTATAATATATATAATATGTCTGTATTGCAATATGTATGTATTATATGTTATATTATATAGTAATATATAATTGGAAAAAATAAAATATTAGATGAAATAGTTATTAAACAAGAGAGACTATAAGGGTGCAGATCTATATGCTATGGAATAGAATATAGCATCAGGGTGGCATCAGCTAGAGAAGGTTTTATGTGTTGAATTGTGTCCCAAAACGATATGTTCAAGTTCCAACCTGTAAATGTGACCTTATTTGGAAGTGGAATCTTTGCAAATGTAACCAAGTTAAAATGAGGCCATAGTTGATGAGGAGGGGCCTAATTAGTTAATTAGGACACTAATATGACTGGTGTCCGTATAAGAAGAGGAGAAAAGAGAGAGGCAGATACACAGGGAGGAACACTGATGATGGAGGCAGAGTCTGAAGTGCTGTAGCTGTAAGCCAAGTTATACCAAGATTGCCAGCAAACCACCAGAAACTAGAAATCGGCAAGAAAGCAATTCAGAAGGAGCATCACCCTGTTGACACTTTGATTTCAGACTTTTATTCTCCAGAACTGAGACAATTGTTTACATTTCTGTTGTTTTAGCCCCTCAGGAGGTGGATGTGAGGCTGTGCTCTAAATGAAAGGTGGGATTTGGATTGACAAAAAAAAGAGGGCTCCCTGGTGAAGGGAATCTTATTAGCAAGGGTAAGAATGTATATAGGGACTGTAGAAAAAAATGGAGTAATTGTCTCTGAGACTAGTGCAAGATAAATTGAGCTGATAACGTAGATCCAGCTGATGAAAGCCCTTTAATAACACGGTGAAGAATGGATTCATTTTATTCCCTCACACATATATTCAATGTTCACTTATTACTTATTATGCATCTAATTGGTAACAGGAAGCCACCTTGGCTCCCAAAATTATTCAAGAGGAGAGCTGTTGGGAAGCACTTTCAATGATTATATTTTATTCTCACCACCAAATTTAAAAAATTTGTTATTTTTAAATAGATAGTTCACATGGTTCAAAAATAAAAGTTTCAAACAGGTATACTAATATTTCCTTACTGCCACTGCCCCTTACCTTCCCTATCAAGCCAGTCCCACACTCACCAAGAAATTACTCCTCTATTAGTGACCTGTTGGTCTTTCCAGAGATCTTTTTGTGCATAAACAGAGAAATATGAATATGTGCCTCATTCCCTTTACACAAATGGTAATATTCCATATACTGTTTGCACCTTTCTTTTTTTCACTTAACAGCACATGTCTGAGAATTTTCTATATCAGTATAAAAAATGTATTCCTTCATTTTTCTTGATGCATATTTTTCCATTATGTGGATGTACCATAATTTTAGTTGCTTTCAACTGGAAGACATTTAGATAGTTTCTAACCTATTACTTTTAAAATCAGTGCTGCAAGTGATTAACCTTGTACTTAGTTCATTTCACACGTGTGGAAATATATTGGGATACATTTCTCTAAAGTAAATGGGATAAGGAAAACAATTTTTCAAGTAGATGGGTAAGGTATGTAAGTGATTTTATAGATATTGCCAACTTGTTTCCTAAAGAGACTATAAATTTACATGTTCTCCAGCAATCTATCAAAGTGCCTGTTCCATACGTAGCCTTGTTAATACAAAATATTATAAAATATTGAACCTTTGCCACTGATAATATAAAAAAGTGATTTCTTGATATAATTTTAATTTGCAGTTCTATTATTTTAAGTGAATTTGATCTTTTCATATGTTTAAATTAGGTTTCCCATTCTGTGAACTCTTAATATCTTTATCCAGTTTTCTACTGAGATTTTGGTATTTTCTTATTGCAAGAGTTTTTAATATACTGGGAAAGTTGCCCTTTGTGATTTGAGTTATAAAATTTTTCCCAGATTATGATTTCTCTTTTGACTTATGGAATTTTCCATACAAAAATTTACTTGGATTTTGCGTGAGAGTTAGAAAGGCTTTCCCTACTTCTTTACTTTAAAAAATTATAAAAGATGGGGCACCTGGCTGGCTCAGTCATGAGCCAGTGGAGCATGTGACTCTTGATCTTGGGGTTGTGAGTTTGACTTCCATGTTGGGCATGGAACCTACTCAAAAAAATTATAAAAGAATCTGAGAGATATTTTCAAGTTATACATTTAAAGTGATGAAAATGGAGAAAGAGAAGTGGCCAAAGATTACCTCTACATTTTTGAGTTTGGGAATCTAGAATAGATCTAATGACTAGAGACAAACCTCCTTGTCTTTTCTAATGTATTTCTTAATAGTTGTTTTGTGTACTGGTTTTGTTTTTCTAGAATTTTCTAGAGCAGCAGAGATGTGGAAGCTATATTTGTGAGAAGAAAATTATATTACCTGGAAAATCACCATTCAATGAAAGACCATTACAGTTTTAAAATAATGTTCCAAAGGGTCTGTGAAGTTGCCTGGCTTTGGGGGTTGGGAGAATGAGGACCAAATGTTTTATTCACTGATATTACAAATGAAGATTTCATTTCTTGTATTTTCATCATTCATATATTCAAGTGGCAATACTTATTGAATGTTATCATTTACCAGATGCTACCAGTGCTGTGGCTTCAACAATGAAAACAGCAGCAAAGTACATATCCTCCTATAATTCTCCTGCTAGTTGGAGGGTAAAAATTAACATGCTCACAGACTGTGATATGTCCTATGAAGGAGTTAAAAGGGAGATGGAATCCAGAGTAACTGGAGAGGGAGGTGCTGCTTTAGATAGTATGGTTAGGAAAGGTTCCTTAAGAAGGTGAGATCTTAACTGATAAATTGTTAGTGATGCAAGAACACAAAAGGATGTGGGAGCCAGAGGCAGATGGTGGGAGTGAAAATGTGTTCTGGGCAGAGAGATTAGCAAAGAGCCTAAGGCAAGAAAGAGCTTCGTTTATTCTGAAAACAGAAAAACTGAAGATTTGGCTAGAGCAGAAAGAGCTAGTGGGTGAGCAGTAGTGCTGAGGATGGAGATCCGAGCCTTGTAGACCTGGTGAAGAGTTTGGATTTGATTTGATTTTCAGGGCAAAGAAAAGTATTTAAATGGGGTATGACATGATCTGTTTTTTTTTTTTTTTTTTTTCATTTTTCTAACCTATCACACTGGTTATGTTACTATACTCTGTAAGAAATGATGTAATTTATGGAAAAAATCTGGAAAAAAATCTTTTTCTTTTTTGCCACCATTCTTGGCAACTTTCAATGCCCCTTCACTATTCAACCCTCACACTCTTTATCACATCATCGTGTTTATTTCTTCGTAGAATTTATCTCAATCTATCAACATGTATTTTATCTTCCTAGTTCTTAAAATTTTTCCCTTCAAAGAACCTTTATCTCCACCAACTTTGGCCATCCATTTGCCCTGCCACACTTTGGCTATCATCTTCAAGTCTTTCTGTCTCTGAAAATTCAGGACTAATAATGATAATAATAACAATAGCACCTATCATTTATTGAGCTCCTTCTGTATATCTGAGCAGTTATACCTGTCAAGCTCTTTCTGTAAAAACTGTGCAACTCAGTAAGGCTGTGTTATTGTAACTCCCATTTTGTAGATGAAGTTATGTAATTTTCTAAGGTCACAAAACAACTGGCCAAGTCAGGACTCAGCCTCAGGTCTACTGAATAAGAAAACCTGTGATTTTGCTTTCTACAGCATCCAACCACCTTGTATTTCATCTCTTATATTTCCCATCACACGCTGAGCCCTCGCTGTATCCTCTGCTTCCCTTCTTCCATTTCAGCACAGAACCTTCCTTGAGTCCCTTACCTGTAAAACCCACACCATTGAGAAAACTATTACAAAAGCTCCTTTGCCAATATCCTGGAATTTTCCAGTCTCTCGATTTCTCTATCCCCTCTAATTTCTCTCTAACTCTTGAATTGTCAACAGGTGGAAGAAAGTCACAAAATATGCTAAATACCTCTCACCACAAGTTCATGCTGTCTAAACACATCTGAGCACTGCTCAGGAAAATGTTCTTCACTTCTCATGGTCTTTCAGTAGCCTTTGCAAACCTTTTTGCACTTCTCATTTGTCCAGTTCCAAACCTTTCTGCCGCATTGTTAGTACTGTAGTTACTACCTTGCTGTGAGCTAATATTTCCTCCAGCGTGACAATGAGATGGAGATGTGTAGCACACAGGGTTGTTGCAAAAAGAAAATGAGGGACGTGCGAGGTTCACGGGGTGTCTGGCACTTATGAGCTTAATCATGTTCACTAGGTCTGTGTTAAATCTCAATGAACATGTCTCTTTTACCCAAAGAGCGAGATTCTCATCTTTTCTATCTCATGGAAACTGTCCTCTGCCTGTCATTTCAAAACACACTTAAAAGCACAAAAATGTATTTTTTTAGCTTGTTTAAAAATATTCCAAAATGCAAGTCCCAGTGTGTTTTGAGCTTATTTATTAAAAAAATTAATGCTCTCTGATAAAATTTGTATGATCAAATGATTTCCTAGCCAAATATTAACAAATGTTCTTTTTTTGTAACAAGAATTCTTAAATAATTTGTTGTGGGCTTGAAAATTGAAAAGATGACTTAGTATGTTCAGCCAATGATGCATTTCTTCCATTTGTATCTACATTTTTTGGAGAGGTTTGGCTTTAGGTATAAAAATCCTTAAAACTAAGTTACGAAACATCTGCAAAAAAAGGAGACTATGAATCTCTAGGAATATCAAACAAAGATTGTCACAAATAATGAAGCATATCCTCTTTTATTGCTTAGGCAAAAATAAATAATATTTTAAAGATAATTTATTGAGAGAAGAAAGATTTTTTAACCATTAGTACATAAAATACTTAAAATACTGTCTTATTCTTTTGCTAATAATTTTTATTTGTACTTTTTGTGTATAATATATATTGTACATTAAATATTTTACATATTATATAATAATATATATTAATGAATCAAATGCATCATACATTTTAGGGTGCACACCAAAATTTTAAATTATAGGACTTATAATCAAACAATGTGAAGGCTAGAGTACAAAGTTCAAATTCTATGACATGGCATTTCAGGTTCATCTTTCACTATTTTTCCTATACTCAAGCATATACAACTATAGAAAATTAATATGCAGTGGTTCCCAAACTTGTATGCATATTGAAATCATTTGGGGGTCCTTTAAACATCTCAAAACCCAGGCCAACTCAGGCAATTAAATCTCAGTCTCTAAGGATGGGACACAGGCATCTCTTTATTTTAAGCTCCCAAAGTGATTTCAATTGCAGGCAATTTTGGGCACCACTGACATATGCCTTGGTGTTTCAGGCCTAGGGGCCTTTACAAATGTTATCCCTGCCACTATCCCTTGTCCACTAAATGAATTCCTCTACTCTTCATTAAAGACCAAATTCAAATGTCCATCGTTGAACCTTCTTTGATGCCATCCACCCCAACCTAAGTCACATAGTCAATCCATTTTCAGTATTCACATAACACTTTTTATCTTTTATTTTTGTTTTTTATTCAAGTATAACTGCCATACAGTATTATATTAGTTTCAGGTGTATGATATAATGATTTAACAATTCTATACATTTCTCAGTGCTCATCAAAGTAAGTGTACTCTTAATCTCCTTTATCTGTTTCACTCTTCCCCCCCGCCCCCCGCCACCTCCCTTCTGGCAACCACCAGTTTGTTCTCTATATTTAAGAGCCTGTGTTTTTGTCTCGTTTTCTCTATGTTTGTTCATTTGTTTTCCTAAATTTCATATATATGAGTAAAATCATATAGTATTTGTCTTTCTCTGATTGACTTATTTCACTTAGCCTTATATCCTCTAGGTGCATTTGTGTTGTTGCAAATGGCAAGATATCTTTCTATTTTATGGCTGAGTAATATTCCACTGAATATCTTCTTTATCCATTCATTTATGGATGGACACTTGGGTTGCTTCCATATTGTGGCTATTGTAAATAATGTTGCAATAAACATAGGGACGCATACATCTTTTCAAATTAGTGTTTTCATTTTCTTTGGTTAAAAACCCAGTAGTGGAATTATTGAATCATATGGTATTTCTATTTTTAATCTTTTGAGAAACCCCCATACTGTTTTCCACAGTGGCTGTACCAATTTGCATTCCCACCAATAGTGCACAAGTGTTCCTTTTTCTGCACATCCTCACCAACACATTATTTCTTGTGCTTTTTATTCTAGTCATTTTGACAGATATAAAGTGAAATCTAATTGTGGTTTTGATTTGCATCTCCCTTATTATCAGTGATGTTGAGCATCTTTTTATGTATCTGTTGGCCATTTGTGTTATATCTTCTTTGGAAAAATGTCTATCAGACCCTCTGCTCATTTTATTCAGGTTATTATTACTGTTATTTTTTTGCTGTTGAAATACAATTCTTTATATATTTTGGAAATTAACCAAAAGAAAAAGCCTCTGCACAGTGAAGGAAACCATCAACAAAACATAAAGCCAACCTACTGAATGTAGAAGATACATGCAAAGATGTATCTGATAAGGGGTTCACATAGCACTTTATATTTGATTCACCTTCTGTACTCGTTACCTATGTATATGTCAGTCTCCCCCATCTAAATGATTTTATAGATGTCACTGTGTTAAACATTACATAATAAAAAACATGGTGAACAGCAATTTAGCACAAACACTTTATGGTAGGCTTAAGATCCGAGAATTAATGGGAGAAAAATACATTCTGCTCATGTCATCTGAGGGAAATCTAATACTTTTTTCTTACTCATTCTACTCTCCTTTTCACCACTGATTTGAGGAATTTAAAGGAGCCGCCATTAATTGAGCACTTTCCATGTGCCACACCTGCATTGTCTCATTTAATCATTATCACCACTCTTTAAGGGAGTTATTATTATTCCCACTTTACAACCAAGGAAACTCAGGCTCATAATATTAATATTAATATTAATATTAATATCTAAATTAATATTAATATCTAAATATGGCAGTCTGCCATAGTAAAATATATTTAAGAACACAGAGGGTTTTTAAAATGAGTATATAATTTGGTTTTTACTTACATAGTAGACCTTTAACCACTTAGATCATCTTGATCAGTTAATGTTCTCAGAATTGGTGTGGCCTTGCTTCTTAATTTCTACCACCAAAATCTCCAAAGGCTCTTTACACAGTGGCTGACATCCAGTTGGCTTCACCTACTTGGAAACCCCTTTGTACCCTAACTTTGCAGTGTTGATAAAAACATATTACAGATAGCCATTTCTTCTGAAGACTGACATTAGAAGGCACATTATTGAGGATGTATGCATCCTTTTATCCATACTGCTGCACTCATATCCCTGAAATAACAATCCCTTTCCCCAAAGTTTCTGCAATTATCTCTCAAGTAGAGTTCAAGAGTACATAAGTCATTTCAGAAGGTCATGATGAAAAGGCAAAATCCATAAATACAGTAAGAGAAATATGGCTCTTATTTAAAACCCATGCAATCAAATGGGTTTGTTGCTATGAGGAAAACGTCAGAGGGGAAGAAGATCAACAAGAGAAAAGGAAAATTAAACATGTAATAACATAAGCAGCTGGAGGAAAGGAAACAGAAGAACAGCTGATGAGTAGGAGAAAAGAAAAAAAATGAAACATTTCAGTGAAAACCCATTATTACTGGGAAACAATTTTCAATATGGCTAAAAGTCTGTTTAACAGTAAGAAATGAACTTAACTATATTACAAAAGAAAAGAAAAAGAAAAAAAGGAAGATCTAGTATCTTCTGATGTCTTAAATATAGTTAAAATAGAATTAAGGGGAGGATGTAAGATGTTTCTTAAACTTTGGGATAATGAATGAGATTTGAATCACAACGGAGGATCACTTAAAACAGTTTTCATCTATAATATTGGACTATTGGTAGATAGAAGATAACTAGAACTTAAGATGTCAGTCTTTCTTAAAATCAGGGCTTGTGTAAAACTAAATACCACTGATTCAACTCCTTATGGTTGTGTTTCCATCTGATTGGTTGATGATTATGAAGGATTATAGTGAAGACAGTAATTATTAATCATCATGGAATAAAATGATAGGCATCATATCAAATAGATAAATTTAGCTGCAGACATTTTTTTAATGTTTATTTATTTGTTTTGAGAGAGAGTGCAAATGGGGGAGAAGCAGAGAGAAAGAGGGAGACAGAGAATCTGAAGCAGATGCCAGGGTCCGAGCTGTTAGCACAGAGCTTGACATGGGGCTTGAACCACGAACTGCGAGATCATGACCAGAGCAAAGTCAGACATTTAACTGACTGAGCCACCCAGGTGCCCCTAGAAGCAGACTTTTAAGCTGGTTTTGAATAAAGTGGTATGTTATTGCTTAGTAAAAAATTATCCTAAATTAACTGTCTTAGTCCATTTTGGCTGCTATAATAGCCTTATAAGGCTTATAAGTAACAGAAATTTATTTCTTACATTTCTGGAAGCTGGAAGTCCAAGGTCGGGGTGAGGGACCTTTCCCAGGTCACAAAATTTTCACTGTATCTTCACATCGTGGAAGAAGCTAGGGAGCTCTGTGTGGCCTCTTTCAGAATAGCACTAATCTCATTCCTTTAGTGGGTTCTGCCTTTATGATCTAATCACTTCCTAACCTACCCCCCCCCATTTATCACATTGGGGTTTAGGATTTCAACATACGAATTTTGGAGGGACACAAACCTTCAGACCATATCTACGGCTTAAAACAATGAACATTTATGATTTAGCACAGTTTCTGAGGGTCAGGAATCCAGAAACAACTCAGATGGGTGATTCTGTCTCAGGGTCCTTCATGAGGTTGTAGTCAAGCTATCAGCCAGGGGTTTAGTCATGTGAAGGCTTAAGTGGGACTGGAGGATCTGCTTCCAAGTTTACTCATGTGACTGTTGGCAGTAGACCTCATTTTCTAGACGCCCGGACTTCTTTATAAGGTTCCTTACTGTATTTCAGCTGACTTCCCCCAGGGTGAGTGACCAGAGAAAGAGAGGCAGAAAGCCATAGTGTCTCTTATAACCTAATCTTAGAAGTGAAATACCATCGCTTTTGCCATCTTTTATTGATCTCACAGGCCAAATGTGATACAATGAGGAAAGTGTATTAGTCAGCTCAGACTGCCATAACAGAACATTACAAACTTGGTGACTTAACAGAAATTTATTTTTTCACATTATAGAGGCTAGAAATCCAAGATCAAGGTCCTGGAAAATTCTGTTTTTGCTGTTTCACTTCCTGGCTTGCCACCTTCTTGCTGTGTTACATGGTCTTCATGTGCATGCAGAGAGAGAGAGAGAGAGAGAGAGAGAGAGAGAGAGAGAGAGAGAGATCTGATGTCTCTTCCTCTTCTTAGAAGGACACTAGTTCTGTTGGATTAAGCCCTACCCTTATGACCTCATTTAACCTTACCTCCTTAAAGGCCCTATTTCCAAATACAGTCACATTGGGGGTTAGGGCTTCACTATAAGAATTTTGAGGAGTCAAAATTCAGTCTATAACAGGAAGGAACTACTCAAGGATGTAAATACCAGGAGTCAGGGATCTTTGGGACTATCTTAAAGGCTGTCTACCGCAAGCATACTGCATGGTGGTGTCTCCTGGACTATTCCCTGCCCTGATGGTTCCTTGTGTTACTCAAATCCGACTCACCAAAAATCTTTCCTCTTTGGGGTTATCTTTGGAGTTGCTTTGCTATCTCTCTTTTTTCAGGCTCATTTGTGGACAAAAATGAATGGACCATTATCACTATTCTATCAAAATATGAAAATTTGAAGTATATAATTACATGTACATTCAGTGTGTGTATGTATATCATTACTAGATAAATATTCAGTTATGTGTAAATATCAGTAAAAGAATTGTTCTGTAGTTTTAAAACCATGCTAGCCAGACGTTGTTTTCAGTAATGTTCTCTTTCCTGTGAATATAGTAAGTCTACTATGTGTAGGAAAGAGCAGATGAAAATCAGTAGGCCATTTATGTTTATTTTTGATGGTAAAATAATTAAATATTTTTTAAAAACAACATGACCATGAAGATATGGATACTTTAAGTTCTGAAGTGCTGATTTTGTTTTCCAAGATATGTAAAAACAAACACTTACAGTGCACATGTTGTGCATATGTAGACCTGTTGCCATATATTGGGACAAAAGGGAAAGAATAACAAGAGATTATCTCTCCTTTATGGAACTTGCCATTTGATAAACATTTACTGAAGTAAAAACATCTTCACTTAGAATGTCTTTACCCTAAATATTAAATGTCCCCACCCAAGTGCCCTTGAAAACCAAAGGTTATTCACTATTTTCAATACTAAAAATTAGGAAAGAAAGAGCAATAAAGTATATTAGAAAGGACAAAGGACAAAAAGGGAACTGAAAAGCAATACTGGGGAAAGATCTGGTAGTTTTATTCTTCTAAAAATTATTTTGAAATATTTCAAACTAAAAGGAATACAGCATATTTCAGAAATCACAGAAACTACAAATTACAGAAATTACAAATTACTGCTATATTTGGAGATCCCAGTGTATCATTCTCTGGTCACATTTTCCCTTGTTTTCCAGATTATACCTCTATTCTGAGTTAGTGTTCATTATTCACATGCATATTTTTATATTGTTATTCTAGAAACAACATATGATATGGTTTTGCATGTTTTCAATCTTTATATAAATGATCTCATGCTGAACATACTATTTGATTTCTTGCTTTTAGGAGTCAATATGTTTTTAAGATTTATCTATGGTTATGTATTTTCTCTAATTAAATTTAATTACTGTATGATTGTGACTGTAGCACAGTTTATCTGTTCTGCCTTGGTAGACATTTGCAACTTGCAGTTTTTCACTATTACATTTTATAATTTTCTTTTTTTATCAGCATTCTGTTTTTGAGATTTATCCATGATGGTGAATGTAAAGCTATCTGCTACATAATATTACTAAAAGTTTATTACTAGTTTTAATTACAGCATAATATTACAAACAATTAATATTTCTTGACTGTTCTTGCAGTGCATGAATATAAGAGTTTCTCTAGGGTGTATACATTAACTGGAATTATTATGAATAAAGAGTACAAATAATTTCAACCTTATTTGATATGGTCACATAATTCTCTAAGGTGGTTCTATTTACAGCATAAGGGATGGCATATTATCAGTTTGATTTTTGCTAATCTGATGGATGTAAAATAGTACATTATTATTATTATTATTAATATTTTCCCTTCTCAGACTACTAATGAAGTAGAGCATCTTTTCACATTTATTTGTCATGCTTGTTTCCATTTCTGTAAATTGCTTTCCTTACCTATTCTTTTAAAAATGTTTATTTATTTATTTTATGAGAGAGAGAGAGAGAGAGAGAGAGAGAGAGAGAGAGAGAGAGCGTGCACAAGTAGGGGAGGAGCAGAGAGAGAGAATTCCAGGCAGGCTTGGTGCTGTCAGCACAGAACACGACTCAAGGCTTGATCTCACAAACCCTGAGATCATGACTTAAGCCAAAATCAGAGTCCAATGCTTAACTGACTGAGAAACCCAGATGCCCTATCTTTACCTATTTTCTATTAGGTCTCTATTTTCTTATTGATTGGTGGTACTTATTTATGTTATTTTAGAGAGTAATCCTACTGTGCTTTGCACATATTTTCTCCCAAGCTTGTTTTTTATATCTTTTGTTGAACAGATTTTTAAAAAATTAGGAAGACTTGGGGTTCCTGGGTGGTTCAGTCAGTTAAGCCTCTGACTTTGGCTCAAGTCATGATCGCATGGCTCATGAGTTTGAGCCACACATCCGGCCCTGTGATGATAGCTCAGAGCCTAGAGCCCACTTGGGTTCTGTGTCTCCTTCTCTTCCCCTCCCCCGCTCATTCTTTCTCTTCTGTCTCTCCCTTCTTCAAAATAAACATTAAAAATTTAAAAAAAAAAGAAAAAACAATTTTGAAAAAAAATAGTAAGATTTATCAATATTTTATTTTACGGCTTGTGCTAAATATTTTAAAGTTGGTCTGAGGGCATTTAGGTTTTAATCAAGCTAGAATAGATTTGTTTGTGTGTGTATGTGCATACTTTAATAATGAGGTAGAATATTTTTTGTTTTATAACTGTAAAACATTTCAACTGTACAGGAAAGTATGAGATTTATTATTTTTTGTATGTAGAATTTTACTGCTGTAGCATCATTTATTGAATAGCCCATAGTTCCTCACTAAAGTTTTTAATATCACCTTTGTCATATATCATATTTCCATACACACATGAGTGTGTTTCTGGACTCTATTATGTTCCATTGACCTATGCATTTGTGTAGTAGGTTTTTAAATAATAAAGCAGGCATAAGTATTAGTTTACATAATCTGAATATCTCTCGTATTCATAATGAAAGCCAAACAAAATAGAACTAATCGAAGATTACTTTTAAAAATTCATATTCAAAACAGTAGCTTTGGGTCAGAGATGTTCTAGGGAATTGCCTGATCATGTGAATATTCATACATTTAAAATTTTTTAGATATTATTATAGATTGCTTTCAGAATTCTTTGAAATAAAAATATTTAAAGCTTAAAAGTAAAAAAAAACATTTAAATTACTACTCACTAAAAATATTTTTCAGAAGGAAATTGGTTAGGTCAGTTTGTCTTTTGTGAGGGACACACCATAAGGTAGCCCTCACAGAGTCATGCTCTTTTGATTCCACACTCTGTTTGCCCCTTCAGTGTGGGCAGAACCTGGGACTAGCTTCTAAATTATAGAATATGGGGTACCAGGGTGGCTCAGCTGGTTAAGCATCTGACTTTGGCTCAGGTCATGATCCCACAGTTTGTGGGTTCAAGCCCCGCATTGGGCTCTGTGCTGACAACTGGGGTGTGGGGCCTGCTTTGGAATCTGTGTCTCCCTCTCTCTCTGCCCCTCCCCTGCTCATGCTCTCTCTTTCTCTCTCTCTCAAAAATAAATAAACATTAAAAAATAATAGAATATGGAAAAATGATTAGGTGTCAGTCTCTTGTTACATAACATTATATATGAGACTCTATCTTAGCAGAGTAGAGTGAGAAACTTGCTTATTGGCTTTCTAGAGGCAAACTGCTATAATGTGAACTCTCTATGGAGAGGGACACGCAGCAGGGAACTGTAGGTAGCATCTGAAAGGGCCTTACACATGCAGTTGCAGGAAAATGAATTTTTCCAACAACCCGAAAGAGCTTGGAAGTGAATTCCCCAGTTGAGCCTCCAGATGAAAACACATCTTAGCTGACATCTTGATTGCAGCCTTGTGAGATCCCAAGCAGAAGACCCAATCAGGCTACTCCTGGATTCCACATTCATGGAAACTATGAGATAATATGTATTAGTGAGCTTTTAGCTGCTGAATTTGTGATAATTTATTACACAACAATAAAAAACTAATGCACCTTTGATGTCATTGATACTTGGAACAGATCTTTATGGCTTATGAAAAAAACTATAAAATTAGAGGAAGAACTACAGATACTGGATATAAAACATATATCTTAAGTTCTTATTTATTTAAAACACTAAATAAATCTTTTTTGCAGGATAAAGGTGAACTTCTGATTTATTTCGATTTGTAATTATTTTGTATAAAGCATTTTTCCTTGAATATGATAATGTGCCCTGAAACAAAGTCTTGTTATATATTCTTATTATTAGGCATGGGTTTTGTTTTTAGCTTCTGAAATCTAGTATTATCGCAGTAACAGTCTTTTTATTTCTATATATCCAGAATATGTTCCTTCTATATGTTCCTTCTATCCCGACTTTCTCGAGGGTTTTTATTAAGAAAGGATGCTGAATTTTGTCAAATGCTTTTTCTGCATCAATTGACAGAATCATATGGCTCTTATCTTTTCTTTTATTAATGTGATGTATCACACTGATTGATTTGCAAATATTGAACCAGCCCTGCAGCCC
The DNA here is from genome assembly GCF_018350175.1 of Felis catus. Lineage (NCBI taxonomy): Eukaryota > Metazoa > Chordata > Mammalia > Carnivora > Felidae > Felis > Felis catus. The sequence goes on along the minus strand of NC_058377.1, from coordinate 85,280,215 downwards.
AGGAATGAATCCCACTTGATCATGGTGAATAATTCTTTTTATATGCTGTTGAATTCGATTTGCTAGTATCTTGTTGAGAATTTTTGCATCCAGATTCATCAGGGATATTGGCCTATAGTTCTCTTTTTTTTGATGGGTCTCTGGTTTAGGAATCAAAGTAATGCTGGCTTCATAGAATGAGTCTGGAAGTTTTCCTTACCTTTCTATTTTTTGGAACAGCTTGAGAAGAATAGGTATTATCTCTGCTTTAAATGTCTGGTATAATTCCCCAGGGAAGCCATCTGGTCCTGGACTCTTATTTGTTGGGAGATTTTTGATAACTGATTCAATTTCTTCCCTGGTTATGAGTCTGTTCAAATTTTATATTTCTTCCTATTTGAGTTTTGGAAGTGTGTGGGTGTTTAGGAATTTGTCCATTTTTTCCAGGTTGTCCAGTTTGTTGGCATATAATTTTTCATAGTGTCCCCTGATAATTGCTTGTATTTCTGAGGGATTGGTTGTAATAATTCCATTTTCATTCATGATTTTATCTATTTGGGTTGTCTCCTTTTCTTTTTGAGAAGCCTGGCTAGAGGTTTATCAATTTTGTTTATTTTTTCAAAAAACCAACTCTTGGTTTCATTGATCTGCTCTACTATTTTTTTAGATTCTATATTGCTTATTTCTTCTCTGATATTTATTATTTCTCTTCTTCTGCTGGGTTTGGGGTGTCTATGCTGTTCTGCTTCTAGTTCCTTTAGGTGTGCTGTTAGATTTTGTATTTGGGATTTTTCTTGTTTCTTGAGATAGGCATGGATTGCAATGTATTTTCCTCTCAGAACTGCCTTTGCTGCATCTCAAAGCATTTGAATTGTCGTGTTTTCATTTTCATTTGTTTCCATATATTTTTTAATTTCTTCTCTAATGCTTTTGGAGCTTTTCCAGACTTTTTCCTGTGGCTGATTTCAAGTTTCATAGCATTGTGATCTGAGAGTGTTCATGGTATGATTTCAATTCTTTTATACTTCTGAAGGGCTGTTTTGTGACCCAGTATGTGATCTATCTTGGAGAGTGTTCCATGTGCACTCAAGAAGAAAGTATATTCTGTTGCTTTGGGATACAGAGTTCTAAATATATCTGTCAAGTCCATCTGATCCACTGTGTCATTCAGGGACCTTGTTTCTTTATTGATTCTCTGTCTAGATGATGTATCCATTGTTGTACGTGGAGTATTAAAGTCCCCTGCAGTTATCACATTATTATCAATAAGGTTGCTTATGTTTGTGATTAATTGTTTTATGTATTTGGGTGCTTTCGAATTTGGTGCATAGACATTTATAATTGTTAGCTCTTCCTGATGGATAGACCCTGTAATTATTATATAATGCCCTTCTTCATCTCTTGTTACAGCCTTTAATTTAAAGTCTAGTTTGTCTGATATAAGTATGGCTACTCCAGATTTCTTTGACTTCCAGTAGCATGATAGATAGTTCTCCATCCCCTCACTTTAAATCTGAAGGTGTCCTCAGGTCTAAAATGAGTCTCTTGTGGACAGAAAATAGATGTGTCTTGTTTTTTTATCCATTCTGATACCCTATGTCTTTTGGTTGGAGCATTTTGTCCATTTACATTCGGTGTTATTATTGAAAGATATGGGTTTAGAGTCATTGTGATATCTGTAGGTTTCATGCTTGTAGTGGTGTCTCTGGTACTTTGTGGTTCTTGCAACATTTCACTCACAGAGTCCCCCTTAGGATCTCTTATAGGGATGGTTTAGTGGTGATGAATTCATTTAGTTTTTGTTTGTTTGGGAAAACCTTTGTCTCTGCTTCTATTTTGAATGATAGACTTGATGGGTAAAGGATTCCCAGCTGCATATTTTTTCTGTTCATCACATTGACAATTTCCTGCCATTCCCTTCTGGCCTGCCAAGTTTCAGTAGATAGGTCTGCTACTACCCTATGTGTGTACCTTTGTATGTTAAGACCCATTTATCCCTAGCTGCTTTCAGAATTCTCTCTTTATCCTTGTATTTTGCCAGTTTCACTATGATATATTGTGCAGAAGATCGATTCAAGTTACGTCTGAAGGGAGTTCTCTGTGCATCTTGGATTTCAGTGCCTGTTTCCTTCCCCAGATCGGGGAAGTTCTCAGCTATGATTTGTTCAGGTACGCCTTCAGCCCCTCTCTCTCTCTCTCTTCTTCTGGAATTCCTATGATATGGATATTGTTCCATTTGACTGCATTACTTAGTTCTCTAATTCTCCCCTTGTACTACTGGATGTTTTTATCTCTCTTTTTCTCAGCTTCCTCTTTTTCCATAATTTTATCTTCCAATTCATCTATTCTCTCCTTTACCTCTTCAATCGGCACTGTGGCCGCCTCCATTTTATTTTGCACCTCCTTTATAGCATTTTTTTTAATTCATCATGGCAATTTTTTAGTCTTCTGATCTTTGTAGCAATAGATTCTCTGCTGTCCTCTATGCTTTTTTCAAGCCCAGAAGTTAATTTTATGACTATTATTCTAAATTCTTGTTCAGTTTTATTGCTTAAATAGGTTGTGATCAATTCGTTAGCTGTCCCTACTTCCTGGAATTTCTTTTGAGGAGAATTCTTCCATTTCGTCATTTTGTCTAGTTTTCTGTCCATTATCCATTTTAAAAGCTTGTTGTGTGCTCTGCACCTCTGAGCACTGCTATATTAAAGGAGCGTCATACACTGTCCAGGGCCTGGCCCTTCAGGAGGTGTTTTTTCAGAAATTGTTACTTGCTCTCTGTTGTTGTGACTTTGGTTATTTTATTACCCTACTCGTAATGATATTTTCAACCCTCCACCAGGTGTGCTTTGATTTGTTCCTTGGAGTAGCCCTGTAAAGGAAAACAGATAGACAAATGAGACAAAAACACACAAACACACAAATAACACAAACAAACAAATACACAAGAACAAAAAACTATAGACTAAAGATGAAAACACCCCAAACACTGACTACAAATAAAGAAGAGATTGAAGGCGGTGCTAATGGAAGAGCACATACAAAGAGAGAAATGACGGGGGGGAGGGGCAGGGAGAAGAAAAAAATAAACATTGAGTAGGCAGAGAGACTAATAGGCTTAATCCAGACAGAGAGAAAGGAAAATGAAGAAGAAGGCGGGGAAAACAAAACGAAGATAAAGTTACCTAGAGAGAGAAACTATATGGCTTGATTATTCCAGAGAGAGAGAAAGGAGTGTAAAGAGGGAGGTGTAGAACATGTATCAAGACAATGGATTAAATATGTCTGTTTAGACAGACTAATAACCAGAGTAACCAGCCTAGGGGAGGGAAGAGATAAGGAGGAGAAATGGGGGCGTGAATATATCTATATATCCAGAATTAACCTAGAGTTAATCCAGGCAGGCAATGCTGCAGCGCTTGTCGGGAGGAGCTTTCTGCAGGGTCTGTGCCGCTCCGGTGGATATGCAGTTACCCATTGCAAAGGTGCGTGGTTTGGTGTAATCTGGACCCACCTCCACTATGGTCCCCAGGAGTGATACCTGAGGCCCCGCCTTGGTGGTGGGGTGGGGGGGAGGGTAACGGTGATCCCCCAGTCTCTTCTCCATGGAGCCGGACTGGTGGACTCCATTTGAGTTGTCCTCAGTGTGCCCTGGGTGCTCCACCAACTCGCTCCACCAACTCCCCTGCCCCTGCACTTGGCTAGGATTCAAAGTCCCACTCTGTGCACTCGGGCACTGGGGAAGCGCCTCTCAGTGCAGCCGGATACGTGGTCCCGGTTGGCTTTGTCTGTGCCAATGCACTACAGGGAAGACTGCCTTCTCCTACTGCAGACTGAGAGCCACCCTCACCGGGAGCCCCCAGGGTGGTGGATGCAGGCAGCCTTTGTCTTTTCCCATAGCACTCCAGGTAGACAGCCTTCTTTTCCTCCTTTAGGCTGTGCCCTCAAGGCCCAGCCACTGCGCGTGGGGGGTGGCGGTCGCAGGCAGGTTCTGTGTATTACACAGCCCTCCAGGGAGGGAACCACTTTCTTCAGCTGCAGACTGAGCCCCTGACCTACCACCACACCCAGGCCTCTGGCTCCCCTCCTCCCTAGTGTGCGAATAGGGAGCTGGCTCCAGTCCTAAGAAAGCCCTGCAGTTAGAGATCAGATCCCTCTCAATCTCAGTCCGAGGTCTTTCCCCTGTCCAGATACAGTCCTACACTTCCCTAGCCACTCTTTCTCTTTCCTTTGTCTCTCTGCAGAAGGGGGTTCCTCCCCTCTGTGCCCACGTGGCCTTTTATCTCCCCAAGTTTACAGTTACCCACCTATCTTTTTTCTAGCTTCCCCATTTTCTTCCTACTAGATTCAGTCTCTTTTCCTCCGAGGCTCTGGTGTTCAAAGTCCTTTGGCTTCTGCACTTCTTTGTTTGAGAGACACAGGAAGTATGGATCCCCCTCCTTCTCTGCCATGTTTGCCCTTAGTCAGGTTGTGCCATATGTAGGAGCAGGGTTGCCCTCTACTCCTGCTTTTTGTTTACTGACATGAAGTTAAGTCCTCTTTAGGCACTTGGATCACAGTTTTCCTATAAACACAAGTTCTGCATATCTCAGATGACCTGAAGGAACACACAAGGGACCCATTCAGCCTAGCCTCCCTGTTGCTTCCTCTCCTTCTCTTCAGTAACATTTCCTAAACTTTCATCCACCAGCCACTCCCATAGCCACATTGTTCGATCTCTAAAATTGCAGATCCTAATGTCCCATTCTTGGATTGTTTCACCAACCTTCAGTCTGTGGATACTGAGGAAGCAATCATTTTACTATCAGGAGAATGTTAGGAATCCTCACTCGGATTTTTTCAATGGTCTTATTTCAAGGAAATCTTACTTCCAAGTCTACTTTACTTTAGAACATTGTTCCTTGTATTTGAGTCAAAGAGGTCACTATCAGCGGCCCTGCTTAATCTCAGTATCCATGTGATGAAACATTGCTTTTTTTTTTCTAATTTCCTAGAAACTTTTTTCTTGTCCCATATCTCAGTTCCTTAATAATGTGACTTCTGTTTTATTCTTTCTGACCACATGGTACATGTATTTTTTAAACAAGACAACAGTCTTTCAGAGAATTATTAAATTCTAAAACTTGTTTAAAGAAAATACAACACAGCTTCCTTGAGTTAATACATGAAGAAACTGAAGACTAAAGCTAAGAGACTTATTTAGTATCTTATAAAAGCTGGTTATAAAGCAAGTTGTCTATTCTGGCGTGATGCTACTCCCTCTACAAAGTTCATTCTGTATTGAGATCTTTAAGATGGGTGATGTAGGCCTTGGTGAATGTTAGAAGTACCAATGAACACTCAGGAGCAAAAAGGAGAATCACTGAAGAAAATACAACTTGGTTCCTATATGTGCATATGAAAAATAATGTTGATCAAGGGTAAAGCTAAGGTTTGAATCTAAATGACTATAGGGATTTTAGAAAACAGTACTCTTGGAGAGGTCTTTATTTGATCATGAAGACTTTTGTTGTAGTTGACCATGTAGTTTTTATTAACAGTCGTGGAATTTTAAATCTGGACTTTTATTAATTTGCTATTGATGTTGTTAGAGCTAATATTTATTAAAAGCATATTATGCACCGACCAAAGTATTGTCTGTTCATGGATAACCTCATTAAGTCTTGACAGCCATGTTATAAGATAGATATTATAATTCCCTTCCATTTAAAGATGAGTAAACTGAGGAATCAAGAGATTAAACATCATTTCCAATCACACACTGCTAGTAAAGTAGCAGTGCAGGAAGATGGGTCAAAAGTAGTCTAATCTCAGAGCTTCTGCTCTGGTCAGTAGATTGTTGTAGATGGGGCAGCGTTTGTGAGACAACAGCCCTGGGGATGGGGGATTCAGGAGTCATCAGTCCAGAGGTTGGCCATGAGAATGGACAGTAGTCCACTCTTTTCCATGGTTTTAGTTACCTATTGTTAACTCCAGTCTGCAAGCAGGTGATTCTGATGATATGTCAGGTCAGTAGTATCCTAATGGTATGTCACAATGTTTTTACATTGTTCATCTCACTTCATCTCATCACCTAGACATTTTATCATCTTTACAAGAATGGTGAGTAAAATACAATAAGATATTTTGAGAGAAAAATACATTTACATAACTTTTATTACAATATATTGTTATAATTGTTCTGTTTTATTTTTAGTTATTGCTGTTAACCTCTTACTGTGCCTAATTTATAAATTAAGTATTATCATATGTATGTATAAAAAAAGCATAATATATGGGTTTTGGTACAGTCTGTGGTTTCAGGCATCCACTGAGGGTCTTGAAACATATCCCCTGTAGATAAGGGGGTGTTACTGTATGTGTTCTTTATGGGAATCTATTGAAAGGGAAGACTGGAGGCTTAGAAGTGCCCTTGGAGGCAATTCACGATTAGGAGGAATGTGAAATATCAAACAAACTTGCAGGCACTGGTTGCAGAATTGAAAACAAATCCATCCCTGTGTGGTGTCATCAAGCTAACTGCAGAGAGTTTTGAGAAGAATTGAATAATAGTCTGTATCCAAAACTATAGAGACATCAAGTAAAGGGAGAATAAAGGAAAAGATATTGACTTTGTTGATAATGAAGACATTAGTGATGCCTGAGGGAATAGTTTTGAGAGTATGGGTGAAAAAAGTTTGTAGATGTAGGGTGAAATGGAATATGGAAAGGTTTGGAAGTGAAATGGGTTGAGTGAAAATAAAGACTGGGAAGTATGCCCAAAGATTTCTTTTTGGAAGAGGAGTAATGTGCATGTTGGAAGGCAGAGAAGAAAATGTTGAAGGTATTGGCCAAGGAGGAGATAAATATGGGAGGAAGATACCTTATATGCAGCAGGAGATAGATCAAAGTAAAATTTTTAGAGAATGGAGATAAAAGTTAATGGGTATGAGAAACTAGAAATAAATGGAGGTGGTGGAAAATGTTTTTGTAGGATTTATATCAAGTAGCCACAGTCTCAGTGAACCATAGGTTGTGGTTATTGGCTGAGGGTGAAGCCTGAGGAGGTGATCTGAAGGAGAGAAGAAAAGATTTGGAATCCTTTATCATTTTCCCCATCCTGCCTTTGAGGCATGTGCCACATGTATTTTGCTCTCATGATAGATTCTAAGTTCTTTGAGATTGGGTTAATTTTAGCTTTATCCTTTATTCCCTAGCAAAGTATTCTGCATATAGTACATTTTTGTTAAATTGTACTGAATTGAAATGAGTTGGGGTTACTAAAAAGATTGCTTAGAGCAGCAAGAGCCCTGTTGAGGTTGGGCTGTGTGAATATGTGGCGTGACAGGTTGGTAGAGCTCTGTGTTTTATTTCAGCTGTGCCCAGGATGCAAGAAAAGAACAGGGAAAGCAGAGAGTAGTCCAGCAAGCAACAGAGAAGCTCTGGGCTGCTAATGGGGTTGTGTTGTCGCTGACCACACAGTCCTGTGGTGTAAGGAAGTCCTCACTGCCAGAGGTAGACTAACAATAAGAAACAATGATGGGTGCAGGTGTTTGATGGGCCACTTGATGGAGATAAGAAAGGAGAACATCTCTAACAAAGAAGCTGTCATTTTAGTGGATCAACACCATGTTGATCTCTCTCTCTCTCTCTCTCTCTCTTTCTCTCTCTCTCTTACTAGATAGATAGATAGATAGATAGATAGATAGATAGATAGACAGATTTTTTGTAGTTTTAATTATGTTTTAATTATGTTGGAGAGAATATAAAAAATCTTATGTATACCAGGAGATATCTCAGTTCGCTAAGACAATATATATTTTAATATTCTTAATTTCTGTATGATGGGTTTAGGAAGAACCGAATATACATCCTTCCATCCAGGTATGCTAGTACCTGTGTTTAATTCTTATTTAAATGCTCTTCTGACACACATCTTATCTGTCTTAAATCATACAATGCTACGGTGAGGTAGGTATTATCTTTTATTACATTTTATAGATAAGGGAACTGCACTGAGGCACAGAGAAAAGATACCTGCCCATGGTTATACTACAATTGAGAGGGAACACAGGAATTTGAGCCCAGGAAGTCTGACCTTAACAGTATTCGTAACTATTATAGCATATCATCTCCTGGCCAGCCCTTAAATACTGCATTCCTGTGAAATGTGAAGGACAGCAAGTTAGTCTTTTGATTCAGGCATTCTAGATTAGGTTCTTATAACAGGTAGAAATTTTGTCCCACTGACTCCTACTTGTCCTTAAGGTCTTGGCTTAGATGTCAGCCATGGTATCATTTCCTCCTGGAGGGTTTTCCTGACTCCCAAGTTCATATTAAGTATCTCTTCTATGTGCTTCCTGACACCCCATGTTTCACACTGAGTAGTTTGCTTTACTTCCCACGACTATCTTTGTGGTACTCAGGTTGGGGACCACAGGATAAATGATAGAAGTAAGAAATATGAATGAGAGGACTATTGGGTCAGCTCTTAATATTAAAATGCTCCATTCTTGCCCACAGTCACTGCCCCGCCATAGAAATAGTTCCATTGTTGGCTCCAACAACAATCTTATTAAGCACCTACAAAAGTGCTTTGAGGCAGCTTATGAACTTATGAATTGTAGAGTGATTTTATGATTTGATTAACTTTACAAAATTTTGTGGAGAAAAAGGAAGGAATACTTTTGTATAGATTCCCTTGTATATATATTTAAAGATTTCTGAGCAAATTATGTAAAAAAAAGAGTCCATCTAAATTCAAAAAAGATAACATTAATGGTGGATAAGACCATTCTATTACGTTCTAACTTCTATTACGTTATATTAGTTTTAAGTCAAATTTATTTCATAAAGTTAGGACACAAGGGCCCTTTGAATGATTCTTGTATATAGCATATTAATAATTGCTTAAGATGGGGGATGATTGTACTATTCTAAGTTACTATAGAAGTTTATAGTTGTTACAACTCTTTTTAGGATATTATTTTGGTGACGTGATATTTATTTATTCCAGTGTAATTAACATACATTGTTATATTAGTTTCAAGGGTCCAATATAGTGATTCAACAATTCTATACACTACTCAGTGCTCATGTGTACTCTTAACCCCCTTCACCTATTTCAATCATATGTGAAACTTAAGAAACAAGACAAACAAACAAAGAAAAAAGGGACAAACAAAAAACAGACTGATGGGACTTTTTGGTTAAGAATACATTCCTCAACTATAATCTAATTTCTATGAGAAAAATAGAATCTTTCTTCAAAAATCTACTTTATAACTTTTGACTTATATAACTGAAGTTTGGCTGAAAATGGAGACAGTGTATAAGAAAATTAGAGAAACAACTGAAAGATTGTTTAAAGCAATCAAATTTGTAGTATAATTTCAGAGTCAGTTTCTTGCTATTTACTTCTAAAGTAAACTGTTGATCTTTGCATAAAGCTTATTCTGAGCCTTCTGGTGAGAAATGAAGCTTGCTGAATATTTGCTTGGTGCCCTTCTCTCTTCCCCTTTGGGAATGATCATTGTTGTTGGTCTACCATCCAACAGTTGGGCTCACAGCAGGTTGTACTGGATTTTTTTTTTGACTTCTGAAAACAACAGTTGGTTAGAACTTATGCATTAGTTTAATGGTTTGACTTACTGTCTTTGTGACATAATATTTAAGTACTCTCCATGAACCCAATGAAAAACAAAAATGTTTAAAAAAGAATACATTAAAATAATTTAGTTATGCCATGATAGGATTGATTTAAATTCATGTTCATTGATGACTAATGAGGAAAGCATTGGAAAAATTATGTATGTATCGGATAAAAATATCATTTCCCCTCCAAACTATACTCATTGAGGAGAAATGTTTATTTTTTATATCACTTCTGTATCCATTAATTTATACAAATAAGGCATTAGGTGGCCTCTAAAAATAACTTCTGCCTATATTCTGGCATGAGTTTACATTTAGGAAGCTACTTTTTCAGCTAATCGTTGCTTAATAAAGTTTAGAAAAGTCCAAATTAGACTATTCTATCTTTCCATGTGACATAAAGACTGCTCATGACTTAAATTTTCTATTTTGACACAACCTTCACTGAACATAGAGTACTTATATGTTGCAGTATTTAGGAACCTGGAAATTCATTAAAATCAAGAGGAATAGCTACATACAGCATCTAAATCGATGAACTGTTGCTGATTCTTTAATATCTCCAAAGGGAAACCAAGCTTATAAAATCTTTCTAACCACCTTGCATTGAGCTGTCACCTTCAATGTACCTTTGATATACTCCCTTTTTGTTAAAGGGGAAGATAGGAAACAGAAAGTGTATCATTTCATTCACACGGACTTTGTCTGGAAGTGCGGCTGTGATATGATTTCTGTCAGAAACAATCTGCTTGATATTTCTCTGTCTTTGCTTGTGAACACAGAGTGGCCTGTCTGTTTTCTATCCCTGGGTGCTGGGATATGCTGCCTTGTCAAACAGCATTTGTCTTCACTCACTACCTGCTTGTTGAGTGGAGCTCAGCCTCGCCGCGGTGGCAGAGAAAGCCTTAGGCTGCTCAGCATCTGTCTCTTCATGTAATTAACTGCAGCCCTGGATAGGGAGCAAATCAGAGATTTTGTGCCGTGAGAGAGTAATGTGTCTAGACAGGAGTTTCTGAGCAGGGAAAAGATTTGTTAGTGCTTCTGTTCGAATAGGAGGACACAGTTATTTATTTATTTTTTTTACCTCAAAATGTTTTGAAGGCAAAGTGACCATTTGCTTCCTAAGCAAACTTTGGAAAACCCACTTTGCCTTAAATGCTCTTTCCAAAAGCCTTCACTTGACGATTTTAGCAACAACATAAATGTAGTAATAAATTATAGACCACTGAATAAAATGACTTATGAGTCAATACTGAGATAATGAATAAATAAAAGATGAAGACAGATTCTTCCTTGGAAGAGAATGCCAACTAATAAATGTTGGAGGATGATTGAGTTGGAAAAATCACCATTTCACAACTGTTACATAATCATTGATTTGAACAAAAATCATCAATGGATGTTCATACTCCTGGGTGAAAGTTTGATGAGGATCAGGATATACATAGTCTCAAATTATTTTTCACAAATTACGTATATATGTCACAGATTATATAATTGAGTATGGGTAAAGGATATATGTGGGAGCTTTTTGTTTTGTTTTTGTAACTTTTCTGTAAGTTTGAAACTATATCAAAATAAGTAGCAAAAGTCCTCTTCACTTATACTGTCTTGGTTTTCTTTCCAAGTAGTTGGAGCATGGCTCAGGCTTGGCTCATTTTAACTTGGTATTAGGAAAAATGCATTATGCTACCCAGAAGCTTTACTCAGCAGCTGCCAACAAAGCTTCATTAGTGTAACATGTTCTGCAATCAAAACCTGCTCTCTCTTGGGGAAAGAGTGACATTCTGAATACTTGCCTTTCACAGAGACCCACTTAGAGACTTGCAATCCATAAGGACTTCTAAGTGAAATGTGAATATCTGCATGTGTGGCTCTCTGACACATTTTATAGTACCCTTTGACTTTGTAGAAAAGGGCCCTGAAATTTAGAAAATGAATACTTGTGATTCTTCCTGTGTCATTCTTAATAAGCTTGCTTTCAGGATCTAGAAGGCAAAGAATCCTCCTTTTCTAAGACCTTATTGTGCAGCCATAGCAGCCCTGATAATTGCTTAAATGAGAAAAACAGACTAAATATTATAATAAAGACTGAAAACAGTATTGAAGGCAATTATACTAAACTCCTTCCTGGTACTTTTGGTATTCATTTAATATAGAGCATTGTGATGCTTGAATGAATGGATTTATAATCTAACTTAAAAGTTGGAATTAAACAATTTGATGTATGAAAGAGCAGCTATGACTCCTGACCAGCTGAGTAGGTGCCTTTAAATGCTCCTGCTTGTAACAACACCCCCCGGTGTTACACTTGCAACCATTGATGGGCTGACCACCCTTTCCCAGCCAGGACAGTTTCTCTTATTTGGAGCTACTGAATTCGACGTATCTTTTCTTTCTAGTTGGTGACTAATAAGAAGTAGGTTGACTTCCTTCCCGGTGGGGAATGAGTCAAGTCTAGCTTGTCAACACTCTGAACTCCTAATATCTCTAATCGGTATTTAATTTATTGACATTTGTGTTTTTTGATATATATTTTACATTGAAAAAATGATTTGAGTTTTATATTTTCTTTAGAAACATGAGTTCTCCACCTACTACCTTTTACTGTTTATTTTTTATTTATTTATTTTTTATGATAGATGTGGTCTGTAGGAGTCAAATTATCCAAACTCCTTATTTTAAAGGTTAAGGATTGAGTCCCATGGATCGATCCCCAGGTTGCCTGGGGATCATGCCTGTTGGCAGGGCTGGAAGTTGGACCAAAGGCTTCAGAATCTCAGGCTGGTGCTATATTCATTCACATGCTGCTACCTGCATAACAGCCAAGGGTCTGTTCAGTTTATTAGAGACTTCTGGAAAACAAAAGCACAATAAATTTTAAGTAAAACGTCTAAGAAAATTAAATTATTCATAATGCTTGAAAACCTTTTTATTTTGAAATAATTATAGATTTACGGAAGAATTATAATGATAGTACAGAGCTCCTATATCCCTTTCACTCAGCTTCCCCTAATGATAACCATTTACAAAACTAAGAAGTCAACATCGGTACGATAGTCTGAACTACATACAGACTGTTCAAGTTTCTCTAGTTTCCCCCACTGATTTTATTTTCTATTCCAGGATCCAATTCAGAATACCACATTGCCTTTAGTGGTCATGTCTTCTTATATTCTAAGCTTCTCAAAATATTTTCTCTTCATTCACAACCTTGACCCTTCTGAATACTGGTCACATATTTTGTAGAATGTCGCTCAGTTAGGTTTTGTCTGAGGTTTTACTACGATTAAGCTGATGTAACAAATTTTGGGAGAAAATACCACAGAAGTGATGTATCCTTTACGTTGCTTTAGATTGGGGTGTGCATGTTATCACTACTCTATATTATTGGTGATGTTAACCTTGATGACCTGGTTGAGAAGGTATCTGTTAGGCTTCTCCACTAAAAAGTTACTGTTGGGCGCCTGGGTGGCGCAGTCGATTAAGCCTCCGACTTCAGCCAGGTCACGATCTTGCGGTCCGTGAGTTCGAGCCCCGCGTCAGGCTCGTCAGGCTCTGGGCTGATGGCTCAGAGCCTGGAGCCTGTTTCCGATTCTGTGTCTCCCTCTCTCTCTGCCCCTCGCCTGTTCATGCTCTGTCTCTCTCTGTCCCAAAAATAAATAAACGTTGAAAAAAAATTAAAAAAAAAAAGTTACTGTTTTTCTCTTCTCATACTCTGTTAGAAGCAAATAGTTGAGCCCATACTGAAGGGGAAGGGAATTAAGCTCCTCTTGGAGGCAGGAACATTAAAAATTTTGTAGACATAGTTAAGACACCATGATAATTAACAAATATTTGAGGAAATGCAAATAGTTTCTCCTAAGTTCTGCTCATTAAAATTTAGTGTTTATCAGTGGATCTTGCCTGCTGCAACTATTGTTGGGATGTTCTAATGGTAATTTTATATTCCCCTTATTTTTTTTGCTACATTTATTAGTTGGAATTCTTTTGTAAGGAAGATCAGTCCATTCTCCATCATTTACTTCTTTATTCAACCTATGAATTATGGAAATTTATTTTATTCTTTGGGTGGTAATCCAACACTATCATTATCTGTTTATTTTTGTTCAAAATTTTCATTTTAGCCATTGGGAACTTTCTTATGTTGGCCCCTGTGTCCTTTTGACATACACCATACTTATTTTCCCTTTATTTATAACTCTTTCTTACTTTCTGACAGTATAAGATGTTACAGGATCATTTTGGGTGTTTCCTGTCACAACCATAGAAACAAGTCATTCTCCCAAGAAGTCCTGGTTTCTTTTATTGGAGAAACCTATTTAGAAACCAAGATCTATGTACTAAGTGTGCTTATTGCTATTGGGGTGTATTTTTATTTTCTAGGCCCTCTCAGCAGTCAGATCTAGGAAATGAATTTGTATGTACTATGTTTGCTTTATGTTTATTTCTCTGTGTTTATGGTAAAATAAACATGAGTTCATACTGACATGTTTGATTCTGATCTAGCATTACAGAATTCATTCTAATATTCCCATCTTGGTCATTTGTAAGGCTATTTGAAACTTTTTTCCTTGACAGTGAGAAACATGACTTCTAAAATGGGTAATGTATTTTCTTGTTTGTTCAAGGCTAATATATATGTACCAGAGTGTCAGACTTGCTGAACCTCACTACTATGAGAAACAGATTTAACAACTAGAGTGCAATGTTTGTGTGCAATTCTTTTTAGCTTTCAAAATAGAGACAAAACATTTGTTTTTCACACTTATTTAGGGCAGCTCCTTTCTTCCCCACCCCTTCAGTGAGGTTGTAGTATACATTTGTAATACAATCAGATTGTTTTTACCACAGTCTGCATTCCATCCTGACTGCCTCAAAATTTTTATTGGTTTTGTTTTGTATATTTTGTTTTTTAATTTGCAAACAGTAAAAGTCACTATTTCTAGCATACGGTTCTATGGGTTTTGACAAATGCATGGTCATATACTCACCACCCAAGTACCATAAAGAGCAGTTTTTATTTTTGGCATATTTGACTTTATTTAATCTTTCCAACATTATGTGACATAGGAGTTATCATTCCCTTATTATATGGATAGATAAGCCACATTTTAAATTAATAATTAGTTATTAACATACAGTCTTATGTTAGTTTCAGGGGCCCAATATAATGATACTCCTATAAGAAGTTTTATGGTTTCAGGTCTCATTTAGGTCTTTAATACATCTTGAGATTACTTTTGTGCATCAAAGTGTAAGAAAGTGGTCCAGTTCCATTCTTTTGCATGTAGCTGTCCAGTTTTCCCAGCACCATTTGTTGATGAGACTGTCTTTTCCTCATTCTATATTCTTGCTGCTTTTGTCATAGATTAATGGACCATATAAGCATGGGTTTATTCCTGGGCTCTCTCTTCTGTGGCATTAATCTATGTGTCTATTTTTGTGCTAGTACCATACTGTTTTGATTACTGTAGTTTTGTAATATATCTTGAATTCTGAGATTATGATACCTCCAGCTTTATCCTTCTTTATCAAGATTGCTTTGCCTATTTGGAGACTTTTGTGGTTTAATACAAATTATAAAGAACAGTTTGATCATCCTAAAATATTCTCTTGCATGTCACCTTTGTAATCGACCCCTTCCCTCAGCCCCATTGCCAGGCAACTACTGATAACATTTCTGTCCTGATAGCCCTGCTTTTTCCATAATGTCATATAAATGGAATTATATATAAAAACAAATGGAATTATAGAATCTGTAGCCTTTTAGGTTTGGCTCTTTTCTTTTGCCAAAATGCATTAAAGATTCATCCATTTTTCTGTGTGCATCAACATTTTGTTCCTGTATACTGTCTAGTAGCATTCCATTGTATGGATATACCAGAGTGTATATATTCCCTTGGTGAAAGACATTTGGTTGTTTCTAATTTGGGGTGATTATGAATGAAGCTGCTATAAACATTTTCCATACACATTTTTGTGTGAACATAAATTTTCAGTTCACTTGGAACAATACCTTGTGGTGTGATTGCCAAGTCATATGGTAAGTGTGTATTTATAAATATCTGCTTAACTGTTTTCCAAAGTCACTATACTGTTTTGCATTCCCATCGAAAATGAATGTTCCTGTTGCTTTGAATCCTCAACAGCACTTGGCATTGGCAGAGTTATTTTCTTTGTTTCTATTTTGTTTTGTTTTATCCATTCTAATCAGTATGTATTGATATCTCATTGGGATTTTAATTTGCATTGTCATAATAACTAATAATGTTATGCTTCTTTTCCTGTGCTTCTTTTGACATGCACATATCTTCTTTTGGTGAAATGTCTGTTCAGATCATTTGTCTTTTAAGAGACCGGGTTGTTTCTTTTCTTATTGTTGAGTCCTAAGATTTCTTTATATATTCTGGGTACAAGTACTTTGTCAGATATGTAATTTACAAATATTTTCTCCAAGTCTGTGTCGTCTCTTCTCATTGTCTTAACCATGTTTTCATAAAACAAAAATTTTAAAATAGTCTCATTTAGGGGCGCCTGGGTGGCTCAGTTGTTTAAGTGTCCAGCTTCAGACCAGGTCATGATCTCACGGTTGGTGAGTTCTAGCTCCGCATCGGGCTCTGTGCTGACAGCTCAGAGCCTGGAGCCTGCTTCAGATTCTGTGTCCCCCTCTCTCTCTGCCCCTCCCCCACTCATGATCTCCCTCTCTCTCTCTCTCTCTCTCTCTCTCTGTCTCTCTCAAAAATAAATAAACATCAAAACAATTTTAAATAGTCTAATTTATAATTTTTTTCTCTTGTGGATTTTGCCTATGGTGATGTATCTAAAAACTCATGGCCATTCCTATTTTTTTCTAGATGTTTTAAGAGTTTTCCATTTCACTTGTGGTCTATGATCCATTTTGAGTTATTGTATAAGATGTGAGGTATTTATTAGTTTAGTTTAGTTTAGTTTTGTTTTATATAGATGTCCAATTGTTCCAGCACTATTTATTGAAAAGACTATCCTAGGGGCGCCTGGGTGGCGCAGTCGGTTAAGCGTCCGACTTCAGCCAGGTCACGATCTCGCGGTCTGTGAGTTCGAGCCCCGCGTCAGGCTCTGGGCTGATGGCTCAGAGCCTGGAGCCTGTTTCCGATTCTGTGTCTCCCTCTCTCTTTGCCCCTCCCCCGTTCATGCTTTGTCTCTCTCTGTCCCAAAAATAAATAAACGTTGAAAAAAAAATTAAAAAAAAAAAGAAAAGAAAAGACTATCCTTTCTCCATTGAATTGCATTTCTACTTGTCAAAGGTCAGTTGAGTATATTTGTGTCAGTCTATTTCTGGTCTCTATTCTTTTCATTAATTGATATTTCTATCCTTTCACTAATGCCATACTATGTTGATTATACAGCTCTCTTAGTAATAGTAAGACTTTTAAATTGGGTAGTGTGCATTCATCCAACATTTTTTTTCCCCAGAATTGTTTGGCTATTCTAGTTCTTTTGCCTTTCCTTCAAAATTTTAGAATCAGCTTGTCAAAATCTACAAAAACGGTTGAGATTTTTATTGGCATAGCATTGAATCTGTAGATCAAGTTGGTAAAATTGACATTTAATATCTTAATATTTTCCAATTCATCAATATGGTGTATCTCTCCATTTATTCATATATTTGATTTTTTCAATCAGTGTTTTATAAATTTCAGCATATAAATCCTACACACATATAAAATATTTATACCTAAGTATTTATATTAATATCTTGTATAATTGCTAATACATGATTTTTTAAATTTAAAATCCCAATTGTTGATTACTGATATATAGGAATATGCTTGACTTTCATGTATTGATCTTTGTCCTAGAACATTGTTAAACTCTCTTGCCAGTTCTAGAAACTTTGTTGTAGATTCTTTGGAATTTTCTACATAGACAATCACACTATCTGTGATTTGGGACTGTTATATTCTTCCTTTTCAATCTGCATGTCTTTCATTTCTTCTTTTTCCCTCTCTTTGCAGTCTGGGTGGGATTTCCAGTACTATGTTGAAAAGGAATAGTGAGAGATGACATTTTCCCCTTATTCTTGATTTTTTAGAGGGAAACATTCAGTCTCTTACTATCATGAATATGATGTTAGCTATAGGCTTCTTTGTAGATACCCTTGTTTAGGGTAAAGAAGTTTCAGTATGTTCCTAATTTGCTGTAAATTTTTATCATGAAGGTATTTGGAATTTTGTTGCATCATTTTCTGCATATCATTAGGTTTTTTTCTTAGTTAATATGGCAAACTACATTGATTGATTTTCAAATGGCAAACCAGTATTGAACTCCTATGGTGACTTTCACTTGGTTATGTGCTGTTTTATCTTTTTAAAAAAATATTGATGGATTTGATTTAGTAATATTCTGTTGAGGATTTTCTGCATCTATATCCATGAGGACTATTCATTTGTAGTTTATATTGTGAATAGATCTTTCTCTGGGTTTGGTATTAGGATAATGCCGACCTCATAAAATGAGCTGGGAAGTATTGTCTTCTTGTCTGTTTTCTGGAAAAGAATGTATAGCATTGGTATTATTTCTTCTTTAAATGTTTGGTATATTTTGGCATATTTTGGAAAAGTAATTTTTATTTCTTTACATGGAATTTCATTTTGATTTTTAATTAAAGTTTGTAAGTATGGAGAAAAGCCAAACCTACTTTGTGACTGAAAATCAAAATTAACTTAATTGACTTTAGAATCTTTTATCAAATATGCAAACTGGAATTAGTTCACCATGAGCATGCATTTTACTGTGGAATGGAATTCAGTACTCAGAATATAATACTAAAAGCAATGTTTCTCTAATTTTATTTTATATCAAGGTAAATATTGATATTCAGGAACTAGTAACTTCCCCCCAAATGTTACACACTGTCTTGCAAAATACTTAGAGCCAGATGGCTAACCGTTGAAATTTTTGTTTTTCAGTCTTATTTGTGATTAAAAATTTCAGTTTTCCTTTAGTTTTGGGTTCCTTAGTAGCATCATGGCCTCTCTATAAAGATGCATGGAGAGGCCATGATGGTACAACAAAGCTATAGTACCTACATGGTCTACAAAGCTGAAGGCCTACCCTCTGAGGTCTGTCGAAGGTGTGCACAGAAAATCACCACGGTGATGAGAGCAAGAACCAGGCTGCAGGGGCATCATTTATAACTGGGTAATACTTGGGAGACAATTTCTTTCTTTCTTTGTTTTTTCAATCTTTTTTCCTCATTTGAGCATATTGGACACATAATGTTACATTAGTTTCAGGTGTACAACATAGTCAACTTCCCTCTACATTATGCTATGCTCACCATAAGTGTATCTATCATCTATTACCATATGGTGCTATTATAATATCATTGACTATGTTTCCTATGCTGTGTCTTTTATTCCCATGATTTAGTCATTCCATAACTGGAAATCTGTGCCTCCCACTCCCCTTTACCCATTTTGCCCATGTCTCCATGCCTCCTTCCCCCTGGCAACCATCAATTTGTTCTCTGTATTTATAGATATGGTTCTGCTTTTGTTTGTTTATTCAGTTGTTTTGTCTTTTAGATTCCACATATGAGTGAAATCATATGGTATTTGTCTTTCTAAGTCTGAGTTATTTTACTTAGCATAATACTCTCTAGAACCATTCATGTTATTACAAATGGCAAGATCTCATCCTGTTATACCATTGTGTACTATTCCAGTGTGTGTGTGTGTGTGTGTGTGTGTGTGTGTGTGAATGGTGTTCATGTATACCACGTCTTCCTTATCCATTCATCTATAGATGGACACTTGGGTTGCATCCATATCTTGGCTATTGTAAATAATGCTGCAATAAACATAGGGCGCATATATCTTTTTGAATTAGTGTTTTCATTTTCTTTGGTTAAATATCCAGTAGTGGAATTATTAGATCATATGGTATTTCTATTTTTAATTTTTTGAGGAACCTCTATAGTGTTTTCCACAGTGGCTGTACCAGTTTACATTCCCACCAACAGTACATGAGGTTTTCTTTTTCTCCACATCCTCAGGAGGAAATTTCTCTCTCAGAGTTAGTTGCAGCCTTCTTTGGAGTCATGTCTTGAACAGCTTCAGTCTGAGAAGTCAGGTATATCCTTCTTTGGCAGGATTGCTTCACTGAGCTTGGGTTTAAAGGATTCCTTGGAGGTCAGATCTTCTTCTCAGTTACTGGGACATTACCTTGTTAAGTAGTCTGTTTTGGTTTGTCTTCAGTCATTATTTGTTCATCATAAGGGAATATCCATCAGCCAGCTGGTCACCATTTTAGGGCCTGTTCTCCTGGAGTTAGTACTCAGGAATGTAAGTTTAACATATGGATACATTTTGGACAAAAGAAAAATAGAGCATTTCTTTTTAAATGCCTCAATGTTTGGTATGTTATGGTTAACATATATTCAAATGGATCCCATTTTAAAAGGTATAATTTTATTTATGTCTTTCTTAGGGTACTTAAGAGAGAACATTGAATATTGCATTTAATTTATTTGTGAACTCTTTATTTCCTAGAAAAGTTAAGGAAGGAAGCAGATCCCTTTCATCCATGTTTTCCCAACAATATTCAGTAGCATACAACATATAGTAGGTGCTCAGTAATGCTTGTTGATTGAATAGTAAATATGTACCCAAGTGTATGATTTTCCTTCTTGTTTTATCCTTATCCTACATATGTAATAAGTTGACCTTTTTTCTCAAAAACATTACTAAAAACTGTTTTTCTCTTTTTTTCAATATGCTTGCCATATATATCTGAGAGAATACAATTTACCACTCATCTTATTTAAAAAAATGTGCTTGTATGTTTATTGGTAAAACCTTTCCTTAATAAGCCTTACTAATACCCCGAGAGCATATATTTTTCAAGCTGGAGAAGACAAGGGAAATCAGGAAAGAGAAAGAGAAAGAGGTCTGGTATACAGGTCCGTACACCTGGTTCAGTTGGGTTTGGAGTGACAGCAGAGCCTGGTGGCCTCAGTGGTGCGTGGTGGCCCTGAATGAGCATCTTTTCTTTAGCTTCCAATCCAGCCCATTCTGAATCAGCTGTCACTGAATTTTCCTTCATGTTACTTACGTGGGTCTTACTGATTCTCACCACCAATACAAGTCAGTCATTAGAAGTAGAATGTTTACATTTTGCTTATTGAGAGTGCCCACCCAAACCTGGTGGCCCTGCATCGGACCCCTTTGTCTCTGTCTTGGTCACCTTCTGGAGCTGTGCTCAACTTCCAGGTGTCTTTTCTTCCTCCTCCTTAAGACAGCCCTCTCTTGCCGCTCCTGCCTGTCTGCTCTGGAGGTCCTGGGCTCTCATTAGAGCTGAGCACCTGCTGCTTCAGGCCAGCCTCCTCATGGTTACTAGGATGTCCCTTAGCCCGCCCTCAGCAAGCCCGTTTGTCAACTGCCTCACTCCCTGGCAGCACCTATTTTTATGCCAGCAATATTACAGCTTTCTCACATCAGCTTCTCTTCACAACACTCACTTAAATGTGGTTGTATTATCCTGGGAAGCTTCCCACCCCAGAATTATTTTGGAATGGCATAATTTCAAGTCTACTGGCCTGGAAAATGTCACAAGAATGGGAAGTTCTCACCCATGTTACTTGCTCGAGCGTAAGTTTGCTTCACTGCACTTGTGTGATTAGCGTTAGTGAAACTGTCTATTTGTGGCATGTCTTTACTAAATAACTTTTTAACTATAATTCCACCGTGTAAATAGCTTAATACAGTTAATAAGAAGAAAATAAACATAAAATTGTATTATAAAAGCACATGTGCTTTATTATCAGCAGAACCCAAATGTTCTCAGACCTCCTTAGCCTGAGGTACAAATAAGGTCATAGCATAAATGGCCACGTTTCCTGGCTAGTAGCTCTACTTCTCTAAGTAGAGTACCTTAGCCCTTCTAGCTCTTCTTCCCTACATCTCCCTGGTTATTCCTGAGCATCTCTGCAGTGTTTCATGTATATATTTATAGATAGTCCTCTTTCCGCTCATGCTCTTTGGCCATGTAGCTTCTTTGTTGAGGGCATACACCCCACAAAGAAGGATTTTACCTGTACTACAGGTTCTTCTATGACAACATGGCTTCCCTGTTCCTCGGAACATCTTCCAGTGTATCTCAACACTACAAATACCCCAAGATGCCAAAAAGCACTGTGCCCCCTTACAGCCTGCACAGTGATGACATTAGGGTATGCTCCTTAGAGAACATATATTCAAATGAGATCTTACAGGAATAAATAATTCCATTTGTGTCTCTCTTAAGGCATCTAAGGCATTTTACATTGCATACACATATTCAACTGTATTCATAGATTCTGCTGTAGTTGACATCCCCGCTCAGGGCTGCCCTTTGTCACTTAGATTCTAAAGCAACACTAACAGTACTTGATGGTTTTACAACATCTCTTGAGGAAACATCTCCTTTGTGTGGACAGTTTCTTTCTTGGAAAATTTTGGGGCTGGCTGAACTAGAGATACATTATCTTTCAACTTTGCATTCAAGTGTCTTGGGCTCAGGCATGCACACACACATGCACACACACAACTGATCAAAGACAGAAGTCTTCCTTTGACCTCCACTTTCCCCCTATGACATTAACTTTTGGTAGCCTGAGACATTTCTCGCACATCATTTTATATATGTATTCACAAATTGGTTTTATTTTTTGCTATCTCACCACACTTGCTTAAAATAATGGCTCCATAGATAGGGGTATGGAAAATATCCTACATGTGTAATATTATATACTACTTAAAGAGGGTGTTTTATCCAAGATTGTATGAATACATTCTTGGATAGATTTGGGCAAAAATAACTTATTCTGCCTACTAGTGTTTTCTTAGACTTAGAAAGCACAAACTTGTTTGTTTCTGATGTGTAGGAGAGAGAACAACTCCACTTAAATGAACTTTAAATGTGCTTATTTTGATAATTTTGATGTGATGCTGGTGCATTTCTGTGTATTAGAGAGTGAGGGTAAAGAGGACATCATATTCTCAGGTATGTCTTCATTTTTCAAAATTCCCAAGGATAGTGAGAGAAGTATCAGAATGAACTTGGGGATAGAGAGAGTAGTCTGTGTTAGTTTGGACAGTCTTGGTTCTTTAAGAATATGAACAATCTTGATTCTGGAAGAGTGCTTCACTCACATTAAACTAAATATTGAAAAATAACTATTTTTTTTGCATTATGTAACATTGGGTTTCCAATGGTCATTTCTTTGTTCTTATATTATTTGATCTTTCAAAGTGTTTGACACTTTTAACTAGTGACTACTTGTGAAATACTTTCTACTCACGGTATCTATCCTACCTCAGTGGACCCTCCTTTTCAATCACTTTTTCTGCCTGCTCTTTTGTTGTTGTTGTTGTAGTTATTGTTGTTGTTGTTGTTGTTGTTGTTGTTGTTAACTCTCAACATCAAGTACCCCAAGGTTGTCCCCTGAACTTTTCCCTTCTTCCTCTGCACTCTGTGGATGATCTCATCTGCTCCCATGGCTTGAAATGCCATCATGTTTCCAGTGATTCCCAAATCCAGTCCTAACCTCTACAGACTTGTAGGTACAACTTCATTCCAGACCTTTCTATTTGGAGGTGTAACTGAAATCTCAGCCTGAACATACCCCAAACAGAATGCTTATTTTCCTTTCCCAGATTTGCTGTATTCTAGTCATCTCCATCTTTTCATGTTCTCACACTGAACACCTGATAATTTCTTCACTTTGTTTTTCCTTCACCAGCCCCATCCGATTCCATCCTCAAGTTCAGCTGATAAATCTATTAATTTATTTCCATGCCCTGATGCAGATGTGTCATTATTTTAACTTCCACTAAATTCTAGTCCCAGCTGCCATCATCTGTTCTACAACAGTTGATTCTTCACTGTCTTTCTGCTTCTATTCTTGCTTCCCTACCATCTCTATTCTCCATAAGTAGCCAGAGTCATTATTTTAAAATTAAAATCAGCTAATATCTCTCTCATACTTAAGAATCTTCATCATATTTGGAATAAAATCTCAAGTTTTTTTTAATTTTAATTTTTATTATTATTCTTTTTAAGCAAGTTCTATGGCCAGTGTGGGGCTTGAATTGACAACCCTGAGATCAAGAGTTGCACACTCTACTGACTGAGCTAGCCAGGCACCCCAAAATCTCAACTTATCTTGGCTTGCCGAACCCAACACAGTATGGCTCCTGCCCACCTCTCTGACCTCTTCTACAACTGACCACTGTACCCAATCCACTCTGCTCCAGCCTCTTAGATCTCCTTCTGCTCCTGGAACATATTAAGCATTTTTCCGACTAGAGCTATTCTATCAGCTGTTTCTCTGGTCTCAAGTGCTCTTTCCATGAGCTTCGCGTGGCTCTTTCTTTCTTGTCATTAAAATCTTAGCTTAAATGTAGCTGCCTAAGAAAAGTATTCCCTGATGACCCCACACCAATTAGTTACACAATCACTCTTTCTCATATTAACATATTTTAGTTCTCTGCACTAGCACCATTTTCAGATTTTCTTCCTTTCTTTGTTGATTATAAGCTCCATTATATCAGTAGACTTGTTTGTCTTGTTCATGGCTATATCCCAAGTGCCCAGAAGAGTTCCTGGCATTGTAAACACTCAAGAAATATTTACTTGAATAACCCAATAAATCATTTATGATTTTCTCTAAATTATATATATACACACATATATATGTATATAATATATATACATATATATGTGTGTATATATATAATATATGTATATTATATATGTGTGTGTATATATATATATATATATATCCCTTTTTAAAAATAGTAGGTTATTTTCCTAGTCACTTCAGAAAATATCATTCCTTTTGATAGTGTTTTTCAGTGCCATGAGTTCCAGTTATGAGTAGAGTGGTTTATCATTTTATATATATTTGGAATTTCATGGATTTTTGTTACTCTAAGTACTTAAATGGATTAAATTTTTTCTGTTTTCCTGGAAAAGAAACTACTAACTGTTTACCAAACTTCCATTCTCCCCTCTTGTTTTAATTATCTGGGGTGGAAATGGGTCTAACCAAAATACTAAATACCTCAGTTTCCATTGTAGACATAGGTGGCTTCTTATATAAAAAGTGGAATTGATTATGTGAAATCCTTGGGAAAGTATTTCGGGAAATACTTTTCCCGTAAAAAAAAGTATTATGGGAAATACCTTGGGGAGGTATGAGGCGGGTGCCCTTTCACCCTTACCTTTTTTCCTTCTTGTTGCTTGGAAAACGGACATGATGGCTGAAACTGCAGCAACCATTTTGTGACTGTGAGAAAACCACAAGCAAGGCAAAGATGTAAGAATAGTGGAGGAAAAAAAAGACAAACCCTAGGTTTCCAGTGATTGAATAACTGTCATACAAGCTTTGGACTGCCAATCTCTAGATTTATGCATTACAGAAAAATTAACTTCTATTGTGTTTATTAATACACTATTTGAATTTTTTACAATATTTAGCTAAGCTTAATAATAAATAATTTCCCTACCCCCCCCCCAGAATTATGGTATCCCTTTGAATGTTGAGTATATCAGAATGCCAGTTTTAGTAAATTATTTCATAAAATGTTCTATTAATTTTGAATAAATAATTTGGCATAAGTTAGTTTTGGAATTTGTGTCCATATTCTCACCCTTTCTTTTGATGGAAACACTTTGGCCTGATGAGAAGGATATGAACTTTGGAGTCAGATGATCATGAATGTAACACTTCATCTTGTTACCTCTCTGACTTCTGGCAAATTTCTCAGTTTATCTGAGCCTCACCTTTTTCATTTCATCTTGTTAATACTTCACCTAATTTTATTGAGAGTAAAGTGAGGTAATGGAGATATTCCATCTCTTGTTTGAGGTCATACTTCTATATAGGTGTCTAATGTGTAAAAAGTCATATACATATACGTATATCATACATATACGATTTGCACAGTACTCTATGTAAATTATATTTTAATTTAAAAAAACCTAGCATAAATAGGTACTCCATAAATGGGAAAAAAGAAACTTGCATACTTTTCATGTTTTGCTGTGATTATCTTATCATTTCTATAATAAAAAGGCAATAATCATTCTGGGGGAATTTAATTTTCAGATCCAGAATGCATTCTCCTGTACATGTTCACATGTAATGAAGTTTTCTATTGTAATTTCTGACTCTCCTTCTAGAGTCTCTTACCCTAAGATCTATAAGATTCATAATTATTGGCCAAGATGTGATGTGATTTTTTCCTGTGCTGAAGTTTTGAGGTTTGGGAAGCAGAATCTGGAAGTTGCACTTTTCATTTAAATGAAGACATCAGTGTCCTCTTCCTTGTACCGATTATCATTCCTTAGAATGACTGTTCAGATGGAAGGAGGGGTCATCTGATTTCTATGAAAAAGATTGTGGCCAAGGTTAAATGTATGCTTGTGAGGCCCTGCAATACTCCCCAGGAGCCCTGCTCCCTTTAGAACCAACATTATTTCTTCCTTAAGTTGATGAGTTGTCATCCCTAAAGGTTTTCTCCTTATCCAGTCCCTTGTCCCATTGTCCCTAAATGTACTCAGTTGACACATGTGGAAGCAGTTCCCCCTGTCATTTGGGAGGTGCCAATTTACTTCTGTGAGAGACAGCCTGGTTTTCACATTACACTGGCAACTATCCTGGACTTTAAAAAAACAGCTGTGTGGTTGCCAGCTGACCTGCTTTCAACCAAGCAGCTGCTGCTTAAAGTCAGGGTAGAGTTTGTAAATCCTAGGGGACTGAAAGTTGCTTCATGCCCACCTTTGTTTGGGAATATGAAATGTCCAGGTTATGAATTGCTTCAACTTCTGATCGAATCACAGCAGATGATGTTCTGGCTGGCTGGTCGAAACCGACTCACCTGAAGAGCAGGCTAGATGGATGTGTGTGTGCACACCAACAGTTGTATGAATCTGATTATCCTCCTACTTCTCAACAATTGCTCACCAGGATCACATTAGTGAATTTTTGTGAGAGAAACACCTGTCTTTTCCCAGTTATTTTTGAAGGAAGACAGTGGGAATATAAACAGGAATCTTTTTTGTGGGAAATGGTGTTGAATGGCATATTTTTGTTGATGAGAAAGAGAGGAGGCCAAGTCACATGGTTCCATACAAACACAAGCTCAAACACACACACACGCACACACACACACAGACACACGCACACACGGAGCTGTTTCACATGGAGTGACTGTAACTATGGATTTAGATATCTTTATTTCTGTCTTCATGAAATAAACTCTAAAAACCATGGAATAAACTCCATTTATTTTTGCTCTTTTTACCTCCTCACCTGTACACTGCACAGTAATTTAGCTCCCCAGGACAGCTTTTAAGATTCTAATCTTGTTCCTGTCCGGCACTTTCCTCACAGCAGTAAGGAAAGGATTGGCATTCCTCCACTATTGTATATAAAGGAGAATCCGTTCTTGGAAATAAGAGCATTGTTTATGTTGAAATTCCCTTAGCTTAGCTGAACCTTCGATTATATCGCCCATTCAGATAACCAGATTTTTACCCCCTGTGGTCTGTTTCCATTCTCAGAGAATTGTCAACAATTTATTTCTGCTCTGGCGATTATTTTCATGAGTGAGAGAAAGGGAGACATCTGGGAAGATTTTGATAACTGAGTCATGTATATAAAACTCTAAGCACACTTTTAAAAGACACCATGTGAGAAAATATAGCTTTTCCTAAAACATAACAAATTGAACTTAGTTACTGCTGAGGTGGCATTTGTAAGCTGTGACGATTTCTTTATATGAATTGCACTGTTAACTTGATTCCAGATATCATGGAAAAACACTTACTTGTAGCTCATAAATCTGAGGAATATTCTTATTTGAAAAAATCCAGTGTGATTTTTATAATTTCTCATGGATCCCAAATGCAAACTAAATAATTCTGTTATTTTAGTGGAAGTCTGGTGAATTTAGAAATAGATTGTATAGATTTGATCTAAAAGTGGTGTGTCAGTTTTATGCAACATAATACTGACAGTGTAAATCCCCAACCACCAATTAAGATATGTCATTTAATTTTGTAGCATTTTGTTTCTCCTATATATTTACTCTATTTATTAGACACTTTCATCCAGAAGCAGTAGAACGTTGGCAAAGACATGTATTGGTCAGTATATTTCACTTAATGGGAAACACTTCTGATTATGCATCCAGAAATTGGGGAAATGTTGCTTCATATACTGTCATTCCCATTGCTGAGTGTTTACAAAGGCCAGAGAATATTCAAAATTGCAAAGGCAATTGTTTTTTTGGGGGGGAGGGTTTTGTTAAGTTCCATGTTTATGGCATTGTGTACAAAATGCACATAAAAGGCATTTTCTTATCTATTCCTGTTATATTAGAGAAGTTCATGCCCCGCTCTTAGCATTTTCCAACACAGCTGTAGAGTAGTTTAAAGCCTATTTTTTAAATAAGTGATGCTCAATTTGTCTTTGATGATCCGGATGATTCAGGTGAGATGGGAGCACGGTCGGGCCCTTATTTGCATAAAAATTAATCACAGAAAAATGTAAATTGATAAAATTTTGCCTGGCTTTTTCCCCCTATTTGAGAACCCGTGGATGGCTCCCAGAAGCAATCATCTCAGTATGGGGCCGCATTGGATGCTGTACAAATGATCACATTTGTGTTGAATACTCACTCATTTAAATGTCAGCACTGATGGGGCGGTACATCAGTAGAAAAAATGAAAAATAAATACACAGCAGCTGAAGACTATCAAATCCATGGGCACTCTTTAGAGATATATGATCTAATGTGAAAAAATTGCAGATTAATTATCCTTTTTGCAAAATGGTAATTGTTTTAGTATCACACCAGAAAAAATCTACAATTTATTTGGAATCAAACAAAAAACAGTAATGTTAAATACGTCATTACATCATTGTGTTTATTAGAAGCCTGCAATTAATTCCTAAGACTCCTTTGGTCTTTAAAGCTGCATAAAACGAAACAAAAGAATGTTGGTATTAATTTTCAAACAACTGCTTATCCTTCACATCAGTCTGATTTGTGTGAAAAGGAGGCAATGTTATGAAGTTTAGTGGATATTGTATATTAACTTAATTTCATTGTGTTGCTGACACTTCTGATAATATAGTCACACATCCCATTAAAATTGTAATGTTAAAATTTGAAGATTTTTGTTCAGTGGTGTGTAACTTTAACTCACTGTTGAAGAGGTTGCAGAGTGTCTTCTTAACAAAAGATGCTTTAAGAAAAACAACAGCAATACTGGGGAAAATAGTCAGAAATTCTTTGTGAGACCCCCAAAATGGAAATCCTTTGGACTGCCCTTAGTGTGCCATTATGTGCATGTGTTTTCACACATGTAATTTATGTGAATATTCAAGGTTCAGAATTCATGTTTAGCTATTTTAAGGAAAACAGTAAAATCCTAAAATTTTAAAAAATAAAAACAGTTATGAGTGATGTCATTTTTCACTCTAAAAGGTGGGTGACAGGCATGGCTATTATTATCTTTACAGTTTCTATGATCCATTTATCTTTGTTCCTATATAGCTCTCCTTGGCTACTATGTTCCAGCTGCTTTGGCGTTCTCAGTGTGCGGTTTCCACGCAGCATTCTAGTACAGATGGAGGTTAGGTTCCTCCTTATTATTCTATAACTTTAGCATAGATTTTAAATGATTGAAACGTTGAACACAGCTTCATTAGCCGGGGAAAGCAAAGTTAAAACACAGCCTTTCCACCCGCTAACTTACAAAACTCCCATTGAATTAATGTTACTTTAACCAAAGTCGATCATGGCAACATGCTAAAAATATTTTGAAGTGGTTGAAATCTACTGTTATTACCAGAGGTGCTTCCTGCATAGCTTAGAGAAGGGGAAATTGAAATTGACCAACACTTAGAGACCATGCCTTTTTTTTTGAGATTAAATATAATTTGGTATATGGAAAGAACAGCTAACACTATGGGCCACACATCATTTAATGCCATTTAACAATAACTTAACATTTAACACTGGAAGTCAGCCCTTCCAGAGTGCCAAGAGCCAGACACCCTTCTATTCTTTTACAAAAATGATGTGTTGCATCTTCGTAACAACTCCCTGAAATAGGTATCTTGTTATCCCAAGAGTGACATGCCCAAGGTCACCCAGCTAGTCAGAGGTGAAGCCAAGTTTTAATCCCGGGGGTCTGGCATCAAAATGTTTGTTTTCCTCCACTCAGCTCTGCTGACAAATGCCTGGTGGGCACCTCTAGGTGCCAGGTCTGGTGCCAGGTGGAGCCCTGGCAAAAAAAAAAGCTTTATTTTTGCAAATTTAAAATTTTCTTCTTATAACTGAAGTTTGAATCTGTTTTCATTTTAAGTGACACATCTTAAAATTTCATTTCATTAAGGACTTTATTTCAAAAATTACATTTTATGTCATTTTCAGACTAAAAAAAGAACAGCTTTCTTTGGCAACTTCAAGATATCTCATGAATGTTCACCATTTTTCTGGAGAATGTTGATATGGATCATTAAAAACAATAAAAGCAGTCCTTGTCCAACTTAACAGAATTGGTCATTATTAGACTATTTAGGAAAGCCCAAGTGCCCCATTCTTTTCTCTTTCCCTGGTATATTTTATTTATTTTCTTAAATGTTTATTTTTGAGAGAAAGAGAGCACGAGCAGGGGAGGTACAGAAAGTGAAGGGGACAGAGGATCCAAAGCAAGCTTCACACTTGACAGCGGAGAGCCTGATGTGGGGCTCAAACTCACGAATCATGAGATCATGACCTGAGCCGAAGTCAGACATTCAACCAACTGAGCCACCCAGGTGCCCCTCCCTGGAACATAGTGGTTCATGTAAGAGCATTACTTTCATTCATTTATCCATCCATACACCCACTCACTTATTCAATCAAGTCTCCTCTAAAATGTGCGGGATTAGGATGAAAGCACATGTCCATTCTTTGTCCCACCCACACAGAACTATCCTTTGGACGTTTTCAGTACTAGTCACTGCACACCAGCAGCATGATCTGCTTTTAGGATAGAATGAAGGAGGAGGTTGGTCCTCGCCCTGGAAGCAAGTTTGAGGCTTTTGGCCAGGGAACCTTGTGGTCTCAGAGAATGGGCTAGAAGTGGGGAGGAGACACAGAGGCTCCAGGTGGGCACCTCCTCTTGGCTCCACGGACTCTTCACCGACTGAGAGAAGCAGGAAAAGGGAAAAAGTGAGGCCCAGGGCAGAAGCCCTTGGTTGCCCAAGACTGCAGTGGTCTTCAGTGGTACTGAATTCTACAAATGTTTATTCAGGGCACACTCTGTACCAGATTCTGTCCTAAGCACTGGGTTGCACTGAAACAAAACAGACAACATCCTTATGTCTAGTAGAAATAGACATCATTTCTTATACACTAAATTTTATGCTTCCCATGGCATCATGCTGTGGCTGATGTAAGATTGTTCACTGTGTATTTGTTTAGAGTTTCCTTTGTATAAATCACTGCATTAGAAGAAAAATGCAAAGGACCCTTTAGAGAGGCTCAGAGACAATGGGAACTTGCTATTTCTTCTTGTGTCTCAGAACAAAATTCTCAGTTTTGCTGTGATAGAACAAAGGTACATCCATCTTACATCCTGATTTTAACAGTTTACTCAACAGACTTACTTGGTGCCTTCTTAATGACAGTCACACTTTAAATGAATTGTTAAAATTGTAGCACAAACCGGGTTATTTCCTCAGCATTCAAAGCTCAATATATCTAAAGGGTATTTTCCTGTGTTGTTCATGTGATTCACTGAGCTGTAGGAATCTGAGTTTTCTGTGAGTTCTTCTTAAGACTTATGATTTGTACAAGCTGAATAGGTCTTACTGGACCTCCTTCCCCTCATTAAGAAATGATAGGCTAGATGAAATAGCCCATATGTTCCTCTCAGATCCAAGAGAAGAATCATTTGGACCTAAAGCCTGGAAAGAATCATCTAGACCTAAAGCCTGTGCCCTTGGTCACAGTAATGAGAAAGAAAACATTATGAAGTAGTTGGTGAATCATAAAGGTCATATATGAAAGACCCACAGCTAGTATCACCCTCAATGGGGAAAACTGAGAGCTTTTCCCCCAAGGTCAGGAACACAACAGGGATGTCCACTGCACCACTGTTGTTCAGTATAGTATTGGAGATCCTGGCCTCAGCAATCAGACAACAAAAAGAAATAAAAGGCATCCAAATCAGTAAGGAAGAAGTCAAACTTTCACTCTTTGCAAATGGCATGATACTTTATGTAGAAAAATGGAAAGACTCCACCAAAAAATTACTAGAACTGATAGGTGAACTCAGCAAAGTCACAGGATATAAAATCAATGTACAGATATCTGTTGCCTTTCTATACACCAATGATGAAGCAGAAGAAAATGAAATCAAGGAATCGATCCCATTTACAACTGCACCAAAAACCATAAGATACCTAGGAGTGAACTTAACCAAAGAGGTAAAAGATCTGTACACTGAAAACTATAGAACACTTATGAAAGAAATTGAAGAAGACACTAAGAAATGTAAAAGCATCCCATGCTAATGGATTGGAAGAACAACTATTATTAAAATGTTGATACTACCCAAAGCAATCTACACATTCAATGCAATCCCCATCAAAATAACAACAGCATTTTTCACAGAGCTGGAACAAACAATCTAAAATTTGTATGGAACCAGAATAGACCCTGAATAGCCAAAGTAGTGCGGAAAAGGAAAAGCAAAACAGGAGGCATCACAATTCCAGACTTCAAGCTATATTACAAAGCTGTAATCATCAGGGCAGTATGATACTGGCACAAAAACAGACACATAGATGAATGGAACAGAATAGAGAGCCCAGAAATGGACCCACAACTATATGGTCAACTAATTTTCAACAAAGCAGGAAAGAGTATCCAATGGAAAACGATCTCTTCAACAAATGGTGTTGGGAAAACTGGACAGTAACATGCACAAGAATGAAACTGGACCACTGTCTTACACCATACTCAAAAGTAAATTCGAAATGGATGAAAGACCTAAACGTAAGACAGGAAACCATCAAAATCCTAGAGGAGAACACAAAGCAGCAACCTCTTTGACCTTAGCCGCAGCAACTTCTTACTAGACACATCTGCCAAAGCAAAGGAAACAAAGTAAAAATGAGCTGTTGGGACTTCATCAAGATGAAAAGCTCTTGCAGAGCAAAGGAAACAATCAACAAAACTAAAAGGCAACACAAAGAATGGGAGAAGATACTTGCAAATGACATATCAGATAAAGGGCTACTATCCAAATTCTATAAAGAATTTATCAAACTCAACACTCCTCCCCCCAAAAAATAATGATAATCCACTTAAGAAATCAGCAGAAGACATGAACAGATGCTTCTCCAAAGAAAACATACAAATAACTACCAGATACATGAAAAGATGCTCAACATCACTCATCATCAGGGAAATACAAATCAAAAACACAACGAGATACCACCTCACACCTGTCAGATTGGTTAAAACTAACAATTCAGGAAACAACAGATGGTGAGGATGCGGAGAAAGTGGAACCCTCTTGTGCTGTTTGTGGGAACGCAAACTAGTGCAGCCACTCTGGAAAACAGTGTGGAAATTCCTCAGAAAGTTAAAGATGGAACTCCCCTACGACCCAGCAATTGCACTACTAAGTATTTATCCAAATGATACCAAAATGCTGATTTGAAGGGGCACATGCACCCCAATGTTTATAGCAGCAGTATCAACAACAGCCAAATTATATAAAGAGCCCAAATATCCACCGACTGACAAATGGATAAAGAAGATGTGGTGTGTGTGTATACATATATATATATGTATACATATATATATATATATGTATACACACACACACACACACACACACACACACACTGGAATGTTATTAGCCATCAAAAAGAATGAAAACTTGCCATTTGCAAAGATGTGGATGGAACTAGAGTGTATTATGCTAAGTGAAAAAAGTCAGCCAGAGGAAGACAAATACCATATGATTTCACTCACATATGTGGAATTTAAAGAAAAAAGATGAACATAGGAGAAGGGAAGGAGGAATAAAATAAAATAAAAACAGAGAGGGAGGCAAACCATAAGAGATTCTTAACTATAGAGAACAAATTGAAGGTTGCTGGCAGGGAGGTGGGTGGGAGGATGAGCTAAATGGGTGATGGGCATTAAGGAGGGCACTTGTGGTGAGCACTGGGTGTTATATGTAAGTGATGGATTACTAAATTCTCCTAAAACCAATACTACTCTGTATGTTAACTAACTTGAATTTAAATAAAATATTGGAATGGCACCGGGTAGCTCAGACAGTTAAGTGATTGACTCTTGATTTCGGTTTAGGTCATGATCTCACAATTCCTGAGATCGAGCTCCACAATTGGTGTGGAACCTGCTTAAGATTCTCTGTCTCCTTCTTCCTCTGCCCCTCCCCTGCATGCTATAAATAAATAAATAAATAAATAAATAAATAAATATCTTAGAAAGAAAGAAAAAAAAAAGGAGTTGGTGAGATGCATTGAAGCTTCCTTCATCATAAACTCAGTTTTTCACCATACCTTTAAGTAGTGCAGAAATGCAGGATTTATGCATTCCCATCAGTTATTTGAATATATCTGGATGGGTCACCTAATCCTACTGATCAATATCTACCTGATTTTAATACTTTCTTTATGGCCTCATTTGGAGGATAACATGACATTAAAGTGCTTGAGAGTCAGGGCGACTGGGTGGCTCAGTTGGTTACGGTTCTGAC
This sequence comes from Felis catus, assembly GCF_018350175.1. Taxonomy (NCBI): domain Eukaryota; kingdom Metazoa; phylum Chordata; class Mammalia; order Carnivora; family Felidae; genus Felis; species Felis catus. Next base: position 85,245,778 of record NC_058377.1, on the reverse strand, counting down.
TTCAGCTTAGGTCATGATCTCGCAGCCCGTGAGTCCAAGCCCCACATTGGGCTCTGTGCCGACAGACCAGAGCTTGGATCCTGCTTCAGATTCTGTGCCTCCCTCTCTCTCTGCCCTTCCCCTGCTCGTGCTCTCTCTTCTGTTTCAAAAATAAATAAACATTAAAAGAAAATAAAGTGCTTGAGAGTCAAGTGCTTCTCCATGATGACCTGTGGGGTGCCACAAGCCTGATCCCAAAACATAGAGGCCATGCCATGGTCTTACCACAATCACAGTAATGGAGTTGAAAGAGAAGGGGAAAGAGAGAAGGAAAGAGGGCCTCAGTTGAGTTTATATCTAGCATTGGCCAAAGGGATTCTTTGCACAATTTTATTTGAGGATTTAGTATTTAAACATTTGCCACTTAGGAAACATAATAAATTGTGAGAATGGGAATCTTGAGTGAAGGTATCCCGTAGATGATTAACTTTTTAGCTATACGGTGGTCATTACAGACCCATTTAGTCAATTGAGGCCATTTATGTGGGCAGAGAGGTTCCTGATCTATTTCTTAAATCATTCTCTAAATTATAAACAAAATACTTTTACTTTTCTTCTTTAACTCATGCACTGTTCTATCCCATGGGAATCAATTAAAACTGGTTTTCCCCCCATTTATATCCCTCTATTCTCAACTTCTGACAAACTATCTGCCTCTTACATCTTACTGCTTTCTCTTATGCTGTATTGCAGTGTCGTGCTATTGAGCTCTTCAAATGTGGTTGGTATGCCTGATGAATACATTTTTTATTTTACTTAATTTCAGTTCATTCAAATTATGTTTAAAGAGCCACATGTGGTTAGTGGCTACTATATGGGACAGCACAGCAGTGTAGAATCATATTTTACCATGTATATCCTGTCCATCCAAATAGGAAGGTCAAGCATTACATTTTTATACTTCTCTTTAAATACTCACAAAATTTAGCACAGGGCTATGTATATGCAGTATATGTAGGTCCTTGATGATTATGCTTGTATTTTAAAGATCATAAGGAATTAATCACTTATAAATATAGAGGAACTCTAAATTTAGACCCTTTGAATTCGAACTAGATAACTCCCCTCTAACCTTTACTCTTCTCTTCTTATAGGAAATATTATTTAGTGTCTCACATTTTGAGATACTATGTCAGATTCTGAAAGCCATGCACTTAATGGGCAGGATCCTAGTCCTCACAAACCTTGTAGCTTAGTAAATGAATAGAAAATTAAATTGTTGTTAGTTATGTCTTAGGTGAATCTTGTTAAAAAGGTCTAATGTAGTGAGAAGGTCACACTAAGCCTTGTGATCCATGCCAGAATAGGTAGACTACTCATGATTGATGTGGATGCCTATATAACAGAGAACTACTTTTTATTTTGGTCACTTCTCAAATCAGAGTTATTTTATTTTATTTTATTTTGTTTTATTTTATTTTACAAAGTTTATTTATTTATTTAAATAATCTCTATACCCAACATGGGGCTAAAACTCACAATCCACAAGATCAAGAGTTACAGGCTCTTCTGACTGAGCAAGCCTGGTGCCCCAGGTTAAGTAATTATAAACACTATGGCCCAAACCATAGATATTGACTTAATGACTTATTTTACAAAAAATAATTCCAATTGACTCTACTCCTTTAGAAAACAATATGGCAATATGCATCAAGAATTTTAAATGTTGATGTTCTTTGACTTAGCTGTTATATTTCTAAAAGTCTTGTAGAAAGAAGGAATCCTAAATATTGAAGGAGAAAAAGCTTTATGAACAGATATATCTATTTCAGTGTTTCATATAATTGTAAAAATTACAAACAACCTAAACACTTAATAGTAAGGAATTGGCTACGAAATCTAGGGTTTAGTTTTGATGAACTTTTGTGTAGTTACTAAGAATGATAATTATGAAAAACATGAAGATAATGAAAAATATAATGTAAATGTTATAAGTTAGTTTAAAGCATAACAGGACAAAAAATGCAGGATATAAAGTTTTATATGTAGTTTGATTATAATTTTATATCTTTTTAATGAAAAGTAATGAATGAAAACCACTCCCACAAAGTCTACGGTAGAAAAGACTACATGGAGAGGAATACACCAGTATAAATTATAAAATCTCAACTCACATACTTATTCTAGAAAACAGAAACAATTAGTGTTGATCTTTTTAACTTATTTTGAAGATTATGTACTAATTTTCTGTGCCTGCTGTAACAAATTGCCACAAACAAATTAACACAATGGTGTTATCAGGGCTCTATGGGAACAATCCATTCTTTGCCCAGCCTAGCTTCTGATAGCTGCTGACATTCCTTGGTTTGTGGCCTTATCATTCCAATCTCTCCTTCCTCCATGGTTATGTTGTCTTCTCCTCTTCTGTAGAATCAAATTTTTCTCTGCCTCTTGTAAAAACACTGGTGATTACATTCAGGGCCCATTGAGGTAAATCGGGATAATCTTTCCATCTCAAAATCCTTAATCACATCTGCAAAGCCTGTTTTTGCCTTATAAAGTAGCATTTTCATGTTTCAGGGATTTGGACATGGTTGTCTTTATTCAGCCTACCACAGATTTTAATGTACTGACTTTTTGTTTTGCAAATATTGCAAAGGCCTTGGCCAAACAAGTAAATATTAACTTGAACATAAAGAAATTATATGGTAATGATGGAATTTCAGGACCTAGTTTTGAGAAATGGTTTTGAGTAGGGGGCCATTCTGTTATCTGCCAAATCATATTATGCAAGTTATCTCTTACTGTACTTATATGTAAGAGAAATCTTGAATATTTATTTATATTCTCTCATTATAGATTTAAGAATTCAAGAATTTTGAGTATCAGTATATGGAGAATTGGGACCCTAGAATTCACCAGCTAGATTTTTATTTTTATTTATTTTTAAGGTTTATTTAGAGAGAGAGAGAGAGAGCGCATGTGTGAGTGGGAAGAGGGGGCAGCAGAGAGAATCCCATGACCCTGGGGTCATAACCTGAGCTGAAATCAAGAGTCAGACACTTAACTGACTGAGCCACCCAGGCACCCCTAGATTTTTAAATATAGTCCAGGTTAGCTCATTCATTCATAAATAAGTGGGCAGAGATTGTCCTATTGGCCAGTCTCTGAGTCCTGGAAAATCAACTTCCCATTTCCTCCACACTGACCTCCTCCACTCCACACACTACACACCCCTCAAGAATACTCAGTGATTCTCTGGTCAGTTCTCTGTAGTACCTTGTGTAACCCCCTATGATTGATTGCCCTGGTCACTTTGTATTTCTGTTGTTTGTTCCATTGGTCCATCTTCCACCCACTGGGACTCCTCAGGGGTAGAAATGTGTTAGTTCCTGGATGCCTGGCACCCAGAAGAATAAATGTGGAAATGTGTTGGATGATGCTCCCAAACCAACTTTAGGCAAAAGATCCTTGTTGTTATTTGATTAGAATTGTGGGCTTCCTATTGATATTCTTTTTTTCCCCAGTGCTCTCATATATTATCATTTTTTTTTTCTGGATAACTGTTCCTGACTTTTTCCATTTGGATCCTCGACTGTTTTCTTCTTTCCCTCTAAGTTACTGGTTCTTCTGTTTTTCAGGATCTTTGTTTGATGTAGAACTAAAATGTGACTCACAATAGACAATATCTAGACCTTAAAAGCTATTTGGAAAAATATATCTGAAGAGGAAATTCTTATGAAAAGCTATTACTCACTTCTCATGACTGTAATTTCTGAGTAGTGATGTAGTGATCACTAAAGTCCATCCCCCAATTCCCTGGGAGGCCATACTGTATCACCCTTAGACCAGGCAACTGGGGTCCATCATTATAATGCTAACATTGCTGAATAGCTATCACTCACTGCCTTTAAAAGAATTCCTTAAAGAATCAGAGAAACTACTGTTAGATAAACCAGTGGGTGGACATTAAAGAAAGGAAAGGATGGGAGCTGATGAAGGCAGCAATGAGAATTAGAAAAGAGGTGAGTTATCAGTGGTAGCAGCAACCCTTAACCCATAAAAGTTCCTCAGAGGTAAACAGCAGAGAAAGCAGTAAATGTTTGAGAGAAAGAACAGGAAAAAGTAAAAGACTAGAACAATAGAAATGACTAAGTTATACTAGAAAACATGTACACCAAACTGCTGTGACAGACTCCAAATCTTTTAGGCATATACAGAGGCTCATTTCTCTTTGCATGGTTGTTTATAGACGGAACTACAGGGCTGGTAGGCAGCCCTCCATTCTTATCATGTGGCCTCTACCAAGGAGTCTAAAGTGGCTGTTCCAGCTTTTGCCATCTTCCAGCCAGAGGGATGGAGAAAAGAAAGGAGCCATACCCACTCACAGCTCATTTGGCTAGAACTTTGCTACCTGGCTACACTAAAATGCAAGCAAATCTTGTAGCTAGGCAGCCATGTGCCTGTCCAAAAATCAATTACTACTGAAGGAAAGGAGAATTATTTGGAGGATAACTATTTCTTCCTGATATGGAAAAACAGAGGCAATCAGGAGTTGTACATGGTGAAATACGTTCAGCAAAAGGGTTGGCTAGACATAACAAGGGCAGGGAAATGAAAAGCTGTAGATATAAATTACTCTCTTCTAGCCAAAACTCTGTGTTTTTACTCAAAGTATCATATATTTTGTAGTTATTCTATAATACCAAAAATTGTATTCTTTCTCCATTTTTTGAAATGGCATCTGTTTTCTTCTCCTTCACTGTTCCAAACTCATGGGAGTTTCATGTATTTAAAATGCATGCCTCCTTTAAGGATTTCCTCCCCTACCCCCCCCCCCCAACAGTTTCTTTCCATAACATAAAGCTCATTTTATTTTCTTTACATTAGTTGTAACTGTTTTAGTTTCTATTGAGAGTGCCATTTTTTATTACATATTGTATTGTTTTCAGAAACTTCACCAGATATAATTTTTGCTTCATCCTAAAATGCAGCACCTTTTCTGAGGGCAGAAGCCCTCTCTAACTTCTTTTAGATTCCTTATAGTGCCTGGCATAGAGCTGGGGAGAAAGAGCAGGCACTCAACAGACAGTTATTCGTTTGTCTTATTTGCACAAAAATCAATGCAAGAACTTCAGAAAGCTTATCCCCCAAAGAGCTGAGGTACCAAAGCTAACCTATCAGGCCCAGATCAGAGACAAATGAAACAGATTCAGGAATGCAGAGATCACACAGGGTTCCACTGTAAGCAAGTATTGTTGAAGGAAGAATGGATTTTTTTTTATTTGTTTACAAATCTTGTACTTGATAGAGATTTTACTGTAGTTGCTAAGAGAGCTTTGCTTTTACACAAGTATGAAACTCTCTGAGTATGGGAGATAATGATAGGTTTTTAGTGCTGAATATAGATTACTTCTATGTATCCAGAATCTAAATAACCAGGAAGCTCAACCAACTAGAAAAACAAAACAAAATAGCTCAGGTCAAAGACTTATTTTAAAAAGCAAAATTACAAGAGATGTCAGATTTGGGTTTATATCCATTTGTATATCCATTTACTTTTATACGTTAAATACATACATATTGCTGGCAATTACCGTTACTGTACTATGGGTTTCCACCATGTTTCATTGTTGATCTTAAAAAAATAACTTTGGATTGTGTTAAAGGGCTTAATTAATTAATTATATTGAACTGAGAAGAATATAAAATTATGGAAATTTTTATGAAATCAATATTACTTTCAGTGTAATTTCTAGACCAATTTCTCATTCTTAGACATTCCTAGTTATGCAAGATAGAGCCATGAGCATAAAGTTCTCCTTCTTAGCCCCTCATTGCCATTAAAATCCAATCTCTGTCTTAACTAATTTGCTAGTTGTTAAAATAATGTAAAGAGATGGTAGAAATATAGAATAAGAATAAGAGATAAATAAGAATATATAACACAGATGAACAAATTCCAACTGTACTTATTAGTTTGTATAAAATATTCCAGAAATAAAATAAAATAATGTTTAATATGCAAATTTTCTTGATTTTTATACATTTTGGCTTGTAAATTAATGATACTCCAATCTTCAGTGCCCTGTTTCTGTTCAGGTAAAGTTACTTAAAATTTAAATCTCCAAAATATTTATATAAACTACTAAATTTACCTTTAATATTCAGTGCAACTTGCAAAATAGATGTAGCCTAAAATATTTCATGCAGTGGTACTGGTATAAGACTAGAGTGTGACATTTGACGGCTTCAAGTTTCCATGCATGTATCTAATCTTTTAACCCTTATACAGTGTTTAAAATGAGTAGCTTTTGTGCATGGTTCTGATTTTAAATGATTTCTTCCCTGTCTAGAGGACTAGAATGATACAAAGCTTCAAAAACAGTTCAAATCCATGGGAATCTGTTGTGCTATTATTAAATCCCATCAAAGTAGGTAGTAGTTGTTGTTGTTGTTATTAATAGTATTATTTACAATCTACTCATTTCTTTCTCATATCCGTTTTTTTTCAGACATGGGGTACTTAAAGCTAGTCTTACAAACTGATTTCTATCAAAATCAATGTATGAAATATATGAGAGTTTTATACGAATAGTGTGCCATTTGTTGTTTCTGAGGAACCATGCAATTTTAAATTAATTATGGATGCATTCTAAGTGGTCTAATCTGTGGCTTAGATGACCTTAAAAGCTGAAAAGTGACCTGTTAAAGAAATAAATAGGTCCTCACCCAAAGCAAAGAGTTAAAGTGTTTCTCTGATGGTTGGAGGGTATGAATCTGATAGTTTTCACATGTATGTTTCTTAGACACTGCTGCTTTGAGATAGAATTTGCCAGAGTATTTACAATTTACTCTATCAGATCCAAAATATATACTGTATCATATTTTCTTATTATGTTTATTACATTGTTGGAAACAACATAATATTGTCCTGATAGAATATGAAAAAGACAATTTGCTCTTCAACTGCAATACATTTTAGGTTTGTTTTTATTTTACTATTAATTGCTAAGAGTATAAAATAATACCTTTCTATCACAGTGCATACAGTCTTGCACAATTTCTCATAGCCTGCCACAACACTGAAGTTCCATCAAAGGTGCTGAACTCCAAAAATATTATCTAAAGTGTTTTTGTTTCCCATTTCTTTATAAAATTAATTGACTAGAGCATTCTGTGTATGAGTCCATTAATCAGACTGAATTGATATGATCTATCCTGGACCTAGTTTTTGAGGGAGGAGGTATGGGTCAACTGAAATACTGAATGATTCTGATTTTTTATCTTTTAGGCTCAGTTAAATCCAGGAGGATATTTTAACTTTGGTCATACTCCTATCCATGGGGGTAGATGCTCATTAAGTTTCATAAATAGACTTTTTATCTTTAATGGAAAGTCATGGTTAATACAGACACTATTTTAACTAAATAAACCTGCTTTTGAACCTTATTTGGCTGTCTTGTAGGGTATGTATATAGGTGTGTGTTTTCAAGTAGGGCTTCCAAAGTCTGAGATGTTTTGTTTTATATAATGTTTCTATTAAAAACACCTAATTGTTCAAGAATACCCTTTTTTACACTAAAGAGAAGAAGGGAAAATATTAAATAGAGATAAATTCTTCAGGGGCCAGAAAAAGGCTGCCTGCAAGCATTGCATGAATCGCTGTCTCCACCTAGTGTAGGCTTTCAGGAATTAAGATTCTGGGTCCATAACAATGCTGTAAAGTTCGGATTTATGTTATGCACTTGTACAGTCATTACGGCTGGGCCTGCTGGTGCCATTACAGTTAAGGGTCTGTCAGCTCTTCATTTATAAGACAGAATATTAAGATGCCTATTGCTTTTACATAAAAACTCATACTGTGCTGGAACTCTGAAATCTAATGGCCTTTGCTCTATGCGAATGTTTATTAATAATGTAAGTTGAACTTGATCAGCTCCTTTTAAAGACACTTTGTTGGGCTGAAGTTATATAGGAACTGCGACCAGAAGACTGAATGTTTTTCCTTGAAAGAACCTTAGAATTAAACTAAAAAATAAGTTTCTACCCATACATTCATACAAGTATGCTTCTGTAAATTATAAGCATATTGTATATTATGGTTGAAGTTTTATTTTTGAATCCTCACACTTGAAGATTAAGTCCTGTCCCAACCCCTTTGCCAAGATATTGTTTAAATTCAGTTTAAGTGTGGAGGTTCCTCAGAAAATTAAAAATAGACCTACCCTATGACCCAGCAATAGCACTGTTAGGAATTTACCCAAGGGATACAGGAGTACAGATGCATAGGGGCACTTGTACCCCAATGTTTATAGCAGCACTCTCAACAATAGCCAAATTATGGAAAGAGCCTAAATGTCCATCAACTGATGAATGGATAAAGAAATTGTGGTTTATACACACAATGGAGTACTACATGGCAATGAGAAAGAACGAAATATGGCCCTTTGTAGCAACGTGGATGCAACTGGAGAGTGTGATGCTAAGTGAAATAAGCCATACAGAGAGAGACAGATACCATATGTTTTCACTCTTATGTGGATCCTGAGAAATTTAACAGAAACCCATGGGGGAGGGGAAGGAAAAAAAAAAGAGGTTAGAGTGGGAGAGAGCCGAAGCATAAGAGATTCTTAAAAACTGAGAACAAACTGAGGGTTGACGGGGGGTGGGAGGGAAGAGAGGGTGGGTGATGGGTATTGAGGAGGGCACCTTTTGGGATGAGCACTGGGTGTTGTATGGGAACCAATTTGACAATAAATTTCATATATTGGAAAAAAAATAAAATAAAAATAAAAAAATAAAAAAAATAAATAAATTCAGTTTAGACTCTTTTATGAATAGATACCTGACCCAAGAGTATGGCTGGCGAAATATTTAAATTGCCTCTCCCTACGCCTTCCTTTGGAGTTTTCATTCTAGTCTCCTCGAAAACAATGCTGTCTGGGGCGGCATTTCTATATGCTAAGGTTTTATTAGGAAGTGCTGTTCTAGGTCAGCAAAGTGGAAGGAAAATGAGAGTGTGGCAGGGATGGAGGGAAATAATGATACATGCTCCTGTTCTCAGTCTTGAAGAAAGCTTTCCAGTACATCAGGGATTGCTTTTTAAAAACAGAGTTGGCTCCTATTGCAGAGTATGATCTATCTTACTCCAGAATGCCAGAGTTTACCTGTAATAAGAGTATTGGGCTTACCAGAGATTTAATGCAGCATCCTCACCACTTCAGATATCTCCAGAGCCACTGAATGTACCAGGTTGTAACATCCAGGTGACAGGGAGGCTTGTACTACCACTTGGACCTGCTTCAGATTCCTGTCGTGCTGTGGACGCCTGTTGAAATTGACAGCCTTCTGGGTTATCTGGTAAAAGGATCAGAGCAGTATTTTTCAAGTGTGGTACAGTGATGTTTCTAAAATCCACAAGAACCCATTAGTGCTGTGTCTTTTGTTGTTGTTGCTGTAGTAAGAGGTACAAAATGCAACAAATTAACATTTATCTTAGAGGAATATCCCTACATATATCAGACTAATGGACATCTAAAAACTCCATTGATGTAGCAAACCCTTATTGCCCACCCTCTGGCAAGGAAGAGGAGACTAACAATTTGGCTACTAATATAGGAGAAAACCAAGAGAATGTGATTTCATGGAAGTTAAGGGAAATCAAGTCAAGTGAAGAAAGTGTTTTCAGGGAAAAATGACCATTTGTTAGACATTGCTGTTCAGGTGTATCTTCAGAAATGACTTTTGCCTTTTGTAATGTGAAAATCCTAATGGGCAGTTTTATTGGGGTTTCAGAGATGAAAATCTAACTGGAATTGGTCTAAGAGAAAAGAAGAGAAGAGGAAATGAGTCTTTTAAGGAATTTTCTATAAAGGAAAACAATGAAATAAGGCAATAACTGAAGGTGGTTGTGGGGTGTAGAGAAGGTTCTTTTCTTTCTTTCTTTCTTTCTTTCTTTCTTTCTTTCTTTCTTTCTTTCTTTCTTTCTTTCCTTCCTTCCTTCCTTCCTTCCTTCCTTCCTTCCTTCCTTCCTTCCTTCCTTTGTTTCTTTTTATTTTTTTTGTATGTCAGACCTGGCAGATATTATGCATATGGAATGACCCAGAGGGCAGGAAAGTTAATAGTGCAGGGCAGAAACAAAGTCCTAGATGAGAGAGGATAAGGATCTAGGCCACAGGCCAAAGTTTTGGCCTTAGACTAGAGCCAAACAGCTCCACTCTAGCTAGTCCAGAGGGAGGGAGTCGGGAAGATTTGCTGATGGGAAGGTGAAGAAGGTCTCTTTTGAACACTTGTGTTTTGTCAGTGAAATAAGATCTCCAACAGCCCTGAGCAATGGATGACAGAGTGTGGGAGGTTTAATGAGAAGGAAATGGTGTGCTTCTCAGAGGCCTGGAGTCATAGGGCTAGAGGAAGGCAGTGGGATGCCCCAGAAGTCCTAAGGACCCACTTGAGGTTTGCGGTTGTACATTTAAAAATAGTGCTTGTCAACACTATTGGATCTGATGCTCCCTTTGTATAACAAATATTTTGTAATCCTAAAATATTATTTTACTATCCCAAAATACAATTTGTAGTTAAGATAGCCTAAGCACCAATATAATTTCCAAAGAAATGCCTGTCTAGTAACAATAACTATAGTAAAAGAAAAATAATTTAAAAATAAAAGTAATATATATTTCAATATAATTTCTCAGTACAGTGATACTAGATAACATGACTAAGTTTGCAGATTCTTATTCCTATGCAAATACCAGCTAAATGTATGAACTATAAATGCCAAATGATACAGTTGTGTTATACTGGTGACTCAAAAACCATGAATGTTAGTGTCATTAGTGATAGGATTTTTCCAAACGAGTAAATGACACATGAAGCATCAAAGTTACCCTCTTTGAGATATTTTTTTAAAGGTTTATTTATTTATTTTGAGAGAGACAGAGACAGCACAAGTTGGGTAGAGGCAGAGAGAGAGAGAGAGAGACCGAGAGAGACAGAGAATCCCAAACAAGCGCCACAGTGTCAGCCTGGAGCCCCATGCAGGGCTCAAATTCATGAAGCCCTGAGATCATGACCTGAGCTAAAACAAAGAGTTGGACGCTTAACCGACTGAGACACTCAGGCACCCCTCCCTTTTTGAGATATTAGAGGGAGTTGCATTTCTAGAAAATTTGATGTGTATTATAATCGAGCAAAAATACTTTATTATAAAATGTAGTTTGGTTTTAGGCATTTATAAATAGATATTGATCTAACATGAACATTCGGAGGGAAATTTGCAAGTGTAGAATGCAGGACAAACTTTCTTTGTGTAAGACTTTCCCACACTTTGAAGGACATTTGGTATTCTTGGTCCCCTGCCAGGTGAAATGACAGCAATGTCTTCCAATCATTGTGAGAACCAAAAAGTTCTTAAATTCTCAAAACTCTCTGTAATATATCCATACCACCTCCCGTTCTCATTGTTCTCTGTTGATCTATTGCAATTCCATGAATGGAATCTTTAATGTGTTTTCTCTAGCCACTGTCGACTATTAAGGTATAGGCTTTCAGTATGTAGAGAATTGGACCAGGGTTGGTTTCTATTTTTTAAAACTTGAGTACAAAAACAGAAAGAGTAGGGCAATGAGTCAGGACAAGAGCATGACTGTAATGCTGGATTATGGATTCTAGCTCAGTATAGAGGGAAGAGTGGACTTGGTAGGGAGGTATGGAATGTGACAAGGTGATAGAAAAAATGGTTTGGAACATTTGGTAGAGTGAAGAATTGTTAGAGTGGGCTACCTAAATATGTGAACTAGAGAAAATGGAGATGGTGGTGAGAAGGTGGGCTTCTTGCACTTGAAATTTTAGCAGTGGTACTGTTATTTGTAATGACCAGTTTAAGGCTGTATCCATGGGAAGGGTTTAAGATGGAGTTAAGATGGAGTTAAGATTATTGGAGGCACTGAGAGGCCAGGGGGGATTGTCTACTTAGATATTTAAAAGATGTTGAATGATTACCAGAACAGAGGGGGAAAGAGCAAAAGCAATGCAGGATGGTAAAATCTTTAATAAATGAGCAGGAAGGGTACAGAGGAACTGATATGAATGCAATAAGGAAGGATAATAGGTGCTCTGGTCTACTGGAATGTGCTTCAAAGCAAAGACCTTTGGAGGAGGATGCAGGAACAATAGTCTGGAAGTGGTGACGAGGAGCAAGAAAGAGAGCTTCCACACACACCTCCAGATAATTTAGTTTTCCTTTAGCATAAGAATCAAAATTTGTTTTTTATTTTTATTTTAAAGTTTATTTATTTTGAGAGAGAGAGAGAGAGCACAAGCAGGGAAGGGGCAGAGAGAGAGAGGGAGAGAGAGAACGGTTCTCAGGAATTGTGATATCATGACCTGAGTCAGAGCCAAGAGTCAGATGCTTATCTAACTGAGCCACCCTGGCTCCCCTAGAGAGATTTTCAATAGAAGCACATCTTTAGGAGATTGCCAGGTATTCAGAAAAATAAAAATCGATGTGAACTAATTATGTGTTCCTGTCATTTTCACCAGCAACAGCAGGAGTTTACTACCTTCCGATGTTACTCATTTTCCTATAGTTCAAATATGTTGTCTAAAAGAATGAGCTTTCCGTTTCCCCTTAGACTTCATTTCAAGTGGTTGGGTATTTATTGTATGTAGCTAACATTCTGGGGGCATCAAACTAAAACATATGATTTCACTGAGAAATATAACACAGGGGTTATATGCCCTGGCTTCTAAGAGCCTTCAACTTGGTTCCACCTGGTTCCATGTTGGTAAGGAACAGGTCTTTCCTGTCACCCCACCCCTCACCATCAGGCCCCAAGAATTTCCATCAATCTTATGGGAAATCTGGGCCCTTGAACATAAGATTGAGTACTGCAGTTGGTTCTGATGGGGACGGGCTATTTCAGAAAACTTTTAAGCTCAGATGACCATCACATGTGCTCAAAAAGTGTAGGTGATGGGCTGCTTCTTGTATTCTCATTCATTAATCAGTGATTTGTTATTTTAATAAATGTCCATCATTTTATTTCTAGACTCTGTATGACTTAGCTATAGTGATTATTCTCTTGCCATAGTGTTAAATTTTATTGGCTAATATTGATTTAGAAATTTTACCTCTTTAAGTAAAATTGCTGTATTACTTCTTAATTACCAGTGGTGGACTTTATTATGAAGCTTATCTCTCCTTCGTGGAATAAATGAACTAGTTTTCTCTATCTTTATGATTTAAAATATTTTATATAGCATGAAAATGATCTGTTCCATGACCTGTGGAGTTATGCAAGCAAGAGCATGCTCTGTATTTTCTGTTTCAAGTCTAGGAGTTTTTTTTTTAATTTTATTTATTTCATCAGAATTTTTGCGTTTATTAAACTACACATGCATAATATATTCTTTAAGCCCTTTCTATGCTAAATATTTAGCTCAGTTTTCCTGTTTGGATTGTAATATATTAATCTAGTTTTATTTGCAAGAGATTTGCTATTTTACTTTTATTTCAAAAACTTTTTTTTGAATCATTCTACTGATGTTCTGTTTTTTAATTTATTTATTTATATTTAAATATTATTTCCTTTCATGTATTTTCCGTGGGACAATTTTATATATACATTAAAATAATTGACTTGAATATTTATTAGTTCTTCTCAATTTTGCTTTTAATAAAAAAGCACCTAACATCATAAGTTAACTTTGATCTCATGACCCACTATGAAATCACGACCTGAGTGGAAATCAAGACTCAGACACTTAACCAACTGAGCCATCTAGGTGCCTCTAAAATTTTTACATTGTTAGTACATGGCAAATATTACAAATGTTCCAAGAATTGTTGAGAAAGAGGTATTTTCTGTTGGTAGGCTACAATGTATATAAACAAATGGTCATACTTAACATTTATTGCTTTTATCAGTCAGATATTTCATGTCCTTATGTGTTACTCTAGAAAAACTTTCCTGGTGGTTTATAATCTGTTGGTCTTGTAATGATGTCTCTCACAATAATTGTGTTTATGTCAGTTTCTCTTTGAATGTCTCTACAAAGCTTTGCTTGATTTTTTCTGTCAGTATTATTTTGTTATGTATGTCATTGCTATTATAAAATGGTTATTTACTTTGACTTTTCTTCAAATTCCACTGTCAGTTATAACACTGCCAATGTTTCCTTATTTAAAAAAAAATTATTCTTTCATTTTAAAATGGCTTTTTTGTATGTCTCTTGTACACAGCAAATGATCAGATTTGGGTTGTTAATTCAAACTGAACTTTGCCTAGTACATAGTAAGAAGTACTCAATAAATATTTTAAAATCATATTTAATCTTACTAAATTCCTTTTTGTCTCTTATTTTGTTTTAGGTGGGCCATAAAACACGAAGGGACTAATAAACCGGGCCAGTGGAAACATTCCAGAGTTGAAAATCCTCTCTGGAACAAGCTTACCTACATGTGGCCAGTTCTTCCCAGTGGCCAACTTAATAAGGTTTGTATTTAGTGTAAGACGTGGTTGTTAAGATTTACTTCTAGTCCCAACATGTGGTCAATTTTTCTGAAAATTTCCATGAAACTTGAATTACAGTTGTTAGGTGCAAGAGATCAATTAATTCTGTTGTTCTACCAATTCATTAGAAAGATGTGTCTGAGTCTTTCCTTATTGAAATGAATTTAGTTCATCTTGTACTCTGTCAAGTTTTTCTTTATGTATTGTGAAATTTGGCTCTTAGAAACACACATATTTGGAAATATTATTTCTCTCTCATGAATTGAAACTTTTATCATTCAGTAAAGATTCTCCCTAGCTCTAGTAAAAATCTCAATTATGCAATATTAATAGAAATTTCCCAGCTAATTATTATTTTTTTTATTTTTTACTTGCTTAATATATCTTCTTTCATTTCTTTTACTTTCTATATTTGTATATCCTGTTTTAGGAAGTTCCTTGGTATACAGTTAATATGAAAACAATTATCTGACAATCTTTAAACTAAAGGATTTGGTCTGTTCTATTTTTTGTCACAACAGATATTTTTGGATTATTATTTGCTTTCTATATGTCCTGGTTTTCTTATGTTTCATTTTTTCTCCATTTTTATGTTCTTTTAGATTGACTTTTTTTTCTTATTACATTTCCCCCTAGTAGAATTTGGAAATTATACACTCCATTTCCATTCTTTTGTGTTATTACTCTGAATGTTTAAGCTTGCATATGTAAGTGATCAAAATCTAAAGTAAACAAATATATTTACTCTTCTCCCAAACAATTGAGAACATTAGAATACCTTAACTTCAGTCACACAATTTGTAACATATGCTATTATTGCCATGAAATTTATCTTAAAAAAATTTTTTTAGGGGAGCCTGGGTGGCTCAGTCGGTTGAGCGTCCAACTTTGGCTCAGGTCATGATCTACAGTCTGTGAGTTCGAGCCCCGCATTGGACTCTGTGCTGACAGCTCAGAGCCTGGAGCCTGCTTTGGATTCTGTGTCTCCTTCTCTCTCTTCCCTTCCCCTATTCTGTGTCTCCTCTCTCTTCCCTTCCCCTACTCATGCTCTGTCTCTCTCTCTGTCAAAAATAAACATTAAAAAATTTTTTTTTAATTTTTTTTAACATTTATTCATTTTTGAGAGACAGAGCATGAGGGGAGGGGCAGAGAGAGAGGGAGACACAGAATCCAAAGCAGTCTCCAGGCTCTGAGCTGTCAGCACAACTCTGAGAGCTCAGAGTGCTGACAGTTGAGAGCCCGATGCAGGGCTCAAACCCATGAGCCCTGAGATCATGGCCTGAGCTGAAGTTGGATGCTTAACTGACTGAGCCACCCAGGCTTCCCTGAAATTTATCTTTTTAAAAATTTCCCCAAAATTTTAAATTCTTATATGTAGCAAATATTTATTTAGATTTAGCCCCATTCCTTCCCCCTCTTTATTGTTATAATTCCTTCTTCTATCTCAGTCCTTCCACCTGTGATTACTTTTCTTCTATCTAGCATACCCTTCTTTAAGTTATTGGTAACAAACTCTTTTCGTTTTTACTTATCTGAAAATGTCTTTCTTTTGCCCTCCTTTATATAAGGTATTTTCACTTAGTGAATGGAAGATGTCATCACTGACTTCTACCTTCCATTGTTGTTATTGAGCATCCATCTATCTTTCTAAATGTTAATCCCTTGAAGGTAATCTTTTCTCTGGCTACTTTTAGTGTCTTTCCTTTTCTTTGATATTTTTCAGCTTCACCACAAAATGTCTAAGGGAGGATTGCTTTTTATTTTTCCTGCTTGGGGTTCTTGAATCTATGGATTGGTACCATGCACCATTCCTGGAAATTTATCACCCATTGTCAAATAGTCTCTGTCCTATATCCCTTCATTCCATTCTTTACAGAAAACCCTGATTAGGTGTGAGCTAGAGCTTCTGATTTTGACCTCCATGCCTCCTAATCTCTCTTTTGTATTTCTCATGTCTTTGTCTCTTTATGGTACATTTTTGTATTGTGTTTTTAGGCATTTTTCTTTCAGATAATTAATTTTCTCTTTATCTTTATCTCATGTATTTTAAACTACAAGTGAGGGTCAACCTGTGTGGTATGAATTCTCAGTGAAGATTATTTTTCTCTTCTACACAGAGAAAATGTTTGAAATAATCTATTTTACTTGCAGCCACCTGGAGGGTATCATTTCTGGTTTGCCTTTTCAATGATATTTAACTTATCGTGACTCTTGTTTTATGAGGGGAGAGAGTTTTCTGTTAGACTTCCCACTTTGGGTAGGCCTTGATATTTGTCTGTTGTGTCCTTCCCCTGCAAGACAATGGAAGGAGAAACTCAAATTCATTGGGGTGTGTCAAATTTCCTAAAAATAAAATCCAGTTTCAGCATTTTGTTTACCTCTCTGGGTCCCTAGTATATTTTGCTTTATCCTCATGTCATTGATACATTCTAAAGATTTTTAGAACTATATTCTCCTGAATTTTTTAGTTGTTTTGTCATGCTTTCTGATTTCAATCAAGTTTTCTCTTTCCCTTAAGTCACAGTTGCCTATGCCTCCTCACTGATTAAATGAGTCTCAGCACTTTAGGAAAAAGACAGATGGAGTCTGAAGCCAAGAAGTCATTTACTTAGGCCCCAAAGATATTCTTATATTTAGACGTTCTTATATTTAGTAGTGAAGCAGCAGTCTAGATATGAGTTTTGTTAAGTGGGAAAGAAGTTCTTCCAAATACCAGAGGCTGTGGGTTGGGCAGCCTGAGTCAGTGACTAGGTAAACTATGTGTCTAAGACTCGTGTTTGCAGCACTAGTGAGAGCCAACATGGAGCCAAGGGCAGAGAGGTGGCACAAAGAGACCAATGGGACCAGAATAAGCCAAGGAAAAAAACTGCGAATTATACCAACTCACCAATTCTAGATTTTTCTCCAGAGGTTCAGGAAAAACAGAGGCTAAAACCCAGAGAGGAGACAGGATAACATACCCCTCAACTGATGGTGTTCAGATGCCAGCAGGTTGTCCAGTGGCCAAAGAGCACAAGAGGCCAATACACAGACGCCTCTGAGGATCAAGGCTGCGTACTCACCTGTAGACCATGGACCCCTATCCCAATGGTATACAGTTTATAGAATTTTCATCTACCTGAAACCACACTGAGGAAGGGGAAGGGAAGGGTATATCTCTGAAAGGAAACAACAGTTCTGGTAAAAATTTGAAACTTTAGTTTGGTTGAATATGTGAAAGGACACAGCTAAAAACAAAAACCAAAAAAGCTGTTTTAAACTGGCAGAAATTGGAACACCTCTAATTGGAATATCAAGCTTCCTACCACCCAGTGGGGTGGGAGGTGAACAGAGATGCCTCACAAGGAAGTGTTCTTTTGTAGGAAAAGAGAGAAAATTATAATAATTTCAAATTTCACAGCTATTGTGCCTACATCTTTAACTTCAGTATATAAGCAAAATAATTCAGTTAATTAATTAATTTATTTAAGTGATGCATGGTAATTATATTAGGAAACCTAAGTTAACCCTGTTCCTTTAAAATTTACCATTAAAAAATGCATTTTTGTGAATGGTCTGAGATTTGACAGCTACATGGTCTTAGGAATAAAAATGGACTACTGAAAAGTTCTCTAGCCATTCAAATAGAATAATAGCATTTGGGTGGAGAGATAAGACTGTACCCCAACAAAACTCTGGTCCTCACTGATAAACCAAAAGGAAAGGACTAAGGCATTAAATTAGCTAAAATAAGACAAATTGACCGTGTATTTCAAAATGACTCAGCCTAAGAGTACTCTTAGTTCTTGCAATGTTTGAGAAAGAGATGAAAACACTTACCAGGCAGGGAACTTTAAAAGTTCTTACTCAAATTAAATATAATCTGTTTTATATGGAGGAGTTCGAACTCACAAACTCATGAACTGTGAGATCATGACCTCAGCTGAAGTCAGACACTTAACCGACTGAGCCACCCATGCACCTCAGGATATCAGTACTCTTAAGATATGTTAAAACCTTATAAAATTATAAAGTTAATGAATTCTTTTTGTTTATTCTGTGACTAAATTCACTGGAATAATTTATCGGAACTCAAGCTATTTTCTTATCCCTTGGGAAAAAAGTTGTAAATTGAGAAGTTGTATTTTTAAACACTTAAAGGTAAGGAGCAATGGATTTTCATATTCAAGGATGAAATTGTTGGAAAAGTGAGATTAAAGAGACTTAAGATTTTGGAATGGGCCGGGGCGCCTGGGTGGCGCAGTCGGTTAAGCGTCCGACTTCAGCCAGGTCACGATCTCACGGTCTGTGAGTTCGAGCCTCGCGTCGGGCTCTGGGCTGATGGCTCAGAGCCTGGAGCCTGTTTCCGATTCTGTGTCTCCCTCTCTCTCTGCCCTTCCCCCGTTCATGCTCTGTCTCTCTCTGTCCCAAAAATAAATAAACGTTGAAAAAAAAAATTAAAAAAAAAAGATTTTGGAATGGGCCACTGGATAGTGATTTTTAGATTCCCAAATTATTAAAATGTAACTATTAGAAGAGCCCATTTTAAACAAAATAGTGAAAAGTAAACATTTTATTAATTTGTTAAGACATTAAAAAGGGGAAGTGTAAGAAGGCCCAAGCCAGGGAATTGAAGAATCCATTAGTTTATTATTAATAACACATAGATGAAGGAAGACCAGTATGATTAAGAAATTTAGATAACTAGTTAAGAGTTGGACTTTCCAAAGAAGCACAGCCTCTCTCTTGTCATGAGAGAGAGGTGAAAGAGAAAAAGCAGAATTATCAGCATAAGTGAGCACCGAGACCCATCTCCTGACAATGCAGCAACAGCATGGAATATTGTGAACACAGAGAAGACCAATAAAGAAATGAATGGGAACATAAGAATTCCAACGGAGAAAATGTTGGGGAGGAAATAGCTCTCCATGCTTATTAGTTAATTATACATGTTTTGTTGTCCTTCAAGATAATATTACGTTTCTTTGGGTTGTGTTCCATGGTGTCCCATAGAGAAGACCCTTGGGCTTACTTCATTTAACTGAAAAGCAAAGGAAGCTGTCTGAAGTCAGCAATTGGTTGGTACTGTGGGGCTACAGTTGCTGTCTGTAGCAATTTAGGAGCTTAGGAACTTTTTTAAACTTTTAGTTTAATTCCAGTTAGTTAACATACAGTGTAATATTAGTGTCAGGTGTACAACATAGTGATTCAGCAATTTCACACATCACCCTGTGTGCATCATGACAAGTGCACTCCTTAATCCCCATCACCTATTACCACCCCCCCCACCACCCCTTTGCTGACCGTCCGTTTGTTTTCTATCAATAAGAGTCTGTCCCTTTTTTTTTTAACTTTTTTTTAACGTTTATTTATTTTTGAGACAGAGAGAGACAGAGCACGAACGGGGGAGGGGCAGAGAGAGAGGGAAACACAGAATCGGAAGCAGGCTCCAGGCTCTGAGCCATCAGCTCAGTTCAAGCTTGGGGCTTGAACTCACGGACCGCGAGATCGCGACCTGAGCTGAAGTCGGATGCTTAACAGACTTAGCCACTCAGGCGCCCCAAGAGTCTGTCTCTTGATTTCTCTCTCTCTCTCTCATTTGTTTTGTTTCTTAAATTCCACATATGAATGAATTCATATGGTATTTGTCTTTCTCTGACTGACTTATTTAGCTTAGCATTATACTCTCTAGCTCCACCCATGTGGTTGCA
Source organism: Felis catus (assembly GCF_018350175.1). Taxonomy (NCBI): domain Eukaryota; kingdom Metazoa; phylum Chordata; class Mammalia; order Carnivora; family Felidae; genus Felis; species Felis catus. Next base: position 85,225,593 of record NC_058377.1, on the reverse strand, counting down.
AATGGCAAGATTTCATTATTTTTTATGGGTGAATAATATTCCATTATATATATATATATATATATATATGTGTGTGTGTGTATACATATATATACATATATGTATATATATATATATATATATATGTATATATATGTATACACACACACACACACATACACACACACACACCACATCTTTGCTTCCCAACATCTTTTTTATCCACTCATCAATCGATGGATACTTGGCCTGCTTCCATATCTTGGCTATTTTAAATAATGCTGCTATAAACATAAGGGTGCATGTATCCCTTGGAACTGATGGGTTTTTTTTTGTTTTGTTTTCTGTTTTTTGTATTCTTTGGGTAAATACCCAGTACTGTGATTGCAGGATTGTAGGGTAGTTCAATTTTCAACTTTCTGAGGAATCTCCATCCTGTTTCCCAGGGTGACTGCACCAGTTTGTATTCCTACCAACAGTGCAAGAGGATTCTTTCTCTCTCCACATCCTTGCCAACACCCGTTGTTTCCTGTGTTGTTGATTTTAGCTGTTTTGACAGGCATAAGGGGATGTCTCACTGTAGTTTTGATTTGCATTTCCCTAATGATAAGTGATGATGATCATCTTTTCACGTGTCTGTTGGCCATCTGTACATCTTCTTTGGAGAAATGTCTGTTTATGTCTTCTGCCGACTTTTGAATTGGATTATTTGGTTTTTAGGGTGTTAAGTTTTAGAAGTTCTTTATATAGTTTGGATACTAACCCTTTATTGATATGTCATTTACAAATATCTTCTCCCATTCCATAGGTTGCCTTTCAGTTTTGTTGATTTTTTTTTCACTGTGCAGAAGCTTTTTATTTGATGTAGTCCTAATAATTTATTTTTGCTTTTGTTTCTCTTGCCTCAGGAGACATTTTGAGAAAAAAATTGCTATAGCCAATGTCAGAGAAGTTACTGCCTGTGTTCTCTTCGAGGGTTTCTATGGTTTCAGGTCTCACATTTATGCCTTTAATCCATTTTGACTTCATTTTTAGGTATGGTATAAGAAAGTGGTCCAGTTTCATTCTTTTGCATGTTGCGTGCAGGTTTTTCAACACCATGTGTTAAAGAGACAGTTGTTGTCCCTTTGGATACTTTTTCCTGCTTTGTTGAGGATTAATTGACCATATAATTGAGGGTTTATTTCTGGGTTTTCTATTCTATTCTATTGATCTATGTGTCTATCTTTGTGCCAGTACCATACTCTTTTGATCACTACAGCTTTGTAACCTAACTTGAAGCTTGGAATTGTATACCTCCAGCTTTGCTTTTCTTTTTAAAGATTGCTTTGGCTATTTGGGATATTTTGTGGTTCCATACAAATTTTAGGAATATTTTTTTCTAGTTCTGTGAAAAATGCTCTTGGTATTTTGATAGGGATTGCATTACATGTGCAGATTGCTTTAGGTAGTATAGACATTTTAGCAATATTTGTTCTTCCAATCCATGAGCATGGGATGTCTTTCCATTTCTCTGTGTCCTATTCAATTTCTTTCATTACTGTTTTATAGATTTCAGAGTACAGGTCTTTCACCCATTTGGTTAGGTTTATTCCTAGGTATCTTATTATTTTGGTGCAATTGTAAATAGAATCATTTTTTTAAAATTTCTTTCTCTGCTGCTTCATTATTGGTGTATAGAAATACAACTGATTTCTGTACATTGATTTTGTACCCTCTGACTTTACTGAATTTGTTTATCAGTTCTAGCGGGTTTTTTTGGTGGAGTATTTCAGGTTCTCTGTCTATAGTATCATGTCACCTGCAAATAGTGGAAATTTTACTTCTTCCTTACTGATTTGGATGACTTTTATTTCTTTTTGTTGCCTAATTGCTGTGGCTAGGACTTCCAGTCAATGTGACAGTAATGAGAAGATTATTCTCCCTCATCTCTCCCATTTCATGATCATTTATGTCTAAAACTCGTGTAAATGTTGATTTTCTCTGAATTGCCTAAGATCTTTGTTGTAAAATAATTACAGGTAAGTTCTGAACTTCTTTCTTTTTTTTCACTTTTAGAGAGAGAGTGAGAGAGTGCTCACATGTGTACCTGCGCACACAAGCAAGGGAGGGGCAAAGGGAGGGAGAAAGAGAATTTTAAGCAGGCTCCACATCCAGAAGGGAGCCCAATGAGGGGCACAATCTCATGACCAGCCCTGAGATCATGACCTGAGCCAAAATCAAGAGTTGGACACTCAACCATCTGAGCTACTAGGTGCCCCAGTCCTGAATTTACTTCTTAAAGAAATTATGTAACTTCACTCTCACCATCCCTCACATTAAGTGAAATGTTTATATAATAGGAATGCCTCAAATGAAACTACACAATGAGTTTGTCATAACATATTTCTTTTCAGTAACTGTAGTAAGGGAGAACAGCCCCATATTCCTCCATTGATGATAGATACATATCTTTATATACACCTTATAGTCTGTCCTTTGCTTTTAAATTCCATGGAGGTAAAATGCCCTCAATGAAGGTCAGGAATACGGTAAAACTTTATTAATTCAAAGTTTGTTTGTTTAGAGGGGTGATGAGTTAGCCTCATTGTATTCCATCATTATAAACATATTTACTAAACAAAGTATTATATTACAATATAATGGAAAAAAGACTAAACTGAAAAGCACTCTACTCATGAGATTTTGAACATTTATTTACACTGTTTTTATCCTAATTAAATGCAATTCATTTTATTTATTCACTCATTTCGCAAATTAGAGCATTATCATAAGATACTGTTTCAGAATATTTAATTTTCACAACCTTCAGATTTTGTTTATAACATTTAAAGCACATTTTTGAACTATGTGTTTGTTCAATATATTTGCAAGATTCTAAATATTTTTCAAGAGAATATAAATTAGTAAATTTTCCTTATTATACTAGCTTTTAAAAACTGGTCTCTTTTCCATAAACTAAAGGCCATGCATTTTGGTCTGTATTATTCTCACATGCCAGCATGTCTCCCCAGCACACCTGGATCTTAGACACTGCTAGGATTCTAAGGCCACATCTGTAAGTGATTGTTTGAGCTTTCTGCCTGCCTATCATGACTTCTCCATCCTTTGGGTATTGGTACCCATATCCCCTTTAGGAAACTTCTTCCATTAATAGTTCATGCGGATTATGGTCTCATTGCTTGGGTTCCTCAGAAAGCAGAATCTGAGGCAAATGGCTTCTATGCTACTATCTCGTTAGGATGTGCGATCCCAGGGACAAGCAGGGAAGGAAGGAGAGCCAATAAGTGATGTGCTTTCAAGCTGTCTTTCAATAAGCCATTTAAACAGTGATTTTAGAAGAGTCTCTCCTGCAGGAGAAAAAAGAAAGAATTGATCCATTAACTTCCATCTCATTTGGGTCAAAGGTTTGCCCCAAGTTCACACAGAGAGAATGATGGCTCAAAAATTCAAATTCAGGAAGTCTGACTCCAGAGCCCAAGCTCTTAGCCACTTCACGAGATGCTCTTCTGAATGTTAGTGATAAGAACTAAGAAGAAAATAGAAGCAAGAATAGGGGATAGAGAATGTTGGTGGGGGGGGGGGGGAAGGTGAGGCAGGACAGGGTTTGGAAATTTCTGATTGCCTTGAGAAGCCTTTATTGAGGTGACACTTGAGTAAAGACCTGAAGAACAAACAGCTCCCTAGGGCAAGAACATGCCAAGAAATGCAAAGAGCCTGCAATGGTGTCTTTCAGGAACAATGAGGTAAATATGGCAGCAGTATTTGTGAGGGGGAGAGCAGTGGGAGATAAGGTCAGATGGGGTAGAGATCATGCAGAGCCTCGTAAGCTGTTTGAAAATCTTTGACTCTTACTGAGATGGGAGGGTGTGGAACAGAGTTAGAGGAGTGATGTGCTCTGACTTGAGTATAACAGGATCATTATAATAATGGAACAAAAGGGGGATCAGATGGAAGCAAGAATAAGCAGAAGAGTTTTGCAATTTGTAGGTAAGAGAAACTAGTGGACCAGCACTGTGGGAGTGGAGGTGTTTAAGAGTAGAACAGTCCTAGATATATTTTGAAAGTAGAAGCAGGTTTTGCTGATGGATTAAGTTAAAAAGAAATAAATAAATAATTACAAAAGGCCCAATATTGGGAAATTTAGATAGACATTTTAATTAACTCATGGGATAAAGAAGAAACCATGATGAAAAATTAAAAAAGAAATACTGTATTTAAGAACCAAAACAAAATGTGTGAGATGTAGCTGAAGTGTACTTGAAGGAAATGTACAACCTTAAATACTTAAATTGAAAAAGAAGAGAGGCTAAAAATTAATGAGATAAGCTTCCAATTTGAAAAGTCAGGAATATAATAGCAAAACAAACTCAAAGAATTAGAAGGAAAGACATAGAAAGTTATAAGAGCAGAAATTGATACGATACATACAAAACAAATCAACAAAGTCAAAAATTTGTTGCTTTGATATACCTGCCAAACTGATTAAGAACAAATAGTAAAGGTACATAATATTAGAAATAAAGGAAAGATACTGAGAGATTAAGGAGATAGTAAGAGGATAGTATAAGTAACTTTATGCTAATAAATATTATAACTTAGATAAATAGAATGGTCAACGTCCTGCACAGAAGTAACTTAGAATGGAGTCAAGAAGAAGCAAAAAGCCTGAATAATCCAATAATTGTGGAAGAAATAGAATCAATAGTTAAAATCTCCCCACCAAGAGAACACCAATACCAAGTAGATTTATTGGCAGATAAAAAAGAAGCAACACTGTCTAACTCATTTCATGAGGTTGGGATAAACTTAATACCAAAACTCGACAAAGTTAGTATAAGAAAACTACACATTAATTTCATTTATGAACATACATGCAAAAATCCTAACGTAAATACTAGCAAATTGAATTTAGTAATCTGTAAAAAAGATAAGACACTGTGACCAATTTAGATTGATCCACGAATGCAATATTAGTTTAAAATTTCAAAAAATTAGGGATGGCTGGGTGGCTCAGTCAGTTAAGCCTCTGACTTCAGTTCAGGTCATGATCTCCCAGTTTGTGAGTTCAAGCCCTGCGTTGGGCTCTGTGCTGACAGCATGTGAGCGTGGGGCCTGCTTCGGATTCTGTGTCTCTCTCTTCCCTTCCTCCACTCATGCTCTCTTTCTCTCTCAAAAATTAAATATTAAAGAAAAATTTTTTAAATTAATTAATGTAATTAACACAGAGCCGATGAAAGGATAAATAATCATAACAAACACATCTCAACAAATGCAGATAAAAAGATTTTTATATGACTCAATGGACATTCACAAAAAAAATCTTACCAAAATGGGATTGATAGGAAGTTATGCAGAGCATTAATATCCCACACAGACTTTTAGAAAACTAAGCAAGCTGATTCATAAATACGTATGAAATATTAAAGGGCCAAAAGAAGCCAATTTCCAAAGAATAATAAGGTGAGGGTAGTTGCCCTGTCAAATATCAAAACTTATCAAATATAAAGCTGTTGTAATCAAGGCAGTAGAGTCCTGTATAAGGATAGGGAAATCAACAATTGAAGAGAATAGAACACATAGAAATAGATGCACACTTAAATGGAATTGAGGTAGTTTACAGGATGGTCATTGCAGATTAATGGGGGATTAATTGCTGCCAGGACAATTATTTATGCAGATAGGGAAAAAAATGAAAGAATTTAGACCTTGCCTAACAACATCATCTCTGATCATCTGTCCCTCTGTTTACTCTTCTTCCACAAAAGTTTATTTTTGTGACTAGCCATACCATCCACCCAGTTGCTCAAACTACAAACCTGGGAGAAATCCTTGCCTCTTTTTACCACCCAAATAGCATGTTCTGTTAATCCTTAAGTCTCTTACCTACACTATGCCCTGTCTTTTTACCCATCCTTTACTGCACTAACTCCAACTGAAGCTTCAGATCTGCTACACTGCATTTTTAAGGTAGGTTCTCCTCCTGTGTGGTCCCATCACACCCAGTTCTCTGTTGCGGTTGTACACACACTATTGTAATTGCCAGTTTATTTCTAGGTAAGTTTTTGAGGCCATGCTGGAAATTCCTTGAGGAAGAGTATTCTGTCTTGTGCAGTTTTATTTCCAGTGCCTCCTACTGTGCCTGGAATATAGTAAACCATCAATCAATATTTAGAAAATGCATGAATTAATAAATAAATAAATGAATGAACGATACAAAGTAAGTGAGTTTGGCAACTGAAACATCTGAAATTTGTCTAAGTTCTTTTGTCCTCTCATTCTAGTTTTTGGAGAGCTCCTCAAATATATTCTTTTTGCCAAATAGATCTAGCTTAAGAGGATACTATCTCAGACTATTGTAAAACCACTCTTCGCACATTCTTCACATTGATTAAAGATACTTCACACACAAGCAAAAAGCATCCAGTTAATTCAGTTTTATCTTTTTAGAATGATGTTTCTCTGAGAAGAACTAAGTCCTCTATGCTGTGACACAACACAGGTTGTACGCACATTTTTAAACTGCTCATCTTAAAATGTTTCCTCTCTAATTAAGTAAAACATCACTTGGAATTGTCTGAGACATCTTAGGTGGCCAATACATTTTCTGATGTATGAACAAAAAAATTAAAGGTATAAGTTGTGTGTTTAAATTTTTTTTATATCTAGAAATGACTCTTCTTATTATCACATTCTTTGTCATTTTTTTCTGAAGGAGTTTGATTGGCCAATAGAAGGATTGCTGATTCCAAACAGTCCTCCCATGAAGAAATCCATCTGTAAGACCCCAGGGCCACCTGTCCCTGTGAGGCTGAGAGTTTTGCAGAATGGAGACAAGAATAAAAACAGAGCCATTGTTCTAATCAGTCCAGATGTCTCACCTGGACGGAAAATTCTGTAAGAACAACTTATTCATACTTCTTGTTTCTAATTTCTACAAATTTTTGTCTTCATTGTGTATGCTTTTCTGGGAGAATTCTGTGTTTGCTTGTTTATAAAAAGCAATCTGGGTCGTATCTTTTTATTATTTCATATACATTTATAAATAAAGATTTAACTTTTACGGACATTAATTTTTAAAGCAGTTTTTAAAAATATTTATTTTTGTGTGTGAGAGAGAGAGAAAGAGAGAGAGAATGAGTGGGGGAGGGGCAGAGAGAGAAGGGAACAGAGGATCTGAGGCTGGCCCTGCGCTGGACAACAAAGAGCCCATGAGGGGCTTGAACTCATGAACTGTGAGATCATGACTTGAGCTGAAGTCAGATGCTCAACCAACTGAGCCATACAGGCTCCCCATGTTTATTTTTAAAAAGGGTTCGCATGTTGATATTTGGAGATGAAAATAGAGACTAAGAATTAGTTAAAATTTGTTGGGAATTTAACCCTACTGATTTAGGCTAAGCACAGGAGAAAAGAATCAGAAATGAGTAATTCTGATCAAAAAAAGTTGTAGAATCAATGTCCATTTTGAATTAGCACTTTTGTTTTATTAATGTATCTCAAAATAACTGAGTTCATAAATGGCTTCTTAAACAGAATTGTGTAATTCCTTTTTAAATTATTATTGTACATTATTATTTACATTAAGATTTCTGGCATATTTAACATACAAATATAGTTCTCAAAATATAGCTTCATATAATTTATATCTCTGCCTTAGAATACCATTTTAAAAGCTTATCATCCTAGAAAAACATTGATCTGCAATTTAGCTTATGTTAAAAGATTGGAATAAAATCTCATACAGCCAATATTTCTCCAACATTGCAGAAAAATCACCTGCTGTATTTTCATTATGTTTTATGACAAAAGAAATCTCAGACCAGTGCAAAGCTGCGATGTAAAGAATGAGTTAAATACATTGTTTCTCATATTATTAGCAGTGATTTTACCTCTTGACCTTTCTTTTGAGATGTTTAGAATATTTGAGGCTGCTGATAATCATTTAATATTACTTCCTTCACATTGATTAAATATACTTCATACACCGCTGAACAATGAGTAACATTCAGTTCGGCTGTCCACTGAACTGCCTGTAAAGATGATAAAGTAAAAAATTAATCTTCAAAGTAAAGTCAAGCCTGAAATTGAAATCTTTGACGCATACACTTCATAATTAGCTCATTCAGCTAGATGTAAAATGTGAGGGTAATGCCCTTAAAGTAGTATATGACTTTTTTTTAACATCCAAAGTTAACAAATAATTTTTGTCCCTTCCTGTATTTATCTTTCTAACACTATATCCTTCAGTGTGGCTCCAAACTATATACAGATTTTATTTTTTCACATGAATGTTTTAAAATGCGTAGTTCAATCAGGTAATCCAAACATAATTTGAGAGATTTGTTAATGTCGACTATTCCAGTGAAAGTATATGAAGCCCTCTGTTATATTCATGGAACAGCATGCCCTAATTAATCAAGTATTCACTCTGTTCACTGCATAAATTAATTATTCCCAAATAATTAAAATACACTGGCATACACTTGACACTAACACTCTGCTAAACACACATTAATTTTTCTTGGTCGACTCAGAAAGTTTTCTACAGGATCCTCAATAGCCTTGTTTGCCCTCAGAGCTGTATGTAAGTACTGGTTAACAAAAGGTTCAAATGGAAAGATTTTAGCTAACCTTAAGGGGCAGATGCATTGCCCAGCTCCAAGGGCACTTTTCACATTGTATTCTATATAAATGGCAACCCAGAGTTGTGCAAAGTAGAAGTCCTGCTGTACTACTTTTAATATATCCAAGCTAAATATTTTTTCTTTCAGAAGAAATAAATGCTAGTGACATATAGGGGTTCATTACTTGCATTCACTTGAAAGGAAAGATAGTTGGGCTGTTTAGTGTCTACACACAAAATCAAGCTAGCATGATGAATACAGATTCCTTTTAACCAAATCCTATCCTAGTAGCGTGCTGTCCTTTAGTTACTTAATAAATCATTCTAGACAGTTTTGAGAGGAATTTGTTGTTGCTAGTTCCTTCATTTACAAAGCCAAAGGAAGGTCAAATATCATTTGTTTATTACTGAGTCCATCATTATTCTTGATGAGTAACAAGATCTTGTCAATTCATCTTGAATAGTGGCTGTCAAACTCATATAAATTAAAACCATTATGATTTCAAGGTGAATTTCATCTCTCAGAATAGTAGGTTAAACACGGAAAATTTTATAGTGTTTTTTTAAGGAATTGTAAGAAGAAAGGCTCAATGTGAAGCTATGTAATAAACTTTATATTTTTAATTTTTTTTATATTTTATGTATTTTTGGTAGACAGAGAGAGACAGAGCACAAGTCGGGGAGGGGCAGAGAGAGGAGACACAGAATCCGAAGCAGGCTCCAGGCTCCAAGCTGTCAGCACAGAGCCCGACCCGGGGCTCGAACTCACAAACTGCAAGATCGTGACCTGAGCCACAGTCAGTCGCTCAACCGACTGAGCCACCCAGGCACCCCTATAAACTTTATATTTTTAGATAATTTTAATGAGTACATTGTTAGTAAGTTATGATCCCTGGACTCATTCAAGCACCTTCATACAGTGTTTAAGGGTCTTTATGATTTGTTCCTGTGTATTATTTTTCTAGCTCTGTCTGTTATCAACACTCTCTCCAATTCCCACTCTTAAATCCCTGCCACTCCCTAACACCTTCCGTCTGCTTTAAAATTATAAAGGTCTTCTGGGAATGAGTTTGGATTTCATTTCTAGATGTTGACCCTAAACTTGACACTTCCCTTTCCACCCCTTAATTAGTTGTAGCTTGTTTCTCTACATTCTCCATTGCTTTGATCACCGTGGGCTTCTCCCCAACATAGCTCCTACCACTCTGTTGTGGTTATCTGCTTATGTTTCTACCCATGAGACAGAGAACAGGGACAATGTGTTCTTCATCCATATATGTGCTTTCTGCTATGGTCGGGTCATGGGACAGTGTGTTCTTGTCAATCAAATATTAAGCCATTTTATTCACCACATGACACAAGGCCCACAATAGGCCCTAAATTAGTGCTTACTGAATTCATTCACTTATTCATTCAGTCATCTATCTTTTTATTTATTATTAATTATATTTGATTACCATTTTTTGTGAATGAATGAATAACTATATTTGACCATATTTCTTTCATTTAATATTATATAGAGATTCTAAAACTATACCAGATAGTTTTCTAACTTAAAAATTTGAATAGTTATATATTAACAATTAAGCATTTTTTTTCTATGATCATTATTATTCACTTTCCAGTTTAAAATTTTTTAGGTTTGGATTGATAACATAAATAATACATGAATAAATATATGAGTATGAACAATATAGAAATAAAACATCATAGTCAAATGAATATACTCTGTACCTTTTATTTAAAATTGATAAATTCACATCTCAGAATGTTCAGCATTATTAGAAGAGGATTAAAATACTGAAAATTCATTTTCTTACATAAATTTCTCATAGTATAAATTTTTATGAAGCTTAATACTTAATTGCAATAGATTTTTTTAAGTTTATTAATTCTGAGAGAGAGAAAGAGCAAGTGTGAGGTGGGGGAGGGACAGAGAGAGAGAGAGGGAGAGAGAGAATCCCAAGCAAGCTCCTCACTGACAGTGCCTAGCTTGATGCAGGGCTCAATCTCACCAACTGTGACATTATGACCTGAGCCAAGATGAAGAGTTGGATGCTTACTGACTGAGCCACCCAGGTGGCCCTTTAATTGCAATAGTTCTTGAAATCCCATTTTTTAAGAAGGCATATGATTTTAGGACGAATTATGATAAATTAAAACCTAATGATGTTTTCACATATTTAAAGATGAAATGTAATTGACAATGTATACTGACATATCAGTCAAATCTTGGATCATTTGTTTCAGAAATGTTGACACTGAAAGGAAAAAGAATGTGAAAAACTACAATACTAAATATCCTGTAACAGAAACAATCCAGACTGAATTTCACCAACTTTTGGAGAGGTAAATACTTACTATCCTAAATGCAAAGGTATTTTCCATTCCAATGCCTGAATAGTTACGTAAAACACATAACACAAAATACATATGTTATCTGTATAAGAAAGCTCTTGTTAACATAATGATTCTGGAGTCTTTAATCTGTGAGATATATAAACTATGTGAGTTTATGATACTAGTGTTAGTTAATAAATTTTTGCTCCAAATTTCAAGGTCTGGCAATTTCCTTCCCCTAGCTTCTCAACTACCAATTCTGTAAATATAAATTAGTCCCACTTAAAAAAAAATCACAATTGTACAGCACTTTTCCTTGGTTTCTATTTGTTTGAATTGAGGTTAGTCGTTATCTACTTTAAAACAGTTTTTAATTGTCATCAATCCATATCATATTTGTGAAATGCATTGTAACTTTTCTTTTGATGAATACTTTCCTAACAAGAGTTACTCCATAGAATTCGATAACTGTTTAAAGGCAGAACACCAGGTATAAACATTTTTAAAAATGTCTTTTTTTTTTTAGTTTATTTATCTATTTATTTTGAGAGAGAGAGAGCACATGTGTGCACCGGGGATAGGCAGAGAGAGAGGGAAAGAGAGAATCCCAAGCAGGTTCTGCACTGACAGTGCCGAGTGTGGGGCTAAACTCACAAACTGTGAGATCACAACCTGAGCCAAAATCAAGAGTTGGACGCTTAACTGACTGAGCCACCCAGGCGCCCCCAAAATATGTCTTGTTGAATATGAGGGGGAGGTCTTACAGAATGCAAGGAAGATTATGCTGTTTTTTTTCTTTAATAATTCACTACAGATAGTTTTGATGATCGCTTCTTGTTGGTGGTAGTTCTTCCATCTCTAAGTCCTTCCATCTCAAAGGCAGATCTGGTAGTATGACAATCTACTAAATCTACTAAACATAGATTGTTTTTGTTGATACTTAAAGTTGCAGGTAACATGGAGTACTGAAAAGACTACTGGGTTGAGAGTCAAGGGGATTGATTTTAACCCCAGGTTTGCCAGTAACTAGCTGGAAAACTTCAGCAAAGCACTCCCCTTCTCGGAGTCCCATTTTCCTCCTTGTTAAACAGGATTGGTTGAAGAGCTAAAAGGAAAGCATTAAAGAATTTGATTCTTTTCAGTATCTGTTATGTTCACGTCATGTACATCAACCGCCATTAGATATTCTGGTGGAAATTAAAAAAAGGGAGGGGAAAGACATTCCTTGCTCTCAGAAAACTCCTAACTTGTTGGGAAGACAGTTTGCTTAGTGAAACAGTAAAAAAAAAAAAAAACAAAAAAAAAAAACCACACGGGCAGCATTTAATTGTGCAGAAGTGGAAATGATCAAGGGATCATTTTATACATGGCCAGGAAGGGGAAAGAACCTGGGAGGGGCAGCTCTTAGGGGAAGGCCACATGGAGAGGAGAGAAAAAGAGAAAGATACAAAAATATGGAGATAAGAAGCAAGAAGATAAAGAAAAGAAGAAAGCATGTATCCATAGCTTCTGTGGGTTTTGTTACTGTTTTGAAATAACTGGAAGGGTGTGGTGGGGCTCCTGGGATGGGCGTCCAGGCGAGCTATTGGAGGAAGTCTGCACTATTGCAGATCTGTAGCCATCTGCAGACCCTGGAGACACAGTTGCTCCCTCCCACCCCTGCCCTCCTCTCCCAGGGCATCCTGTGTTGTAGTGAAATACAGCCCTCATGGAGCCAGCTCCACTTACTGCTCCTCTCTCGACTCAGTCCTGAGAAAGCACAGAGATAAGACTCTGCTTTTCTGGACTCCCTGTAAATCTGAATAGGCCGTGTGGTTGCCAGTCCTAACTCCTGGTGTGTAAGTCAGAGGACCTTGGTTCTAGGACCTTTGCCTCCACATGACAGAGAAACCCTGGGCCACTTGCGAGCATCCAGCCTCAGTCTCCCCATTCTTTAGATCTAGTGTGTCATTATTCTATGATGATGGCCTCTCAGGAGGCTGTACAATGTTGTGAACGACTCAGATGTAGGTCGGAATTTCAGCTCTCCTCCTTGCTAGCTATGCAACCTTGGGCAAGGCAGTTCACCTTCAGGCTCAGTTTCCTCATCAGTGAAATGGGCCTCTCCGAAATGGTGTAAGAATTAGGTGAGAGTAGACATGAAATGCTTGCAGTGCTTGATCCATTTGAATAATGTGTTGCTGACATTTTATGTGCCAGGTGCTTTACCGATATCCACACATTTAATCTGTAAAACATCACTGTGAGATGAGTACTGCCATATCTGTCTTTTACTGATGGGGCAAATGAGGCTCAGAGAAATTAAGTGACTTCTTTGAAGTTAACATAGCCACTATAGGAGGGCTGGGATTTGAACCCAGGCAATGTGACTCCAGAGTCCACACTCCTTATTAGGCACTTAACAGCCAATTCTTTTCTTCTCTCTCCATTTATGTAGGCTGGCATGTGACTTAGAGGAATTAAATACAGAGGAAACAGCTTATCCCAGTCCTCTCTAACCCACCTACATGGGCCAATTAAATTCAGCACCATTAAAACCAGGGTTTCAAAAAAGGAAGGGAGATTTACCAACCACCCATCCCTTCTATTCTCCCACTCATTGTCCTAAAACAGGATATTACCATAGTCCAAATGTTCTCCAGGAAAATGTGAGTGGGATCAGATACGATAATGGTAACTCTTCTTAGGTTATGCTATAACTGCCTGGACCCACAAAGATGTCCATTTAGGGAAAGTAGAAGAAATCGGGTCGAGTCTTTGGGCAGCAAAGAAAGAATCAGACACATCTTGTGGCTGGGGGCTCAATCTTCCTACAGTTCTCTCCCACTCCCTCCCCAGCAACTCCTGTGGATGAGAAATGTGGCCAAGCCGGTCCATCAGCTTCCGGAGCTGTGACACGAGGTGTATTTCCTTCCAAGACCTCTCAGAGAAATGGAGTGCCTAATTATCTGCTCAATTGCTTTATCCCATCTGAGGATATAAAATTGAGAAATATTCTTCATACAGCTCAGCCTTCCTGATGAGCACAAAGTCACTTCTAATTCACTTACTATAGATAGTGCATTCTAATATAAAATATATGTAGCAAGAATCTTTTATACTTAATTGTTGCAAAGGCAGGATCACCTCAACAGTTTTCTCAATAGCCGCATCATATTCCTTAAACTCTCCCTCCTCTTCCCACAATTCCGCCTCCTTGCAGCTATCCTGAACTGGCTGGGTAATTTCCAGCCTCTCGTGCCTTCAGTCCATCTTCCACCTTTCTGACAGTTAACTTTCTAAAGAGCAGATCTGATAACACCACATTTCTTTCCTCTTATCTGAATGACTTCCTGCTGTTCATGGGATAGAGTACAAATTAATTAGTCTGGTATCTTAAGTGCTTTCCGTGTGTTCCTGTCTTCTTTTCTAGCTTCATCTGGCTCCTGCTCCTGTCTATACACTCAAGTCCAGCCATACGAAACTTCTCAAAGTCCTAACCCTTCTTGACAAACTCCTATTCACCTGTCAAAGACCAACCCAAAGGTCACTTCCTTAGATACAGGTTCCCTGGAGGAATTCATTGTGTTGTTTTTCCTGGGTTCTCACAACACCCTGGCCAGGTGCCTGTGACAGCACCCAGCCCTTTGTATTATACTTCAGTCGCTGACCTGTCTCTCCCCTGACTAGATAGGGAGCTCCTCAGGAAACGGGAAAACGTGCATTCATTTTGACAGCCATAGGGCAGGTCAAATGCTTGTTTGGGGCCTAGGAGGTGGAAATCACTGTTTTAATGTTTAACCAGGCTAAAAGTCCCTATTTGAAAGGGCGTTAAAGGGCTATAGAGATCACTTCTAATGGAGGGAGATGAGGAACTGCTTGGTGATGGATATGACTCTGGGGAAAGAATATAACTTCAGTAGAGAAAGCAAGGAAAGTGTTTTAGGTAGAAGGAAGAGCATGAGAAAAACAAAGACACAGATAGAAAGTATAGGGGCATATTGAAGAATGGAGAATCAGGAATAATATGCCTGCTTATTTGTTGATCGTGCCCAGCAGTGTGCTAAGCACTTCTCAAAATCAACCCTTAATCTTCACTAAAACCCTGGAAGATAAGAAATGTAGGCTTAGAGAGGTTAAATAATTTGCCTAAGTCCCCCAGCTTGTATAAGGAGAATGAGACTCCAAGAGCCTGATGGGCTCCAGGGCCTACCTCTTGACTGTCTCCACAGGTCTGCAGCACGAGTAGTTGTTAAAGACTTGATTTCTCATATTTTCTCTCTTCTTTGCCAGAAGCCTTCTGTATACAAGATGAATTTTTGTGTCTCTTACTACAGGTGCACTGAAATTTTAAATTTACCCTCTGCAGCTCGGAGATTGTTCAATGAAAAGGGAAAGGAAATCTTTGCCCTAAAAGACCTCCGAAGGGACGAATTGGTAAGGACATGCATGTGAAACTGGAAATGTTACTCCACACATACAACTAAAAGACAAATGTTTCAAAATGTGAAACTTCAGACATTTACCACTTCCCCCCTTATTTTCTCTCAGAATTGTCCTCACCCAGCAACCCTCACAAAGTAACACTGATCACTAGCTGTTGAGAGCTTACCATTAGGCATTATCCTCAGGGCTTTCTGAAAATGAGCTCATTTAATGCCCATCACAGCCCTGTGGGGTGGATGCCCTCACCACCCATTTTATAAATGAAGGTGGAGGTGGGGAGAAGACCAGATTATTAACCACTTGTAATTTCTGTCTTCTACTCTGAAGGAGATCCTCTCCTCTTTTTGAGGCCTTCCAAATGTAGTTGTTTAGTGATTTCTTACTAAGTGATAATTTCACTTTTTCAGAAAAAAATTGTATCTAGTGTTTCACATGCCCTATTTGGGTGGCTGGAGAAGGCTAAGAAGAAGGACTTTAGCAGCCCACTGTTATGGGATGGGAGTTGAGGTATCAGTTCGAAAAGAAAACCTGCCTGACTGATGCCTGAAATTCTTTGAGCAGAGAACCAAGCTCACACCATATTATCAGAAGTTAACTCAGGCTCTGAATGCAAAGACCTCTTGAGAGAATCTTTTTTTTTTTTATGTTTATTTATTTTTGAGAGAGACAGAGTGGGGGGAGGGGAGGGGCAGAGAGAGTTGGGGACAGAGGATCCAAAGCAGGCTCTGCACTGACAGCAGGAAGCCCAATGCCAGGCTCGAACTCACGAAATGAAACTAGAGATCATGACTTGAGCCACTTAACCGACTGAGCCACCCAGGTGTCACCCCCTCCCCCCCCGCCACCCCTTGAGGGAGTCTTAAACTGAAGTACCAGTGACCAATATCAGAAGCAGCATGACAGAGGGGAAAATCTGTGTCCTTGGAGTCTGGTAGATAGATCTCTTTTGAATTCCACTTCTCTCACTTCCAAGGTTTTAGTTTGTTGGTTTTCCTCTCCTTTGCTGCTGTGTTTATTCATTGTGTTATTGCAGAAAGAATTAGGTGGGTTGCATTAGACCATATGATACAAAAAGATAAAGGGAAGGGAAGGAAAAGTCTCTGAGGCCACTGAGGTGAAGGGAGGTAGGATGAATTTGGGAGTGACTGTTATAAGATCCTGTATATTTGCTAGAAACAAACCTGTCACTGAGCAGCCAACATAGAGATGAAAACGTCAACAGTTACATGATCAAGTGTGTACAGAGGAGAAAAGGAAGGCTGTTGTTCAAAAAGAAGTCTTCGAGAAAGTTGTCCCTGGGTCGTCATGCAGAGAATGTGTATAATCACTAGTGTGGGACCATGGAAGTGGCAGCACTGAGTGTCATTTTTCTTCTTAACTGAATGTTCTGCATATATCACCCTGTTTTTTCTTACTTCAAAGAAATATGAATTCATTTAAGACAGACATAGAAGCAACATGAAGAACAGGTATGATCTGTAATCTGAGCATCTAGAAATAACCACATTAACATATGACAGGTTCATCCATACCAGTCAGTCATTGTCAAACTTTTTCTGTAAAAGGTTAGTTTATAAATATTTACAGACCATATGGTCTCTATCGAAACATCACCTCTTGCCACTGTATGCACAAAAGCAGTCACAGCATGTACATGAATGGGCCTAACTGTGTTCTAATAAAACTCTATTTACAAAAACAGCAGCAGGCCAGATTTGGGCCTCAGCCCTAGTTTACAAACCCCTGATCTCTCCCTCCCTCCCTGTGTCCCTCCTTTCCTTTCTTTCTTCTTTCCTTCCTTCCTTTAACAAATTATTTATATAACTTTATTTTGAAAAATTACAGAGTTACAGGAAGTTGCAAAGATAGTATGGAGAAGTACTTTTTTTTTCCTTAGTATAAAACCCTTGAGATCTTTCAAAGTTGTTAGGTTTATCGATAGTTTTGCCTTTTTATCACTGAGTATTTGTCAATGGTGTCACAGTTTGCTTAACCATTTGCTGATTATAGGACATTGTGTTTGTACTTTGGGCTGATTTGGGCGATTACAAATAATCCTGCTGTGAAGAGTTGTACATGGGATCAGAGACTCATTTCTTTGCTAGGTATATGTTTCATGTGGAGAACGTTGGATCAATCCTGATGTGTCCGTTGCTCAGCAAAAGAAGCAAATCTTCCTGAGGAACTTAGCATCAGATATTTCTAAAATTCAAACTTTCTGCGGCATACATAAGATAGAGGGTAAGCATTGGGATTATTTACCATAAAATATATTGCCAAAATTAAATAGTTGATTCTGCCTTTTTTTTAATCCGTGCTTGTTTAAATAGGTCATATTTCACCCCTATATCCTGCTGTTTAGCTCTTTAAACTAATGTATGTATTTAACAGGATTGCATATTTTCATTCACACTACACAGTGATGTGCAAAGAAAGTGTAATTTATTTCGTCTTTAACAAATTCAGTCTTCCAGGGGTGCCTGGGTGACTCAGTCGGTTGAGCGTCCGACTTCGGCTCAGGTCATGATCTCCTAGTTTGTGAGTTTGAGCCCCACATTGGGCTCTGTGCTGATAGCTCAGAGCCTGGAGCCTGCTTCGGATTCTGTGTCTCCCTCTCTGCCCCTCTCCCACTCACACTCTGTCTCTGTCGGTCTCTCAAAAATTAATAAATGTTAACAAAATAAAAAAAAAAAGAAAAGTAAAACGAATTTAGTCTTCTTTGTTTTCCATTAAGGAAAACATAAAATGTCCGATCAGGTTTAAATTTTGGCCCATCCAACTAATTTAAATTGTCCCTTTAGGGAGAGCTTTCATATTTCCCATTCCCCAGAGTCTCCCTCAGTTCCTCTCTCAGATAGAAGGGAAGAACTTGGGGGACAGGGTGTCTTGCTTTCTGGGTCTTGCTGGCTGATATTCATGGCTGGGTGACCGTGTTCCATTCCTTTGGCCCAGACAATGCTTTGGATGGGAGGTGCTTCCTGCCTGACCCAGCCTTTCTGCTCTCTCTGGCCCTCTGAAGCCTGGCTGTGTCTGAGTGGTCATCTCTGAAATCTTTATTACAAGACCCCTTCACCCCTCCTTGGCAACTACTTCCGGAAACCTTCCCAGCATGACTGTCGGCACATCTTGGGTCATGGCCACACCCCTCAGAAACAAGATCCAGGTTGATACAACTGTACCTCAGATTGGAGTGGTGAAGGCAACTTGAGAGGTGACTCATCACAGTGTTCTCAACAATGAACAGTGTCCTCAGTGTTTCCTTGGTGTAGCGTAGGTACCTGAAGTGAAGCCTGTAGGGGGAATCATGATACCCAGTGCTGTTTTTCTGCTTTCCTCTGTCTTCTGTCTTAAATTCCCTCAGGCCCAGAAATGGTAGGTTTTCTCCAAGTCAACCTTGATGTTAAAGCTGATATGCTCAGTGGGAGCTAACAGTGTTTAGAAAAAACCTAAATCATGACAGTGTCATCCTGATTGACATGGCCTTTGTCTTATGGCAACATGCTGTACTTGAGTGTCACACTATCTTTGTATTTTGCTTTCCTTTTGTAATATTTCTTATCAACTTATGGTCTTCCTCCTTCCCTTAAGGCTACCCCAGGAACTAGGACAAAGGTCCTATGTATAGAACGACAAAAGAGAAAAATCACTAATATAATTTAAAACATTTCCCTGTTACATATATTGAATGCCGTACAGTAAGTTTTGCATGCAGCTTTCAAGGCTTTGGGGACTTCCACTGAGGAATTTAGGATCCTAGAGAATGATCTAGAGATATGTATGTAAATAATATGCCCATTTGAAAGGCTAGAATTTACAATAACTAACTAAATAACTAAATAACATTTTTTTGGAAACACCTATTTTTTAGTACTTTTTTTTTCCTTAGGCACTTTTTAAATCGAAAGTTAATTGATATATGGTGTTGTATTTGTTTCAAGTATATAATATAGTGATTTGATATTTGTATACATTATGAAATGGTCACTGCAATAAATCTAGTTACCATTTGTCACCATACAAAGTTGTTATAATATTATTGATGATATTCCCTATGCTGTACATTACATCCCCATGTCTTCTTTATTTTAGAACTGGAAGATTATACCTCTTAATCCCCTTTATCTATTCCATCCACCCTTCTACCCTTCTGACAATTATCAGTTTGTTCTCTGTATCTGTGAGTCTGTTTCAGTTTTGCTTTGTTTATTTTTTAGATTCTACACATGTCTTTCTCTCTCTGCCTTATTTTATGTAGCATTATACTCTGGAGGTACATCCATGTTGATGCAAATGGCAAGATCTCATTTTCTATGGCTGCATAATATTCCATTGTGTGTGTACGCACATGCACTTTTTATCCATTCATCTTCCCATGGACATTTAGATTGTTTCCATATCTTGGCTATTGTAAATACTGCTATGATCTACATAGGGGTACATATGTCTTTTCAAATTAGTGTTTTCATTTTCTTTGGATATATACCTAGAAGTGGAATTGCTAGACCATACAGTAGTTCTGTTTTTAACAGAGGAACCTCCATACTGTTTTCCGTAGTGGGTGCCCCAAAAGTACATCCCCACCAAGAGTGCACGAGGGCTGCCTTTTCTCCACATCTTTGCCAACATTTGTTATTTTTTTGTCTTTTTGATAATAGACATTCTGACAGATGTGAGCTGATATCTCAGTGAGGTTTTGATTTGCATTTCCCTGATGTTTAGTGATGCTGAGCATCTTTTCGTGTGTAGGTTGGCCATCTGTATGTCCTCTCTGGAAGAATGTCTGTTCGGGTCCTCTGCCCATTTTTTAATCAGATTTTTCAGGTATTGGATTTTATGAGTTCTTTGTATATTTTGGATATGAACCTCTATTTTTAGTACTTTTGACTGACAATATCTTGAGAGGAAGGAATCTACAAAAATTAAGTGAAATCCAATTTATTAAAGAACAACTATTAATTACAGTTAGAATGTGTTCTCTTAGGCCAAATAGTTGAAAATTGTCTGCATTTTTATTTTAACGTGTGTTTTCAAATTCCTGGTGTTCTGCGATCATAACTAATGTCCTTGCAATTTGCATGTTTCTGCTCAGCTCTTGTTTTAGAAGTGCAAAGTGACATTGTGTCTGGAGCCAAGCTTGCTGTGCATAAACCTGTAGCAATTTTTGGAGAAGAAAAGCAAATTATGGGACCAAAGGAAAAGCAAATGGAAAAAAATGCTTTAACAATGGAAAATGCTTCCAGTGAAATTCTGTAAGTAATCAGTGTGGCCAGAAAAGCTACCTGTTTCCTATTTGAACTCAGCTCATTAGCTCAATAACAGCACAGAGCCCATGCAGGGAACCCACACCGGGTTTGTGAAGTGTATGTCAGGTGAAGAGCTAGTAAATATTTAATTAGTTTTCTGTCCAAAAGATAGAGCTGGAGCTTCCATGTTCAGCCATCACAAGGATCTACTTTCAGCTATTTTGTTATTATATTACAGTTTTTAGAAGACTAGAATTTTGGAATTGCCAATTATTTGAGGAATTCATCATGTTTTGTCTCCATAAACGTTGATTCCAGGAACAATTAAATTAATATAGATTCAAGCTGGATTCATGTTAATATACAGTTGTCATCCTGGGTCACTGAAGTAGTTTTCTGATTGGTCTCTATCTCCATTTTCTCCAACTTCCAGTTCACCTCAAAGTTCCACCCACAGACAATCTTTCTAAAACCTAATCCTTTTTATACAGTTCTTCAGTGGCTACGTACTGCAGATAGAAAAAATACTTAGTCTGTAATCAAGCCCTTCTGACCTGAGTCCAGGCCTGTCATTGACCCTCATTTGCACCCCCAGGCCCACCTCCACTCCACACTTGTTTCTTCCTGACACATGAACTAAGCCCCAGCTCAGCAAGCTGTCACTGAACATGGCACATTCCATTTATGTACTATTGCACGCCTCTGAGCCACTTGTTTCTCTCCACCTGAAGTGCCTTGATCTGCCTGGTAGTCATCTGTGGAATGGTTCTTCATCATTGAAAACAATCATGGTAATGACTGCACACAGCAATGTGCCTATCAGTCCCCACCACCACACGCCCCTCCCCAACAACCAACAGCCTGGGAAATCCATGAGGGCAAAAACTCCTGTCCCACATGCTGTGTGAAGACCAGGATAGCTGCCTTTAATCATTTACTGAATAAATGAAGGAATGATTGAGTGAGTTTCCAAATTCTAAAGCCATATATGGCTAGTCAATTACCATTGTGATAATAGTGAATATTAATTTATATATCATTGTTACAAACTATTTAAAAATTTTTTTCAACGTTTTTTATTTATTTTTGGGACAGAGAGAGACAGAGCATGAACGGGGGAGGGGCAGAGAGAGAGGGAGACACAGAATCGGAAACAGGCTCCAGGCTCCGAGCCATCAGCCCAGAGCCCGACGCGAGGCTCGAACTCACGGACCACGAGATCATGACCTGGCTGAAGTCGGACGCTTAACCGACTGCGCCACCCAGGCGCCCCTGTTACAAACTATTTTAAAAGACTGCTTCTACCCCTCAATTATAAGGATATCAACTCAAATATAAGGACATTTTAGGAAACAAACCCCTCATTGTTGAATGATTCATCTAGTCTCATGTCCTGACACTAACAAAGGCATCAGAAGGCCTTTTTCAGAAAGAGATGATTTGATCTACATGGTATATTCCTCAATGGCTAGAGAATTTCTTAAGAATGTATCATCTAGCCTCTGAATTATTAGACTGCACATGGGAAAAAAGTACACAGAAAGTAAGAAAAAAGAAAGAACATTTCTGAGAGCAAAGATCTACATTGTTCTAACTTATAGATTTCATCAGGTCCTGGAGTCCTTTAGGTAGAAGTGATTGAGTCCACTCA
The DNA here is from genome assembly GCF_018350175.1 of Felis catus. NCBI lineage: Eukaryota > Metazoa > Chordata > Mammalia > Carnivora > Felidae > Felis > Felis catus. Next base: position 85,203,329 of record NC_058377.1, on the reverse strand, counting down.
GAACATAAGGCAGGAATCTCTTGCACCTTCCAGATAGGCTCTTTTGATCACATCTTTTCTTGAATACTCATAGTAACAGGGACATCGCTAGTTTGAATTTTTTTTTTTCAACGTTTATTCATTTTTGGGACAGAGAGAGACAGAGCATGAACGGGGGAGGGGCGGAGAGAGAGGGAGACACAGAATTGGAAACAGGCTCCAGGCTCTGAGCCATCAGCCCAGAGCCTGACGCGGGGCTCGAACTCACGGACCGCGAGATCGTGACCTGGCTGAAGTCGGATGCTTAACCAACTGCGTCACCCAGGCGCCCCGGGACATCACTAGTTTGTAAGGCAGACCATTCTAATGTTGAAATTTAGAATGTCTCCATCCTATGATTTCATTTTTTTCTCTGTCCATACCATTCCTCTCTACTTAAAAGTCCTTAAGAACACAATTCATATGGGATCCTGGGAAGATGGCAGTGTTGGAGGATTCTGGGTTCACTGCGCATCCTGCTGATCACTTAGATTCCACCTACACCTGCCTAAATAACCCAGAAAACTACCAGAAGACTAGCAGAACGGAGTCTCTGGAGCCAAGCACAGATGAGAGGCCCACGGAAGAGGAGGAGGAAGAGAGAGGGAAAGGTGCTGAAGGTGTACTTGAAGAAATAATAGCTGAGAACTTCCCGGATCTGGGGAAGGAAAAAGGCATTGAAATCCAAGAGGCACAGAGAACTCCCTTCAGACCTAACTTGAATTGATCTTCTGCATGACATATCATAGTGAAACTGGCAAAATACAAGGATAAAGAGAAAATTCTGAAAGCAGCTAGAGAGAAACGTGCTTTAACATATAAAGGGAGACCTATAAGACTCGTGACCGATCTCTCTACTGAAACTTGGCAGGCCAGAAAGGAAGGGCAGGAGATCTTCAATGTGATGAACAGAAAAAACATGCAGCCGAGAATCCTTTATCCAGCAAGTCTGTCATTTAGAACAGAAGGAGAGATAAAGGTCTTCCCAAACAAACAAAAACTGAAGGAATTCGTCACCACTAAACCAGCCCTACAAGAGATCCTAAGGGGGATCCTGTGAGACAAAGTACCAGAGACATCGCTACAAGCATGAAACCTACGGACATCACAGTGACTCTAAACCCATATCTTTCTATAATAACACTGAATGTAAATGGATTAAATGCGCCAACCAAAAGACATACGGTATCAGAATGGATAAAAAAAACAAGACACATCTATTTGCTGTCTACAAGAGGCTCATTTTAGACCTGAGGACACCTTCAGATTGATAGTGAGGGGATGGAGAACTATTTATCATGCCACTGGAAGTCAAAAGAAAGCTGGAGTAGCCACACTTATATCAGACAAACTAGAATTTAAATTAAAGGCTGTAACAAGAGATGAAGAAGGGCATTATATAATAATCACAGGGTCTATCCATCAGGAAGAGCTAACAATTATAAATGCCTATGCGCCGAATACAGGAGCCCCCAAATATATAAAACAATTACAAACATAAGCAACCTTATTGATAAGAATGTGATAATTGCAGGGGACTTTAACACTCCACTTACAGAAATGGATAGATCATGTAGACACACGGTCAATAAAGAAACAAGGGCCCTGAATGATACATTGGATCAGATGGACTTGACAGATATATTTAGAACTCTGCATCCCAAAGCAACAGAATATACTTTCTTCTCGAGTGCACATGGAACATTCTCCAAGATAGATCACATACTGGGTCACAAAACAGCCCTTCATAAGTATACAAGAATTAAAATCATACCATGCATACTTTCAGACCACAATGCTATGAAGCTTGAAATCAACCACAGGAAAAAGTCTGGAAAACCTCCAAAAGCATGGAGGTTAAAGAACACCCTACTAAAGAATGAATGGGTCAACCAGGCAATTAGAGAAGAAATTAAAAAATATATGGAAACAAACGAAAATGAAAATACAACAATCCAAACGCTTTGGGATGCAGCGAAGGCAGTCCTGAGAGGAAAATACATTGCAATCCAGGCCTATCTCAAGAAACAAGAAAAATCCCAAATAAAAATCTAACAGCACACCTAAAGGAAATGGAAGCAGAACAGCAAAGACAGCCTAAATCCAGCAGAAGAAGAGAAATAGCAAAGATCAGAGCAGAAATAAACAATATGGAATCTAAAAAACCTGTAGAACAGATCAATGAAACCAAGAGTTGGTTTTTTAAAAACATAAACAAAATTGATAAACCTCTAGCCAGGCTTCTCAAAAAGAAAAGGGAGATGACCCAAATAGATAAAATCATGAATGAAAATGGAATTATTACAACCAATCCCTCAGAGATACAAGCAATTATCAGGGAATACTATGAAAAATTATATGCCAACAAACTGGACAACCTGGAAGAAATGGACAAATTCCTAAACACCCACACACTTCCAAAACTCAATCAGGAGGAAATAGAAAGCTTAACAGACCCATAACCAGTGAAGAAATTGAATCAGTCATCAAAAATCTCCCAACAAATAAGAGTCCAGGACGAGTTGCATTCTTATACACTAATAATGAAGCAACAGAAAGACAAATAAAGAAACTGATCCCATTCACAATTGCACCAAGAAGCATAAAATACCTAGGAATAAATCTAACCAAAGATGTAAAAGATCTGTATGCTGAAAACTATAGAAAGCTTATGAAGGAAATTGAAGAAGATATAAAGAAATGGAAAAACATTCCGTGCTCATGGATTGGAAGAATAAATATTGTCAAAATGTCAATACTACCCAAAGTTATCTACACATTCAATGCAATCCCAATCAAAATTGCACCAGCATTCTTCTCGAAACTAGAACAAGCAATCCTAAAATTCATATGGAACCATAAAAGTCCCTGAATAGCCAAAGTAACTTTGAAGAAGAAGACCACAGCAGGAGGCATCACAATCCCAGACTTTAGCCTCTACTACAAAGCTGTCATCATCAAGACAGCATGGCATTGGCACAAAAACAGACACATAGACCAATGGAATAGAATAGAAACCCCAGAACTAGACCCACAAACATACGGCCAACTAATCTTTGACAAAGCAGGAAAGAACATCCAATGGAAAAAAGACAAGTCTCTTTAACAAATGGTGCTGGGAGAACTGGACAGCAACATGCAGAAGGTTGAAACTAGATCACTTTCTCACACCATTCACAAAAATAAACTCAAAATGGATAAAGGACCTGAATGTGAGACAGGAAACCATCAAAACCTTAGAGGAGAAAGCAGGAAAAGACCTCTCTGACCTCAGCCGTAGCAATCTCTTACTTGACACATTCCCAAAGGCAAGGGAATTAAAAGCAAAAATGAACTACTGGGACCTTATGAAGATAAAAAGCGTCTGCACAGCAAAGGAAACAACCAACAAAACTAAAAGGCAACCAACGGAATAGGAAAAGATATTTGCAAATGACATATCGGACAAAGGGCTAGTATCCAAAATGTATAAAGAGCTCACCAAACTCCACACCTGAAAAACAAATAACCCAGTGAAGAAATGGGAAGAAAACATGAATAGACACTTCTCTAAAGAAGACATCCGGATGGCCAACAGGCACATGAAAAGATGCTCAACGTCGCTCCTCATCAGGGAAATACAAATCAAAACCACACTCAGATATCACCTCATGCCAGTCAGAGTGGCCAAAATGAACAAATCAGGAGACTATAGATGCTGGAGAGGATGTGGAGAAACGGGAACCCTCTTGCACTGTTGGTGGGAATGCAAATTGGTGCAGCCACTCTGGAAAACAGTGTGGAGGTTCCTCAAAAAATTAAAAATAGACCTACCCTATGACCCAGCAATAGCACCGCTAGGAATTTACCCAAGGGATACAGGAGTACAGATGCATAGGGGCACTTGTACCCCAATGTTTATAGCAGCACTCTCAACAATAGCCAAATTATGGAAAGAGCCTAAATGTCCATCAACTGATGAATGGATAAAAAAATTGTGATGTATATACACAATGGAGTACTACGTGGCAATGAGAAAGAATGAAATATGGCCCTTTGTAGCAACATGGATGGAACTGGAGAGTGTGATGCTAAGTGAAATAAGCCATACAGAGAAAGACAGATACCATATGGTTTCACTCTTATGTGGATCCGGAGAAACTTAACAGAAACCCATGGGGGAGGGGAAGGAAAAAAAAAAGAGGCTAGAGTGGAAGAGAGCCAAAGCATAAGAGACTCTTAAAAACTGAGAACCAACTGAGGGTTGATGGGGGGTGGGAGGGAGGGGAGGGTATGGGTATTGAGGAGGGCACCTTTTGGGATGAGCACTGGGTGTTGTATGGAAACCAATTTGACAATAAACTTCATATATTGAAAATAAATAAATAAAATAAAATAAAATATTCAAAGTTCTCTGTCATCAGCCTACTGGGTTATCTGTTTTCCGGGCTAACTTTCACTAGTTCTTTGAACCACTTCTGATGACTCAATCCTAAATCACCTTATATTAGACAGTCACTTTAAGATTTCCCCAGACTTCCTTAGATATGTTTGTTTGGAAGTTTTACATATTCGAGAGGTGGGATGATTTAAGGAGGGGCATCCATAAAGCAAGAGGCTAAATAGATCTAGAAGGAACGCTTTTTAAAAAAATTTTTTTTCAATATTTATTTTTGAGAGAGAGAGAGAGAGAGAGAGAGAGAGAGAGAGAGAGAGAGAACGAGCAGGAGAGGGGCAGAGAGAAAGGGAGACACAGGATCTGAAACAGGCTCCAGGCTCTGAACTGTCAGCACAGAGCCCAACAAGGGGCCCAAATCATGCACCTTGAGATCATGACCTGAGCTGAAGTCAGACTCTTAACCGACTGAGCTACCCTGCACAAGGAAGGAACCTGTTTGATAGCTAGGTTCTGTGTAAAGATTTCTGGTAACAAAAATAAGCAAAATGGAAAAGAACTCTGGGAGTACTCACTTCAGCTTTTCTGCTTTGTGGAAGAAAGGGCCTTTTTAGCATGGAACTCAGGGAAAACTTTCTCATTTCCTTACTGAATTATAGGCAGTCCCTGCCCACTTTAAGAGCCTCTTCACATAGTACCTTTTCCACTCACTGCACACCTATGACCCAGTGTCCTTCTGTTCCTCAAATGAACCAAACATATTCTTGCTTCAGAACCTTTCCATTTATTCTTTTCTCTGCCCATAAATGCTCTCTCTCCCTAGATCCTCACCTGGCTGGCTCCTTCTCATTTTCCAGGTCTCAACTCAAACATCATCTCTCAGAGGAGTCTGTTCTGACTACCTTGCTAAAGTAGACCCCCCTCCCCACCAGCTAATTTCTATCACAATATCTTGTTTTATTCCACTTATGGCACTTGTATTATTTATTTATTCATTTACTTGTATATTATCTCTCTTCTGCCCACTGGAATGTAAGTTCTATGAATCTTGAGAATTTACCTGTTTTGTTCATCACTGTATCCCCAACACTTATAATTCTGTGCCTATCATATAGTAGATGTTCAAGAAATATCAGTTAAAGGAATGAGTTGACTATGGAATGATTAGTCGTGTATGAGTCATATAAGTCATTAAATGAATGAGTAGAGAAATGAATTAATAAAGGAAGGTATATTTAGAAAGGTCTGTTCTAAATTGTCTATTGTCTTGACTGTTCTTCATTTGCCTGGAAGCCAAAGATCATACAGATAAATTCCAAGTTAGGAAATTAAACATCTGGATTGGGGGAGGAATCTTGTTTACACCTTGATAAATATGTTAAAACTAAGAATGACATTTCTGTTTTTTGTTTTCCTCAGTCAGTGGGAAAGCTGTGTTTTTTATTTTTAACACAAGATGGCACTGTTGTTTTTTTAACTGTTAGACTTTTGACTTGAGAAGCTGTGTGTGCTGCAGCTCTGAATGAGGCAGCTGTTACCCACCAATTTCAGAGCCACATGTAATACTTTTGTTACATTTGAAAAGTGTATGGTCTGCTCTGCTAACACAGGAATTGACCCCAAAGATTTTGGTAATTTGATATCGCTTGCAGCTATATCAAAAACCACAAGCGCCTTGGCACTCACAGCCTCCCCGCATCCCCTAGCTTGATTTACATACATGCATATTTGCTGCTCTGCGCATATATTTAACCCGCCTTGGACCCAGCAGTCCTCATATTGTGTCGTGATCCCATGGAAGCAAATGTACCTTAAACAGTGCCCCAGAACTTGATATATACGGATCCGGATGGTGGCTATGCTCCTGCTCACACCTTCGTCTTAATAAAAAGCCAGAAGGCTGACTGACTCAGTTATCCAAGCTCTGACTATTTAAGTGTTTTAGTACATTATTCTTTATCAAAAACTGGCACGAACATGCCCATGCTCTTGGAGCCTCTCTAGGTTTGAGAGGAAAAGTTAAGTTAATTAAGATTTCTTAACACTGTCTAATGAGTAAACTTTATGAAATGCAGTAATCTAGGCTGTTCTGTTCCAGACAGAATTATGACCCACTTATGGAGCAGGCAGAAGGAATCTCATTACACATTCATTATAAATTTCTTAAACTACCGAGTAGCCTTAATCTCGCAATTTTTGAAATATAATACATGGCCCCCTTTTCCCCAAATAAATATGGTAAAGATGAGTGCTATTTATTATGTAATGGAGGAATTTTATTTGTAGGCTTATATTAAAAGGTCTAAATTATGTGTTAGGAAGATATGGATTTGCGATGTTAGGCACGACAATGGAAATGCGATTTACAGATCTACCAATATCCTTCAGGATATGATCAGACTATCCCTCAGAGAAAACTCTGTGAGTAAAAATCAGAATTCTTGTGTTTGCTTCTGAACTTTGGTAGAGATTCACATGCAAGAGCCCATCTTCGAATGAAAGCTTGTCACACACTTCCCAGATATGCCTGGCAGGAAACTCCTCATGACTTTGATGAGGATGACAGTCTTACAAAGAAAATGGAAGAAGCACTCTTTGAAAATGTGGAACCACAGAAGAAATACAGGTAAAAAGTTGCAAGGGATTCTTGTGAGAGATTTCTGCCTGGCCTTAGATTTGCTCACTTTGGGGCAAAATGATTCTTGTGGGTTTGCCTTACTGTTAGCCGCATGTACATCAACATGCACATTTTTGTCTTTCTTGTGTCTGTGACTAAGTATTTGCAAGTACTTGTGGGAAGGCCCTTCTCCCTTTAGCTTATTTTGTGCCACGTGATGTAATTTCTTGTTCACTAGTGTGTCTTTTCCATTCAGCAGTAAGCTCATCCACCTGTGCCTCCTGATAACTTAGCACCAAGCCTGTGTGTTTGTTGAATGAATGTGTGAATGAACTTAAGAATAAGCACATGAGATTCTTTGATGTCTTTAAGAAATACGGAAAATGTAGTTTCTTCTTTTTCATTTTATTTTTTCCTGGTCAATGTCCAATGAAATAATAGGAATTTATAGTACTTTGTATCATTCCATAATCATTAGATGTTTGCGTAACTTGATAGCATTTTATATAAATTAAACAGTCTTGGCACTTCGACCTTTAGCATAGAGTAGGGGCTTCATAGATATTTATAAATATATTTGATTGACAATGCATTGTGGTATTTCATATGTTTAATAAGTCTTCTTATTGCCTTAAGATCCTTAAGCAAGAGATTCCTTTGAATTAACTTATTAGTATATCATTCTTTTTTATGATCTTCTATGAGTTGTCAGGGAAGATGGAAAAACTTGAACAATGGCATTCTATCTGGAGATAGAGGCTAGAAACAATCATGATCTGAACACCTTTGTTTCTCCCTATTTCCCTTTTACCCCTCTCCTTCTCCTACTCTTTTTCCCCTTTAATTAAATTATCTCTTCAACTAAATTTCTTTTTGTTATGCTGATGAGTTTCTCATATTCTCTTGGATGAACATTTATTTCTGTTACAGAATAAGCCCAGAATTCTACCTTTTTTACATCAGCTTGGCAGTGCAAGGCAAATAACATTGCTGCTGCCCCGATGATAATGCCTCACCGTTATAAGTGAGTTCAGTTCACAGCAGGTCTCTCGCCAACGGAACTTGCGGTCTCCAGCACATCAAGTGCACAGGACATTTTTCGGCCACTAATGGGATTTTCTTTATCTCAGCTATTCTCCAAAGCAGAGTAAATTGCAGAAGCTTTGCCACCAGCAGTTTGAATACAGAGATGAGCAAATTATATGCCATGCTGCTCCTCAGTTAGTTTTGGGAGTAAGAGGTCCTGATCTGCATTCAGACACGGAGGTAGTTTTGGTGGAGAAAAAAGTGGGTGACAGTCATCAACGATGGATGCACAAGGAAGGCAGCAGGTAAACCCTTTATATTGTGGGGTCAATATATCAAAATATATCAACGGAAGCCTAAAAGATCTGGCATGGTCCCCACAGAGCAGGCAGGGCGTATATCTGAGGACTTTGGATTTTTTATTTAATGTAGCCAATAATTTTTTATCCTTCTCAAGGAAGAGAGAGTGAAATCAAATGTAAATGCTCAGTAGTCTCTAGACAGCATATCCACTGTCAATTCAGATAAGAAATAGGAAATGTGACCTACTTGGTTCATAGTTTTCACTGACTGTTGAAGTTGAGAGAAAACTGGGATGTCATCTAATTTTATTTTTATGATTTGAAAGGATCAAGCAAGAGCTTTAAAGAGTCCCCATTTAAAACTTTTTGCAGTACTTTTTATTAACTCAGTCTTCTGCCCCTCCCCACATCTCATGCATGCATGCAGTTGGTTACTTCCATCAAATAACGAACCGATATGTTTTCCGCTTACACAGTGAAAAGGAATCCTTACCTTAGCAAATATATCGATCCAATCCAAACCAATGGCTGGCCCATGTCTGGATCCAGATTCAAGCCAACCACTGTCAAAAGGTTATTTCTAAGACAGTCAGAAGAAATTTAAAAGTCTAGGTACCAGATGATACAAAGGAGGTCTTATTAATCTTGTTGACTGTCAAAATAGTTTAATGGCTACGTTAAAAAAAACAAAAGTCCTGACCACTTGGATATATATTGTAGTTTTTATACAGAAAATTAAGAGATAGCTCAGATTTGCATTAAAATATTCTAGCAAAAGCAAAAATGTAAAATGTTACGGGGGAATGGATGAAACAAGAATGGCAGAATGTTGACAACTGGTAAGTCGTGGTGGTTTCTTAGATCATTCTCTCTGTTTTTGTGCATACATGAACATTTCTTTAACAAGAAAGAAACCAACTGCCTAGATTTTAGATTGGTTTGCTTCAAATTCTACCGTTAGTCTTACATGGTGGGGCTCCAGGGGCCTCTTGAATCTCTTGAAATCTGTGCAATACATATTATTTTTCTGGGAAAGAGCTGTGATTTTCACTGGATTCTCAAAAGATATGTGATGTGAAAGGTTTTGGAATTGCTTGGAGGCAGATTGCATAAGCTTCAGCAGGCGGCAGCAGCAGCCCAGCGTGGGCAGGACAGGAGTTAGCCTTACTGTGTTCACTGTCTGAGGTGAGCCAAGCACTGCAAGGGACGCTTATTGGGCTTGTTTTAGAAAAGGCTGAAAAGCCAACCTGTAGCTAGACCTGGTGAGTGTGTTCATTTGCCCCATTCATTCTAGCTAAGCTAACTTTACAACAGGGAGCTTTAGAAGCAGGCTTTTGTCCCCGTGATTGATTTGCTCTATGGGACCAGAATTCATTCATTCTGCTGCAAAGGGTTATTAAAGGCAGTGTTTTTAGGTGCTGGTGCTTTAGCTAAGAAGAAAAGAGATGAAAATCCCTGCCCTGACCGAGCTAGTGCTACCCAGCTGTACATTTCTGGAATTTAGCCATACAGTGTACTGTATCATAGTGGAGGTCCTACTCAAGCCCAAGTTGGACTTTGAGTGGGACTGATCAACTGGGGTGGGCACAAATGGGGAATAAGAGAAGAGTCCTTGAGACAGGAGAAAGTCAAGCATAATGAGTTTTAACTTCAAAATATTTGCTTATTGGAAAAGGGAGTGAGTTCTGAGTCCTGCTAAGTGTCTGTCATTGGTTTTGCTTTTCATCTTGAGTGCTGTGGAGAAAGCCTGTGAGGAGGGGAAGGCCTTTTAAGTAAAAACATAAAGAAGTTTGCCTAAAACTCTGTGAAACATTGGAGCACCACCAGCACTGCCAACATAATGGGAGGTACCAAGTGGCGATCACTGTGCTGAGAATTTTCTACCATTAGTCCTTTCATTCAGTTCTTTGGGTCTGGGATTATGTTTTCATTTTGGCCTTCTATTTAACATATAAAATAACTAGGAAATCTTATATCTTAAGCAATTATCAGCAAAATCTCTTCAGGGAAATTATGGCTGTGAGAACAAGATCTTTCTGGGACGCACATGGTCTAGGCTAGAAGTGCAAGAAATGAGCAAGGGGGCACGGAAAGGTAGTAAGAAATTGCCACAGATGCATTCACTTGGTTTCCAGCCACACAGAAGAATGATCCAGGTGAACTTTTGAGATAACCTGGCATCTTTCTCCCATTTTCAACTCTGGTAAAATCTGAGTTAATCATTTGGCTTCTAAAGGGAAATATGAAATACTGCTCAGGGATGAAAATCCCCTCAACAGGACTTAGAATTATACAGGGGGAAATCCTCTGTCATAGAATTTGGAGCTAAAAAAGATATTTAGAATTTTCTAGTCTTAATCACTTGATTTCAAAACTAGGTAAACTGAGGCTCAAGAGATTAAGTGACTTGTAAACACTCATTCCTTGGGTTAGTGGAAGGGGCTGTGGTGTCGTGCTGGATATTCCTGGGACACAGACTAAGTTCTCACACTACTGTTTGGCACAGAACGGGTTTTAGGTACATGTGTATAAACTCAAGCTTCCTGCAGAATGTAAGCAGTCTTGCTAAGGGCAAGTGCCAGTTGACTGTACTGTTCAGAAATGAAAAGAATAACCAACACTATCCTGGCTGAGCATGGCATTGAAGCATGAGAGAAGTTGCTATGTCTGTTCTAAGCAGCAGAAACATAGACAGCTAGGTAACTAACTTGGCACCTCAGTAGGTCATTGCAGGAAATGTACAATCATTCATTCATGAAAATGCAAGACACAGACTGTGCAGATGGTGAGGCTACACAGGTGAACAATATAGAATACCAGTTCTTGTGCAGTTCTTGTCCAGTATTGATGAACTCTACAGAGGTATTTGATAAAATCCAATACCCATTTTTGACTTAAAATGATGCATCATTAATTAACAGTAGGAGGGAGAAATACATTATAAGATTAATAGTGATTATCTTATAGTAATGTGAGGAATGTTTAAAATTCTGTTACAATTTTTCCTGTATTTTCCAGTACTTTGTAATTCTTTACAATGGGACTGTATTGTTTTATGCTCATAAGTTTAAATTAGATATCTGGAATTTTTGCCGTCTTAAAAGGAGAAATATATTACTTTTATACCAGACCCCCACTCTCACATCATTAAATTTTATAGGACAATTTCTATTTTCCACAGCAGGAATGCCACTGCTGATGTGTAGTGTCCCTATGTTGACAGACACAAAGAATTGGTTTTTTCTGTACAGATAAGATCCTTGAATGTTTGGCTTATTTTTGCTTTTAAGTGATGCAAGGAAGAGAATTTGAGTGTTTTACCCCAATCATTTTCTTCCTTTTTTTCGGTCAAAGAGGCTTTATGTAAGCTCCTATATAAGATAACTTAAAAATATTCACATATATCTTGGAATTTTAGGGAATACTCCCTTAGAAAAAGAGAGTTCATGGAAAAGCTATAAAAAAAATCACAACCATTAATAATAGTGGTTCATTCTAAGTGATGTGTGCTAGGCAATGTTCTATGCATGTTCTATGCATTAATTCATTTCATTCCCAAAGAGTCCCTTGAGGCATGCGCCATTATCCTATTTTACAGATGAAGAAACTGAGGCACAGTGTAGTTAAGCAAAACCATACAGCTACTGAGAGGTAGAATCTGTATTCAAACTCGGGCACTGTGGCTCCAGAATCCATGTTCTTAATCATTCTGTCACAGTGCCTCTCATAATAAATAGCAGGACAGGTGAGGAGGGTGTATAATCAGTATGGGTACAATCTGGAGACAGAAACCACACAGTTATTTAAATGGGATATGTAACATAAAGAATTACTAAACAATAATAAAGAGTAACTATCAGATGTTTTAAAAAATCCTCTGTATGGTACTCTAGAGCTGAGGGAGTTGAGAACAAATTTAAAATTGGGCCCTTTCTCAAAATTGGAATTTAGAACTCGTTAGAAAAAGTATGGGTGCAGCTAACTGGATGGCGGAAGTCTGTTGGTTTGTCTGGCCAGACCTGGTCTGCAAGGAGGAAGCAACATATGTGGGGGTACAGCTGGTTTGGGGGCACACAGGCATGAAAAAGGGGGTGGGATGCTGGTGTGGCAGAAGGTTTAGAGCATGTGATGTCCATGTCAGGAAGGCCACAAGCAAATGGTTCCTAGGCCAGACCTGTGAAGGTTCCAAGGGACTCCATATTTTTGGCACCTGGTTGGAGCAGAACAGCACTAGATATCCTCACTCCCAACTGCTGACCCCACGCAGCAGCCAGGAAGAGCAAGAGAGCCCCTTCCTCCTGCAGTGTTCCTCCAGCACTCTCTACTGAGAAAGCTTCACACTGTGCTTCTGTAGGGGAGAAATGCTTAAAGGATTCATATCCATTATCAGAGAGCATGTATGGAGCTAAGAGGCAACACAATGGGAAGTGGCACAGGGGGAGCTCTGATCTGGTTATGCTACTTGATGATACGCCTAGTCCTGTTTTCCCAAGGACCTTTCACCTGGTGAGTAACCCGGACCTTGTGCTGGCAGTGTCTATGACCAAAGCAAGAAATGAAGTCTGTGGCTATCCAGTTATTGTTCAGGTAAGATATTTATGGACTAAGTAGTAATCATGGCCCTTTATTTAATTAAAGTAAAGCCCTATACTTCCTTGTTGTGGAGAAAGACAATGGCTGTCATAGAAACCTGTCTTGAATGCTATTGTTAAAATATTTACAATAGTCTGCCTAGATTTCAAATTCAACATGTTCATGTAGCTCTTAATTTAGTTTAATCCAACAGATGGTGACTGTGGGCTTGCTGCATGTCAGGAGCTATGCTAGTTACTTAAATCAAATCCAAGGGCAAGCATGTGAAATTATCCCAGTAGCACTCATACAGTCTCAGTGGTGGGTATGGTCAAGTGAATAGCTGTTAGATGCACGTTCTTTAAGCTCACTGATTGGGACATATGCAAGTCCCCTCTTACCTGGCAACTGAAGGGAAAGAGCATGGGCAAAGAGGTCTTCCTGAAGGATGTGAACTCATCCATGTTAATTCTACCAAGAGACTCATTTCAAATACACTTTTAACGTGCTTTTGCAAATGCTTACAGCAGCCAGACAATTTTTGGAGACTTCCGAGAAATCTGGGCTCATCTGAGTTTTGGGTAAAGAGCTATGGAGTTCTTTTTTCATGTTTATCTGTCATCCTTACTTATAACCAAAGACACTCCCTAACTGGACATGTATTTTCCCTTGTTAAGACAAAAGAAAATTTAGGAGCACTCCTTCTCTGAATTTATTTTCTGTATCCTCTATAGAATTTACCATCTTTTTGTTGAATAGAATAACTGTCTCTAAATTACACTTGTTTTATTCCATGTTTTTAATAGCAATGAGGCAGCTTGTTTTGCAGGTCCTGAATCCATAATTGGGATAGAACAATCTGGACAAATATCAAAGCTTAATTAAGTCTTCTACGCTGATGACAAATATGGACTAAAATTTTATTCTAGGAGACATAGTGTGTATAACATTACATTCTTCCCTGTCACGTGCCTCTTTGGCATGGGCCACAGTGAGATTAAAACCTCATGCAGATGCAAATTTAGCACCTTGATCAGTTTCATAAAATTATAGATATTGACATTTCCCCCTAAGGTTCCCATTTTTAAGAAATGCATTTGATCTTAAGGTAATTTGTATTACTTTTCAAGATTTTTTCCTTTGCTGATATTTTGTTTTTATTTCTTGAAGCAATCAGTTTGTGAGAAAATATTAAAGTTCATGTGAAATAACAAAAATGAGGCACACTAGGCTAATGTTACTAGACCCCCCACTCTCTGTTCCTTGAAATACAGTCTTTGTTTTCCAGGCCTCTGAGGGATGCTCTATTGTCTGACCTATTAAATCGGTTCTTAAGACCCATTTATTTTCCTCTTTACTATCAATCTCTCCTTGGTAAAGTAAGTGCTATTCATTACAAAGTTCCTTGAGGTGTCGTGATATGTTTAGTTGGAACTAATCTACTGGCTTAAATTCTTTAAAACTGAAACTACTCATTTCTTTACTTATGCTTGAGCCAAGTTTTATAATTAGAATAAATATGCTGTTTCTGTTACATATAATACTGACTGTACTCATATTTAAAAAAAAAAAAACTCTTCTTGATAACCAGTAAAACATAAATTAAAATAGCAACCAGGTACTATTTTTCATGTATTGAATTGATGATGTTTGAGCAAGAATGTGAGGAAAACAGGCCATTTCTTATACCAATGGTGTAAGTGTAAACTAGAATAACCTTTCTAGAAAGCATTTGGATATGGTAAAACTTTATATGACATACCATAATATTTTAAAATGACCTTGTTATCAACACTTGTACTTGAGTTTGTTCTAAAGAATTTATCATGTATTTACATAAAAATCTATGATTGTTGATTGTTCTTTTGTGTATAATAAGGAAAATCTGAGAAGCAATCTACACGTTTAACTATTGGGGATTGGTAAAATAAAACATCACTGAGATTAAATAGTATATATATCCTTTAAAAATATTAGGAAAAGGCTCATGGAATTGAAAAAAAAAAAAAAAAGCCCAGCGTGGAGCCCAATGCAGGGCTTGAAATCATGACCCTGAGATCAAGACCCGAACTGAGATCAAGAGTTGGACACTTAACTGACTGAGCTATTGAGGTGCCCCATGGAATATTTTTTAAGTTAAAAAAAAAAAAACTAATGCAACTACCAAATTGTGTGCATTTTGTGATTTCATTTTTGTAAATCAAAGAATGCATATTTATAAATGTAAAAAATGTGTATATAATTATCAAATATTAATATGATTATTACTATGTAGTAGAATTGAATAATTATCTATACTTTTTGAATTCATGCGATGAAATATTTGACATCTATAAATAAATCGTAAACTCTCCTGTCTGCTTGACTCCATATTTTATCCTTTTTTCCCCCAGCAATATAAACCTTATAACAATGGGACTTCCAATCAAAAGTGGAATTACATGGAAAATATCAAAGCTTTCATGGCCTTTCATAGCACTGCACTTGATAAGGAAATCACAGCAGCAAATTATGCTGGTATTTGTACATCCTCTGTGATTAAAGAGGAAAACATTGATCAACCAGTAAGTGGTTCTTTTCTACTAAGGATAAAAGGAAAACAGGAGAAAATGGACTATTTAATAAAGCCAGAACTTTTTTTTCCCCTAGAAAACCTTATATTCAGACAAATTAAACACTGATTTGTGAATGAAATCATTTAGACTCTGTGATTCTGGTTAGGAAACAATGAAGAAATATTTGTATTACCCACTGCTTATATTGTTTCAATGGCTCCCTATCATTACCACCATCTTTGGTCCATGATCAGTTCACCAGAACGCTCACACATACTCCCACAGCTGTGCCTGCCACACTAGATGTCACTCCACTCCAGAAAGCATATTAAAATGTGAATGATTGTAAGTGACTTTAACTATATTGCATTATACCAAGCATAGGTCTAAGTGTGAATACCTATACTCTACGTTGTAAGGAAGTGATTCTTCAGATTTGGTCCTATAATTTTTATTAGTAAGGAATTGCTGCATACTTCACAAATACCTGAGGTATTTGTGGGTCAGTATATCAAGCTTATTGATAAACATTGGCCTGCAGAAATCTCAAAATGCACACTGCAAGATTCTCCAAGATCCTCTTTGCTTCTCAGACATCTCTCAATAGCTGCCTCTTCTCCTTCACCCACAATTCCCTGGCTCTGCTAAATAATTTACATTTGTCCAAATTTACCATACCATTCTGCCTGTCTTTGGTTTTGACTATGCTATCCTCCCAGCAACCCTTTTCTCCTTTGTCTGTGAACTCATACCAGGTGGCAAATATGCTGTCAGAGACTACCAAGATCATCTTCAAAGGAATCAAGTCAACTTGAAAAGGCTCCCAGTCCAAAGACAAAACAATTTAAGCATCAATGTGTTGCATTGACATACATCAGATGTCTACTGAATGTGGCAGATTGACATACATCGGACATGTTTAAATCCATGTATTTGTACTGATAAGAATAACAATAATTCATTGATCACAATTAGATGATGCTTAGGAACAATTAGTTACTTTGACAACTAGGAAATAAAGAATCAAGCATTTATTTTTTTTTCCTTCCTTTATGAACTATATGTTAGGATAACAAAATAGTAGATGAGAAGTTTCACTCCATAGGAATTCATTGCCAGCTAAGAAATGAATAAGGTATGAAAAAATTGGAATGTCGCTGTGTTGTGAAATTTGATATAGTAATTGACCTAAGCAATGATTATCAGTAGCTAATAGTATTACAGAGACACAACAGGTAACACGTACCCCTTGATGGAAGTATTTAGTACCATTTATGAAGTGTTCCTCCCCACAAAAATGTAACTGGAATTTAATCAAGTCTTTCATTCTAATAATTGACTAGAAACAAAGGAAATAGAGGAACTTGGTAAAAGACACAAAGACCATGTAGTCGTCAAAATCCCAACTGACAAAAAATAAACAACAAATAAATTACAATAAAAGAAAAGAGAGAAAGAGATATAGCAGGAACATGGAGGTTAAAAGAAATTTAGGAGGTATATAAACCAGTTATAATGTATTGACCTGATTTTGATTCTATTTCAAACAAATTTGTAAGAGGAGAGAGATGACTATAGAAATTTGAATACTGACTAAATGTTTTGTTATATTAAGATACTATCATTGTTAGTTTTAGATGTGATATTATAGTTATGATAAAAGAATTTTTATCTTTTAGAAATATATACTGAAATATTTAAGAATGAAATGATATAATGCCTGGGATTTACTTCAAAGTCATCCAGGTAGGAGTGGGTGGGGTGCAGATGGAACAAGATTGGTAGTTATTGATAAGTGTTGAAGCTGGGTGAAGGGTAGAGGGTGGCTTATCATACATTGGTGTATGATTGAAATTTTCCAGTGATTACGCAACTCGTGTTTTGTTAAAAGAGACAGGAAAGGAAGAACTGTTCAGCTGGTGGGAAGGGAAAGGGGAGAGTAATTACAGAGATAGATGGTGGAGTCGAGGTTGAGTTTTAAAGGGTGGTGGCATGAAAGGTGGGAGGGATAGTGCAACAGTGGCTGTGGGTTGAGGTCTCAGTGAACATCTTGGTGTTCTGTTAAAGAAAAGTTGAACACTTTTAAGTACCAGAATTTTCTACTTGACCATTTTGTTTAGAAATATTTTAAAAACTATTTTACGTACTCTTCCTTAACCGGAATAGGCAGAACACCACTTAACCAAGTCAGGGCCATCAATATGCTAGTTCCAGTGCCATACATCAGATAGTTGGCACATGGGTTTTACTTTGAACTCCTCCTAAAATCACACATGCAACTTGCTTTCTCCAAAATAATTCTTGAAGGCCATTTGCTGTCTTTCTTGCTAAAAAAGAGTGCAGCTTAGAAGATAATATCAGCATGATTCCAACTATCTTTCTATAGAGATGGTTCTACACATAATATTCATTTATTTCCATCTAAGCAGGAATGTTTTAATTTTCTGCCTTTAAGCAATGTGTAAAATGGCTCTTTTTTGCAAAATGAGTTCTTTAAGCAGAAACTCAAATGGCCTTCTAAGGTCATTTTTTAGACTTGAACAGTTTCCACTTTCAATGGCTTCATCAATAACTTCTTGTTTTAGCACCAATCGCAGCACTCTTATTTCATCACCAGTAAACTCCTCAATTTCCTAGTCCACACAATCCAATTATTATTTAAGTTTATTTAGTGGCCATCTTGTGACTTTGGGATATTTTCCCTACAGACCTTTAAAACTTGGTTGGATTTTAGTGAATCTAGACAAAATTTAGATTATTTTTGCTAACTTTTATTAATACCCAGATAGTAATTGGGGAAGCTGAGTATGGGTTCATGGGAGTTCACTATACTGTGCTGTTTTGTATGATTGAAATATTTTATAATAAAAAAAAAGTAAAGAAGGGAGTCCTAGAGTTTAAGCCTCAATGATTATAAAACTATTGCCTTTCTTTTAACCATATAATCAAGATGTTCTTTTATTTACATTAACCAAAATACAACTTCCCATTTTCTAACAATGATTTGCTCCAAAAGATCATAATTTTCCTTTCCCAAAAGTTAAATGATAGCCTATCTATTAGAAGTTAATATGATTAATCTGAAGAGTGCAATAATATATCAATTCTGGGATTCATAAATTAAAAACTTCTCCTGGGCCTGGGAGAAATTTACTCATACAAAGTCTCTAAGCCAGTGGTTAGTTCTTAATCTTTTTGGAGATACAGACTTTGAGCATTTCATGAAAATTATGCATATTCTTTTCCCCAAAAATGCACATATGTACACAACCACCTTTCATATAAGTTTTAGGGAATTTATAGACTCCCCCTGAAATCCATTTGGGATGTAGGGTAAGAACTCCTTTTCTAGACCTCATTCTAATGGATAGCTTAGAAAAAGAAAATGAATATGAAGTAACTATTACATGCTTGATCACTACTGTATGTTACATACTGATCAATCTTAGTGATTTTCACATGTTGTCTCATTTAAATAATAAATATGATGAAGACACTGAATAATTTATTCACAATCACATTACCTACTATATATATATAGTAACAGTCATTATTGATCAGACTAACCCCATGTAATAGACCATATGTCTATAAGGCCAAATGAACAGATCAAGTTAGTCATTTCAATAAATCAAGGAAATTTTATAGAGAAAAGAATTAGTCAAATCAATTGCCTGGTATTCTGCACAGAATACCAGTAGCTGACTTACTGAACTTTTAAACTCTGTTTAAGTTCTACAGGCATACCAAATGTATTATACTTTTCTTTCCATCAGCAGTTTCCAAGCAGTATTAAGTGTAAATGAATTAATGAAAAACAGTTTACATTGTGTATAGGTACCATTGCCAAAATAGAACAACTCAGAGATCATCAAACCTGTAGCACCACAGTGATGGGGATGGATGTTTTAATGAATGAAAAATATATTTTCTGGATACTTCCAATGGGCTTCTTTAGTATAAGAAAGAAAATTATTGGCATACAATTCATCATGAAATCCTTGCTTTTCTATAGAGATGGTTCTACACATAATATTGATTTATTTCCATCTAAGCAGGAATGTTTTAATTTTCTGCCTTTAAGCAATGTGTAGAAAAATGGAAGTTGTAGGTACATACAGAGAAATCCATAGTAGAATTTAAGAACTACATCTTCAAAAGTATCATTTAAAGTTTGGCTTTGAATTAACTCTACGTACTTAAAGGGAGTATTTCAAGTAATATGACAAAGGCAAAAAGAGCCAAGAACTTGGAGTCAGGAGTCAGTTTTACATTTCAGTTCTGCCATGTACTACTTAAGTATCCTTGGATGAAAACTTCCCTCTCTCAGCTTTTGTTTTCTCATCTGTAAGTTGATTGAGAATGGTATTAACTCTGGCTGTACTTAACTTTTAGCCTTGTGAGGACCAAAGCAAATTAGAGAGTCTACATAAAAGTACTTTAAAATTTTATTATGGAGATTTTCATACATATTAAAAAATATAATAGTGTAATAAATCCTCATATATTTATCATCTAAATTCAACTGTTATCAAGGTTTTTCAATATTTACAAACCCCAGACATGATACCATTTCACCTTCAACTTAAGCACGCCTCTAAAATATTGGAAAATTTTCATACCTAATTATGCCATTATCACACCTAAGAAAATTAATAATACATTTTGGCTATCAAGTACCCTGTTCTTAATCAAATTTCCTAGGTTCTCCTAAAAAAATTATTGTTGCTTGGTCTGAGTCAGGATTGAAACAAGGTCCTTGTATGACCTTTGATTGTAGAATCTAGAATTTTCCTATAGGATGCCTCCTATTTGGATATGACTGTTTACTTCTGTGGCATTTTTATATTTGTTTCTGTAGCCCCCATGATTCCTGTAAAAGTAATTTAACGCTAAAGTTGTAATTAGATTTATGTTCAATATTTTTTGACAAGAATTGTCATGGACTTTACTGTATATTTCATATTGACCATTTATGCAAGGGTACAATTTCTGGATTTTCCATTTTTAGTGATAATGGGTATCAGTGGGCATCATCACAACCGAATCTCATATTTAACAAATCTCCCAATGACTTTGCATCTAGTGTCACTCTTTGGTGATCTTTGCTTAAATCGGTTATTAGGAGTTTCCAAAGGGTCAATATTAGGGGCACCTGGGTGTCTCAATCGAGCGTCTGACTCTTGATTTTGGCTCAAATCATGATCCCAGGGTCATGGCATCAAGCCCCGCATTGACCTCGACACTGAGCGTGGAGCCTGCTTAAGATTCCACCCCTCCCCTCTTCCCCTCTCCTTTGCTCCATGCTCTCTCTCTCTCTCTCTCTCTCTCAGAATAAAAGGGGTGTTAGTTTTGTTTAATTCTGTCATTTTCCCAACATTTATTACCTGAACTTTTTATTTTATTTTATTTATTTATTTATTTATTTTAATGTTTATTTTTAAGAAAGAGAAAGACAGAATATGAGTTGGGAAGGGGCAGAGAGAGAGAGGGGGAGACACAGAATCCGAAGCAGGCTCCAGGTTCTGAGCTGTCAGCACAGAGCCCTACATGGGGCTTGAATTCACAAACTGTAAGATCATGACCTGAGCTGTCAGCCGGCCGCTTAACCGTCTGAGCCACCCAGGTGCCCCTATTAGCTAAATTTTTAATGTAGGGAAGAATTTCAATGAGGTTCATCCTCTTCAACTAGGTATTTGACTACCCAAAAATATAGTTTTTAAGTGTTGGTAGAATAAATGTTTATTCTTTCTATCTGACTTCTCTATTGTGGTATAATAAACAACCTGAAAACTTAGTGGCTTAAACTAAGAACGATTTTTTTTTTCACTCTGTTGGCCAATAATTTGGGCTGAGCTCAGTGGAGCAGCTCTGCTGGTCTTGCCCAAAGTCACTAATGTGACCCTAATATGTAGTCATCTCGTGGTACATTAGTAGGTTGGTGGTTCTATGGGGACTGGGTGGTTAACGATGGTCTCCCTCACATATCTGGAGGTTAGCAGGCAGTTAGCTGGAGTTCTTCATTCTCCTCAAGGCTTCTTAAGTAGGCTAGCTCAAGTGTGTTCATATTGTGGTCTCAGGGTTCCAGTGTCAGCCAAAAGAGAACCAGCTCCAATGTGCAAACACTTCCTAGGCATCTGCTTGCATCATTGAATTTACTGATACATTGACCAAAGCAAGTCACACAGAGTTGCTCAGATTCAAGGAAAAGACAAAAAGAGAAACATTTCTTGACTGAAAGAGAAGCAAAATCACATTTCAGAAGGACATGCAGACCAGGATGGGGAGGTTTTATTGTGGCCATGTTTGCAAATAATCTGTCACACTTTCTAATGGCCAGTTGTCAGAGTTATCAATTGGTGACAGTTTACTTCCAGTGGACTCCAATAAGCTGCAATTTTGTTTTTACGTGTTTGTTGTTTTTTAATTGTTATATTTACTTATATCTTCAGCATCATTATGAGCTCATGGGACTTTTAAACATATCTAAAGTGTTCTTTTTGTTGTTCCCCAATTGTCCTAGGTTGGGCCAGTGGAGGCTTCTTCATGTTGGTTCTTGTGTCTTTTTAACATGACTTCTTTACTCTTGGATGGCTTCTTTTCTTTCCAGGCACTACAGGACATCACTTGCTTATCTTATATATTTCTTGCCCCACATCTGGAACTGGCCATTCCTCCATGAAACCCTGATTCTTGGCATAAGTTATACTCATTGATGTTGAATTGTCATTGCCTCTAGTCTTTTTCAGTCAATAGAATTTAGAAATATGTCTCTTAATATAATTATTGGGGAGCAAAATCATTCATTCATGTTGAGATTTCAAATATAGCATTTGGGGATCATATAAATGCTTTATTCGTATTGTAAAGTATTCTACAAAAATGCTATAATAATTTAGATGCCCCTACATAAAAACATCTCTGTTCCTTTTTTTAGGGATACTATTATCTCTCACCCACTGGAAAGAGGAAAATTGTGCTCTGCTTGGCATGTGGACGATCCATGAGAGCAGAGAAGGGGCTGAAGCAGTCGCTTCCAGGGCTGCCATTCCTCTGTGCCTCTGGCTCCAAGACCGAGAAGCCCTTCTCACGAGGGCCTTTCAAGGTCATCAGTGTGGCAAAGGTGTGTAACGACCTGAGCTCTGCTAATACATGTATGGCATCACTTTGGAAACTTTGACGCATTCATTATCTGCCTTGCACTCAAGTTCATCTCCACTCATCCAATTCATCTTCCTCTGATGCACCTTTACCATTCCACCTGCATTGATTTCCTTTTCCCCATTGTAATTTAAAATACATTGTCTATTAATAGTTCGATACACTCTTTGAAGTTAATTGGGCACTTCTGCGGCTTTAATCATCTACTGACACCTTCCACTGCTCTCTGTGTTGCTTTTAAATGAGGAAGTAACTGCAAATCTTTACTTAGCAGAGCAGCTTTTTTGTCTATATTCACAGGGAAAACTTTTTACTAGTATGGAACATTTCAGGGGGAATTTGACATGTTGTTAATGATTGTTCAGGTTGGATGCCTGAATTCATGCATCCATGTCTAATACTATTTATAGCTTGTGGAGAAAAAAAAATCTCTGCCACTTTCCTGTGATCTTAATTTAAAATGGCACCATTTAAAAAGTCCCCTCCTTCAAGTTTAGAGTAAGATGTGCTAAGGGGAACTTACACACTTATATAAAAAGAAGCAATTCCTAAGAGAAGCCTTCTAACTTGGGTGTGCTCTCTGGGGCTTGCCAGGTCCATTTCCAGATATCTTTCCTCTTTCCCCTAAACCAGATACACAGTGCAGGGTGGAGGGGACACCCTCCATCTGGAGGGGACATGAAGAGTTGCAATAAACATTAAGTGCAACAGTAACTCTGATGGAGAAAAGAAGTCCTCTGGGGAAGTCTGAAGGCATTTGGCTTTGCTTTAATGATGGTGGGGTTAAGGGGGTGGTGGTGAGCTGATTGGAAAGAATCCCCAATGTTACAGCATCTCAAACAGAATTTTTCCCTCAAAGCAGCATCCTGAGTAGGGTTTGAAAGAGAAAGGTGAAGTGTGATATTCACCACCCTCATTATGGTGTTATGGGAAATCAAATAGCTATGTTCTGGGTTAGGAGATCATAGGCAACCCACTGCAAAGCAGAACACTGCTTTTCGGCCTTGCAGAGAAAACAGCGGGTGGGTATCTAGTTAAGGTTGGGTCCTGCCTGTGCTCATGAATTCCTTAGACCATGTTACTATGGAATATCTTATCTTGTTCTCCACCCTGCTTTCTGCATCTGCTCTTTTGTAGTCTTGGGTTCTGCATGCTTTCTATAAGTTCTTATTGCCACGTAGCCCGCTGCACAACGTTTCCTGGAATGTATGCTTAGTACATATGGAAGCTTGAGAGCCACTCAGGAAGACTTCCCTTAGCCTCCCTCTTACCTCTCTTGACTTGTGGAGTGTTGAGTAATCCTTTCTGCCCTTCTTGTCTTTGCTGCAATAAGCCAAAAGCCGAAACTACACATGTGGCTAAGACTGCACTCATTCCCCTCCCCCTTCTTTAGTCTGCCACCACGGGATGGGATCATCCTCAAGTTAAAGACCAAGAGGATATCTGTAGTGCCAGCATCCCATCACTTCAACCCCAGGCTTTCTCTGGCCCTGGCATCCTTCTTCCCCAGCTCCTGTCAGGAGAAGGCAAAATAGAAAACAGGAGAAGCCCAGAAACACAAACCAGAGGCCTAAAGTCACCTAAGGACTCCATGACAGGGCTGGGAAGAGAACTGAATTCTGACTCAATGTTCTTCCCACTGTGATATCCAAGACCTATAGCATATGGAGTAAGCATTTCAAAACTTAGATACCACACACATGTATATGCAGATATTTATTAAATTAAGAGATTGAAATATACCAAAGTAACAGAAACTAAAAGAAAAAGCTTGAGTAAACCTCTGTTTTGTTTTGTTTTGTTTTGTTTTGTTTTGTTTTGTTTTGTTTTGTTTTGTTTTGTTTTAATCAGGCTGATTTATCTTCTTATGAGGCTGAAAAAACGCTAAGTTATTATGAAGAACGTCTATTATCTTTACGGATGAAGACCTGCACACAAGTTGTATCTCATGGTGGTCTAGCAGCTATGCACCAGAAGGCAGTGAAAATAATTGCATACAAAAATGGAGATGGATATCGAAATGGAAAGTTAATTGTGGCTGAAACATTCCCCACAGTAAGTGGCTATCACTTAAATGTTTCTTGCATCCTCAGAGGTAATGATAATAGTGATTCTTCTGACAAGAAGAAAGCAATGGGATTGAATGATAAATGTCCCTGGCCAGTTTCACTAATTTAAGCTGATGAGATCAAGATCTCGGTTTTCTTAAAGATATTCTTTTTTATTGTACTTCTCTGGATACAGACTCAGAAAAATGAGAAATCAGAATATGGTTTTTAGACTGGGTCCAGAGCAAAGATGTACAAAAGCAGGGGGAAGATAAAGCTACCAGAGTTTCTTCACTCTTGTGATAGACAGAATTCCTTTGTTTGTTTGTTTGTTTGTTTGTTTGTTTGTTTTTTGCCTTCCTTCCCATTCTACCTTCAAATTGTATGTTATTTGAATTTGCTAAGAGACACTACCTCATTTATCATTTGGAAAAAAATGAGCACTTATTTGTTGACAGCTTATTTCACTTCATTCTCAAATTGGAGAAGCAAGAGTTGTGTTAGGAAGGAATATGTGGTTACTGTCATAGAGGCTCCTCCTTATAGTCACGGGAAGGAGGGAGAGTTCAAAAGGCCCAAACCCAGCTTTGTCCTTCCATTGCTTGGTGATAATCTTGTCTATATATTCTGGGCAGTGCCTTTAACAGCATATTTTACAAGCAATGTTAAATATGATATGGAGTTACCCTGGAAACCTCCTTGCAAACACACAAGTACATACCTACTCATTCACTCACCTTTTTGGTTGAATACAAGTGGCTTTTTTTATTAAGATATTGTTCAACAAACCAAGCAAGTCACAAAAGTTAGCAACTTCAATATTCACCCTGAGCTCCACAGCTGTATCCTGTAGTTTTGGGCAAAAATGTTAACCTTCCAGCCTGTTTTCCTATCCACAAAATGGAAGTAACAACATGTTTCAGTTTGGGTTTGAAAGTCAACTACTCATTTATTTTAAAGCAGTTCATCAATGTGAAGTGTTACTATTTTATACCTTATAAAGCAACAAAATTGAAAGTGGATCTCTAAGTTGAACACTTCTTAGAAAATAAATACTCTGATGATAAAATATATTAACTGATTCATGATTAAATGTATCAGCTGCTGTGTTAAATTTTTGGAGCTAATTTTCACAGCTTGAGTAAGGACTAATTTTGTGAGGTTGTATCAGACAATCTAATATAAAAAATTATCTCTTCTCAAAGATCAAATCAGTAGTTATTCACCTTTCCATTTCCCCAAATTAAAGGATTTTCTCAAATTTCTAAAATAAGAAGCTCTTCACAATTATTCCCAGCTCTATCCCTTTTTTCTCTAATCATTTCCTTATATTCTTTGCTATTAAGCTTCTTACAGAATGTACGGAGCAACTTGGTCTTGCCAGAGCAGCATCCAAAGTTTATACCAAAGATGGAACCACAGTCCTTTCCTTACGTGACTTGGTTTTATGGGCTCTGGATGAATCTTTCATCCAGAGAAACGCTGAGGAACCAAAGAAAGAGGCAGCCTCTGTTGGGACAAAAGAAGCAACTATTAAAAGTATGAAAGGTTGGTTATATTATACAAATCAGGATTTAGCTGATTCTCCCTATTTTTGTCATAAAAAAGTTAAATGTGGTTCTTTGATTCAGTCAGCCCTTCTACAATTACAAAAGCACAGAAAGCTACTCTCATGTGAGGTTCTCATATTGCTTTTACCTTGAAGAATAACAAGAAACATTTTTTAAAAGAATATCAATTTGGTGTCAGCACCAAAACAGTCAATAAATTGCCTCAAATTTATAAAATATGTTTGACAGTTTAGCTACTTTATGAGCAGCTTTGTTATTAAATTTGAAACCAGAACCGACTAGAGACCACTTAAGAAAGTGGGGTTTGATCAGTGCAAGAGGTGTTGCCCACCAGCTGCCCTAACCTGCCCCTGCCCATCTCCACTGCTTCTCTAAACTCCCAGAAGCTCCAGTGAAAGCACCTGTATTGCAGCTCCTAGCACATTGTGTTATAATCATCTGTTTACATCTTGTGTGTCTCATTTAACTATGTACAACTTGAGGACAGGGACAAACTATGTCCCCAGCAACAGTTTGCTAAATGAAAATGAGTCTTGCTCACAGTGGTTCACCAGAGTAATCTCAGCTTTCCATTGTTATATTGAGAGTCATCATTTAAAGCTTAAGAACTTGGGTTTTGGAGTCAGAATACCAGGATTCAGATTCTAGATCTGTCACTTGCTAGCTGAATGATCTCAGATTCTAGATCTGTCACTTGCTAGCTGAATGTTTAAACTCTTGTACCTCAGTTGCCTCATTTTACAAATTTTACACTGATAGTCATGTAAATGTATACTCATTTGGTCTCATAGGTATGAATATGTATTCATAAGAGTATATATGAATAGGAATTTATATATAAATGTGTATGTCACTTAGAATAGTGCCTGGTTGATGTTGACTAAACATCCAATGAATAGTAGCTATCATTATTGTATATAGGATTGAGTAGGAAAAACCCACTTTTCCTCCTGTGTGTCTCTTTATTCTCACATTCTTATCACATTCACACTTCTGACACCTGATGTGTGGTTCCCCCCCCCCCCCCACACCAAGCAATTCTGTAACACCAGCTGGATGTCCTATAATTTAAGTCAATTCTGCCACTATCTACCTAGATAGTATCAGATCCCACAGGTTAAGAGCTTAGTCCCACAGACTGCGCCCCCACCACCTCTCACTTCAGATATCCAGACCTGTGTTTCTGATCAATTGGCTTAAATTGGAAATTCCCATGTTTAAATATTCCTTCAGTTTGATTAATTTGCTAGAGCAGCTGACAGGACTCAAGGAAATGTGTACGTACTGTCTACTGGTTTATTATGAAAGGATGTGATAAAGGATACAGATAAGCATCCAGGTGGAAGAGATGAATAAGATAAGGTATGTGGGAAGGAGCCCAGAACTTCCATGTTCTCTCTAAGCCTGCCACTCCTCTCTTACCAGCTCCATGTGTTTACCAACCCAGAAAGTCTCCAAATCTTGTACTTTTGGCATTTTTATGGAGAATTCATCATGTAGGCATAATTGTCCACTAATTCCATTTCCAGCCTCTCTTCCCTCTTTCGGGAATGAGAGTGGGGTGGAAAATTCCAAGGTTCTAATCATGGCTTGGTCTTTCTGGTGAACAGCCTTCATCCAAGAGTCTGTCATTAGAAAACAAGATACTGCTATCATCCAAGAAATTCCAAAGGATTTAGGAGCTCTGCATCAGGAACCAGGATCAAAGACAAAAAGAATCACTTAGAAAATTACAAGAAATTTAGAAGCTCTCTGCCAGGAACTTGTGGCAACGACCAGTATATATTTTTTTCTATTATTTCATAATGATATTATTTGTCCTGTTTTCTAATGAGTTTTTAAAATTAATTATGTGACCTTTTAATGCCTAGATGATCATTAAAGCGTTTAGTTTGGCCTTTACTTGGCATATAGATATCTGATCTCTAGGTTCTGGCATATTATAATCTCAAAGGCTCTTCTTTTAATTTTGTATTTAAATTAAGTCCAGAAGTAATGTTATTCATGCTGGACTACTAAAGGGTGTGGCCATCCCTTCCCCTCTGTATTCTAGAGGTTATCCTTGAACAAGCTGGTCTATTAATAGGCTGCCCCCTTTAACTGAATTGTGGCTTATGTTATGCCATCAGTTTGTGTTGAGGAACTTTAAAAAAAACAGGCATCAGTCAAAAACTCAGTATCATGTTTATTATGGAGATGTTGGTTATGGGCACAGGTTCTGGAGGTATATGGCCTGGTTTCTAATCCTGGCTCTGCTGCTACCTATCCATGTGACTAAACCTCAGTTACATTGTAAAAAAAGGAATGGACCTACACCAGAGTATCATTCTGAGAATTACATGTGATAATGTATGCAGAGGTCTTAGTGACATGCCCAGCATGTTAGAAGTTCTGAATATTGCTCATTTCTATTGTAGGACACTGTTTGCTCTCTCATAAATAACCCCTTTAGGAAAACCCTGAAATAAATTTATCTCAGATCTCAGGAACCAGGAAAGTTGTATCTTCTGAAGAATTTATGACTCTGTGTGGGCCATATGAACCTTGATATTGTGTTTTCCTCTTTGCTTGGGCCACTGGAATGCTCAGAAGCCAAACTGTGCGTTACCTCTAGCAAATGGAAACACTGTGATTTTCATATCCATTTAATGATAAAAATATTATCTAGCATTTTTTGTATACTTGTCCAATTAATTAGACTGAACACTATTTATTCTAAGCACTTTCCTCTTTTATTTTTCCTTTTAATCTTCCTAACAGCAGAATGAGATAGATACTATTATTCATTTGAAAGATGAGGACACTGAAGCATTTTATCTCTGGATTTAGCCTAGAAAGGCTTTCCCCTTTTCCTTAGTTTTCTTATATTTTTATTTTATTCCTTTTCAGAGTAGCTATTTTGGTTAGTCACCTCAGATTTATGTCACAACTAGGTAAAGTGTAAAAAAGGAATCTAAACATATATTTACAATCAGAGTAGTTTAAATTATTTGATTGCATATGAAGTTTCTGGTCAAATTTATGTGTTTGCATCTGGTTAGGTATTGCCTATTTAAATCAAGTCATTAATAAGAAAGGAAATCTTATGAATAAACAAATGAACTTAGGAGGCAAATTTATCTATTGTGCAGTGGTAAATGTGTCATTTGTTTCCTAGAAAACCCAAGAACAAAACAGAAAACCACATTATTTCCAAAGTCTGTGACATCTGATAGTTTGGATGGTGTAGATAAGTCTTTGCTCACCCTCATCCTCAGAAATCCCATTGCCATCTGGGTATCTTGTGGTGAACCATTTCTATCTCCAAATGGTAAGTTTTTTGTTTTTGCTTGCTTTCAAGCAAGTGTATAACAGAAAGAGAAATAAATTTTATGTCACCATAAGAAA
Source organism: Felis catus (assembly GCF_018350175.1). NCBI lineage: Eukaryota > Metazoa > Chordata > Mammalia > Carnivora > Felidae > Felis > Felis catus. The sequence goes on along the minus strand of NC_058377.1, from coordinate 85,173,697 downwards.
AGAATTAAATGTGTACAATGTCAACATAATAGCATCACATTTATGCACAGAACAGGAGGTCCATCAATTAACACGTGCACAAGGATAGCTATGCTCCTTTATTTGCACAGTCGCCTGTTTTTTCTTACTGGAATGGAGTATTCTGCATGGAAAAATGTCTAATTTAGTTGATAAAGAGATCCTTGGTCTATAAGACTGAGAATAATGGTATACATTAGAAAATAACAAATGAGTTTAATTCACACTGAAGACGACCTGTCTGCACATTTTCATTTTTAAGAATTGCACCCTTTAGGCAGTAGGTGGATGTTTAAAAAATGAATGGTTCCAAGCAAGGCTTTCATCACCTCCAAATAGTTTGTGGAGGTGGAAAATGAAATATGGCTATTGCATATGGTAAATCTATGTAATAAAACAGCACGGTTCTTCTTTTTTTTCCCCCCTCTCCATTCCATAAAGAAATGCCTTAAGCCCTGTCATCTTTCAAATGAGGTTTCTTTTAATGACCCTTACCTTTTAATTACTTATTTCTAATTGAATCTATTTCTTGCAGCAGAAAGTTCTTTATAAATTATTGGCTTGCATGATAAATTACTGTTGATAACACAATGCAGGATAAAATATCATGTATTTTTTCTAGCTTTGCAGAAAGTAGAAAAATTAGAAAAACAGAACTGGCTAAGAAAGGACAAAATTTTGGCTGATCTAGACACCATGAAACACAAAATGAGACAGTTAAAAGGTCAGTATGAACTAAATCAAGTATCACCGTGTTTATTTCTAAATGTAACCCCAGTTTACTGGTAGTTTTTTCCTACTATTAGATACCAGATGTTTAACTGAGTACCATAAATATTGTGCCACAAAAGTCACTTGAGCCAGTCTAAAACCTAATAATGTATCTTCTAGTACTGATTGTGTATTTGTAATCTTTATATTAAAATGAATATCACATGAATTATAGGCAAATTTTTAAAATTAGGAGACTGTCTGGGTCATATAACCCCTATGTTGGGATTGAAACAGTTGCTGAACTGACATTTTGTGGGCTTTGAAATTAGGTCTTAAACAAAACTTTCTGTCTATTCTTTGGGAATTACTGGGGACGAAGTGTTTTGTTTTTTGTTGTTGTTTTGTATGTTTGTTTTTTTCAATAATTTGAGTGAGGAAATACTAAATTCTTCAAAGGTCAATGTCACTATCTCAGAAGGGCTTCTTTTTTTCTTGTTAAGCAGCACAAAATATGCTATTCATAGTCAAAGTAATCAATTGGCAATGTTTGTTCTCCTCTTTCATTCTCTTTGTCAATGAATCTTAGGTTCTGGACCTTATACTATTCCTAGCACTTGAGATATCATATGGTTCTTTGGAGAGAAGTAGTGTATTGTGGACTTTAGTCTGGAAAGGAATACATTTCAGGCTCCGTAATTTCTATAACAGGATTTCAACTCCTAAAGATGTGCACTGTGTATTGTTGAAAGCATGTGAATTTTATTTCGATAAGCAACGCAGCTACTTGTAAATGCACAAGACGGAGCTCTGGATTGAGATGACTACTATTCAGTTCTTACCAAAAGAATTATTGGGTCTAAATGAAAAGCCTCTATTATGACTGATAACCTCTACTGCTTCAACTACTAGTCATTTTCACTTGAATATCCCATAAGCGTGTCCAAAACCAAAGTTATCATGTTACCACCACTCCAATTACTACCACTTCATTTCTTCGAGCAGTGGATGCCACCACCATCTGCCCAGGTGTTCCATCTTAGAAACCTGGGAGTCATCCTTGGCATCTCCCCCTCTCTCACTTTCTCCAAGCAAGTATCAGTAAGTCTGGTGGCTTCTAATCTATTAAATTTATCTCAAATGAATTCTGTCTTAATCCCCAACCGTATTATCTAAATTCAAGCTATTGTCATCTATTCTTTGGATTACTGGAACAGCTTTGTAACTTGTCTCCCTGCTTCCAGTCTTGACAGTAGTTTCTATTCTATGCTAATGACGATGTTCTGAATCTGGAGTGATCAGGCAAAAATACAAAGGTGTCATGGTGCTTCAGGCATAAAACCTTTCAAAGTTCCTTATTATCTTTAGGACGATGAAACTCCATAGTGTCGCCTTGCACCATCTGGTTCTGTGTGAGTTTCTCTCTTTCCTTGTGCACTCCACTCCACCAGTTGGACTGTTTTTCAGTCCTCCAGATGTATCAGGCACTTTCTTTCTTTTTTTTTTTTTTTTTAATTTTTTTTTCAACGTTTATTTATTTTTGGGACAGAGAGAGACAGAGCATGAACGGGGGAGAGGCAGAGAGAGAGGGAGACACAGAATCAGAAACAGGCTCCAGGCTCTGAGCCATCAGCCCAGAGCCCGACGCGGGGCTCGAACTCACAGACCGCGAAATCGTGACCTGGCTGAAGTCGGACGCTTAACTGACTATGCCACCCAGGCGCCCCAATCAGGCACTTTCTTAACTCTGGGCTTGTGGAACAATTTAGTTTCTTCTGCCTCAAGTTTCTCTCTCTCTTGTCCTCTTGGATTGCTTGAACTCATTATATACTTTTCAGCTTACTCGTTGTTCTTCCTAAAAGCCTTCCTTTTCCATGTCAGGAATAATGTGGTTTATCACACCTTGAACTTCCCCTGTGATAATTGTTATCACATTAATATTATTACCTGGTCATGTGACTGTCTTCCCTATGATACATTATAAATTCTACACCCTTCCTGTTTGCTCTGTGAATAGTTGTAGAATGACTGAATTAAAGAATGTTTGGAATTTCAACCATTCACTCCACTGAGTTTTCTAAGGTCTATTCCTATATCAAATTAAATCAATAAAAAGCAACATACTAAAAATAGCACCTGGCAGAGCTGCCTTTACTGTATGCTGATTTTATATCATGTCTTCAGCTTTTATTATAATTAAGTACTAAAAAAGCATTTAAAGTTCAGTTGGTATCATCTACAATATCATTCTTGACAATAGTCTGTTTGGTCAGATGGTGTCCATTATGGAGGAATCCATTAATGAAATTTCTCTTAGAATTTAGTGCTAAGATAAATCTTGTCTCTACTGACAAACTGTTATATTTTCTGCTATTAAATGTAAATTCAATGCATACTTATAAAATACCTACTCTGAGGACAGGCTTTTCTAGTTGTTGGGCTTAGGAAGATAAATAAGAACAAGTCAAAGTTCAGTTAACTGCAGTCCCTGTTGGATAATGAGCTTCTTGAGGATTGGATGAAAGAGGAGGTATGAGAGGTATAAATAGTGGCTAAGTAGATTATTTTCCATTATTAGAGCCATTGGTAAATGCGACACATGTTTATTAAGCATATGCTGTGTATAAACTGACTTTACATTTCATTTATAAGTATGGTCATTGCTAATATTAATCACGATGCTAGTAATAACTTTGTAGGGTTTTTATGATTAAGTAACAGATGTCGAGTATTTACTGCATGCATAGCACATAATAAATACTCAATAAGTATTAGAATAAAGGTTCCTGTGAAGGCAGCCCATTTTCTGACTTGGGGTCTTAAAAACCGATCAATGAAACTAAGAAATGGCAGATTAGGCCAAAGTATCATCTTTGTTACATATAAAAACAACGATGGAACATTTTATTTAGTGTGAGAGCTAAATGGATTTGCCAACTAAAACCTCAAATAAGGTTGACTTACCCTCCCAGCCATAGATAATGCTGAAACAATGTGGGCCTCTAATCAAGGGAGGGGTATGGGGGATCTGTACAGGTGAGATTTATAGTCTGAAAGAACAGCAAAGCACTCATGTTTTCTAGTTTTCCCCACTAATTGTTAGCTATTATCATTACTTTCCCCATATATCATATGAAATAAAATAGGATATATGGGAAATGTAATAAGAAAATAAAAATAATTTAATCAATACATTTTGCCTGGTTTCAATTTGTATTCTTACCTACATAAATAATAGTTCGTTATGAACATCTTTTCCCGAACCAAAACCTTTTGTGATGAATTTATGTCTCTATGAAAATTACAGTGCAAATGCATTAGTTTTTTTTTAGAGACCATTAGAAGCAAGTTGACAAAAAACAAATAATGCATAATGGTTTTTGCTCTTTTCCTGCATTCAAATCCTGGCTCTTAAGAGTGTAAATGATAAACTATTGCTGAGCTCTCTTTAGTTGAGCAAAGTTTTAGTGTTCAAAAGGCACTATAAATAAAATACTTATGTATCATAAATTAATGTTGTTTCCACATTATGAATAGAGTAGGCTAAAAACTATATTTGCGTAAATTTGCGTTATGTATTTTTCTCGTACCACTGTGGTCTTCTCCAAATCATGTAACCTAATGGCATTGCCACTGTAATTCATTGGCTGACTGGTTCAATTATATTTTCTCCACATCCATAAATTGCATAGAATGCTTATTGGGTACATAGCATTCTGGTTTCTCTGAAAAGTCATTGCTGCCATTTATTTTTATTGCTGGATCTGTTTCCACAAACTTGAGCTTACAAGAACACAAATGCTTTATTCTCTGCAAATACTAAATTATTTTCAAAGAGTTTTGTTTATGGTCATGGTCTGAGAACCTGCACATTAAGACTCCCTTGGCAACAAAATTAAAACCCAACTTTGTTTTAGAATTTCTATTATTTTATCCACCTAAATGTTACTTTCTCAGAGAAGCCTTCTCTGGCAGTTGAGACTAAGCACTGAGCTTAGTGTTATATACTTTTATATAAATGCACTTCTCTGGTGCAGCACAGTTGCAATCAATTATTGGTATAATCATTTCCTTGATATCAGCCTTACCCACCAAACTTGAGACAGGACTAAATCTTGAGCATGTTTGTATTTGCATTATCTAGTGCAAAGCCTGACTGATAGCTAGTGTTCAACATAAGTTTCTAGAAAGAACATGCAAGAGGAAGCATTATTTGTACTTAAAAAGTTTAGAGATCAGTATAAGACTCAGTATGAGTTTATCTTCAACATAGAAAAAGAAAACGATTTGATAATTAGGATTTTTAAATCTCTTTTATAACAATTTTAAGTGGACTGCTAGTTAAAAGAATGCATATGTTCAAATCAACACACTTATTAAATTATGCCTATTATTCTTTGGAGTACAGTATTCCAACAAATATTTTCTCTTACCACAGCTTTTTAACAACCTAAAGGGCACAGCAGAGGTGTCAGAAACTAATCGTGCTTGCGGGTATTATTAGATAGAAAAAAAGGCCTTCTGTCTCTTGGGTTAATATTATTTTAGAAGTACTTAATCCCCAGGCTGCTAAGCTAATTGTTGGGGAAAGGCTTATTATTAGTGAAGAGAACAAAACATATGTTCCATGACTGGAAGAGATGATGGGCTATATAGGTCATGGATTCTATTTGACTAAATTACCACTGAACCATATCGTGCATGAGAGGCTGGGGCCAGTGTGGAAGTCAGCATGTTATCTTTCTTTTCCATCTGTACAGTGAATATGCATATCCTGGCTGTTTGAAACCTCAAGCTCCCATATGAAGAAGCATTGTTAGATATTATTACCTTAGGCATCTTTGCTTTTATGATATATTTAGTATTTTAGCCTATGCTCCCAAGTGGAATGATTTATGCGTAGAATGCCAAACCAATTTATTTAAAATCTGAAAGCCCATCTTCGGAAACAACATTACCAGGGACTTCTTTCCCCAGGGCGGCGAGTAGCAGCATGTCAGCCAGCCGCCATGGTTCCCAACAAAAACCCTGTGCAGCCGGTGGTGATGGAAGGAGGATGGACCGAGAAGACTCAAGAGGAAATTAAACTCATGGAGCTCATAAGACATACAGAGGTGCGTTCTTCAGGACTCCAGACGCTAAAGACTGCCTCTTTAATAAGGTTTTAAAAGTATAGTATTGAATTTTAAAATTACGCTATTAATATATCCTCAGCATCTGGTCTGTTATGACCACATAAGCATATGCCAAGCATTGAGTTGGCATTTGGAGAGTAGTTATCTAAAAGACAGACAGCTCATAGGAAAGTCTGTTTTGTTTGAATGGAGACCAGAAATTATGACCTTAGCAAAGAAGAGAAAAAGGCCCAGTGGATATGTACAAAGGTAATTATAATAAGTGTAGTCAAGTTGAGCCTTATGGCTTCATTGCTCATCACTCCTAAGGGTATGTCTCAATATGTAAAAAGAGCAAGGAGCAAAATACTAATTGCAATGGAGACATTCAGAAGTGAGGAATTCAAAAAGCAGTTTCAGTCCAATTGGTTAATCAGTCAGGATTGCCAGACATAAAAAAAGTCGAGAAGAGAAAGGTCAGCTGTTGAGAGAGGACTGGGGATAGGGACCTGGGAAAACTTTTTGCTTTGTGAAGTTTTTCATCAAAATGATATGTTCTTATTTAATAGGGTTTCTCAAATCGTGAAATGTGTTCAATCTAAATCTTAGGCGTGTGCCCAAGTCAAGGTTACTAGAAAAAAAGAAATTGACATTGCTAGAAATATGACTTCTTGCCAAGCTGAGAAGGATAAATCACTGACCAGGGAATGAATGCAAAGCATTGAACTAGGACATGCTTGAAGTGGGATGAAAAGCTGCCTGGCAGGGATCTGGCAAAGTATAAGGGTGGTTGCTGTATTTTAAAAGACAGAGAGTAAAGACTCAAACAACAGTCATGCACATTCCCTGAAGCATTTCTTGGTTAAAGAAAATGATGTTGTGATTCTAATCAAAAACTCATTTGTTAGATGCAGAGAAATTGCTCAGTAGGAGAAACACCACACAGAAATCCAAAAACACATCTCTATTCATTTCTCCAAATTATAAATGAAAGTAAAGTGTTTTGCCAAAATAAATGCCTTATTATTATTACTCTAATGGTTCTTATTGCCTTTGATGACTCATGGAAGCAAGGGGGATTTAAGAAGATTCCGTGACAGGAGAGGGTAATGCACTTCCTAGAATTTTTAAAATATAATTTACAATTATAAGGTATTTCTGTTTTCATCACATCCTTCATAAACATACTAACCAGGCAATTCTCTGGGCTTTTCTTACCAGGAGCACCTTTCTGCAGTTCAAGAACTGCAATCCAAAAGAAATTCTACAGCTGAAACTAAACGTATAGCACTCATTCGGAGCAGGCTGTACAAGCCGCCCAATGCAAAACGAGTCTGGATTTATCCAAATGGAGGCAGACCTGAAGATGGTACTTATGCCTGGGGCAAAACTATTTCAGAGGTAAATCTAGTGTAAAAGGAGATCGCTTCATTGGCCTGGATTCAAATTCTGGCTCGGGCATTTTTAGATTGTTAGATTAGGCGAATTATTTTACCTTTCTGGACCTCATTTCCTCATCTGTAAAATGGGAGTAATACTTTCCTCACAGGGTTGCTATGGTGATTAAATGGGCTTGTATGTGTGAAAAATGTGGAGCTTAATGCTGTCTGACACGTGTGTGAATCAGAATATGATACTTGACCAGCAGAGAACAATGACAGTTAAACCCGCTCTAGCCAAAAAGTAAAACCTTAACTTTATTTTTTTTTAGAGATTTTATTTTTATTTTTATTATTTTTTATATATATGAAATTTATTGACAAATTGGTTTCCATACAACACCCAGTGCTCATCCCAAACCTTAACTTTAAAAGCATAAATCGTTTTCCTGTTGTGTTTAAATCCTGGTTCACAAAAACGTGATTTTTTTTCCCCACCAGGAATTATTCACTAGATATGTTTTCTGTAGCGCAAACAACAGTACTCTTAGAGAAAATCTATCATATTCTTACTACCCAGAGTACCGGGACCATGGCAAACTTTCCACTTTCCAAAGTTAAAACATTGACTAAGGAAAGGAGAAGTAGCAGTTCATTTATTTTTGTAATATCAAGGACATAGTCCTAAAATTTGACATTTTGCTTTAGTCTCTAAATAAAAACTATAGGTAGCTAACAAATGGATTTTGAGAGACTTTTAAAAAGTTTTGCAGTGGTATGTCAGATAATTGGCTTTTTATTTTGTGAAATGTTTTCATATAATTTTTCTGGGCCAAGAGGAAGCCATACATAGATGAGATATCAGCAGGGGTTGAAGGGTAAGGGGAGACAGTGCAATAGACTGACGGGGGTGGAGTTCATGGAGGCTGATAAAGGCACATAGAATAGGAGGTGCACCTGGGAAGAGTTCTGCCCCTGAACACTGGAGTCTCAAAATGAGACTGGGACTACTCCTTTGTGCTGGGGACACTGAATAATAACTGCAAAAGCAGAAGTTGACAACCAATTTGCTCTACTTGAGAGAGAAGAGATAAATATGTAGAAAGTGTATTGAAAACTAGTAATACAAGCAAAGGAACTTCATACACATGGGGGGGGGCGCCTTTTGCTCTTTGTTTTTTAAAGAGCAAAATCGGGGCGCCTGGGTGACTCGGTCGGTTGAGCGTCTGACTTCAGCTCAGGTCATGATCTCACAGCTCCTGAGTTCGAGTACCGGGTAGGGCTCTGTGATGACAGCTCAGAGCCTGGAGCCTGCTTTGGATTCTGTCTCCCTCTCTCTCTGCCCCTAACCCACTCACATTCTGTCTCTGTCTCTCTCAAAAATAAATAAACATTAGGAAAAAAAATTTTTTTTAAAAGAACAAAAGCTTTTTCAATAAAAAACATCCTAGAAAATGTTCTATAACAAAGCTGAAATGTTCCTTCCTTGCTAGTTTCTTAAAAATTTTGAGTTCATACTGTAGGGGCGGCTCAGTGGGTTAAGTGTCCGACATCAGCTCAGGTCACGATCTCGCGGTCCATGATTGAGTTCGAGCCCCGTGTGGGGCTCTCTGCTGACAGCTCAGAACCTGGAGCCTGCTTCAGATTCTGTCTCCCTGTCTCTCTGTTCCTCCTCCTCTTACACTCTATCTCTCTCTCTCTCTGTCGCTCAAAATAAATAAATGTTAGAAAAACAAATTTTTTTGGTTCATACCTAGAATGCCACACCTTAAAATGCACTTCACCATTGCAAGTAGAACTGATACATTAATGAGGGAAAGGAAGTGATTAATAAATAGATAAAGGGTAGAGCGGGGGTGATAGGATTAAAGATAGTTTATCAGACTCAGAATAGCAGAACAATTTTTTTTTAATTACATATATCCACTGGAGGAATAATTTTTTGATTTCTCTGACTTTCATGTAGCATGTAAAAGATACCCCATTTATGGGGTGATATTTTTATTATTCCATGATCATATATAATCTTTTATGAACTTTGTATATGAAGGGCATTATGCTAGATGCTGTAAAATATTATTTTAATTTATGTATGTGAAATGATTGAACATTTAATAGTGTAGTGTAATTGACAAGTTAGCATCAATTGTAATGGTAGCAGTAGAAAGAATAAAATAACACATGGTCTATGTTCTCATCAAATCAATATTTCAAATTGGCAAAGCATTTGAAAATATGTCAAGGTTTATTTGAGTGTGTAGAGAAATGATCACTCTCATGTTGATGGATGTACAACTTGTTGGCAATACATATCATTAAAAAAATGTACTTCTAGAACTTTATCCCAGGGATATTTTTATGAATTTATGCAAAGATTGTTTGGTAAGAGTATTTATCACAGGGCTTTTTATAACATAGATAGATTAGAAATAATTTAAATAGTCATCAATAGGGACTTGGTTAAATGAATTATAGTACATAGGATAGAATATTATAACTCAATTAAAATGAACTTTGGAAAGAATAATGACAATAATGATGTTCCAGGCTAAGTGAAAGAAGCATAACATAAAGCATGTGGAGTTGGATTCTATACATACACATGCATACACTTAGAATACTTCTATTTTTGGAAGTATTTATCAAATGGTCTTATTGTTGGTGACCTAATAAAAGTGGTATTTCTTTCTTGTGCATTTTCCTCTGTGCTCTATATTTTGTTATGATGAATACAGATTGTAAGAAAATGTATTAGCTAAGGGATCTGACATTCTTCTTAGAGAAATACTAACAGCATGTTATAAAGGTCAAATTAGCAGTTCAGGCAGGAAGTTCAGTAGGAGTTCAGAGGAGGGGAACACTTCCCACCTGGGGTGAAGGAGAAAGGCTCCACAGAGGAATCAATCAGGACCTCTGATGAAACTTGAGATATGGGTAAGATTCAGTATCTTAGGCAGAAAAAGCATTAATAAGGATGAGGGGCACTGAACACAAAAGTATGGTTGTTAGAATTCAAAAATTAAATACATAATTCCAGTACATAGATGGTACTTGGGCAGAGAAATACAGAAAGATATATACAACTGGAGAGATTGTTTAAAAGCATATGGTGGACCCCACATGCTATCTACATTAGTCTACTTGGGGTGCCATAATGAACATCATAGACTGGGTGGCTTAAACAACAGAAACTTATTTCTCAGAGTTCTGGAGGCTAGAAAGTCCAAGATCAAGGTGTCAGCAGGGTTGGTTTCTGAAGGACCCTCTGGTTTGCAGATGACCCCCACCTCACCACTATGTGTTCTCACACAGCCTTTCCCCTGTACATGTGTGGAGAGAGAGATCTCTAGTTCCTCTTCCTCTTCTAATAAGGCCACGGTCCTGTCATATTAGTGCCCAACATTTGTGACCTCATTAATCTTAATTACCTCTTTAAGGAACTTTCTCCAAATGAGTTTTGAGGAGGACATAATGTGGTCCCTTACACTATCCCAGACCAAAGTGTTTTAGCCACCAGTCGTCTCTGAATAAATTCATGACATGGTATAAACAGTGTTTTACAGAGACTAATGTGGTCTCAGTATGTAGAAAGATACTTAGGAAATGTTTAGAAAGTTTCTGCATATTATTTCTTCCTTTGCTTTATTTTTTTAAAATAAATCTCTTTCCTTATCTTTTCCATACTGTCTGTTTTTGTATTTGGAGACCTGCATGAGATTCTTTGTGATCCATTAGAAATGTATCCATTCAAGCTATCAGGCTGTAAAGAATACTTCTGGAGAGTGGACTCTGTGTGAAACAAATAGACAACAGGAAGTGTAGGGCTCAGATTTCACTGGGGAGTCTGGCTAACACCACCAGTTCCAAAGAAACTCAGCTTCAATGGTTGGTACTTTTACCAGAGAAATGAGGAACAGAACACATTTCAAAGTGCTTCACTCTACTTTCTGTAATAAAACCCCCAGATGGTATTTGAATCCCATCTAATGCAGACTTTTTCTCTGCTTCTTTCACTGCTGTGGCTATTCTGGATGATTTAACCACATTCTTCCTACCCACTCTTTGAACATTACTAGAGCAACTCATCTCCAACTGGCGAAGGCTCATCTGTCATCAGTGCACTAAGGTGGCTCCCTCTCCAGGGTTAGTGGCTCTTTCTTCAGAGCCGGCATCTCTCTCTGATTTATGATTGCCCAGCCCCTTTTTCTATGGTCCTGAAACATTTGTCTTCTCCACCCCTACAACATCTCTTTGATTCTACAGAATCTCAAAACCAGTGTGTTTTCTCTCAGCCAAATAGTTCTTGATGCAGAAGTGGAAGCCGAAAGAATGAGAAACAGGTCCTTCTGATTTGTAGAGGCGAGGACCTCATGCCTGCAGGGAATATGCACTTGTTCTGTGATGCCCACGCGCCCAACCCTGAGAAGACTGGCCTATGAAAACTAAGCTCACAAGATAGATTGTGGGTGAGGAATTGTGCACAGAACATTGTTCCTTTATTATGAGCTTTAGTTATTGCAAAAATCATGAACATACAATTTAGATTACCCACTGTAAGGAAGATACGTGAATAAGTTTAGATACATTTGGACAACCAAGAATTAATAATGTCATTGAAGGTACTAAGCTGACTAGATATTTTAGAGACTTTCTGTACTGAAAATGCCTTATTTTCACAGTTATTTTAAAAATATTTTTGTGAACTCATTAACTTTGTCTCATGTAGATAGATCTTTATGAAAACCAAATGAAATACTTATATATTTAATTCACATTTTGCACTTAATATATGTTTTTATTAAACAACGTTCATTTTTCTGATTATAAACAGAATCTCAATAAAATAGTCACATTTTAGTGGTAAAGTAAGGGAAAATGTAAGAATTACCTTTATATAAGTTCTTTTCAAGCTGCGGAAGTTTTTCCCAGAAACCTATCCATACATATTTCTAGGACAGCTCCTCATTGCTCCCAACCCAGATAGAAACCCAATTACCATACTTGTTGGTTGTTTTAAAGCTGAAAAACAAAATAACTTCTATGGACTGAATTGTGCACTCCCTCCCCCAATTTTTTTGCTGAAGCCCTAACCTCCAGTGTGACTTATTTAGAGATATGGCTTTCAGGAGACAATTAAGGTTGAGGCCTGTGGGTGGCTCAATAGGTTAAGTGTCCAACTCTTGGTTTCGGCTCAGGTCATGATCTTACAGTTCATGGGTTCAAGCCCTGAATGGGATTCTTTCTCCAGCTCTCTCTGTCCCTCCCCTACACACTCTCTCTCTCAAAAGTAAATAAACATAGGGGCGCCTGGGTGGCGCAGTCAGTTAAGCGTTGACTTCAGCCAGGTCACGATCTCACGGTCCGTGAGTTCGAGCCCCGCGTCGGGCTCTGGGCTGATGGCTCGGAGCCTGGAGCCTGTTTCCGATTCTGTGTCTCCCTCTCTCTCTGCCCCTCCCCCGTTCATGCTCTGTCTCTCTCTGTCCCAAAAATAAATAAAACGTTGAAAAAAAAAAAAGTAAATAAACATAAAAAAAAAAAGGAGACAGTTAAAGTTAAATGAGGTCATAAGTGTGGGGCCCTAACCTGATAGGATTTGTGGCCATTGTAAGAAGAGGAAATGAGAGCCCATTCTTCTCCCACCATGTGGGGATACAACAAAGAGCCGGGAAGAGAACTGTCACCAGAAACTAAATTGGCCACTACTTTAATCTTGGATTTCCCAGCTTCCAGAACTGTGAGAAATAAAATTATGTTGTTTAAGCCACCCAATGCATGATATTTATTTCGGCAACTTTGAGAAGACTAAGACAGTGACTGTTGTTATGGAAAATTTAGAAAAATCCAAAGAAAAACCATATGAATCTATTGTAATATCTATGATTTTTTGATTATTTTAATCACATTTCTACTGTTTTCAACTTACATAAAAACATATGGTCACTGTATTAAAATTAGAAAAAGAAAAAATGCCAAGAAGGAAATGAAAATTCTATCACCCACAAATAACCATCGTTATAACTTTAGTGAATATATTTCTATGGTTACTATACAGTTATAATATTTTTTGCCATTGTGATCATAGCAGATCACACAATATATATAATTTTGCAGCCTGCATTATTCACCTAACAAACTAATGTGATTTCCCGCCCACATATTTAACATTCCTTAACAAAAGAATTATTTTCAATGGCACCATAATCTTCTATCAAATGGGCAGATTATTATTTATTCATTCATTCAGTTTTCTGTTGTTTTCCATTAGGTTGTAATTTTTTGCTGTCATAAAGCATGCTCGGATAAATATATACATCTGTATTTAATTTTCTGATTATTTCCCCTAAATAACTTCTTAGTAAGATTGCTAGGTCAAATTATCTAAACATGCTTGAGAATTTTGATAGCTATTGCCAAAGCATTTTCCAGGAATATTTCAGGAGTTTATGCTCCCACAAATAGTGAATAAGAGCTTCTACCTACTTGTGGTATACATGAGGTTTCAGCAATGCTAAATGCAGCCATTTAGAAACATATTTGTGGGTTTGACAGGGAATTTTATATCCATGTTTTAATTTGTATGTCTTTAATTACTTGTATAAGTGATTTTGATTTGATTTATCATTTATTAGTCATCTATGAATTTCTTGTTAAATCCTTTGCTATTTTTCTACTGGAAGTATTTTTCACACTGATATGAATTTTCTTTTTCTTAAAGCAATAAGCAACATCTAACTTTATCAGATTTAGTGTAACAAATTTCCAATTTGCCACTGTGTCTATGGGTTTTTTCAATGTACAGAATTATTATATTTTAAAAGTTCTTTGTTTTTAAATGTTCTGATAGTCTTTTACTATCCTAAGTTCATATAAAGATTCATCTGGTTTTCTTCAAATTTTTTATCATTTTATTTTTCTCTTTTACTTTTTAAACTGTGTGAAACTCCTCGTGTAAAATTTGAGCAAAGATATTTCTCTGCTACATTTGTTAGCGTAAAATTATCTCAGCCCTACTTACGGACTAATCTGTTTTTGTTCTCCCAACTGAGCTGGAATGCAATCTTTATGATAAACTAATTCTTATTAGCTTCTGCTCTTAAACAATCCAACATATCTAATACTTCTAGAATTATTATAGCTTTTTCTTATATTTTAATATCTGAAAGAAGTTGCCTATTGTTCTTTGTTTTCAAATTTTACTTGAATACCCTTGTATATTGATTCTTTTAGATGAATTTTGAAATTACAGTCCAACACTCTAAAGTCATCCTGCAGGGTTTTGACTATAGTTGTGTCAGGCTATTAATTAATTTCATAAGAATCAATCTTTGCAGCCAGATTGAATTCTGTGGCATTTTTTATATATGTGTGTAAGCATATATAAAAAATATACATGTATCTTTTTTAGTCCTTCAGTAAAATTTTATAATTTTTTATAAGGGTCTTGCATTTGAAAATAATTGTCATTCCTAATTGGTTTTGCTGTTAGGATAGATTTCCCCCCACTATATTTTCTGAATGTCTATTTTTGTGAACAGGAAAACTATCAATATTTTATAATTTATTTTGTCCTTGGCCACTTTATTAAACATTTTTCTCTTATTATTAATCTTTTATTTGATTCACATAAATTTTCTAAGAATAAAATCATATTAAGTTCACATGATGGTGATTTTGTCTATTTTTTTAAGACATGAATTATTTTTCTTATTCTGATTTTAAGTTTTATTGTATTGGTTATAATCATAAAAATGAATGTTCTTAACAAAGGAAAACAGAGAAAAAGGGCATCTCTTGCCCTCATGAATAAATAGACAGTTGGAATGCTTGCTTTTTCTTTCCTTTCCCATGTCTCTTTTTGATGATGCTTTGCATTTTTTTTCTCGATGAAGACTAAAATTTTTAATTCATTTATTTTCTGACCATTTTTTGTAGCAGTTGTATCATGTTTTAGTGGTCTTACTGCTTAGTATTATTCATTTCACATTATGACTTTCCCATAGTGAAGGAATTTCATTCATTTCTTAATAATCTGAAATGTATGTGAGTGATATGTTTTCCTAGTTTTTGTGTACATGAGGATATCATTTGTTTCCTATAACCAAAAGTAATAATTAAGCTGGATATAGAATTCTTATGTTAAAACATTTTCTCCTAAAAACTTCATATTTTATCCCATTTTCTTTGACATTCATTGTTGGAGAAAACAGATCTAAATATAACTGAACTTTCCCCCATGTCTATAATTCATACTTTTCAATTCAGTTATATTTAAATGTTAGTCAGTTTTTCATTAACTTTGCCATATTCTGAGTTAGCCTATTTGATCTAAAGACATGGGTCTTTGGAACAGGAAAGTTTTCTTCTTCTTCTTCTTCTTCTTCTTCTTCTTCTTCTTCTTCTTGATAGTTGCTTAAGCTTAATTTATTCTGAATTCTTCTCCAGTACCACCAATAATGTATAGGTTTAATATCTGATGTCTTGACACTCCAGATGTTTAACTTTCCTCTCATAAATTTTATGTCTTATGCTTTCACTATATCCTGTGAGGTTTTCTCAACTTAGTCCTCCCTAATACTGATTTGATTTTCTATAATATTCAGTCTGCTTGTCTTCTGTTTTCAAAACAGATGTTAATTCTACTACTGAGTCTTTTATTTCCTTACCTTCTCTCCTCTTTTCATTTAGCTCTCTACTTACCCGAGTTTGAAACACTGTTCCTTCTCTTACTAGCTGTGTGATCTGAGTTAAGATATTTAACCTCTGTTCTCCATTTTTGTCATCAATAAAAGGAAGATAATAATTATTTCCATAGAATGAAACCAGATTGTCCTTAGAAACTTTTAGCAAAGTTTCTATCCCATAGAAATGTCCCAATAAATGTTAACTGCTATTATTGTTACCTTTGTCATCATCATCATCATCATCATCATCATCTCTGCCGCATCTCAGCAATACTTCTTTTCTTTAAATTGCTGTCATCTCATTTCTGTGTGTGTGTGTGTGTGTGTGTGTGTGTGTGTTTATGGAAGTCAAATTTTATTGAATTTGGGGAAAACCCAACACAAATATTCTCTAAAATGTATTCCTGCTGTAAATCTTTTTCTAAATCTTCACCTTGAGGACTGTGTAAAACATAGAGTTTTCTATGTTGTAGAATACTTTCATAAGCCTCATATGGTTGCTGTTGTTAATTTTTTTTAATCTATGCCTCCTTGTACAAGGAGAGATCTTTTGACAGAAGACAGGATAGATTAGTTCTCTTTGTTTCCCGTACATTTTTACTTGGGATCTCTCAGGATCCTCTCCTAGATCTCAAGTCACAGAGCTGGTTCATATGCTCAGTATTGAGTCAAATTGCTGCTGATTGGCTGTTGCCTAGCAGGAGGGGTAGGTAAGAATACTCTCCCACTGCTCTATTCTATCTACAGAAGGGAATGTATTCTTGGGTAATTTTACTTATTATTCAATTCAATTCATTCATCCCTTACCCAAAGTAGTGGGTGTGAAAACTGCACTTTCCAATTGCATCGTTTCATCACTGTCTTGTCTTGCTTCATATTATTGATTCGTTTCCCATATACAAGATGTCATTATGTGCCTAGTTCTGCTCCCTGCCAGGCTACAGTGTTGTGAGTTGTAGTCCCTAAATAGATCTATAAAAAGGAGTATTGGTTGTGGGGCACCTGGGTGGCTCAGTCGGTTGAGTGTCTGATTCTTGATTTTGGCTCAGGTTATCATCTCATGGTTCATGAGATCAAGCCCCACATTGGGCTCTACACTGAACGTGGAGCCTGCTTATCTCTCTCTCTCTCTTCCTTTGCCCCTTCCTTGATCATGTGCTCTCTCTCTCAAAAAAAAAATGGATGTATTGGTTATGATTTAGGGCTCATGTGGACCTGGCTCCTGCATTTTGGAGGAACAAGTGTTAGGTAAAAATCATGCACGCAAGTGTGTAGAAACCTCTAATTTTCCCCTTACTTGCTTTTATTATTCTGTCTTAAAGTCTTATTCACACTTTCATGGAATTGCCCTTAGGGGTCTGGCAACATGTTGACTAATCTTTCTAATACTGTTGCCACTCTGCATCTGTACATGTATTTTTATGAATATTTCTAGGAAAACTGAGAGAAACTGACTAAGGCCCTTACAGATCGTTTTTAAATTTTCCAAGTTAAAAAGAAAAAGAAGACTTTCTAATCATAGAATCAAAGAGGTCTTAAACCAAAACTTTGATTTTATAGTTGAAGATACTCTTTTCATAGAGAGGTTGCCTGACTGGTCTGAGGTCAGAAGAGGCCGAAGGCCCAGGTCTCCTCACTTCTGGGTCAGTGCTTTTGTCTTCTAGTTTCTTGCTTTTTGAATAAAAAAAATATTTTCAGCTATTGTGACAAGTTGAGATTCTCAAGCCAGGGCCTT
Source organism: Felis catus (assembly GCF_018350175.1). Classification (NCBI taxonomy): domain Eukaryota; kingdom Metazoa; phylum Chordata; class Mammalia; order Carnivora; family Felidae; genus Felis; species Felis catus. The sequence continues at coordinate 85,156,059 of NC_058377.1, read as the reverse complement.
TCATATTTAGGCATTTCTTAAGCAGCAAGAAGCCTTCTTCCACATGGGAAAATAGAGAACCACAAGGAAAAAATCCAGTAAGAGCACAGAAGTTCCTCATTGTGAAAGCACGTCGGAAACATTTTATATGCTATTTTTCCCATATCCTTCTATAACTCTCTAATAACCACAAGTAAAATAAATATTCAAACTGGGAGAATAGTTCTCCTAAAGGAGTTGATTCTTTAAGACTTCATAATGTTGTGACATTTCATATTCTAATATCTCTGTCCCTTTGTATTTCAGCTGCTGGATGACTGTTCCTCTCGTCTCAAAATGGTCCACCCAGCCAGAACACTGCACACCCCGGATGGAGAACCAATTTACTCGTGGGATGACATAGAGAGAGACATGGTCATCTGTGTATCCACAGGACGTGGCTTTATAACCCAAAAGAGTATGGGTGACAGTTTCTTTTCCATCAAGTTTTTGAAGAATTAAACCATCTTGTCTTTTCTTCAAAGAGCTTACTTTCTGAATTTTATATCCCATCATGATGATTTTTAATAATTATCTTCTGAATCCACCCTTTTCTACTCCAGTTATACTTCTGTTCTGGAAATTCACTGTTGACACCATTTGCACTCAAGAATTCAATCAGAGTTCTGTTAGTCTTGAGCCTTATCCAAGGGGCTTATTTGCAGAAATTCTAAATGGCCTCATTTGAAGGTATTCCCTTAGCATGAACCCTGAGGAAAGCGAGGCTCTGTTGACTTCCTACTTTCAAGTTATTTAAAACTTAATGGCTTATTAAATAGCGACTACAGTTTGCAGAACTCTTTTTTTAGCAGTAAGTAAATATATGCTCATTTTATTATTTTATCTATTCTTTGCTAATTTTCTTTTCTAAGTGATACCAATGGAAAAGAATACATATATGTTATTAAACCAATTCTTGCTCTTTATCCTGTTTGCCTGAAGAATTTTTAAAAATTTTTTTCTAATGTTTATTTTTTGAGAGAGACAGAGCATGAGTTGGGGAGGGACCACAGAGAGAGAGGGAGACACAGGATCTGAAGCAGGCAGCACAGAGCCCGACGCAAAGCTCAAACTCACGAACCGTGAGATCATGACATGAGCTGAAGTTGGACACTCAACCGACTAAGCCATCCGGGTGTCCCAGCCTGAGGAATTTAAAGCCCCTTGCAGGGGTTAGCTGTACATTAACAAAGACATAATTTTCAGGAATTCTGAAGAACATGATATCACTTTAAAGGAAATCAAAAGATTAGGAAATGAATTACCTGGGATCCCTAAAATAAGTAATACTAGATTATTTCTTTTTAAAGTCACCATAAAATTATTATTATTATATGTAAGGTACACAAACCAAAAACTTTTAAAACAGTTGCAATCATATCTTTACATTTAGCCCAGAACAAAAGTATAGGAATGAAGACTGAAAGGCAAGAAGACAAGGATTTATTGGGATGCCTATCACTGTTCTGAGGTATTCCACAAATATTCCTCCAGCACCACCCAACATCGAGGAAGAGGTTTTAATCGTATTCTTTGTATGCCCCTGTCCCTATCACTCACTATTACCTCTCACCCCAGCTCTTGGAGACCCCACTATGTAGTTACTTAGAAGAATAATTTGGGGTTCTTGTCATTAGTATTAGCTGATAGCTTTCTATGTTCGCAAACTGCACAGCCCTGTAAAAGAAATATAAGCCAGGGTTCCTTCCCTGAAAGAGTTTTTGATCTAATTAAGTATATGAACACACTTGAAATATTACAGTACACTTGAATAGTAAACAAACGAGTGGTACAGTAGAAGGTACTTTTCCAGTTTCTTCATTGTTTATACTCAATCTTTCATACTCTTGGGATTGTCTTCTGTTACCCGGCCCCTATCCTCCTGGCTTCACTGTGTTCATTGGGCCTTTATGAGAAATAAAGCTAGGGCAACCTGGCCAAACAGGTATCCAAAACACAGAGAGAAATGTAGGGCCCCTTCCCAGAAGCAGGCTTGTTACCCGTAAAAGCTGAAGGAAAGAGAGAAAACAGGAAATTCAAATGTTACTTTCCCTACCAGTTTCTCCATGTTAGTTCTCTGGACCTTTGACCAGGCTATGTAGACAAACATTTTTCTTTTTTGCATCATCAATTATGTATATCCACATAGATCACTATGGTGTGAAAGTTGATTCTTTTCCTCTGGACGTAGGTTCCCATACTTCACTTCATATTTTCCCCTTCATGATGAAGAGATTAGTGGTTTTCCCCAATTGTCTAAGTGTCTCAAAGGGTGATGTATTTTCTAGGAAACCTAACTGATAACGGAGTTTAATTTAAGTGTCCTTTAGAAACTTATTTTACTATATATAAGTTGCCATTTATTGTTTTTCCTGAAATAATTAAGTTAGAAATAATCATTAAGTAGAATATATTATTAAATACTCAGAATGCTTTAAAAAAAGAAAGAAATGCTACTATTGTATCTATATCTATATCTATATCTATATCTATATCTATATCTATATCTATATATCTATATATAGATAGATATACTTATGAAGGTACACTTAAACAATCATTACACTCAAAATTTTGCTGTGGCCTACTGGCTTAAGTATATGGTAGAAAATAAGGCAGTCTGGGAGTTTCAAAAAAGTAAACACTCTACAATAACTTATTTTATGTACTATAATATAAAAACATTTAGCATGTGAAAGTCATCAAGAATCACACTGGGTTTTTGAAAAATAGATTTGTTTTGGCAAAACAAATCATACGCTGTTAGAATGGTTTCTTTCACACAGACCCCCCCAACGAAAGTAAAAGAGTGCTTTATGCCATTTGTCATCAACTTGGAGCACTGTTCTCACTGCTGTGTTTACTGTCTTTTCAGTGGGTTCAATTTCTAGACCACTCCCAGGTTAGCCTCCAATTCAGGCTTTTTACAAAGCCTGGAAGGAAGCCCTCTCCAGAACTGCCATTCTGTAGAAATCCAGAGAATGTTAGCACGTATCTGATGTGATAAGCAAGTCAAGTGTGTAATGAGAGAGTCCAGCGTGGGAGTCAAGGATTTCTGAAGGATTTTTGAGTTTTTCATCATCTTGGACTTTTAATTACTTTCTATAAATACATTGACATGTCTCTCAAAATAATCTTTTTAACAGAATTCAAGCAACTGATGGAGATCAGAGCAAATTATGCCAGAATCCGAAGGCAGCAGGGCCCTCAAGCCACAAACATTGTGGTGTCACGATCTGAAAAGCTGCAATTTCCGGTACAGCCACACAGTTCATTTCTATCAGAGCCATCATATTTTGTGCTGTATTTTGCTGGGGTAACATATGTGTATACACTCATATGCTCATATGCTTTCTATGACATAACAATTACTTATCCTTTTTAACTTTGTATAGTATCTTTTAAAAAAGTTGCTACCCTCTACATCTCACGTAGAATGGCATTTGCTGCCTCAAATGTGTTCTTGGAAAGGCAACAAACCTTGACAAAATAATGCCAGTAAAATAACTAACTTAGATGTGTTTTCTCTCAGAAAAAAAAAGAGAAACTACTGTTATTATTTAAAAATAATTTGGTGGGGTCAAGTAATATTTTATGTGTCTATATATATTGTGTGTGTATTTATATATGTAATTTTGTGGGGTCAAGTATTATGTGTGTGTGTGTGTGTGTGTGTGTGTGTGTAATTTGATAATAAAATAGGTTGTTTGACCATCTAACACTAAATTTGACCCAAACTGACATTTTTCTGGTTCAACCACCTTATTTTCTGTGTTGAAATCCTGCATTTACTGAATAAAAATGAAATGGCTGGTGGCCACTGAACACCACATGAATCAATGTCTCCTTCTCCAGTTTCCCTTCAGTTTGGCCTGTGGTAGCAAGCAGCAGTCTTTATGGGGCACAGCTACATGTTGTTCACAAAAATGAAGCTGGCTATTCCGGACTAAGCTCAGTAACTGAAAGCCGTAGACTGTGTCCTCAGTCCTCAGTCCTCAGAACTTAGAGAAAGGTTGTATGAACCGTTAAAAAGAAAAGTCACGTGAGGATTTCTTTTTAAGACATCAAGGGAGATCCTCAGCAATCTTAAGTAGCAATACCACAGGAAGAGAAAAACTTACCTATTAATTTTTCCTGCAATGAAGAAAGAATCTCTCTCTGTCTCTCTTTTTTTAATAGCAGTGACAAATCAGAGTTTGGTTTACGGTCCTGGTAGAAAATTTCAAGAGAAATGTTCTTCTCTCTCTTGCTTTGAAAGCCACTCACAGCTCTGTCTGAATATAAATTGCAACCTGGCTAGGTGTGTACAGAAGGGCTCAGCTGGCTCCCTCCTCAATCCACCACTTTAATGTAATGCAGTAGATCATGTCTACTGAAGGGGGCTCTTGGTAATCATTGCAAAAGGCCTAGTATTTACTCCCAGTCTGCAAATCAGTGGGGCTGCATGAATAAATTCCTGCTGCTTCCAACACCACTAAAAGGAGAGCACATTGAGGTGAAATTTCACATGTTACATCCACAGCAATTTGCCCTTTTGCAGACACTGTTGTACGATGTTAGAGATGTGAAGGCATCCCAGAACAGCTTTGTGACACATAGGAAAAAAGATTGCATGTGACCCCCATTTTTCTTTTTCTTTTTTTAACAAGAAAGTCAAAATAAGAAAGGTCAAGGAACATGCTCCAGGTCAGAAAGCGGGACAACAGGATTCTTACCTGCTGGGCTTCTGCTTAGAATGATTGGATCACAATTCCCATAGACACAGAACTTTTCATTTTTTATTTTTTCAAAATTCCTTGAAAACAAAGGCATTTCTCTAGGTGCAAAAGTACCTATCATTTTTCTGCCAGAGAAAAGTTGATTTGCTATGAAAATGGCATGATTTCACCCTGGATCAAATGTGCAAATTCTTGTGAAGTTTTCACTGTTGCATGTGAATACGCCTGAAGCGAAAATTGGCAATATCACACAACGCTCTATCAAGCACCAGGAGACATAAGGCAAAACTCTTTAACTGAACTTTTCTATTACCAGTAAATGGGATTTTAGATGTAATATAACAGTCATCAACACATCACATTTTACCAGCAAGGCAGTGACACTTACTTTGTGGACGACGGCTTGCACAGAGTAGCTTGGCAGTTCATAGCTACTTTGAACGAAGACTGAGAACAGCCCTGCTCTTTCCTTATTATTGACCTTCCTTCTTAGTTGGCCAGAAGGTGGACTGGGGAGCGGTTACTCCACCTCGGCAAGGACTATAGGATAAGACTATCGCAATTCTGTTCGGCCTTCCTGGGCTTTTAATAAACCCAGTAATTTCCTTTGGGGACATGTTTATCAAATTTGAATCAGCTTCGTATATATAAGTCACATTTCAATATTTTCCTATCAACTGGAAACCATTTATTATTAAATACTAAAACAACCATCCCCCAGTCCATGGCCTTCTCCAGAAATTTATTTCCTGCTGGTTCACAAAACACCCTTAAGGTGATCCAGATGTTAATCAACAGTGTACCAGCATTTGTGATTGTCCTCAGGAGGACTTTTCTGGATATTTTTGCCCCATCCCTAGCTTTTGTTGCCTGATGAAGTGTTGGGGTGAAATTGCATGTTTCTAAGCCAGGTGACTAAAAGTAACATGCCTGAAAGTTTGACAAACATTTTGAGATTAACTGGAAGTGTTTTATAAATAAGAAACATCTATCTGGGTACTTATGTCAGTTTTGCAAAACAGGACACGTTAGTAATGATTCAAAATGCAAAGGTCATTTTGTAGAGCAATAACCTGAATTTCCATTTCTCTCTCGATTTTCTTAGTAACTAAATTTGTGTGTGTGTGTGTATTAAGAAAGCAAAGCAAAAAACAACAAAAAGGTAAAGATAAATTTGTTCCCTTTACCAAAGAATCACTTAGAAATTGTAGCTAGTGGCTATTGCTGTGTTTATGAGCTAATCTTTAATAATAGCCCAGGTGTGCTGAGTGTCATTGAGATTTGTGATTCACCGAGGCAGCAGCTTTTTTTGTTTTATTTTTTTCTTTCTGGCATCATTTGGAAGAGAGCAATCAAAACCCACAGATCTGTGTTATTCTAGGTCATCACAAATCAGATGCAAATGTCCTCAGTTAAATGGAATTTGGACCCATTGGTGATCCTCAATTGTTTTTATTAAACCAATGGCTCCAGTTCCCTCTTGCCTCTGAGCACATTTCAACCCCTCCTAAGGCTAGGTGGGCAGAAAGAACAGCCGTTTTCTTTTCAATGCAGTGAACTAAAACTCTGCATAAGTGGCACGGCTTGGGCCGCTTGGCCTTAGCAACCGCAAAGATGGACAAAGACTGCCATTCAGGTTAAGTGCTGATGGGAGCAAATGGCCCAACTGTATAACATGGCTGTGTGGTGGGTGTCTGCTGCCAGCTATAGTATTTTCTAATTCTGTGAGTCTGTAATATAAACTATCAATAGGCTGTCACCCTGTACCATACGTGCAAATAGAAATATATGAGGGGAGAGGAAGTGCTTCTGCCCATGCTGCAGCTGGGTTGGGGGAGGGAGAAAGAAACAAGATGGAAAATTATATTTATATGGCAAGTACAATGGTGATTCTGAATTGGATGTGCAATCACTCATCGTCTGCTGTAGTCCTGTAGATATAAGTTTCAGTCAATCACTGGATCCATTAGGTCCTGGCTTTTCCATCCTAGAAGTTTCAAATGTCACCTGTGTCAGACCAACTGAGATAGCTGGGCAGTCAGACTCTCCATACCACCAGCAGCAGCTGGGTTTAAAAAAAAAATTCCAAAAGGCATAAATGACCCTGCAGACTGTGCTAGACTGGAAAGGAAGAGAGGAGGGAATCTCCCAGAACTTCTAGGGTTGGTGCCCCCAAAAGATGAGATTTGATTACATCTCTCTCTCTCTTCATTTCCACTTCTTTCCATTCTTCCTTCCTTTCTTCTTTCTCGTTGCCTGTTGTTCTTCTCTCCTCAGTCTTCCCTGCTTTTCTCATCTAAGGGCCCTTGAATTCCATCTTTTATTTTAAAACAATCCTTTCTAGAGCAATTTGTAGATCAGCAGGGATGCTTCCTTAGTATGATTCTCAAAGTTTAATGTGCACAAGAATGACCTGGAGAGCTTGATAAAGCCCAGTGTCAGGCTGATCACAGAGGTTCTTATTCTGTATGCCTGAGGTGGGTCAGGAAGTCTGCACTTAATAGGCCCCAGGGATGGAGAGCAGTTGGCTGACCACACCGGGAGAAACTTGGCCAGGACTTCTGTGTCAGCTGGGCGTGGCTCAAGCCAAGGACCAGTGTCAAGAACACCAGAGGATGAAGGCAAAGAAGCACTTGCTGTGTGAGTGAGGGCTTTAATCTGAATGTCCTCATGTTTTCTTATCACTACTTCCTTACGAAATAATGGAAATAATCTTGGGTCAAGACTAACCACCCAGAGAGTGTAACCAGGACCCAGACATTAGAGGCAAAACAAGTGAGTCTGAGGTAGTGAAGCTTCCCATGTTAATTAAGCTGCCTACAGTGCTGATAACATCTTGCTATTTTAAAGGTCGCGGGAATAATGTCAGTGCTATGGTGCACATATCGAGGGGCAGAGTAATTTTGGGGGTGGGGACGAATAGCAAGCCTCTTGAGTTTTCTTCTGCATTTTTGTATGTACAAAGAGAGAGCACTTTAGAACAAGGATGGGGTCCTATTTGCCGAAGTGACCTTTTCCCCACTGAAGGAGCTGCTTATTGGTGGGGAGGCCAAACCTCTTTATGTTTGCTCTAAGTCTAGTTAATGCGGAAGGCTGAGCCACCGACATCCCTGGCAGGCTCGTCTAAGAGTGTGAAATTCCACAGGATATTATTTCAGTTCAATAATAAGTGCTCTTAGAAAAACTAATTTTTAAGATAGTTCTCTTGTTCCCTAATTGAAATCCGTATAGGCTGGGAGACAGACATTTTCCTTAGAAGACAGAAAATACAAAGAAAATTAGTTTTTCAAAGAGCAAATTCATATATATATATATATATATATATATATGAATTTGCTCTCTCTATATATGTATATATATGTATTCATATATTCATATATTCAAATTCATATATATATATATATATACGTATATATATATATATGAATTTGCTCTCTCTCTCTCTCTCTATATATATATATATATATCGCCAGGCACTCTCTGTTCTGTTCTGGCTGCTGGGCATGCAAAGGTATGGTGCTACTTGGATAGTGCAGAGGCCTAGAATGTTGGATTAATAGGCACAAGGTGAGGTGAGAGGTGTGGGCATGAACCAGATTGTGGACAGCCTAATAGGTCATGTTAAGGAGTTTGGATTTTTCTTTTCTGAGCGCAGTGGGAAGTGATTAAAAGGAAGTTAACATTAAAGATGATTAGACATTGTGTAATAAATTAAGCTTACTTAGGTTACAAATTACAGAGACATACTCAATTTACCTCCAGTGGTGGAGGTTTGTTGGAAGGATTAACAAGGAAGTGAGAGTGCACAGGGAAGCCCGACACACAATCTTCATGGTGGTCTCTGTTCGAGATGCATGGACGCACCTGGGTGGCTCAGTCCGTTGAGTGTCCAACTCTTGATTTCAAGTCAGGTCATGATCCCAGGGTTGTGGGATCAAGCTCCACACGGGGCTCCACGCTGAGCATGGAACCCACTTGGAATTTTCTTTCTCTCCCTCCCCTCTCTCCTTCCCCATGTGCACGCTCATGAACACATGCTGTCAAAAAATTAAAATTAAAAAAAAGACGCGTGACCTATCTTTGTCCAAATGGCCACCCAGTAATCTGCCATTCCTGCTCTTGACTTCATTGTTTCTTGGTCTTCTTTCTTCTGCTGTGAATTTTCTACTTCTTTGCAGGCTCTTCTCTACACTGAGATGCTCACTTGCCTGTTCATGGCCTCTGCTGCTTTGAGGCTCCTGTTTCCTGCCTTCTCTTTATATTTCTTTTGGCTCCAGAGCCACTCTACCATCTGAATTACTTTCATTGTGTCTTCTAATGGAAGACTAAATGGCTGGAGGTCAGCCAGTAGCTGCCTTTTACTCATTCCTTTAGATTGGGATGTCAGGGATTACATGATACAAAGCACAGCTTGCCTGTTTAAGCAACAGTGTGGGTTGAATTCCTCAGGAAGCTGTGGACATGGCTGGCATTCAGGGCTCCATGGCATTTTCAGTATCGACCATAGTTCTGCCATTGTTATGCTCCTTTTCTCTCTTCACCACTGAGGGATGAAATTAGCAATGGAATTATCTAGGCTGTCACTATTTCTCTTTAGTCATTGAGAGGCTTTCCCTTGGGTGCCTCCTCAACATTGGCCTTTGACAGGGTGATCTTTGCTATACAGGCAACACAAACTTGAGGTTGGAATCTGTGACTTCAGTTACAGTATCAGGATGGATACCAGCTGGACTCACAAGTTACACTTCTGAATACAATCAAGTCTGTTTGAGGAAGTGGATCTTGCCAGGATACCCTGGCACCCAAAACTCAAGGCACTTGGGCATCCAGGCAATTTTTCCAAATCAATTCAGAATGCCAAACCCTTATCAGACCTTGCCTTGCCTCTTGTTTCATGAAATCATTTTGATAGGCTGAATTCCACTGTGGATTTTAATTTTTATTATGATTTCTCTCCCTCTCTCCACTCTGTAAGGCGAACCTGGCTAGCAACGTTCTCAGTGTTGAAATGTGAGTTCTGCTTAGTGGGCTTGACAGGGGTCTGCTGTGTTTGAGTCATAAATCCTTGTTGTGCTCCAGGACACCCATGGAGTAGTATTATCTGCTAGATAATGCCTAGTTCCCGTGAAAAAGTTGATATGGGCCAAACTCTATATGGAGCTAAAGCTGTGTATTTAAGAGGCTTTGGAGAGAGGAGCTCTCACCAGCCATGAGGCAGAAGGCAGCAGCTGCACGTAACAGTACTCCAGGACCCTGCACTCCAGGTCTTTGCTCAGGAAATGAATGACTCAACAACAAAGGACAATTTTCATTACACCAATTTCCAAGTGTTGTTATGAAGGGAAAAGGGATTCATTTGTGGGATTTTTAAGTCTTTCAAAGTTGCTTACTTACATTATTTTACTTTAGGCCACTGCGTTGCTCACATGGATAATCCTGATGATTTTTTAACCAGTCATTGTACAGCCCCAGCCTTCCTCCTCTCCAATTCTTTTTTTTTAAGTTTATTTATTTATTTTGAGAGCAAAAGAGAGAGAGAGAGAGAGAGAGAGAGAGAGAGAATCCCAAGCAGACTCCACACTGTCAGTGCAGAGCCTGATGTGGGGTTCGAGCTTATGAACCTTGAGATCATAGCCTGAGCTGAAATCAAGAGTTGGATGCTTAACCGACTGAGCCACCTAGGCAACCCCCTCCTCTCCAATTCTTTATCCATGTTATAACCAGAATGATCTTTCGAAAATGAAAATCATATCATGTTACTCTCTTGCTTAAAACCTTAAAATTTCCACCCGCCACCCCCCCCCCAATCATGAAAGTAAAGAGCACACTCCTCCCCAAGGTACTCATTGCCCTTGGGAATATTATGGCCAACTCGCCCTGCACCCTCTGTTTTCTCACTCTTTGCTCACGGAGATCTGCACCCGACTCCTCCTCAACATTCCTTCAGTTGCCCCCAAATTATGTCTTTCCTCTTACTTCCATACCTTTGTCCATTCTCCTCCTACAGCTTTTTTGGGGAATCATTCTTTATCGCTCCCCACACCCATCTCTATTAGAAACTTCTTCCATGTGCTCCCTCTGCCCCCTTTGCTTATCACTTATTACTGTTGATGTATTTTTTCTCCCACTGGTTTCTAAGCTCTTTGAAAGTAAGCCAGGCTTGTTCACATCTGTGTTCCCAAGCCTGAATATCCCCTGCTATACAGCAGGCATTAAAGAATATTTGTTGAATGAATGTAAGATTTAGAGTAATCGATTGGTTAAAAACCTGCTTTTTAAAAAAAATCTTAAAGTTTATTTCTTTTTGAGAGAGAGACAGCGTGTGAGTGGGGGAGTGGCAGAGAGAGAGAAGGAGACACAGAATCTGAAGCAGGCTCTAGTCTCTGAACTGTCAGCACAGAGCCCAACATGGGGCTCGAACTCCTGAACCATGAGATCATGTCATGAGCCAAAGTTAGACACTTAACCAACTGAGCCATCCAGACGCCCCAAAAACATGATTTTTAATATACACATTGAAGCGAGTTTGACTTTTTGTAGAACTTTCTTCTCATGTGCACTGCTTTGGACTGAGTGCCCCCCGCAAAGTTCATGAGTTGAAATCCCGTGCCCCAATATGATGGTATTAGGAGGTAATTAGGAGCAGATGAAGTCATAAGGAGGGAGCCCTCATGAATGGAATTTGTGCCCTTGTAAAAGTCACAGAAGAGTTTCCTTCATCTGCTCTGCTCTCTGTCCTATGAGGATAAAATGAGAAGTCAGTAGTCTACAACCCAGAAGAGGGCTCTCACCAGAATGTGACCATGCTGGCACTCTGATCTCACACATCCTGGCTCCAGACATGTGAGAAATAAATTTATATTGTTTATAAGCCTATGATACTTAGTTGTAGCAGCCTGAGCCAAGACATGCATTGCCACATCAATCCATAAAATATCACATAAACTTCTTATAAAGCAAATCTTGTACTTGTTGATAAGACAGTATAGCTTGGCTCAATTTCCTTCATCTTAAGACAAACCAAAGCAAGGTTGATCATCATCCCTTCTTTGCCAGCCGTAACTTTCAAAACGCTCCTAAAGTCTGGTGGAGTAGAAAACACTCTTCTGTCATCAGTGCCCAAATGCATCCTTAACTGCTCGGCTGCCTTTGCCACAGGCAGACTGACTTGGAAGAGAAGACCCGTCACCCCCTTTCACAAGTGTGATGATTTGTGGCTGAGAAGGGAGAGCCTGCTCTCTGAACCACATGCCCCCTGGTGCAGGCAGGCTAAGGAAAGATGAATGGCATTATAAGACAGACATCTGAATGTTTCGTATTAAATTAGTCCCATAGAGCGCCTAGAATTCTCATTCCATAAATCACAAAGTAAAGTAAACTCACTCCCAGGTTAGATTGCTGTGACTTTGGCCTGTGGTGTCATAGATAATCTGAGAATAGTTAAACATTTGTCTGAAATAGTAATAATTTCCAGCATATTTACTCAGTGACATAGAAGTGACCCAGACTGATCTCTGTTGCCAGAAACAGCATGTAAATGGGAGTCAGCCAACTTAGGAGATTTCCAAACAAGGGTCACTGCTCCTCACCTCCTCTGCTTGCTCTGAAACAGTCATGGGTTCCCTCAGGGGCCGCTAGGTGCTGGGGCTGAGATGAGCAAACTTCGTTTCCTCCAGAGTAGGTACTAAAAAGCACTGACGGGTCCCCACCCCTTTACTAAATGGCAGTTGCAGCACCATTTTGAAATCTACTTTCACCTTGTTTGGTCTAAGCATGATTGAGCTAGGAAAGACCTTGATTCCACTGAAGACACATTTCTCTTCAATGGCAAAGGTTTACTCTGAGAATATTTTACATAGCCTTGGATCGATTCTGGTCCTTCCATTCCTGGGCTAACACTGTGATTACTGGGAACATAATAGAATGGAAAGAACATTAGACCATTCAATTCCATGCTAACTGGCTGAAGGCCCGTCTGAACTGCTGCTTCCTCTTCTATAAAACGAGGAAAGTAGACTCTTGTATCTCTACGGTTCCACTCAGCTTTTAAAGTCTGATTCTGATTCCGTAGTGAGATACAACAAGAGTTATAACAGCTAGAATTCTAGCTGACCCAGGAAACCTATCCATCACCTCGATAAGGCTTGTTACAGGTGTTCACTAGGACCTGCATCCAGATCATCGTCACCCTCAGAAGCCCAATCCAAATTTCACTAGAGCAACAGAGGGAGGCCACAGCACAGCTTAGTGGTGGCCAAGGACTGGAGATGGTTCCTTCTGGGGAAAGATTTTTGGACTTGGTATCAAAGGTCTGAATTGAGTCTTGCCTCCTGCACGGTTGGACAAGTCTTTTGGTATACAGATCAATAAGATCATAAATGTTGAAGGGGAAGGGTACTAATGCTGGCAGAATGTCTACACATGCCAGGTACCATGTTGGTACACTGTTGTTGTCATCTGTTTAACTCCATACTCATGACCACTCTTGGAAGTATTTTCTCTACTTCTACTTTTGAATTATACAAATGAGGAAGCTGAGCTTATGAGAGACGAAATACCTTGCCCAAAGCAGGTGGGGGTGGAGTAGGTGATATAGGTGATGGGAATTAAGGAGTGCACTTGTGATGAGCACTGGTGATGTATGGAATTGTTGAATCACTGTATTGTACACCCAAAACTAATATAACATTGTATGTTAACTATATTTGAATTAAAATTTTAAAATAATGATAATAATAAATAACAAAAAAGCCACCAGCCAATAAGTGGCAGAGCTGGGATTTGGACCTGGATTTGCCTAACCTCAAAGCCTATAGAAATTGCAGGTTACTGGCATTAGTAATCATGAAACTGAGTTCACTGGATGCCTTCAATGAGTAATCCTGTGGTTTAGTCACTGCCTGTTTGGGAGATTTCCCTGATGGCAACTAAGTTAGGCAAAGTAAGCTACACTTGGATGCCTGACCCAAAGCAGGCGGGGCACTGCCATATGCATGGGAGCGGCCCTCACCTACTCTTCAGGACATAGCAAATCATCTCAGGTCTCACCTCTCTACCCCAATGGCAGTATTCACTTATGTATTAGTTGCTAAGGCTGCTGTAGCAAAGTACCACAAGCTGGGTGATTTAAACAACAGAAATTTATTGTCTCACAGTTTTAGAAGCTAGAAGTCCAAGATCAAGTTGGCAGCAGGTTTGGTTCCTTCTCTAGAGTACAAGGGAATGATCTGTTCCATACCTCTGTCCCAGCACCTGGTGGTTTCCAAGCAATCTTAGGTGTTCCTTGAGTAGAATCATCACCCCAATCTCTGCCTTCCTGTTTACATGACATTCTCCCTGTGTGCCTATCCTTGTCCAAATGTCCCCCTTTTATAAAGACACCAGTCTTATTGGGTTAGGGGCCCACCCTACTCCAGTATGACCTCATCTTAACTAATTACATCTGCAAAGACCCTATTTCCAAATAAGAACACATTCTGAGATACTGAGGGCTAGGACTTTGATATATGAATTTTTTTTTGGAGGGGGGGGGGACACAATTCAACCCATATCAGTCAGAAACAAATGTCCCACCCCTCACCCACACAAGCACTTCCTCTGAGCTCAAGTGCTCTACCATTAAAGACCACAGCATTCTTTCTTGATGGCATGTCTCTCTCCCTTTTATGTCTTTCTTGTTTCTTACTAACACTGAAGTCTGATATTAATGGAAAAACCATTAAAAAAAACTATTATCCTATGAGGTAAAGTGAATGCACTCAACTGTAAAAGGAAGACTTATCGATCAATTTCAGTTACACCTTGCTTGTCTGACACTTTGCAGCTAAGGAATGTGTTTTTATTGCCTGGCCAGATAGTTCAGATTTCCGGTCAGTCTTAGTAAAGACCCCTTTTTATAACATTGATAAAATTTTATCACAGAGCTATGAAAACAAAATTAGATTTCATAACTCACATCAGGCCTTGAAGGGAATGCCTCTATAAATTTTACAAACCTTATCAAGTTTTAATGCACCTATTCTGATAAATATTTTCAAAATAGCAACTTCTACTGAACTTCATATATATGTGTATGTATAAAGAAGTTTATGTGTGCATTCCAGTATATATATATATATATTTCTCTCTCTTTTTTCTGTCTTATAGGAAAGAAAACTTCCTTCACCTACTTGTAATCAGAAGACTGACAGAAAGACCAATTATTCAGATTGCTGAAGACTCAAATTTAGGAAAACCCCTTTTACAAAAGAAATCTGTGTGGTTCATTTAAAAATTTAGTCCTAAAATTTATCTTTTAAAATAACTTGATTTCTCATAGACTGACTTTGAAAAATTACCAACACTGATAAATCAGCTACAAGCTATCTATAAATTAATAAGAAGACATATAATCAAAGGCAGCATTAGCCACAGAGACTTCATATTCCAGTGAAATCTTGCATATATTGTCTAATTTTTCCAGTCTGTAGAGTGGCCTGGTGGAAAAAGTTGCATATATATTGAACACATATTTTGTCTCTCCAACTGGACGGCAAGTGCCTGGAGGGCAGGGACCCTTGTTTTTATTGACTTGGGACAGGGCTGTACCCATAAGGGCTCAGTGATAATGCCCAGCAGTCCCACTGCCAGAGCAACATAATGGGCAGTTGAGATTCAGCTCTCTTCCACTCTTGTGCTAGACCACAAACTGAAATTACAACAGGACAGTGGGAACAGAGGATCTGCTTTATAGATTTTCATTTCAGTCAGCTGTTCAGGAGCTACATGCTCAGAGTCAAATTAAATCGAGTTATAGTTGAATAGTCCTTTTTGCTCTTCAGAGACAAGAAACGCTTCTCAAAATTGTGCAAATGAAATAAATGTGATTGTGTAAACTAGGCATCTTATATTCTTAAAAAATTATCTTTAATGATTATACATTTTGGTTTAAGATGCCAAGTTTAAAAAAAATCTAAAAATGAAGTGAAATTACTTCTATATGAATTGACAACATTTAAAACCTCAACAGACTTTGTAAAGGAATTCTCAAACTGTTTTAGTTCATATGCTACCTTAGAGAATCTTGAAAAACCATAAACTTACAAAGTGCACATACAAAAAAATAAGATTTTTTTTTTCATATCATTTCACAGAGTTCACAGACCAACCTGAAGAACATCTGTAAAGAACTTCTGATATAAGGGAAGATGTTTCTTTTAAAAAAATTTTTTTAATGTTTATTTTTGAGAGAGAGAGAGAGCGTGAGTGGGGAGGGACAGGGAGAGGGAGACAGAATCCAAAGCAAGGAGGTGTCAGCATAGAGCGGGATGCAGGGCTTGAACTCACAAACCACGAGACCATGACCTGAGCCGAAGTCGGACGCTTAACTGACTGAGCCACCCAGGTACCCCAGGGAAGATATTTCTGATTTCCATAATTTATAATGTTTAGGGGACCTAGGATCTATACCTCTCAACGGAAGATTTCAAAACATATGTCAGATGAAACAGATTCTAAGCTTCACTGTGGAAATGTTCTCTTGTTATATTCAAAAACAATAAACCACGAAGATTTTTTTATCATCTCTGAGTATGAATTTTGCATCTATGAATCTTAAAGGGGAAAAGAGAAGGAAATATAAACTTCAAACAGTGTTGTTAATTTGGGGCATTCCTTGGAGAAAACACTTATTACCTGGAAGAAAAAAAGCTAATTAAGTCGACATTTCTTACAATCTCAAAACCATTTTACTTGCTACTCTTAGAGGCAGAAGGGAATACATGCTGTTTCTCTTTTGTCTGTCAGGAGAATAATAGGGAACACTGACAGGCCCAGCAGCCAGCAGCCCCAATAGTGGAAACTCTGCAGAGGAGTGGCCTTGGATGTCTGGAGCCTGCCTGGAAATCACTGCTCCCTGGCTGCAGAGAAACAGAGCACCCTGGATTGGAACTTCCAGCTGTCTGTACTTTTAATGCACTTGTGCATAAGAGAGTGATGTTTCCAAAGATGCAGATAACTTTCTGATCGTTTTATTCCGAGGCATGTCACGACTATACTTCAGTTGATCACGTCAAAACTAACTGTACTCTGTCAGAAATGATGTTAAAATGCCTTTTAATTCTCTTTGAGGTATTTGTTTAGAAGCCACCTTAATACTGTTGCATTTTTATATGAAAAATCTATTGGATTAAGATTTAATGTCTCTGTCCTTGGCTAAAGTTCTCAGATTAGAAAGGGACTGGATTTAGGAGCCCAAGATGCCTCCAGAGCTGCTCTGTCTGTTCTCTGCTTTGTTGCCAGAGCCCAGCACGGTGCCTGGAACACAGTAGGTGCTCATTAAATCTTTGTTAAATATCAAATGAGAAGCCGTGTTTCAACCCTGGCTGTGCCTCTTACCACCCATGGGACATATCTTTTTTCTCAACTGTGAAATGAGAATACTAATATTTCCTTCGACCCGCCAAAAGTTGTTTTTAGCATCAGATGAGATAAAGCATGGAAAAATCATTTTTCCTAAAGAAAAGAATAATCTTCAAATTAGGCATATGATCTCATGTAGATATAAAAGAAGTTATGTACCATTGTACTATTATAGAGGAAAGAAAGGAGATTACAGACTTAGAATTCAAATTCAGGTATTATTATTTTATAGAATTTTAATGGTGAAATGAAGAAGGCGTGTGTTCAGATACTAGAAACGAGAGACCAACACGCCCTGGGCCCTAATGCATCAAAATTATGAGCTTTCTTTAATTCATGTGCACAACCCAAGATAGCTCAGACCTGCCTGGTAGCCAGTAGGGGAGGGGTTACATGACATTTATGTAAGTTGGGGAGAAGGGACCCTCTGATCCTCAATAGAGAAGGGGGAAGCAGATCCTTAAGTTGAAAGTTGGCAAAATTATTTTAAAGGGGTGCTAATCACATACTTTTATATGATTGTGGTTCACTCGAGAATTGAAGAATCAATGAATACCCCAAATCTAGAGGAAATTTATATCATTTGTTGAGGTAACATATGGAATTTCTGGGATCTGCTAGCACTGTTTTTGGGGCTGCAGCTATATTGCTGAATGAGAAAGAGTCTTAGCTCTCATGGACTTTACTGGCCTAGTGAAGGCACACAGTCAAAAAAGGGAGACAAAAAATAGGTAAGATAACAACTAGCAATAGGTGTTACAAAAGAAAGAACACTGGTTTTATAGGGATAGGAAGTAGCTAGACAAATTGATATTTAAATGCATATAGTTGTCAAAACATATTTGTTATGGGAATGAATAAGTGAATGGTGATATAAAAAATATCACATGCAGAGGATAATAACTGTAATTTGCTACTTTAGGAAGCACTCTTTTAAACAGTTTGGGGAAGAGAGCAGTAGACTTGGAGTTAATAAACAAGGAATCATCTCAGCTATACTCATCAAGCTGTGTGATCTTGAGAAATTCACCTAGCCTCTCTGTGTCCTGAATATAAACTAGAAAATATTATCTGATTCAACAGAAGACTCTCAACTTTTAGGTATGCTGGCTTCTGACAGAGGCAAAGTGTAACAAATTTTGAGATGTGTTCTGAAATGTTATTGAATTTATCTGTCAGGGCCTCAGGGAATTGCCATCACCTCCACCATCACCACCAGGGTTGTCAGGAGGGAAAGTGTTGCCCAGTAGGCAGGAGCACAGGTGCTAGAGGCAATAAATGTTAGGTAGGAAGCTACCTTCTACGTATCAGACACTATGTCGGTTCTTTACATTCATTAACCTGTTTAGTCCTCAACAAGTATTATTAGCTCCATTTTGTAGATCTGGAAACTGAGACACTAATGTTAGGTAAACTGCCTGGGGTCTTACAGCTAAGAAAGGGCAGAGTGAAACCTCACACTAAAAGCCAGGACACTAAACCTCTATATTAACCATTGTCCATTCATTCATTCTAGAAGTATTTATTTATTGAGCACCCATTATGTACTAAGTATTTGTTTGATCAATCTCAGTTGGGCATGAGACAGATAACCCTCCTTTGTGTCAAGAGAAAACAAAATACACAGGAAAGAGAGGAAAAAAAAGAAGTGAATACAAAGTATATCCTACTATTCCTTTGATTGAACTTAGGAGATGCACATACTTTTTGCTACCACTCTCTGAGCTTCTGGAATCTGTCTGCTCTCTGTTTGAACTTGGGTAAATATAAAGCTTATATTTTCCTCTGTTCCCTGAGCTTACAGAATCCCAAAGCATTTGGTTTAGATTAAATCCGTTGACCGAAGCATTATAATTTGACTTCAACATAGATGATCCCATCACCCGTCGCCTTATCTAACCTAACTGCTTATTACAGTAACAGAGTACCCTAGTCTGGGGGCAGGGGCAGGCCTGGGGGAGAAGGTCACTCAGGTCTAGCAGCCACATGTACACAGCAGGATGGTATCCTTTTAGAATCAAGAGGGGTGGATTCATAAAACTCAATCAGGAGCATGTGTGCGTTTATACAAGCCCCCCCCCCTTTTTTTTGCCTGAATCTAAATTATAGAGATTTTAATAGCTCCAGTAATTAGACAAGTATGCAGTCAACCCCATTATGTTCCTGTGTAATATCACACTCCCTAGGGCCCACCTTCCCTGCTTGCTGGGCTCCCTGCATGGGCCCCCTTCCCCGTTATTTTCTACCATAGGGAAGCAGTTTTCTTTTCAAAGAGCTCACTGTTCACATTGTTTTTGTTCCCTCAATCCGGAGGTTGGATTTGCTTTCTCAGGAGTTTTGCCATTGCATTGCCCAGTTGAGTGGAAAAGGTCTGGTGGGTCATTTGCATTCCCCACAGTGCCTAGTATATGTGCTAGGCTGCACAGTGGATGCCAGGCACTTAGCCCAGTGATTGGCATAGGGTAGACACTTCAAAATCGTTTACAACCGAGTCTGTTTAAAAATCTCTTCATGGTTCAATTATTGACCTTAAAGAAAGCAGAACAAAATGCCTAGATTCACTATCTTAAATCATGGACTCTTGTAAAAAAAAAAAAACTGCCATTCTCGCTTCCTGATTGCCTCTTGTTATTGTCTGTCTTCTGTTTTGTAACTTTCTATTAGCCATAGTAATATTTCACTTCATCAGCATAGATAATCTTCCTGCAGGTGCTGAGGGCTACATCTTGGATTTTTCTTATTGTTATTTCCTCTAGCACTACAAAACAAAAATCTTTTGGTTATTTGAAATTAAGGATAAATGTGCTGTATTACTAAAATAATGCAATTTACCTAATCAGGAGATTGACTTCTTTCATCTATATACACACATTTTCTTAGAGGCTGTCAGGAAGCAGTTTTTATTATCTCTTTTTTTTTCCATGGAGATATTCCCAAAGAAAGGTGTCTGGAATTTCGTATCCTGAGATCACCTTTCCTATTCAGTCCTACCCTCCTTTCCCCCAAAAGAAAGAAAAACCTAAATTAACTATTGTTCCTTCACAAGGATCTGAAAGTTGTCCCCTGAAAGCAATTCTAGAAGTCGATGAAGTTGGCCTTCAAACTACCTAGAAAAGGAAAAAAAAAAAAGTAGCATAAAATCGAATGTTTAAGTCACTCTTGAAATTGAATTCCTTGTAATTGGCAAGCTGATAGTCTTTTTTCTCTCTAGGGTAGGTATCGGACAGACAGAAACAGTGACGGGGGCAGCGGGAGGAGACTTGAAAGCCAGAGATGTTTTCTTAAGCCTCTGTCTCAAATCTTTTCTACAGAGACAGATAAAAGGATAATGAGCTGAGGTATTTTTAAAGGATTCTCACAATTTACAACTCAAATAAATCTAGTTTTAAAATATGGTGTTTTTAGGCTCTAATGACTGCAAATGTTAAACTAAATATTTTGCTTAAACAAGTAAAGACAGAGCGGGTATATGAGCAAATTAGAATGCACGAAAGCTGCCTCTGCCGTGGCAGCTTCCTCTAGAAGAGAATGGCTAATTCATACACAACATATTCTTGTCACTCCTTCGGGAGGAAAGCGGCCCTGGGAGGAGCCCAACCGTTCAGCATTTTGCTTCTGGTCAGGATTGATTCCAGATGTGGGAGGTAAATGCTAGAAAGGGTTTGGAAAATGGAGTGGAAATGAAAAATCCCGCAGGCCATTTGAGTGTTGATGACAGATGAGGTAGGTATTTTCAGGTAACTAATGAACTTGCTGGGAACTTGGAGAGTGCTCAGTCCAGTAGATATTTAACAGGCAGGAAAGACCCAGCTGAGATATCATGGCTGCCCCGTGCACCAAGAGTGGAGGGAAATATGGAGTTCTGATGGTAACTCGTAGACACCAAAAGCTGAGACATGGCTATTCTGTAAATGAGCTGAATTTAAGCCTTTTCCTAAAGCTAGTTCATAATCTGTAAGTAGATGGGTTTTCTCAACTTCCCATTATTTGATTTATCACGACTATTTCATTATTCGAAGAAATATTGAACAAGTATACCTATATCCCTAGGGGTAAGTCAGTAAGGCAGAATAGCAAAGTGATTAAAAACACAGGGTTTTTTTTTTTTTTTAAGTTTTTTTACTTATTTTGAGAGAGAGAAAGAGAATGCAAGCAGGGAGGGGGCAGAGAGAGAGAGACTGAATCCCAATCAGGCTTCATGCTGTCAGTGCACAGTCCATCGTGGGGCTCAAACTCATGAACTGTGAGATCATGACTTGAGCTGATATCAAGAGTCGGATGCTTAACCAACTGAGCCATCCAGGCACTCCATCTAAGGCGTTACCTTAAGGTAACCCACCCTTAGGTTTAAATATTGGCTCTGACACTTTTTAATTTGATCTTGGGAAAGTTAATCTAAGCCTCAGTTTCCTTATTGTTAAAATAAGTATGATATTATTACTTATTTTTAAAGCATTGTTGTAAGAATTAAATGAGGTAATGTATATTACCTAATACTCAATTAATGCTCAACAAATGTAAACCAACATAATGATTATTGTTATTCTAGGAATGGTGTTTGGACCAGCAGGTGATGCATAAACCCAGCATGGAAAGACTGTAATCTCTAGCAATGGAGATTTTGACTCACAAGCATTTCATATCATTAATAGATGTTTGTGATTTTAAACTTTAATACTGGTATTTCAGTTCGAATTCTTGGGTGCACGTAACACAAATTTGCTATTGATTTAAGCGACCAGGAGATCACTAGAAAGGTAACAAGAGGATCATAAGATTGAAGGAGTGCCAGAGGACAAGCCTTGGAAATAGATTATCCAAGAAACAGAATGCCAAAAGCAGAGTGGAGATCAACCCCTGGATCAACCCCCTGGATGGACCCAGGGCAGCCAGGCAGTTGAATGACTTCCTGTCATTCTCTTTGGTCTCAAGTCACGAGCCCCAAATTCCAGGTCTGAAGAGAAGAGACCATGCCTATTTGGCGAATCTCAGTTTACATGCCCAGTCTCTGGCTGTACGAGAGTCAGTGAGAGGAATCTATAGAAGATCAGTCCCTGAAATTACACTCCTACCCTAACCAGACATGAGGGCAGTTTGGATGTTATAAAAGAAGGAAAATGTATGCTGGTAGCCAAAACCCATTAATGTCCATCCTTAATGTGCTATAATGCATTCCACAGGATTTTCACTTTGTTTTAAACCACATGCTCTTACATATAATGATATAACAATCATGTTGTTTCAGGCACATTCCCAGGTTCTAAGGGCTGAAGAAGATTTAAAAGTGCTCACCAGTGTCTGCACTGAGTGAATCTGCATGGGAAAGCAATACCCAGGCTCTGCCTCCAACCTCTCTTTCTCTAAGATTTGCCAAATAGATTGCTGAACAGGTGATAATGCTCTGAGAAGAGACCAATCTACACACACACACACACACACACACACACACACAGAAAAGGCCAGAAAGTTAAAGCTCAGATCACCACATACATTGTGCAGAGTATCCACTGCAGGGAAGGCAGTGGGAACTGAAATTTATTCCTCACGCCTCAGCTAAGAGGAACAGGCTCCTTCTTACAATTTTTATGAAGACACTGCCATCTTCACTATCCCCTCCAACAGTAGTATTGCAGCAGCCCAGAGTGGATACCATTGGATTCCACTTTATAATTTGCACAGAAGTGTTTTAGGGGCCAGCGGTGGCCATCACAAAATCCCACACCACCCAGGAGGAAGGGAGAAAAGGAAACAGGGATGGCTGCCTCCCTCCATCTCTTACCTTTATCACTTCTTATTTTTCTCTTCTTCTTTCTCCTAGAATGAGACAATCTCAGGATTGAAGGAGATTTGGACAAACACCGAATACAGAGAATCACTTAGGGTTTGAAATGTAGTCCTTTTCCTCACAGCCAATATCCATGACAACTGGTCATCCAGATTTAAGTATCTCCACGGACAGGAAATTTACCTCCTTCTCAGACAGCACATTCTAAAGAAAATTCTTTCTTATATTGACCTGAAATATATAAACTTTCAACTTCCATTCACTCCAATTAGTTCTGTGTCTAGGGCTACAAGGGACAAGCATAACCCTTCTTCCACATGACAGGATTTTCAATAGTTGAAGTTCAATGTAATGCTCCCCTATTTGTAACTTTCTCAAACAGATCTTGGGAAATGACTTCATGATACAGCTGATCAAAACTGCTTTGAATTCTCTCTTACTTACCATATCATAGCCCTCTTATGATATGTCATCCAGAACTGAATGCAGTAGTCAAACATTATCCAAATGAAGTCACTCATATAGCTAAATATTAATGATTATAAAACTCATAATAATAATAACTGAGCTAAATTTATAACTCAGCATATGCCAGGCATTGTGATAAGCACTTTACTTAAAAGATTTAACTTATATAATATATAACTTAATATTTAACTTATATAATATTTAACTTTACAACAGCTCTTTCAAGGGTACTGATATTATCCCCTTTTAGAGATGAAGAAACAGGTTCTGAGAGGTTAAGTCACTCACCCAAAACCCCCATCACTAAGTGGTAGTAATGCGAGTGTGCCTGAGGCCAGAGCTCATGCTCTATCCACTTCACTATACTTCTCAATGTAGCTAAACACTCTTACTTTTTGGCCATTTCTTCTGACTTGTTCTTATCTAGATTTCACCAGTCTTTAACAATGTGTTGGACAACCACAGCACCAGGGCTCTCATTACTAGTCCATTCCACTTGCATCATGCATACATTCACAAACATCTCTGTTAGAGATGATACTGCCGGATCCTAAGACTAAGAGTACATCAAAAATTAGGGAAGACTGGGTGAGAGTGGGAAGTATCACACTTCCACTAACTCTTTTTTTTACTCAAATCATCATGTTGCTTAGATTTAGATTTCTGGAGAGTTCTGATGTTGTTTTCCAGGGAAAGGTTTGAGGAGCCAAGGGAAGGTTGATGGTAATTACTGCTTCAACCAAGGTGATAGAAGAGCAGGAAGTTCAACTCAGCCCCCTAACTTCTCCCCCTCTGCTCACATAATCCTGGGGAATTATCTGAATTAGGGTGTGCACTGAATTTTCAATTTGGTGGATGGTGGTTCTTCCATTGTCCCAAGTTCTTTTAACTCCTTGATGTCTGGGCCTTATGGAAATGATTGGGGCACTCCATGAAAGGCGAACAACGCTCAGCCAACCCCATGTGAGAACGAATAATTCTCCCAAAGCCCATGGTAGCAAGATGGTAAGATTTATCTGATCTTTATTCAAAGGAAAGCTCAAACCACTTTAACAAGT
Source organism: Felis catus (assembly GCF_018350175.1). Classification (NCBI taxonomy): domain Eukaryota; kingdom Metazoa; phylum Chordata; class Mammalia; order Carnivora; family Felidae; genus Felis; species Felis catus. The sequence continues at coordinate 85,131,613 of NC_058377.1, read as the reverse complement.
TTATTGCCAAAGATGTAACGACTCCCCTACCAGTCCTGGAATTCTGGAAAGTCAGTGATCTCAAGTTATCTTAGCAGAGTTTTTGTTGGCCTTTAGTACCAGAACAATCAATTCTGTTAGGATTGCGCCAAAGGAAGTATGGGTGAACATAATGCTACCTGTAAAATTAAGTGGCAAAATCCATAATGTTCTGAAGTTGTATCTCTCTGCTTCCTTCATTTTTGCTCATTATTCTATTTCAGTCCCTAGCTTAGTGCTCAGCACATAGTAGATAGTCAATAAACCTTATCTGAACATCAGCCCTCACTGAACACAGAGGTGAATTAAAGATGCCTAATCCTGTAAGAGGTTGTGAAACATAATGCATCTTTAAAATTGTTATCTGCTTTGAGTTCTGAAGTCTGTTTTTTTTCTATTTGCTCCAAATCTTAATCATCTTGGAAAAAACAGGCTACTTTTATTTCACATCAGCTTCTCTTTCCACTACCACCAATGATAGCTCAAAACCAATCCCTTTGATGCAGATATTTTCTGGTATTCTCCTTTTAAATCTTACTTGACAGAATGTTTAAAGGGAATTCCAAATTTGGTCTGTTTTAAGTTGAATGTATGCTGAATATATAATGTTACCTTTTTAAATTTAAAGATTTCACTAGCTAGGAAGATTTGTCACCCATTGTCACTCGGACCTCAATTTCTACGAGGGAGATGCTAGATCGTAACTCATGAAGTATTAGTTTTACTTTTTGTGTGCAACATCGTCCACTAGGTGGCATCTCAACACACAGAAAGCTGGATGTGTGCATTGGCGATGAGTCCCCTTACACTGTTTTAAAAATAGGTTTTAATGTTTTCACTCTTATGTGAATCCTGAGAAACTTAACAGAAGACCATGGGGGAGGGGAAGGGGGAAAAAACTTACAGAGAGGGAAGGAGGCAAATCATAAGAGACTCTTAAAAACTGAGAATAAACTGAGAGTTGATGGGGGGTGGGAGGGAGGGGAAAGTAGGTGATGGGAATTGAGGAGGGCACCTGTTGGGATGAGCACTGGGTGTTGTATGGAAACCAATTTGACAATAAATTTCATATTAAAAAAGTAGGTTTTATATGTAAATGATGAATCACTGGGTTCTACTGCTGAAACCAATACTACACTATATGTTAACTGCCTTGAATTTAAATAAATAAATTTTAAGAACATAAAATAAGATAAAAAATAAAAGAGCAACAAAAATAATTTTTAAATTGCAATGAACTCTATCGTAATACTATCGAAACTCTCAGCCTTTGTGAACTGGAAGATTTGGTGGTAAAGTAACTATGTTTCTGTATTAGATGAGAGATCTAATACCAATCAGATTAGAATTCCACTGCTCTTTCTGATGGAGGACGGCTCTGAAATTGCATCCAAGGATGGAAAAGTTGTTATGGAGGCATTCCTCTCAGGTAACTCCCATTGCTGTGATGTGTGATTAAAAGATACACCAGCAGCAAATGTGACATGAAAGGCGTCTAGGTAAACAATTAACAGACTACCTGGTGTCATCTAGGCCAGATTTACAAACACAATAAGGCCCTCTAGCATTTGGCATTTCTGGGCTCAGGAAACACCCCTTTGGATGAAGGAGCATGATCCCTCCTCTGGTGGTGGTGCCTCAGTGAATGTGCGTCTCCCAGTGGTGGACACTTACCCTATTTGGATAACTAGCCATTTGACCAAGAGGACATTTTAAAGCCTTCTGTCATCTTTCAAACTTAATAGGAGTCCCTTTAATTTAATAGCCATATGCTTTATGAAGTAAAATTCCATTTTCATCTAAAAATATTCAGCTCTTTGAAAATTTTCTCAAAGTTTCTAGTCTCGAATTTATAGTCTTTCTTGACTTCTTGATCATGGGCAAGTTGCTTCTCCCACATGCTCCCATAGCACCCTGCATTTCTGCTGTCTTTGCCCCCCCCCTACACAGGACTACAACAGCCAATTCCCCTTCCAGATTATAAGCTCAGTGAGGACAGAGAACCTGACCTGTCTACCACTGGGTTTGAATCCAGAGGGTGCACACAACATTGTCTGGTACTAAATATATATATATATATATATATATATATATATATATATGCTGAATAAATAAGAAAAAGGAATGCATTGACCTCTAAATTTTTTTTTAACGTTTTTATTTATTTTTGGGACAGAGAGAGACAGAGCATGAACGGGGGAGGGGCAGAGAGAGAGGGAGACGCAGAATCGGAAACAGGCTCCAGGCTCCGAGCCATCAGCCCAGAGCCTGACGCGGGGCTCAAACTCACGGACCGTGAGATCGTGACCTGGCTGAAGTCGGACGCTTAACCGACTGTGCCACCCAGGCGCCCATGCATTGACTTCTAAACTAAAAGACTTGACATGTTTGCAAGCACTCTATAACATACAATTCAAAGTGACTCCTCCTTTCCCTGTATTCCCACAGATTTCAATCTGTAGTATGGTAATGATCCTGGCCTCTTGCTTTAAATCACCACTAGGAGCAAATAGCATCTAAAAGCTGCCATCCAGAAATTACTCTTGGCTATTCAGGCAAAATCGAATGCATTCAACTAAGTTAACATTTTTTGACCACCAGTAGATATGAGGAACCAAACTTCACATGAAACATTTGGTATTCCACTCTCAACAAGGTATCCTTATCAATATATGTCCTCATTTTTCTTTAATTAGATACAGATGGGTACACAGGAAACAGTATACGTTGTACAACAAACCAGCATTCATACTACAGCAAAAGTTTTTCATAATTTTTGTCACAAAAGACAACCTTGCAAACAGGACCAAAGCTTTGGCTGCTTCTGGCAAGAACATTTTATAAATGAGTCTTTGTAGCCGAGGTCATAAGCTTAGGCTCTGGCATAGTACGAACTCAAGTGGAATCCACTACTTCCTGCCTTGAAACCTTGAGTGTTTCACTTACCATCTCATGAATCTATATTTTTAAATATATCATCTAACTTATAAGGTTGTTGGGAGGATTAAATGAAATGATGTATAAAAACTCTTAGCATAGTGGCTGGCCCATAGCAAGAGATCAATAAACATTACCTATTATTATTACTATTATTATTATTATTAATCTAAATGGCTTTTCTTAGAAGCCCTCAGTAGTCAGTGACAGCCGAAATGGATATTCCATAGGTTTCCTCATATATCTTTAGGTTCTGTCCATTAAATTCTGACATTGCAGCTGTAAATAATTATAAATGAGCCCCAGGTGTACCTCAACTTCATGTATTTAAAACAGGAGCCAAAGAGTGATGATCCACCTCCCTTTTCCTTTTTGGACTAAATTTCCCTCTCTCTTATTTCCAAGATTAGGTGTCCAGCCACTGCTCTCCCCCCTACTCCCTTTTATCTAGTCATCCATCTGTCCATTCAATAGGCATTTATCACTGAGTACTAGGTATTGTTCACGCATGGATTCTACCTTAGAAATTTACGGTCTAGAGGGAAAGATAAGACTTGCACACACACATAGATGTAAGAGGAGTTAGAGAGTGCTAAGGGTCAGAAGGGATGGACACAACACAGTGGAATTCAGAAGAAGTGGAGAATCACTGCTATTTCAGCAAACATACTATGTGCCCGTATAGATGGATGCTAGTGCACATACAAGAAAAATGAAAGCTACTCTTATTGTGCTTAAGGAATTTGAAGACCTGGAGAAAGAGAAAGCTAAAGCATGAGTTATTTCAGGTTATATTTCAGCATTAGTACCCTCAATAGACTTTCAGTTGAAGAAAGAAATATCCCAAAGGTATCTGTAAAGAAACAAACAGAATAAAATAAAGCAAAATCTGGAACCTTCCTGCCTGGATAAAGATCCTTTGCAGGAAGAAAATTAATATGGCCCTTCCTGCCTTACCCCTGTAATCAGGCAAGGATTGTAATAGTAGGCACAGGATGCTTTTGTTGGTCCCTATTAACACTTGGCTTCTGTATTGGCTTTCTAGGGCTTCCATAACAAAGCACCATACACCGGGTGGCTTAAACAAGACAAATGTATTATGTCACAGTTCTAGATGCTAGAAGTCTAAAATCACGATGCCATTCCTTCTGAGAGCTGTAAAGGAATGATCTGTTCCAAGCCTCCCACCTTGACTGGTAGACGACCATCTTCTCCCTGTAACTATATGCCATCTTCCTTCTACGTGTGTCATCTTTGTGTCCAAATTTCTTCTTTTTATAAAGACACAGTCATTTTGATTACAGCCCATCCTAATTACCTGATTTTTAACTTTGTTAGTTTTGTAAAGACCTGCCTCCAAATAAGGTTACATTCTGAGGTACTGGGGGTTAGGGTTCCAACATATCTTTTTTTGCGGTCAGGGAACATAATTAAACCATAACATCTTCCAAGAACTAAAGATGGTGTTCATCAATCATTTTACCTAAACCATTGCCTAAAATGATAATTATCAATATCAGTTAAGTTCAAATCAGCACATATTTATTAAGTGCCTGGCATCTTTGGAACATAATAGTGGATGCTGCGGTAGCACACAGGTATAATGGAGATATGGACATGGTCTCTACCTGCTCAACCCTAGGATAGGACATCAGAAGCAAGAGAAAGACAAGATGAGATGGGCCCAAATAACCACACCACAAGGTTTGGTGTGGTGAGTTCTACAAGAGCATTGTGAGTGAAGAGCTTTGGAAATACATAAAGGACAGGGAGGCAAGGACATTTCAACCAGGCCTTGAAGGACTCGTGAGATATCAAAAGGCAGTATTGGCAGAAAGAGCAGTTCAGGAGAAAGAGGAGCTTGAGCTGAGATGTGGAGTAGGGAGATTCATTCATTCAGGTGAGTGAACTGGGGTGTAGTTGAATGAGAGAAGAACTTTTCAAACTTCGTATAAGCACAGTCCCAGAAAATATTTAAAACAGACATGGTCTGGCTTAAAATACCAATTGTTGTAGATATCTTCACAGCACAGTTGAACCCCCAAGGTGGGACTACAGCAACAGGAAGTCAGCCTGAAAAAGCAGGGTGTGGGCAGCTTTGGATATCCAATTGTTGCCATGGCCCTGGGGACCACTAGGAGGTATAAGGAGGTTCCCAAGCAGAGAAGTAACTAAACCAGACTCTTCTGGTAATGATACATGAGATGGGTCAGAACAGGGAGAAATAACTTTGTCTTGAAGCAATACAGATTTATAGAAATTTAATAAGAAAGTTATATATTGTTAAGTATGCAAAACTATAAAAAATGACCAAATACCCTCTGTTTTTCTGAGGCTGTTTGTGGCATCCTCACTACTAAGAAACCACTCCAAGCTGCAGAGAGAAGAAGGCAGATTTTCTATTTCTAGAAACCAAGATTGACAGCAATGTCATTGAAAACGTGGGACTTAGATTTACCCAGGCCTATGTTTGAATTCCAGCTTCTACCAAAGTTCCTCAAGCCTGAGTATTGATTCTTTCATCTGAAAAAGAAAGAAAATTGCATCAACTTTATGTTATTATCATGGGGATTAAATAAGGTCATTTATTTATTTATTTATTTACTTGCTTAGGTCGTCAAATGATCTTTCACTGAAATATTTTCCTTTGTAGTTCTTAACTAGCTGGGCATTCCACTGCACCACTATTCGTATCTTCTGTGTCATGAGGGGGAGGTCATTGATATTGCATCCCACACATTAGGCAGCCTCCAGGATCTCTTTAATAGTTCCATAAAGTTCTCTGGCTAAAGATCAGTGTCACATCTGTCAGGCAATGTTGATAATCTTATTAAAAGTGATGTTTCCACTGTGCTTAATGTTTTTCTTCTTCTTTCTGTCCCTTGGCAGTTCCTTGAAGGCTTTGATAATCAGGGTAGAAGCAGAAGGTCCCACTTTAATCTAGACCTGTTTTGAATGGTCAGTTTCACTATAATCCTCAGACCCATCCAATTACTGGTTGTCTTGGCAATGTCATCACCAAACTCTTTTCAAGACAGACCCAGGGGACTGATCTTTAGGGCCAGGTAGAGATGGCACCAACTTCCCCACTAGTCCAACTCAGGTATATAATTTTTATCTCATTGGGGTTGACCTTAGAAGGCATGGTGGAAGCAGCTGGTGTTGGATGAGCCTGGATTTGGGACAACTAAAGACAGTTACACCTTTGCCACCTTGAGCCAAAAGCCAAAAGTAAGGCCATATATTTAAAGTGTTGAGCATAATGCTTGGAAATAGTTAGCATTCATAATGCGAGTGTTCTCCAAGAAAAATTAACCAACCACATTAAGGGGAAGAAGGGCATTAGGTATACCTAGCAGAGTCATTCATGCTGATCTGATTTCTGGATTTCTCTGATCTAGCCATATCTTTCCCTTTGTTGAGCAGAGTTTCTGCTAGCCAAGGCACATTACAGGGGCCCCATCCACATTTCTCCATTTAATTCTCATCGTCTTCTATTGGAGACCACTCAGGTGGTCTCTCTCCTATATTCTGATCTGCATTGATCCGTTGATAAGTTGAGCCTACAAAAAAGAGTTCTGGGCAACAAAATAGAGAAATTACTTTATCCACACTATCAAGAAGCCTACTTTGTGGGTACTATCAAGACAGAATGTGCAGCAAATTGGTGAAGGCCACACAGCATGTCAGAATGACTGCACCGTAATTGAAAAGTATTGCTTGCACACTTTCAGGATCTGGGCAATCTCCCAGCAGACAATGGCATCGAGGAATAAACTATGCCATAAAGGATGGGTTCCAGCTGCATCCAGGGCAAATGTCATGCATGTGCCTTGAGAAGTGCAGGAAAGGCATCGACTACTCCAATGGTTTCCAAGGGAGCATGTTTCCCATGAGGCTGAGACAAGAAAAGAGCTTTGTCAAAAACAGCCTCTGTGGTCACATTTCCCATTTTTAGTTTGACTCAGCATTTTAAGCTTTCTCGGTTGCCCATCTGGAGAAGCACTGCTGGCCCTCACTCTGGCATTTCCAGAGGGTGTCCAGGATTTCCATCTAGCCCTCCTGCTAACCTCCAACTCCCATCCACAGGGCTTGAATCACCAACTTCCCTCAGCATTTCCCACCTAGCTGGTGGCTGCACCATGCTTCCACAACCACCAAAGGGATGGTAAACTTACTGTTCAGAAGATTGAGTGAGGGCTTTGTTTTGCCTTATGAATTTGTTCATTTGGTGTCCTTTGCTTGGGCCTGTGAGGATGGGCTTTGATTGAATTTTAGACTTGAGATTGAGTTCCTAATGAACTCCATTGGGAGCCAGAAGAAGAATGAAGTGACAGAGGGACAGCTGATCTTTGACCCCAGCCCATTGAGGGCTGTTGTCATCACTGTTGGTGGCTGCTCTGAACAAGAATACATTGTCTCTCTGTCTATTGTGGACTTGCCTTCACAGTCAGTCTTCACAGGATGTACCCCTTTAATCAGGAAATGTGTTCTTCCACTTAGGGCAAAGGGTGGATGAGGAAGGCAGATCATGTAAGTTCAGCAATACTCCAGAGAGTCAGGACTTGAGAAGGAAACATTTGGAGAAAATGGTAATATTACTAAGAATTAAAAAATGAATTTAAAATAAATACTTATTGAATAATTTCTATATATTACTTATATGGGTTGTTTTATTTAATCATTTCAATAACCCTGTGAAGTAAGCCCTCTCCCACTTTTCAAATAAAAAAATCTGAGGTTTAGTCTTAAAAAAAAAAAAGTTATCAGTGAGGTAGACCTATGATTCCATGATTTAATCCCAGGCAATGAATCTAGAGTCTATAAGTACTACTTGGTGTTCTCTCCATGAATCAGGAAAGAAGTTGAAATCCAAAGTGGCTTTAGGCGCTCCTCTAACCTCTCTATAATTAGAAAGACAAATACATCTGTGTGAGATGTTTCTTAGGTTCCTTTCTGACTATCCAAATAATCACCATCTTTCAAGGCTTTGGTCAAGGGCCCACTTCTCTGCAACTGCTTCCTTGAGAGATTTTCTGACTACCCATAATCCTTTCCATAACAATCATTTCAATCAAATTTGCTTAGAAATGCCTCATTAAAAAAGCTACTGTTATTCCCCCCACTCCCACCGCCGGCCCCCATTTTACAGATTAAAAACTGAATTTAGAGAAGGTTCACCTAAGACCTCATTTCTAACAAGTAACTGAGTCTGGATTTGAACCCAGGAGACCTGACACATAGTCAATGTGCTTTATCTCTGTGTTATATTGTTTCCTCTCAATTAAAGGCTATATGATACACCTTTGTCAATCAATCAAGTAATCTATATTTTTTGTTTTCTTTTCTTTGCTGCAGTGCCCAGCAGCCTTGCCCTAGGCTCTCTAGAACTAGGCGCCGTTGTTCCCTCAAAGAACTTTCATGTAGTTAGCAACAACTTTTGTGCAAGTTTTCTTTGTATAAACAATTAACACACTTGGAATTTGGGAGAAACTGCAGAAGAAAGTATAGTAGCTCTCAATGACTTTGGGGGAAATTATCTCGTCATGATTTATACTAGATTATACTAGATTATACATCTTATACTAGATGTCGTTTGTTATTTTGTTGTTGTTTTCTTTAGATTCTTTGATTCACATTGCTATGGGAGAGCCAAGGGAAAAAAAACTCAACTACTTCATACTGAAAGTGTGGAAAAATGCCATAGTTTCTTTGATTAGTGCCTAAGGTAGTTTTTTGTTTTCTTGAAATCAAGTCTGATTCCCAGATCCTACCACTTTAGAGTGGTGAGAAAAAATTCAGCCTTAGTAAATTACCAGGGTCCTTTTGCATCTCAAAGTAACATTCTACTTGAGAGGCTTTCTGGTCTGGAAATGGGAGGAGAAGAGATTGAAGGGATTTTGACCTCTTCCGTGAAACCAGTAGAAACCCTATAAGATAATATTCTCAGGATATGAACTAGAAAAAGAAAAGACCACACTCCAAAAATATTGTAGGAGTACATGGATTTGTGTCATGGCTCTGGGTAGAAGTGGGAGAAATATCTCTCCTAAGAATCTATAAACTCAAGTTTACAGTCTATCAGATTTGGACCCCAAAAATCACAAGGTAAGCATGTAGTTCAAAAGGTCTCAGGTAATAATACTACCAGATGTCTGGCAGAAACACTGGAAATACTTATTTGGAAGACTAGACTTTAAACCAGGCTTCAAAAAATTACCGTGGATAATAGTTCTAAAGAACATAAGCCAACAATAAAAAATGACTAAACATATGAGTGAATAAACCACCATAATTGAAAGTCAGTAGAAACAACCAAATGTAGAATCTGACCCACCAAGACTACAGGTGTTGAAATTATCTGGTTTGGAAAATAAAATGATATTTTAATATGTTTTTAAAATAAAAGTATTGAAATTTTGAGAAATGCAGAAGTTAAAAACTGAGAAGTTTAATAGACAAAGAAGATACATTGCAAAGGTATAAGAGATGTTTATTGGCATTTCAGAATTGCTAATTGAGAGAATTGGGAAAAGTCAATATTCAATATAATGGTTGACAATTTTCTAGAATTCGTAATAGATACCAATCTTCACATTCAGAAAGACCTGTGGATTTTGTAGTGAAACTGAAAAATACCAAAGGCAAAGTGAGAACCTTGACACTATCCAGAAAGAAAATACAGATTAAATACAAAGATACAATAATTAGAATGACTATACACTTCTTAAAATCAACAGCAGAAAGCAGAAGACAGAGAATAGCTCAAGGATCTGAAAGAAAATCATTGTTACTTTAGAATCCTATAACCTACAAAACTGTATTTCAAGAATGAGATTTATATACAAACATTTTCAGGTACACAAAAAGGTGTGCTAGCAACAGATGCTCTCTTGCTGAGAGACCTTCTGAAGGATTTTCTTTTGTGAGAATGAAAACCTCAGAAGGCCGGCCCATGGTATTAAAAGTAATTGTTAGCAAAGAAAATATAAACATATGGGAAAATTTAGAGAAAACTGGATGCATAAAACAATAATGTTTAATATATTGGACAAAAATATGGAGTGCCTGGGTGGCTCAGTCAGTTAAGCATCCGACTTCGGCTCAGGTCATGATCTCACAATTCATGGGTTCGAGCCCCACGTAGGGCTCTGCTGACAGCCCAGAGCCTGGAGCCTGCTTTGGATTCTGTGTCTCCCTCTCTATCTGCTCCTCCCCCACTCACGCTCTGTCTCTCTCCCTCAAAAATAAATAAACATTAAAAAAATGAAAAATATATATACTGGGCAAAAATAAATCAGGAAGCTATAATGAAAACCCAGTACAATAGTATTAAGTCAAGAGGGAGATGAACAGAGTTGGTGATCTAAACTCTTTTAAAGTGATTCACAGAAACATAAAAATTTTAACCATCTTTAAAAATGTATTTTCCAACTTACAGAATAATTTTTTTTTCCTGAGCCATTTGAGAGTAAGTAGCATACCTGATGCTCCATTACTCCCGAATACTTATATGTGTGATTTCTACAAACAAAAACATGCTCTTACATAGCCAAAGTAACCATCAGAATCAGTAAATTCACATTGAGACATTATTCCATCTAATCCTCATACCTATTCACATTTTCTCATCTGTCCTAATATCTTTTATAGCAAAAAGATCCTGTTCAAAATCCTGTGTTGCATTTACTTGTCATATCTCTTTAGTCTAGTTCAATAATTTTTCCCTGAATTTCATGACCCTGACACTTGAAAATTACAGACCAGTTGTTTTGTAGAATGTCCCTCATTTGGATTTGTCTGATGTTTCCTCATGATTAGATTTAAGCTAATACATCTTTGGCAGAAATAACACAGAACTGATGCTATTGCATCCTGTCCTGTGGTTGTCCTTTTCTGAAGAATGCTAAACCTGATCGTTGATTAAAGTGATACATGCCAAGCTTTTCCACTCATTGTAGAAAAGCTACTCTTTTTTTTCTTTGGTAGTTAAAAAGTACTTAATAAAAAGTGTAATGAAACCACATAAATATGTCATTCTTCATCAATATTTCAATTAATTAATTAATTCATATCATATGGACTCATGAGTTCTTATTTTATTAAATACTTAATAATCCGTTATTTTCATTATTTATTTTGATGTCTAAATTGTCCTCAACTTTATCAATGAAAAGCTCTTTGAGGTGACTGTTGTATTGTTTTGAAATGTCCCCAGAATTTTTTGAGTACTTTCCTACTTTATGGCATGAAAAGATGTTCCAGGCTCTTGATTTTTCTTTGTAACCACCTCAGAGAGATCTTCCTCGCCCTGCTCTGGGTCTGACACCTTATACAGAACCACCATCTTGACTAGAAGCCCTCCTTAGCAGTCCACAGCCTGCCTCCCCACGTGACTACTCTCTTCACCATTCTTGAACTTTCAATATGCAGAACCAGAAGCCTGACTTTACTTCCTGCCCCACCCCTACCTCCCACCTCCTACATAGATACCTCCTTGTCCTATGTAGATTTCCTTCCAAAGGGTACAACCAACCCACCCACTTCAAGCTTCAACACTCTTCACCAAATTTCTCTTCCATATGGTTGCTCTACACATTCTGATAAGGCTCTTATACCTTATTCCAGGCAACCTCCTCCAGGGACACTCTCTTCAATACCCTGTGCCAGGCTGTCACACCACAGGATCTGCCCCCCTCACCCCCCACCCCATGGAGACACCTTCTTTCCTCTGTTGCTCTCTGCCACCTCCACCCTGGTGTAGAGATCTACCTTGTCAGGCCCACCTAATGGATTTAAGAGCCAATCACTTGAAAAGGGAAGGGAGGTAAAAAGAACAAAGGGGCAAAAACATGAAGGATGAAGCAAGGAGTGAAGGAAAAGGAAGGAAATATGGGAAAAGAAGTGGAAACGGAAGGACTTCATTTATTTTAAATTTTTTAATGTTTATTTTTGAGAGAGAAAGAGACAGAGCATGAGCGGTGGAGGGGCAGAGAGAGAGGGAGACACAGAATCCAAAGGAGGCTCCAGGCTCTGAGCTGTCAGCACAGAGCCTGACGCGGGGCTCGAACCCACAAACCATGAGATCATGACCTGAGCTGAAGTCTGGCACTTAACCAACTGAGCCACCCAAGAACCTTGGAAGGACTTTATTTTTAAAGCTTGTTAAACTAAAAATGACTGGTAAAAATTGAAGGTAATCCCTAAAAGGACAAAAATAAAGTATGTAACACACAAACTAGCAGGAAGGGGCAAAAATGGAATAAGGGAAAGGGAAACAAATGAAATCAACCTAAGAGAAGGCAAGAAGGGGTTAAAACAAGATATAAACAAGTAGGATAGGAGGGACAAATAGAAAGTACTAGATAAGTTGGTAGAATTTAATCTAAATATACAATGAGGAAGAACTAAACTATTTTGTTAGAAGGTAAAGATTATCATATTGGACTCCAAAACAGAATCCATTTATACTCAGTTCACAGGAGCCAGATCTAGAACATCAGGGTACAGAAATTTAAAAGGCCTTGAGCCATGTCCCTTTGACTCCTGTCCTTGTTATCCTGCTCTAGGGAAGCAAGAGGAATCAGAGTCGAAGCAGTTAAGAAAAGTTCTGCTCCCAATAGAGGACCTGCATAAGCTGTTAGAACCAGAGCAGAGTAATGAAGATCTCCCTGGAGGTCTGCAGAAAAAGAACAAGATAAGCCTGGAACGTGTTTTTGTGTCATAAAGTAAGGCCGTGCTATGTTAGATTGCTGAGGACCTGTCAAAAGGGCACAGAGGCCAGTGTGAAGGGGCTTCCACTGGTCAAATCAAAGTGGTGCTTATGTCCAGTAGCTGCCTTCTCCGGGTCCATGGCTTTTTATCTGTGTTGGGTCAATGGGAGGCCGAGTTTGGGCTGACAATAGGAAGCCATCACCTGTGGTTTTGTCTCTACTCTCCTTTTGGTAGAATCTCCAGCACTGCAGTATCTTCTCTATTGCTACAGCCCCCTCTTGGTCACTGTGGTTCCACTTCTGGGTGGCCACGACCCCTGGGCTTTGATATCATTTTCTCCCCTTTGCTTCCCCTCCCCACACGTGGTAGCAGCTTCTTGCTGTGGCTAATCTCCAAGTTGCCTCACCTTCCCAGGTGGGTTTCTCAGATCTATAATGGGTGTAACCCATTTCCTGAATTAAATTCCCTCTGTTTAGATATTTAAGGAGGTTTTTATTTTCCTAATCAGACCCTGACAGATATTCCAGGCAAATACTAGCAAAAAGAAAGATGGCATAATTAATGTTAGTCAGAATAGACTTTAAGGCCAAAAGCAACAGAGAGATACAGAATATAATATTAGTCTAAATTGTATGCACCTAATAACATACCAAAATATATGTGGCAAATATCAACGAATCTACAAAGAAAAATGGAGAAGTCACCTTCAGACTAGGTGACACTTAGCACATTTATCTTAGTAAATTATAGCTTTCACTGTCAAGGAGTCAAATTAAGAAACTTCATCTAGCAGACATGATAGAATACCACTCCAATAACTAGAGAACATATATTTTTTTCCCAAGTACACATGGAGGCTATTTCACCTTTTAGGCCATAAAGGAGGGCTTAACAAATTTCAGAGCATCACATAGACCATAATCCCAACCATCACACAGTATGTCAGGAATCAATAACAAAAAGACGATTAAAATAACCATATGCATTTGGGGGGAGGCCCATGACATAAAAAGAAATCACAATGGAAATTTAAAAATATCTATAACTGAAAAATAATGGGAAAAGTAAAACAGTACTGAGAGAAGTTAATGTCTTGTAAATATATAAGAAAAGAAAGACTGAAAAGTAAGAACTTTAAAAGAACAGCAGAACAAACCCAAGGAAAGTGGAGGAAAGAAAATGCTAGAGTAGGAGCAAGCAGATACAATGAAAATACGGTTGTAAAAATTAAAGCTGCACTTTAATATTTAATATCATTCAAAATGTGAGCTTCACCTTTGCTCAACAGGAGTTTTATGGCAATGAAATGATTTTTAGAGGGTAACTAGGTGGTGGAAGAGAAAATTCTGTTATTGGGCTCCTGCTGTTATTATTATGTCATTCAAGTCTAAAAGCTTATCTCAAAGGAGTTTCTAATGGTAAACTTTCAATTTTTGACTTTTTCTGGGATTTTCACCATGATCCATTTTGACTTAATTTTTGTGACAGGTGTAAGGTCTGTGTGTAGACTCATATGGATGTTCAGTTGTCCAATGCCATTTGTTGAAAAGACTATCTGTTCCATTGCATTGCCTTTACTCCTTTGTCAAAGATCAGTCACCGATATTCATATGGTTCTATTTCTGGTCTCTCTATTCTGTTCTGTTGATCTATTTGTCTATTCTTTGCCAACAGTGCACTGCCTTGATGACTGCAGATTTACAGTCTTAAATTCAGGTAGCATCTATCTTTCGACTTTGTTCTTCTACTTCACTATTGAGTTGGCCATTGTGGGTCTTTTGCCTCTCCATATAAACTTTAGAATCAGTTTGTTGATATCCCTAAAATAACTTGCTGGGATTTTGATTGTGATTTTGTTGAATCTATTCATCAAGTTAGGAAGAACTAATATCTTGGTGATAATGTCTTTCAATCTATGAACATGGAATATCTCTTTGTTTGGTTATGCTTTGATTTCTTTCATCAGAGTTTTATAGTTCTCTTCACATAGATTTTGTATACGTTTTGTTAGGTTTTACTTACGTATTTCATTCTTGGGGTATTATTAATGTAAATGGCAATGTGTTTTTAATTTCATTGCTGGTATATGGGAAAGCAGCTGACTTTTGTATATTAATTTATATCCTGCAACATTACTATAATCTCTTGTTAGTTTCAGTTTTTTGGTGATTCTTTTGGATTTTCTATAAAGGCAATCACATCACCTGCACACAAACACAATTTTATTTCTTCCTTCCCAATGTCTATACCTTTTTAAATTTGTTCTTGTTTATTGCATTAGCCAGGACTTCCAATAGGATGTTGAAAAGCACTAATGAGAAGAGAGGTTCTTGTTTTCATCCTAATCTTATTAAGAATTCTTCGAGTTTTGATTGCCTATTTCTTGTATATATGTTTTAGTAGATTGTGTCTTTCAAGGAATCAATCTATTTCATTGAGGTTATCTAATTTGTGGACACAAGAGTGTTTTAACAATAAAACAATTGGAAACAAACCATATGTACACCAACATTAGATAGATAAATTGTGGTCTAACCATCTAATGATATACTATGTAGCAATGAAAATAGTGACCCACAGAGTGTTTCTCAGCCTTTTGTTTTCTTTCATTATAATACCCCTAAGAGATGTTTTCTTCTGGGCACCTGGGTGGCTCAGTTAAGCATCTGACTCTTGATTTCGGCTCAGGTCATGATCTCACAGTTCAGTTAGTGAGATAGAGCCTCACTTCCCTCTCTGTGCTGACAGCACAGAGCCCGCTTGAGATTGTCTCTCTCCCTCTCTCTCTGCCCTTCCCCCACTCTCTTGCTCTCTAAAAAATAAATAAATAAACCTAAAAAAATTTTTAAAGATGTTTTCAAACTTTTTTTTTACGGATAGCCCCCTATGAAACTTCAACACCATAGACAAACTATTTATATACTGTATGCATATCTTTGCTTTATACATTAAAAGAGTGAGAGTTTTCTGTACTGCCAGAACCAGTTTTCACTCCATTAAGAATGCATGATTCATTCATCAATATGGATGAATCCTAAAAACATATATAATTCTCTTCCTATTAGGTTCAAACAGGCAGCAGTAAACAATATGTTGTTTAAGGATACACACATATGCGGTAAAACTGGAAAGAAAAACAAGGATGTGATAAATACAAAACGTCTTTAATAGTTGCCGCTACAGTGCAAGTAGGTAGACAGATAGGTGAGTCATGCAGGAAATTTTAAGTTAGTGGCACATTCTCCTTCCTAAGCTGTTTGCTTCGTACTGACAAGACAATGGGCCCCAAATGGCATCGCTTATGCTGAGCCCTGTGTCACCCAACCAACACTTAATTACAGTTTCAGCCTTTTCCAGAAATGGAAACTTCAACCAGTTGATCAGGAACTACCCGATGGACACTAGTGAGATAATCGGCCTGATTGACCCCTACCATTCCCTAAAGGAGAGTGACCTTGCCACGACCAATCCACTTTTTGCTAATATAACTTCCTTGTTCCTACTCCCTTCTGCCTATAAAAGGCTTTCATTCTGTACAGCCCCTGAGAGCTTCTTTCTGTCTACTAGATGGGATCCTGATCCACGAATCGTTGAGTAAAGCCAAAAAGATCTTTAAAAGGTACTCAGTTGAATTTTTTTAAAACAGTTCATAGATGGTTTTAGACTTATTATTATTATTTAAAATGAAAATACATG
Source organism: Felis catus (assembly GCF_018350175.1). Classification (NCBI taxonomy): domain Eukaryota; kingdom Metazoa; phylum Chordata; class Mammalia; order Carnivora; family Felidae; genus Felis; species Felis catus. Next base: position 85,115,248 of record NC_058377.1, on the reverse strand, counting down.
CTACATGCATTCTTCTGCATATATCTTATGTTACCCAATAATTGCAGCATGATGGGATAAGTGCACTTGCAGACGTAGATTTAAGTAAATGTTACAAAATTTCAGAGAAGATTCAGAGAGATGACATGGGGGGGCACTTTTTGGAGGATACACAGAAGTCTACCAGGTAGAAGCAGAGAAGGCAATTCATGCAGAGGGTTCAAATGCATTAAGTAGCTTTTACTTTGGAGGAACTATAAAAAGTTCAATACACTTTGGGCCAAGTGTAGGGGGAATGCGAGCTATTGACTCTTGATAAATGCAGGATTAAAACGACAAAAAGAGGGACATTATTTCTGTAAGTTTTTTCATGGTAAGTTTATCTCATGCTTGAAGTAGAATAAAGTGATCTGAACCTTTCTTTTAAATAAAACGACCGGCCCCGCCTCTGAGCGTAGAGTTCTAATCCTTGGCCAAACAAGCTGAGAGGTATGCATTGCCGTCTGCATCCACTCATCCTTCTTCCCATTTGGCCTTGCAAAATTGTTCTTTTTCAAAGTTCAAGTTTTTTAATCCCTCTGTCAAGGCTTCACTAATTAAAGCCCAAACAACCTTAAAAGCAAATGAGCATTTGGGGCCACTGGGCACCATTCCATGGCTCTGGATCCATTGTTTTTGTTTCTTAATACTCAACAAGACGTCTTTGTTTAATTCTGAGCTTCCACAAGTGCTTTTTTCTCACTTTGAGTATTCTCCCCCTCCCTTCTGCCTCTCGTGGAGCTCACCACAATCAGTACAACACAATTCCACCTAAAAGCGGCACATCTCTTTTGAGGTCACATGATGTGGTTCTCTGTAAATGCTCACCACCTGTGCCAACCCTTCAGCCCAGTTGCCACTCGAAGTTGCTTCATGTGTACAATTTCCAAGACAGAAAGGTAGATGCACAGTGTATACTAAGTGCAAAGAGCAATGATTCCTAACGAGAGAAAATGGGATTTCTCTTGAGGTCCTGCATGGGTATATTTAAAAAAAATTTTTTTTTAACGTTTTTATTTATTTTTGAGACAGAGAGAGACAGAGCATGAATGGGGGAGGGGCAGAGAGAGAGGGAGACACAGAATCCGAAGCAGGCTCCAGGCTCTGAGCCATCAGCCCAGAGCCCGACTCGGGGCTGGAACTCACAGACCGTGAGATCGTGACCTGAACTGAAGTCGGACGCTTAACCCACTGAGCCACCCAGGCGCCCCTGCATGGGTATATTTTAAGAAAGTCATAGTTCATGGGTAAGCCTCCCCCTCCGGTTTCCCCTGTCATATCTGGGAAACAAAAGACCGGCAGAAAGCAGCTGTCTGCCTCTATGCTTGCAAAGTTGACAGGGGATCATCAGTAAAATAAAAGCTTTTGACTCTTGCTCAGTGGATTACTAGCAAGAAGAAGAGGAAGAAGAAGCAAGCAGAAGAATGAAAAGAAGGAGGAGGAGGAGGAAGAGGAGAAAGATGAGGGGGAGGAGGAGAGAAAAAAAGAAAAAAAAGAGAATGTTAGTGGCCACACATGAACACATCCTGAGACTGCGTGATCTCTTTACGAGTTAAACACATTGCATTTTGATCATGCTTGTCTCATTTTCCTCTGTGACAACCCTTAACTTTTTTTTTTTTTTTTTTACCTTTGATGGATAGCATTTTCATTCAAAGATTTTTCCATCTTTGTAAGTTAAATTGTTTCTTGAAAGTAATTGCAATGCCCCAATTCTTGGTAAATCAATAAGAAAAAAAAGTGTCCATCATGTGGATCTTGCCTCCTTAAGAACATAAGTAGCATGTGTTATACAAATTAACAAAGTTCAAAACAGTGTAATAGGTTTGTCTCTCTTTTCCCTCCTGATCAGATAAAATCAAAGCCTCCCTAATGAATGCTCCACCATTTTCTCTTTTTAGATCTGGGTATTAGTCGTGTCTTTGAAAGCGATTGATAAGCCTCTGCATAACAAAATGGTCTCTCCCCCTCCTCATTCAGAAAGTCCTGGAAACTAAGTTTACTCTGATGCCTAGGAGGCTTCTTTGGGGTTTACTCTGATGCCTAGGAGGCTTCTTTGGGGTTTACTCTGATGCCTAGGAGGCTTCTTTGGGGTTATTAGCTTCTCCCCACAGTTGGGCAAGCAGCTATCACCACTTGGAATGTACTATCTGGACATATTAATCATGCATCAGCACAGGGCCATTGGTAGAGGAGAAGGTTAACTTCTGAATGATGGATTTTAGTCACTTGCATACCCTATTTGAATTATGAAAATAAACAGTGTCACCCAAAGATCAACATAAGCTGTATCACCTTGTTTAAATGTTTAAATTAAAATGGTTCAAGACCCACCACAGGTCAGTGGAAAACCAACAACTAGCCACCTCCTCCTTGAGCCTCCCAAAGTCCCTGGGGATTCCCAGGGGGTTTACACGTCTCTTAGTCACTCTTACTCTTGCTAATTCCTTCCTTTGAATCCTCATTTTTACAGGCATCTCCTTTCCTGCAGTTGGATCTGTCTTTCAAGACAGCATAGAGGTTAAGGGCACAGGTGATGTCACTTGTAGCTGGATGGTTGTGGGCAATCCACTCATCCACTCTGCCTCAGTTTCTCCATCTATGAAACAGGGCTAATAGAACACCTCCTCTGAGGTTGTTGTCTGCATTAAATGAGCAGAAAGCAGGTGAAAGAGGACTGGCACAGACACAAAGCTCCCTAAGTGTTAGTTATTGCTCTCCCTATTCCTCCCCTCCCCTCTTCTCTCTGCATCTGTAAGCATTCTCTGCAAGCACAACATTTGACTCCTCTCAGCAGTCATAGAAGGGAGTGATTACAATTCCTCTGCTAGTCCTGCTCCAGGCAAGTTCACTGACCAACTTCTCAGTCCCCCAGTCTCCCCCTAGACATGTGGGTGGCTTGAGCTGCTCTTCTTCTGTGCCCTCCCCTCCACCTTCCTTCTTCTTATTGGCCCCCTCATTTTCTCAGCTCAGCCTCCTCTCCTGGACACCCCCCCAAAGCCCCCACTATTTAGTAGAATGGTTCAGCATACTCTACTGAGTATCCATCCCTCAGAAGCTTTAGCATTTAGACACTAGGAGGACTTTTCAGATATCTTCCTAAATAAAGAACCTTTCAAGAAAGGAAGTATGACAGTCCCCCAGCAGCAGAAGCAGCTGCCAGAAATTAGAATTTTTAAAGGCTGTTTGTTTTCCATTACACTAATGATAAAACTAATAGTGGGTGAAGATGGTCGGAGGTATAAACTTCCACCTACAAGGCACATAAGTTCTGAGGATGTAGTATACAGCTTGGTGACCCGAGTTAACAAACTGTATGGTGTATTTGAAGGTTGCTGAGAGAGTAGATCTTAAAAGTTCTCCTTACAAGGAAAAAAGTTGTAACTTTGTGACATGATGACTGTTAACTAAACTAATTGTGGTAATCATTTTTCTATATATACACTTATCAAATCATTATGATGTACAGCTAAAACGAAACAGTATTACATTCCAATTATATTTCAACAAAAGGGGAAAAAAGAATTCATGCTACAATGTGTTTTGCAAACATCCCAGCTGCTTCCCATCCACTGTTATCATGGTCCAGTGAAATGCCACCTCAGCTTTCTGTGTCTCAATCTCCTCATCTGAAAAACAGAGAAAAATGATGTAATACAAGGACAGCCCTTGAAACAGTACCTGGTACTTAGTAACCGCTAGTGAATCCAATCATCACTCTTACTATCGCCATTCAACAAATAATGGAATGGAAGCTGGGAGCTGAGGGTTCCCTTGTTCAGGTTTACAGAGGAAAAAGGGGGGCAGGCCAAGATTTTATTCCAGGCTGCCTGCTTCAAAGTTCATCTTCTGCTTCTCTTGAATCAAGGGCTAGCCCCAGTAATAGTGTCTAAACCCACAAGTATAGTTTCTGAGCTGAGGAATCTAAATGGAAGATTCAATGAGTTAAAGACAAACATCAGGACATTTTACATAAAACTCTAGATAGAGAACTTCTCTTTAAAAATTGCAAGTGGTTAGCCCACGTTTGTGGATGGAAACTGCCAGTGAGAGCACAGTATCTGCTGTTTTTCTAGAAAATGACCTCTCCACTTCTGTGCCACACTTGGCTTTGTTTTAGTTTGTTTGTTTTGGTTTTTGTTTTATTTTTTGTTCGTTTGTTTGTTTGTTTAATGGTTTCAGGAGTAGAATTTAGTGATTCATCACTTGCATATAACACCCAGTGCTCATCCCAACGAGTGCGTCCCTTGATGCCCATCATGCATTTAGCCCATCCCCTAGTCCCCTACCCTCCAGTAACCCTCAGTTTGTTCTCTATATTTAAGAGTCTCGTATGGTTTGCCTCCCTCTCTGTTTTTATCTTATTTGGACTTCCTTTCCCCTATATTCATCTGTTTGCTTTGGTTTCTTACCAGCCTGCACCCTGTGACATTTCATTTGCGCCTCATGCCCTTACCATGGCTGACCTAACATGAGTGAAATTGATAATTAACAAATCATCCCTTTCAATGATGCAGCAGACACTTCAGCAGGAGACCCTATTAGACCGACTCTGTGGTGCCACAGTAACAAAATGCCCCAAATTCCTTTCACTCCAGAATCTTTAACAGCTTTTTCAGAATTGCCTCTTTCCTTGCCCTGGCCACTGTCAAGTAAATGGACTTGAAGGACCTTCCACAATTGCTCAGGTCATTTACTCTGAAAGCTCTGTGGAGGTTCTGAAACTTCTCTAAACATGTCCATGACATAGGTTTGGACACAGCTAAGGAGTCTGTGGTCATACTCATGACAGGTCTGCTTAAGACATTTTCCAGAGTGCGTTTCCTTGACTCATGGCAGCAGGATGCTAACCCGCCTCCCCACCACCGATTCCCATGGCTTCAATTCATCTTGGATTCAACTGACAGAATAATCTGCCTCAAACATCGATCTTATTACAACCTTCACCTGCTCAAGACCCGACAGAACCTCCCTGTTGCTGCCTGCAGCCAATCCCCCCTTTCAGTCTAGCATTCAAGGCCCTTGTCAATTATGCTGTCCCTGGTGGAAATCTCCAGTCTTATCTCAAATTTCTCTGCGACGTGGCTCCTCTGCTCCAGATAAATCAGTCTAGGAGCTGTCTGTACTTCTGGGCTTCCATTCATGCTTCACCTGCCAGAAGCCATTCCTGAATTTCCCCTCAATCTAATCATACCTTTCCCCCCCTTCCTGTGTGCCCTTATTATGATATACAGATTTAATAAGGATTCTGTCCCTGAAATTAGCTCTGTTTTCATGCTTTATCCATGAAAGTATATCCATGCTTTATGTAATTTTCATGCTTTTTTGTAGATGGAAAAAATCTATCTAATATGCACCACTCTCCCCTTTTGTATTCATAACAGACATTACTAGTTAATCATGGCACGTTTTCCCGCAGCCTGTGTATTTCTCTGTACATTAAGCTCCAGGTAACCACCACAAGTCAGTTGGAGTTGACTATAAGATGCCGTCTCTGTTCTAGACTAGAACATCTTCACAGTTCTAAATGGTGGACCTGGGAAAGCTCAGCAGGAGGGCAGGGGCAAAGAAGATGGCCTTATTTTTTGGCCTTCTATTTTCTCCCTGAAGTTCAGTGCTCTCTATGTGAGATGAATAGGTCATGGTCAAGAGAATCTGTGCCCCCAAGATTTCTGACTGTTCCCCATCAATTCATCTCAAAGGCTTCACGGACTCTCCTCACCGCAACCAAATGGCTACAACATGTTCAGTCCTTTCTATACCTTGTTAGCTTAAAGCTCAATGAAGAAGAGCAATATTTCCACCCAGGTATCAGAGAGAAGTTCTTTGCACCTCAGTGGCTCTGATTTTCACGTGATCATGAAAAATGGGATGGAGAGTGGGGAGACGTGAAATGCTCTAATTGGTCAGGACTGGGTCTCACGTTCCACCTTTAAAACCGGCATAGTCATGCAAAGAAAAGTTGAGGGTGACAGAAGACTCGAAGGGTGCTTGGTATTAGTTATCTAGAAGACTATGTCCTCATATCCACCATGTAGGGGACATCAGTCTAGGTTCTGAGGATACGGTAGTGGATAAAATGAAGCTACATCATCCTGGAGCTTATTCTCTAGTTGGAAGATACAGAAAATAAACAAATAAACATGTATATAATAAGCCAGGTAGAAATAATTGCTTCATAAACATGTAAAGCAGGATAAGCAAAATAGTAAGGGCGTGAGGCAAATGGAGCGGTGGAATGTATGGCCATTACAATTTTATGTGGAGTGGTTGGAGAGGGCACTTCTGTTAAGGTGACACTTAAAAATGCACTAAAATTACTGAGGGAGAAAACTAGAAGGAGACACGTAGGGGATGAGCATTTCACACAGAAGGAACAGCAAAGGCAAATGCCCTGAGGTGGCAGAATGGCTGGAGGTTTGAGGACCATCCAGGAGGCCAATGTGGCTGGAGCAGAGTGAACAAGGAGGAGAGAGGTAGGTGGTGAGATCAGAGGTTAAGTGCAGGGGAATGAGAACAGGGGACAGATACTGGAAGGTCTTTAAGGCCATTGCAAAGACTTTGGCTCTTAGTATGAGTGAAAGGGAAGGCCATTGGAGAGTGTTGAGCAGGTGGTGATACAACCTAATTTACATCCTAAAAGAATCATTTTCATTTCTCTGTGCTGCCAGGGTGGGTGTGGAAGGGACAGAGGGAGTAGGGTGATATTCCAGGAGCCTACTTTTTGTTTTTAAGTTTTTTTAATGCTTATTTATTTTTGAGAGAGAGAGAGAGAGACAGAGCATGAACGGGGGAGGGTCAGAGAGAGAGGGAGACACAGAATCCAAAGCAGGCTCCAGGCTCTGAGCTGTCAGCACAGAGCCCGACGTGAGGCTCGAACTCACAGACCGCAAGATCATGACCTGAGCAGAAGTCGGTCGCTTAACCGACTAAGCCACCCAGGTGCCCCCCAAGAGCCTACTTTAATTTTCAGGCAGGAGATGGTGGTTTGTACCAGTGTGGTGGTGACATAAATAGCAAGAAGTGGTTACACATGGGAAATATTTTGAAGGTAGGACAGATGAGATGTGCTGACAGATGGGGTGTGGGAAGAAGAAGCAGGAATAACCCCAAAGTTCTTGGCCTGAACAAAGGAAAGGATGGCATTGCCATAGGGAAGACCGAGGGAAGAGCAGACTTAGGGGAGAGTGGATTTGAATATTTTAATGCTAAGAAGAGATTGCAAGTCAATTATTGTTATATGGTCTCATGTTCAAGAGAGAGAGGTGTGGGTTGAAGATTTGAGCTTGGGAATGTCAGCATCGAGATGGAATTTAAAGTCATAAGAAGAATCAGAAAGGATGGAATCTTGCCATTTGCAACAACGTGGATGGAACTAGATGGTATTGTGCTACGTGAAATAAGTCAGTCAGAGGAAGACAAATATCATATGACTTCACTCATATGAGGAATTTAAGATACAAAACAGATGAACATAAGGGAAGGGAAAGAAAAAGAATATAAAAACAAGGGGGACAAAACATGAGAGACTTAAATACAGAGACAATCTGAGAGTTGCTGGAGGGGTTGTGGGTGGGGGGATGGGCTAAATGGGCAAAGGGCTTTGAGGAGGACACCTGTTGGGATGAACACTGGGTGTTATACATAGGGGATGAATCACTGGAATCTCCTCTTGAAAACATTATTCCACTATATGCTAACTAACTTGGATGTAAATTAAAAATAAGTAAGTAAATAAATAAATATAAAGTCATGAGAAGAAATATGGAAACCAAGGTGTTTGTACAGATAGATGAGCAAAGACACCCTAGGTCTGAGCCTGGGATTCCTCCACAGCAGGAACTGAGACAAAAATCTCCATTAGCAGTGGTTCTTAGTACAAACGGCTCCCTTCCCAGGACTGCACGTTTGGAATCTTTTTTTTTTTTTTTCTTCCTTTTTCCATTTTTTTTTCCTTTCTGGTGTGACTTTTTGGTGAACTCCAATTTTCCTTTTTGAATAAAATTTTTCTATCTCATCTTAAACTCTGTGAATGTTTTCCGTGCTTAGCCCCCTGAATATTGACACACCGGGAAGGCTGGCCTAAATTGAGCAGCCAAAGCAAATGCTGAGAGAGCCAAGAACAGAGCTCAGGTTGATCTTGGAAAGCTAGACCACCAGGCCTTGGCTCTCAGGGCCAGGCCGACGGGCATTGGAGCAGAAAAGGCAATTGGCACAGGGTGGGTGATGCCATAGCCTGGTCGGGTAGCCCTGTCCTCCTGCCTCACAGGCACTTGCTGGGGCATGGGAAGGTCAGTTGGGTCAGGGCTTTTGCATTGGTGCCTCCAGGAATCTGGGTTAGCGTCCTGGTCACCAGTGCTCAAGAGAGTAAAGGGGTTCCTCTGTCCCCATTGGCTGGTCTGATTAATCTGGCGCCTAATCAGGCCCTTTTGAAGGGGAGGTGGGGGGTGGGGGGGATAAAAGAATAGCACACCTGTTTTCACTTGACTCCAATCCTGAAATAATTCTGTGGCTCCTACAAGATTTGAAACAAATTAAATTTGAAAGGGCAGAGAGGGCAGCTTTGAATGGTTGCCTCTGTCAAGAAATGTGGGCTTTTGCTCCAGGAAATGGCTTAACTGGGAGATTGAGTCCCCTGGCTGTGGTGGCTGAGGTGGCTGTTAGTGCATGACCGTGACTCAGGCACTGTGTGCTGAGTGCTTTTGCCTTGTTATCTCTGGCATCAAGCTTTTGCTTTCTGGACTTTGATAATGTCAGGGCAAGGTTATAAGAGTATCAACATGAAAGACAGTTGTCAATAGCGGAAGGTACACAACACTGTTTAGGGAACCTGTGTTTTAAGTAAAGACACATTTATACAGGGAAGTGGTGACATGATTCTGTCCAGCCTAACCCATGGAAGATGATTGTTCAACAGGACCCTTAGAATAATCGGCTTATCCCTTTTTTAACAAATGAAGTGACTGACCCCTGAAGAAGTTACTGTTATAGGCAAAGCTAGAATATACATCAAGTAGGGGCTCCAGGCTGGAGCCCTACCTGCACTTATCTTTCAAGGAGTCCCCAAGATAAATTGCGGGAAGCATTGTTAGGAGAGTCCCAGATCTCCACCTGCCTCCACGAGGACCTCTATGTAGTTCAGCATGTTGGAAATAGAAGGGCAGGAGTGCGACAGGAGGAAAAATCTTCCCTCTGAACCAAAGGCCCAAGAGCTGCAATGATGAGAAAGAGAAGATGGTCCCTGACAGGCTCTGGGTGGTGACAGATCCCTCCTTCTTCCTCTGCTCGCCCTTTGCCCACAAACGTTTATCGAGCACCCCCAGTGCCAAGCAGAGGGCTGCAAAGATGGAAACTGGTAAGTGGGCTTCTCATACTTCTAGGTCTGTCACTTTAATCTCTGTCATAGACACAGCCAGATGCGACCAGTGTGGCAACCTGTCCCCCTGATCTGTTGCCAAGGAGGGCTTTTGACAGAGAAGTTGAGAGAGTGGAGGTCACTGACATTTATGGTCTCTGCCACTAATGTCTCCTTGTCAGCAGGCAGAATTTTCCTGCCTGGAACCTAGGGCAGCTGATTAAGCACTCCTACTGGCCCCGGGTCTGATCCTGGCTGATTTTAAGGCCTGCCTTCATCTGCTCCACAGAAAGAGAATCTAGAATACCTGACTGCAAGGCCACTTTGACCTTTGCATCGGGATCCTTGCAGACCAAAACATTTCAGTCAGGCCACAGCATAAAGCCCTCTCTAATGAAGGTTTGTCAAGACCTTCTGTTTGATCAGGGGTGGATTCTGTCCCCGTGTCAATTTTCCTTCTTACTGATGTTCCTGTGGCCTTTGATAGCACACCTCACACACACGTACGTGTGTCTTTCAGGTTCCTGTGCCTCTTGGGCAGGGGTCTGCCAAGCCACCATTAATATGCAACTCAGTGCAGCTTGAGGGAGGAAGTGATAGAAATAAAAAAAGCCAAGGCTCCCTTTCTTGCAAACTTGGGAAACCCACCCTACATGTGTATTAAAATGGAGTTAGTTCCCCAGAGAAAGAGATCCACTGAACAAATTGTAGACCCTGTGTCAGTGGCATTTCAGAATTCAAACTGTTTACTGTCTTCTGAAACATAAAGGATTCTCCTTCAGTTTTGCCCAGTCCTAATCGGTCACTGTGTTGGTGAAAGATTTTTGGTTGTGAACAGTGCAGGCCAATTCTGGAAAACTAAAGCAAAGAGAGAAGGTTTGGAGGCTGAGACTAGGTTTAGAAAGAGGACAGGGGCACCTGGGTGGCTCAGTCAGTTAAGCATCTGACTTTGTTTTGGCTCAGGTCGTGATCTTACCGTTTGTGGGTTCAAGCCCCACATCGGTCTCTGTGCTGTCAGCACAGAGCCTGGAGTCTGCTTGGGATTCTATCTCCCTCTCTCTCTGCCTCTCCCTGCTTGTACTCATTCTTTCTGTCTCAAAAAGAAAATAAAATAAGCATTAGAAAGAAAGAAAGAAAGAAAGGGGACAGTGGAGCCTGGGTGGCTCAGTTGGTTAAACGACAGACTCTTGATATGGGTTCAGGTGGTGATCTCACAGTTCCTTAGTTTGATTCTGTCTCTCCCTCTCTCTCTGCTCCTTTCCTGTTAGTGTTCTCTCTCTCTGTCTCAAAATAAATAAATAAACTAAAAAAAAAAAAAAAAAAGAGGACAAAAGCCCACGAAGTCTAGATATGAGCAGAGCTATTTACCCAGCTATGCTAAGCACTACTTCTGGAATAAATGTCTTCCACCTAGTCTCCCATTCTTGCATTAAAACAATTTTTTTTTAATTTTATTTATTTTTGAGAGAGAAAGACAGAGCATGAGCAGGGGATGGGCAGAGAGAGAGGGAGGGAGACACAGAATCCAAAGCAGGCTCCAGGCCCTGAGCTGTCAGCACAGAGCCCCATGCGGGGCTCGAACTCACAAACCACAAGATCATGAGCTGAGCCGAAGTTGGATGCTTAACTGACTGAGCCACCCAGGCACTCCCCACACCCCTTTCTTGCATTTTTATACAAGGATAGAGAATCTGTTGGGCCCAGCTTAGGTGATGTGACTGCTCCTTGAGTGGCCAGGTACATTCAATGTGAGAGGTAATTCTTCAGAGGATCCAGATGGATCTCTCTTCACTGGAGGGACTGATTCCAGATGGGCAAAGATATCCACACCTAAGCTACAGTTGGCAAACCCTGTTCAATCTATTTCCTTCCATCCAGCCTCAGAACCTCTCCTGTGATGAGGTCTACCTCAAAGGGATGCTATAAGGAGAAAAAGAAACAGCATAAGGAATTCCTTAGCCTAATGTCTAGCATTTAGGATGTTATTAATTGCATTTGAACTTGAACAGACTTTCTAAGTGATTTCTACCCCCTGTCTCCCTCATCCCCAGTCTATCCTCCAGATCACAGCCAAAATAAACTTTCTGAAATGCAAATCTAATCATGTCCTGCCTCTCCTCAAGAACTCCTGATGGCTCCCACTGTCTACAGAAAAGTCTCAAATTATTAGCCCAAGTTAGGCTGCATATTCACTCTTTCATATTTAGTAATATCCTGGTGAAAATTTAATAATTAGTGCTCTGTGGGTGGAGGGGCAGGAAATGAATGCATACATATATATACATTAGTTTATTATAAATTTTACTGATATAACAGATGTGTAGAAAACTCTTTACAAATAATAATAGTAATAATAATGGGGAGCTACTTAAAGGTGTCAATACCAGAAGGTGAGGACCATGTGAGGCTATCTTGGAGTCTGGGGACAACAGCCTGTAATGAATCAAAACTTCCTCTACTCTTCTTGTATTTAGACCACTGGAGGAGAAGGTGAGGTCTTTCAAGTTGCTTCACAATTGGCCTTTAGAAGTTTAAGCTGCTGGTATTAATGACTCCTAGAAACTTTGGTGCTATAGTATAGCAATATTAGCTGCTAGAAATTTGGATATAAAAATGTTGCTGGAGGATGTAGCCAAAACTTTCTCCTTAGCTTCTAAACACACACACACACACTGCCACAATTCCTTTGCTGCCTGTCGAATTTTCACAACAGACATCTTCTTCCTGAGCTGAAGTGAAATTAGGCATTTCTGGGTAATCCCACAGTTTTCCTAATCTAATCCACACACTTGCTTAAGGCAAGTGTATATTCCACAAAAGTAAGTGCAGCTCAGGGGGCCAAGTTTTCTCTTGGAAAAGTTGACAGAACTGGCATCGTTTTCTTCTTGTGGGTATTTCCACTTGGCGACAACTTGTGCCAACCCCTTTGCTCCCAAGCACGGCGGCACGTGGGCACTCTCCATAGTCTCATTAAATTGGAAAAGGTTCATGTTGGAATCTTTTCTCATTTCCCTGGCCTTCTTCCTTTTTTTTTTCTAAGTTATTTATTTTGAGAAAGAGAGAGGTGGAGAGGCAGAGATAGACAGGGGGAGAGAGAGGGAATCCCAAGCAGGCTCCATGCTGTCAATGCCAAGCCCGATGCAGGGCTTGTACTCACGAACCGTGAGGTCATCACCTGAGCCAAAGTCGGAAGCTTAACTGGCAGAGCCACCCAGGCGCCCTGGCCTTCCTCCTTTACTCATCAGATTGTCTATCTTCTCGCTTCCCTTAATTCTGTACATAGCCAGGGGCAACGTCTGATTTAGATTAATTGACAGCATGAGGGAATAAGGCAGCAGTGTAGGCCCTGGAAAATGGCCTCACCCCAAGCTGTTCCTCAAGTCCTGCTCAGTATTTATCCCCTCAGAAGGTATCAGTCATGATCTCAGGCAAGAAAGTTCAAGGCCACCAAAGCACTGAGTTTGGCTGTAGGCTCTGGGCATGCACTTTTAATTTATGTTATTATTGTAGTTTTGTTTCTGAAGACTCGACCTGAGATTTTCCTACAGTTTTTTTGTAGGCTTCACTCTTCTTCAGGTACCATCATCACTTTCTTTGAAGGAGCATTTACTAAGCAGCCACTGCGTGTCAGCAGTGTGAGAGGCATTGAGATACGAAGAGCTTGTGGTTTAGCGAAACAGGTGGTTTGTGGTTTAGCCTAACAGCCTGTGATAAGTGCCTAGGTCAGTGGAAGGAGAATAGGACACTTCACAGAGGAGACGGTGAATGGGCTGAGACTTTAAAGAGAGGAATATTTCTCCCTAATGAGAAAGTGATTGACAGGGTCCCCACCACCTCCAGCATATCCAAAAGCATGGGGAAATGAATTCGTGGGACACTGAGGGCAAAGGTAAGAAGCGAGGCTACTTTTGCTGTCAAATCCTTTTGGCTGAGTTTCCTACCTCCACCCTTCTACTCCATAGAAAACCACTAAATTATGCTGCAGAGCTCAAGACTCCCCAGAACAGAATTTTAAGGACAACTGCTCTGCACAAATGGGGAGCTTTGGAGGATTTTGTGTAGGAAAGTGGAATTATCATGTGTGTGTATGTGTGTCTGCGTGATAGAGAGAAAGGGAGAAAGAGAGAGAAAGAGGGAGAGGGAGAGAAAGAGAGAGAGAAGTAGCTGGAATTAACATGGGGCTGGATTTGCGAGTGAGACCAGATACAAGGCTGTATTTGTCACAGCTCTCCAGAGAGGCAGAACTAATAGATAGTATGTGTATATATGTACATATATATGAGATTTATTGTAGGAATTGGCTCTTATGGGAGTTAAGAACTCCCACAATGTGCACATTGAATCTGCACATTGAATCTGCACAAGAATTAGGAAAGTTAGTGATGAAATGTGATTTGAGTCCAGAGACCTGAGAACCCGGACTGCCTATGTCTGAGGGCAGAAGATGGGTATCCAGCACAAGCAGAGAGTGACTTTGCCTTTCGTCAGCCTCTTTGTCCCATTCTGGCCCTCGATGGATAGGATGATGTCCAGCCATCTATTCCTTCCTCAGTCTACTAATTCAAATGTAAATTTCTTCCACAAACCTTCACAGACACACCCAGAAATAATGTTTTACTAGCTCTCTGGACAGCCCTTAGCCCAGTCGAGTTCGCACATTAAATTAACTAAATCACAGAGGCTATTGTGTTAGTCCAGGCAAGGCCTTGGCAGTGGAAATCTGGCTCTGTTCAGAATCTTAAATCAGCCTCCCCAGCTGACCCTGGGATCCCTTCATAACCTCTCCTTTATGTGACTGCCCAGACCTGCCTGAAGACTGCAGGTGACAAGGGACTCAGTGCCTCCTGTCGGCTGGCTCTACCTTTGAGTTTTACTTCTATTAAGATAATTATGGCTCAGGGCAGCCTCCATCTGTTGTTTTTCTCACTGTGTGGGTTGAGGAACAAACGTAAATCCTCTTTCAATGGCAGCCTTTGCATGTTTCCCTGTTTTCTCAACGCAACATTTGTGAGGTTCTCAGCATATGTCAGGCTTTGTGTTGTGTAGTAGAGTTGCAACATGAATAAGCCCTTACCCTCAAAGAAAGTGCTGCCTCTTGGGGGTGTGAGAGGTCAGGCTCATAAAGACATCGTTACTATATATACCTATGAGGACGTTGATTAAGGGGTAATGAATTCACCCTGATTTTGGTGGGGGTTGGGAAGCAGGAGAAGCCAAAGGGTGACCATGTTTACTTGTGACTATATAAATGAGTTACATTTAGTTTTATGAATAGAAGGGAGAAAATGGAAAGGTTGGTAAAGAGAGCAAGACGGAATAAGCAAAGGGGAACGGCAGAAGCATGCACCCAGAGGCATGGACATCCATTGCAAGCCCCATTCCCACTCCAGTGGTCTATGACCTGGTCAGCCAGTCAGTCTATGACCTGACTTACAGTAGAGCAGCCAAGTGTGTCCTCTGGAGTCAGGCTGCTCACGTTCAGAACCCAACCGTGCCACATATTCAGCTGTTCAGCCTTAGGAAGGTTATGTAAATTTTCTCTGACTTAGTTTGTTCATCCATAAAAAGAGGATAATAATATTATCTATTTTACAAGGTTGTTGTAAAAATCAAACAAGTCACTTCATGTACAGAAAATGAAAAATAGTGCTTGCCATAGTGCCTGCTCTGTAAATGTTATCGTTGAGTCTGGCATGCTTTGAAAATGCAACAGTTATGAATAGCCAGTTATAGATGATTCTACAGGAATTTAAGAAACAGGTGTACAGGAGGTGGGAGATGTTGGATGCAGAAGGTGAGAGAGGGAGAAGAACTGGAATTCACCCTAGTGACCATTCCCACGTCAAAGGTCTATGACTTTGGTGCAGTATGGTGGTGGGCTAAGAGGTCAGCTCAACATAGCCCCTGATTTCCCAAGGGGTTTTTCCAAAGGTGCATTAGGACAGCCTCAGGAGCAAGTTGTTCCTATGATGGCAGTTGGAGTTCCTGGCACAGGGACTGTGGATTCCAGGAGAAGCCACAGAAAGCTGGAGCCTCTAGGGTTGGCATGTCTTTGAAGTTAAAGCCTCTGGGCATCTGCACACTTAGGCGGAGGCCAGAGGCCACTGGGCTGAGCAAGGTGAATGCTATCCCAAGCATGGGAACAGCATGCTCTTCTGACCCAGAGGCCAGCCTGAAGCCATGGTTTTGATCACTTAGGCATGAACCTCAGGAATCAAGCAAGGCCAAAATGATTTTCATTGTGATATGGTAGAGTGAGCACTGAAATTGGAGCCAGAAGACCCTGGCAAGTGTGATCTGAGCTAGTCATTTAAATTCTGAATCTGGATCTCCCTACTCATCTGTAGACATAACAATGAATCCAACCCTACCTCTAGCACACTATCTCAGAGAGTGACTATGGGCATTAAATAAGATGATGGGAATGAAAGTCCTAGTGAAAAAAATGGGAGACTATACAGTTCCTGAATGTGCTCTCAACTCCCCACCTTTACCTGAAATACCTTTCTACCATGTTATCACCTGTTAACCTCTATCTCTTTTGTCCTTTCTTCCTTCTCTCCTTTCTTCCCTTTTTTCCCTCTTTTCCCTCAGTCTTTAGAATCTCAATTTGTTGCATCCTCAGAGAAGACTTCCTTATCCTTAGGACTGAGTTGAGTGCCTTTCTTGGTTCTTCCACATAAAGCCCCCTATACTTTAATGAGCATAATATTTTTTATACTCTATTGGAACAACTTCTTAATACCTATCTCAATGACAAGATTATATTAGCTGAAGGGTGAGGTTATATCCTATAGTAACCCTGTAGTAAATCCCTGTAGTAATCCCAACACTAGAACAGTGTGGGGTTCATATTTGAATGAATGAATGAATGAATTGTTATGCAGATGTAATGGTTTATCATAATAGTTCAAATGATATTTACTGTGTGACTCCCTTGTTCCAGATTCTGTAATTTAGGGACTGGGAATACAAAGACGGATGCCAAGAATCTTCTTTCCCCTTTTCCAGGAAAGACTGGTGTGTAAGTGAATGGTTGTCACACTGTGTAGCTCAGTGGACCATAAGAGAAGTACAGACCAGACACTGTGAGCCTTCGGAACACATTGTGAGACGTGTCTGGTGTAAAGGTATGGCTCATTGGCTCTGCCTGCTGTGAGATACCAAAAAAAGCCCTGTTTCCTTCTGTTGGCTGGTGGGTTTGGGCTCTGCTTACAGAAGAAGCCACGGTTGTGAGCCATCTGTGGTGGGCAGGTGAGAGGGAGGCTGATATTACAAGAGTATTTCTAATGAAATCAAGCCACCTATCACTTGGGGAAAAAACTTCCTAAAGCAATTTCAAGCAGCTGAGATAATGTTAGGTGTGTCAGGATGAACATGTCTCTTGTCCAATCCTCCCCACCATCCCTCTCTCATAAAGAGGTTGTTCTTTCCTTGTCCTCCTAAAATTGACTCCAGGAATTCTGATGACCTTGCTCTATTTTAGAAATAATGCCAAGATTCCATCATCCTCCCATAGACTTGCTTTCAAAGATGAAGATCTTCTAGATCAATCTTGCTTTCTCAATGACTTTAGTGAGCTTCTTCACCCAACTTTTCTATAGAGATGGGATGGGCAGTCTTTGTATTAGGAGCCAGGGAAGCTTTTCTCTAAGCCAACGTGTACTTAGCCTTGTGACCTTTTGACAAGTCGCTTAATCTCCCAAGAAGATTCTTCATATTCAACCAAGGTCTTTGATTCTAGATTTGGTTTTGATCAGACCTATGTGTGAGGTCTAGAGTCATCTTTGAGGTGTCTTTTCCTAATCACCACCCTTCTTCTTCCACAGATAGCTTATAACAATCTTGTTAATTTTTCAATTCACAATATCCTTTGTAGTCATTGCTTTCTTCCTATCCTCAAGTTTAGTTTAAGATCTTTCCGAGTGTCAACCCATGATTTTGAGGGCCCTTTCAGTAGGCCCTCAGTGAAGGGAGAGGAATGGAGAATCTGCTTCCAGAACAACATGTAAAGTTGTAACCTTTACAGTTTACATGTAAACACGTAAACTTGAAGAAGTATAGGTGTGTAGGACTGACTTGAGAGTAGAGAGCATCTGGTGTTGGCAAAATTGGCAAAAATCACCATCTCTGAATCTCACAATAGCCCAAATTCAGACAAAGTCTTAGTCCAACCTTAGCCCTCAGGTCCAGTTGGGGTAACATTTTGAAAGAACGAAAGAAAATGAAGAGAGAAGAGAAAAGGAAAGAGCAAAGCAGGAAGAGAAACTAACAAGTATTGTTGGGTCAGGCTTTCATTCTACTTGATTCAATAAGACCTCATGGCTCCCTAGAAGATGTGGATTATTATCTTCTTTATGCACTTGGCCTGCAGCCACAGAGCTCTTGACTGACAGGCAAGATTTGAATTCAGGTTTTTAAATTCACGGTTCCTTGTGACGGGTAGATGAACAGTGTGACACACACCAAAAACTCTCCTCGACATTCTGGCACTGTGTGATTTTTTTTCCAGTCTGCTTTCGGGAGAGCATCAAACTTCCATTGACTTATGCTGACCCAGTGCCATCTTTCTTTTCTTCCTTTTTAAAAAGCTGGGTCTGTGATCCTGGCATGAGTAAAAAGGTTGTGTATTTTTGAGTCATATTCAATCAGGTGTTCCTCCTACTTTTGTTTTTCATCAGACCTCTTGCCTCTGATACACCAGATTTAACCTTGTACTAATTTGTGCTTCATTCTCTTGGGCTAGACGGGTACATCTGATGAATTCTACCTGTGCTCTGAGATCGGAGCTAAATTAGGCATTGAAATATGGCCACATACGTAAGAGCACCTGCATTCAGTCATCTTCCCATTTTCAAATGCTAGCCTAAAGTCTTGGCTTTTATCTATATTTAAAACTGACATTGTTAAATGCATAAGCACATCTGAATTATTTATATTTGGGTTTATACAGTCTCCAGCTGCAACCGTATATTTCAATATCTTTAAATTCTGCGTTGCCATCTGGACCAGATTGCTGCTAAATCAAATCAGATAAACGTTACCTTTCCACTACCTCTGATTTATATCAACCATTCATTTCCAAAAGCACAGCCCTGTTAAATCCAATCTACTTTCAAAAAGCTTATAAAATTAGCTCCATTTTGAGGGTTTGATATTTGTTCTCTGAAGCTTCAGCTTTGAAAAGGCCATTTGGATAGATAGAAAAGCAGCGTGAAGCTAGCAGGACTGGGAGCACTAGATTTCATTGATTATTGGGCAAATCTTTTGAGCCTGACTTCATCCAATTACGCAAGACTTTTCTCTAATCAAGTTATTGTGAGCCAGTTTATATACCACAGAAATAGAATATGCAGGTTTTAAAGTGTTAGGATGCTCCCTATAATTTAATCTGGCACCTCTCTGAGATGGAGGAGAGTTTTAGCCAAATATTTAAAAGGTGGATAGAAAGCCTGAACTTTTAGAATTGTATTTTTATAGTCTACTTTGCACTGATACTTCTCTTCCTAGAGAAAAAAGGTGGAGTTAGATACCAAATTAGTGTCAGAAAGAAAGAAAGAAAGAAAGAAAGAAAGAAAGAAAAAGGAAGGAAGGAAGGAGAAAGAAAGGAGAGAAGGAGGAAAGTACAAAATGTACTAAAACATCAAGGTGATAGAAGCCTGGGTGATACGCACTCCTTACATTTATTTATATACAGCCACCTACAGATACTATCTTCCTCTTTCTCAACCCATGTAATTCCAAATATGAACTCATTTAGCAAGTCTAATGATTGGAACATGAAATATTTTCCAAATGGCTCCACTGAATGGATCTGCAGTCCATCAGCATACAGTTGGAATGATGTCATAAATGGTTACATTTTAATCCTTCCTGTATTTTCTAAATGGGAATGGGAGGGGGAAAGCTGGGAGAAAGTGGCTTGCATATGATATTCTAAGCCTGAATAACTGAATACAAATCCTAACTGTAGGAATGGAAAACCTATTCTTTCTCAGTATGATTTAATGCTAATTTTTCTTGCACACACAAAAAGGAATATGCCACTCTTTAATGGTAAATTACCATTTATTGTAAATGTGCCATATGAAGGAAGCCATAAGTCATTATTATTGACCTATTATGATTCATTCTGCTTTCCCCCGAATTAAATAAAAATGTGCACTTTAGGATAATACATTTTTAGTTCAAGTGTTCTTTTACTGGACTCGTGCCTGCTAGATTTTCCAATCACACAGCTTGGGGGGAAAGCACTTGACTTGCAGAGTGGATACCTCATCATAATCACCAGTTGTCCTTCATTTCTGTCCCAAGAGCAGGAGATGGTTTTTAATCTCTGATTTAATGGTCTCACATTGTGAAATGTGAAATCAAAACTTTCATGTAGACTTGAAGGAGGGCCGAGTCCCTCAGTATGTTAGTTTTATGTGTAGTACAGAATAGAGGAGAAAAAGCCAAGGACAGACACTCAGCTCAATGAAAACTGGATACATTCAGAGAATTTGAGAGAAAGTTATTCTTGAGAAACAGATAAATTAAAAATTACATTTCTCTGGGGCTTCTGGGTGGCTCAGTTGGTTAAGCATCCGACTCTTGATTTCAGCTCAGGTCTTGATCTCAGGGTCGTGCGTTCAAGCCCTGCATTGGGCTCTGCGCTGGGCATGAAAAACTGTATACAAATTTTCACTTCTTAGATGAAAGAAAAAGCAAAAATACATTATAAATATCTTAAGAAAATAATAAACCTTACTTCAGGAGAGAAAAATATACTTGTAAAGTAGGAAAGCAAAGAGAGGGATTCAGTTAAGGAAAAGCTCATTAAAAATATTCAAGAGTAACGGTTATCTCTGAATGAGAGTAACATAGGTGGTTTCATTTTTTTTTTGTTTGTTTTCTTATCTGTATTGTCTAATATATCTGCAGTTAATATGTACTTCCGGTATAATAGAACATATATATTCTATGGATAGTTTTACTTTTCCTGAAAAAGCCTGTTCTGGTGACTCAATTCATATACCAATTTCTTGTGAATTTCTGATGATATAGCAATTGCCAAGCAGAGATCAAACTTCTACTCATAGGAAGAAGTGATTGACATGAACTTGTATCTGGGATGGCATTTCTGAGAAGTGCTCCAAATGTACAGGGAGGTGGTACCAAAGTGCGTCTGTCCAAAGCCACAAGTTCCTTGTAAGGCCAGAATGAAAAGTGCAAAACATTTAAATGGTAAATGAAAGGATAACAAAACCAAGTAGCAGCTCATAGAAAGAACTTAAGGTTACAGGGCTTGATGGTAAAATATCCTTGAAAAAAAAAAGGGCGGTGGGGACAACCATTCCAGAAGCATAAGTATTATTTGTAAATGAAGAGTAAGGCCTCAAACTCTGGCCAAGGAAAATTGACAGTATTTCGCCACTCCCAGGAACTAATACCGAATACTGCCAAGGAGGATGAGATGTTTCTCGAAGAGCAAAACAGAGGGTAAATAAAGGGTAGGCCAGAAAAATTACTATAAGTGTAAAAGTGTGCATGTGCCAATTAGTCATAAATATTGTAGGAATAAAAATAGCCTTTGGCATGAAGAAAGAAGGTTACTTGTTAATTAAGGAAATTGAGAGGCTTATTGGACATGTAAAATATCGGGAAGGAAGATAATGAAAGCGTAATTGCAGATAAAAATTATAAGAGTGTCAAAAATGACTGAAGAGCGCTGAAGTTGCAAATGAAATGGAAATATCAAAGCCGTGCAGATAACATACCACTCGTGTCTTAATTGCTGTAGGTAAAAAGCAAAAAGAAGAAATGATGACAGCTGAGTGCACAGAGTAAGTGGGGTTCATACTACTCTCTTTGAGAGGCACTGGTGAGAGGGCAGATCTCAAAGTGACAACCTGGACACGATGAAAAACTATTTATTCAAAGGTATTCATTCTCAAGATAGTCAATTTTTTAAAACTGAGACAGTCTGGGTATTGTCATTTTTTTTCTCCCAGATGCTGTTACTTTGAGCCATATGAAATTACTGATATTCACTTACTGAATTGCTCATTTCATATGGTTCATTTAATAGAAGAGTCAGGGTAACTGTTGTGGAATATTTCTTGGATCTTTTATGCAAAATGTGATTTTGAAATTAAAGAAAAATAAATCACATAGAGCCTGAAGCTAAAAATTTTTTTAGCGTGTATTCATTTCTCTGAACCTTGATGTAGGTAGACAGTGAACTCTTGAGGGGAGGCTCCCTATTACATATTCCAGGTATACAGACACACGCACAAAATGTTTGTCACTGAATGATAATTATAACTAAGGCCCCAAATAAAGTTTTGTTGAATTATGAGGTGAGCTATTTCTTTAAATGAAAACAAAATGTGAGCTTTTGGAGTGTAAGCTGCATTGTGTACTGATACACCTTTCCGGATGGTAATGGTGTACAATGTTAACAGCCTTTCCACGACATTCTTCCTATATTGGATGTTCCTCAACAATAAATAAAATAAATCACCAATGCTAAACATTAAATGAGTCTAATTCTGCTTGATGGATATTAACAAATATTTACATTAAGGGGAACGTTTCAACATCCCTCAAGAGATTATTCTAGAGACTAACAAGACAAGACAGTTATTTTCAGCAACAGCCAAATAATTGGTATTTGATAGAGTTGTCTGATTCACTGATAATTAAAATTATAAATGGGTCTTGTTTGGCCTGAGTGATTATGTTCATGCTCTGGTGAATCTGCCCTTTAAGTACTGGGGCATGTAATTAGACCCCTCTTTGACCTTTGAATATCATGGTGACCACATCTAGGCTGTGACATCCGTGGCCTAGATAAATGCTTAGAACCAGATGGTGTTTTCAGACAGAATTAACACGGGTTCCTATTACCATTCCTTGGCTTGCCATATACTTGGAAGTATACAGAAAATGACTTGGGAAAGTCATATCTTGAACATGAGGCTACTGTATCCCAGAACTTACTTCTAGTCCCTGAGCAGGTTATTGATACACAGGTAATTCAAAAATACATTTTCTGTAATTTCCCTTTCTTTCGACCTTAAATTATTTTTCTACTCTGTTCTATGTAACAAATTCTTATATTAGGGTACTGTGGTGTGTGTGTGTGTGTGTGTGTGTGTGTGTGTGTGTGTGTTTGGTATGTGACTGGATTCCTCTAGACTATTATCAATAGCCAACCTGTATTTATACCGTCCTCTCACCCAAGCTGGATTCCCTGCACGTGTCTAGATTGAGAACTGGGGCACTGTTAACTTAATACCTGGTTACAAGAGTGAATCTATTGCAACCCTTACATTTTACAAATAATGAAATCAAAGTATGCCGAGCTTAGAGGTTAAGTTATGTGCCAAAGAATACCCCACTGATGAGGAGGCTCAGGACTTGAACTCAAGTCTCTTGGTTCCAAATTTCTAGCTTCTTTTCTTTTTAAAGATGAGATTACATTAGAAAATGTTAGATTATATAAGATTACATTTGGAATAAAAAGTTTGCAAATTGCTATAACCTATCAAACTACACAGCTCTAAGATATCATATGTGAAAAAGTTTACCAAAAATCTAAGCTTACTTAAATCTGTAGAGCTCACGCTATACCCAGTAAGTAGTTTCCAGGCCCGAAATAAACAGACAGGAGACTCATTGCCCATCAACTTTTTTTCTGCTAGTTTTTACTAACTGTAAATATATTCTGATTTGCAGGCTCTGCTTAAGGGAGACATTGTGTTTTCCCACATTCCGTTTGTAGAATTCTTACAACCAGTGTCGAGCATTTATTTAAACAAACAAAAACCAGTTGTGTACCACATAGAATTTGAAACTTGGGCGACTTTCTTTACTGCTAGATCTGTTACTGCCAGCCATGTCTTGACCACCACCATGGGCCACACACAGAAATTCTTATTTGCACCGGATATCCAAATATAGGGACCAAGCTGGGGTATTCACCTGCTGTGACACTGTAGGAGTAATATACATCAACCGAGAAAGTGATTTCCCCGTGTTTTATAACGAATAATAACAAGGTGTGTGCCCATTGGAAAAGTGAGCGAGGGCACAGAATAAGACAAGGGCAGCAGATCTGAATTAGATGATGTAAAATGACCTAAATGGGCAATTCTGAAAAAAGGGATGCAATCTGCCTCCCACATAACATTTGCCATTGGCCTTGCTAGTTCCAGTGCCACCTCTGTGTGAGTGACTAAACACTGCTGATTAATGCAATTTGTTTTCTTGACATTATAACAGCTAAATTATGATGCGATGAAATTAGAGTAGATCAGTATTTGAGGCATTAATTAAAATCTTGATGAGGGTGACTTTTCTGTCACAGAAACAATCCCAGATGAAAATTTTGAAACTATGATAATGGAGTTACCAAGAGCAAATCTCAAATAATGATTGAGATTATTTCAAGATGATTTAATCTGAATGGCAAAAATTAAGTTATTTGAGTGGGCATTTTACTTCTTTTTGCTTCAGGTGAAGTTATACTATAAATATTAATTGATGCCCTCATCCTCCCCAAGAAAAGCTAAAAATAAAGAAGATAACTTAAATAGCAGCTACCATTTATGAAATATTTCATTATATCCCAGACACTGCACTAGCCTCTTTACATGCACGAATTCATCCATTTCTCACAAAACTTTCTAAGATAGGTACCTTCTTCATTATCTCATGTTACAGATAAGGAAACAGAGACAAAGAAAGGTACAGCAATTTCCCAAGGTTACTCAAATATCAAATGGCAGATACAGGATTTGAATCCAGACTCATCACACCCTAGGCCAGCATTGTCCAATAGAAAAGTCTGCAATGATGAAAATTCTCCACAAGGCATTATCTGATATGGTGGCTACTAGCCAGCTGTAGCTCTTGAGCACTTGAAATGAGTCTAGTGCCACATTTATTATTAATTTTATTTTATTTAAATTAATTTATGTATAAATTGCCACCTAGGGATACTCGCTACCATATTGGACAGCACACAGCTCTGGGCCCTTTGTGCTTTGCTGCAAAGCTTCCACTCTTCTTCTACAGTATCTTACGCTTTGGAAATGGGAAGTGTCAACCATGTCAGAATGGGAGGAGTCAGTTTACACATACTTTGTCTCTTTGTCTCTCTCTCTCTCTCTCTCTCTCTCTCTCTCTTTCTCTCTCTCTCTCCCTCCCTCCCTCTGTTCTGTTTCTCTGGAGAATCCTGACTAATATATACCCTCTCCATGAAATTTTAATACCACAGATAAACATAAAACAGGTAAGATCCTTATCGTCTGGAGTCAATTTCAACTTTTGCCTCCTTGTGAACAGTATCACCCCCAGGGAGAATGCATGCTCTAGAGCTGAGCTGCCCAAAACAATGAGAGTCAGTAGCCACGTGTGCCTACTAAGGGCTTGGAATGTGACTAGTTTGAAATGAAATATTGTATAAGTGTGTAATACACACTGGATTTTGAAGACTTAGCATGAAAAGAATGCAGTATTTTTTAAATATTAGCTACATGTTGAGATGATAGTATTTTTTATGTATTAGGTGAAATAAAATTTGTTAATAAAATTAATTTCACCTCTTGCTGCTTTTCTGTTGCATAGCACTACTTTATTTTTGATTTTTGAGAGACAGAGAGAGAGACAGAGTATGAGTAGGAGAGGGTCAGAGAGAGAGGGAGACACAGAATCCAAGCTGTCAACACAGAACCCGACTCGGGGCCTGAACCCACAAACTGTGAGATCACGACCTGAGCCGAAGGCAGACACTCAACCAACTGAACCACCCAGGTGTCCTTACACAGCATGGATCTTAAGGAAGCTTCCTGTACTTGGCCCTTTGAGGTACATAATCCTACTTTCTACTCATTGGTCAATAGTTGGCAATCATTTCTAATGGCTCTTTTATGGGACTGAGCTACATTTTCCTACAGAATGTATTTGCTGGCTTTCAAAATGTTTACACTACCATAATATAATAAAAAG
The DNA here is from genome assembly GCF_018350175.1 of Felis catus. Classification (NCBI taxonomy): domain Eukaryota; kingdom Metazoa; phylum Chordata; class Mammalia; order Carnivora; family Felidae; genus Felis; species Felis catus. The sequence goes on along the minus strand of NC_058377.1, from coordinate 85,089,879 downwards.
AATTAGAGTATTATGTCCCTCCAAATGGATCTTTAATTTCTACTTAATTGATTGACTCAACTCACAGAAAATAAACTTTCCTATTATTTTTTAAATCTCACAAATAAAAGATAGTTGAAAAATATCAGTGAACCAAGCCTAGAGAATTATTTAAGTACTCACATTATCCTTCCTTTTAAGAAAAATGAATTTTAAAAGTTTTCTGCAAAATGATTATCAGATTTCACTTAAGATAAACCTTATTTTGGGTTTTTGAATTGTTGTATCTTTTATGTATTCTTTTCAGTTTCCCAGTTTTTCATGTTTACCAACAACCTGAGTATATAGAACAAAAAGAGAACAGTGAACCTTTTGAACACTATCTATAACTTCCCACCAGAAAAATGGGCTTAGAATCAGACAGACTTGGGTTTGGGTTTATATATGAAAATTTGTAAGTTTCTATAATTCCCTTAGCCTTGGTTTCCTCATATGCAAAATGCAAGCAATAACTTCTGTCTGCAAATGACCATTGTATGAATTAGATGAGAGAATGCAGACGAAGTGTTTAGAGAATGCTAACACATGACATTTTCTAAATGTTCTCGGTTATTATCATGACCATTATCTCTTTTCTATCTTAGTGTTGACCTCTTTGAAGGAGAAAAGCATCATCATTTACACCTTGCAGAATGTTATATAGCAAATTAATCATTTTGGAAGTGGGTGGGGGGTGAGGATAAGATTTGGAAAATTTTCCCTTTCTATATAGTTCAAAACTCCTTCATTCACAATGAACACAATGTAATGTACCCATTACACTAGCTTTCTTTGACTGAAGTCCCATATTTCCACAAACTTAGCAGCTCAAACAACACACGGTTTTCTTCTGTAAGTCAGAAGTCCAGTATAGTATGGCTGAGTCCTCTGCTTAGTCTCACAGGCTGAAATCAATATAGCCCAGAAAGGACTGTTATGTGGAGGCTCTGGGGAAAAATCCACTTCCAAGTTTATTCAGGTTGTTGGCCAAATTCTGTTCCCTGAAGTTGTAAGACAGGCCACTGTGTCCTTGCTGGCTCTGATGAGGTTCACTACCAGCAACTAGAGCTGCCTACATCCCTTGCCACATGGTTTCCTCTATCTTCATGTCAGCAAGGCGATGATAAATCTTTCCAGTGCATTGGATCTCTTACTTCCCTGTCTTTGAACTCTAGGCTCAGATTTAAAGGGATCATGTGATTAAGTCAGACCACCTAGAAAATCTATCTTAATGTCAACTGATTTGAGACCTTAATTACATCTGCAAAAACCTTTCTCAGAAACACTTAGGTTAGTGTTCGATTGAATAACATTTCTATGTACCAGAGGACAAAAATTTTGGTGAATAGCTTAGAATTCTGGCTACCATATTCAACATGCTCTCTCATTTAGTGAAGTAACACAACTCAGATATGAGAACTATGAACTCTTAATTTTCAGTTTCTCTTGAGCCCAGGGATACTTCTAAAATAGCACCTGTGTCTCTCAGAGATGCTAGGAGATATCTGCCTACTTCATATCCAATTCTCTAGAAGAGGTTTGGTAATTATTCTCATGTAGACTGCTTGTCAGACTAAAGCCACATTCATTAAGAAGCAAAAATTATTATATATATATTTGTATTCCTACTGGAATGTTGGAAAATCTTACTTCTTTCAAAAATAGTTTAAAAAATAAAGTTTATTAGGATATTTTCCTTTACATAAACATAAAACATATCTAAAATATGCAGATGGGCCGACTGAAGAAAGAAAAATAATCTATAGTCCCATCACAAAAATCTAGCCCTTTAAATATTTGGGTGTATTTTCTTCCAATCTTATTTCCATGAATTAAAACTTTTTTGTAGTTACCTTCATATTAAATGTTAACTTTTGTTTTCTGCTTTTTATCCACTTAACATTTTTTTCTACTTAACATTAAAGCATAGGCAATTCCTTATGTTATCATGTTATTTCATAACTGTTAAATTCTACATAATATCCCCTATGTGGATTCAAATATAATTTACTTACCTTCTTGCCTGCTGTAAATGTTTATTTCCAACTTTCCAATACCATACAAAATGTTTCAGTAATGAGCTTTTTGCATGAGAATTTTTCTGTATTAATTTCCTAACAATTATTTACAGAAATGAAATTTCTTAGCCAAAGATTAAAGATTTCATTTTAATCTGAACTTGGTCACATTCTGGGATATTCTTAAAACAATTTCCCTTTGGTCTTCTTTTAAAAGTAACTTCATTCTCCATCACTGAAATCAAATCGGGGATAAGATATCGATTAGTTACCACCATTGACTACTCATTGACTTTCTTTGCACCCAGCAAAATAAGGTTTAGAGTTCTCATGGGAGTTGTAAGAGAATGAGGAATGAGACACAGACTCCATCACTGATGTTTGAAAAGGTACTTCAAGGACAACGAATCCTTCAATTGTCAACCACAATAAAAAGAAGGCAGCTTTGAACAAGAAGACCTCACATATTCAACACCACAGTGTCTTTCTGGGTGACCTTATCACTCATGTGCTCTGGTACCTAGAGAATTATGTAGGCCATGAAATATGATAGCTCAATATCACTTTTGTTTAACAGCAGCTTACAAACATTTTTATGTCATAAGCTGACCATGAAGAGATTATTTCAGATCACCTACATCAAAGAGATCTCCTTTTTGTTTTAGCTGTGCTTTTGCAGACAAAGGTCATGAACTTTGGCCATGTTTGCTTTTGTTTTGCTTTTTAATTTGGGCTCTGCATAGTACTGTCCAAACAAAAGACATGCTGCAGCTGTTCCTCTGAGAGATTTATGTTCATGTTGTCTCTTCCCTCCATCTACCTCATGGATGGGAAACAGGCCCAAGTGGTAGATGTTAACCAACACGGTATAGTGGAAGTAACATGACCTATGGAAATAGCTAGATAGGGTTTCAAGTGCTTGTCCTTCTACACAATGGCTGTAGGACAAGGGCCAGTAATTTGTTTAATTTTTATGACCCTTTGCTTTCTTTCATTCTTTTAAAATTTTTTTTTTGCCTTTGCTTTCTCATCTATGTAATGGGGATGGTGATTCTTATAACACAGGTTAAAATTATACTGAGATGATGTTTGTGACAAAACTGTCCAGGACTTTACCATTCCAAAATGAAGATGCCTCTTGGTCCTTACTTTAAAACTTTTGTCTCAGTGTATTCAACCTCTACCCCCAAAATCCAACCAACCATCTTTGAATTATGTCTGGTATTTCCAGGTGCATCTCCTATCTGCATGGGAACAAACTGGTCCATGGGCTTTTACTTTCACCTTCTGGGTCTTTTGTTCATTTATTCACCAACTGTTTATTAAGGTCTTACCATATGCCAGGCACTGAGAATCAATCAACAAGACAAATAAGGTCCCTGCTTTCATGAAGTTGACATTCTAGTGAGAGGGAAGGCAAAAAAAAGTACATTAAGCATATTTATATCAAGTAGTGATGACTACTACCAAAGAATTAAAAACAGAGCGGGTTAGAAGGTATAGAATGGGGAAGTGGGGGTGCCAAGGCCTCTCTAGGGAGGAATAGTTGAGAATGTCTCTAGGCCACATAAGCCATTGCTTCGTAACTGCTTCAATAGAATAAGCATCCAACAGCAGCAGTTCTGGAGGGAATGCCTTGGGAGAATGTCTGTGGTCTGTGGCTGCAGGGAATGGGTAGCATTTTGGGAGGAGTGGGCCTCTATTACCCCACTCTGATCCTTGTTTGTCCCCCAGCCCCCTCAAACCTGTTTAGCTACGTCATCTGGTTCCCAAAGCACAAAGTCTCTCAGTCTTTCTTAGAACCACAACCCTTCAGTTCTTGCCCTACCCCTTCTGTTCCAAAATGTTCAGAGCATTTATTTGGGTCCATATTTTCTTCTACCCCCTGCCCCTTAGACTCTTCATCCTTCAAAAACAATTCCTCCCTTCTCAGGTCAAAATAAAACCTCCCCTACTTATCAATTCATGCAGCTGGATGCTTTGACATGGGGAACATTGTGCCCCCACCTGGGTGCTCCACAGGAGGAAGTACAGCCTCTTGTAAGACCCTCATATAAGAACAAGGGTACCTGGGTTTGGCTTTCCTACTTGCTGGCTTTGTGACCCCAGGCCAACTACATAACCAGGCTCTGCCTCAGTGTCCTTATCTATAAAAGGGACTAGAATAAGTTCCACCCCATAGGTTCCTTGTACAAATGAAACAAGGTAATATGAAGTGCTTCCAACTGTTCTGGCCAAATAAATGCCAGCAAGCTTTATTACATGAAGGTAAAAGGCTTTCAACAGTGACTCCATCACAAGGATTCAACTTAGATACTAACTGATTTTTTTCAAAACCAAAACCAAAAGATGATAGGAATTTGACATCTGAGTAGGGAGAAATCCTATGTGAAGAAAAAAAAAAAAAGAAATCCTATGTGAAGCAAATTTCTATAGTGACCAGGCCTCTTTAGGGTAAGATAACTCAAGTATTAACAATTTACAAATACAAGGAAACAATCAGTTAAAGGCCGGTTGAAAATAAGAAAGCCTACCTGCAGGTAAATTGCAGAAATATTTTTGGTTGGGAGGCAGTTGGAAGAGCTTCCCTTAAGGAATGTTATTTGATTTACTCCCAGTTCAAAGCCCCTTGGAAAAGGACAAAAAGGTCAAGGGACCTTCTGGAGCAGACAGCTATACTGTAATAAGTCAGGGACTTAATCCCTGTCTTTAATGAAGTTAATTTGCTTATTGCACAGGGAAGCTAGCAGCCCTTTGCTTGGCAATTTAATTGCTTTTCTCTTCACTGTTTAAAGTCAGCTTTGCAGGTATAGATACAGGACTTTCATCATGCTGTAAATGATGTTCTGGAAGGTAGTGCCTTACCTGAGTGGACTGGGCATGGACAAGTATGGGTCATCCCTTAGACTTCCTTGCATAGAGAAACTAACCCTTGGAGAGACTGCTCAGTTGGATCTCTTCAGTAACCAGACTCCCCTGAAGCTGTTTTCAAAGCATAAAACCCACAAAGTAAAATTTATTGCACTGCGCTGTATTTTACTAGAGTTAGAGGGTTCAGGTAAAATTTACTAGTTGGATGTAAAACTCTGTCGATAGGAAAATGAACGCTTTTCACAGGCACTCTCATTGAGCTGTTTTGATCACTGTACTGAATCTAGTACCTTGCTAGAAGGCTTTCTGCCTGTTTCAGCATAATTGAGGGCAGGTAAGTATAACAACTCCAGCTTTGTAGCCCTGTGGCTGAGGCTGATGGGCCACCCAAGGTCCTCAACCAATTCCACTACAGCTAACATCCACCATTAGAGATGAAAGAGGTTGCCATTCTTTCTGTTCTGAAGAGTGGGGTCACAAATGGTGATGAGAACAAGCCCAGCCTATTGAAGGTGGTGCCCCCTGGGAAATGAAGATGGGCATTGGGGTTGGGAAGTGGAGCTGTGGGGTCACCCTGGAGCTTAAAGGGGTATTTAATAAGACAGGGCTTTTAAATTCTCCTGGAATATTGTCATCATGATCAGAGGAGAAAAGTACTGTAGGGAGTTATTAAACCCCCACTTCTCCCAAGATCTTGCCCTAACCAATACTCTTCATTATCCAATAGAAAGAGTGGGAGAAGGAAAGAAAGAGAGAGATAGAAAATAAGAGAGGAAGAAAGGAGGTAAGAATGAGGGAAAAAGAGAAAGGGGAAAATAATAGATAACGTTTCTTAGAAGAAGCCTTCCTTAATTGAATTTATTCTCTGATATGTTTTCTCAACACATGTGCTGAATGGTAAACCTTCCTTATTTGAGATATCTGCATATGCATGCCTCTAATGCACTAAGGCAGTGTTCCCCAAAGTGTACAATGCCTGAAAGTGATGTACAAAATGTTTTAGGTGAGACAGGGAAGAATTTACTTCTGTACTCGTGATTTATTTTAATGCAGGTTAATAAAGTACCATTTTCCCATTTATAGCAGTGACAAAAAATCTATTTTTAAAAACCTAACATATTTAGTTTAAAAAAGTCTGTATAAGATTAAAAAATGATACATAACATCATGTAAAACTTATTAAGTGGCACTGGAATATCTGAAGTTTAAAAAAAATTACATAAAAGATACTGTAGACATCTGGAAGAAAGGCAATTAATTAGAGGCATCTGGGTGGCTCAGTCAGTTGAGCATCTGACTCTGTTTCTGCTCAAGTCATGGTCTCACAGTTTCGTGGGTACAAGCCCTTCATGGAGCTCTGGACTGACAGTGCAGAGCCTGCTTGGGATTCTCTGTCTCCCTCTCTCTCTCTCTGCCCCTCCCCCATGTTGCCTCTCTCTCTCTCTCAAAAAATAAGTAAACTTGAAAAAAAAGAAAAGTAATTGTATTATCTTCATGTTATCTTTCATTTTTTGTATTCTTCTCCCCTGATTAGCACACTTTGTGGGACAGAGGAAATGCTACATGTTCTCCACACTTTCCATTTCTCCCTTGGGCACACAAGAAGAGAAATCCTTGCCTTCTTTCCCCACAGTGGGGTCATATGACTAATTCTAGTCATTGACATGTAGGAACAAGGGAAGCTCATCCCTAAAACATGATCCTCCAAGTCCTTTGTTCATCAGATGGCTGATTGCAGAGGGCTCACCTGAGCATACCATTTTCTAGGAGTTTATAGTATCCTGGGTTTCAGCACAAAAATACCTAACAATACCATAAGGCAGATGGATACATGTGCTACAGGGAGGTATAAAAAAAAACCCACAAAATTCAATTGAGTACATTTTATAAAGGTCTTATTGGCTTTATTCAGCAATTCATGAATCAGGATCCCATCTAGCAGACAGAAAGAAGCTTTGAGGAACTGTTAGAAAATGAAAGAACTTTATAGGCAGAAGGGAGAGGGAAGAAGGGAAGCTATACTAGCAAAAAGTGGACCGGTTGTGGTAAGATCGCTTCCTTCCAGGCGATGGCAGGGTCTGACAGGCAGATGACCTCACTAGTGATAACCAGGTGATTCCTGATTGCCTGTTTAATATTCCCTTTCTGGGAGAGGCCAAAACTATACTTAAGTCTCAGGGACATGGGCTGAGCATAAGTGACTATTTGGGGCCTGTTGTCTTATTCTTAACAGAGGTAAAGCAGGAACATAAAGTGCCTGCAGAGAAAAAATGAACATATAATAAAAGCAGAGACATCAGCAGGACTTTTGGAGTGCTTGTTATGTACCAGGAAACAAATATTTTCATTTAGTTCGTGTTGAATTTAAGATGCTGATAGGTCTCTGGTTGAAAATGGCACTTAGAAATTCTAGTCTGTATATCAGAAGAGAAGTCAGCCTCAAAAATAAAGATTTTGGAGTCATTGCCACTCTGGACACAAGTGTATCCAGAAAACAGGTCAAACTCATTTAGGGAGAGTGCAGAGTAAGACTATAGAACAATAATGACAATGTTTAAGGCTATCTTTTGTTTTAAAGAGGTGAAAAGACAAAGAGAAGACAGTGAAGGAATCACAAAGAAACGATCAAACACCTAGGAGGGCCACTGTCTAGATTCAAAGTAATTCAATTCAATAGATATCCTTTTAGTCCCCATTAAGTCTAAGGCACTATACAAGGTTCAGTGCATTTTTCTGTATATAAGATGCCTAAACACCTTCCCTTTATCCAGGAAAAGCACCATTCCTCTTATACATATGATAATAAAGGATTGGGAATACAGCAAAGTAACACAGTCAATTTCAAAGATAGTTCTACCTCTGGCTGCCCTTTGAGACTAGATATACACAGGAGACCACTTTGATCAAATAGATTAAATGAGTTTAAACAAGTAACAAGGCAAATCAGTAAACAACTTTTCCACTGAATTTGCCTTCATTTTTTTCTTTTTCCCCTAAACTGGCTAAATCAACTGTGGTGGCAAAAATTACTCCAATCTTATTTTTTTTCACTGTTTCCAACCCTAAGTTAGATTTGCTTTATCATATTGAAACTAAATGGAAAAGCAATTGGTTTTGTGCGTCTGAAGGATGACAGAACTATATGAGAGGGATCTTAAGGGTTATTATGTCCCAAAGCACTTATTTTTACAGATGAGGAAGATGAATCCAAGTGGAGCTGAGGTGACCACCTGACTTAGATGGTCAGGGACTAAGCCAGCCCAGGAATCCTGGCTTCCAGATTCAACCCTTTCTCTACCACAGCATGTTTCTCTTATAAGTTGCACAATTTGCCGCACAACTAGTTGTCCACTCTCCTACAAGTAGTATTTTTAAGTATTTTCCATCTACAAGTTCTGGTTACCTACTTCAAAATATAGAATAGCTGACCAATTATTTGGTCAAGCAAGTCCCTTAATCTGAAGCCAGATTATTGAACAAAATTTGGATAAAGTCATTTCCAAAGAAACCAGTCTCCTACAAATACCACAGTATCTTTTTATTTTTTTATTTTTTTCAACACTACAACTTTTTTCAGGATTCATAGACTGGGGGCTTATGGGTAAAAGGATGGGTAAAAAAGAAAGCATAGAAGACCAATACTTTTTTTTTTTCATTTTATAACCCTTGGATGTGTGAGGTTGTATTTTCTTTCATATTTACTCTCAGTAATTACTTTAGCAATGGACATGGGTTTGTGTCCATGCAGTAACAACTCATGAGCATATATTATTACAGGATGAAAGCTACATTGAATCAAGTAGTGTTGTATCAAAGGGAAAATGGTTAAGGAAATTCACTCTTAGGCTGAGAGAGTATATGTCAAGCTATAGCCTAAAGTGAATTTTTATAGTTAAGTTATAAACCCTTGGAAATACTGAGACACTTAACTGCAGTTGGCATCTTTACGATTAGGTCAAGATAAGTACCACCTTTAGAAACTACCAGAGCGCTCCAGAGGTAGTTGCAGTTTGGGGCACATCCAAGGAAATGAGGAAGTGCTGTGCTGAAGGAGAAACTCCACGCACTCAGACCATTCAGTGAACAAAGGGGAAAAATGAGCTCAGAATGAAGATGAAGAAGGGGACATCGGAGAGTAAGGATAGGAAACCAAGGGGATGTGGATAACCAAGAGAGAAAGAAGGAAAAATGTGACAGGAAAAGAGATTAAGAAAATGAAGAGAGGTGAAGCAGCAGCAGGAAAAAAATATGAAAAGGGCAAGCAATTGGGACCATTTGAACATCTAAGTAGTGATAACAGATGAGAGCCTATTAAATACTATCGAGCAAAATAAGAATCTATGAATCACTACTGATACAAACTACTAAATACATAAATAGAGGAAAAACAAAATCTCTTTCTTATGAAAGAAGGCCAACTAATCAATGTATAATGAATGATGAGATTAGAAAATCACCACGTGGCATCATCATAGTAATAATTGATTCAGGCTAGGGTCATCTACGCACTGGCTAACAATATCAGCATCTTAAGTTATTGCCTTTCGTATTGCCCTTCACAAGTGTGGCATTTTTTACAAATTGAAGGTTGATACCCTGCCTTGAGCAAGTCTATTGGTACCATTTTTCCAGCAGCATTTCCTTACTTTGTGTCTGGTTCACATTTTGGTAATTCTCACGATATCTGAAATTTTTTTATTGTAATTATATTTGGTATGGTGATCAGTGATTACCACTCACTGAAAGCTCAAATGATAGCATGTTTTGGCAACAAAGTTTTGTTTTGGGTTTGTTTTTTGTTTTTTGTTTTGTTTTGTTTTGAGAGAGAGAGAGAGAGAGAGAGAGACAATGTTAAGTAGACTCCACACCCAGTGCAGAGCCTGAGTTGAGGCTTGATCTCACAACCCTGAGATCATGACCTGAGCCAAAGTTGGGCAGTTAACCAACTGAGCCACCCAATCAGTTTTTCTGATTTTTCTTATTTACTTAGTTTTTTGTTTGTTTGTTTGTTTTTTTGCTGTTGTAACACACACTTATTGCAGAAAGAAAGAAAAGAAAGAAAAAAAAAGAAAGAAAGAAAAAAGAGGAAACAGAGGAGGAAGAAGGAACACAAAAACATAAAGAAAAGCAAATCATCCATATTTCCCATTACTCAGAGATAACCAGTATTAAGACTCCATTGTACTTGATTCCAATCTTTCCTTTATGTGTATGAAACATATCATGGATTGAATTGTGCACCTCCTCCCCAGTTCATATGTTAAAGCCCTAACCTTCAACATGACTATATTTGGAAGCAGGGTTTTAAAAAAGATAATTAGGGTTAAATGAGATCATAAGGGTGGGACCTTAATCTGACAGGACAGGACTAGTGTCCTTATAAAGACAGGAAGAGACACCAGAGTGAGCATGCACAGACGAAAGGCCATGGGAGGACAGCAGCGAGAAGGTAGCCATCTATAAGCCAGGAAGAGATTCTCAGCAGAAACCAAACCTGCCTCACCTTGATCTTAAACTTCCAGCCTCCAGAATTGTGAGAAAATAAATTTCTGTTTATCAGGCCACAAGCCTACGGTATTCTGTTATGGTAGCCCAAACAGACTAATACAGAATATATATTTTAAACAAAATTAAGATTATACTACATATACAATTTTGATTCCTTCCTATTTAAATGATTAGAATTTTGCCCCAAATTTCAGTATTCTTTGCAAATCTTATTGCTGAAATAGAAATATAATATTTCACCATATTGCTATGCCCTGGATTATTTAACTAATTCTCTATTGGATATCTAAGGTGTTTTCAATTATAAAATATGCTGGAATAAACATTATTATAAATTAATATTGGCCTCTAAATCTAGTATTTTATGAATAATACACTCTTACAGGTAAGGAAAAGTTTAAACTTTTGATATAATATGCAAAAGTAATTTCCAAAATTATTGTACCAAATTTCATTTCCACATGCACTATTTCATAATTTCTATTTCACTACACACTTCTACCCTTAAGTATCATTTATAAACTATTTACCAATCAATAGGTGAAATTCTTTATTTTATTTTTGTTTTAATGTGCATTTACTTTATTTATAGTAAGACTTTTTTATGTGTTATTGACCATTTGATCTTCTTTTGTAAATTGTCAATCTTTTTACCATCTTTGTAATTAGTTGGTTTTATGTTTTTATTGATTTGTAAGTACTCTTTATATATTATAGATAGTAACTTAATCTCTCATTTGTTAGAAAACTTTATTTTAAATGTTATTTTAACATACTTTGATAAATATTTAGTCCCATCTTTACCACAGGATGAAACCACAAGTATGTTCCCTTATAACCAAAAAGGGCTGTATTTCTCTCTGTTCCTTTGATCAGTCCTAATGCCTGCAAAAGGTCTTCCATGGACTGCAAAACCTTGTTATAACTTGGTTCATTATCACAAAGATTTTAAGGTAGGGTAGGTCAAAGCATGTTTCCTGAAGCAAACTTTGTTCAGTGAAAAACTGATGTTACACAGTTAACCTCTAACCTACTCCTAATTCTGTTCTCCAACTCCAACATTGTATAAGAACACTGCAGTGGTTTGAAGTGTTGACTCAGACATGTCCAGAATTTCCAATTACTGTGAGAGGAACTCAGCCCAGCACTTCCAAAACTTGACGTGAAATAGCCACTTTATTTGAAAAGTGCTGTTTTAATCTGTGTCACAGCAACATTCAGAGTCTTTGGCTAAGATAAATAATTAACTTTTGGACTGGCGTGGGGCTCTGTCTTTTATTTTACTAAGAAATTGTGACTCCATGCCAAATATAGATTACGTTTCTAAATCATCCAACTGTGATATGAGAATAATATACATTAACTTTATTGGCTAAAATGAAGACTGAAAACGGAGTCAATCTTAAAGAGGCATGTCGTAATTTTACATACTGATGTGCCAATCTTTGTATCACAATCTGAAATCCTAAAGATTCCACATATTTTACATGTTTTTCATGTATTTAAAAATTACAGCTTGGCTGTTTTTTTCCTGCCCTGTTTATGATTGAACAGACATAGTCACATGTGGAAGGAATACTGTTTATTCAAACCGCATCACAGTGAAAATAAAGAGGAAAGTGTATTACTTGGGTGTATTTCAGGAACTAGAACATTTGCGTTCCAATTCAGCAGATGCCATTTAGCCTTGGGTGGATCACTCTACATCTCTCTCGTTCAAGTTTATTCATGGAAGTTGGAATAGTAGTTGTTAATTTTATCTTAGAAGTTAAGTAGTAAAAGCACTAATGGGTTTCACAACTTAGAGAATCCATGAGAGCAAAGTTTGGCCTGCAAGCGGGTTTTGTTTGGCCTGCAAGGTATTTAAAAATAGATTGAATTTGAGTACCCTTAGGACACACACTTCCCATTTACCATACTCACTTCTTCTTGCCTTGTACCCACTCAGCTTTACCTCCTGGCATCTGCAAACATGCGAGTATGGGGACACACTGTTGTTCCAAGTGCACTGTGCAGATATAGGTGCTTGTTTTAAAAAGCAGTGACCTGGGTCTTAACCCAAACTTATTAAATCTGAATCCCTGGTGGATGGGGTCTAGGAATTGGCACTTTTAATAAGAACCACTGAACAAATGTGAGAGACTGTTATTTTTCATCTTTAAAAAAGCAACCATGATGCATGCATAGGAGTCTTCAGGGAAATTAAAAACACTCACTTTCACAGCCACAGGCAGAATGATCTAGAAGAAGAGTCTAGTTTAGACTCTTGTCTAATCATATACTTTTCATGAATGACATTAAACACAAATAGGAATGGGCTGGGGAAAATTTTTCGATCTTCCTCAGTTTCCTCCCCTGTAACAAAAGGGGTTGGATGTTTAAGATCTGTTGCGACTCCAATGTCCATGATCCAGTGGGCAGTCTCCTTTCAGAATTTTAGAACATGCGCTTTAACCCCGCAATCAATGTGGGATATCCTGGTAAACTCTATTACAGTCTTTAATGCATTGTTTAAAAAATATTGATTATTGCCTTCTGCAGTGGACATCTGCTTTTTTTTTTTTTTTGCCTTCCCAGCGTCTATGCTCCAGTCTGGAGGTAATGGAATCCCAGTTGGACTTTGGGGAACCATTAGTCAAGGTGGGATTTTCATTAAGGTTGCATGACCCTAGCTTGGCCAATCAGATGTTCTCTTCCTGGAACTGGCATCTTGGATGGAGTGACTCTGGGGCAGAAAATAGACAAAGCTTATCCACCTAGAAGGCAGCACCATGAGCAGTCTGTGCCCCTGTTCCCTGTTCCAAAGGCCCAGATCTGCCATGGTTCTGTCCTTTCCAAGCCCAGATCTTCAGCTTTTCCTTTTATTCTATGAGCCACCACAGATCTTTTCAGCTAACCCTTTTATTTCACTTGAGTTAACCAGTGACAGCTTCTGCTACCAAAGAAATTTAATTCATTCCCCTGCAAAAGTCTGGGCTTCCTCTCTCCCAGCATTTATACAGCAATCTCAGGGAGGCTCTGGTCAGAGAAGAGGCTAAAGAAAGCTCACCTGCAGAAGAATTTTACCTTCCCAGCTGATGCCTTGATTTTGCCTGGCTTTATAATTCTTGTTCAACTCCCTTGATGCGGTCTGACAGTTTGAGGAGTACTGTTTCTCCATGATAAGAAAGCATTTGCCTTAGGGAGGAGGGAGAAGATTGAATGGAAGTGTTTTATATTCACTTGAACCACAATTATTTTGCTGACACAGGGCAAGGTATTAACAGGGTTTTGCTGTTGGGGAATTAAAAGCCATTTGGCCTATCCCTTGTTCAGACATTTCTCATTTTTAATATTGTGGTTTAAATGCAGTAACATGTGGTTAAGAAAAAATAAAAATGCACACCCTGACCTATATGGATAGTCAAATCCCCATGTGATTGCGGTGTTTGGGGAAGATCTAGTTTGAAAGGCTTCCACATTCAGGCTTCCGGCTACCCTTCCTATTTAATCTCCCTTGATCCTCTCACACCCTTTTGCTTGGGCCATCTATTCCGTCCTGTAGCTTCTGGTTCTCTCCCTAGCTACGCATTCGAATCACTCGGGGAGTTTTCTAAACTACTGATTCTTCATCCCAATCACAGAGACACTGCTTTTTTAATTGGTATGGGGTACCGTCTGGGTATCAAGATTTATGATGCTCCCCCAAGTGATTCTAAGGTACAGGCAAGTTTGAAAATTCATGTTTTAGGGCAGGTTTTGGCAAACATAATCCACAGCCAAATCGAGCATCTGCTTGTCTTGTAATTAAAGTTTATTGGAGCCCAACCATGCTTTTTCCTTTGCATGTTGTCTATTGCACTTTCTTGTTACAATTGCATAGCTGATCGCTTCTTAGCCTTTTGGCTAAGATCAAGTGTACAATTGCATAGCTCAGTGGTGGTGACAGAGACCTAATGGTTTGCAAAGCTGAAAATGTTTAAATTTTTTTTTCAACATTTATTTATTTTTGGGACAGAGAGAGACAGAGTATGAACGGGGGAGGGGCAGAGAGAGAGGGAGACACAGAATCGGAAACAGGCTCCAGGCTCTGAGCCATCAGCCCAGAGTCCCACGCGGGGCTCGAACTCACGGACCGCGAGATCGTGACCTGGCTGAAGTCAGACGCTCAACCGACTGCACCACCCAGGCGTCCCAATAAGCTGAAAATGTTTAGTATCTGGACCTTTAGGTAGAGAGATTTTCAACCTCTGCTCCAGAATAGTGATTCTCAAATGTGTACATATGTCAGAATTACCTTGCAAGGCTTGTGAACACAGCTTGCCTGAGTTTCTGAGTCAATAGGTCTGGAGTGGGGCTGGAAAATTTGTATTTTTGACAAGTTCCCAGATAGAGCTGATCCTGCTGGTCTGAGATTATGCTCTGAGAATCCCTATACCAAAGCAGTGCTTCTCAAACCTCAATTGCCTAGAAATCACTGTAATTCTTGTTCAAGTGATTCCAATTCGATCAGCCTGGAATGGGTGCTGGCATTCTGTATTTCTAGCAAGCTCCTAGGTGATTCCCATGAGATGAGGCTGGTCTATGGACGACACTTTAAACAGCAAGACTTTAAATGTTTTTGATTTTCCACTTCTATGTCTGTGTTCACATTGTCTTCTCCACTTCAAGTGTCCAATTTTTACCCAGTTTCAAGATTTCTTTTCCATGAAGAGATAACCTGGTTTTTTTTTTTTTTGGCTTTAATTTCATTGGAAAACTAAGGTGCCTTTCATATGGTGCCTTTCAGCTTTTCACCTAGTGTTGCAATAACATATGTTCTCTCTATTCCACCAGACAGATATCACCTTGACAAACACTTTAGGCATGGCAAGAGAACATAGTAGAAATGCATAAAGATAATTTGACTCCTGGTGTTCTCATATTTTTTTGTCTTTCCCATTTCAAGCAAGTGGCAAAATCATGGGGCTCCTTTGCCCCAAAGGGAAGTTTTCCGCATGGTAGAAAGTTGAAGCTGCTTACAGTCAAGATCATGTCCTGTCTCATAGAAAAGCCTAACATCATGGAAGAGCCTAAATTAAGAGTCCGAGGGAGAGGGGAAGAAATGAAGAACATAAAAAGGGAAAGACTGGGCTTTTCTCTCCCAAACTGAGAAGGGAGGCAGCAATGACCCATACCTTCTGCCTAGCAACACCCAGAATGGTAATAAGAGACAAAAGCTCAGGAAGCCACTGCTGTGTGATGTTCCTGGAGACACTGAACAAGGCCACTGAGGTTCCCAGGCCTGGAAAAGTCTTCTTGTCTTATGGGTGGTACAGAAGTAGAGAGTTATATGGTTTCAAGGAACAAAAGGGGCTTGGCCAATGCTGTTGTCCGTGTTGACCAAGGTGGCCTGGAGTAAATGTGTTGTCCCCCTCCGTTCCAAGCACCACAGATTTAGCTTCTCAGATTCTTGTAAAACTCTAAGGGTCTGATTTTCCGACAACCAGAAAAGTCCGATCAGCCTTGGGGTCAAATTTGAGCTGATCTAAAAAAACTACCACAGGTATGACTTTTATTTTGCAAACCTTGAGTTTGTGGACAATGATCCATAATGATGTACATTTCTAGAAATATTACTTGAAGAAATAATTGGAAAACTGACAAAGATTTATCTATGAGGATGTTTATCATAGGCTCAGAGCCTGGAGCTGCTTCTGATTCCATGTCTCTGTCTCTCTGAGCCCCTCCCTTATTCTTGCTCTCTCTCTCTGTCTCAAAAATAGATAAACATTAAAAAAATTAAAACAAAAAGAGTCATGCAAAATATTTTTTGATGCCATAAAAAGTTATTCTTAATATTTGATTTAGGACAAAACCATCACATATCACCATATACAGGCTGATCTCAACTTAAAAAAAAATACAAGCCTATGGGCTTCAAAATGCTGAAAAGATAAAATATATTAATAGTGGTTAACTAATGTAGGTAGTGTGATTCAGTGATTTTTATTTTCATCTTTGTGGCTTTTTAAATTTTCCAAGATTTTGACATTAAAGAACATGTATACTTCTTAATATCAGAAAAAAAAATGTTTAAAGGTCATTTTTTTAAATATAGCTTTGAGCCTTAAAATTCAAAAAAACTCTCACTTTGGGTGCCACGAGTCCTCAAATCTCCATGGCATAGTGAATGAAGATTAAATCTCAATTTATCTGACATTTTGCTTTTCTTTTCTAAAGCCTGAGCTAACAAGCTTCTAAAAGCTACACTTTTGTGGCTTATTCTGAAAAATTTCACCAACTCCTACTCTCTCGTGTCTGCTCTCCCTACCATTAGTAACATCTGTCTCTAGACGATCATCCGCTTGGCTATTCTAGTTAGCTTCTAAAAGCATAGGACACTCAGGGCCCAAGAGAAGTTCAAGTGTGGGTTCAAATCTCAGTTGTGAATGGTCACAAGTTCAGAGAAAAACAGAAGTAAAACCAGCGAATCACTGGTGAGGTAATTAGTATAAGTTTTTTGTCCACACACAAAAAGTCAGTGTGCAAACTGGAAGCATTCAAACCAAAACAAGGAATGAAGCTCAGAGGTATATGTTAAAAGCAGCTTACACAGCCTGGAGGCAGTGACTGCTGATACTCACAGCATTTGCTTACAATATCAGAAGTTTCTTAAATGAAAGGGAATTGGTTACTGGTTACCTCATATCAATTTTGGGGGAACTGTTTAAATTTCAAATACAATTTTCAGAGGCACAAGCAAGAAGCGACCCAAGTCAAGTTAGCTCCAATGTTTTGCAAGATAAGCTACGTTCAGTTTCAGTTGTATGATGAAACTGACTTTGTCTACTCAGGGAATTTTCTTTTGTTTCTTTTTTTAAAATGTTTATTTTTGAGAGAGAGAGAACATGCATGTGAATCGGAGAGAGGCAGAGATTGAGAAAGAAAGAGAGAGAGAGAGAGAGAGAGAGAGAGAGAATCCTAAGCAGGCTCTGTGCTGTCAGTGGAGAGCTGGATGCGGACCTCAAACTCACAAACCATGAGATCATGACTTGAGCTGAAATCAAGAGTTGGCCGTTTAACCAACTGAGTCACCCAGGTGCCCCTGGTCAGGGAATTTTCAAGTCTGGTCTCCCTTTGTGTTTGATTTTAACAGTACTGTCCAGCTTGTATGTAAGCACTAAATCTCAACTTACTCATCTGTAATATGGGGTGATAATAGCACCTACTTCCAGGGTTGTTTGTTACAAAGATTTCCACTCTATGAAACATTTAGCAGTTTTGTTACTTCTACAAAGAGATGGCAATCATAAGGGGAAAGGTGTAAGTCTTAGAAGATGAATTTTTAAAAAAATTTTTTTTTCAATGTTTATTTATTTTTGGGACAGAGAGAGACAGAGCATGAACGGGGGAGGGGCAGAGAGGGAGGGAGACACAGAATCGGAAACAGGCTCCAGGCTCCGAGCCATCAGCCCAGAGCCTGACGCGGGGCTCGAACTCACGGACCGCGAGATCGTGACCTGGCTGAAGTCGGACGCTTAACCGACTGCGCCACCCAGGCGCCCCGAAGATGAATTTTTAAAAAATTTTTTAATGTTTATTTTTGGAGGGGGCGTGGGGGAGGGGCAGAGAGAGAGGGAGACACAGAATCCGAAGCCGGCTCCAGGCTCTGAGCTGTCAGCACAGAGCCTGATGCAAGGCTTGAACTCACAGACCACAAGATTATGACATGAGCCAAAATCCAACACTTAACTGACTGAGCCACCCAGGCGCCCCTTGGAAGATGATTAAGTATGAATAATACAGACCTAGAAAGAGAAAAAGAAAAAATCAGATGAAAGAGAGGCAATATTTAAAGTTTCTATACTGAAAAAAAACTTGAGTCTGACACATAAAAGGCCCGACTAAGTTCCAGGTGTTATTTGAGAGGAAAACAACTATTTGAAAAAAAAACTCACTTTGGCATTAGAATAACATCTAGAGGGGTGCCTGGGTGGCTCAGTCGGTTAAGCGTCCGACTTCGGCTCAGGTCGTGATCTCGCGGTCTGTGAGTTCGAGCCCTGCGTCGGGCTCTGTGCTGACAGCTCAGAGCCTGGAGCCTATTTCAGATTCTGTGCCTCCCTTTCTCTGACCCTCCCCCGTTCATGCTCTGTCTCTCTCTGTCTCAAAAATAAATAAACATTAAAAAAAATTTTTTAAAAAGAATAACATCTAGAGATAACTGAGAAAGAAGGATTTAAAGTCATTCAACCACCAGGAGGTTGGGAGCACATTTGTGTACAAGAAAGAGTTCAAAGAATTTAGTGCTCCTATGCCCCTTTGAAGAAAAGAACTCCCCCCACCAAAAAAAAAAAAAAAAAAAAAAAAAGAGTCACAACACACAACAAATTATTTAAGAAAGAATTCAAGATAGGAGAAAATAAAGAAGAGAAAAACAACTGATCCTGCAAAATATAAATCTAAAAAATTGCCTTTATGAGTTATAATAAGGATTCTTAAAACATAAGAGCCATATTTTAAGGGAAGATATAAAAATGAATTAGAACAAAAAGGTTTTTTTAGGGGCGCCTGGGTGGCTCAGTTTGTGCTGACAGCACAGAGCCTGCTTGGGATTCTCTTCCTCTGTTCTCTCTCTCTGCCTCTCCCCCACTGGCGTGTGTGCTTTCTCTCTCAGAATAAATAAATAAACTTTTTTCTTTAAGTTTTTTTGTTTTTATTTTTATTTAAAAAAAATTTTTTTTTCAACGTTTATTTATTTTTGGGACAGAGAGAGAGAGCATGAACGGGGGAGGGGCAGAGAGAGAGGGAGACACAGAATCGGAAGCAGGCTCCAGGCTCTGAGCCATCCGCCCGGAGCCTGAGGCGGGGCTCGAACTCACGGACTGCGAGATCGTGACCTGGTTGAAGTCGGACGCTTAACCGACTGCGCCACCCAGGCGCCCCCTCTTTAAGTTTTTTTAAGCTGTCTTAGCAAAACCTGAGTTGTCAAGGTAGAGATGGGGAAAGAATAAGCAACAGCAAACTAGTGTAAGAATAGATCTTTTTGAAGAGAGATGGATGGCTGGGAACGGTAGAGTTATTACTTTGTTTTCATATAATAATAGAAAAGTATGGGTTTGTGAATACCAGGAAAGGGAATGGAATGGAAAATACAGTTGCCCTTCTAAATCAATGGATGCAGGTGGGGTGACAGGGGTTGGAATAGTCTGCTCAATTAAATAAATAAATTTTACAAAGAGATGGATGTAGCTCATCATTAACTGATCTTGTTTCTATATTTGCAATTATTGAAATATAAAGGCCAATGAAACTTACAAAAATAAAATCAGGTCAAAAATAATGAATTATCAATTAATAAAAATATGTACCATTGCCTTTGCATTTTAGGTTTTTTTTTAAGTTTATTCATTTTGAGAGAGACAGGGCAAGCAGGGAGGAGCAGAGAGAGAAGGAGAGACAGAATCCTAAGCAGGGTCTGCACTGTCAGCGGAGAGCCCGATGCAGGGCTTGAACTCACAAAGTGTGAGATCATGACCTGAGCCAAAACCAAGAGTTGGATGCTTAATTGACTGAGCCACCCAGGCTCCCCATGCATTTTAGAAATGAGCAAAATTTTGGTTCTGAACTTTCTAACTTTCCATTTTCGCACAAAATTTCCCAGATATTTTATGTTTTGAGAATCTATGCAGTTTTGTAAGTTTCCTTAAATAAGTTTTATGATAAGGTGTAGTGTACATTTTTTTTACAAAAGCCTATATATAAGTATATCTTAGAGAAAAATATGACAAAAAGCCACAAAAAGTGAAAAGAAGCTTGAGAGTAAAGAAATGGGCAAAGGGGTGGCAGTCAAAAGCAAGCAATAAGAAAAGAGTGACAATATTAAAATCGGATAATGAACTCAGGTTAAAAATATTAGACAGAATAAGATATACTTACCATAGATCTGTATGCATCACAATACATAGCAGCTGAATATAAAGCAAAAATGCATAGAAATGCAAATAAATTTTAATAAAAATGCAAATGTAGTGGTATCCTTTAGTATGCCTATTCAGAATTGAACAGTTGTGTTAGACAAAAAATGAGGACATACATAAAAGAACTGAATATAACTTTTAAATAGAAAAATACATTTTCTATATATCTATGGAAAGTTTATAGGAATTAATTACATACTTGGCTAAAGAAACTGTGTACGACATGTTCTATGATCAAAACACAATGAAGTTAGGAATAAGTTAGTTTTAGAATAGACTGAAGTAATAATTTATAAAAGATTTTGGATCACAAAAGAAATCAAATCTGAAATTACAAATGGTCTGGAAAGGAATGAAAATGAAAATATTTTATCAAAAACCTAAGGATTATACCAAAAGTTTGTGTTTAAAGGAATATGTATGGCTTTCAATGTCTTTATCATTACAGAAGAAAGAGAGAAAAAGGGAAGAGAGAAAAGGAACTAGATATTCTCTAAGAATTATTTTTGACTTATTAAATTTTTAGAAAAAAGCAACAAAATCTACCAAAAAAATAACAAATGGAAATTAATAAAGATAATAAGACAAAAACAAAGAATATAGATATCAGAAGCTGATTCTTTGATGAAATCTAATTTTTTTAACTTTTTAATGTTTATTCATTTTTTGATAGAGACAGAGCAGGAGCGGGGGAGGGGCAGAGAGAGAGGGTGACACAGAATCCGAAGCAGGCTCCAGGCTCTGAGCTGTCAGCCCAGAGCCCAAAGCCGGGCTTGAACTCACAGATCATGAGATCATGACCTGAGCTGAAGTTGGACGCTCAACTGACTGAACCATCCAGGCGCCCCGAAATCTAAGATTTTTAAAAATCCCACCTGGGTGGGTCAGTCAGTTAAGCATCTGACTTTGGCTCAGGTCCTGATCCCACCGCTCATGAGTTCAAGCCCCATATCGGGCTCTGTGCTGACAGCTCAGAGCCTGGAGCCTGCTTTGGATTCTGTCTCCCTCTCTCTGCCCCTCTCCCACTTATGCTCACTCTCTCTCTCTCTCAAAAATAAATAAATATTAAAATAATAAAAGTAAAAATTCTGGAAGCCCAATTAAATTAGTATTAAAAAGCAAAAATACATAAGGTTAGAAATTAGTTGGTAACCACAAAAGAAATCAAGGCATATTGTTATCGTTACTAGTATTTCACACTCAAATATTTCTACCAATTCACTACAAGTTAAAACTCAAATTTCCCTCTCTGAGAAACTCCACCAGAAACTATCAAAGGTTAAACATCATCTTCATTATTAACAGACATTTATGGAGAATGCATTATGTCTAAGACCTGTTATGATTCTTGCCAAGAACTTAACATCTTTAGGAGCTGATATGTACACATGAATAATTATTTCAGACTCCAGGGAACAAGAGCCAAATAGGCAACTGAGATAACACCTATTATGGGCTGACAGGGGAAGGATAGATCCCTTTGGTACATTGATGACAAAAGGACTTCATGGAGGTGGGATTCAAGTTGAACCCTGTAGTATGAGCTGGACAAAGATAGACTTCTAAGAGGAAAATGAAGGGAGTCTGGAGAAACAACAAAAGAGGAATTCCAAGTTTTAAAGTAGCCAGTTTGGTTGGAACAAGGCAGTTTCATAGGGAGTTAAGAGGTGAAGAAGATAAGACCATGCTGGACCAGATGATGGAGAAGTCTGATTTCGAATCTGTGGTGTGGGATGCGTCCTGCAGGCAGCGCATTCATCAGAAGAGAGTTTTGAGCAGGTCTGTGACATAACAGACATAACAAACAGCTCTTAGGAAAGCTCTGTTGGCAGCACTGTGCTTGGCAGGCTGGGGGAGGAGGGGTAGACAGCAGGGCAGGGGCTATTGTCATCATTTTAAGCCCCACAACGCCCTGGTGAAATCTAGAAATGTCATTATCCCCATTCTGCAGATGAAAAAAAAACACAACATGACTTATTCTGAGCCAAACAGACCAAGAAGCTTTGTGGGCAATAAAACTAAGGTGCCTGCAGCAACATTAGCCCTGCAACTGCTTAGTTGCCCGTTGCCCTTTGCCAGCAGGTCACTGTCCTACATATGACAGTAGAGGGACTCTCTTCATTTTTGGAAATATTTCTCGGCTCCTCCAGAGATAGAAGCTTGGGAGAGAGAACCCCTACATTGTTGACAGATAGACATGAATTTATATACCACTAATGGTAAATTTTCCAAAGGAGTTGATTCAGTTTAGGTTGGGGTTTGACTCTCCGTAAAGCTTAGCTCACTCTCCCCCTTCCACGCCCCTCCTCCGTGGTCTGTATCATCTCCAGGAACACAGAGAGTTAACCTTTGCAATCGGATTTGCTCTGTGCAACACGAAGTGTCACCCAGGAAAGCAGTGTACAAGGCGTCTGTGAAATGTATGAAAAGAAGTCCAGGAATTCAGTTAATTAACCACATCAGTTTCTTAACGTGATCAATTTTAATTAAACTGAATTTTAATAGAGATCTGTGTAGTCTGTAGAGACCAATTGCTAATTCTACAAAGCATGTGCTGCTTTTCAGTTCAGATTTGCTCCCATCTAATTAATATGGATAGAGCATTAAGCCTTTTTGGACTCTGGTGGTTTTCATTTCATGACTATTAATGATTTTAATGAACTGGACTAATTCAGTAGTTTTCATCCCAGTGTTTCAGGGCTTTGTTCATCACAAATTTCAGGTTTATAATTGGTTTCCAGGTCTTAACAGTGGTCATTGATCAGCTTCAGCAGTTCCTTTTACAACTCGGTAGGCGCCAGAGACTCTGTTAACCCCTTGCTGCCCAGAGCTGAGATGAACAGAGCTGGAGTCCAGGCCTTAACTAACTAACGTAAGGAACTTTACCAACCTGCCACGGCTATGAGGAGCGGGGGGGAAGGGGGGGGCGGGGGGGGGAAAGGGCAGGACTCAAACTTCACGAGGTGACCTCAGCCCAGGGCATAACAGGGAAGGTCACCCCAGCAATATGGTGGTTTTGCATTACAAGAAAATAAAAGTAAAAAGACCGGTGATTGATTTTGTTTTACAGCTTTTATTTTTAAGAACTGTTTTTTTGGGGGGTTTTTTTTGTTTTTGTTTTTTTTTTGAGAAAGAGAGAGGGCACAAGTGAGGGGGGTGTGCAGAGAAAGAGGGAGAGAGAGAGAATTCCAGAACGGCCAGAGAGGGAGGGAGAGAGAGGGAGAAACAGAGAAAGGGAGGGAGAGAGAATCCCCTGGAGCAGGGCTCTTGAGCTCAGGAACCGTGAGATCATGACCTGAGCCAAAGTCAGATGCTTAACTGAGCCACCAGGGCACCATTTTTGTTTTTCAGCTTTAATGTTCAATACTGCAAATGGGAAATACATTATGAAATGATCCTTCTTATTTTGGCAAACCAGACTTTCTAACACCCATTGGCCCAGCCAACCCCTAACAGTCATCCTTATCAACTGTCAAACAGCTAGGACTAAGGAATAAGAAAATGAAAAACTATGAAAAGTTGTTGAAAAACGGAAGCAGGGAGGCTGGGCCGAGAGGAGACACAGCTCATGAAAATGAACACAGACAAAACAATGAACCCCTGGATCCTGCCTTCTCTGGGTCCAACTTACCATCCTCGGTTACACTAAAAACAATAGTATTTCAGCCCTCCATTTAAAACAAAAGGCAAACTTTTAAATATTTCATATCTAAGGTGACAATTAGGCCTCGTCATTACTGCTGCTTCTATACTCAGTTCTGAAAGGTGACAGGCAGGATGGACATACATAGCAGCCCAGGTCACACCACCCAAAGAAAACTAGGTAAAAGAAGGCAAATTCTCTGATACAGGTGCCTGTGTCTTTAATTATCCTCATAAGATCAGTATAAACGCTCAAACCCCTTTCCCATTTTCCAGAAATGTACTTCACAATCATCAGAACCTATTAAAGGCTTGCTACTATAGGCTTACCCAGAAAATTTCCTCCCACCCCTTCATCTACCATGTAAAAGACATAATAGTCTTTGCAGAAGTGCAGGCCTGTAGTTCCCAAATGTCCTTGGGACTTGTTTTTGGAGTCATTCTGCCATAGGTTGAGTTGATTTGGATTCTAAATCCAGCTGGAATCTCTCTAATAGTTTGACTTGTAAAAAGATCCTTCTCATCCAGTAAGGCTCTTACCAAGATGGTGATTTTTGTTTATCTTCTCTGTATTTTCAAGAATAGATAATCCATGGAAACCAATTTGTCAATAAATTTCATATAAAAAAAAAAGAATAAATAATCCAGAGGCACCTGGGTGGCTCAGTTGGTTAAGTGTCTGACTTCAGCTCAGGTCATGATCTTACAGTTCATGGGTTTGAGCCTTGCACTGGGCTCTGTGCTGACAGCTCAAAGCCTGGAACCTGCTTCGGATTCTGTGTCTTCCTCTCTCTCTGTTCCTTCCCCATTCGTACTTTGTCTCTCTCTCTCTCAAAAATAAAGGTTAAAAAAAAGAAGAAGAATAGATAATTCAAAGGACAAAATAAACTGAGGTCCTATGATGTTTACTACTATGATGTAGTCTTTAACATGACCCAAAAGAAAAACAAAATTATAAAGATGAAAAATTTGATTTGTTTTATATTTTCCTCCCTCCCTTTCTGTCCGTGGTATCTGGCTTCTCTTATAACACTGGCTGATAGATTTTGTCTCTGACCAGTTGAATTCATTTCCCTCATATCGGCTAATACATTTAAACAAGGTGTTGGTCATAATAGAGTTGTCTCTACGTGTTTTATTCCTGTTCATCTCTCAATCCTTTTCAGTCTTGCTTCTGTCCCACAGAGCTGCTGAAATGCTCTGTCATCTATAAAATGGTGATAATAATGGCTTCCTTGTAGGGTCATTGTGTAGATTAGCACACTTAACAAGGTGCCTCAATAAATTACAGCTATTATTACCACTCAAGTCACCAGTGACCTCCTGATTGACAAATGGATTACGTCCTCATCTGCTGAGCTGTCTGAGGCATTTGACACTCTCAACCATCCCTCCTGAAACTCTTCCAAGAAACCATTTGTTCATACATTCATTCTTTCAACAAATATAAATGGAACATCTGTTATACTAATCAGTCAGTGTTCTAGGCACTGGGGATACCATAGTGAGAAAGGCAGAAAGTCCTTGCCCTCTTGGAGCTTTTATTTTTCTTTATAAAGGAAAATAGACAAACATGAGTAAAAAATATTAGCTAGCATTTATTGAGCCCATAAATTGTGGCAGGCAGCATTCTCAGTTTTTTGCATATTTTAACTCATTTAGCCCATTTAACTTATAGGAGATGGGTAGTATCATTATTCTGTTTTTACTGAGGAGGACACCAAGGCACAGAGAAGTTAAGTATCTTGGCCAAGGTCACTAAGTTTGTAAGTAATGGAGCCAAATTTCAAAGTAGCCTGTTCCATAATCAAGGCTCTTAAACACAATGCTCTACTAAAGAAGAGAAAACAAAATGATATCATACAAAGAAAGCTACTGTAGACAGGGTGGGCAGGGAAGCCTTTTCTGAGGAGATAATTTCTGAGCAGAAACTTAAATATGGAGAAAGAATGAGAAAAATATGATGTCCTAGAAGCCCCAGGCTATGGACTGAATTATGTCCCCCACAAGTTCATATGTTGAATCCCCAAAGTGACTGAATTTGGAGATGAGGCTTTTAGGGTGTAATTAAGGTTAAATGAGGTCTTAAGAGTAGGGTCTGATAGGGGGCGCCTGGGTGGCTCAGTTGGTTAAGGGTCTGACTTTGGCCCAGGTCATGATCTCACAGCTCGTGGGTTAGAACCCCGCATGGGGCTCTGTGCTGACAGCTCAGAGCCTGGAGCCTGCTTGGGATTCTGTGCCTCCCTTTCTCTCTGCCCCTAAACCACTTGCATTCTGTCTCTGTCTCTCTACAAAATAAATAAACATTAAAAAAAATTTAAAAAGAGTAGGGTCTGAAAGGATGAGTATCCTTATAAGAAGAAGAAGAAAGAGAGCTCTCTGTCTCCTCACACATATGCACCGAAGAAAGGCCATGCGAGGACACATGGAGAAGGCAGCTGTCCACAGCAGGAAGAGAGTCCTCACCAGAAACTGAACTCTGCCAACTGTGAAAAAATAAATTTCTGTTGTTTAAGCCACCCAGTCTATGGAATTTGTTTCAGCAGCCTAAGAAGATAAGATAGCAGGTAAGTTCTAGAAGCCTAGAAGGACCATGCTTCTGAAATACTCAATGAAAGAGGATCAAGAATTCACCAGAGCATTTGGAGAGAGGTGTAACAATGAGTTCAAAAGAGCGAGGAAAAGAAAAGTAACTAACGACAACTCATTCAGGAAGTTTTGCTACATAAGGAAGCAGAGAAATGAATGATTAGTGAAGAGAGTCATGGCGTTGGAGGAGGACGTTTTTTTTAAAAGTGTTTATTTATTTATTTATTTATTTATTTATTTTGAGAGAGAGGGATTAGGAGAGGGCAGAGAGAGAGAGAGGAAGAAAGAGAATCCCAAGCAGGCTCCGCACTGTCAGCACAGAGCCTGACAAGGGTCTGGAACCCATGAACTGTGAGATTGTGACCTGAGCCAAAGTCAAGAGTGGGGTGTGCAACCGACTGAACCACCCAGGCACCCCTAGAGGAGAACTTTTCGTGTGAGAGATATTGCAGAATGTTTGTATGCTGATGGGATAATCTTGTAGACGGGAAAAAAACACACGAGACATGATACAATAGTTACTGGAGAAAAGTCATTGAACAGGGAAGAAGGAGTGAGATCCAGGGCACATGCAGAAGGGTTGGCTATAGGTACAGGAACAATTCATCTATTGTACCAGAAGGGAGACAGGGTCTGGATATATACACAAAGAGGGCAGGCAGGATCTACATTGTACCAGAAGGGGAGGCACGGTCCATATGTACATAGGCCACAGGGTAGAAGATTCTTATTCACAACGGGACACTACTGTTACGATCTTCCGCCTTGTACAGATGAGGAAACTGAGTTCCAGAGAGAACAAGTAGCTGGTTCAAGTAGTTCACTCAACTAATGAGTGGCAAAACTAGGGTTTGAACTAAAACTGCCTCTTCTGATTGCTATTTTTTCCCCCTCGAGTAAAATAAAAAGGCATCATCATCAGTTGAAAGTGAAAAGGAATAGATAATTTTGGAGTTTTGAAAGGAGAGGACAAGCTTGGATGATCATCTTAGAGATTAGAAAAGCAAACTGGCTAGTGATATACAGTAGAATTTCCAGGCTGTACTGAAGGTTTTCTTCCCATGAGTATAAAATGAAACCAGTTCTGTATAGTTTTACGGTTTTCTTTTGCACTGTCTTGTTTTGTCTGCGGCTCTACTTAACTGCTCAAATATAGAAGTAAATTTTGTACAGGGCTTAAGATTTGTCAGGAGTAACTATTCATCAAGATTGTGATGTTTAAGAGTATGGGGTATTTGACACTAAAATTTTGGAAGTGGTGCACTTATTAATGATGTCAAATTTTACGGTCAGACAATAGAAGGTTGGGCTGGGGAGAGTTGTGGATGAAAGTCCCAGGCATTGATGAGGTCAAAGAAATGAGAAACAGGATGTGATTATTGAAATTTCCAGATAATGGCAGGATTAACAATGGAGGGAAAGACAGTGAGCTTAGTACTAAAATCTTCAGTGATTCAGAGTTGTGTCGAGAAAATAGGTGACTGCAGTAAGGGGCAAAGAAGAGATGGAATGGTCTAATGTCATCTGCTTCTAAGGAATCAGAGATTTGAGAGTGAAGGAAAGGGCAAGTTTCCAGAAAAAACAATACAGAGCAAGAAAGATACAATCCCCAAACCACATTCAAAGACAACCAACCCTTTCAACTCTTTCAGATGAGGTTTTTCTCTTTTACTTTATAATTCTTCTTTTTTTAATTAAAAAAAATTTTATGTTTATTTATTTTTGAGAGAAAGAGAGAGATACAGAGTGCAAGTGGGGGAGGGGCGGAGAGAGAGGGAGACACAGTATCCGAAGCAGGCTCCAGGGTCTGAGGTGTCAGCACAGACCCCAATGCAAGGCTCGAACCCATGAACCGTGAGATAATGACCTGAGCCAAAGTTGGACGCTTAACCGACTGAACCACCCAGGCGCCCCTATATTTGTAAATAATATGCATACACTGCCATTCCTTGACATCCTCAGTTTTAGGCATTATTTATTGACTTTTCGCTTTTGAAAGAAGAGGATCAGCTCTCTTAGGATCACACATCACACACACACACACGCACACACAACACACACTCACCCTGAAACCAATTCTGATCATTCTATGAATTCTCTGCTTTTCTTTCTGAAAAGTTGTAAAAACAATTCCAGTCTCTCATATTTGAAATTCATTATTTATGGGAACTTGGTGGACTCTTTCAATCTGACTCATGCTCTTTGGATTGAAGAAACTTTCTTGATTTATTTCCTTGGGGCTAGACTTTCCTCCATGATTTCTCTTCTTACTGTCTTATTATTCAGATGTTGCTTGGTCATATCATTTTCTTATTTTTTTCTCTCCTTACTTTCCACTTTTAATCATTTTGCTCTAGAAGTTTTAACAATGCTGGAGGAATTTTTAAGTTAATTTCTTAATTTTAGGCTTTCTTTGGCATATACAGAAATAAATTTAGAGTTTTTAAGGTCTTTTTTTTAAAGTCAGTGGTTTAGTTTCTTTTTAAAAAAAATTTTTTTAATCTTTATTTTTGAGAGGGAGAAGATGTGAGTGGGGGAGAGACAGAGAGAGATAGGGAGACACAGAATCTGAAGCAGGCTCCAGGCTCCAAGCTGTCAGCACAGAGCCCAACACAGGGCTTGAACTCACGGACCATGAGATCATGACCTGAGCCAAAGTCAGATGCTTAACCAACTGAGCCACCCAGGCACCCATCAGTGGTTTAGTTTCTTAAACTCCCTCCTCCTTTCACTGCCCTTCTCACTGTACATTCTGGGGCAGTCAGCAAACTTCCTTGTTGCTTTCCAAAATAAGGGATCAGAGCTTTCTAGTTCCTTTTCCATATGCAGGAAAGCCTTTTGAAGTTCTTGGATCTATAAACTCCATATTCCTTTTGGATCCAAAGGTGTGGTTCTATCCTCTACCTGGGCTTTAAAATGCCCATTCCGATCCTACATCTGGTCTGATATCCTGATATCTTACATCTGGCAGTGCCAGCCAGCCCCTTTTTACCACCCTGGCTCTGATTTCCTGCTTAGCTTGGGGCCAACTGAGCATTTATTTTAAATTTAGCTATGTGGCAAAAAAAGGTGGTTTTCCTATAATATTTTATTTGGGATTCTATGAGTTCGTAGAGGGAGAAAACTGTCACTGCTGTGATCTGTCCATTACCTTTTTCTTAGCATAGTGCCGGCATCATCTCCTTCACCGCATTCTCTCTGATACAACAATGCCCGAACAGGGTAGCAAGCTTGTACCTATTCTTCTTGCACCAGTCACTCCTTCCTCCTTCTTTCTATTTTCAGAGTTATTGGCTTCACAAGCAGTTTGATTTTGTCACTCTAGACCTTAAAAGCCTCCTTTAGTTCACTATAGCGTTCAAGATTAAGGCTACTAGCCAGGCCAGAGTCAAAGTCCTTCAAAACTCGATCCCAGTCGTTATGGACTGAATTGTATCCTCCTCCCCCAAACTAATATGTTGAAGTCCTAATCCCAAGTACTTTAGAAGGTGACTGTGTGTGGAGATAGGGCCTAATAAAGATAATTAAGGTTAAATGAGGTCATATGAGTGGGCCCTAATCCAATATGACTCTTGTCTGTATAAGAGAAAGGGTTGCCAAGGATGTTAAAGCACAGAGAAAAGGCCATGTGGTGACACAGCAAGAAGAGAGCCAACTGCACGTCAAAGAGAGAGGCTACAGGGGAAACAAAACTGGCCAAAACTTCAATCTTGGACTGAAGAATGAGAAACAAATTACTGCTGTTGAAACCACCCAGTTGGTGGTATTTTGTTGTTGCAGCCTGGGCAGCCAATACACCAGTCTATCTTGTTAGTCTTACTTTCCACGGGATCCCTTCCCTGTGACCCAGATGTGGCAAATTAATCATGTCTCAACTGGGTAAATTGTCTTTCACAACCGTAAACCCCAAGGAATCACTGTGTTCATCAGATGTGGGAGGCTGAGTAAAGGTTTCCAAAGGTACCTAGGTCCTAATCCCCGAAACCTGTAAATGTTAACTTATATAGCAAAAGAGACTTACAGATGTGATTAAGTGAAGGATCTTGAACTGGAAAAACCATCCTGGATGATCCAGTGGGCCCCTAAATATAACCAGAAGTGTCTTTATAAGAAGGAGGCAGAGAAAAGAGGAAGTAGGAAATGTAATGGCAGAAGCAAGAGGGTGGAGTTATTGAAGAAGAGGTCACAAACCAAGGAATGTGGAAAGCCTTCAGAAGCTAGAGGAGGCACGGAAACTGTTTCTCTCCTTAGAGCCTCCAGAAAAGGCCAGCCCTACTGACATCTTGACTTTAGCCCAGCAGACTGATTTGGAATTTCTGGTCTCTAGAGCTGTAAGATAATACATTTCTGTTGTTTTAAACCACTAAGATTATGGTAATTTGTTACAGCAGCCATAGGAAACTAATACACCCAGGAAAGTTCTAGTCATCTTTCAAGCCAGATTCCATTACATTTCTTTTGTGAAGCCTTGCATCATCCCCTTATACAGGGTCATGTTGCCTTCTTCAGTTATCTTGAAAAAAATTTGCCTTACTCTAGTACTTAATGTGTTGGATTTTGCAAAACTTTTTATTTTCTGAGAATTATAATCTCACAGAAAGTTGCTTCCTCCAACACTGACATCTTGCATGACTGTAGTTCAATATCAAAACCAGGAAATTGACATTGGTACAATACTGTTAACTAGACAACACACCTTCTTCAATTTTCATCATTTATATTATGGTGGGCTTTAATTATTTTTTATACTAGATTGTGAGCTCTTCAAAGTCAGGGACCATGTATCTCATTCATCTTTATATTCGTAATACGTAAGGGACACTAGGGTCTCAATAACTGTTTTGAAAATGAATGAGATGAGATATGAGGGAAAAAAAGAGGAGAGGACAGGAGAAAAGATGAGATGAAATAAATTTGGGCTTGTTTGCTCATAATATTTAGAATTGCAGGTATATCAGGTTGAAGGCAGGATCCAAGTGGAACAATAGAGCTTTTTTTTTTAAGTTTGTTTATTTATTTTGGGAGAGACAGAGACAGCATGAGTAGGGAGTGTAGAGAGAGAGGGAAGAAAGAGAGAATCCCAAGCAGGATCTGCACTATCAGTGCAGAGCCCAAAGCGGAGCTCAAATTCACAAAATCACAAGATCATGACCTGAGCCAAAACCAAGAGTCAGACGCTTAACCAACTCAGCCACCCAGGCACCCCTGGAACAATAGGTTTTAACGACATTAAAATTTTAGTGAAATTTAAATTCTATACTCTGACTTCTTGGTATATATTTTCACATTTGAAAAACTTAAGACCATATGCATTTTCTATTTTCTTTTCTTTTTTTTAATTTAGAGAGAGAGAGCATGAGTCAAAGGAGAGAGAGAGAGAGAAACTTTGGAGGCTCTATGCCCAGCATAGAGCCAGACGCAGGGCTCAATCCTATGACCCTAGGCTCATGACCTGAACCGAAGTCAAGAATCAGATGCTCAACTGACTGAGCCACCCAGGTGCCCCAAGACCACATGCATTTTCATTACATGTACTGTACATCACTTATTTCTTACAAAGAACCATTTAGCAGTTCAGATGGTGAAAACTTTTATTCTAGCTAGTATTTTGGTTAGAATTTTCCAATAGGAATAGCTAAAAATAAATGATAGTTTTGTCTAGTACATCTTCTTCTTGCTGAGCTCCACACACACAAAATCCTGTATGCACAAAAAGCCATCTTACATGAGAGATTGAGAACAAGGTGGCACATCTGAAAGGCTTATGGATAAAATTTGGACAGTGTGCATTCTTCTACAGCCAATACTTAGAAAATGAAGCATTTCTTTTCTATTGGCCAATTTCAAGTCAATTATATGTTTTATTTCCCAGTGAAGCTACATTGTGCATTTTAAAGGATATTTAAGCCATTCCATGAGGCCAGAGAGTTCAGCCACAGGTCACCAAAGGTGAAGTTATCTGATCTTTGGAGGAACAGCAGGAGTGAGAGCTCAAATGTCAAAGTTGTCTTCCAGCCATGGCTGACCTTGTTCTATAGATCAGCTTTGGAGGCTCTTGGAAAGAAAGGGGATAGTCACTATTTACCTACCATGCACCAGTTACTTTAAAGACATTATCTCTTTCAATTGTCCCCATAACTGCTTTGTAGGTCTTATTAGCACCAATTTTATAGATAAATAAGCTAAAGCTCAGACATGAAGCAATGTGTCCAAGCCACACAGCTGTTATGTGACAGAGCTCAAGTCAATCTCATTTGACCTGTAACCCCACAGTCTTCTGGAGTTGATGACTTTCTGCAAAAACCGTAGTTTTCTACTTTTACTGCACATTAGAACTAACTTGGTTAGCTTCCAAAACTCCCAAAGCCGAAGCTGCACTACTTGGGGTGGGACCCAGGCTTCTGTATTTTTAAAAGCTTTTCAGGTGATTCCAGTGTGCAAGAAGGTTTGAGAATGAAAGACCTCAAAATAGACTGAATGGAGAGCTTCCCAGATAGTCTGACTTAAGAAGCATGAAAAGTCCCCATGCGTAATAATATCCCCCAGACTCACCTTCTAACATGCCTAATATTCCTATCATCTGCATCATTTCTTTGGGTAAAGGTGCCTATTCTCCAGAATGTCATTGTTAAAAACACAAATAAGTCACCTAATAGGAGAAATGCATTAAAGTATTATTGTCCAAAACTAAAACACATGATTCTGTCTTGGTCAACACTTTTAATCACCATCTTGGAGAAAGACACATAGGTCTTGCTCATTAAATTTGCAACAGACAGACACAGACCTAGAAGAACTCATTTGTTAGAATTTGAGGTCAGACTTTTCCAATTTGTCCTCAGTCCCCCCAAAAAAATTCTCCAGAAGCTGAAACACTGGACTCAGATGGAGAATTTCTGTCACGTTCTAAATGCAGACTTGAAATATGAGTAGCACAAAAAACTGCTTTCAAAATAACCCATTTGGAAAAAATTCTTCTTATACTTTAAGATACATATGGACTAAACTATGACCTGGCTGATAAAAATAATGAGATATTAGGTTTCATAAATAGAAGTATCACATGTATATTATTTAAGAGATTGTATGAGAGTTACCTAAAGAAATAGACCAATAAGATGGATACATATATAGAAAAATAGAAAGATGATAGATAGATAGATAGATAGATAGATAGATAGATAGACAGATTTAGATGTAGCTATGAGGAGATTTGTTGTAATAATTGCCTCATGTGGTTATAGAAGCTGAAAATTGCCATGATTTACCATCTACCAGCTGGAGAACCAGGGGGGCAGTGTGATGCCTTCAATGCCAGTGACTGAAACCCATTCTTCTTTATTCTCCAGTATCTCTATCATTGTAACATTTTATTAAATCAGTCTGTGACATCCTTTGCTAGCTGGCTGTATTTTCTTGAAATTTCTTAATTCAAATTTTCCTAGAGAAATAAATTGCTTGGCAGAAGCTAGAAAATAACCTCTCAGGGATTGGAATATCTTCCTTTGGGTGGCAGGTTAGACTAGACCATCTTATTTAGACTAAAGATTGTATGATGCACAAATTCCTGCACTTCATGTTTGGGTTAATAGATGGTAAGCAGAAAGTACAATCTTGAAGCAATGGGAGCAGAGGTGATATATTTTGACTGGACCAGGTAGATGTTTAGCAACCATTTTATAATGCTTAGAGAGTCTGTAGATCAAGAATTCAGAAAACACCAAGTAGGAATGGCTCTTTTCTGTTCCTTGATATCTAGGGTCTCAACTGGTGTCACTCAAAGAGCTGGGGAGCAAGAAGAGGTAAGGTAAAGAGATCAACTTCCAGGGCGGCTTCTTCATTCATATATATAAGAAATGATCTTTAAACAGACAAGATGAGAAAAATTTAAATCACGAGGCAGTTCAGGATGGTAGCATAGGAAGATCCTGAACTCACCTCCTCTCATGAGCACACCAAAACTACATCACATAAGAAACAATTCCCTTTAAAAAAAACCCCTGAAAACTAGCTGAACAGCTCTCCACAACAAAGGATAAAAGGGCAACATCAAGACAGGTAGGAGAGGTAGAGATGTGATCTCACCAAACCCCATCCATGATACAGTGACCCACAATCAAAAAAGATCTCACAAACACAGAGCTTCTCCCTGAGGAGCAAGGGGTTTGTGCCCCCAAATCAGGCACTGCAGCTCTTGAGACCAGCACCACAGTGATGAGCCCCCCAAACATCTGTCTTTGAAAACCAACAGAGGCTTGTTTCCAAAAGACTCAAAGGGCTATAGGGAATTGAGATTTTGCTCTTTAAGAGATCACACACAGATTCGCTCATCTTGGTGCCCAGTGCAAAAGCAGCAGTTCAAACAAATAAATAAATGGAAACATATTCCATACTTATGGATTAGAAAAGTTAACAACGTTAAAACGTACATATTACCTTAAACAATCTACAGATTCAGTGCAATTCCTATCAAAATTTAAATGACATTTTTCACAAAAATAAAACAAAAAATCCTGATATTTGTATTGAACTGCAAAAGACTTTGAAAAGCCAAAGAAATCTTGAGAAAAAAGAACAAATATGGAGGCATCACACCTTTTGATTTCAGACTATATTACAGACCCATAGTAATCAAAGCAGTATGGTATTGGCATAAAAACAGACACACAAATCAATATAATGCAATAAAACCACACATATATGGTCAATTAATTTATGACAAAGGGAACAAGAATATATAGAGGGAACAGGACCATTTCTTCAATAAATGGTGCTGAGAAAACTGGGCGGCCACATGTAAAAGAATGAAATTAGACTACTATCTTATTCCATACACACAAAAAAATAACACAAAATAGATTAAAGACCTCAATGTAAGTCTTGGAAACATAAAACTCCTAGAAGAAAACATAGGCAGCAAGCTCTTTGACATCAGTCTTGGCAAAGATTTTTTTTGGATCTGACTCCAAAGGCAAGGGCAACAAAAGCAAAAACATAAATAAAAAGCAAATAAAAATAAAATAAAATAAAATAAACATCAAACTAAAAAGCTTCTGCACAGTGAAGGAAACCATCAAAAAAATAAAAAGGCAACCTATTGAAAGGGAGAAATTTTCAAATCATATATATATCCAATAAGGGGTTAACATCCAAAATATATGAAAAAACTCATACAACTCAATAAGAAAGAAACAAACAATCCAATTTTAAATATGGGCAGAGGATCTGAATAGACATTTATCAAAGAAGACATACAGATGGCCAACAGACACATGAAAAGATGTCCATTATTAATCATGAAGAAAATGCAAATCAAAACCACAATGAGATATCATCTCACATCTTTTAGAAAGGCTACAATGAAAAAGATGAGAAACAAGTGTTAATAAGGATATGGTGAAAAGAAAACTTTCATGCACTATAAGTGGGAATGCAAATTGGTGAAGCTACTATGGAAAACAGGATGGAATTTCCTTAAAAAATTAAAATATAACTACCATATAAATGTTGAATCACTATGTTGTACACATGAAACAAATAGAATATTCTATGTCAACTACATTTGATAAAGAAAAAAATAGAAAATAGAACTATCATATGACCCAGCAATTCCGCTTCTGGATATTTATCTGAAAAAAATATATGCACTCCTATTTTCATTGCAACATTATTTACAATAGCCAAGATATGGAAACAACCTAAGTGTCCATCGATGGATGAATGGATAAAGAATACAACAGAATACTACTAACCCATAAAAAAAAAGAATGAAATACTGCCATTTGCAACAATATGGATGAACCTTGGGGTATTATGCTAAGTGAAATAACTCAGGCAGAAAAAGATAAGTGATGCATGATTTCACTTATATGAGGAATCTAAAAAGCAAAACAAACAAACAAGCAAATAAAACTCATAGATAAGGTGGTTGCCAGAGAAGGGGGTTGGGGTTTGGGCAAAATGGGTAAAAAGAATCCAACGTACAAACTTACAGTTATAAAATAAATAAGTCATGGGATGTAATATATAGTGACTATAGTCAATAATATTGCACTGCATATTTGAAAGTTGCTAAGAGTAAGTCTTAAGAGCTGGCATCACAAGAAAAAAAATGTTGTAATTTTGTGCTAATGGATGGTAACTGGAATTATTGTTGTAATCATTTTGTAGTGTATACAAATATTAAATCATTATCTCATACATCTGAAACTAATATATTATATGTCAATTATACCTCAATAAAAAATTTAAAAAATAAAGGACAAGATCAGTGAGACAATCTACAAGAGCATCTCCATATGACGTAGCCAGCATGGTAGTTACAGAATAGTTGGATATTTTATATATTATTTCAGGGCTTTAAAGCAATTGTTCCAGAAGCTCAAGGCAGAAATTAATGACCATTTATGACTTCTACTATAATATATTAGTAGAAGAAGTTACAAATTTGCCCAAACTTAAGGGGAGGAGGTATAGACCTCATCTCTCAATAGGAGTGAGGTCAGAGAATTTACAGCCATTTCTTAAAATGTTTATTTACTTTTGAGAGAAAGTGCAAGCAGGGGAGGAGCAGAGAGAGAGAGGCAGACAGGATCTGAAGCTGGTTCTGTGCTGACAGGTGAGAGCCCAATGCTGGGCTTGAACCCAGAAACCGTGAGATCATGACCTGAGCTGAAGTGGGATGCTTAACCAACTGAGTCACCCAGGTGCCCCTGCAGCCATTTTTTAAAAACCATCAGAGTAACAGATTAATATTCCTTCCAAGAATGACACGGGGGAAAAAAAGTTTAATTTTTTTAAGAAGCAGCAACTCTCAAAGAACTGCTGATATAAACAGTATTCAAAAGGCTAAGATCCAGAGAAAAGAGATGATGTGTTAACATCTTCTGACCACCGTTTACCCTGAGGGCATTTGTTGATTCATAGGACAGGAACCCAAGAATCCAATCAGAGGACCAGGACATGTAGCTTCTGTTAAGAAGCAGAGAAGTGAGTGGAAATTTTGGCAATCTCACAGGGAAACAAAGTAAAACATTGGAATTTGAAGTTGCCATGACAGGCAAAATTTGGTGAGGGGTAATATCCTGCTAAGAAGGATCTAGGGAAGTAAACCTAACTTCCTATTTTCCCTCAAGGTGTTTGCTCATTTTACAGAAAAGAAGGATATAATTCAAGTGACAAAGCAGAGTTTTCCACTCTCTCTTAGTGCTGAGAAGAGAAAAAAGTAAGTGATTCTCACCCACCCTTGCGAAGGGCCCATAATAAGTACATCAGATTATTAGTTGGAATACTCTGAGGATGACACTCTAGGAGCATGGACAAACTAGATGTACATAGAATTTTGGAAAATTATAATCCAACCTTGAGTCATCTCAATGACTGTTTAAATTAAATTTATCTGCTTCATTCTGTCAGCTTGTCAGAGGATAAAATAAACTCTTTGTGGAAAGATATAGCATTAAGAGCCTCTAATACTTACCATAAACAAGAATGGCCATCTATAAAATATTATCAGGTACAACAAGAAAGAAAACCAAGGGAACAAGTGACAATAGAAACAGACCTGCAGATGATCCATTTTTCAATGTTATTAGAAATGGACTTTAACACAGCTATAATTAAGATGCTCAAGAAAATAGGTGTCAGAATGAAGAATTTCACTAGATATCTACCATTTATTTTAAACAGGAAATAAATTTACAGAATTAAACTCTAGTAAATAAAATTAAGAACTCAGTGGATCAGGCATAGAAGAAAAGTTGAGTAGTAAATTAGGAGACCAATTGGTAGAAAACATTCAGGCTAAAGCACAGAGAACTAAAAGGATAGCAAATAGAAAAAGACAATAAAGGTATATGGACATGGTAAAAAGAGAGGATAAAAGGGAAATGGAAGAAAAGTATTTGAAGAAATAATAGTAAGCATTTTCTAAGATTGACCAAAGACATTGGCCACAAGAAGCCTTATGAACTCCCAAAGAACATACAAATGGGCAAAAAAAACAAAAAACAAAAAACAAAACAGAAAAACCTCTCATCCAAGCTCAGAATAATATAGTATCTGAAAAAACAAAAAGGAAGTCTAAAAAGCAGCCAGAAATTTAAAAATGTGTATATATGTTATCTTTAAGTAGTAATCTTGAGGCACCCGGGTGACTCAGTCAGTTAAGCATCTGACTCTTGATATCAGCTCAGGCCATGATCTCACAGTTTGTGGGTTCAAGCCCCGCATAGGACTTTGCACCCCAGTGCAGACCCTGGATCCTCTCTCTCTCTTTCTCTGTCCCTCCCACACTCATGCTTGCCTTCTCTCTCTCTCTCTCAAAATAAATAAATAAACTTTTTGTTTTAAAAAATAAAATAAATAAATAGTAATGTTAAAACTGACAGGTTACTCCTCAACAGAAATGATGGAAGTCAGAGGATAGTGAGAATGTGTCTTTAAAGTCCTGCAAGAAGAATGCCAAGCCCAAATTTTATATTCAGTAATAATATTCTTCAAAACTGAAGATCAAATGAAGATGTTTCTGGACACACAAAAACTGAGTGAATTCATCACTAGGAGGGCTTAAACTAAAAGAAATACCAAAGGTCAGATGGAAAATGATCCCAGAAGGAGACAGGGAAATACAGGAAGGAATGAAGAGCAGAGTATATGTTAAATCGATGGATAAATACAAATGAATATTGAACACAAATAGTAATCATGCCTTTGAGGGGTGATTACAAAATACACAGAATTAAAATGCGTAATCACAATAACAGAGAAGTTATTAAAGGTAAGTAAATGGGGTTAAAGTATTCTAAAGTCTCTGTGTTACCTGTGATGTGCTCAAAGCTCTTATAACAAGTTCTAATAAATCAACTGTGCGTGTTAGTAAAACAAGGTTATAAAGAGGGGAAACGAAGGATAGAAATACTGCATTTATCTCCAATAAGTCAAGAATGGAGAGGTAAAAGAAAATAAAACAGGTGAGACAAACAGAAAATAAGTAGCTATAAACTCAAGAATAAAAGATACAAACCCAAGTTCTTTAAATGCTCCAATTTAAAACTAAAATTGTCAGACTTGATAAAACATGAAAAAACCCAACTATACACTATTTAGACCTTAAATTAAAAAAAAAAAACACACCATGCCATGCATATCGGGTAAAAAGAATAACCTGAAAGGATTTAGAGATCCTTCCACTTTAGAGGCAGAGATGCTGAAGCCCGGAGTGGCAGACAGTCATCTAGGATAAGGACTCTCCAGGATTCAGATCCCCCGTTCTGTCATTTTATACAACATCATAAAATGGAAATGGTTGTACTTTCCATCACTTCTCATTGATTCCCAAGTCAGAGTGCCATGTTAATCTGAGCAGAGTCCATTCATGATGAGCTGTGTTTGGGGAGAACAGAGCCCTAAGAATATTTTTCTGAAATGGTTTTCTGTGGAAGCTATGAAAACTGTGACTTTTGATTTGTACAGAATGATTTGTAATCTCTGCTGCCCAGCTCGGAGGATGGATGTGTGGGGAGTGAGAGATCCCTTCACATGCTTCATTGTTTATTTTTTCTTCATTCCCTTTTCACTCTCTTCCCCATCAAAGATTTATGACTGGGGGAAAGATAAAAGAAAAACAAATGCAAACTCCAGGCCAAGAGAGTCTTCTTGACTATATTTCAGCTTTCCTAACAAATTGCCTGATCAAGTTCACCTGGCTCAGTCAGCAAATCAGATGGGAATTTTTAACCCATTGTCTGCCAGTATCACATTAGGGGTAGATAATATTTATTTGTCTAACATTATCATGTAGTAAAATTAGCTGTCAATTATTGTACAAAATTAAAATGTTCAAAATAAGTATAGCAGGTACTGCATACCCTGAGGGACGTGACCAGTAGGCTCGGGTTTGCCTCAGTTTCTGGGTTAATCAGAAGTAGGGCAGGAAGTATACACAGTCTGAGCCTTTGGAGCTAGGCTATATGGTCAACTAGGCTCACTAACTGTCATGGTTAGCCCAAGACAACTCTAAAATCTCTGAGTTATAACACTCCCCCTACCAAGACTACAGATTTCGGCGCTTAGCCTGTTGGGCTCCTGTAACAAAACACCATAGACTGAGTGTCCTGTAAACAACAGAAATTTATTTCTCATAGCCCTAGAGGCTGAGAAGTCCAAGATCAAGTCACTGGAAGATTCAGTGTCTGGGGAGGACCTGCTTCCTGGTTCGTGGATGGCCATATTTTCACTGTGTCCTCACATGACAGAGGAGCAAGGGAAATCTCTGGGGTCTCCTTCACAAGAGCACTAATCTTATTCATGAGGGTTCTACTGTTATCACCTAATCACTTCCCAAAGGCCCCATCCCCAAATACTGACACATTGGGTGTTAGGATGTAACATATGAATTTTAGAGGAATACAAACATTCAGTTTGTAGCAGACACCTACAATTATACCTCTTTCCATAGTCTTCCCCTCTAAGCAGTTGACTATATTGCTCAGCACCTCGTCTGTCTCTGGGACCAGAACTAGGCTTGGAGAGTCTATGAATATCTGGGCCCCTGATAGTCTGCTGAACTCCTCTTTCTTAGAATCCCCAACCTGAGATGAAATTGTTCCACATTCAGTACCATCTCAAGAACCAGGAAAGAATTTTGCCTTCACTGGCAGTTACAATCTCCTGCCTGAAATGTTCAACTCTGACCTCCCTCAAACAGTTGCCTAAATGCTTCTAAGCTTACAACACCCTTCAACACTGTGTTTCAAACTATACAACCATTTGCATGGGTACCAGCGGTCAAAACTTGATGTATTAGTTGGGGTTTCCAGAGAAGCAGAAATCACAGGAGATGTTCTATGTATGTATGTAGGTATCATGTATCATCTATCATCTATCATCATCATCATCATCATCTATCTATATGTATCTATAATGAGATGTATTATAAGGTATTGGCCTACAGGATTATGGAGGTGGGGAAGTCCCACGAGCATGCTGGGGGCCCAGGAAAGCTGGTGGTATAAATTCGAGTCTGAGTCCAAAAGCCTGGAACCAAAGTGACAATGGTATAAGTGCCAGTCAAAGGCAGGAGAAGACCAATGTCTCAAAACAGTCAGGCACAAAGAGAAAATTAAACTTTCCTCTGCTCTTTTATTCTATTCAGGCCTTCTTCAGGTTGGATGATGCCCACCTACATTGGGATGGGCCATCTGCTTTACTCAATCTACCAATCCAAATGCTAACTTTTTCCTGAAGCACTCTCACAGACACACCCAAAAATAATGTTTCACCATATAACTGGGCATACCCTGACCAAGACAAGTTGACACAGAAGATTAACCATCACAATTGACCAGCCTCTCCTGTCTGTCAGATCCTGGTGATTTTGCTAACCCCAAAAGAAACATTGGTTCTCCCAGTCCCAGCATGCCTTGCTCCCAAGTATGCACCCACCACCACAGTATACAGTGCATGGAGACTCTTTAACTAGAGCATACAATCAATCATACCATAGTAAAGGCCTAATAAGGTGCTCCCAAGAGGATCAGCTGGTCAGACCCATAGTTCAGGCTGCCCTCTGCTGCCAGGTAGAATTAAGAACTGTTGCTGTATTCTCTGGTTTTTGGTTACTTATCTTTTGCCATTCTAAATCACTTAAACAATTTAGAGAGTTCATTTCTTTTTTTGTCCTTGATGACATATTTGTCCCTCCTTTTATTATTATTATTATTATTATTATTAAATAAAACTCCTTAGACTTAGCCGGAAAGGCCACTTGAAATTGA
This sequence comes from Felis catus, assembly GCF_018350175.1. Lineage (NCBI taxonomy): Eukaryota > Metazoa > Chordata > Mammalia > Carnivora > Felidae > Felis > Felis catus. Next base: position 85,047,519 of record NC_058377.1, on the reverse strand, counting down.
AACCCCACAAAACAGAAGAAATGAGAAGCATAGATTTCCCTCAGTGACCCTTATTTCATTCCCTGTGCATTAAGCAAGTGTACATTAAGCTTAATAACTTTAAGCTAATGTTCAAAAGGGACAATGGAAGTCTTGGAAGTGACACTGTGAATATTGAAGTCCAAAGGGTAAAGAGAATGTGATATCCTTCTCACAGCTGATGAGGGAGCAGCCTCATAAAAGGGGAATGAGGGTATTAGTCTAGATACCACCAGAGTCCTTTACAGTTATAAAACTCTAAGTGGCCAGTGGGGACAGCCCAAATATGATGGGTTAAAGGGTGGAGGTAATCATTAAGCACCATACTTGTCCCTAATAATTTATCTACCTTTTATTGATCTAAATGGATATATTGCCGTTAATATCCCAGAAATAATTTTCAGAGGGTCCCTTGAAGGTCTATTATAGATTTTAGTCCCACGTAAAGACTATGGGTTATTTTCTGGCCAGTTACCCATAAAAGTGAGAGCCAATATCAGTTCATACTTTTGGTTGTAAACCTTGGAAACTAACTCTGGCTACTTAGCAAAAGAGAATTTGTTGGAAGCAGGGCAAGTTCACAGAATCAATGGGAGGCTGGATGACATAGGTTAGGAAACGGACCAGGGGCTGGAGATAAAACTCCACATCTTAGAGTAGGAAATGTCCGGTCGCCATGCTGTATCTACTGCTGTGATGAGCAGTTTCTCAAAACAGGCATCTGAATGGCACCTTATCCCATAACTGTCTCCTAGCTGTACCAGGGGACCTGAAAATGAATGATAGGATCTCCTAGACTTCTATGGCGGGAAGGAGGTGAGAACTGTCCTCTCATTAAACTGACATTCAGTGAGGAGTTCTAACAAAAAAGAAACTAGGGAGGAGCATGATTGAATGACAGGCAGCCAAAATAATAATAATAATAATAATAATAATAATAAATGTTGGCTACAACAGTACATTATATTAGGGTGAACGCCCTAAGTATGTCGTTCTATGGTATACACAGTGTATTCAAAATAGAATGAGCTTTAAGGTGAGACAGACTTAGGTGAAGGCCTGCTACTTTCTTTCTTTTTTAAAAAATAATTATTTATTTATTTTGAGAGAGAGAGAGAGCCAGTGCAGAGGAGGGGCAGAAAGAGAAAGAGAGGGAGAGAGAGAATCCCAACTAGTTTCTGTGCTGTCAGCACAGAGCCCAAAGCAGAGCTTGAATCCATGAACCATGAGATCATGACCTGGGCCAAAATCAAAAGTCTGATGCTCAACCAACTGAGCTACCCATGCACCCCCTGGACCTGTCACTTTCTAGCTGTCTGATCCAGCAGGTGGGGGTTTTTTTTGTTTTCTTTTCTTTTCTTTTCTTTGTTTGTTTTGTTTTGTTTTGTTTTAGTTCAGAGTCTCCTTCCTATCGTTATCATGGGACTGAGGACATAATCCATGCAAACCCTGGCACACAGTAGGATTTACGATTTTACTTTTCCTAATGGAAGGTAGGTTTCTCATTTTGAATCTTAAATGGCTTACAGCCTAGCAAGACATTCCCAAAAGCCTCTGGCAGGGTCTTTGAAATGAAGAAATGGCACAAAACGTAGCAATTAGTAGCCTGCAGCTTGAGCCATGTTCCACAAACAGGAAACCCGTAGCATGATCTGGAAGAAAAAGCACCTTTTCTCAGCAGTTGTACTAAATGAGGAAGCATCCTTCGCCTCGATAATTGGTGTCTTTACCTTAGATTGAGAAATTAGATCTCTTTTTTTCCCCTGGGTTTTACTTTCCCATTTAAGATGCTGAAGTGTCTCTGAATTTTGCAAGTACATTTGCTTAGAATTAATACCATCATCATAGAAGACCAAGTTTCTTAATTTCTTTTCATGCTAAGTTAGCAGGAAAGATCAAAGTCCTTTCGTCTTATGACTGAACTGCTCAAGCATCTAAAGATGCCTTTAGGACTTCAGAGAGAAGCCACCACAGTGCATGGCACTTACATTCGTTTTATAGACTTACAGATCTGTGAGGCTTTTTTTTTTTTTTTGCTAACTAATATAGCTAGCTACTGCATAGTATGGCAAATGAAACAAAGACATTTCCTTTCATGAGCCATACTTCCTCAACTAAAAGTGCTTAGCTCACGACACAAGTTTCTTTTTTCCAGCAGAAAGATGCTTTTGACCTACATGTATATTTTTTAATCTATGGTCTTTAAAACTTATCCAGTATTAGACATATAAGTATATCAAATTAACATGTTTTACGCCTTAAATTTACAGGGTCATATGTTAAATATACTCAATTAAAAAGAGAAAAAAGAAAACAAAAAAGCCCCCAAATTACCCAGTATTAACTTCAGTTAAACAAGAATGACGTTGACATTTTTAAACTGGATTTTAGGATATACACTAAAGCTTTTGATATCTACTGAGCCAATTGTATACAATTGTATAAAATCCTCAAAGGCCTGTCATCCCCCACACCTAACCATGTGTAACACTCGGATATTATTAACATAAAATCCCTGATGTTAGGTAAGGGGCATCAGGAATGTTCTAGTAGGAAAAAAAAATCACTTGGTGGATTTTCTCTACAAGAATAATACAACGATTTGGTTGTGAGCAGGTTGCTTATAACAGAGAAAAGCTGAAAGCAACCTAAATGCTCACCTCTAGGGGATTGAGTAGTAAGATGTGGTTTGTGCTTATAAAAGAAAACCTTATCATAGACACTAAAATGAGGAAAAATCATATTTAAAGACATGGAAAGATGCTTGTAATATACTATCGGTTACATAAAGTTTAAACAAATATATTCAGTATGATCTCAATTCTGTCAATATGCACAAACAGAAATAAAGAGTAAGGTGACATAGCAGACAGTTATTTTTTTTCTAGATGATGAGGTTATAGCTGGTTTTATTTTCTTCCTTTTGTGTATCTGTATTTTCTGAATTTACAGCAAAGAAAACTTTAAATCAATAAGCTATTTTAAACTGAAATAAGGCATGATAGGTATCACTCTGTTTTCAGATTTGTTTCAACTGTCAAACTCATATGAATTATCAGTTGCTCATGCTCAGGAAAATATCAAAGTCATGGATCAAATGGGTGAATATGAGACTTACACATCTTGAATGTGTTCTCTACTCCCACTTAAAATTCTTTAACTTCATCTCTAATATTAAATTTTTACTAGATGGTGATGACACCCTTGTAGATATTTCCTTTTGAATTAAGCTTCAATTATGTCCTTAATCCAGGTGCCTAATGAACGCTCAAATACTTGAGCGTCACCGCTGCAGTTGGTAGTCAATAACCCAAAGCAGCAGTTTACCAGGAAAAAAATATATTCCCAATATATTCCCAATATATATAAAATAAGTTGAATTCTCCCAATCTCCAAAGGGCTAGTTAGTATTTATTCTAGCTCTGAGATAAAGTTTGAGTCTATTCCTTCCATTGTTCCTGCACTGGTAATTTGTTCCTGGCAGGAGAACAGAAGCCTTTAACAGACACTATTCTTCTGAGGTGTAACATGTTGGTGAGATGGGTGGGTTCTGGAGCCAGAATGCTTGGGTTTGAACATTGATCTCTTTATGTTTCAGTTTCCTCATCTATAAGAGGGGGAAATATTGGTGCCTTACCTTTGGGATTGTTGCAAAGATTGACTGAATTAATACATACACAGCTTAGGGGCGCCTGGGTGGCTCAGTCAGTTAAGCATCGGACTTCAGCTCAGGTCATGATCTCATGGCTTGTAAGTTCGAGCTCCATGTCAGGCTCTGCACTGACAGCTCAGAGTCTCAAGTCTGCTTTGGATTCTGTCTCTCCCTCTCTCTTTGTCCCCTTCACCCACCCCGCCAGCACTCTGTATCTCTCTCTCTCTCTCTCTCTCTCTCTCTCTCTCTGTCTCTCTATCTTTCTCTCTCTCTGGAAAAATAAATAAATATTAAAAATATATAGAGAGAGAGCTTAAAACAACGAGTGGCACCTAGTAGGTGCTTTACAAAACCAAACGCTTGCTGGCCATTCTGTTTGCCTTCCCTGACCCTTCCTAAGCCCAGTCTCACACTTCTCTGCCTTGCTCTGGGCCCAGAGGACCTGACCACTATAGACTGTGTTCCCCAGACTCTCACCTCTGCCTTCCAGTTGGGTGTGCCAGGGGGTTGAAGGGCAGCAGGAGACAGAGGTTGGAGGATTATTCCTTCCTGACTCCGCCCCTGACTCGAGGGTTCTGGCAAAGGCTGAATTCCTCTATGGCCACAATCTGAAGGGCTACAACTCTTCATAGTAGCCCCTCCTCCAGAGCACCTGTTTTCATTAGATTTCTCTAACACCATTCCCTTCTTTTGCTCCCTCAGACCTAGAAGTAGTAACAGCTCCCACTATTGCTGATTCCTACGAGCTTCACCATGCTTTGTTGGTTCCCTTAAGCCTGTCCATACCTCTGTAACTAGACTCTTCCTTAAATACCTTTTAGTTAATCCCCTTTGACTGAGCCAAGGGCTTCCTACTGGGACCCCAACTGACACAACTGACCATGATTACTATATGTGTCCTTTTGCTCATAGTAGTATTGCAGTCAGAAGAGATTGCCAAGCACAAAGGTGACCATTTCATTGAGCATGCAAGACACCACACAAATTTCAGACTCTTCTGAACAATGAATGCCACGGGTTTGATAAGCCATCTGAGAACCACACAGGTGAAATCTGAAGAATGGAATTTTTAGTTGCCATTTTATTTGTGCAGTGGGGTATCTGCTGCTTAGCAATCACACTGAGCTTGGATTCTTTTAAGATTCTTGTCTATTTACACATTTTCTTCATCCAAAAAGTGCAAAGAAAATGCCCAGTTGTGATTTCTATTAAATTTACACCAGGCTATATGTCTGAGTTGATTAGCTATTCATTCATTGGTATATGCATCAAATGTAAATTAAGGACCTGCTCTGTGCCCGAGGAAGACTCTGTTGAAGGAAAACCTTATTATAAACAGAAAAGAGAGGCACTCTCAGTCCTCAGGGAACTTACGTTTCCAACCTCAGGAAAGAAAATTTAATTCTGTAATTGCACACACATACAAATTTTAAATTGTATGTGTGACAAGTGCTATGGAGAGGGAGGTACATGATGCCAGGAGAGTCTTGATGGGGAGATTGGACTTCGTGATCAGGGAAGGCATCCCTAAGATGGTGACATGAGCTGATACCTGCACAATAAAACAGAATTGATAAGAAAAAAAAAGACTTTCAGAAAGAGGAAAGAGCATATGCCAAGGCCCTGTGGTGGGTGGAGGCCATGGCGAGACTTGGAGGAGTCAGAGGCCAGTGTGACTAGAGCTCAGAGAGTGTCAGGGAGAGTGGATATATGGCGAGGCTGTGAGGAAGCGGAAGACTGAATGAGGTGGGATCTTAGACACGATATTCAGTAGTTGGTTTTATCCGTAAGGCAATGGGAGACCATTAGAGGATTTAAGAAGGGAAAGACCTGATTGGGCTTCAGTTTTTCAAAGATCATTTTGTCTCTATGGGGGTTGTTCTAAACTCTAGGATTCTAGACAAAAAAAAAAAAAAACAATGTTGAAATAAGAATAGAGAATATTCACTACTTTCTTTGCAAGTGATTAAACTGGAACTGAATTAATTCATCCTAATCAAAAGGATTCAACTCAAGGCCTCAGCAGTGACAGGTAATTTCAAGATGTGATCGTTATACGTGTCTGTTTCTAATCAATCCCTGGTACTACATTCAGCAAGTCAACACTGCTACATATTTTTGTAACTTTCCAGTAATTTTCATGTCACAGCTGTCACTGGGCTCCCTGCTGGACGCAAGTACACATAACTAATTAATCAATCAATCAAGAAGGAGAGAAAGTCATGCCTTGATGCTACAATGAGAATCTTTTCTTGCTAAACTCAATGACTAGTTTAGGGTGGAATGAAAAGGGAAGCCTTCTTAATGGGAAGCAGAGTTTGCAGATTTAAAGATAATTCCTAAGACTAATGGCATGTGTGCACTACTGTTGCCTGGGTGTTTATCCCACATTATCAAGAAAAGCAAATCTATAACTGGAACCCCCACTGCTCCCACTTGTCAAAAATGCAGAGAGAGGTGGGAGGCAGGAAGAGACAGAAGCAGGTAGAGGGAAGAACTCCTGGGTCTGGAGTCAAGGAATCTGGATTCTAGTTCTAATCCACTGTGTGTGTGAACTTGGGCAAGAGGCTCTCATTTCTTCATCTATGAAAATTAGGTCTACTGAAAATGAAGAGAAGGATTTCTCGGAGGGAAGCCAGTTGGTACCTCAGACGCAGACTCAGGATATGTCCAGATTTGCAGTGTTCCCTGTATGTTTAGGTCTAGAAAATTGTCTCAGCTGACTCTCAACTGACCATGTTCACTAAAGCTGGCTGCTTTCTTTTTCTAGTACCCAGGAAGAATGGCAGAGAACGTTTATCTGACATGCTCTAGTAGTCAGGTTAGGGCTGATTGTTCTGCTAAAGCAGATGGATCCTAAATCTCTATGGTACTATCAAGTATAGATGCATTTTTTTTTAATTTTTATATACTTTTTTAAATGTTTATTTCATTTATTTTGAGAGAGAGAGAGACAGAGTGCAAGTAGGGGAGGGGCAGAGAGAGTGGAGAGAGAGAGAGGATCCCAAGCAGGCTCTGAGCCATCAGGGAAGAGCCCAATGTGAGGCTCAAACTCACAGACTGTGAGATCATGACCTGAGCTGTAACCAAGACTCAGACCCTTAACCAACTGAGCCACCCAGGCACCTCCAGATGTATTTCTCATTCATGTAACATAATGTGCATGAGAGGTAGCCATCCCCCCTTTAGTTATTACACACCTTAGAACACATGATCTTCAAGTTTGCCACAGTAAAAGAAGAGTAGATGGAGGAAGCACATTTGCTTTTAATTGTCTCTGGCAATCAAAATTAAGTAAAGTGGTGCACATCACTTATGCTCACTACCCATTTGGTACAACTTGCCATATGGCCCCAGCCTTTCCAACGCAACCTGAGAAAAGTAGAACACGTGGAATATAGATGAGCCCTGTCATGTGACAACTGCAGTCAGTTGGTAGGGAAATACCTGGGTACCTGTTGGGAAGGGTTCTGAGATCTGGTCCAAAGTCAGCAGGAAAAACTGTCATGCATAGATGTAAGATATGTTGGTACATTGTTTGACAACACATTTCTTCTTTAGTCAGAATACCCTTTCCCTCTTTTCAATGTCTCTGCGAAATAAAGCTAATCAGGAAACGGTTGTTTGATTGGTATAGATTTATGGAAAAGGGGATTAGAAAATCTTCAGAATATTTCAGCCAGGTTGTGAAAAATCTAGTAGCTGAGTAACTACTTGGGAGTTAGATGGCATTTTTACCCTGGCATCAATAGACGTTAACAAGTCAACTATGGGGTTTCTGGGGGATCTGATAGCTGTTTAGATTGTGAATGCTTGCAAAAATATAACATTTCTGGCTACTATCATCAATATGGAGCTAAGAGTGTCCATAACCCAAAGCAAATAACGGAGAGGAGAGCAAACAGCCGCCCTGAGGATCAGTACTCTCTGTCTTGCTCATGACTTTCTGGAAGCTGCCCACCTCTCCCACCCACCCGCCTAGCTGCTGGGACTTGATTCACTGCCACATCTGTGGCACTGATTATATGTCACATGAATAGCTGACTTGCCAATCCCAAACCCTCCAAGGTGGCGTGCCCCATTGTTTCTTCCATCTGATGTGATCCTAAAGACAGGAGACCTTCTAGCTCTGACACTGGGAGTCTGTCCCTGGGGATTGGTTGGTTTTCTCCATTGTAAAATGCATACATTGCACCAGCACATTGTTTCTCACATTTTTTAGCACCCAGTTCACAGGTGGTAATTATTTTATTCTTTTTTTTTTAAACCTTTTTTTAACGTTTATTTTTCAGAGGAAGAGAGAGACAGAGTGTGAGTGGGGCAAGGGCAAAGAGAGAGGGAGACACAGAATCTGAAGCAGGCTCCAGGCTGTGAGCTGTCTGCACAGAGCCTGACATGGGGCTTGAACTCATGAACCACGAGATCATGACCTGAGCCCAAGTCAGACACTTAGCCAATGAGTCACCCAGGTGCCCCGATTTTAATTCAAATAACAGACATGAAACCTATGATCTCTCAAAAACCAAACTAAACCAAGAAAAAAAAATAGAAAGAAAAAAGAAGATTATAAGGAAATTTCCTGAGGAAACAATAATTCCTACCCTTTATATTTGTTAAAACACGTGCAAAAGCCTTCCACCAAGCACCTTCCACATCTGAGCCAACCTACTCCATGAAGTAGCCACAGCTGCATTTGGAGAAAGGAGGAAACAAAAGTTTCCTTGTGATGCTAGGATTTGAACCCAGATGGGTCTAACATAAGAGCCCATACTATCTTGTAACCACTCAGTAGTACTTCCCCCCAAAGTGCTGAGGGAAAATGATAGAAAAATTCACAGAGAAAATGAGTGAATATGAAAATGGGTGGGGGGGGACCATGGCACCTGGCATGAGGTAGGGGACAAAAAAGAGAAAAAAAAAAAAAAAACCTCCCCTGTGGCCCGAGTGACTGGAATAGATCGAAAAAGCCTCTTGGCCAGGAGGCGTTTGAATGACAGGTTTCTCCTCAAATCTGAAGGGCAGTAGGAGGATGAGTTTGAGACTGTCTGGAAACGTGGACTGTGAGAAGGAAAATAATCAGATGGGCTTACAGCTTTGGAGAACAGAGCAGAAGCCCTTGCTAGAGTGAGCGACCTGGGGCAGGGGGTGAGAACTGCAGCCAGTAGTAATAGAAAAGAGTTTGTGGCCTGAGTCAGGTATAGAATTGTCGGATCATTGTGTTGTACACCAGAAACTAATATAACACTGTATACTAACTTTATTGGAATTAAAATAAATAAATACATACATACATACAACATAAATAAGTAAATAAGCTTTTGTGGTAAGCAAAATGCTGAAAGGAGACAATGGTGGAGGAAAGAAGGTCTGGCTGTTATGCTTTCTAGTCCCTTCTCTTAAAACATCCATGAGCACATTTTTGACCTAAAAATTTCTGTCCCTGTCTCCACGCATTCCCACTACAAACAGCTTCTGGGTATTGCGGAACCAGATCCTGGCACCCAACACTGTTTCGGGGAACTCTCATTCTGAAGGTAGAGGTTCAACATCCTTTCAGAAGAATTAGCCATGCTTTTAATTGCTTCAGACAACTTCACACAATGATCGAAAAATATAGGCAGCTTATCAGAAAGAAAAGCTCCTTCTTGAAATCACGGGAATTTTTTTTCTCTCACTGCAAGTTCCTTACATCGAGAGGAAAGAAAAAGCTGAATGAAGTGAGTTGAAAAGGAAAAGGAAAAGCAGTTATTCTTTAACATGGGGGTTGTGACAGTGTTTCCAGCCAGTGAAAAATGATATATATACGCCAGGCTTGAGCGATGCTAAGCCCAAGTGGTTGCAAATTAATTGAAAAATATCCTGGATAGGCTGAGTTACAGAGAATGTGTCAGGTCTCTTCGGAACAAAGGTGGGGAGAGTGCTTTTGTTTGGTTGCTGGTACAGGTGACCTTGTGAAAAGCACACCATAAATTGCTGTAATTGTGAGATGATAAGCCAGGTTGATAGATTTCTGTCACTCTCCCTCAGTAAAAAATGGGCTCACCTTTCTGAAGTCTGTAGAGGCATATACATCAAAAAACACATTGTTGCTCTTGAGTAAAGACAGGCTTCTCTGCACATTTACAAACATCCAGGAGAGGGATCCACATTTCACCCATCCTCAAGAACTCACCTTTCTTACAGCATCATTTTCTGATCTTTTTCTTGAAATTTTATTCTGTTCCTCTTTTCCTTCGAGATGTGTATGTGACTTTGGACCATGATGTCTGGGTATGATTAGGACACCTTAGAGGCGGGGAAATAACTCCAACAGGTGTTCATTTCACCTCCTCCTTTCTTTTTTAGACGAAACAGGCACAGGGACAGGAAGAGGGAAAGGTGGGTACTGATAGACCACTTTTCAGGAACAAGCTGGGAAGACTAGGGAAGTTCTGTCCGTGAAATCTGCTGCCCTGACATAAAGCAATGAGGTCGGGGTGGAGACAATCCTAGACCATCAATCGAAAGAATATGTCAATAGAAACAGTAGTCTGTATTCTGTACTCCCCTTAGGGAATACTTTTGTTTTTTCTTTTTCTACTCAGTAAGAACCATGCAGCGAGCATAGCCACCTTTCTGCTCTTTCCTTGAGCTAGTGAGAAGGCAATTCAACAACATGGGAACTCTTGTGTCTGAAAACCGAGGGTTCTGATGTCTGGGAACAGGCTGACATGGAATCCCAGGAAATTACGCTGTGGCCTCGCATAGGAGTCACGAGAGTGGATTTTGCTGTCAGGCAAATTAAGGTGGGGATGAATCCCAGCTCAACTGTGTGAGCTGAAACCGTTATTTGACTGTAGGCCTCAGTTTCCCTGGGTGCCAAATGGAAAACCAGTTATTTGGTTGATAAGGTTAACATGAGGATTGGAGATAATGCAGGAAAAGCCCTCAGCATAACGCCTCCCAACAATGGTAGGGAGGCTCCCATTGCATAGCCAATGCATAGTAGGCTCCCAACAATGGGAGTTTCATTCACAAAGGAGCACTTCTATATACAGATGTGTTTCTAGCAGGACTTACTATGTTACCCGAAAAAGCAGTATGGGAGAATAGAAAAAGCATTGACTCAAATAAACAAATTAAAAAGAGAGAGAGAAAGAGAGAAAGAGAGACTCTGGAGTGAAACAGCTCCACAGAGGCTCTACACTAGCTATGCAGCCTCTAGAAAGTGTTCTGATCTTCCTGGGTCTCCTTTTTCTCATCTATAGAAAGGAGATAATTAATATCTTCTTCAAAAGAACATTGTAAAAAGTCAATGATGTTTATAAAAAAGGACAAATAAATAAGCATAATGCTTGGCAAATGGCAGGCATTCAATATATATTTCCTTGTTTCCTTTTTTTTTTTACCTGAAGCATAATACCAACAAAAAAGCCTATAAATAGTGTCATATTCCTGTCTCCCAACATTAACACTATACATTGCATTTATAGGGTTTTCTATAGTCTTAAGCTACAACTTACTTTGTGCATTGTATTAATCAAGGTTCTACAGAGAGACAGAATCAATGGAATGTTTATGTAGAGAAAAGGAAATTTATTTTAAGGAATTGGCTGATGCAATTATAGAGGTCAGCAAGTCCAAAATCTGCAGAGTAGGCCAGCAGGCTGAAGGCCTAGGCAGAGCCAGTGTTCCAGTTTAAGTCCAAAGGCCAGCCCCAGGGAGAGCTCATGTTACAGTTCAAGTCTGAAAGCTGTCTGCTGTATAATTCTCTCTTGCTAGTGGGAAATCAGTTTTTTGTCTATTCAAGCCTTCAACTGATTGGATGAGGCCCACCTACATTTTAAAGGGCAATCTGCTTTACTCAAAGTCTGCTCATTTAAATGTAAATCTCATCTCAGAAAAAGCCCTCACAGAAGCATCCGGAATAATGTTTGACAAAATATTTGGACACCATGACCCAGCAAAGTTAACACGTAAAATTAACCATCACATACCTCTTAAGTCATTTCAAAGGGACTCACCTTTGAAAACAAAGACAGGCCACTGGCTTGTCAAACCATATTTGAGAAATTGAAAATAGAGATTCTTAGTGAGGAAATTCCCTTCTTCATACAGCTCTGGATCCTTGGGGGTGGGACTAGGGGGGAGGATGCATGGTAGTGACAGGAATTCAAGCTTTCAGCTTTTGTTCCTCTTCATGTTTCTTGTGGATCAAAGGTGAATGCCTCTGTCACTGAAGGCAAGTGTCCATCACTGGCTTCTCTAAGGTAGTCCATGTTTGGTACTGCCCTTCCAACATGACTCCTAAAACAAATAGTAAGTAGGATCTAATGTTATCTGATTCTAGTTTGAAGGTAAAGAAACCAAATCTTCCTGTGGCATGGCATATTCTTCTACATATGAGAAGTGAGATGGGTGATATTTTCTGGTATATTTCCTATGTTGTCTACTGCATTTCACATGCCCCGACTGCTTTGAGACCGGCTATAAAATAGCTATGTAAGTTGTTTCTAAAGGCTGTATACTGCAACACCTTTCCAAATGCTCTGCTTAATTTTTTTCCCACATTGTAATTCATTGTTGGCCTTTTCTACAGTGAATTGTTGGAATTAACCAATAAATCAGCAGGAAAAGACATGCCAATTTCCTTCCCAGTTGATAAATTACAGCGTGGGCATGGCATAGTATGTTTTATTTTGTGTGTGTCTGTGTGTGCATGTGTGTGTATGCATGCTTTTGTGTGTGTGTTATTTTCCCCGTCTAAATTTACCTTTGAAGAAATACTGAAGTCTTAGAGCTTCTAAATTGCTTGGCAATTTTAATGGGCAATATAAATATAGTATAGTATTTCTATCATGTGTTATAAAAGACAATTCTATCAATCAATGGGTGGCAGCTATTGATAATTGGAAAATAATATTATTCCAGATTTTCTCATACACGTTTACCATAAAATGATTTGCTTTTAATTTTCATACTCAGTTTATGTGTGTTCATCAGGATTTCTCTACCTCCCAGTCCTCAGTTTTCTTAGTAATGAACATGCTAATTGTGTATTTAAAGAGCAACATTTCCATGAAACCATATGTCAGCAACTCCTGTAAATAAGGCATAATGTTCTTTCTTTCTTTAGCAAAATATTAATGTGGTAAAGACAATACAAGTTTCTGTAAGGTGGAGTTTCTCTATTTTAAGTACAAAATATAGAAAATGAACCCCCTGCCCAATGAGCTTACTATTAAGGCACTCTGACACATGTAAAATGACTATGTTGGTCAGTAGTAACTCTCAAGGTGGCTTAGCATCCTCTTGGGAAGCCACTCTACTATCCATATGGATGACATGCTTCCTTTAGATTCATTTCTTATGGTGCAGCAATCTAGCGGGGAAGCTGTGGAACATCACCCAGGGCAATCTGTGCTCAGGGCCTGCCTTTTACATGGTCTGGCCTATTTGTATAAGGTGGAACTTTTCCTTGTTTAGCTTTTTTAGTGTAGATATGTCAAATTCTTCATCGGCCAATTAAGGACACAAATATCTCATAAGGTTTTTATGGAGATTGATTGCAAAGTGACTTACACAGTGCCTCACACAGGGCAGGGCCTTCAGTTAGATGTGTGTTCTTTGTTTTGGAGAAAAGGAAGTGACAAAGGCCTTAGGGAGAACCCTGCCAAACAAGCTAAAGGAGGAGAAAAAGAAAAAGTAGTCAACAGAAGGCAAGACAATTAGGAAAGGGCAGTTAGTGTCCAGAACAGACAATACCAAGGAAGTCAAAGGAAGTTAACGTTCATGAAAGTTTTATGACACAGACTCTGAGAGCAAATAAAGTCCCGGACAAGATAATCTAAAATGTTCTTTTCTAAAAATGTTTTTAAAATATTGTGCCCTGTGCTCAGTCTTTATTTGGAACCATCATGTTAATACCAGGGCCAGTTCTGTTAAATAATTCAGTCCCCCGGCAAGGAACAAAATATATAAAAGAGAGCTGGTTTAAGAGAAAATCACACAGGAAAAAAAAAATCTAGGAGTTCAATTGAATGAAAGCTCCAGGTGAGGCACCAATGCAGCATGGCTGCCAAAACAACCAACCAACAAACAATACAGCATGAATTAACAGAGCAAATGTATCATTAGCCAGGGAGGTGAAAGGGATGCACTCAGGGATCAAATCTGGACTGTTCGGCCCACCATAAGTTAAGATCTTCAGGAAGCATTTGACCAACCAAAGTGTGTCAAGATTGAATCAACCAAAATAATGAGAGTGTCAGGAAAGCATATTAATTGAGGAGGAGTTCAAGAAACTTTTCTTCATCCTGGGTCTCAACAAAATTCCTAGCAGGAAATGGAATCCAGCTCAGATGGTTCAAGGGCTTTAGCCAAGTGGCTGCTTACAGAGGTGTGGACCGAGTTAAGATTCATGGAGGAGGGGTTATTGGACAGCAACTATAGTCACAAGAAGAACAGCCCTAAAAACAAAAATGTAGCAACCCTATAAGCAAAAAAGAAACCACTAACCTCTCTTTTCTTCTGACTCCTAAGTTGCTCTGGATCCTTCCCATTGATCAAATACAAATGGGAAACAACTAGTAAGAAACTCCTGCATTGCACTCTGTAGGGTTTAGCTTCCGAGGATCCATGCTAGGGCTCATCAGGCAGCCACTGGATCTTGGACAGTGTGGGAGAAGGATAGACCAATAGAGAAAACTCAGCACACCCTGGAAAATAATAGATGTTAAATACTTACAGGGCTGAGTTATGAAACAACAATTATACAATGTTAATGATCATATTGGATCACTGGACTAAAGCACATTCCAGTGGTCCAACTTGTGTGACAAGGAAAGTTTTGCTGCATAAATTAGTGAGCTACCTGTTCCTGTGGAGTTTGATCAACAGTTGATTATCTGTTGCGGGGGAGGGAGAGGTCTACAGATGGAATTTCTGCTTATGGGTTGTCAGTTCCGAAGACACTGATATTCATGAGCCTTCACTATTTCTGTCTTTCTCCCCAAATCATAGTGGTATTTCACTAAATATTACAATCTATTTGTTATCCTTTTGTCCCCACTTGACTACTTTGGTACACATTTTTGATGGTTGAAATCAGCAGGAATTGATGTCATGTTGAACCTTTGCTAAATAGTAGATTACAATAAATCATTGCTCAAAGGTGAATTATTCACTTTCTGGATTATTCATGATGTTTGGCTGCCTTCTTCCATTGTTTAGCATACTCAATACGCCATTTTTAAAAACCTTTTCATCTTCCCAAGGAAACTCCACTTACTGTATCCACTGTTTCATCATGTTTGTCAGATAAGCAAATCTGACTTCTTGTTTCTCTCTCCAGAAAATGCTTTAATCCAATATAATATCAGAAGAAAACAACCAAAATGTCCATGTGGTTTTGTAGCAGAGGTGTAAGAATCAAGAAAGAGACAGACATTGGCTTCCCTTCCAGATCTGCTACTAATTAACTTTCTTATTCAAGTCGTTTTAGTTCTCCAGGACTCCATTTATCACCTATTGAATGAGATTAAATTTGCTGATCTAGAAGGAGAAAGGTTTAAGTATAGGATTCCAATTCTATTTTAGAATCCCAGATTTTATAGGGAGTTGTCTTTTCTGTTCCCCAATTTCATCATGTTTGACCCCTCTCGATTCAGGATTTGCTAAAATAAGACAATAAAATATCCTTCAGTTTATTGTTCTCGTATTATTCATGCTAACCTAACCCTCAGTTCACAGAGCGGATAAAAGAAATTTCCTTTTTACCTCCATAAACTCAATCCATTATCGAAAATTATCACTGAAAATTTATTTTTGATTTGTAATCGTTTGCCTTCTGAGCACAACGAAATTTATCAGGGCAACATATTGGTCACAGTACAGTATCAAAAGTGTAGTGACTCTCTTCTCTCTCCCCTCCCCTCAACTCCAAGGAGGGTTTGGCTAACCTGTAAAATACATCCTTAGTTTTTGAATCTGTACCATTACTACCTCCTTTCTTCCAAAACCTTCACGGAAAATATATTTAGATTTTCACAAAGCACTTAGTAACTTCTTTTGTCATATTGGAGGTTGCTCATTTCATCATGTCTGTCTTTGACACCCAATGATATAATGAGAACAAAGCAATAAAGAAAGGCTCAAATAAGCTGTGGAGGGGAAATATTGCAGATTAGGAAGCATCACACTATGGTCACTCTATTTTGAGATCAGAATTAATTCAAGAAGTTTGAGCTAAGGAAGCACATCGCCTCTTCTGACTTCCCCCAAATCCTGGGGGCTCTACCCGGGGTGGCAGTCTGCCTAGCATGCTAATTTATTCCTCTTTTCAATCCAGCTCTATTAAACAGTACTGTGCACATTTAGAGTTCTTGATGGCTATCAGTGAATTAATCTAATAAATCACACCTGTGAGGTTTAATTAATGTTGATAAAATTCCTCAGGATCTCAGGATGAAAGGAGATAAATGTTCAAGTTGGAAAGTGTAACTATTATTATTGTGACTTTTTTTTTCATTGAACCCAGTCCTCAGTTATAAGGTATTGATGGTCGTGAGACTCTGAGGTTCATTAATTTCAGCTGACTCTTAGGAGGACTTTTCAAGAGTTTGTAAATGATCCTGGGAACACCTCATTTCAATTTCTGTACAGTACATTATCTTTACTCATTAAAAAATTATCACAGTGATGGATTCTGCTTAATTTAAATTGACTTCTTTGTGGAGGGAAAAAGGCAATTAAAGTTAAGAATATTTAAAAGGATTCCAAGTGGGGAAAACTATTTCAGTGGGAAAATAAAATGGCACCTTGACATTCACATAGTGTGATTCTTGTTTTCTAGCTAGAGAAAACACATTTTCTCTGAAGGTTCTCTCTGAAACCTTTTAGGACAAATTGGTGAACTTGAGCTGTATGGAAAAGGTGTTTTACCAACCATTTGCAAATAAGCAGAATGAATACTCCCTTCTTAAAGGAAGAAATCAACAGATAATGTCTAAAATTGATAAATTAAGCAAAAATAGGGGGTTATTTAGAGAGATGAAAATATCTCTAAGTTAAGAAATAGGGTGACTAATGAATGATCTCAGTTTGTTCAGGATTGTCCTTGTTTTACAACCAAAAATGCTCAGTCTGTGAAACCACTAAGTTCTGGGCAAACAGGGACAGTTGGTCACCTTAGAAACAGATACAAGTTTAACAGTGCTTCCTCAAAGCAGTAAACCAAGAGGCAGGAAAAAAGACTAAAGCTTTTATTTATAAGCCCTTTGGTACTCTTTGAGTTTTAAGTCATCTACGTGTATGTCTTCGATTAAAAAATTTAAACTTAAATATAATGCTATTTTAGTAGAGAAGAGAAGGTACCTGTATGATCTACACAGATAAAGGAGAAGCCACCACATTCCAGACAGTCTTTTCTTTCCACCTTCCGTCCTTTCTGCCTTCTGTTTCCTTCCTTCTTTTCTTTCTTTCTTTGTTCTTCTTTCTTTCTTTGTTTTTTATTTTTTTAACTTTTTATTTATTTTTGAGAGACAGAATGCGAGCAGGGGAGGGCAGAGAGAAAGGGAGACACAGAATCAGAAGCAGGCTCCAGGCTCTGAGCTGTCAGCACAGAGCCCAATGCAGGGCTCGAACCCACAAACCCCCAGATCATGACCTGAGGCGAAGTCAGATGCTTAACTGACTGAGCCACTCAGGTGTCCTGTCCCACCTTCCTTGCTCTTCTTAAGCTTCATGTTACTTCTTTTCTAGACATTGATTGTTTTCAACTTCAATTAATGAGGTTTTGGGTTCTTCCTGTCCACTCAATACTTTGCCACTTAAGCCAGATTCCTAATGCTTTCAAATGTTTTCCAGAAGGTAGAAGTCTTAGCATTGCTTATGTGATTCAGACTATGTTTGCCAGATAAAATATAGGGTGCCCAGTTAAATTTTAATTTCAGAAAAAGAATAATTACTTAGTGTGACTATAGGTTCCAAACATTGTCCTAAATATTGCATGGGATACAGTGATCTAAAAAAAGCATTTATTTACCTGAAGTAAATTTATTTTCTAGATCTGGCAACCTTAATTTAGGCATTTTTTTTTTCTCGTCAAATTATATGCAGTGTAGGGAAAGGATGTGAGACTAGAATTGAGAAGGGCCAGTGTGCTATCTGGGCTTATTTAACTGACCTTTAGTTTTCACTTTGCAAAATGAAGGTATAGCTCCAGATATTTACTCATCTCTAACTCTGAAATTCATAAATTAAATTCATCTTGTTTGAGAATGTCCTTGACATAACCAAAAACGTGTCATGAGCCACAGTTTAGAGCTGTTGATCTTACTTTATCCTGTGGTTGAGAAATTGGACCTGTGTCCACCCTTGTGTCCTGTCTGGCCAAACCCTTTGAGGTAACGGAGAGATTCCTGGGAGGCTAAAAGCACAGGTTACATTTTATGGCTGTTCTGGAATTTGGCAGCAAAAGCATCTGAACTAGACTTAGGAAGTCAGGAGTATTTCCCATAGTGTCTGCATGAGGCGGAAAGACAAATCAAGCATTACACGGCAGCTACAGCCATGAGGTATGCTAAATTTGTCATGTTTACTTCCAGAAACATGCACCCAGCTTCCATGGCCCAACACAGGATTCACCTAGTATGACTGGCTTTGGGAATTTCACATTTTAATAGACTGAGCAGTTTCCGTGCATGCATGGAACACCACCACTTCAGATTTATAGCTGGGGGTCAGGAGCATGCCGTGGAAAGTTCACAAGCTTTGAAGTCAGTTAGGCTGGGGTGAAAATTCTAGTTCCATTCCCTACCACAGTGTGACCTTCAACAAGTCATTTCTTCATACAGTGTAAAGCATGGAATGGCTGAAGTATAATGAGTGCTTACCATGTTCCCCAGCTACATGTTCTATTTACTCACTTCGGTAAACCCTCACAGAGCCTCTAAAATGTAGGTGATATTATCAAGTATAATTACATCATAATTCGATCACATCATTTGATATTTTCTGTCATAAAGGAGGAAACTAACACTTAAGAGAGGTACAAAATATGGCCAAGGTCACATGAAATATAGGGGTGAAGCCAGGACTTGAAATCAAGTCTATGTGTCCAAAACTCCTGTTCTTTCCATTACATTGTCCTGACATCTATAAATTTTCTCTTTCCCAGTGGCTTTTCTGTGTCTAAACACACATCTTTCCCAAGGTTATAGTGAGAACTATAGGATGTCATACAAATAAAGCAGAGAGCACAGTGCCGGGCACATACTGGTACTCATTAAATTGTCATTTTCCCACTCTCTTTATGTGACAATGATTAGTAATTATAGTCAATGCTACCCAAAACGAACTAGTACATACGATTCAAAATATTTTCTTTTTTCCCCAAAATCAAATGATCTGACAATTTGAAAGCACTCAAACCTAGGGAACAAATATATCACAAGCTTGAGACGTCCTTCCAACACCTTAAAATGTCATCACTTTAGACAAGGGGTGGCCAGACCGTGGCTTATGAACCAAACCTAGCCAGCCATTTGTTTTTGTAGATAAACTTTTATTGAAACAAAGCCTGGCTTGTTCATTTGTCATTGTCTGTGGTTGCTTTCTTGCTACAACAGAGTAGTTATGACGAAGATCATGTGACTCACAAAGGCTAAAATATTTCCTATCTGGTGCTTTACAGGAAAAATTGCCGGTCCTGTTATAGACCATACCAATTTGGCAACCGTAATCATTGGAAAACTTGGGAAGAAATTGGGCTTCAGCGTCAGTCAGAGAAGTATTGCAGAGTTAGGTCAGAGATCTGAGAAACTGGAAAGCAAGCATTGCCATGAATGAAGCCTATATATACAAACAGACTAATTTCCACAAGCATGCAAATGTGGTTGCAATAGATAACACAAAACTTTATTGAAAACTTTATTAAATTCATAGGAGCCTTGGGTCATTCAACAACAGATAATAAATATAATTGCTGCTATAAAAGAGTCCTCAGAAATTACTTTTGGAAAGGGAGGCCTAATGATATAACAATGCATTTTAGCTATCCTAAGAAGTAAATGTACCGAATTCTTCAAACAGTATTGAGCAGGCCCCTTGTACTACAACAATGACCAAAGGTGCCAGTTATGAGTGAATCTTAGTCATTTGCTTAAAAACAAAAAAGAAGCAAGATCCACAGGGAGTCCCCCCCGCCTTTGCCATTAAATACATTGTTAGAGATATCCTCAAAGTCAGTGAAATGGAGTAGCTGTTTTAGTATTATTCTTGCTGTTGAATAATGATGAATTCAACCATTTAAATAATTCAGACTGATCATCACCCCTTAAGTAGAAATGAATAGGTTATACCTCTTATAGAACATTGTATATTTTATTATTGTTCTTGTTGTTCATTGCATTTACCCTTGTGGTAAGTTAAGATCCTTTTTGCTGTCAGTGACAGAAGAACCAACTCAAAATGGATTTCAGTGAAAAGAATTAATTGGCTCATGGAACTAAAAGGCCCACAGGTACAGTTGCCTTCAGGTGTGGCTTGATTCAGAGCCCAAGCAATGACAGTAGCATCCAGCTCATTGGCTTTGCTTCCTGTGGACTGGTTCCATTTCAGGCTTTGTGAATATCAGTCTTGCCCCTCTGAGCTTTAAGGTGGCAGAGATCCAGGCTTCACATCCATACTCTACTAATTACAATGGTAGAGAATGAAATTTTTCTTTCCCCCAAAACTCTTCAGAAACTAGCCAACTTCTCCTCACACTGACTCTAATCCCCAACTGATCCAAGGGAAGAGATAGAATGACTGGTTTAAGGCATTCCAGATGTATTTTTAGAGCCGGACTGGTGTCAACACCATCCAAACCACGTTGGCTGGAAGCAGAGGAGAGGGATGTACCCAAAGGAATCAGAGTACTACTGCTGAAAGCATGGGGGTGAGAGGAACAACTTCTATGATGATGAGGTAGGAAATCTATGTTCTCTACAACTCTGAGGCAGACTTTGTCCTCCTTGAATTATTTTAAGCTTTGAATTACACAGAAGAAGAAGAGCTTCGTAGTCAAAAGTATGCATTCTGAAATCAGGCCCCTGGGTTCAAATCCCAGCTCATTTATTAACAATGTCACCTAGAACAGAGTATTCAATCTCTCTGTGCTTAGCTTCCACTTGTGTAAAATGAAGATAAAAATACCTCTTCACAGGGTTACTATGAGGACTAAACCAGTCAATATTTATAAAGCATCTTGAATAGTGACACAAAGTAAGCATTGCATATGTATTTTACTATGACCAGATTTAGGTTGTCTATTGAAATGATAAGTCAAATATGGCCAGTGCTGCAGAAATGTTTAGGTGTTTCTTGCCTGGCTATCTGTAACTAGTTCATTTTCAATTGCAGTAAGGGAACAAAATAGGACTGCTGCCCCCTATGGGGCAGCTTTTGTATGAATCAGGAGGAACTAAGTTAAGCTACAATAACAAGCAATCCCCAAATCCTCTACGTCTTTGAACAGCAAATGATTATACTTTATGTCCACTACAGGTCACGTAGGGCTTCACTCTACGTTCTTGTTATTCTTACTTTGAGATCTGAGATGGCAGAGCAGTCACAATCTGGAGCACTCTTGGTCTCCATGGCAGAGGGAAAGATAATATGCCAGAGCTGTAGATTCTTAAAGTTTCTTCCCTCAAGTTAATTCAATGGATTGACATTCCACTGGGGAAAGTAAGTTGCATGACCATAAGTAGTTGGGACAGTGTGATCCTATCATGAGCCGGAAGCAGACAGAATCTCTGCAGGCAAACCTAATGACTGCCATATTATCTGTTGATATTTGTGCTTATAAGTGCCACGTCCTCAGGTGACTTACAAACTTCTTGAGATATTTAGTTCTTGTGGATCCTCTCATCATATCTAGTCCTCAGAACAGTAGGACTTTAATCAATACTGTCTGACAGTGAGCTACCATATTCTGAATCCATGACCCATTTGGATTGTTTTCTTAGAGAAGGGAATGAGAAAATAGAAATTCAGGTGAAACAGGACCATGTTTAAAAAAAAACTTATTAATTGGGTAATCTCAGTTTTTTCATCTGTACAATGGGAATAATCATTCCTACATATGAAGCCTTTGTAAGGATTAAATCAGATAATGAGGAAAAACTTCTCAGTTTAGTTTCTGATGCATAGTAAAATCCTCAACATATGATGGCTGGTTTAAACTTGGGAAACATACCAGTTTATACTATTTTCCTGTTGTGATTGACAATGGAAACAAAGATCGCGATTATTTCCATACCCATCGTCCACTGCCAGTGATGTGATCCTTGTGAATGAGGATGGAGAGATTTCCTCCTTTCAGGTATCTGGCTGGGAAGTGCAGATAGTCTAGAGGAATGGTATTTGTCGAGGTGAGACCGCTGACCACAAGCCACAGGAAATAGTTCAAGTGCCAGGATTAGTTCCATGGATGTGTGACCTGTGCAATCACGAAGAGCCCCAAGCTCAGTTTGTGAACAAGGAGCGCCCATTTTTATTTTGCAACGAGCCCTACAAATTATGTAGCCAGACCTGTTCAATGCAAATGGTTCCACAGAGCCTCTAGTTTCTTCTAAACTCCTCTCTCACTTCCCTGAAGGGAGGTAGTACAGGTGACAGCAGAGATGCCAGAGCCCCAGGCTCAAAGAGCACCTAAAAGCTGAAAGGAGCCAATAGTCATTTGCCCACATGAAGATCAGGGTCTTTCCTAGAGTCTTGTGGTCTTGACAGGTGGGAGGGATTGACTGCTCTCAGGCACTATGTATTGCTATTGGGATTTCTCCAGCTTGGCCCACCTGGGAAAGGTGATCCAGCATTGGAGAAATGGGCAGTGTCTGTCTGGCAGGAAGGGGCGGGGGTAGGTTGATACGTTACATAGTACAAAGTTATAAGATTTGAGACGTAAAGCAGTTCGTTTTTGGTATAAATTGCTCATCGGGGAGTGAAATTGAGAGATAAGTATCTTCCTCCCACCTAGGAAAACTTACCAGGCCTGCCAGAAGCAGCAAGAATCTTCAGGGGCTTCAGTAAGTATCTGGGTGAGATGAGAGGCCAAATGTCTGGGCCAACCCACGGGGCAACTGAGATCACACCCTTCCCTGCAGCTCCCAGGCTGGCTGTCTCACGTGACACATCAGACAAACCACCAAAACATTCCTGGTATTCTAGGGCTTGTCATAGACTGGGAACCTTAGGGACAAAAGAAAGACATTTTTGAGGTTTTTATCCTTATAAAACATGTGAAACATTCAGAAACATGCAGAAAATAATATAGAAGACACAACCATGTACCCATAATCCTGATTTAACACATTCTGACATATTTGTCAGACATATTTAGATCTTTTTAAAAAAAAACTTTTTAATATTTATTTTTGAGGGAGAGAGAGACAGAGCATGAGTAGAGGAGGGGCAGAGAGAGAGGGAGACACAGAATCCAAAGCAGACTCCAGGTACTGAGCAGTCAGCACAGAGCCTGACCAGGGGCTTGAACCCACGAACCGTGAGATCATGACCCGAGCTGAACCGGGTCATGCTTAACCGACTGAGCCACCCAGGGGCTCCTAGATCTTTTGTTTGTTTGTTTGTTTTTTTAAAGAGAAATAAAATATTTCAAATCAGCCCTTCTTGTGGCTATCAACTATCTCTTTTCCTTTCTTCTCCCCCTAGATAAAGTGGTGCTGTGGCTCCTATCTTTACTACAAATGCAGATGTTCATAAAAAGTATGTAGTAATATTGTCTAGGTTTGTAAATGTACATCAATGGCATGATTCAGTGTATATCTTTTGGTTAGTGGATATTTTTATATATGTTTGCGATATATCCATGATGATAGATAAAGATCTAGTGCATTCATTTTAAGTGATGAATAGCATTTCACTGAATGAATGAATAGACTATAATTTATTTATTCCCTGCCATATGGGAGATAATGGGCATCCTTGTCTTGTTCCTCATTTTAAAGAGAATATTTCTAAAGTTTCAGCATTAAACATGATGTTTGCTGAAGGTTCTTGATACGGGCTCTTTGTCATGTTAAAGAAATTTCTAATGTTTCTAGTTCAATAAGAGTTTCTTTTTATTTTACCAAAGGCTTCAGTCTGCACTAATGAGACAGCCATATGAATCTTTTCATTGAATCTGTTAATATAATGCATTCTTTGCTAGATATTTAAGGCAGATTACAAGTAGATGCAATACTCCTTCTTTCCCTGTGTTCTTGCTAACAGAATCCTGGTTTGGTTCAGGGCACAAATGGTGGAAGCTAATAATGATTATATTCATCACTATTTTTGCATTTTCCACTTCAGCTAGACATGGCGTTCTGGCCAGTCTGGCTGAAGACCTGTGAGTGCAATTCTGCCAGGAGGACTGCAGGGAAAAGAAAAGAAGAAAATGTGGCAGACAGATCCCTTCACCTTACCTCCTTCTTCCTTTCTTGAACCTGGGTCCGAAGCTGGAACAGGCAGCAGCCTTTATAGAACCATGAAAAAAAAAAATGGCTAAAGAATCACAGATCATCAGGCTGCATATTGATGAGCCATTGAGCCAATAATAACAACTGTCTTCCTCCAGATTTCTCGTTAGATGAGTAAAACAAATGCCTATTTGTTCGAGTCATTCTAGACCAGTTTCTTACTCTTTGACCCTGAATGTGGTTCTGACAAATCTGTAGTGGCAACCATCTTCGTATTCTGAAAATAGACCCTACTAAGTCATTGTGTATTTCAAATGCAACATTGTACTTATTCCACTAATGTATTTTTTAAGTTTTTGCCATCTGTGTTCATTGATGACCCAGCTGTATAATTTTTGCACTAAATACTACTTGTGTCCAGTTTTGATAGACCTGTAACAGTGGGTGGGTAGCTTTCCTTCATTCTAATCTTTGGAATAATTCATGTAAGATGATGCTTATAATATTTAAGGCACCTATCTGGGTCTGATCCTCTTTTATTGGTGAATAAAGTTCTCATTAATTTGGTTTCTTCAATGACTGTATGTACATCACAATAATCTCTTCCTCTTGATTTAATTTTTCTTATTCATGTTTTTTTCTGCTAAATTATCACTCTAATATTTCAGTATCACTAGAATAAAGTTTCTCATGATATTTTCTTATGGCTTAGCCATCTTCAGTGTGTCAAAAATTATCTTTTTTTCACTCCTAATATTGTTTGTCTACATTCTGTTTCTTTTTCCCATGCTAAATCCTGTCAGTTTATATATCTCCTGGTCTTTACAAAGACTCAGCTTTTGACTTTCTATTTTCTGTTTTCTGTGCGATTTCTTGCACTATTTCCTTCCATTTGATTCCAGCATACACTGTTCTTTCCTTCTAATTTATTGAGCTAAGTTTTTCATTTCCAATCTTTCTAGTTTAAAAATTTACGTATTTAAGGTTAGTCTTCCCTTTAAGTATTTCTCTAGTTGCATGCTGACAGTTTAGATACACAAAGATTTCACTATCATTTATTTCCACATATTTCATGAACTCTGTGATTTCTGAATTAATGCATGAATTATTGAAGTTTCCAAACATTTTGGTTTCTTCCTTCTTTTTATAATTGATTTGTGATTTTATTTTATTTTGTTTATTTATTTTGAGAGAGAGAAAGAGAGAGAGAGAGAGCTGGGGAGGAGTAGAGAGAGGGAGAGAGAGAATCCCAAGTAGGTTCCATGCTACCAGTGCAGAGCCTGATGCAGGGCTTGATCATAGGACCATGAGATCATGACCTGAGCTGAAATCAAGATTTGGACACTTAACCAATTAAGCCACCCAGGCATCCCTGTTTTGTGATTTTAATTTATCATAGAATGTGGTCTATAGGATGGCAATTCATCGATATCTGTTGAGATTCCTTTGCTAAAGATGACTGATCAATTTTTGTATGTGTGAACAGCCTTGGGAAGAGTATATAATCTTTGCTAGTTGAGTACAGGATCCTTATATGCCCGTTAGATCAAAGTTAGTGATTATTTTGTTTCAATTTTCTATATCTTTAATTGATCTTTGTTTATTTCATTTATCAATTTCTAGAGATATAATTTGGAAATCTATTATAATAGTGTATTTGTATATTTTTTCTTTTGAAACTATATTTTTGGAGGACTCAGAAACAAGCAAACTGTTGCTAGTTCCCTATGTATCCTTTTGCAAATATTCTATGAGCATTTTATTTCAATGGAAATATATTTATATATTTTTTGTTAATTTATTTGTGGGGTTTTTTTCAGAAGTGCTAATTCTCTTGTTTGTTTCATTTCCTGGTTCTGCTTTATAATACTTTTATTTCATCTTTGTTTTTTCATTGTGAGTTCATCTTTTGAGATGATTGTTGTTGCTTGGTTTTTATAAACAGGAGTCTGTGACTCTTGCCTTGTGAAAATGTCCCTAAAAAGGTTTTATAATCACTTCTGACAGAGCCCTAGTGGTCAGAACATTCAAGGCTTTTTAAATATTTTAATTTCCATCTCAGTTTTCCTTGCAACCTACCAGGGTGACATGCAGAACTGGGGTTCACATCTCACCAGTAACTTTTTTTTTCCTCTCACCCAAGTAAGCCTCCATGATCTAGAAATCTACATTCTTAATCTCCTCGATAGAGTTACTCTAGTCTGTTTTTCCTAACTGGAAGATGCATCAAAGCTCCAGGAATCATTGAGGAAACTCAATTCCAGCTTCCCTACCCTATGTCTCCAATATCCCCTGGAGCTTCTGAATCCCAGTCTTCAGCCTTCAGGAATATCTGGGTCCAAGGCTTCTGTCAGTTGCTGTTCCATCAAAAAACATCACTGGCTTTTATTTATTTGTTTCTGGCACCTGGGGATTTCTCCTTCTTTAAGATAAGTCATGGGTTATATTTAATTCATCACTTGTAAGTATTTTTAATAGGAAAAGGATTCTTTGTGCCGGTATGCTCAGTCTACCATGTTTTTTTGAAGTCCAGAGTTGTGCAATTTGAATATTAAAATAAGTCAATCACATTATGAGGGTAATCATATCTTTAAACCTATGACTATTTTTAATGTGAGCAAGGTGTCGACTGAGCTAAAATGAAGCTTCTCCTGGACAGGTGGCAGTGAGTAAAGGATGTGAATCTCACTGGCAACCTCAGATGTGAAGAATTATTACATTCACTTTCAAAAATTATGCTTGGGGCGCCTGGGTGGTTCAGTAGGTTAAGTGTCTGCCCTCAGCTCAGGTCATGATCTCACAGTTTGCGAGTTTGAGCCCCACATGGGGCTCTGTGCTGACAGCTCAGAGCCTGGAGCCTGCTTTGGATTCCGTCTCTCCCTTTCTCTCTGCCCTTCTCCTACTCATGCTCTGTCTCTCAAAAATAAATAAACGTTAAAAGTATTTTTTTTAATTATGCTTTTTTTCATTCTCAAAGATTTAACTTCTGTCCTATGGCTTTTCTTCCTCCCTTTCCTGCCTAGTTCTTCAGCCACCCACCCACTCCTCTCTCTAAACCCCAAAGTTGGGTTGGTCCATAGTTCTACAATGACATGTAGTGCCAAGAATTTAGGAGAAGTGTGCTACCATGCTAATAGGTCATATACCCACACAAATTACCAGTGAGATGTCCATTGCACTGGGCAGCATAATTCTTCAGGTCTGGCAATTCTATGATTTTATTTCCTCCCCTCTACCTTCCAGGAAGGCTACCTATGGTTCCCTCCACTTATGCCACCACAGTCACAGCCTCTATGACAATGTGTTGCCCAGTAGGTGATACTGCTAGAAAGGGCACAATTTCTGATATTGAGTTCCACAACCTCTCAGAGGTTTTGCATCATCTCTATCTCTTTTAGGAGGCAAAGTGGAGTTCCAATTTACCCTTGAGTCTTCTAGACCTCCCTTAATCTTTCTTTTTCTCTTTCTCTCTGCCATCTTCTGTTCTCCTAACATGGGAAATGAGAGAGGCAAGAGTGCAGGATGGGGAGACTGTTGTGAGGTATCTCTTTTGAGAGTTAGAGAATTTCTCCCTCATATCCTCATATTTTGCCCATTTTTTTGGTTTGTTTCCAGGAATCTCTTCTGATCTCAGAGTCTTAGCCTTCTAGAAACAAAATCCAGGATAAAAACTGTTTGGTAGGCAATTTACCACATCCTTCTCCTGAAAGAATAAACAGAGTTGGTGATTTCCTGCTTGAAATGGGGATAGAGTGTAGAAAAAGAAAACATAAATAACATTTTGAACCAAGAACTCATCACAAATGACAGGATATATTTGTGACAATAAGGATCTCAGGATCTCCCTTAGAAATAGTTTATTCAATTGGCCTATGCATCACTGGCTATTTCCTACTAAAACCTTGTTGCTCTCAATTTCTGTCCCCTGATGTGGCTCATGGTCTTGCCCAAAAGCAAAGTCCTAGATCCTACTTAAATGGTAATTGAACTGGGTATAGAATTCTAGGTCGATAGTTATTTTTCCTTAGCACTTTGAATACATTATTCCATTGTCTCCTATGGGATTTACTCCTCAGAAAAATTTTCTGGCAAAATACAATTCTTCTTACCTCCTTGTGGTGTCTTTTCTGAATCATGTGGTCTCTTAAAAACCTCTAAATGCAAAGATCCTTGAATCTATGATTGACAAAATTATTTTTTTGACAGATACACAGAACTTAACCATTTAAAGTGCTGACTGATGACTTTATAATTGGGAAACAATAATATTGTCATGGTTCAAGGCATTTTAGAGACTCTTCTTTCAGTATCTGGTGCCTGTATCTAATTCTTTAAAAAATAGCATCAGTGCCAAATCTTGGTCCTTTTAGGAGTTTTGCAAGTTTCAGTCTGCAAAAACTCTTATCAACAAGATAGATGGTCAAGATGTGTTCAAAGATGGCTATAAAGCACTGAAATATTACTTTGTGAGTTTAATAAAAAGCCTCCAAAGGTAGGACTCAAAGACAATTTCTAAAATTATTCTAGGGGCTTCTGGGTGGCTCAGTCAGTTAAGCATCTGACTCTTGATTTTGGCTCAGGCCATGATCTCACATTTAAGATCAAGCCCTAATGTGGGGGCTTGATCCACACTCAGCACAGAGCCTGTTTGGGATTCTCTCTCTCTCTGCCCCTCTCCCACTCACACACTTGCATGCTTTCTCTCACAAAATAAATAAATAGACATATAAATAAATAAGTAAATAAAATTATTCTAAATAATGCCATAAATTTTTGAGGAGATTTACTAACTCTCATTTGGCAGGCAGGGCATTTGTTAGACAAGCATCATCCTTGTCGTAGCAGGATTTGAAAATATCAGCTTTTAGAGTCAGATAGGAATAACTTTGTACTACAATTTTACTATTTACCCAGATGTATGACCTTGGGCACATCATTAAAGTTATCTTCAATTTACTTTCTCATATGGCAAAATGAAAATACTTGTTTTATAGAGTCTGTGCCTGCTACCTCTTAAAGTGTTAATTTTCAGAAATAAATATGGAATCTTTTTTTTTTTAATTTTTTTTCAACGTTTATTTATTTTTGGGACAGAGAGAGACAGAGCATGAACAGGGGAGGGGCAGAGAGAGAGGGAGACACAGAATCGGAAACAGGCTCCAGGCTCCGAGCCATCAGCCCAGAGCCTGACGTGGGGCTCGAACTCACGGACCGCGAGATCGTGACCTGGCTGAAGTCAGACGCCTAACCGACTGCGCCACCCAGGCGCCCCCTTGGAATCCTTATTTTTAAAAACATTCAGTTGTATGTGTTTCTGAACTCTAACATTGGCATCATTTATGCCCAAAGAGCACCAAAACTCATAATAATACATAATAATTTCTTCAATATTTAATATTGATTATCATTATACAAGCTAACAAGGCATCACCTTCATTAATTAATTTATCGCTTGGCCACTTTTTCTCTATGGCTCTCATGTGCCATATCCGTGGTACTACACTTCACAACTACTTATAACAATGTTTATATAATTCATTTTTCTAAATGTTTATTTTTGAGAGAGAGAGAGCATGAGTGGGGGAGAGGCAAGGCAAGAGGAGAACAAAGGATCCTAAGTGGGCTGTGTGCTCTCAGCAGCAAGCCTGATGCGTAATTCGAACTCATGGACTGTGAGATCATGACCTGAGCTGAAGTCAGATGCTCAACCGACTCTTAGGCACCCTTATGTAATTCATTTTTAATGCAGAAACAAAACAAACAAAACCCTAACAGTACAAAAGAAAATTGTGAAAATGATGAAATGTATACAGCTGAATGGATGAGACTCCCAAGGACATTAAATCAGAGTGCTCTGGGGGAAAGCATCATGAAATTGAACTTTAGAACAGTAAAAAAGTCATGGTGGCCCCCCTCTCAGCCCTCAACACTGTGCTAGCGACACACTATCCATGTCAGTCTTTGTAAATGCAATTGACATAAATAGCTGACATGCTAGAGAAAGGGTGTAATAAAATGAAATGGCTCAGAAGTTGAGTTATTATGATTCAAATAGGCTCACCTCTAGCTATACCTATATCTGAGATAAAGACTGTAGTTAGCATGTGCCTAGCACATTGAAAGTGTTCAAAAAATGGCAATTCGTGTTGCCTTATTGCCACAGTCCTACCATTACATCTTTTTCATTATTCCAATCCAACTTATGTATCTGACTCTATAAAAGATATAGCTCACCTCCTGTTTTCTCACCTTGTCACTTGCAACTGATTTCACGTTTAAATGGCTTTTATTCTGTTTTCCCAATGAATTTTAAATTTTATTTATATCTTCTTCACATTCCCATCTCCAGCCTTCCATTAAGTAAATATATTTTAGAAAGATGCAATTGGCTTGAGGCTTCATAAAGAATCAGGATGTCATTAAACAATTGCTTACATTTCCAAAAGAAGACAAATCAGTAAGAAGTTGAAAGACAATGTTTTATGAAACAAAAGTTTTCTAGTTAAAGAATTTTCTTTGATGTCTTGAATTTTTCTCTAGAGAAAAAGTAGTCAAAACTCATTATATTTATAACAGGTTTGTGGTTGTTGCTATATTCAAATTTTCTCCCCAAGTTGTATTTAGCATGATTTTCTCTTCTTTAAATGACCTTTGTCCCAAAACTCAGAGCCAGTGTATAATGAGCATGAGCCCCTGAGTCGGGTGGAAACTATGACAAAGCAGCATCAGAGATTTTAATGAGAAGAGAAAATACCAGGAAAAAAAATAATAGTAGAGTCCAATGTTCATTTAGATCAAATTAAGTATAAATATTTACTTTAGGAGCAGTGCAAGATCAAATCTTCATCTCCCTGGTACAAAAGGTACCCTTTAAACATGCCTGAGTCAAATCGCATGGAGATGTGAACAATAACTCTTTTTATTCTTCTACCTCACCAGTTCACCAAACAGAATAATGAATAAGCCACCAAGTGCGCCCAACAGTGCTTGCTTCATGGCTTTTACATACAGGCACCATTCTTCTTAAAAGCAACAAGTGCAGTCTGATTCAGTGGTAAATCACACGGTGATGATTTGGGCTGTGTGTGCTGGGTTATAACATGTGGGTTCTGCCACCAA
The DNA here is from genome assembly GCF_018350175.1 of Felis catus. Classification (NCBI taxonomy): domain Eukaryota; kingdom Metazoa; phylum Chordata; class Mammalia; order Carnivora; family Felidae; genus Felis; species Felis catus. The sequence goes on along the minus strand of NC_058377.1, from coordinate 85,016,289 downwards.
GCACACACCGGCTGGCGGTCTAGCAGCCCTGAGTGTCACCCCGTGAGCTAAATGCATGCAAGCATCACTGAGAAAACACCCTGTATCTGCGTTTTATTGTGGAACTCATCTGTAAGACTTACTCTCCAATCCTCCCTTTTGTGCTATTGTGAGCACACAGCCACTAGAGTCCTTCTGAAACAGCGTTCAAAAGGTAACATGTACCCCAGAGGCCGGGGACCTCAGGTACCAACCAGAGATTTAAATTAAATGTCACTGATGACAGTGATGAACATGAAAAAATTCAGACTCTTGTTAAAGGGACATTTCTTACCATGCCTGATCCCCAGCCTGATCACACCTATAAAAGACTTTTTTCAAACGTTGATCTTTAGTTTAAAATTAAGAAATAACCCCTCTATGTTCTTATGGCACCGGCTTAGCACATCTATGTTAAAAACTTCTGTAATAAGTAATGTTTTGAAAGCTGCTGATAATTTCTAAAAGGTCACAGAGCGATATACGCAAACAGATAAAAGTGATCATTTGGGTATTGGTATACATCAAAAAGGAAACTGTATACATTCAGTTATTTTTAAGAAGCAATTACTGTCTCAATTGAATTACCTGGTGATTAACAGAAAAATATTTTAGAGGGCAGATAAGGCAGTCCTGGTACCGATTGCATCAAGCAGATTGTTAGAGAGGTGGGAGATAAAAGTGAATATAGAGTTTCAACATCGTGACCCTAACCTTTGACAGTCAGATAAGAATGTCCACTCTAAAGGAAATTAAATACAGCAAAGCACGATTAGATCACAATGTGCAGAGAGAGAGAGATCTTATTTTTGTGTTTTCATGATGCAAGAATAAAAGCATTGTTTTATTTCTCTCTCAGATGATGCCTATTTCACCATGCGTGGAAATAAGGAATTAAAGTTGAGTCTCCTTTTATGTCTTATTAATTTCTTCCTTGGCATGTGAAAACAAATTAAGAGAGGTTTTTAAATAGTTTTCAATTTGCTTGCATAATTTTGTGAACTTGCATAGTTCACAAAACCCTTTCACCTGAGAGGCAAAACTGGCTCTTCATAAATAAGGAAAAATGTTCCAAGAGGTTGACTCATCCAAGATCAAATAGTCTATGTTCGAGTCAAGACACAGTCTTTTTCTTGTGGATGCGTAGCTGGGACGTTTTCTCCACTAGCTCACACTCTTTCCTCTCTTTCCATTTTTACGTTGATTCAGGTTGTGACCCTCTCACTGTGGAGCTCATCATGTCCTCTGTTGGCAAACAACTTTTATTGCAACAGATTCAGGGGGCTTTTAGCCAAGGTGACTGGTGTCAGTTTTGTTTAAGATTTACATCAAAGCAATAGTGAAAACTTCTCTTTCTTATGCCTATTTTTGTCTTGAGCAAGAACTTCCCCGATGTATATGATAATGTGTGATACACACGTGGGGTCCAAGGAGAAAAGCACGAAATGTGTTGTCATTTGTGAATATAGAAAAGCAATTTGAAATAAACTCTGATAGTCCTTTACAAAATGTAATAAAATTCTTATCTCCTACTATAATTTGTTTCAGGGCAATATTTTCATTGTACCGTGTTCCTGATGATCATAACAGCAAAAAAGACAGCAGGGGAAGAAACAGGATCTCTGAATTTCTCTTTGCTCTAATGGAAGTGTTGAGAAATCAGGATGTTGCTGTTTTGTGTTTTTTTGTTTGTTTGTTTTACTTTAACAGTGTGTTTAAATGAAAACCCAGCAAATAGACCATTTTTTATAGCGGAAATAATAACAATTTTTCCATCTGAGTTCATGATCCTACAAGTGCAAACACACGAAGTTTCACTTTTACATAACTATCACTCTGCAGAGGTAGGTACAAATGATGGAAACCCAGTCACATAACTGCAGAAGAGTTAAAGGCAACTTATTCCCATAGTTTCTTGACAAATAAATTCGTGTTCTTATGTAAACACCCAGGAGGCAAGGTTAGTTTGTAAGTTACAGAGAAGGAACTGCTTCCCCCCCCCAACTCCCCAGATTAAAAGGCATCTCTGCAGCTCCAAATTATATGGGGTTCCATCGGTAATTAAAAAATTGATAAGCAAAGAGTCCTGGCAGGGAAATCATGAAGAAAGTTTGGAACTCTTCAATTTGTTTGTCACAAAGCCTGAAGCAGGGATATCGTGGAAGTGGAAATCATCAATTATCATTATCATCATCATCCTCCTCCTCATCATCAGTAGTCTGTGTACAGAAGACTTGTTTTCTGCTTCAGGCATCGTGCTTTCAGAGGAGACATCCACGTGAATAGTATGACTGAATATTCATTTCATGTGTGAAGGTGATAAACTTAGTGAAGTGACCTGCCCAAGATCACACTGGTAATAAATGGTTTAGCTGTGGTTCCAACTCAGGCCAAGAAAGAGCTCAGAGGAAAACTCAGGCATTCTGGTTCCACCTCTAGTACTTTTCTCACTGTGATTTGGAGAATTCACAAGGCTTTCGTGCACTTTTAGTTTCCTCATTGGTAAAGTTACAAACAACTATTACTAAACTGTAACCAACAAACTCCTCAGGTGGAGAAGGGCCAAGAAGTGGGCTGGTAGTTCATTGCAAGTGATCTGTGCACTGTTGTAGGCTGGGTAAGTCATATGTTTTGCTTATACACATGCTTCTGTTTCACAGGTGTGCAGATTTATTTCTGTAATATTAAAAGAAACTTAAAAATTATTTCTGAATTCATAAAATTTTTGTCATGATGTATGTTCTCAAACAGCATACTGAAAGATTTATTACTATCAAATCAGGATTCCCGAAAATGTTTTTTACGTAAAATTGGGCTTTCGCTTCTTCAAAGGTAAAATATCATAAGTTAGGATGATATCCCCAAACTCTCCTACTTGTGAATTTCGATGACTGTAAGGAACAATTTAAATGACTTTACTATTAATTTTTTTAAACTTTCAGGGGAAATGCATTTCGATTACTTTTTCCTATTCATATATACAGTTTTTGTATTTTTTTTTTTTTTGTGAGGGCAGTGAATGCCCCAGCGCTTTGTGGAGACAGTCACTAAAAAGCAGAAACTGGTAGATTTAGCAATGTCTGCTTCTTTGAACCCTCAGTGATGTTTTTGGCATAAATTGGCCATTTCCTATAGTATTGGTGATCATTTTGGCAACGCTTAGGGGCTCTTAGATCTTGTCTAGGTAAGATGCTTTTTAAAAAAATGATAGTTGAAGCAGAAAACAGCCATGGGGGCATGTCATTAGATGAGATTCCTCTCATCCTGCCTACTGAGAATGGTTTGTTGATTTTGAGCTACTTCAAATGGCTCGGGGCTGCACCTCTAGCCCCAATGATTGTAGAAATAACTGCTAATGGAAGGTTGCCCACGGAGGCAACCTGAATGATGGCAGCTCCAATCACATTTGCGGCTTTGCTTGGGACTAACTTGCACGATTCTCCTTTTGTTCACATGATACAAAGCATGCTAACTCTAACCAGGCATCTGACCTCCATTATCACCACTAAAGAAGCCTACTTGCCTGCGCACATCTGGGGGAGGTAGTAAACTGTGACAAACTTTCTGAAGGGCAAGCTGGTCATGTGGGTGAAACTTTGGCAGTTTCCCTTGTAAAAATTTGTCACGAGAAAAATCATCATGAATGTGCAAAATTTTTACAAATAAAAATGGTTCCCATAGAACTTTGTTTATCTATGTTTATCATAGAGTTGATTAAACTATAGTTACAACCTGACAAGAATACTATACAGCCATTAAAATGTTTTTAAAACAAATTTAATGGCAATGAAAGATAACAAGTTAAGAAAGGGGACTAGGTGATAGATGATAGATAGATAGATAGATAGATAGATGAAAGATAGATATAATGGGTTACAGATATAGATATTGTACGATATTAATGACATTTTAAATTTGTTTCAAAATATATTAACGATTTTCTTTGTTTTGATTTTCCTAAGTGTAAAACCTTTCATGGCATTTGGAAGTACAGCTTAGTGTATATAACTGACTTTTTTTTTTCCCCGGAAACACATCGTGCTGGTACCCCTCTGGGCCTTTGCAGTCAGTCTATCTCACTAGGAAATTTTTCTCCCAGATTTTCTCAAGGCTGGCTCAAGAAGTTTGCTCCAATCCTCTACTCATCCACCAGAAATTGCTGCACAGTCCCAGCCATATCATCCCTGTTTTCTTTTCTTCACAGCCCTTATTACCATCTGAAGTTACTTTCCTCAGCTTTTCTATATCCTTGATTATTGTTCATCTCTTCTCAAAAGAATTTAATATCTATGAGAATTGTGCACTTTTTGATCCTATTTCCTGCTATGGTCCCTTAATACCATGATAGATGCATAATTGGTGCTCAGTAACTATTTGTCAAACAAATAATTTAGTAAATGTGTGAATCACATTTCTCTTTTCTGGTGAGCTCTGGGGCTCTTTGATTCTAATTTAGGAAGAAAGCATGGTATCCCAATATTCATCCGAAACAATTCTATCTACCCATAACTGTCATATATCCTTCCCTGACTTCTGTTACTCACTTGAGAAACATTGAGTATTTACCAAGTGCCAGAGATAGTGTTAAGAGCAAATGCAAATGTAAAATAAGAATCCAATTGGTTGTTTTGATCTCAGGAGGCCCATGGTTAATGGGACATACAGAACTATAACATATGACAGGATAGATAATTGGCATATGGGGGGGGGGGGTAAGAACAAAGAGAGAGTATGCAGGATGCTATGTGAATGAAGTAGGGGGGTGTGGAAACACCTTGTTGATGTGGACGGCTTCATGGATGTGAGCTGGAAGGACATTCCAGGTAGAGGGAGTGGAATGTGTTTTGTAGGCATGCAATGTTCCTAGAATGATGAACAGCTCGGAATGAGTAAATGTAGATGAAGACCTGAAGCTGGCCATTTAAGCAAAAGATTGATTGAGACTGGCCTTACACTGTGCCAAGGAGTGTGAATTTTTTCCTATAAGCAATAGGGAATGACAAAGAATTCTGAGTTTGAAGATCCCCTTCTGGATAAAGCTCATATTTAAAATTAACTGGATTTTCAATTACTTGAGAACAAATATTCTGAATTCAGTAGGCATCATCCTTGATTCTTTTTCCTTACCTGCATCCCTATCCTCCATATCTAATGAGTAAGTCCTAGGATGGAGCACCAATCCATATCTCTAATCATCTATGTACTTCCTTTTGTCTTCAGTCCCTCACCCTCAACCAACTTCTTAGATTTCTTCAAGTCTCCTAGTTGGTCTTCTTACTTCACTCTTGTCTCTCTTCACTCTTTTGTCCACATGGTGGCCAGTCATCTTTTAAAACAAAAAGCATGCCACTTCCTACTGCCTTTTGAATAAAATCCAGACTCCATCCATTGGTCAGTGAGCCCAGCATCATCTGGCCTCTGCTCATCTTTCCAGCCTGCTTGTGTGTCTGTCTCCTTTATTGAATAGGGAACAATCAAGATGAACCTTCTCTCTATTCCTCAAACACACCAAGCTCTTCTTCTCCTTAGGCCTTCACAAGGTGCTTCCTCTGCCTGAAATGTTTCTCCTACTTTTCACCTACTTCCTCATTCTGCAGGTATCAGTCTAAATTTTATCACATCCCCTGACAACTCTGTCAAAGTAGACTCTACCCTTCTGTGGTAGTCAGCCTCTTAAATAGCCCTAGATAATCCCTACCCCCTGGTATTCATGCCATTATGTAGTCCCCACATTAGTGTCCTAAGACTGTCGTAACAAATTACCAAAAACTGGGTGGCTTTAGAATAATAGAAATTTATGATCTCACAGTTCTGGAAGGTAGAAATGCAAAATCAAGGTGTTGGCAGGACCATGCTCCCTCTGAAGGCTCTAGAACAGAATTCTTCCTTGCCTCCTCTAGCTTCATGTGGTTGCCAGCAATATTTGATGCTCCTTGGATTGTAGATGCCTCCCTGAAATCTCTGCCTCTGTCTTCACATAGTCTTCTTTCCTGGTGTTTGTCTCCAAATAAGTTCCACCAGGTCCAGTACAACCTAATCTTAATTACTTCTACAAAGACCCTGCTTCCATACAAGGTCAATTCACAGGTACCAGAGTTTAGTAACTCCCACATATCTTTTGGGGGACCCAACCATCCCCTCCCACACTGCATAGGATCGATTTGTGCAGCTAGTGGAATACAGGGAAGTGACAGTATGTGATTTTTGAGCTTAGGTCATAAAATGCATTGCAGCCTATCCTTGCTCTGTCTTGGATTACTCCCTCTGGGCAAAGTCATCCACATGGAGAAGATACTCGAGCAGCCCTCTGGAGAGGTTCACAGGGGGAGGAACTGAGACTGCCTGCCAACAGCTGGCACCAGTTTGCTAGCCACATAAGTGAGCCCTCTAAGCAGCTGAAACATCAGTCCTAGTCAAGCCTTTAGATGATGGCAGCTTTAGCCAACATCTTAACTACAACCTCATAAGAAATCTTGAGCTAAAATCACCTCTAAGCAATTTCTGAGTCCCTGGCCTACAGAAACTTTGAGATAATAAATGTTTATTATTTAAAGCCACAAAGTTTGGATTAGTTTGTTACACAGCAAGAGATAACTAATACACTCCCTATTTTCTGTTCTGTGTCTGTGACAAAATAAATATTTAATAAATATTAGTTATTATTATTATTATTAATAAATTCCTCAGAAAAATACTTACATATTATTATCATAGGTATCATCTAAATCTATTTATAATTAACCCATCACTCACAGTTATATCCGCAAAATATGATCATGCCCAAAGGCCCCTAGAAAGAAAGAACATTTTTTTCTCGGTTAGTAAAGATCTATGATGTATTAAAAACAAACAAACCACTGATAACACACAAAAACATGAATGAATCACAGAAACATTATGCTGAGCGAAAGAAGTCAGACATAAAAGAACACATGCACTATGATTCTATTTATTTAAAACTCTAGAAAAAGACATATCTAATCTATAGTGACAGGAAGCAGATCAGTGCTCGCCTGGAGCCAGAGGTGAAAGGGTGGATTGACTGCAGAGACGCACTAGAGAACATTCTGAAGTGATAAAAATGTTCTGCATGTTGACGGGACCAGTCACATAGTTGTACACATGTTTCAAAACCCATCAGACTGTGTCCTTAAAATGCATGCTTTTTATTTTATGTAAATTCTGTCTCAATATAGTTAATGGAAAAATGTACAATTCTCTGAGCATTCATGAGCCAAGTGCTTTACGTAATTATCTCTAGTACAAGAGCAATAGCCTCATCGTTTGAAAATAGAAATTGAGTCTCAGAGAGGTTAAGTGACTTGTTCAAGGCCACACAATTGTGGGTCCATGATTTTGCTTGGTTCGGTATGCTTTTTTAGAGTTAAAAAGAATTTTATATGTCATCTAATCCAGTAATGGCAAACTCCAATATTTTGCAGGGCTCAGCAGTAAAAGTCTCTAGGATAGGGGCACCTGGGTGGCTCAGTAGGCTAAGTGTCCAACTCTTGATTTTGGTTCAGGTCATGATCTCAAGGTTCAGGAGATTGAGCCTTGCATCGGGCTCTGCACTGACAGCACAGCACAGAGCCTGCTTGGGATTCTCACTCTCCCTCCCTCTCTCTCTGCCCGCCCCCTGCTCATTCTCTCTCTCTCTCTCTCTCTCTCTCTCTCTCTTTCTCAAAATAAATAAAGAAACTTTATTTAAAAAGTCTATAGGATAAAGTTGAGGACAAAACAACAGAGAGAGGTTGGGATTCTATTTTTTTCTTTGAATAGGGGAGACCCTGGTCAAATAAACCATATCTTGGACATTTTACAGATCAGTCACCTGAGACTAAAGAGATTAAATAACTTCCTTATGGTCACCCAGCTACAGAATGGCAGAACTCCTGAGAGAGAGAGACAAGATGATGTAGGTGGAGTAGAGAAAGTGAAAAAAAAGTGGGAAGGCAAATACTTAAAATAAAATTCCAGCATATAAGAGATGATTGTACTTATGCATTTACATAACACAAATCAAAAGTTTAGTAAAAGTAATACATAGCATAGCTCATCTGAATTTAACGACTAATTCATTTGCCTGCACCTTTTTCCATCCACACAGCATTTACTGAGTTCTCACCACATGCAGAACGCTATGCTTGGAGACCTACCCTTCCTGTACTTGTTAAATGCACCATCCTCTTTGAATCCAGTACAACCTCAGCTCCAAATTGCTTCCTTCCTTGTCAAACGTCCTTTTTCTGACTTTCAACCACACTGCACGTGTAGAACCTTGCTCCATTGCCCTTGTCTCCACTTATCCGTAAAACACATTTTGGACTTTATTGTAGCTCTGTATAATGACGTCTGGTCCACTAATTGTTTTAAATGTGTATGTCTTTTCTTCCAAGCTAATTGCAAAGGATTTCTGAACAGTAAAAGAGTAAATATCTTAAATGACTTAATAGCCTCCTAGTACACAGCACAAGGTTAGGCACACAAAAGAGACTCCATCAATTCTTATCAACTGATTATCCTGATGTCTTGGAATAGCAGCATGTCTTAGCTTGGGTCTCACCGAAGCATGACCTGAGATAAGGATTTGAGTGCTACTTGAGTGCTAAACTCAGATAAACTCCTGTCTATTGGAGAGCGATCCCTGGAACCACCAGTAGGGGTATGAGGAACTGAAACAAAGAAGAGAAGAAAAGGAACTGACAACAGGGAATATTCAGGACCAGATGACTGTCTGGGTAATTGGAGTTCAGGGTAAATTGCGGTTCAGGTAATTGAGAAAGTCTATAGAATACACTTTTGAGTTGTCCAACCTAAGGGGGGTGAGAAGAAGGAATGTTTGTTCACTGAATCAATTCATCACTGGTTAAGAGTTGTTTCTTGGGACATTCATTCCCCAAGCCAATCCCAGCTGGCTGGAGGTGGAGCATGCTCCAGCGGCTAGAGAAAGCCTCTCCACACACAGTGTCAGGCACCTGCAGTAAGACTCCATTGGTGTGCACGGGAATGAAGATTGCCAACAAGATATGTCAGAGCGCTAACAGCTTCTGCTACACAGCACATTTCAATCAAAGGGAGGCATTTTCATGGCAACATTTATTTAGCGCCAACCATGTGATGTTCTCCGGAATACAAAAATAAATACAACATGTTCCTTGCCCGCTAGGAACTTAGCTCTGCTACTTCTCATTGAAGATGATGGAGAAAAGCAGAAAAATAGGTGGTGGAAGAGAAACTAACCCCATCCCCGTTCCCATTCAGTCTATACTCTCTGATGAAAAAAATTTTAAGTTTATTTATTTATTTCTGAGAGAGAGGGGGAGAGAGCATGCACACACACAGGTGCACAAACAGGGAAGTGGCAGAGAGAGAGAGGGAGAGAGAGAATCCCAAGCAGGCTCCACACTGTCAGGACAGAGCCCAACACAAGTTGAACCTCATGAACTGTGAGATCATGACCTGAGCCGGAATCAAGAGTCAGATGCTTAACCAGGTACCTCTATTCTCTGATGAAATTTTTATGCTGTTCTTCCCACCAATTCATTACAGTCATGATCCCCAAATAGCCATCATGTTTAATGGCTTGTAGTCACTGTCCTACTGGCATGAAGTCAGACCAGAGTCTGAAAGATGAAGAAAGTGTCTGTGTTCACCTCTGTTCCCCAGTGTGTTCCTGCCCTGCTTCAGTGAAATCTCTCACATCAATATTTCATTAACCCACCAAATATGCTATGTGATTTTCTGTTCAAATTAAACTAATATTTGAAACAAAGAAAAAAAAATCATGCGAGGGAAGTCACTTACCACAAAGGCTCCGAAAAGAAGTTATGTGGGAAAGGCGGCTGTATTTTGTGCTTTTGCCATAAAATGAAGCAGACAGTCTGTTCTGTGAAGTACTATAATTATAAAGCAATTTGCTACCTCTAATGGGAGGACTTTTCTTTCATAAAATATTAACTAAATATAATATCAGTGCAATAGGTTAGAAATAGTCTTAGTTTCTCCATAAAAAGTCAATTTGTAGCCACTGTGAACGTCTTCTTCAGGATGATGGCATCCAAAACATCCTCTGTGCCCACAGCCATTTGGCCTTGAATAAAGCACAACGCTTTTCCCAGGTCCTCTCTCGCGGATTTGATGCTAAGTGCTTTTCCCCTGTAAACACGTTAGTCTGCGATGCTGCTCTACCTTCTTGCTGGACACTTCTCAACTGAATGTACTGCTGTTGCCCAGAAGTTTTGCTGTAATGACTGTAGCCCCCAAACTTTAATGGTTTAAAAAACTCAAGTTTAGGGTGAGGACTTGGTTTGCAAACCCCACCCTCTTTGTACTGTGGGATTACCTGTACCTTTTCACATCATGGAAAAGGATGGTTCGTTCTGTGAGACTGGTGTTTTCTGGTCAGGACTGCTCTCCAGACAGCAAAGGCAAGCAGAGCAGTCTGGAGCTGCCTACGAGCAGGAGGGGCAGATAAAGCTCTGCTTGCAAGGGGAGAGGTCAAAGACCACCTTCTTCTTCTACTTTTTCCCCCCTACTTATGTTTTCCTTCCATTTTATATCCTTACACAAAATTTTGGGTTTGGTTCTTGGTTTTGGTTTTGTTTTACTGAACAAAAACTTGCTCTGAAACTTGCCTAATGAATTCAGAAACTTGTTTCCCCGTGTCACTCGGTTCTTACCATTTTCCATCAGAGGCAGCGATCGCTCTAACGATCCCAGATGATTTGTTTTTCTAAGGAAAAGAGGCAATCTAAAGTGAAAAGTGAAAGTGTTTATCTCCTAGCATTATTTCAAGCCACTGTGCCATTTTTCACTGACTTCTCAGATAGAGGGAAAAACAAAAACAAAAAACACCCAAATAACAAAACCCCAACAAATCCCCAAACAGTCTTGTTTTTAAAACCTTCTTCATTAGAAATAATATATAGAAAATCCATACTTGCTCATTTGGAAAATGCCTAAGGCTACATCCACTTCCACACATTCCTTTGTTGATTTACACTTCTGAAATGGATCATCAAATTCTATTGATCTTAATCAGCAAAATCCTTTTTGTTTTTCTAGTTCTTAGGAGCTTCCAAATGAGGCAGGAAGTTTTGCAAGGAGAACGTATGTTATACTAGGAGCAGGCACTTAGTACATAAATGCTGAATGCAAACTGGAAAGGCACCTCTGGCTCTTATGCTCCCTTCAAAATTTTCATATATTTTGCCAGAGGGTAACATTTGATATACTTTCTGAATGAGTGAATGAGTCCATGAGTTTAATCAAATATTCACATTTAAAATTTTCTTTTTTTTTTTTAACGTTTATTTATTTTTGGGACAGAGAGAGACAGAGCATGAACGGGGGAGCGGCAGAGAGAGAGGGAGACACAGAATCGGAAACAGGCTCCAGGCTCTGAGCCATCAGCCCAGAGCCTGAAGCGGGGCTCGAACTCACGGACCGCGAGATCGTGACCTGGCTGAAGTCGGACGCTTAACCGACTGCGCCACCCAGGCGCCCCTCAAATATTCACATTTAAATATTAGAATTTTGTTCAATCACGTTGTGAACCTGTGTCATAACATAACCTAATGTTTAAACGTATATTACATATATTCAATTATTACATGGAATATATTATTTCTTTAGGTATGTGCATATGCATATATACATTTTACTTTACCATACATATGTGGAGGGATAGACACAAACTGATCAAACTGGTTGTCTCTAGAAGGTGGGATTCAGGGTGGGGGCTTCACATAGTTGTGAAATGGAAAAAAAAAATAACTTAGCTGTGACTATTTCAAACAGACAGGGATAGAATATAAACTCACATAAGAATGCTCATGGAACCGTCTCCCAGCTTTATCAGATCCTAGCATTCTGCCCTATTTTGCTTCGGATCATTTTTTAAAGAAATTAAACATTTCAGATACAACAGAGAAGTTTTCATTCTCTACATCGCAGGTTTCTATGGTATTTGAATTTCATATGATGAACGCATTTGTGGTCAGCAGAAAAATCAGTACCAGTTTGAAAATAAATATTAGCCATGCCAAAGTGAAGGGAAATGAGTTTCAACGGATCATCTGCAGTAGTGTTTCCAAAGAGTTTCTCCTCATCTGTTGTTAACAAGAGGCGACTTTGCCTACTGTCTGTTTGTCGGCTCACAGCTGTCTGGCGATTGGAAGTGGTGAGTTGGGACCAAAAGCACAATGTCAATTTGGGTACCGGTGGCTTGGCAAGCCACATGTTCCTATTTATCCCTGTCAGCCACAGGCCCTATTAACTATTTTTAATGAATCACCACTGCTTTTACTTTTGCCATCAGCCTTGACCTTCACCATTTAGAAACACATGGTCTCTCATAAACGATAGCCCACGACACATAAACTTGAGAAGGATTCTATCACAGCTCAAACTACAATATCTATCACTAAAACAAACGGCTCATTCTAGCTGAAGAGACACTCATATATATCACGGAACCAACCTTCCATATTTTGAAATTTACTGCCCCGTGTTGGCTGATTTTTTTTTAAGGAGGCCAGGCAACCTTGCTCACTTAATACTTTTGATAAACTTCTGCTGACAAGGACTGTGATTAATGATGGTTAAAAGAATTGAATCAAGAGTAGGAAAGACAGAGCCAAAAAAGCAGACTGCTGGGCTGATGGAAACTAACGTCTCTACAGAAATATATGATGGACTCTCCTTTTTTACCATGCCAAGTAATTACTTGCACAGGCCTGTTGTAATAATTCCTATTACAGCCAAAACGGAAAAGTCAGTAACTCACCGCCCTGGGACAAGGTGAAGGCAAGGCCAGAGTAGCATGGATCAATATTTCATTTACTCACTGAGGTTAGCTTCTATCCCTGTATCAAATTCTTTTACAGAAAGCCATGAAAGAAATGAGGTTTGCTGCAAAACACCAATACAGGGGCCTTGTTTCCTTGGGGTGCTTATGAAGGAAGCAGAGCAACAAACCCTTGCAGGAAAACAATATGCACTCAAGGTCACTCATTACTTGCTACTGTTGGAAAATAAAGTGCCATTAGCCTGATATGAGTAATGTGCATCAATCAACTGCCGACGAGAAAAAGTGTGTTTTCAACTTGGTGGTGCTACTGATAATGAATGAGCAATTTGAACACTGTCTACACAATTTGACAATTGTGAAAAACTTTTCTCTTGACAGTGCATCATTTGTTTAAAAAAATCCCATTAACATTTATCTCTGATTACCTCCTGCCTTAAAAAAAAAAAGAAAAGAAAAGAAAAAGGAGAAAAAGTCCACAACGGTTGCCACCGCCGCCCAAGAAGTTTCTAGTTTGGTACTTTTCCTAAAGAGAAATTATAGTTTGACTACAAAAATGCCATAGAAAACAAAAAAATGTGAACCATATTGTTTCTCAACAGGTTTCCTTTTAAAGAGTTTTAAATGCCTGATTCTCAGTTTAAGTTTTTTATGAAGCTGTGTGAGAAAAGGGTTGGTAGTAATCAATTTTTGGTCCATGTGGATATGATGGACTAGCTTATTGTCAATGGTGAATTCTTAAAATTTCATGTACAAACAGATTTAAATAGTCCTCATGTATATGAACCTTATATGAGATGAAAAATCTAAATGTTATTTACCCATTACATTTTTGTTTAGTGTTTGGGGCTAGAATAGACTTCAATGCTGCATTGTTCTCTTTCTTAAGATTTTATGAGAACCTCTATTTATAAAGCATATTTCCACAATGTTACATACTTCCATGTGGAATGGTCTTAGGAAAATTCTCTTACACTTGCTTTTCTCTCCCACATCTATATTAATTCCCACTTGCTTTTCTTATGATTCTAGGAGGAAAGAAAGCATAGAAGGGTTGATTTACTTACTTAGAAACATAGGCTACTGGCAGTAACGACCAGTAAACTTGAATGTTTCTTGCAGTTCATTTTTTTCCTCCGAAATAAATCTATTTCCCTTCCCAGGAACTTCAAAGCCACCCTCTACCAGATCTCCCTATCTCCATGCCATGAAGTGAAGTTGAAACCAAGGCAGGGAAGTCCTGGGCTATCGTTTAGGCTTTAGATACATTCTCATCTCAAGAAACAAAGGTCAGCTGGCCTTAACATTGATTCGGGCCAACAGGACTTGCAGCCTGGCCATCTGACATTTTGGAAGCATTTTCATATGTTTGGGGTCTGCAGAGGAATACATGAGATTTTCTTAAGACTTTATACCCCTCCTCCACTCTACTCCTTAAACTTGGACCCCAGGAGTATTTCAAGGGAAATTCAATCCATATGTGCCTGATTCGTGTTCACTTAACTCATTGACATGTTGTTTTCCAGGAGCTGATTGATGTACAAGGAGTCTTCTGACCTTTTTTCCTGAACCTTGCAGAACTGCCTTTCTTTGAGCTGGAAAATTGCCTTTTACTTGGGGTAAGTAGCACTTTTGAGACTTGAAAGTTTTGAGCTCAGCTTGAAACATAGTTCCCAAATCTACGTGGGATTCTGGGTTTGACAAATGTGGCCTCAATACCTTTGTATAAAGCCCTTTCTTGCCTCATTTTTTTTTTCATGTGTGACACCCGTAGCTAGCGAAGAAAAAAAAAAAAAACCACAAAGATGATGATAACTTTCGGAGCATCCAAGCAGGTATCTTTGGAAGTCAGAGCATTACTACCGTGGTGTAAGATGTCCAAGCCCATCTGTTCTCTTCAACCACCCTTCACTTGCCCGGATTTCTTTCATGTGGTCCCAACCCAAAGAACTTCCTCTGCCAAGTTTTGAGTGTGTAATAAAGGCAGCAGCTGACTTTAAACCCTGCTTTGATTCTGTTAGGCAACATCTCAGCTTGGGTTAGGTTCCCTGGCAAAGTATTTCAGTAGACTTTCATAACGCTGCCCCCTTGGAACTCATCCTAAATTATGCCACTATATCATATGAGTTATAAAGACAAACTACTCTGCCCATTATTTTTGCAGGTTCAGAAGGAGCTGTGATGGTGGTGGGGCGGGGGGCGGGGAGTGACTCTGCCCATGGACAGCTGGTTAATTGATCTAGAATAGCTGGAATAACACCATGAAAGGGATAGTCTCTCAGTTCTTCTAAAACTCTGGATAGAGAGGCTGAATTAGGTCCTATAGCAAGAATCTACACACCCAGATGCCTACAGGGGACAAACAAATAAATGTGTGGAACAGAGTGAGTGGGGACTGGTTCAAATAGGTAGCAACTTCCAGGGACAGCCACTGAAAATTGTGGCAAGCTCGATTTTGCCAGATTTCTTGGGACTTCAAAAGAATCCAGGAATCTCTTAATTTTTCAATATTTGCATCTAATTCACATATGGTAGAGTCCTGTTTATGACCCAAACTTAGCTTACCAACTGGGGATATGTGCTAAACAAAGCAACAAAGGGAAAGAAGAATAACACCAATTGGCAATTCATTGGGTAACTGTCATGTGCGGCAAACTATGCTAAAACTATATGATTTCATTTGCTCCTCACCAGTATCCTACCACGTGAGTATTATCATTTTTCCCAATTAGAGTCCTTGTTAAACATGCAGACTCTTGGGCTCCTCTCTGACCTACGGAATCAGAATCTCTAGGCACGGGACTTCCAGGTGATCGAGGTATGCCAAAGCTGGAGAACCACTGTATGACAAAGTATTTGCACTGAGCTTTAGAGAGAACCTGTTGCCATTCCCCAGTTTACAAATGAGGCTTTCAGAGAGGAACTGACTTGCCCAAGCTTAGATTACAGAGCCAGGACTCAAACTCAAGCCTCCTGGAAATATGATAATAATAGCAATACTAACAGTGATCCCAAGCCCCATTTACTGAGGACCTATCATGCACCAGGCAGTAGACACTAATGGTATCGCTCCCATTTAGGTCTCCTAGGAACTCTAAAGCCGACATTATTGTCTCCATTTTATAGACAAGTAAACAGGCTCAAAGGAATAAAGTGGCATTCAGGGTCACTCAGAGGAAAGTAAAGGACTGAGTTTGTCTTTAAATCCAAGTGTGTGTGCTTCCAAATCCAGAGGTCTTTTCATTATGCAGGAAGGATAAAAACTGCTGAGTCCTTCCCACCGAATGCTGATGGAACTGTATGTGTTATGCAGGAGCAATGGATAGCACACTCAAGGAACCCCAAGATGGTGATGGTAGTGATGATAATTATGAGGAGGATGTGGAGAAGGATGGGGAAGACTAAGGAATGGATAATTGCCCAAAGGGAAATTGACTATAGAATCACTAACTTGCTGAATGACCTAGTTTCAGAGGCCACTTATCCACTTTGGGGATTGCTGCCCTCATCTTTCAAGTGAAAAAGATTTTGATAGGTAGTCTTTATGCTACTTTCTTGTTTGAAAATTCAATAACTCTAAGTGGAGGACCAAGTTGAGTCACATGTATTTATGCAAACCTAAAGGCAGGAATGAGTGCTTCTATGCTCGCCAGGCAGTCAAGCAGACTGCTCGGCCACAGAACCTGCCCCAGGAAGGGTCTCACAACACCGCTGTGAGAAGATTTGCCTAAGGTCTTAGAATCCTCTACCAAACATCTTGAAACAAAATTGCAGGTGAGGCCAGGTTATCAGGGTCCCTTCTAGGAAGGCAGCCTCATCTGATCCTTGAATGTAGCCTTTGACCTTCAGGGGTTGGGTGTGGTTTCTACTGCTCTTTCTCCAGCTTTCTTCCCAGCTTCCACTGCACCATTCTTTCCTCATCTACAGGAAGCCAGCTCCTTCTGTGATGGAGTAAACATTCCATTTGAGGTCAAGGTACTTAGACCTCTGCTGTACTCAGTTCAAGATCCAGCCAAAGGCCAGAATCAATACCACAAATCACAGCCAAATGACAACAATGAGGCCCTTGTCCATTCCCCCCCGCCCTTTTAAAGATGCCATTTCTAACACTTAGCAATTTCAGTAGGTCAGTTTCATTGGTCCACGTTTCACTAAGAGGACTGCACTAAAGGGCTCTCTTTGGCACCAGAAAGATCTGGTCGTTTCACCATTCCCTGAGCAATACACAGCTCCTCAGGGATGCCTACATGTTTACAAGGGGCTGTGCCTCAGACAAACAGCCCTCAATATTCAAAAGCACTCTGTACAGAAAAAAAGATCAAAGGCATTATGGGGAAAGCATCTATCTGCTGAATGCATGGAGCTACGTGAATCTGTAAGAACACAATGTCAAAGCAGTGCAATATAAATGTGACTTGTCATAAAGTTATCTTTTGTGGAAAAGAAATGGTGCCATTCAAAACCACATAAAATCCCAGCTAGCTTCAAATAATGCATACATATTATATCTTCAGATGCCCACAATGAAACCAAATCAGGGTGAGATAAAGACTGACTCAGAAAAGTTTAATTTCTGTGCATATTGCATGGTGAAATAAAATAAGGCTTTCATCTTTAAACCTTCTGGGTTTAAAGAGTAAACAGGTTATTTGTCCCTCTCAATTTCTCAAAAGGCTTATTTTAATTTTGTTTTTAATATTTCTGCTGTTCGGTGTATTCACAACACACAAGAATTCAGAAAGGAATTTCTGATGCCAAGTACAGGATTTGAAATAAGTGAATGATTTCATTAGACTTATGTGGACATTTTAGCTATTATAGGTTGTACAAAGATATTCATTACAGAATTGTTGGGAGTACTGAAAAGCTAGAAAATACCTATGTGTCTACCAATAGAGGAACAACTAAATGAGCTATGGTATAGTCATGTTATATAAGCAGGGCAGAGAGCTACCACAGACAGTTGTGCAAGTTGCTCACTGCATAACTCCTTAGATGCCATGTATGAATGGTGGCCATGTTGTGCCCACTATTGCAGCATCTAAAAAGAATAAGATTAAAATGTACTAATACGGATAGATTTCCAAGACACACTACTGAGGGAAAAAGTTTCAGAAGAGTATACATACAGGTTATTATTTTATTAGCATGCAATTTAATAATTATTTTTAAGTGTATTTATTTTCAGAGAGATGGTGCACCAGCAAGCATGCGTGTGCAGGGGTGGGGGGAAGGGGCAGAGAGGGAGAGGGAGAGAGAAGATCCCAAGCAGGCTCCGCACTGTCAGCACAGAGCCTGACTTCAGGCTCAGTCTCACGATCCATGATACCATGACCTAAGCTGAAACCAAGAGTCAGACGCTTAACCGACTTAGCCACCCTGGTGCCCCTAGCATACATTTTAAAAGCAATGATATGTGTGTGTGCATGCATACATGTGTGTATATACATGCAAAATCTCTGGAAAGATATGGACCAAACTCATAGCAATGATTACTTGTGAGGAAATGGGTAAGGGAACAAGATTAGTGGAACCATCAAAGCTCTCCCTTCATATATATAATGTTATAATTTTGAGTAATACAAATGGAAATTTAAAAGAAGTTTTTAAAAAATTTAAGTGAAAATTGTGGAGCTAATTAAATTCACATTTGTGATTATTTTTTTAACTTATTTAAGTTTTATTTATTTATTTTGAGAGAAGAGAGAGGGCATGAGGGGAGGAGCAGAGAGAGAGAGAGGGAGAGAGAGAATCCCAAGCAGGGTCCACACTGTCAACATGGAGCCCAATGCGGGCTTGAACTCACAAACCGTGAGATCATGACCTAAGCCAAAACCAAGAGTCAGATGCTTAATCTACTGAGCCACCAAGGCACCCCTCACATTTGTGATTATTTTTATTTATTATATTATTATTACATTTAATATATTTATATAATTTTATATGAATTATATACTTATGTACTATTACATATTTACATTTAATGTTTATGTTTTACTATTATATTTATATTTTATTAGTTATTATTTGTGATTATTTTCCAAGAGAATCAGTAAGTACAGGATCATGGGACTCATATACTGTATTACTGTATATTTATGTACCTATTTTTTTTTCACTAAACTAGAACTCCCAGAGAGCAAACACTCTTAACTATAGAATTCTTTCACCTTTAGCAACCAGCACAAGAATAGCACAGAAAACTGAGTTAATAAACTCATTAATTCACCAACTCATTCATTCCACAAATATTTAATGAGCATTTACTCTGTAAATTAGGGAATACAACCAAAAGAGTTTATATTCTATGAATGAAAGAATCAATGAATGAATGGGCTGAGAGAAACCAGCCAAAGGTCACCAAATCCATTGCAAAAAGAGCTCTTAAATATATCATTAATCTATTTTTAAAAAATTTCTCTCTTAGAAATTCCACTATTTGGTAATCATTTCCATAGGTAGCATAACATCTCTGTTTTGGATTCTTTTTCTTTCTTTCTTTCTTTCTCTTTCTTTCATTCATTCATTCTTTCTTTCTTCCTATGAGCTTTATCTATATTTACATTTTAAATTCAGAAATAGTCTAGTAGATTCTTTTCTGGATTATGTTCTTTCACTGTGAAATAGTTTGCTTAAAACGTCAGTCCCTTAATGACGTTTTGTAACATTTCTGCAAAGTTCTGTTTAATTAGATTAATAATTTCTCACAGCAGTATTGTTGTTTATATTTTACCAAATGTTTTCTATATATTATTTTCACGTGATCCCAAATATAATTCTCTGCTGCTTCTCACAGAAACCCAGCAAAATATGCTGGGCAGTATTTATTTAATAGACACATGAACCAAGGCTCAAAGGAGCTCAGCAACTTGCCCAAGGTTACATAGCTAGGAACTGGTAGCATCTGGACTAGAACTCAGATCCTTTGACTTCAAAGCCAAGACCTGCCCATTGATCATGCCTACACACTTAGTCCCAGAGTCCTGGGGCAAAAATAATTATCTTAAGAAACCGAGTTTGTTTGAAAACGGAGACAAATACAACTCAAGATAAAGCACATCAAGCTGTAGATTTGCATACTTTCTCCATGCCAAGGTGTGTTAAACATCTAAATTGGAGCCATACGCGCTCAGTTAATATCTACGGCTTCTTTATGCTTACCGTTGAGATTTCAATTCATGAAGGCAGTAACGACAACAGCGAAGACAGTTTCTTAAGGTTTTTCCTGCACTTCTGTGCCCTCTATTTGATCATCTGCCAAGGTTTGTGAATAGTGCCAAATCAAACAGCACAGCATCTCTATGAGGCTCCTCCTGGGAGTTGAGGAATTCTGCAGTTGGAGCACGGGGTAAGATATAAAAGGCACAATTACGGTCTTCTTTGAAGAGTTTAAAAAGCAGACAATGTTAATCTATTCTTTTGGAATTTCTGGTGCTAAACCCTCTTCACTGAGCGACCTCCTCACTTTCCTGTGCTTTTCTGGCCAGGTTATCCTGTATTAGAATAAACATCCTAAAATGAGAAGGGGTAGAATGATTTGATGCTTTTGCGCTTTCTCAGTGAAAAACCCAGGCATAAGCATCAAAGAAATATGTGCACGATTTCCATTTCCAATCTCATTTATCAAAGAAAAAAAACGTAAAGTTTTCTTATTCTGATCTTGTATATAAATCTCTAATGATCTTTCTTCTATTTTCCTGACTTCACAATGTTAGGAAGACTGTATTAGCATGTCAAGTGTGATGTTATTATTTTATATTTAATGCTGATTAACTGCAGAAATTCTTTTGACATATATATGAATTTTCTCTTCAAATATACTCCCTTGTTGCTATTTAATTGACTGATTTTCTATTCGGCCTCTCTGAGTGATATAAGCCAATGGTTAAATCTTCTTACTCTTGAGAATATTAGTAAAATCTGTGTACATTTTGGATATTGTTATGATAGCATGGGACCAGTTATAAATGAAAGACACACTTCAATATTTTTAGTTTGAGGAAAAAAACAACAACAAAAAGCATTTATAGCTTCATCGTTGGCTTTCTGTCTTTTTCTTACAGAAACATACATTTATATCTGTGTGCCTTGGCCAGATTTTCTATAAAAGACTACTAGTCTTCACCATAAACATTAAAAAGATTTTTAAAAAAGGAAAAGTCCTGAAATCTGGCTTTTAAATTTTAATTATGTGGTGAGAGTGGCTGGATTCTCACCAAACCTACTTCCTCTTCCTGGGCATAAGGCTCGCCTGAATTTCTGTCTCTGTCCAGAGTGAGGCCAGATGATAACTGCCAGTGGGACAATGCCTGGAGGCAGCATGTCACTTTCAGGTTCAAACACTTAAGGGGAGGTCCACATTCTCCACACTGTCATTCCCCCGTTTCAAGCTGGATATCAGTGTGCAGGGACACAATGCCCTGAGAATGGTAGGGCCTTTGTCAGCCTCTGACCTTAAATGACTTCATACAGCAGGGTCACCAAAGACCTACACTGACCTCTGTCACTAGTGAGAAATAAACTTTTCTTGTATTAAACTCCTGAGATTCAAAGTTTGATGGTTACAATAGTTAACCAGATTAATATTATCCATTTACGTTCAACTTCTGGATGTGTCCCCCTTAAATTCGTGTTATAATGGATTTTTAATGTTCAGTTAAAAAAGAAAATTAAATGGCATGCAATAAAACTCTCCCATATGTCACAAAACATTTTGAACACAAATGAAACAGATATAAACATCCAATGAATATTCATGCACATCTTAAACATAGTAATTAAAATAATAGATCAAAACAGCAAGATATCACTAATTTGTATCTATCAAATTAATTTTTTAAATGATTGTAATCTATGTTGGTGACTGCATAGAGAAATCAGGACTTTCATTCTCAGGAGAAGTATAGCTTTTGTAATACTTTGGGAGAGAATTTCAATAATGTATATCAAGCTCCTTTAAAATATTCATCCCCTTTCACCTATAATTCCATTTCTAAGAATTTATTGTATAGAAATAATTATTGATGTCATGTGCAAGAATGCCTATCTCAGTCTTGTCTATTTCCAAGTTAGCCAAACTACAGTCCACAGGCCAAATCCCACCTGCCACCTGTTTTTGTAAACAAAGTTTTATTGGAACATAGTCACTAGTCTTTATGTACCTATTGTTTATGGTTACTTCTGCAACAGCAGAGCTGAGTAGTTGCTACAGAAAACTTATAGTCCACAAAGCTGAAAATACTTCTATCTCTCTTTCTTTAGAAAAATTTTGCCAGCCCAATCTATAATAATAAAAAACATGTAATGTATTCAACATAAAATAATAGAGGAATTGTTGCATAAATTTTGGTACATTTCTACAATGCAATTATCACATAGATTTTTTTTTAATTTAATAGGTAAAAGGGATTGAGGAGGAAAATAAAGAAAAATATTTTTCACGAACTATTTAGTGATGCTGATATATGTTTTTCATATAATACTTAATACTAAGTGAAAAAAAGCAGAATGCAAAATGATTTATATATAATATTCCAATGTGATTTAAAATTATACAAACAGAGGGCACCTGGGTAGCTCAGTTGGTTAAGTGTCTAACTCTAGATTTTGGCTCAGGTCATGATCTCTTGGTCTGTGAGTTCGATCTCCACATCGGGCTCTATGTTGACAGTGTGGAACCTCCATGCCGACAGTGTGCTTGGGATTCTCTCTCTCTCTCTCTTTCCCTGTCCCTCCCCAGCTCACTCTGTCTCTCTCAAAGTAAATAAATAAACTTAAAAAAATAAAATTATACACAACACAAATAGATGAAGAAAACATCACCAAATGTTAGCGGTCATTATTTATGAGGGTGGAATTTCCAGTGGTATTTATTTTGTTCTTTATAACTTTTCTATATTTTCTAAATGCCATGCAGTAAACAAGTCATAATTATATCATTAGATAAATATTAATTTATCTTATTACTAAAAATAAAGAATTAAGTGGTCAAATTGCTGTGACATATGAAGCCTAGAACATGGGGAGAATTCCTTCTCATATTCCCACCTAAATAACAAATATAAAGGATAAAACATGTGCTTAAGGAGGGCCCAAATATGAGTGGGAATTAAATTGTCAGATAAAAGAATAGTCAACGATTCAGTATGTTTAGCTGCAAAGCTGAGCCCCTAGGTAAAAGACATTAAACTGGCAATGTGTTCATCATCTCCTACCCCCTTTGAGAGGCAAAAGTGTAAGGAATTTCAAAAATTAGATGGAAGACATGCTGGATGTCTAATCCTCTCTCTGTGAAAGAGAGTTTCCAGTAGGCTATCTATTTAAGTAGGTTCCAGAGTGGCTACACTTTACATAATCACATCTGGACAGAAACTTTCATATCAGCCACTAGCTCCAGTGGGTATGCCACTGGAGAAGCCAGGTGTAGTTTAGAGTAACTTTGTTTTCTCTAAAAAGTACTTTGGTTTCCTGGGTGCTTGGGTGGCTCAGTCGGTTGAGCAACCAACTTTGGCTCAGGTCATGATCTCACGGTTTGTGAGTTCGAGCCCTGCGTTGGGCTCTGTGCTGACAGCTCGGAGCCTGGAGCCTGCTTCGGATTCTGTGTCTCCCTCTCTCTCTGCCCCTCGCCCACTCATGCTTTGTTTCTCTCTGTTTCAGAAATAAGTAAACATTAAACAAATTTTTTTAAGTACTTTGGATTCCTATGTCTAGATCCATTTAAATCTTTCTGCTTAGCAGTGTTACAAATATGTAACACAATATGTCCTGATTCATCTACCCACAGATCACCTATAAGCATCTGTCAATGGTAACATTTTATTAGTCTAGATCTGCTACTCCAATTCAACAAGTAGGTTACATAACCTCTATGTAATTGTTGAGGAGGGAAAATGTATGTTCAATATCATGGAAGGAAGGAGACTATTTTCATGTGAACTTATTACAGTTGCTTAAACAGAAGGAAGCAATTATGAGTCTCAGGTGTGGAGGCAAGATTTCAAAATCCTAGAAATGGAGTTGATTGGAAAAAGATTTGGGATGATAATGAATGCATTAACATGAGATATATGGCCAGTTACTAAGTGCTGGGCACTGAACTAAGCCCCTCACTTTCCTAAGTAAATTTAATTTTCACCACAATCCTATGAAATAGGGGCTGCAATTATCATCCACATTTTACATATGAGACAACAGAGGCAAAACAAAGGTAATCGAATCAAACCCAGGTCTTGATCCCACCAGTGCCCACAGTCTGTGCTACAGTCAACCCAGGACTACCAATGTGATGACAAAATCATTCCTCTTCACTCTGCATGGCCCAGGTGACTCCAAATTCTTGTTCTTGACCATGCACCTTCAGACACATGGGTCAGAAACAGCTTCAGTATTTTGTTTCAAAAGGTGAGCTTTCACCTTGGAGTAGCCAAACCACATGAGGCAATAAATGCCAAAGTGCTTTGCACACCATACAGTGCTAAAGGAAACAAAGAAAAGGTTAAAAATCATGGTGCCTGATCTGAATAGCCATGGGCACATTCTCAACATCCCTAGGGCATTCTATTTGATAAATAAAATATAGAAATTAAGAAAAAGAATGAAGTACAAATCATTGCATAAGCCCATTGTATAGCTGGGTGGCTTTAACTTCATTAAGAATGATTTTCCTCATCTGCTAATTGGGGACTTTATTTACAGTATCACAGGAGTGTTGTGAGATTAAGTAGAATAGTGGGTGTAAAACACAAGGCTTAGGTACAGAGCTCATGTTCAATGAAGGGCAGCTATTTGCTTAATAAATATTAAACAATTGCAGAGTCTCGAAATTGATTCATCAATCTCTTCAAAAGTATATTTTTTATGGTGTTCTCTGTTGTCACAGACTTTTAAGAGGACTATCCTTAGCATAAATTCTCTATTCTTTCCTTTTTGCCTCCTTGCCCATGAAAGAAATTATATGCTACAAGAGCACCCTAAAGCAGGTTCTCTAATGAACAGTGAAATTGAATGATCCTTGGTAAAAGCTTTATGTCAGCTCCTACTTGGAAATAGGTTAGAACTTTAGAGCCTAGATATTCAAAGGGCAGTCTGCAGACCGGCTGTAATGGCATCACCTGGGAGCTTGTTAAAAATGCAAAATCTCAGGCCCCATCCCACACTCATGGAATCAGAATCTGCATTTGAACAATCTCTCAGGCTGATTCCTATGCACTTTCAAGTCTAAAGTACCTTACACTAAGCCTGTTAAAAAAGAGAGACTATTGGGAGGAGACACGAAGAAGCAGTTTAGTTATGTTGCTATTATAATGGCTATTGGATGGGAAGTGCATAGCATGATTCCTGGCATGTATTCCTTCACTAGGCAAGGATTTATGAGCACCTGTTATGTGCCACCTACTGTGTTGCTTACTGTAAATAGAAAGTTCAAGAAGAATCAGTGTTCTCACATTTCAAATTCTTGTTTAACTTTTCATCAACCAGAGTTTCCCCATGGTGTTCTCTATACTAAGGTCACTATCTATTTCTTTTTCCAGGGAACTAGTAACATTAAAAATAGCATACATCCATGGATGGCTTGATCTGTGTCAGGCACTGGGCTAAATGCCTTAAATATTGTGGTGAATACCTGTTGTTTTGTCTACCCCCAGTTCTTCTTATGGTAATGCAACCCCATCCTTTTTTGTAGAGAGAAGGTATCTCTCATCCACTTTTCTGTCCACGTTGTTTTGGGTGGGGCTGGCTTAGCCAAATAGCTCCAGAATGAGGCCAATTTGAGAATCTTTTCTCCTGGCTTCAGTCTAGACACATAACCTAGGATCCAGAAATGAGATTCAGTCCTAGGACTTTTGCTGGAACCATGGAAAAAGAGATACTCTTTTTCACTCTGGTTACTAAGATGTAAGATGTAAGTTTGGAGCTTGCTGTTGGTGGTGATCTTTGCCAACACATGAAGAGAGTCTACTTGAGAATAAAGCCAAAACAAAGAAAACCAGAGCCAGCAGCCGGTGAAGAAGAGGCAGATTTTGAACATATTCATTGAATGTCTCCATCCAACCATGCCTGAAGTCAGCCTTGCACTTTCAATTCCCTATTGCATGACTTAATAACTTCTCCTTTGTTTGAGTTGGTTTGAGTTGGATTCTTTCGACCTACAACTGATGATATCCTGACAACACACATTTATTTATTTACCTACTTACTTAAAAAAATTTATTTAAGAGAGAGAGAGAGAGAGAGAATACATGCACACGTGCACACGTGTGCAAGTGGGGGAAGGGCAGAGAGAAGGGGACAGAAAGAATCCCAAGCAGGGTCCTCACACTATCAGCATGGAGCCCGATGCAGGGCTCAATCATATGAACTGTGAGATCGTGACCCGAGACAAAATCAAGAATCAGATGCTTAACTGACCAAGCCACCCAAGTGCCCCCATAAATGTTTTCATTTAATCCTTACAACACGCTCTGAGATAGATGCTATTAATTCATCCATTTTCCAGATGAAGTAACTGAGGTTTAGAGAAATACCTTGCTCAACTATATGTAACTGACAAATGGTAGACTAAAGATTTAATCTCAGATCATCCCATTGCAAAGATTTATAATTCATCAACACCATTGTAAACATTATTTACTGTCTGGAATCATTAAAGTCTGCATTTGAGAAAGATGGAAGTAAATATTCTAGAAACTTACTCTAATGATGTGTAAGCTATGAAATATGGCCCTGAAGGACAACTAAAGTAACTGGGCCATTGATAACCTCCCATAACTGAACTTCCTTGAACAGGGTTCACTACAGACCTCATCTTAACTGAGTTTGTGCAATAATAGGTAATAGGCTTATGGCCACCACAGTGGATAATTTAATGTCAAAGCCAGCTCAAGGCAAACTTGGGAAATAAACAGGATTGTCTTCATGAAACTTTCCAGTTCATAGTTCTGCTCTTTCCATGCTTTTCAATGTCCTTCTTCCCATCAATGACGTCATATTCTAACACTTTTTCTTGGAAATCATTTAAAACTTGTTTAAAAAACAATCAAGGGGCGCCTGGGTGGCGCAGTCGGTTAAGCGTCCGACTTCAGCCAGGTCACGATCTCGCGGTCCTGTGAGTTCAAGCTCCGCGTCAGGCTCTGGGCTGATGGCTCAGAGCCTGGAGCCTGTTTCCGATTCTGTGTCTCCCTCTCTCTCTGCCCCTCCCCCGTTCATGCTCTGTCTCTCTCTGTCTCAAAAATAAATAAAAAACGTTGAAAAAAATTTTAAAAAAAATAAATAAATAAAAAACAATCAAAATCTTTTTCATATTAAGATAGTTATGGCCAAAAGCAACCTACGTATCTTGGGCCATCGAATTTAAAGTCACAGAAATGAACTCTCAATAGTGAAAATCTGAGGATCAAGGAAGGCAAAATCTACCTGAGATTTTTTTTTTTGCAATTATGGCACTAATTCCATCCATATGTAAGGCCAAATCTAGGCAGGTCTGTGAACCTCTTGGGCCTGCAAACAGTCATCGCTAAACAATCAACCTTTGTGGTGACATACCCCTTGAGAGAAACTAAAATATAATTTTGCCCTTGTGAGGAGGAGGGGGGAAGTCAAACAGGGGAAGGACATAGAAACCTTACAGATATTATGGAAAGACAAGATGAATAGAGAACTTTGCAAACAGGTACCTCTTATTAAAATGAGTTACAAAAAGTAGGTCTTACCAGTAGAAGGAAGCAAAAAAACCCACTCAAAGTATAAAACGCCAGTGTGCCAGGGCTGGTTGTCTCCTCTGCTATAGCCACCCCCAGTCTCTCATCTTCCTGCAGCTCCCCTTCCAAGACAAATTGCTCATTTGTCTATTCTGCAGACCTGTTCTGCATTTGCCAGACTGAATCCTCAAACACTTTATTCATAGGTGAGGTTAGTTGGAGCTACATAAGAAAAATCAAATCTCATCTACCTTGTCCAAGTGTACTTGGAGAAAAATTCAATGCATAAAAATGTCTCTTCCTAATAGGGAGATTATTTTTCTCTTAGTTGTAACCCTAGCCATTACCAAAATATGTGTATAAATATATTTTTTTCATCTTTAATCTATTCCATATCAATATACATTCGTTTATTTAACAAACATTTACCAGTGCCTACTATTAGTGGAACATTGTATATGATACATTTTATAAAGACACGGGAATTAAGAAACTCCAAGCTATGCCTTCCTTTTACTCAACAGATGTATATTGAGCACTCAACTAAGGGCCAGGAGCTGCTGGATAGTGCTATGAACAATTTATATCAGTTTTCTACTCTCAGAGAATTTATGTTCTAGTGGGAGAAACCAATAATAAAAGGAAACCTTAACAAAGTATATTTCAGAAAGTTATAAGAAACAAA
The DNA here is from genome assembly GCF_018350175.1 of Felis catus. NCBI lineage: Eukaryota > Metazoa > Chordata > Mammalia > Carnivora > Felidae > Felis > Felis catus. The sequence goes on along the minus strand of NC_058377.1, from coordinate 84,988,082 downwards.
GCAAAATAATAGAATACGAAGGACCTTGGGGAATGTACCAGGGGTACAGGAAACCTCCCTGGATAAGGTGTCACATGAGCTGAGTCTTATGGTAGATTGCATTATTGCTCCTGAATGTCCTTCTTCTTCTCTGTAAAAAGATTATATATCCCCACCATATGACTTGCAGGTTTTCTTTAGAAGTTCCTTCCCTACCATGTTAGCATCAAGCTTGGCCGTATGATGTGCCTTGACCAATAAAATGTGAGCAAAAGTGTCCCAGCTCCACCGAGAAGCTCTGGGAACTGGTGTTTGATTGTATCAACTCACTTCTCTTCCCTTTGTCATGAGTTTGGCACATTCCAGGTTGAGTTTGCTTTTTGTGCCTGGATCCTAGAATAAATAAGATATGGATCCACAGCAAACTCACAGTGAATGGGTCAGCCATGCAACATAAGTGAGAAATAAGACTTTGTTTTCCTGAGACACGGCTAAACAATGAGGGGGGAAAAGACAATTTTGAGAAGATCTGGGGAAGGTGTGTGTGTGGTGTGTGTAGCTGAGAATTCATTTTGCATGCTCAAAGAACAGAAAGAAAACCAGTGTGGGTGGCACAGAATTGGAGATGACATAGGAGAGGTAAGAAAAGGCCAGATGGTGTAAATCTCTGCAGGCCATGCTAAAGAGTCTGGACTATATATAAACTCCACAACACTTTAAAAAGGACACATCCAAAAGTTGCCTTTAAAACAATTTTCACTCATCACATTATATTTTATTGTTTTAACTTTTTATTTTGGGCTTATTTTAGACTTACGGAAAACTTGCAACTTAAGCACAGAGAGTTTCAAGATAGCCCTCACTCAGCCTCTCCTGTCTCTCCACAGCATAAGGATCAGAACAAGGAAATTAATGGTGGTATAACATTATTAACTAAGCTACAGACCCTACTTGAATGTCACCCATTTTCCTGCTAATGTTGTCTTTCAGTTCCAGGATTTCGTCCAGGAGAGACATACCGCATGGCATTTACTTATTTCTCCTTGGTTGCCTGCATTCTGTAACAGTCCTTCAGTTTTTTTCTTGTCTTTCACAACCTTGACATTTTTGAGGAGTATTGATAGGGTGTTTTGTCAAAAACTTGGGATGGTCTACTGTTTTCTTGCAAATGGAAAGCGGTTAAGCATTTTTGGCAAGAATACCACAGAAATGATGTTGTGTCCTTCTCATTGCGTTGTACCAGAAGGTTCATGATATTGACTTGTCTTTGTTGGTAGTAATGTTGACCTTGGTCACTTGGTTAAGTTGGTATCTGATGCATTTCACCACTGTAAACTTACTCTTTTTCCTTTTGTAGTTGGCAAATACCTTGGAGAACACATTTAGGTGATTTTCATTTCCTTCTTCCCTTGTACATTTATTAATCATAATTGTATAGTAAGGAGGAGTTCTTTCTTCTCCCTTATTTATTTAACCAAATATTTAACCACATATTTATTTATATCACCGTAAACTCACAGATATTTATTTTATTCTCCAGGTCATAATTCAATCCTGTCATTTATTTCATTATTCAAGTGTTCTAGCTTTGGCCATTTGGGAACTCCTTTAGTTTGGCTCCTGAATCAAAGAACGATTGCAATAGGTCCCATCTTCTATTTAGCCTTTCCTTATATTCTGATTCTATAAGATGTCCAGGTTCATCTTGTGTTTTGCTTAACTCAGCCCTGGAATCAACCACTTCTCCTAGGAGCCTTACTTCCTTTCATGGCATAATGGTGTTTAAAAACCATGATCTCTTTTGTACTTTGCTTTTCTATGTAAGAGTATGTCCTGAAATCAACAGTATATTTTAAATATGAGGGGAAATGCCATATCTTCTCAATCAGCTTAATAGTCTGCATCTACAATTTAAATACACGATAGCTCTGAAATAAAGAAAAAAACGTTTCAGTATAATGTGTCCTTTAAAGCATACTGTTTAAATTTAAACCTTTAAAATGTTCCTATTTTACATCCATCTGTATTTCTGGCAGAGGAGCAAATATTTTAGACCAGACCACAGACTTGCATACTCTGGGCAATGTTCACCATTGTCAAGCTCAGCTTTCCTTGAAGGTCAGCAGGCCTGACATCTGACATGAAGTCAAGCAAATTGTCTCTCTCTTTCCACAGTTGGAAACTATGCACGCTGATGGAAAAAACTGGAAACGACTGGCTGTTTGGTTTGGACACCTCACTCAAACCAGAGGGAGCATAGCACAAGTTTTGCTATGGGTGATGTCTGAAAATCTGGCTCTTGGGTCTACCTTAACAGTCTACCTATTTGACTTTGACTGAAGTTCAGATATATAAACCAAGTATCTTTGCTTTGGCTTCTCTTGAGTCATATCAATCTACACCTTCTCAACAGTATGAAGGTTAGAAGAACAAAGAAGCGATTGAGCATCCTAAACCCAGCTGTTAATTTTGGCCTTCGGGAATGTCAATGAAAGGACGTAAAGATGTTTGTTTAATCGTGTTTCATTGGTGCTTTCTGTGGTGAGTAGAAATTTGAGTAAAAGGAGCTGTCTTTTCAATTGTCAATATGAATAATTTATATCTACAAATGCCAACTTTTAAATTTAGGATTTTTAAGATTACACTTACATTAAAAAAAAAACCCACTTATCAGAAAAGTAGATGTCAATTAACATTCTAGAAGATTGATTTGTTTGAATATTGAGAAAGCCAATCCTATTTTTAGTTTCCAGTTAAATAAATTTTTCTGTGTTTGTAGTACAATGTTTCAAAACCTAGTTTAGCAATGTATCTGCAAATGGAAATATTAACAGCTTAAAAATTACATCTTCATCAAGAAAAGAAAAGTAGAGTTTGTTTTATTTAAGAGTTACAGCTTTTCAACCAAATTTGGAAATACTATATTCTTGTCTACCTTCATCAAGAATGGAGGGAATTCTCTGGATAGAAAGGCCTTATATAAAATGCCCATACTCCAGGAACCTGGGTAACTCAGTTGGTTAAGCATCTGACTTTGGCTCAGGTCATAATCTCACAGATCTTGAGTTCAAGCTCCACATCGGGCTCTGTGCTTACAGCTCAGACCCAGGAGCCTTCTTCAGATTCTGTGTCTCCCTCTCTCTCTGCTCCTCCCCTGCTCACATGCTCTCTCTCTAAAAAATAAAAATTAAAAAAAAATTCTTAATAAAGAATAAAATAGTAAAATAAAATAAATATCCATACTCTAAGGTAAGAGTGTTAGATATTAGAAAACCAAATTATCCAGATGATCACTTCCACTCTCCACTTGCCCTTTATATGCAAATGCCTTGGTGTGATTAAAACTCCTACTTCTAAACCTATTTTAAGAAACTTGTATGGCCTTAGAACAAATTTACTGTGCATAAGAAGCATCTGTGAAACATTAAAAGGGCAATTGCCTAGGCTCCATACCCAGAGACTTTGACTCAGTTGGGTCCTGAAATCTGTATTTTTAACAAGTACTAGTAGTTTAAAAACTGTCCTAGAATGGAAGGGTTATGATAAGGAGATCATCTAGCCTACATTGCTCATTTTGTAAATGAAGATGTTAAGGCCAAGGCAAAAGTCATAGCCAACTGCAAATTTTCAAAAAATACTTTCATTCATTCAAAACATATTTAAGGGACACTTATACTCGATGCACTAGGCATTGGGAGTAGAGTGGCAAATTAGATAGGTTTGGTCATTGCCTCCAGGAAAGCAAGGTTAATGGCAGAAGTAAGGTCACAAGAACTGAGTTATGTGCCAAATGAGTATTTCTGCCATTATGATACACAGCTTTTCCCTTAGTTTGGGTTATCATTATAATTCCAGTAACTGAGAAAGACACCACAAATGAAAAAGGCTTATCTTTCAAATGTTTCTTCTGTGACTTGGGAAAGATTTGTTACATTTCCAATAGTTTTACATCCTTACTGGCTCCCACCCCTAGAAAGTTTCAGGGTTGTATTGAAATGTTGATATCTGGGAAACATCTGCTTCTTACCCATTACCAATTTCTTTTTTTTTAAGTTTATTTATTTATTTTGAGAGAGAGAGAGAGAGAGAGAGAGAGGGAGTGCAGGGAGTGGATGAGAGAGACAGAGACAGAGAGAGAATCCCAAACAGGCTCTGCACTTGTCAGTGTGGAGCCCAACACAGGGCTCAAACCCACAAACCATGAGATCATGACCTCAGCCAAAATCGAGAGTCACAACTGAGCCACCCATGTGCCCCTACCCATTACCAATTTCTAAAATCCACACTAGGGTTAACCTAACGTGAATCCTAAGTCCTCACGTCAAGTCTAACTTTTGCTCATGCAGAGGAAAGCAAGCCCATCTGTGGTCAAATTTGTGCAACTTTTACTTATAAAAAATGTACTGTTTTGTTTTGTTTTGCATTCAACGGGGCAAGTGATGCAGGCACTAATACTTAACACACTTCCTTCTTATTTTCCCTCGAAAGGTGGCTTGGTTGATGTATTCTGCATAGACTTGAAAGGTTTAAGCAAATAGCAAATCCTGAAGTGAAGATTTTGGCATATTAAAAACCTCTGTAAGATATCAAAAGAGCTCATAACTAAAAGTTTATACTTTGAAGATCAGTTTAAATTTCAGGGCTAATGTACAGTCTTACCACGAGCTCTAAAAGCTGGAATAAACATCTACCTTCAGCATCTTTACCAAGATTCATTCCTTTTTTAATATGTATCCCTCAGTCGTCAGGTACCCAACCACATTCTGCTGAATGAATGACTAGGAAATTGCAGTGACATAGTGTTCAGCAAATTCTAAACAAAATTTTAAAGAATTGTATTGAATGGTAAGTTTAACGTCTACCATCTAAGTTGTAGATTTCATTGTAAGCTTATGGAGGAGATTTCTCAAGTTAATGGTATTAACTTTTAAGTTCATATTAGCTTAATAGATGATACAATATATTAAAAATAAATTTTAAATTCCAAATTGCTTTACTCTTGCCAATTAAATTGTCACTAATATTTGGATAAAATTTGGAGAGAATTTCATACAAAAATTTTAAAAGGCCAAAGGCATGAGAAATTATTCCACTTGATATCATAAAGTTTGCATATTTATTCAGATCTTAACCTTGCAAGTCTGTTAAAAGTGGTATGGAAATTGTCCATGAGCAGGCTTTCTCATTAGATTTTTGGCACCTCTACATCAGTCTCAGCCAGAACCCTGAAGAGCAAAGGCAAAATTGGAACACATTTATCTGAGTATTTCAGAACTTCCAGTGAGGTTACTTCCAAAAGCTAGGGAAGGGTCATGGGGATTCTTTTTTTTCCCCCTGATTCTTCTTCTATGAAAATCTTTCATTATCCAAATTCATTATGGAAAAAAAATTGCTATCTCCAAATGTGTTTTATTTGCAGAATGTCTGAACAAAAACTTTTTGGTTCAGTTTCAGGTCCAGAAAACAATCTTATTAAACACAGTGGCCATCCAAGTGCAATTTAAAGATCCCATGGCAATTTTCAAAAGGAGCAAGGATTAATTCCAAATCTTGGCCAATATCAATAAAACTGCCTCTAATTTCCACAGTCCCGTTTGAGCTACTGTCAAGAGCATAATGGCTTTCTCCATTAGCATACATAGTTTCTCACTACCAGTGTTTAACTCATTACTTTGTAAAGCACTTTAAAGTACTTTAAAATACCCCAAGTATGAAAACTGCTATTTAAAAACAATCCTGTGCTGTTCTGCACCGCATCAGAATAACCTAGCTAACCCACCTAAAAAAGCACTAATGATTCCTAAACTTGGGGTTTTACAAGTCTTTTCTTTTCTCCACCAATTCCAAATAAAGTAGATAGCACCATGTAGAACACTTTCACCCCATAGCTAATTAGAATGCTACAGCTTATACATTTTTTTTAAATGACCATGAGTGACCTAAGTCTCCTCCTTGACTACAAACATCTTGAGAGCAGGATCCCCTTTTAATGCCTCCCCCAGAGCCAATCGTGATACCTCAAAAAAGTAGATAATAACTATTTGTATTAACATTGTCATTCATTTATTAATCCTTTCAAGCGTCTGTCCACCCATCCATCTTTTCTATGTGCCAGTTCTGAGTCAGGCAGTAAGGATAAAGACATAATTTTTTTTAAATAAGTAAATATAAAGATATATGAACTGAACCTGTCATCAGGAGTTCATAGAATAACATTGAAAAATAGAAATGAAAACAGACAATACAATACAATCAAAGTCATGAAAATCTTAAGCAGAGGATCTTCGGGGAACACAAAGGTAGAGTAACTGGGGCTTTACAGATGACTTCCTGGATGTCATTTGCACTGGGCCTTTTAGCCATTAGTAAAGATTATCAAGGCCAAGCAGAGGAAGAGCATCCAATGCACAGAGAAGAGAATAAGCAAATTCACCCTGTTCAGTGAAATTCAAGTACTTAGTCTGACAAGTGCAGTATTCTCAATGGGGGCAGGACTGTCCCCTACAAGATGCTTTAAAAAATTAATGGGGATTTTTTTTCATACTGATGATTGGTGGATATTATTGAGCTATAAATGATAAAGGGCCAGAGATGTTAGATATTTGGTAATGTGCAGGACAATCCTACATAATGAAAAATTATCCCAAATTTTATGCAGGTTTAGAGTGTCCCTTCAGACATTCATGTCAATGAAAAACTTAATTATAGGTATCTTGGCATAGAACCTTGCCCCACATTACATATAACACAAAGTATTTCTGTATAGTTTTAATATACACTATGTTTTTCAGGATTGCAAATATCATATATATCAAGGTAAGATTGTACTTTGCTTTGTCCAGAATTTTATCAAGAGTCATTCACAATTTCAAAAAACTAATATCAATGGGTAATACAATTCTAGGTATCTGAGTTGCCAATGCAAATACCTATATCAATCTGTGTTTGCAGTTACCAGGTCAAGGTGATTTTATTTATAAGTACAAGCATCTTACAACTTCATTAGTTCTTCCAGTGTAGCTATGCCCAGGCATTTTATATTATTTTATTATATATTACTTTCCTTTCATTTTTCCTTTGTATTTAATTAGGGAATAAGAAAAAATTCTGAATAAATAAGTTATTTTATCTATGAGTTTCATTTCAGATTAGTAAAAGTGTGTTACAAAATGCTTGTTGTAATACAGGGGGCTTTAGGTTGCAGAATGGACTGGTGTGTTAATAGAATCTCTTTCCCCAAAGAGCTCAGCTGTTACACGTGAACCTCTAATTGCCAAGAGATATTCCCAGTTCTAAGAGTCTGATTAGGGTTTACTGCTTGCTGAAAAAATAAATGAGCAAAATCAAGTTAGTGGACCCCTTATTTTTCCCTGCATGAAACGTTTTAATGTGATTTTACACTCATATTTCCCTTACTGTTCCAGCAACATTAAATGTCCATCCCATATCAAAACCCAAATGAGTCAATTCAAGAGCTGTTTTTACCTTAACTTTCCTGATTGATCCTTCAGCATCATTCAGAGATGGTAACCATAATACCAATCAATATTAATAAGCTAACATTTATTAAGCACCTACTACATGCTAGGTCTCATGCTAGTGTTTCTCATGGGAAATCGCCTATCCTCACAACTAACCTGTAAAGGTATGAACTTTTATCACCACTGTATAGATGAACAAGCAGAATTAGGTTACTTTTCTGAAGCCATACCAACTTTAAGCAATAGAGGCAGGATCCAAGGATAGGTGTGTTCTATCCAGAATTCATCTTTCGAGGATCCCATACTTTGCATATACAACAATGGTTTTTCTCTTCTGTGTTTCTGTGGTTTCTCACCTTCTAGGCACATAAGGTTTAAAATTGACAAACTGCAGCATGTGGTTCAAATCTATCCCCACTTGAAGCTGTGGTGTGAAAATGGCTAAGAAAGCAAACAACTAAAACAAAAAAGATACTCATTGGTTGTTATATGATGTCATGAGAACAGCAAAATCATGGGCTTCTCTCTGAAATGTCATGAAAGCATATAAGATATGAACATATTGATGTTGGATTTGTCCATGGGGAACTAATACTGCTCTAAATTTGGAATCACTGAATAGATGCTATTGGACCTTGCTCTGACATTGGCTGAAACATGGAACATGATGATGATATACTGAAGGAGGAATTAGTGCCTGATCATATTATCCTTGGGAAAAATTACTTTTTTCTTCTGATTTAAAAAGATGTGACATCGAAATCTTTACCATGTTAAATGAGGAATTCCTTTATACCAGGGGTAGTTTACCCAACCCAATGTTGTCATTGTGGTAAAGAGGTACCTTTTCTTGTTTAAAACACTTAGAATAAAGATTTCAAGGGGTGCCTGTCTGGCTCATTCAGGAGAGCATATGGCTCTTGATCTCGGGGTCTTGAGCTGGAGCCCCATGTTGGGTGTGGAGATTACTTAAAAAAATAAAATCTGAGGAAAAAAAAGATTTCAAGTAAGCTATGAAAGAGAGCTAAACAGTATTTGCTTTAAATTTACTCTACTAGACAGAATCTAAATGCCTGCAGAGCTTTTCATTGATTTCATTTCCTTTCCCGTTTTTTTTTCCATTGTCTTAATTCATCTTCCTCACCATTACTACCACCACCCACATGTGAAGGCAGTGTCATTGAGTAGAAAGGCAGTTGTCTTTAGAACCAGAGAAACTTAGACTGAAAATCTCAGTCTGAATGGGAGGCCTAGAGCCATTTGATTTTCTTCCACACACTTCACTTCCTTTCCCAAAAAGTGAGGATAATACTATGATATAGTAGAACTATGCCTGGCACATAGCATATGTTCAAGAAATGTGGCTATCACGGAATGTACTCAGTGCCAAGGAGAGGAAGAAGCACAAAACATGGCCCCTGTCCTTGAGCAATCTAAAATCCACTTGGAATAGAGAACTCATTCATAAAAGAAAAATGATAATAGAATGTGGACTACACTAATTGCAAAATGAGTCAGACAGACAATAACTATTAAAGGTGTTCCCACAGGTAGGAGCAGGTAAGTAGGACTTCGTGGAAAAGAGTCCGTGATGAGACAGGGCTGGTCAGGTAGATGCTTTCCACAGCAGGGCTGGTAATACCTAGGCCCAATGACAAGGACCCGTGATTCTTCAGGGTCCACAACATCTTTTCATGTTTATTTCTTTTAATAACAGTGAATGTATAATGATCGACCCAGGTTATATTTGTCTTTGCACTAATACAGTCATAAAATATAATTTTTTACATTTTTTTGTGGAAGAGTGGGCCCTTGAAGGTAGGCATGCCTAGTCATAATACAGCTGTGCCAGAGAGGGGACTGGGAATTTTTTTTCTAAAAATTTCTGTCACTCACTCTGTTGTTAGCTTACTCTTTACTGTAGACTGAATGTGTCTTCCCAAAATTTCAATGTTGAAACCCAATGCCTAATGTGATAGTATTAAGAAATGGGGCATTTGGAAGATGCTAAGTCATGAGAGCAGAGCCGTCACAAATGGCATTAGTACCTACAGAAAAGGGCTCCCCAGCTCCTTTACCCATGTGAGGTTACAGCTGCTTAGGAAGTGGGTTCTCACCAGACACCTAACCTACCAGCACCATGGTACTGGACTTCTCAGCCTCCAGGCCTGCATGAAATAAACGTTTGTTGTGCATAAACCACCCAGTTTAGGGTATTTTTGTTTTAGCTACCCAAACAGACTGAGACTCTTCTCAAGGAGTTTGTGAACGAAACCGAAAAGCAAAAGTATGTTATAGAACAAAACCAAATATTTCAAAGAAAGGTTTTAACAGCACATGAGACTCTTTTTCAACTTATCCAACCTTGCCTGTCATTATACCTCATAAAAATCTTCCAAGCTTATTCTTAATACCCAAGGGCTTCCAGAGGCAAGTTCTTCAATCCACAGGGATCTGGAAAAATGTGGTCCCTCTCTGTGCCTGTGTATTGTTGGGCTGTCACCAGATGCTCACTGAGACAGATGTCACTAATTCCCTTCCTACAGAAAAAAAAAAGGGGGTAATCAGAAGTTGCTGACTGGAGTCCCTGAGTCCCTGCCTAGATTATTCACCACTACTGGAAAAGAAACGGCCATATCAACCCTCATGGGGAAGGGAAGAACTAAATTTGAGAACTATTTCTTTTTACATGAAAATCTCAGTTACCTGTCTTGTTTCCTATTTCATTACAGAGAGCAGTATTGTTTTTACACTTGCAGTCCCCAAATCCAAATGATATTAATAAATTGATACGTGGGTTCCATGAGTTAGGATCTTTTTTTCTGAATTCTTTTCAGGTAAGAATCATAGAATTTTGAACCAGATGAAATCATAGACACTATCAACTTAACCCTTTTATTCTGTTGCTATCTCTATACTTACAACTAACTAAATATGTATCACCAGATTTTCACCCCTTTTTTAATTTTAGAGAATGAGAGAGGGAGAGAGACAAAGAGAGGGGGAGAGAGAGAGAGAGAGAGAGAGAGAATCCCAAGCAGGCTCCATGCTCAGTGCAGAGGCAGATGTGGGGCTCAAACCCCAAACCAGGAGATCATGACATGAGCCAAAATCAAGAATCAGACGCTCAACTAACTGAGCCACCCAGGCGCCCCTTACCTCTTATTCTTCTGCTCAACCTTTCCTCGTAGGCCATGACTAATCTTAGAATATTCTGTGGCTTCTCTTCTTTTGTTTACCCTGTAACTGTAGAGTGCACCAGGTTTTTGTATTACTTCCTTTTTCTCTTTTGTAACTCATCCTAAGTTTAAAGAGTAATTTCCAAGTTGTCCTTGTTCATGCATCTATACTGGGCCCATTCCATTAAATAATTCCATTAAATAACTCATCCTAAGTAATTTCCAAGTTGTCCTTGTTCATGTGTCTATACTGGGTCCATTCCATTAAATAACCCTGACCCATTTGCCTCATCGATGCCAAAGTCCCAACATGGGCACTGGCCATGTCTTCAAACTAGTGTCATTTAGACCACCTTGCTTGATGTTATAAACCCTTTTTCTTTTAGCTCATATTTCTTAGTTCTCCAGTTTGTTTTGTTTCACATCTCAGCTTTGAGTACTTATTTCAATTCCTTCTCAGCCTTACAAGTTACTTTAGACTTGACCTCCAGCTGGATCTTGGCATTCTCTAATCTTCGTTTCAATTCTGGTCTAAAATCATGCTCAATTACTTCCGGTAAGACACATTCCTATCTCCTACCCTCATTTCATGGACCTACACATGCCCCTCCCCTCCATCCTCTCTGTGAGGAAAACCAGAAAAATGGCCATCTATCATATCTGTACATATGACCCCTGAATCATTAGGTCAAACATCTCTCATAAACGTCCAGTTTTGATAGACATCTTCTCATCAGCTACAAGATGTGCAAAGAGAACTGACTTTCATCCATGTTCCCCTCTCTTAATTATCTGGCCTTATAGTCCTCCAAAGCAACCATGTTTGACACTTTTTTTCTGTCAGTTTTCCCTTAGCAAACTCTTTTGAGTGTATAACCTATACCATTCAGATCCACTGTCATCACCCTACTTTATGACCTCTTACTTAGAGGGTATTAAATTCTCTCCCATGGGGCACCTGGATGGCTCAGTTGGCCCAACATTGGCTTATGTCATGATGTTGTGTTTCATGAGTTTGAGTCCTGCATCGGGCTCCACACTGGCAGTATAGAGCCTCCTTGGGATTCTCTCTCTCTTCTTTCTCTCCCTCTCTGCCTCTTCCCCACTTGCACACTCTCTCTCACAGATAAATAAACTTTATAAATAAATAAATAAATAAATAAATAAATAAATAAATTGTCTCCCACAAGGATTATTCTGTTCCAAGTGTCAATTCTTACTAAATGGCCCATAGTTCTGTCAGAGTAGCAATTCTTTGGAAGGAAAGAAGAGGAAAAATAGTCCAAGTAGAAAGATTAGTATGAGTAGAGGACACAAACATAAAGCAACTCTGTGTATACAGGGGACTTCCAGTAACTCTTTTCCATGATGGTTGTATCATAGATGAGGTGGGATTGTCGGCACTGGCAACCTAAAGGTAAGGTAGACCCATGTAGGGCAGGGCTTTTGTGTCTTCTTAAGAAGATTAGACTTCAGGACACCTGGGTGGCTCAGTCAGCTAAGTGTCCAACTCTTGATTTCAGCTAGATCATGATCTCACAGTTCGTGGGTTGTGGGATCAAGCCCTGGGTCAGGCACCACATTGACAGTGCGAAGCCTGCTTGGGATTCTCTCTCTTCCTCTCTCTCTGCTTCTCTCTCTCTCTCAAAATAAATAAATAAACTTAAAAAAAATAAAAGACTAGACTTTATTTTTGAGTCAATGGAAAGTCATGATATGCTTGCAAATCTAGATGATAGTCCTACTAGGACTTAGTGACACTTAAATACAGGAGGTGAAAGACACAAAGAAGATTGTAAATTCCATGAATGTGGGGTTGGCTTTTAAGCATTCTGACAGTCATCATCCTTTGTCTCCTAATAGTCAAATCTTCACTTTGCTACTCATAAAATACTCACAGAAGAAAATGCTCAGCAAAGATAGGTCCCTCCTAGGGATTAATGTGATTAGTTGAAAGCAAAATTGTAATGTCTCCCTCGCTAGTGATTCAAAGAGTGGGCATGTTACCCAGTTTGGGCTAGCCTGCTTAAGGCTTCTGGGAAAGAATTTTCCCCCTGATCAAAATGAGAAGCTGATTCTATAATCACAGCATCTTTCCTGTGATCACAAGAGGTCAAGCTTGAATGACAAGAGCCAATATGCTGAGAAAGGAGGAGTAAAAGGAAGGGAATAACACAACGCTGGTCTTCAATGACATCATGGAGCCATTAAACCCACCCCAGAACCACCAACATTTGGAATCTTTGTCGTGAGAGACAATCAATGTCCTAATTGTAAAACTACTTCTCCTTGAGTTTTCTATTACTGTAGCTGTAACCACCCTAATTGATGCATAATGAGGTGATTCATGGCACAGGTGCTGGAACTGAACTCCCTCAGTTCAAATCTTAGTTGTGGCACTTTACTAGCTGTGTGAGCTTGGCTAGGTGACTTAACTGCTCTGGGCCTCTGTTTCCTCATCTGGGAATTTCAAATGATAATAATAGTGCCTACCTCATAAGGTATTTTGAAAATCAAAAAGACAATATATACAAAGCCCTCTGAATATTCTGGTACATGGTAAGAGTTCAATAAGAGTCATTCATAAGAGTGTTCAACAAACATAAACTTTTATTGAATTAAATTCCAGAAAAGAAACTGAGTCCCAGACACATTAAGTCATTGATTCATGGTCACATGGCTAGTTTGGGGCTGAGACTAGACTAGGATAGCAACTGACACAATTAGAGTTCTGGAATTTTCCAGTGAGGAAAGCTTTAAAGACAATAACTGTTTTCCCTCAGCAAAGTCAGGAGACATCTGCAGATGGCTAGTGTTCAGAGTTCATCTTACAATAACATTTGATTTTTTTAACTTTTAAAATTTACAATTTTATTTTTTTAATAATAATATCTTATGCAAGTGCTTTAAGGGCAAATTTCTTTTCAATATAACTAGTAGAGGCTGGAATTAGAGAACTCTTACTTTAAGAATGGTTGCTCATAGACCCAGTCTTACCAGTGGATTTTACATTTTCTTTTTATGATAGACTTAGAATTTATTCTCTGACATAGAATAATCCATACTTCCTCACACTGGAAGATTTTGCATTGGGAGACTTTGAAAATGTCCTTCTGGCCAATGCAAGAGGGCACCTGTTATCAATTAAATTGAAAAGGTGAACTTTCCAGGAAGAGAACTAATTCTAATGCTTGTCTTTACAAAAATTGCTACCAAACACATAATGGCTACTGAATAAGCTACCTAGCTTTAACAGTTTATAAAATAAAATATAAAATTCAGTACATAATAAAATTCACATTTATTTAGTAATGTGATATATAGTGCAGTGAGGTGGCATGGTAAAATAATCACAGGACTGGAAGTTAAGAGACCTGTATTTGAACATCAGCTTCAAATGACTTGAGTCAAAGCACCCAATTTCTTTGAGACTCATTTTCCTTAGCTGACAAATTTGAAGAATGACAATAATAATATATCATCAGTTTGTTGAGAGAGAACTCTTTATATATAAAATATAAAATTTTATGCAAATATTTCATTTATATCTCATATTGCCTAAGTTACAATCTTCTTTGGTAAAGAACTGTAAATTCTTTGATTATGTGGAAAATGCTGAGATAAATAGCTCCATATCCATGGCTATTTCTATTATTTCGGACCCTCATATTTATTTATGAAGAAAAAATTATCTTTGTTCACTTGATCCAGTAAATTAGTATGTCTCATTTGTACTATACTTGGCATGTAACCCCTTAAGGGCTCAAAAATATTTTGCTAAATGTTGACAAATGTTATGAAATTCGAGTGGAACACTCAGAGAAGTTCAGTGATGGGAATAAACAATAAGAAGACCATGGAAAATAAATTAATGATGAGAGGTAGAAAATCTGGGGTTGGGGTGGGGGGAAGGAAAATCAAGGTTTTCAAGAGCTGGCAGGAAGAGGGAGTCACTATTCCCCAGAGAAGACCCTGGAGAAGCCTCCCCATCCCCAGTAGGGAGTTTTCTGGTTCTGATTTCCTCCTTTTGACACAAGCATTTTTGGCCAGCTTCTCAGCAGGTCATTGCTAGCTTATTGCTTCCCTTGCTCTGTCTTACTTAGTTCCTGTCTCTCTATTTCCTCCTGCCTCTTATCTGTCATTCCTCTCTCTTTCTCTCATTGTCTGTGAGTGTGTGCATAGTGCAGTTCTGTGGGTTGTCTGGGGGGACACACACACACACACGTACTCAGACAATTTACATTGAAAATGAAAACTTAAAAAAAATTAATGTTTATTTTTGAGAGACAGAGAGAGACAGAGTGCATAAGCAGGGGAGGGACAGAGGGAGGAGAGAGAGAATGTCAGGTCGGGCAGTGCAAAGCCTGACTCAGGGCTGGAACCCATGAACCTGAGCTAAACTCAAGAGTCCAACGCTCAACCAAGGAAGACACCCAGGTGCCCCTCAAAACTTTTTCAAAAAGTAGATAAGCACATTCACTTTTCTTTCTAAACCCATTGCGTGGTGGGGGGGGGGGGAGGAGGGGGCAGTGTGTGGGTGTGGATGTGTGTGTGTGACCTCACCTGTGCTTATACCTCTCACATTCAGATTCAGAGAAAAAGAAAAAGGAAAGGACACTGGGTCCCAGACCAGAGTCCTGTCTCCCATGGGGTTATCATCTCCTCCCCACTTTCATTTACAAATGCATTAGTTTACCAAGAAAGAAACTTTTTCCTTTGGCATATATTTCTATTTCTGGTCCATTTGGGTTTAGAATGGTAAAGTTGAGACCCTCCCCCCAGAAAAATAAAACTTTTCAAAACCATTGCCTTTCCCAGGGCTATGTGAAAGAACTTTAAAGGACGCTATTTAGCACCATCCACTTGGGATTTTGCCTTAAGAAATGTTAAGGGAGAAGATAATAATGGCCATCAAAGGTTTCTGCTAGGAGATTTATACATTCTTTCTAATTCCTACAACATTTCTTAACAATTGACATTATTATCCCCAGTTTACCTACAGAAAATTTGAACTCCATAAAAGTATCCCACTTTTCCAAGGTGCTTTGGCCTTCATCTCCTACCCAAAAGCAGAGCCTGCTACAAAGGCTTACCTGCAGATAGTTTATTTGGGAAGTGAGCCAGGGAGCACAACTGAGGGATGCAGGGAAAGAAACAGGGAAGAAGGAAAAGCCAATACAAGGATGCATTATAAAGTTGGCCACATCTGAAGGTGACAGAGTTTGACCCTGCCACACCCTTCTGAGGAAGTTTGTGAAGTGTGTCATATAACTGTGCACCTGTTTAAGAAAGAGAGAAGGGTTTATCTTTGGTCGTCTACCCTGACCGCTAAGGCGACCGTACTAACTCCTTTGCCCTTCTAGTTTTACATGTACAATGCCAAGAGTGCTCCCATGGGTGTTCCACCTCTTCCTGCTCCAGCAGGAAGCTGAAGATATGGGTGGAATGTGGCAAGGTACTGTTCTACGTCACCTGTGCAAAGCTGTTTAAAGCCTGTACAGAAGTGGCCAGGACACCAGTGGCTGTACAAGAGGAGGGGATAATAGGGGCGTCTGGGTGGCTCAGTCAGTTAAGCAGCCGACTTCGGCTCAGGTCATATCTCACAATCCGTGAGTTCGAGCCCCGCGTCGGGCTCTGTGCCGACAGCTCAGAGCTTGGAGCCTGCTTCGGATTCTGTGTCTCCCTCTCTCTCTGCCCCTCCCCTGTTCATGCTGTCTCTCTCTGTCTCAAAAATAAATAAACGTTAAAAAAAATTATAAAAAAAAAAGAGGAGGCGATAATACACAGAGGTGGCTGATACTCAAGGTCATACGGCTATTCGATACTTCAAATCAGGCCTGCACGACTGCAAAGCCGGGGTGCCTTCCATAATTCAGATGAGTTCCCAAGAAGATATTTGGCTTTGTGGAACTTAAGCATGAGTTTATTACCCTTGGCAATTAGATGGGGATCTGGTATTGATTTTACATTATATCAGAAGTGGAGCATTATACACTCACTCTTTGTGTTTCCCTGGGCATGAATTCTTCCCCTATTAACCTCCAAAATGGGTTTGAAAATAAATACACTAAATATAGGACTCTAGAACAGCGCTATCAAGTAGAAAAGTAATATGAGCTATGTGTGCAATTTCAAATTTTTTAAGATCCACATAAAAATGAAAAAAAAAACAGGTGAAATTATTTTTCACAATCTATTTTATTCAACCCACTGTTTCCTATGTATTACCATTTCAACATGCAATCAATAAAAAAATGATTGTTGGCATATTTTGCATTATTTTGTTGTTGTTATACTAAGTCTTCAAAACCTGGTGTGCATTTCACACTTAAAAGCCCACGTCATTGAAGATTGGCTATACTTCAAGTGTTCAAGAGCCATATGTGGCTCATGTTACCACTTTGGATAGTGCAGCTCTAGGATATTTTCCGCTTATGAAATGAAGGAGTTAATCTGTGAAAGGCAATACCGTTGCACTTTTCCTTGGGATAAGATGGATTAGGGAGGATTTCTATACACTCTCCTGACATTATGACTTTGGTCTATATTATTTTTCTCGGAAATAAACAAAATGTCAATTTGACAAGGTTCATGGCTAGAAATGATTAAAACAGTAATTCGAAGACAAACCAAGCCATACGTGAATCTAATATTTCAGGGTTTATTTCCCCTGTTCACTTGTCTTCAAACTGCAAGATGGGTCATTTTTAACTTAGAAAAAAAAGAAAGAAAAAGTCTTACACATTCAAGCTTACTACAGATGATGAACAATATAATATACTGACTCTTAAAGTGAATTACAAACAAGGTATCTTTTCCACCTGAATTATAATATGTAAACATGTTTGCCTTTATACTCCTATAAAAAGCTATTTTTTTATTTTTAAATGGGTTTAGATTTCATATAAAGCACAGGTGCAATTTATATAAAGTCCAATAAGACATTTGGCAGAGGTAGGTATTATAATAGAACAGTTAAAAGCACAGAATTTACAGGTAGATCTGGGTTCAAATTCCAGCTTTACCTCTTACTGTGTGTAACCTTGAGCCAATTACTTCACCTCTTTGAGCCTCAATACTGCCTATTTACAGGGTTGTAGTAAGAATTAAATAAGATAGGATATGTCAGAAACAGTTCCTGGTACCTGGTCAACACTCAATAAATGGCAGCTTTTACTGCTGGTCAACAAAGATCTAACAATAAGGCAGACTGGATAACATTTACCTTGCCTGCAACATTTCTCACAGACTATCGGTTAAGAAACATTTGTAACCGACGTATGGAACCATGAATTACCATGAGTGCCACTAAATTCTACGACATTCAGAAATTTACCAATAAAAGGGTCATTTTCCATTCAATGCTGGGCAAATTGTTCATAAAAATCCATAGGCTCAAAGCAACCTGGCTGAGAAGGGTTTTTTTTCTCCTGTTCTTTTGTCTCTTAATCCCCACACTGTGGCCTGGTTCCCATTACAGCTGAAATTAGCACTTTAATTTCCACATTATCTCCTTTATATTAGAGGTGAATAATGTGCTAGAATAAAAAGGGGGATCTTAGGGGGAATTACCAAAGATGAAAAAAAGTATTATGCTTCTTCCTGAACAGCTTTTATATCCTGCACTGAATTATTACTGGTGAAGGAGAATATGTCTCCAGCCATTCAGTCTAGAGCCAAAGCAGAAGCTATTCCTCTGGGAGATAGAAGTCTCCTGAGATAAACCTCCTGCATTACTTGCCCCACATCTTTTCACTACCCACTTCAAGCCAAGTGGTTTAAGTACACTTGTCTTTGAACAAAATGCTATAGATCACATAGTTCTAACAATAATAATAACTGCTAAATTTTTTTTCAAAAGCTGCCTATGGACCAAGCATTATGCTAAGTGTTCCAGACACATTAATTCATTTATTCGACCCTGAAAAGTGTGTGAAACATGCAGAAACTTGAAGCCCAGGAGTTCAGTGACTTGCTCCAGGATTCCAAGAGAGACATTTTGACATAGGCTGACACCCAGCAACACAGCACAAAACACAAAGGAGACCCAAAACAGGTACCATCTTCCGAAGTTCTGCTGGCTCTACTTCCAAAACACTTTCCCCATCCATTCACTTTGCTCTGTCTTCACCAAAACCATCGTAGTCTAAGCCACCACCAACTTTTGTCTAGAAAACCTCTATACCTTCCAACCACTCTCTCCACTTGCATTCTTTTCCTCCCACCACCACTGTTCCACACAGCAGCTCAGTGAACATTTTTGAACAGAAATCAGACTTTGGGGTGTTTGGGTGGCTCAATTGGTTGAGCGTCCAACTCTTGATTTTGGCTCAGGTCATGATCTCTTGGTTTGTGGGTTCAAGCCCTTCATCAGGCTCTGTGCACTAATGGTGCAGAGGCTACTTGGGATTCTTTCTCCCTCTCTCTGCCCCTCCCTCACTCATGAGCGTGCACACACACACACACACACACACACAAATAGTCTCTCTCTCTCTCTCTGTCTCTCTCTCAAAATAAATAAAATCAGACTTGTGTTCCAATTTTGTTCCAATGCACAAAGCCTTCCATTGGTTTCCTCATCCCTCTTAGAATAAGTCCAAAGTCCTTACGATGCTCTTTAAAACAGCACATAGTCCGGGCTCTGTCAAGCTCCTCCCCTCATCCCCTCCAACTCCTCTCACTCATCCCATTGTCATTTTTTCCCCTCAAGTATGTAGAGCTCATTCTTTAAGGCCTCTGTACTTGCTGTTCCTTCTGCCAGGCACATTCATGCCTCACACCTTCACATGGCTGAATACTTCTTTTTTTTTTTTTTTTTTAATTTTTCTTTTTAACTTTTTAACATTTTATTTATTTTTGAGACAGGGAGAGACAGAGCATGAACAGGGGAGGGTCAGAGAGAGAGGGAGACACAGACTGAAACAGGCTCCAGGCTCTGAGCTGTCAGCACAGAGCCCGACGCGGGGCTTGAACTCACGGACCGTGAGATCATGACCTGAGCCGAAGTCGGACGCTTAACCGACTGAGCCACCCAGGCGCCCCGGCTGAATACTTCTTGCCGTGTGGGCCATTGGCTCAAAGGTGACCTCCTAAGAGAACTTTTCTCATGACCCAGGCTAAAGCCACCCACTCCATTTTCCACTTCCCCATTTGCTGTCTACACAACATGACCCCCTGTTTTATTTACTTCACAACACACCTCTGTGCCAAGTCCTTTGTCTGTTTCTTTGTGAATTTCTTTGTTTTCTACCTTTCCTCTATCACCAGCAGAATGTAGAGCTCCATAAAAGAGACATCTTGGCTATCATATTTACTTCTGTGCCTGCCGGACCTAGAACAGGACCTGGCACATTACAGGCATTTATTCAGTAAAAATGTTATCAAAAAGAATATGAACAAATTATTTAATTATGTGACAAAAAGCAGTCACCTTTGAGCATGTAGTTCTCTGGAGTCCTCCTATCAACAACAAGGCAGTGAGAAATGGGATATACCAGGGATAGATGGAGAAGCTATAAATGATTAATTTCAAAAAGAAACAGGGAACTGAACAAAATGTGGTTTATGTTGTTGACATTTTTCCTTGGCCTCCTACTATATCTCTGCCACAGTACTGTATCATTTCTGTTCTTCTCCTCTTGTCTTGAACCAAAAAAAAAAAAAAAAAAAAAAAAAAAAAAAAAAACAACAACACAAAACTTGAGAGTTTATATATCAGGTACTGTGCTAGATACTTGGCTACATAAATATACAAGGAATCCTAAAGAGGGCTCTATGTGTTCACACAAATAATAATGACACAAATGCCCTTTATGTGGTTTATAAAAAGTGTTTTTGAATGATAGGACATTAAGTAATAATGAAGAAAATTGTAAGGAACTTTAATAGCAGGGGAAATAATCCTACTATAAAGGTTTTTGCCAGAATATGACATGGCTAAAACATTTAAAAATGCATTGAAAATTACTATTAATAATTTTTAACGGAAGAAATAATAACTACTAACTCACTTTCTCTCTTTCTCTTCTTTTTCTTCAGCTTAGGTTCACTTATGCTTCACGAAGAAATGATCCCAATACTGTATTTGTCTTTTTTCTTCATGTCTATCTTAGTGTTAGATACAGCTCTGTCCAACATTCTTATCTTTCTTATCCATGACTTCAGGGTAAGCTCTCAGTCCAGTCTCCTGACAGAGGTAAAAAATGGCTTTTTATTAAAGGTGGCACAGGCACTTCCCTCACCTTTCATTGCTCTAAGCAATCCACAAGGCCATACCCTGCATTCATAGGGGAAGAACTACATTCTTCTGAATTATCTAGAGAGGCCCCAAATATTTAGAAAAATAGTCTAGCACAGGCCCTTTTGTACTTTGTAAGTTTTCTGCAATGAGTATATAACATTCAAAGAAAAATATCTGAGATGTTGATTTTTAAGTACTTTTATTTCTCTTTAGCTAGAAACACATTTAGCTGCAATAAATCAAAATTTGACTTCCACGGGCTTAAAAAATAAAGGTTATTCTCTCACATTATAAATATGAGGTTAGGTGGCTTCCATTGGTTGAGCAACTCAGCTATGTTCAACTTTTCATCAATTTTCTTGACTTTTCTCTCAAACTTACAGCCCATTGTCACAGATAGTGGCTGCTGCGATGGGTCTAACATCTTCAACGAAGGAAAGAGGAAAGGAGGTAAGACAAAGAAAGCAGTCACATTACTCCCTTTGTAGAAAAAGCAAAGAATTCTTAAGATATTCTCCCAGGAGATTTACCCTCCTATCCTAATGGCCAGAAATGAATCATATGACCACTTCCAGATACAATGAGGATTGGGAAAGCAGGGAAATGTATTGCTGGTTTAGATTGGTTTAGAACAATCATGATCTTTCCTGGGGCGTGGCATATCGCTACCATAAACAGAGTCTGGGTTTGTGTTAGCAAAGAGGAGTTAGGGACTGGTTACTGGCTATGTGTCTGCAACTGAAGCCCAGAGAGGGTACAGTTTATCCTGATAAGGGAATCAGGTGGATATTTTAGCTGGATGTGGAAGGATAATGGGATTGCCCCCCGTAGAACAGAAGAGTGGTATTTCATAGAAGAGGTGCAGCATAAGCTCTAGCAGGAAGGAAATGCTGACTAGTTAGTCTGATATATCTATAGTGTATTGTGTGGAAGTGTCAAGACAGAGTAGGATCTGGGGAGATAGGATAGGACCAGATGATGGATAATAATAATAGTTTGCATTTATTGGGTGCTTACTATAAATCAGGTACTTTTACATCCATCATATCATTAAATTTTCATAACTCCATGAGTGCTACTATTTCCCCCCATTTTACATATGAGGTTAAGTAACCTGATCAAGGTCACATAGCTTATAAGGGGTAGAGCTAGGATTGAAACTGGTCCACCTTGTAATGATCAAGAGCATGTGCTCTGAAGTCAGACTGCCATCAGCCTGCACCCCCACCATCACCTCACTTACATCCTGATCCCTACTTCACTTTTTCCTACAGCGACCCCCAAGGAAGTGCTTTGTAACCACTGAACACAAACTAAAAGCCAGTATGGTAGAGAACTCCTGCATGTGTAGAGAAGAGAATAAACGAGGAAAAGCCTGGAAGTGAGAAGATTAATACAGACACTGAATCATCCAAGAAGATGCTTCCCTTTGTCTGCACCTCTCAAATCAGACCAAAAGGGAGACTGTTAAGTTCAAAATGTTTGTTCCTCCCCCCAGCTAATTTGCATTATCGAACATAAACAAGAAAGCATATGAGCCAATGGCTGGGCTATAACTCATCCACTACAAGAGAGGAGATGAGCTTAACAATAAGACTTCCCAGAAGCATTTCAAGCTTCAGTTTAGCTGCTTAAAAAGTACTGCCTGGAACACTCATAAATACTGGCAATCCACATAATACACCTTTACTTCTTCATATCAACTTTAACCATGATGTAAAATGAGGCTTCTAGAATTCAACAGAACTTGCAATCACACGGTCCTCTACTTATTTCAGAATATGAAGATTTCCCTTCAGCACCCACCTTCTTCATCCAGATCCATAAGATTCTTGTATAAAAATCTAACTTCTTCCCCCACCACATTCTTTTAAAAAGCAAAAACATACATACATAATCAAAATCTATAAAATAATGATGTGTGAATATCCTAATTTTCCTCTAAGATCTAAACAATTTAAATGTTCTACTTTATTTTAGGGTGGGTTAGGACAGTGTTTCTTAATTGAACACTGTTGTGTTGGCAACCTTGGCCACCAGTAGCACTCCCCGATCATTATGATAGTCAAAAAAATTAATAAATGCCCACACACATTTCTAAGCACCCTCTCCAGAGACAGTTATCCTTCTCTTTCCTCTACTGTCTATAGAGATATTGTTTGAAATGTGAGAGAATTAGGACAGAATTTTGGCTCTATCTCTCTATAGGAAATGAATTGATTTTCATATCCATAAATAGGCATAATATTAGTTTCTACCTAATTGTATGGATCATATGAAATATTTAAGACAGAACACTTGATATATACATAAGTACATAATCCCATCCAGGTGAATATGCCAGCTTGAATCAAGCATAGCATCTCAATTTTTTTTCTTCCTGCCCCAAGAAATGCTTAGATAGGCGAACCAAGTTTTAATTCACTGTTCCATTCTGCATTGCCATGTTCTAGGCCCTGTTTGTTTAAGAAATTAAATAACTTGAAGGAATATTTTTAAAAATTGAATATACCTATATTCAATATATATTCAATATGCCAATAATATATTGGTATAAAGTAGAATACTATAGAAATAATAATATAACAGAGGGTAAAGCTCATTCTGGAAAAGGTGAGAATTACAGATCAGTAATGTCATAGGATTCCAGGAAGTTCGGTCTCCTTGATTTATGGATTCATAGCTTGGAAAATGATCTTTTAGGATTTCTTATACAGAGCATTCCTTCAATGAGTAGGAAGTTAAACCAGATCATCTAAAAGGCTCATACAATTTCTAAAGGTTTATTAAAAAGTTTATGATTAGATCAGTCCAATTTTTTTTGGACTTTAAATTACTTTAAAGCTTTAAATTACTCTAGCCTAAAGTATCCCTTTATGTATTGTGATAACTGTACACAATAGCCTAAACGTGAATCACTCTTCTTGAGTTGATAACTTTTGGGAACAAAATGTGGCTTCTATCCACTAAGTTATACTTATACACTCAAAGACATACAAACATTTTTGTCCAGAGATTTAACAGAGCAAACAATATGTGGGGGCATTTACAAAAGCTCAGCTCCTTTCCAAAAGCAATGAAAATAAGGAAAGAGATATCTTTTTTAACACCTAATTTTAGTTTAGATTTCAGTTTCGTATAAAACTGTTCCAGGAGCAAAAAAAAATTTCCTTAATAGAGATATTCACTCTGTTGAATATTTCCTGTTACCTTTCCAAGATATTCCCCGTCTTGCTTCTTATCTGGGAGGTAAAGCTTTATAGACTGTGTCAACTGGGCTCTTGGCTTTCTGTGTTCTATTTGTCTCCAACAGGAGAGAATAGCAGGAGATGTGTGGACGGGAGGGAAAGAAGAGACAAGTATTTCTTCTGCCTCCTTCATTGTGTGGTCAGGGCAGCTGACTGCATTCCTCAACTAAATGCCACAGATTTTACCTGGCAGTCCTCACTTATAGCTATATCTAGTCTCTCTAGATTGCAGTACCCACTCCCTATCCTGTTCTTTGAGGTGTAGGGTGGTAAATCTTCCCACTACTACTAGCAAATGTGCTATCCATTTGCCGGTTCGTTTCCCTGAACTCTGTAATAAGTCCTTTATTAAACATTTCTCAGTTAGCAATTTCAAGTATGTCATCCATTTCCTGATGGAACTCTGATCGATAAGTTCATTCACCTTTCGAAATTGACTACAAAGCCATTTGATGACTATAATGTTGGGTCATTTGCAGTACAATGGTTCCAGGTGCCGGTGTTGAAATCCAAATGCTTCAGTTGAAAGCATGACTCAACCATTTACATACCATAGCATCTGGACCATATTACTTGGCTTTTCCACATTTCAGTGTCCTCATCTATAAAGCAGAATGGATACCAATAGTAACCACCTCATAGTGCTATTTTGAGCATTGAAATGGCTTAAAGGTTGCCTGGCACATAGTAAATCCTTACAAATGTGGACTACCTTTATTATGTCTTCACACATCTTGTATTATCCTGGGTAGTAGTCATGGAAATAGTAGTAAAAATAACAATATCTCTAGGGGCGCCTGGGTGGCTCAGTCGGTTAAGCATCCGACTTCGCTCAGGTCATTATCTCACAGTTTGTGAGTTCCAGCCCCATGTCGGGCTCTGTGCTGACAGCTTGGAGCCTGGAGCCTGCGTCGGATTCTGTCTCCCTCTCTCTCTGCCCCTCCCCCGCTCACACTCTGTCTCTCTGTGTCTCTCAAAGATAAATAAACATTAAAAAAATTTAAAAAAAACAAACAATATATCTAAAGATTAGTGTAGGTGATCATCATTTCAGTATTTCCATTCATCAACATTTGGAATTGAAGACAAATACATTGGACTAATTTCCTTTGAATCGTGGGTGTCATTTTTAAAATCATTATTCAAAATTCAGCCATGGTATGATTTCACTCATATGTAGAATGTAAGAAACAAAACAAATGAGTAAAGGGAAAAAATAGAGAGAGAGAGAGAGAGAGAGAGAGAGAGAAACCAAGAAACAGACTCAACTATAGAGAACAAACTGATGGTTACCATAGGAGAGGTGGGTGGAGGGATGGGTGAAATAGGTGATAAGGAATAAGGAGTGCACTTGTCAGGATGAGCACTAGGTGATATATGGAATTGTTGAATTGTACACCTGAAACTATAATACTGTAAGTTAACTATCCTCGAATTAAAATTAAAAACAAAATTAAATTTTAAAAAATTGAAAAAGAATTCAGCTATGGTGGCAAATTACATTGTAATTGGTAAAACACTCATGTATCAGTGAAAAAATTGGTGGCATACTTAAACAAGTTAATTGAGAAGAGTTTTACAAAGTGTCTATGTATAAGGGTATGACAAAGGTTAAAGGAAACCTGCAAGGAAGGGTGAAATATCCCAATGCCAACAACATCTAGGAACTGTTACCATCCTTAAGCTTGAAGGAACAATGGGGGAAGATACGAGGAAGAATAGGTACAGGTTGAGACACCTATACCTATAACTGTAGGGAGAGCTACCTGACAGGAACGATGGCCCTCAGCAAAGAAGCCAGGGAAACAGAAAAACTGAACTTACCTTATTCTCACCCTCCAATCTTCTACTGACGCCTCCCCCTCAGGAAAGGGTAAGGCAACCTCAGTCCATAGAAGATAGCTTCCCAGGAAACAGAACAGGTATAAAAGCCTAGAGGGGTGGGACATGGGTATGGAAAGACAAGTAGAGAATGCCTAAGATAACATATAAGACCAAAGCAAATACAATTTCCTTAACTATTTTTTTCTACCTGCCTATTTCTGTATCTCTCCAAATAATCCATCATTAGTTCTGATTGCCATTTAAGGGATTCTATGACAGTATAAAGTAGAATTATGAAGAAAACATAGAAAACGTGTGCATGTATAACTAATATAACTAATATTACCTGGAAATCAACCCTATTAAATTTCATTATATGTATCTAAAACATTTTCACCATGGATTCTCCTTGTAATGATGACGATTGTACCAACCATTTAAAAAAATTTTTTTTAACATTTTTATTTATTTTTGAGAGACTGAGAGAGACAGAGGGTGAACAGGGGAGGGGCAGAAAAAGAGGGAGAGACAGAATTCGAAGCAGACTCCAGGTTCTGAGCTGTCAGCACAGAGCCCAACGTGGGGCTCAAACCCATGAACCATGAGATCATGACTTGAGCTGAAGTCAGATGCTTAACTTACTGAGCCACCCAGGCACCCCCATCCTAACCATTATTAAGTGTTTACTGTGTATGAGGTATCTTTCATGTATATTTCCATTGAACTCTCATATCCACTCCTAGAAGGAAGATATCATACCCCACTTATAAGTACACATATAAAGAGGATGTAATAGGTTAAGAGATAGTTCATGAGTTGACAGAGTTCATATGGCCAGAGTAGCCCTCAAAAAACCCCTCAGAAAAATCCAAGACCTGGAAATTCTAAGAATAAACCTGCAACTCAGAGGCAGAAATAAGTCTGGGTAGCAGAACCAAGAATCTAATATGACTGGAGATGGTGGTGGATGGAGTGAATGCTTTCAGCAAATGGGAACTCTGTCCTTGCTGTGTGCTGTCTAATAGGGCCCCTGGCCTATTAGAATTACAGATATGTGTTACCACCAAGTCTAGCTGGCTTAAGGGGCCAGGGAAGGAACCAATATTTTCCCTCCTGAAGTTTACAATCTATGGCTCTGGAAGGCTTTTTTTCCCCCTTTCTTCATGTCAAGATTAAAAGAAAACACATCGTTCTATTCCTACCCACCCCTTTTCCCTCATCCTTGGTGACAGGCAAGATGTCATCCCCATCCCTTGGCTTAAAAAGAAGCAGAAAACAGGACCCCAGAGCAGAGTGACAGACAGGAATTAGTCCCACCCATATTTGCCCTCTTCAAGAAAAAGCTGTCAACCCACCGGTGGGAGGACACAGCAGCATCAGCTCTTTGATGAAAAAAAAAGATCGTAGAAAACTGACCTCACTGTGGGCCTGCCAGCTGGAAGCCTGACTGAGGAAGAGAGACGAGCAGGTGAAAATGGCTCGCCAAGAGGTCAAAAAAGTCGATATAAAAAATGAGACAAAAGTCCTAGGAGCATAGTAAAACTCTTCAGCTTTCATAACCCCGCCACAATCGTGTCAGCTTTGCTGGGTCAATTAGCTGCCTACCCTATCTTCCTCTGTTGTTAATAATGGGCAATATCCTCTCCCTTTAAAGAATGAAAATGAGGGATTTGTGGTTATAGTAAGCTATCATTAAAAGCACATGAATTCCTAAAAGCCTCTGAAAATAAATTAGTCTTTTCACATTACCATCTGCAACCATTTCACCTCAGCTAGTGATCCCATTAGCCCTTGCGCACTCTAAATAGGAGAGGGCTTGGATATTACTTAAGGAAAAATCTCCAAGGGAAATCAAGTGGTTGCAGAGATCAAAAAGAGAAATTCCAAAGGTGGCATCTGTACTGTCACATTGCTCCCGAGCCAGGACCCCTGGGCCACGCCAGGGACGCCGACTAGGCCATTTCTCAAAGATAAAGATGGACTCTCCAGTACAAGTTATCAATAAAACTCTAGGGTGACTGGAAACAAGAAGGGAATCTGCACATCCAGACTTAAGCATCATCTACTTCACCTCTAACTACAGGTCTCTACTTTCCAATAAACGGAACAAGTTTGAAACCACTCCCTGGACCTCTCTGCAGCATCAGATCCTGGTGACACTGCCTCCTTTCGACGCTTATCTTTTTTCCTTGTATGTTGGGTTGGATAGTGTCCCCCTAAAATTCAGGTACACCCCAAACCTCAAAATCTGACCTTATTTGGAAATGGGATCACTACAGATGTAAATAGGTAAATTAAGATGAGGTCATACTAGAATAGGATAAGCCCTTAATCTGATATGACTGGTGTCCTTATAAGAAGAGAAGAGACAGATACAGAGACGTACAAGGAGAACTCCAGGGGTGCCTGGGTGGCTCAGTTGGTTAAGCATCTGACTCTTGATTTCAGCTCAAGTCATGATCTTATGATTTGTGAGATGGGCTCCACATCCAGTTCTGCACTGACAGCAGAGCAGAACTCATCCCAAGAGCCTGCTTGGGATTCTCTCTCTCCTTTTGTCTTTAACCGATCTCCCCTCAAAACAAATAAATAAACTTAAAAAAGAAAAGGAGAACTCCTTGTGACAACAGAGGTGGAGATAGGAATGACACATCCATAAGCCAAGGATTGCCAGCAACACCACAAATGAAGAAACAGGTTTGAACAGATTCTCCCTCTAGGCCCCTAAGAAAGCCAACACTGCCAACATTTTGATTTCAGAATTCTGGCCTCCTGAATTCTGAGAGAATAAATGTGTGTGGTTTTAAGCCTCCTGCTTGTGGTATTTTGTGGCAGCAGCCCTAGGAAACTAAGACACCTGGCTTCAGTGATGCCACATGCTTTGACATCACATACTCTCTACCCACGACACTACCTGGCCCTTGAATGATGGAGTTTCTGCAGGCTCTGTCCTAGGTATCTTCTTTTTGTCACTCTAACCTCCCCTTAGCTGACTCCATCCATATTTGTGACTTCCTTACAAGCCTCATACACTTGATTCATACATTTATCCCACCTGGAGAGTCCTATATGCAACTTCCCACTTGACTCCTCTCTTGGTTTTCTCAAAGCACTTCAAACACACGTGTACAAAACCAAACTCATATCTTCTTCCCAAACTCATGTTTGTTTCCAGTAGTCCCTCTCTAATGCCAGGGTCGGCAAACTTTTTCTGCAAAGACTCAGTAAATAAATATTTGAGGCTTTGTGAGCCAGTCTCTGTTACAGTTACTTGGCTCTGCATTTGGAGCAAAAAAGCAGCCACACATGATATATTAAAAAATGAGCATGGCTGTGTTCCAGTAAAACTTTACTTTCAAAAACAAGCAGCGGGCAAAATTTGGCACCCCAGTTTGCTGTCCCCTGCTCTAAAGGGATGAACCCTGCCATCAGTTGTGTTACCTATTACACCAGCCAGAAACCCCCTCTTAGCCTCTTCTCCCCTCACAACTCTCCCCTAATATCCTCTCAGTCCTGCCAATTTTACTTTCTAAACAGCTCTCATCCACCCCACCCCCCCGCCCTGCTCTATATTTCCTCCACTGCTTCTTTTGTTCTCTTTTGCCTGGATTGCAGCACTCGTCAAATGACTTATCTACTCACAGCCATTGACGGTCTCCTCCCCAGAGTGCTGTACACACCACAACAGAGTGATCTTCTCAAAACTGCAAACTGAGTCAGGCCACATACACCCATTGTTCATATGACAATGACAAAAGCCCTTAACACAGCCAGCTGTCCCCCTACATAGCTTGGCCTTTACCTGCCCGTCTAGCCCCATCTCATTTGATACATCCCTCTCTTGTCCCTAATCAGGACTGCTTTTTTTATGTTTCATTTCCTCTTACTCACCTCTGAGCATAGACCTTTGCACATACTATTCCCTCTTCCTAGCGTACCTTAATTGTCCCATTTCCTTAGTAAATGCCTGTTCATGTTTCAAATCCAAGCCTAAGCACCATTCCATTGGAGAAGATTTCTCTGACCTCTTCAAGTAGACTATGTCCCCTACTAAAATTTCTTATATCATTATGCACATCTGTACATTACAGGGAGAGTCATAGCTTTATATTTGATAAGAGGATTATCTGATTAATATCTGTCTTTTCTACTAGACTGTAGGCTTCATGAGGACAGGGACCTTGTTTCTTTTTGCGCTCCAGTGGGTCCCCATCACCAAGGACAGCAGATGCTTAAAAATGAATGAATGAGGGGCGCGTAGGTGGCTCAGCCGGGTAAGTGTTC
The DNA here is from genome assembly GCF_018350175.1 of Felis catus. Lineage (NCBI taxonomy): Eukaryota > Metazoa > Chordata > Mammalia > Carnivora > Felidae > Felis > Felis catus. Next base: position 84,957,847 of record NC_058377.1, on the reverse strand, counting down.
AACTTCAGCTCGGGTCATGATTTTGCCATTCATGAGTTCGAGCCCCACATTGGGCTCTCTGCTGTCAGCACAGAGCCTGCTTTGGATCCTCTGTCTCCCTCTCTCACTACCCTTCCCTCCTCTCTCTCAAAAATAAAATAAACATTAAAAAATGTTTCAAAAATGAATAAATGAATGAATATGCATGAATAAACCTTGAAGTGTATTGGGATTTATCCTCCTGTCACTCTTGCTTTAACCATGGTTGTTCCACGTTTCTCTATTTCATACACTAGAATTCCATAAAGACTTCTTTTTAAAGAATGGTTTAATATTTTGACAACCATGAGCTAGAAATTTCTTTACCTCTGCAGGGTTTCTAAGTAGAAAGCCAAAACTGAGTCAGCAGACACCTGTGAAGGAATGTCATTCCTACAGAAAGCAGCCAGACTCAGAGTTTGGAAAACTCTCATCTTTTGTTCATACTGTGAGTGTAAATTTTAAAATTTGGATTCTGTTTTTTTTACCTCCTACTTTAATTTGTAAAGGCAAAAACAATTTTTATATTATTAAGCTCTCCATGACTAAGAAAGCATCACAGAGATTTTTTTTTTCTTCCATAAAGGTCAAATTTCTTACCGGACACCAAATAACATTAGATAGTTGCGACTGTATAATATTCTGAAGAAAAGATCTCACAAAGTAATTGAACATAACAACTATCATCTGTTCATGATGAGTTAATTTGTCCACTCTGCTTACTTTGAAATGTCTATTTTCAGTGTAATGATGAAATTATCTGCCTATCCTCCTTAGATCCTGGCATCCATTCAAAATTATGTGTTGAGGCTGACAAAGTGGCAAATTCTATTTGAGTTCCCTTTTTTACATTAAATGTTATACATATGGTGTTTTTTTAAAGACTCTTTTTATGTATTTTTGGAAGGTTGGGAATTGCTCAAGAAAGAGTTTTGAATAGGAATTAGGAAAGTCGGTCTGTAACCTGCTTATGCCACTAGTTGGCTGGTTTACCATAAGCTTTCTACATCCGTTTCTTCTCCTGTAGTAATGAGGATAAAAGGACATTTCCCACCTACTTATCTAGAAGGGTTGCTATGACACTCTAGGAAGATAATGTGTGAAAGAGTTAAAATAGTTCTATACCAATACAAGGTAGAGTTATTGTTATTAGTGTTTATCACAGAGAACAGAAAAAACAAGGCAGGCATAATCTATAAAACACGGATGAATAATAGTTAATTGATTAAAGGTTTCAAGTTATTGATGGATAATAGTTAATTATTGACCAGTATGCAAAATGTGAACATATTTTCAAATAATGTCCAGAGAAATAATATTGAGGAAGGATGTACATTTACCTGAAGCATTTGCATAGCATGTTGCTAAAGGTAAATCAGAAACAAAAAGAAAGCAATAGATGGTTCACTATGCCAGAGAGATGGCAGAAAGGAATGAGGAAGGGAGTAAGGGGGGGGGAGGGGCAGGAGGGAAGAGGTAGGGAAGATAGCTAAAGAAGATAAAAGTATGATAAGCATAGCAACTTCTGGATGGATCATTTTTTTTTCTCTTTGTGTTTTCTGTGTTTGCCAAGTTTTCCACACTAAGTATTGATTATACTTATATTATGAAAAGAACACAGCATATTTTTTAAAAGTACACAATGACCCAAAGAATGTGTAAGTTTTAGGAAGGTGGTCAGCTTTATCATATAATTCAACTACATTTAATACATATTCAAAAGTTGTTTAGTGAAATAAAATTCAAAACATGACTTATCTTACATTCCTGCAACCTCTGGTATCATAGGAAGAGGGTAAGATTATTCAAGATATGCTAATAAGCTTTCTTTAAAAACTGGGTGTCACCCCTGTGCCACAATTTTCCAACACGATGCATAATTTGGGAAGTCACTTTCTGTCAGAACAAAGGAGAAATGCAGATGATCTTTGAAAGAAGGGTTCGTTGTGTGTTTTGAGGAGACTTTTGTTTTCAAGGCTAGATTTGGGTTCTGCTTTAAGAAAAATCCAATAAAACAACAACAAAACCAGTCATTGTATCTTCAAAATGGATTTACAATCTTACATATATGGGAAAGGAAAAAAAAAATACTCACAAAATTGAATGTTGGTTCCTTGAAATCTATATATCTGATAATGTGGTCAAAAATCAATTTTCCCCTTCATCTTGATAAAATTAAATTTAAATGTCTTTTTTTGTTTTCTCTGTTTAGAATTTTGAAAAATAGATTGAAGAGAGCACATATTGACTTTTTTTTTCTGGAACTTGAAGCCATTTGATGTGAGGGGTCAAGTTATAATATGCCACTGCTTGTATCATCTCCTAAAGGAGATTTGGAAGGAAGCAATGAGATTTTTACACATCAAACATGAAAGAATTTTAATACTGCACAAGTTGTTTGAGATAATACAGTACAGGGTAAAGGAATAGGTTTTCATCTTGTATTTCATTTATCTAATGTATTAATTGAGTTGCCTGGTTTGTTCAACTGAAGGAGATTGGGAAGACACGTCCAGAATGAACAGGACAGTGGGATGTAATTGGTTATCAAAGTCTGGGTGGTTATGGAAAGGGAAGTGGTTGTAAGTGCATCAAAAATTTGCTATCTCATCCAACCAACTGATTATACCAGGGAGAAAAGGGAGGCTGTTGAATTTGCTGTTTCCCGAGACTCACAAAGTGCCCAACGATGTCTATTCTCCTTCAGCATCTACTTTCACTGCAGATGCCTGTTCTTCATCAAGCTCCTTAGCTCAAAAAATTTACCTCCACTTCCCCATCATCTTCATATTATTTCCTACTTTTTATATCTACCACCACTGGGGGCTTATCACACCCATCTAATCTCTGGAAGCCGTTGAAATTTATCTGTTGGCACCTCATCTTCTCAGACCTCAAGGTGTCAATTATATAACAATGAAAAAAATCATTGTTATCACCTGTTTGTTATATTATTTGTGACCCCATAATTAGAGACATTCTTTTATTGCAACCTACTTGAAGCAAACTTTGACCCCAATTGTCCGATTCTTTCTCTTGGGCATTTATTTGGGAAAGTTATGGCCCATGGCAGATTTAGGGGAAGATATTTGTTAGACAGAAAAGTTTCACTAAATTGTCTAGACTTGTTTCTGCTTTAACAGATGGTTTCCCACTTGCCTGTCATCAGTTATGCTGTCAATCCAAAAAGGGTTTCATCTCTTTAGATCACAACCTGGAGGCATGGTCCTGCTCCCCTTTATCCTTTCTGCCCTTTTCTCCACATCCTAACCATTAGTGCTAGCTGTATTTGTTTTCTCAAGATGAAGGTGAACTTCTTCAGAGGTGAAGAAGCCAAATCATGTAAGACAAGGAAGCCAGTAAGATCTCTATATAAATGGAAGAATTTCTCAAGGATAAGGATAGAATTCCTATAGAAAAACAAAAAGGTGAGCCTGATGCTTAAGAATTCATCTAAACTTTGCTATTTAATTCCCTCCATAACTTAGTGGCAGAAAACCATAAATAATTATTATTTAGCTCATGTTCTATAAGTTGACGGGGATGATTGGAATAGCCAGAAAGGATGCGACAGCTCTTCTGGTCTAGGTGGAAACCTCTGATCTTTACCGTTGGTTGGCAGCTCTGTTGACACTGGATGGTCTAGAATGGCCTCACCCGTGTACCTGGAGTTGGATTTCAGCTGGCCTACTTGTCTCTGCTTCATGCAGTTTCTCTCTCCCTTCAGCTACACTCAGCCTGTTCACATGGTGGAAGTGTTCTGAGAGAGAAACAGAGACAGAAGGAAAGCTACAAGACATCTTATGATCCTGGCTCTGAAATAGCTTAGTGTTCTTTCTGCCTCATGCAATTGCACAAAGAAGTCACAGGGTCAGTACTGATTTAAAAGATAGGGAAATGGAGTCCACCTGTTGGTGGCAGAATCTGCAAAGACTTTGTGGTTATTTGCAATCTACCTCAGCATGTGGGCAAGGATGCCAGTAGACTTTTTATGTGGATATTGAAATTCTCCTGGATAATGGTAAAAGTTCCACATATATATGGAGGTGAGAAAAGGAACAAAGTCTTTCGCACCTGTGGAAAGGGAACAGGAGATGACAATCTGCCAGCAAAGAGAAGAGGATGGTACAGAAAGAAGGAATAAGCTCTCAAATAACCAGAAGTTTTTGGCATGGGATCTGGAAGTAACAATGAGAATGTTCCCCCTGCTTCCTTGCTCCATAGTATCTCAGAGACAGTGGCCTCCACTCAAGCCAGCTATAGAGGAAGAAACATCTTTAAGGAAGAGCAGGGTTTCTCTTAAGGGAGGAGGAGATCCAGTCCCCTTTACATAAAGAGGATTTTGTCAACCATGGACTGTGGATTCCTGGGGATAGTGTGCAAGGAGTTGGGAGAAGGAAAGGAAAGCAATGAATACCAGGTGGGGGGAAATAGATGGACAGAGGAATGTAGGTATTAGAACATAAAAGAAAATATTTGTAGTGGTATCTAAAGATGACAGAGATAAGAGGCAAGAAATAAACTAACTTCAAAGTTCTTAGTACAAATTTGATCAAGGGGCAATTTTCATACTGACACTGACATTGGCCCTCAGGTTTGGAGAAGCTCAACATCTGCCTGTACCAGTCTCCAATGGGTGGGTAGAGTTGCTAGATTTAGCAAAGAAAATACCAGTAAAATTTGAATCTCACACAAACATGGAATGTTTTAGTGTGAGTATGACCCATGCAATACTTGGGGCAGATTTTTAATAAAATAGTATTCAGTATTTGTCTGACATTTGGGTTTAACTGAGGGTCCTGTATTTTGTTTAGTAAGCCTGGGAAAAGGGAAGGAAATGGGGCAGATGCTGAGCAGGACTGATGAGAGCTAACACTCTTGGGGGCTAATTAGGACAGAGCCTAATCTAGAACCAAGTCCCTCCTATAACTTCCAGTCAGGTGCTCCCCCCTTCCCACTCACCAAGGAGGTGTTCTTTTTTTTATCTCCCCCCTCCACTCCTACTTCACCTCTCTCTCAGAAGCCCCTCCTTCATTACTTCCACCTTTCCTTTATTTCCATTGCTTGGCCTTCGGATCTCCTGGTTCCAGACGACAGCTCTCCTCTCCTCCCCACCATTCTCTGACACTGCTACTCAACTTCACACTCATTCTACAATCAGTATTTCTATGGTTAAGAGGCAGAGTCTCCCAAAGATAAAATAAATAAGTCATGGGGATGAAAAGTACAGCATAAGGAATATAGTCTATAATATCATAATAACTTTGGCGACAGATGGTGTCTCCACTTATTGTCATGGGCATTTCATAATGTATATAATTGTCAAATCACTATATTGTACATCTGAAACTAATATAATATTGCATGTCAACCATACACAAATTCCAGAAAGTGAGAAATGAGAAATATATCTATGGCCAACTAAAAAAAAAATTAGCATTTCTACCCCACCACCTGCATTTCCAGATTTTTTGTCTCTAGGAGAAGGGGATAAAAAAATGATACCTACTAAAAATAGGAAGAGGGGACACTTGAATCACACCGTCAATCTGCAACTTTGAGGCTGCTTCAGAAAGAAAGTGTCCTTAATTTTGCAAATCAAGAATGAAGGTGACACCCATTAAGAAACATCAAATAAAATATTTAAATGTATTTAGATTTCATATCCTCAGGTTGAGGAAAGGCATAATATAACTGATTATGGAAACCCCTGGGGTTTGTAGGAAAGGCCGCTTCGTTTAGTAAGCAGTGAATAAATACCAAAATGAAGTACTTAAAATTGGTTTACAATACACCTCAGCACAGAGCCAATAAATTAATAAAATCTGATAAGTTTTCAGATCCCTTGAGGGGTGAATATGCAGCTTACAATACAGCAAATTCACAGCAAAATCACAAAACAGTGAAAGTTAATTTTTTTCATTCCCTTTGTGGCAAGGCCCAGCTAATTTTTCACTGCCAACCCCCTTTTAAAAAATATATAGCTCTTAGTACACATTGCTTAATAGTGATTTTCATGTTATCCTTTTTTTTTTCAACTGCTTTTGAGTTCCAACTTACAAATAAGAACTGCAGTTGGTTTTTGTCTTATTTAGTCAAGTACTTTCGGTGCACTCAGTAATCAGTGGGGTGCACTTATTCTGGTGTTGGGCAGGGAATGTACACCAGTTCCTATCATTGTTCATAAAGTATTGTTCCCAGATGCACCACCCTGAAAACGTACCCCGATGGGCTTTGTGTGGGCTGTATACTCCTACACCCAGTGGTGGTAGGAATCTCACCAGAAATCTGGAAAAGCCCAATTTAAAGACAAATCCTTTTTTTTTTTTTTCCCATTCCAACAATGCTGACCAAAGCAACTGAACCTAAGGTTGCATAAACATTGTGAATATTGCAATACATTTTAATATTGAACACCACACAATGTCCCCTGGGGAGTTCTCTTTACACATGCAGACAGCCCACCTTTATAATTCTAATAACCCTCACATATTTTGCATGAAGGCAATTCTGATGGTTAGTGCTTAAATGCTAACAGAATAAAGTAATAGCATAAAGAAGTTCCCATCTTCATTTAGAGCATAAATTAAACTCTCTGACAGAGGTAATAGCCCTCAGATCAGGGTCCACTCCCTAACAGGACATTTTAATTAATCTTCTCTGATTAAATAATATTACTAGATAGTCACTGATGATTTCCAGAATCTCAGCTTGGGAGTGGTCCCATCTCCCAGAGGCCCATATGGGTACAATGATGCAGTCTTCGAATTATTGGTTTTCTGGGTATACCAGACGGGATAGGACATGATCTCTGTCCTCAGGTAGTTCCCAGTCTAGTGGGAGCTTAAAAGATGCAGCTAAGGGCAACAAGATTTTGAGAAGTCCTTGAGTACGGAGGGCTCTTCAGTGAACTGGGCACACGGTCCAGTCTTTTTTTCCTTTCCCTTTCTCTTTTCATTTTTTTGTTTGTTTGTTTGGGAGCACTGATCTTAATTATTCGGGGAAAATATGTCAACCTTTCTCTGTATTTTACTTATAAAACTTGTTTATCTTCTTCAAAGAGGGAGCCTTCTTTCAAAAGAGGTGTTTTGATGGAGACAGCCACCACGTTAGTGCAAAACCAAACCAAACTGAGTGATCTAACCACACAGCAATATACAATGAGTGGTCAAATAGAAATAAACATCTGAGCTCACAAGTGAAACAGAGTTGTCACTCGGGAGGAAAAGCAAAACTGTTATGCAATAGTAGTGAACCTTAGTTCTAATGACCTAAAATATACAAAACTGCCAAATTTGCGAGCAGTTTGCTTCTATCTACGTATCGATTTTATCTTTGTTAGGGAAGTTGATGAAGCCTTTGATGTTACAAAAACACAAGATGGAATGAATTAAACATCATTTTCAGAGTCATGTGTGCAGATCTGGACTTGAGATTTTTTTTTTTAATCCAGCCGACCAGTGTCCAAAACAGTTTCATTATTATTAACATCTTCTCCCACAAATTGCTCTCCTAGCCTGATACCTCTTCTTGATTAATGGACTACTAGCAAGGACTACTTTTTTTAAATGATGTTTTGATTAAAGTATCTGTTTATGTTCCAACAAAACAAATAAAGTCAGGCATATTAAAGAATATGGTGTTTTAGAACAAAGAAAACATCCAAGATTAGAGGAAAGTTAACTGTTCCCTCGGGAGAAACCCTAGTGGGTAAACTGTTTCATCAGCAACAATACAGAAATTGTTTTAATGGTGTCTTGAACATCTTATTCTTGAAAAAATAATACTCGTGCTCATGAAACACAAAGGTTGAAATCAAGGCTATCCATTTGGAAAGTTGGCATTTATTAAGTGCAATATTTCTTAAAGCCTGTTAAAGCCAAGGTGTGAGGATATAGAAACTTTATGATGTGCCTTCGTACTGGATCAAATGTTTTCCATGCTGAACTGATTAATATCATTGAGAACAATTAATAATATTCAGGATCTGGAGAGAGGTTCACTTTGTAGTGCTAGGTTCTTGGGCAAAAACCACATCCCAAAGCTTACTTAATGGCAAATAGCAGTTGAAGAGAAATCACACAGGGAAACAAAATTGAAGTCCTCTATGTATATATGAGCAATATTGTATCTACACGGTTTGTGTTTGCTTTCCCTTCCAGTTTAAAAGACAATATTCCTGGGGTGCCTTGCGGGGGGCTAGGTTGGTTAAACGTCTGACTCTTGATTTTGGCTCAGGTCATGATCTTAGGGTTTGTGGGTTCCAGCCCCACTTTGGGCTCTGCACTGACAGTGGAACCTGTTTGGGATTCTCTTCCTCTCCTTTCTCTCTGTCCCCCCCCCCCCCCGCTCTCCCTGTCTCTCTTTTTTCCTCAAAATAAAAAAATAAACTTAAAAAAAAAAGATAACATATTTTCCTGTTTTTATTTTCCAGTTAAAAATTTAACTTTCCTAAATATTTTTTGGTGGAAAGAGAGAAGCATTTTCCTCACCCACTAAAATCTGCTGCAGCGTATTTCTGTCCTTTAAACACTGTAGGTGTTAAATGCACAATACTGCCATCACTGAACTACCTTGGAGAAACTTCAAGATTTGTCACAGCAGCAAACTCCATCATGTACATGGTGAGGTATAAACAGACAGGGCAAGATCCACCTCAGGCAGAACATCCAAGTGAGTGGCTTTCAAATTTTTTTCTCCCTTGGTCTAAACTGCAGACTGGTGTCCTTCCATTAAATGCTTTGGTTTGCCTTGATAAAGGCTGTTTGTTACAGCCAGTGTTGGGGGCAGAAGTTCCTTGGTAAAACTCGTCATTATTTATGTACAAGAAAGGAAAACCTTGTCTATTAAATTAATTAGAATGTGACCTGAAAAGGGAATATTTTTGATCAGTGAAAACAGAAGTCTTCGGGTAAAGGGGGAAAAAGACAGAAAGGTTCAAAATACAGAGCCGCATTGTTTGCAGAAAGCCTGCTGCTTCCTTTATGCCTAGCTGAACCATGCCAGGAGCCCTCTTGAATTTCTACAAGAATACAGTTTCAGATCATCTGCATTCAGGGCCAGAGTCATGGCCCTGGAACCGATAATTGCCTCTGACAGGATTTAATTACCTTCTCTAGGACCTTTTCTCTGTTTGATTGGAGACCACCCCCTGCCTCCGATCAAATCAGACAGTAATAACACGCTGAAGCGCAGCAGCCAATCACGAGTCAAGTCTGAACAGTGACCTTGCTGAGTCGAAGCTGATTGGTGGTGTCAGCCTTGTCAACGATGTCAGGGAACCGTCAGACAAGAAAGAGCGAGGGGGGAGTGGAGGAGAGCGAGGGGAGATAAGAGAACAGCATTCATGCTAATGGAGGCTGTCAGCATTCAAGGCTCCAGGCCGCCTTACCAGCGGCCTTGCACAAAAACAAAAATATTAGAGAACTCATACAAGTCTAAAATATTCAGAAGGGGCACATTTTCGCTCCTCCAGTTTGGGGAATCTATTCAAGGTATAATTCACATGCAATTCAGATCCAGTGACAGATACACGCACATGATGTGACAGAATAATTTTCATGAAAAGAAAAAGCCCCACAAAAGTTAGCCAGATGAATTGGGGGGGGGGGGGGGAAGGGGAGGTTAAGGATAAACTACTGCTACATGACTTTTTGTTGTCTTTTTTTTTTTTTTTTTTAACTAGAGGATCAAGAATGCTGGTATTTAAGATGCACCACAAAACTCTGCTTTTACTATTAGCCTGACTTAGCAGTCACTACATTATTTATGACCACTTTAGTGTGGGATATAAGCCCACCTATAATCTTAACAAAGAATAATACATTCATTAAATGGCCAATCTTTATGTACATATAATTTTAAGATAATTTATAGTAATGGCATAATTCTGGTGATCTGCAAAAAATAGTTTAATGGAGCTATAAAATTTGGTTAACCTCTATTCCATTGGAAAAAAAAAAAAGGTACTTTTCCCCCAGAAAAACAACACCACAGTATCAGTGAGTTATAGTATACAGAAAGTTCCTTACCAAATAATAATAAACAGAGATTTGGAAGAGAAGTATAACTCATTATTAGAGCTGTACTAATTTGTAGTTTAATTCATTCATTACATTTGTATATAAATAACCTTCTCTATAGCATTGTTTCTAACTCACCTGCCTTTTTACAAATGTAGCAACTTATATGAAAAAAAAACTACTTACAGAGGTGTTTTGGAATTTTTCTTAATTTAGAGACTGAAAGTCTGTTATATTTAGTAAAAATGGAATATCTATTGTGATTCACAGTATTTTTCATAAACCTTTCAATCTTTTAAGAGAACTGTGGTCTAATTTAACTTCTCTCACAAAGAAAAGGATACTTTGCTACATGATTCCTGGACTTTACCAAAAAGAATATTGCTTTTAAAGATAATAGCAGCTGATTCAAGTTTAAGGCAAACTTCTGCCAACGTGTCTACAAATACACATTTCTTTGAGCCATTTCCAGCCTCACCAGGGAATTTTACCTAAACAGCATCACACAAGTTGATTCAGTGTTTTTTTTATCCTGTTCTATTCTTTACATACCTTTCGCTCAACAAAACTTGGTTTGTTTTGTTTTTTAATGTTTATTTATTTTTGAGAAAGACAGAGCATGAGTGGGGGAGGGACAGAGAGAGAGGGAGACAGGAGGTACAGAAACACACACTGTGCTGACTGCAGAGAGCCCACGTCAGGGCTTGAGCTCAGGAACCCTGAGATCATGACCTGAGCCCAGGAACCCTGAGCTTGCGACTTGAGCAGAAGCCAGATGCTTAACTGACTGAGCAATCCAGGCGCCCCAACAAAACATTCTTTTAAATGAAGGGTGGAATCTTATGCTGTATATCTATAAGTCTTTTCCTTAATAGTCATAGAATTTAAAAGGTGGCTTAATCAACATATATAAATCATTTTTCTATACTGGATCAGAATTTATAATGGACTTGTTAAGATGGTATAATTATTTCAACTTCTAAAATTTTTTTTTCAACGTTTATTTATTTTTTGGGACAGAGAGAGACAGAGCATGAACGGAGGAGGGGCAGAGAGAGAGAGGGAGACACAGAATCGGAAACAGGCTCCAGGCTCCGAGCCATCAGCCCAGAGCCCGACGCGGGGCTCGAACTCACAGACCGCGAGATCGTGACCTGGCTGAAGTCGGACGCCCAACCGACTGTGCCACCCAGGCGCCCCTTATTTCAACTTTTAAAAGAGCTATTTGGGAGAACCTACAGGGATGCAGCGCTACTTTGGAAAGATTGCTTATTTTCAGAGTCCCGTGGTTAAAACAACTCATTTAGGGGAAAAAAATGTATCTTACACAGCAAATCAGAGGCTTAGAATCTGGTTCCAGCTTTGCTATTGACAACCTGTCCAATTTGGGCCATGTCACTTTGTCTTCATGGGTTTTGGTTTCCTCAGCTATAAAAGGCAGTTGACATGAGGTTACCTGAAGAATTAAAAGTGTGTAGAGTACAAGTGTAATTAGCATGTAGACATGATAACAAAGGCATCTCAACTCTTGGAAACACTCTTCGGGGTTGGTGAGTTTCTCTCTGCCTCCGCCCTCTCCAGCCCCATCTTGTCACAGAGTCTTACCTCCACCCAACACACACACACACACACACACACACACACACACACACAGTTTGATCAATATTGAGAACTAGGTAACAAGTAGTCACTATCATTGTCAGGCCTAGAACCCAAATTTACCAAATGCCTTATCCCTAGATTCTTTCTGGCCCCACTTCTTGCCACTTGGAACTAACACATTTTTGGTAGTCATATAAGTGTTGATCTTTTACTCTGCTGGTGTTAAGTATATTTCATGGATAGACTCCATGTGCGTCATGTAAACTCACCTGGGTAAGGGAGCAGATGTGTAAGAATGCTTTTAAAAGAGACTGTGCAAAAGTAAACAGACCTAGTCTCTAGGTGATTATCATCAATATGAATTTTTGGCCACTTTGGCTACTTTCTGATATACTAAGTCTAGACTACATGGAACTCTGAAAATGAGGACAAAGTTTATTTAGCTATTTTAAGATTGGTATGTGCATATCCCAAACATAAGAAAGTTCATTATGCCTCAAAGCAGATAGTCAATAATATGTGATTTCAATGGAGGAAACTACACTTTCCAAAAACAATCTATCCTCAATCGTGAAGGGAAGGGCAAATTCTCATTCTGTCTTCCTGCTATCACATCATCAGCCAGTTCAGATCAGAGCAGCAGCAACAGAAAGGAAAGGAAAGAAGCCAATAGCATGCCTTATTTCAACGCTTTAACAACAACACCATTCTGGCCCTGGAAAGGCGAATAATTAATACCCATCTGACTCCACCTAATTAGGTCCACATTTCCTTGTTCTGTTCATTTGAAAATGCTTTGCTTTAGAGAAAATAGCCTTTGCTTATCTTCAGTTTATATTTCTTAAGTGGACATTTTTGGAGTTAAAGAGATTCTATCTTGGTTTTGAAAAGCCTTTCCCTTTTTGTGCTAATCATTAAGAATCAATGACAAAGCTTACTATTTTGTTTTAAATGGAAGACAGAATATTAGATTCTTACTGCTCAATTTAGATTCTTATAAAATAGATAGTCAAGTCTTCTGCAATCTTAGATTATGCCCTTTTTTTCTGGAAAGATGAAAAAAGGTCTTTTGGTCCTTTAAAAACTGAATGCACACCAAAAATTGAGAGAGCCAGAGACAGAAATTAAAGAGAAGACGTACACCAATCTTGGGTTATATCTCAGGTGCTGTTTCAGAGTGATCTTTGCATAATCTGAGTTACACAAAAAGTGATTCTAATTACAAATTCAATTGCTCCTTGACGGAGGCTCAGGGATCAATTCCCAGTAACATATGACACTCAATCATTCGAAACACCAGAATAGTCAATATTTCACCATCAGTGGTCTAGTTAGGACCAATTTCAATACAATACAAATTCAGTGCTTTTACTCTATTGGGAAACTCTCTTCTATTCCGTGTAACTTTCCTAACATTACCAATCATCAAAGCCATGATGGAAAGTGAAATAAAATCATGAGATTTCCAAGATTTGTAAAGAGAATTTTACTCAAAGACTTCCGATCTCAAACTTCTGATCTTTTCCTTAATTCACATTGATTGTCAACTTCACTTGGGTCCTCGTGGCTTGGCAGTTTAAATTGAGAGAGAGAACATCCAAGTAAGGGAGACAGTAATGCAGACAGGGGGCAAAGGACAAGGAAGGTAAAGATCCATGTTCACTAAAGGCTCTAGAATCTGCTCTCAGATTGTGGAGCCTTGGAATTTACTGCATTTATAGCAACTGAGTGGAAACTGCAATACAATTTTTCAATAGACCCCATTTTGGCATTATTTTTCTAGCCCTGAAGGGGTAGAGTACAGATAGAACCCAGGTATAGAATTAGAAACCAAATCTAGATAGAAAACAGGCAAACAGAGGGGTGCCTGGGTCGCTCAGTCGGTTAAGCATCCGACTCTTGATTTCAGCTAGTGTCATAACCTTGTAGTTGGAGAGTTTGAGCTCCGCATCAGGGATCAAGCTCTGTACTTACAGTGCAGAGCTGCTTGGGATTCTCTCTCTCTCTCTCTCTCTCTGCCCCTCCTCCTTCTCTCTCTCTTGCTCTCTCAAAATAAATACATAAACTTAAAAACAAAAAAAGAAAGAAAAGTAAACGGGCAAACAGTTTTGAGTTATTGACTGTTTCTAAGACTGAAATTCCCAAGTTTTAACTTCTAGGACTGATTGTACTTCTTACTTAGTGACCTTATCAAGCTACCTGCTGCCAGAATGTGTTTTTGTTGGGCTCCCAGATATTAAGGCATGATTCTTATTTTTTGGCTTGAACTTTTAACTATCTCTAAATGAAATACCCAAGGCTTATATTGTTTTGTCATAATACTGTTCTTACCAATATAACAATATTGTTGTTTGCCTATATGTTTGGGAAGAGGGTGTTTCTAAAGAGAATACATCTGATTAGGTGCACTGTTTATTTACTTGAGCATCCACATTTTAAAAAAGCAGCACACAAAAGGCTTAGAAATGCATCCAAAATGAGAAATTCCAGTCAACTGATTACTCAGCTGGCAAAATGGAAAATTCAAGTTGCACAGACAGCTAATTGTGGCCTGCCTCTGGAATGACAGGTCTATAATTTTTAGTTTTGTGTGCATTGAAAGCCAGTCACCTTGACACTCTGTGCTCCATTATCCACCGGCCACCAACCATATGATGATGTTCAAGGAGTGATGGGCACTTTCCATTATGAGTGATGAAACACACGGTTTTTTATTTGGATAAAGCTGTCCTGAGGGGGGAAAAAAAGAAATCCAGATGTCCACGCCTCCCCAGGAGCAACAATGGCACTAAAACACCTTTAATCCTAGAGAATCAATTTCTTTGTTCTTGTGTAATAACAACCATCAGTTACTCACAGTTCTCGTTGCCAACATCCTTAAAGTGCCTTACTGTGTCACGATCCTAGCCATTTAAATATAAATTTTGCCTCTTAATGTCAAGAGCTCTCCCCATTAAATTATATTACGTTAGAAGAACTTGAAACCTGGTTAAAGACTGCATCGCAAGTGTAACATGTTTTTTCTTTGCCTTTTTCTCTGCCCTCAAAGCTATTTCAATGGTTCCAAGGTTTCATTGGTTGAGGAAATATTATTGAAGCAGGACCCAGGTGGTGAAATTGTAATCCAGGTTGTGAACTAAATTTTGGCTGTTGATTTTGCAGAAATCGATCGCCCCTCTGAACCTCAAATTAGTAATCTTCAAATTAGTAATGTTTAAAATAAAATGGCTGAACCAGGTGTTCTCTTCATTCTCCTTTATCCCTGAAAGTTTCTGTTTCTATATTGATATTGTTTACCTTAGAAAAACAAAAGAGCCAGTTATTTTACCAGCAAAATGAGTTTATATGGTAATAGAAAAGGAATTACAATTTGGGACAAGAACAAACAAACAAACAAACGATGGCGGACTATAGACAAGTCCGGAGAACAGTGGAGAGGGGCTTGCTTATATCAGGAACAGGAGGAAGCTGGGAGGGGCTGTTTCACCAAGTTCTCATTGGCTGGGCCGTTGCTGAGCAAGGAGGAATTCTTCCTGCCTCTCACTGTTTGTAAACTAAGCTTCTTGCTGTTGGAGAATGCATCATGTGCTAATTAGTGCAAGTGGTAGTGAGTGAGAGCTACCCTTTCAGGGCTTCCCAACTCCATTTTAAATGAGATTTCTTTTATTTTAATAGCGCTAAGGTCTTAATCATAACCTTTTCCTGGTTGCAAATAGCACTGCACTTCATTTGGCAAATGGAGCAGTGAGGATGCATTCAGCTGCAAGTAACAGTATCAACTAACTGTGACTTAAACAAAAAAGACAATGATCTTACCTAACAGGATATTTGGAGGCATATTGTTCAAGGTTCTGCTCAGCACCTCAATATTGCTATCAAGAGCCCAGGCTTTTTCTGACCTTTAGTGTGTGGGGGTTTCATCCTTTGGTGTAATTTACTGGTTATAAAATGGCTGTAGCAGCTCTAGGCATCAAAGCCTCAACAAGGCTGAACCTGGAGGACAGTATGCTAAGTGAAGTAAGACAAGAAAAGAAAGAAAAGTACTGTATGATCTCACTTACCTATGGAATTAAAAAAAATCATATTCAAAGAACCATGAGTAGACTGGTGGTTGCCAGTGGCTGATGGGTATGGAAAATAGAGAGATGTTTGTCAAAAGGGTCCACATTTTCTGTTATAAGATGATTAAGTCCTGGTGACTATAGTCAATAATACTGTGTCGTATACCTGAAAGTTGCTAAAAGAGTGGATCTTAAGTGTTCTCAGCACACACACACATACAGAAACACATAAAATAACTATGTGAGATGATGGATGTATTAATTAACTTGATTGTGGTAATCATTTCACTATATATATGTATATATACAATCTTCATGTTGCATACTTTCAAAAAACCACATTTTACTACCTAAATATATGCGATTTTTACTTGTTAGCCATACTTCACTAAAGCTGGGAAAATATATTTTTTTTAAAAAATTAATAAAACACCATGGCTACAAAAAAAAAATCTCCCCCCAAAATTCCTGACAAGGAAAGAGAAGATGGAAAAAAGGGCTGTCCAAATTCAGGAAGTAAAAACTTACTCAGAGGCTTTTGTGGCGGGCTGAATAATGGCTACCATATCCCTGTCTTAGTCCTCAGAACCTGTAAATATTACCTTATGTGGCAAAAGGACTTTGCAGAAGTAGCTTGAGATAGGAGATTATTCTGGATGACCTGGGTGAGGCCTAAATGTAATCACCAGTGTCCTTATGGGAGGGAGGCAGAGGGAGATTTGACACAGAAGAGAAGTAGGTTATATAATGATGGGTGGGAGGTAGAAGCAATGTGAGGCCACACAGGCGGCCTCCAGAAACTAGAAGAGACAAAGGAACCAATTCTCTCCTGGAGACACTTGGGGGAAGTGCCCTGCTGATACCACCACGTTAGCTCAATGAGATGGAGTTCAGACTCTGGGCCTCCAGAACTTCAAGAGAATACATTTGTGCATTAAAGCATTAAATTTGTAGCATTTTGTTACAGCAGCAATAGGAAACTAATACAAGCACTGAGCATGCATTCCTTTATATCTGACTGGCCGGATATAAGCCGTATGTAAGCCACTCCTCAACACAAGGGAGGCTGGGTAATAAGTAGCTGGCAAATGGGAAGAAAACAGACACAATTGTATTAGACCTACCTTGATTCATTTTCTGGGGCTGGGTATATTATTGGACTCAAACTGGAGCTCTTTCAGCATGTAAGGGGCGGAGTGGGGGGTAGAAAATTAGGAGAGTCTGCCATATTAAAGTTCAAGGAAATTTATTAATCTTGAGATTATTTCTCAACTTTGAGATTATTGTGATATTCAATCACAATATTTATTAAGTGGCTAGTCATAGTCACGCAGCTTAAATCTTCAGTGACTTGCAAAGTTCTCCTTGGTCTGACCCTTGCTTATCGTTTCGGCCCATCTCCCATCACTCTCTAGGGATCCAGCCTTACTGGTTTTTCAGCTTTTGTCACAAATTAAGCTTTCTTCCTCAAAGTCACCCCTTCATTCAGTTTGTTTTACATGAAAACTTTACCCCCCTCAATCCCCACCCCCACAGTCTCGGCTTAGCTAAATTCCACTGACTTCAATTGTCAGCTTAAAAAGCAATTCTTCAACAATGTTCCCCCTGACCACCACAGACTAAGTCAGCAACCCTTGTTACATGCTCATTTAGCTTCTTTTATGGAATACATCAGACTAAAAACTACCTGTTTGATATTGTGTCCTCCACTAGGCTGTGGTACCCTCTGGTTCTAAAAATAGGAGAGCACCCTTGGGGAGGATCTAGGCCAGAAAATAAGGTCAGTCTTGTTGGCTCCTGGGGAAGCAAAACATAAAGAAGGTAACACAACTTTTTCTTGTCCCATTGCTATGATCTGAATGTCTGTGTCCCCTACAAAATTCATAGTTTGAAACTCTAATGTCCAATGTCATGGTATTAGAGGTGGGGCTCCACAGGAGTTCTTAGGTTGTGAGGGTGGAGCCTTAATGAATGGGAACAGTGTCTTTGTAAAAGAGGCCCCATAAAGTTTGCTAGCCCTGTGAAATAATAGAAAATACATATATTGGTTTCTGCCCCTGGTTCCTGACACAGAGTTCCTAAAACTTTTGTAAATTCCTGAGTGATAACAGCACTAGGAGCAACTTTTGCTCTAATATTTGATCTTTTCTTTAGAAGTTTTTTTTAATGTTTATTTATTTTTGAAAGAGAGAGAGAGATGGAGTGTGAACAGGGGAGGGGCAGAGAGACAGACAGACAGACAGAATCCCAAGCAGGCTCCAGGCTCTCAGCTGTCAGCACAGAGCCTCATGAGAGGCTCAAACTCAGGAGTCGTGAGATCATCATCTGAGCCGAAGTCCAACGCCCAACCTACTGAGCCACCCAGGAGCCCCTCTAATATTTGATCTTGGACCTGGTTCCTGACACAGAGCTCCTAAAGGCCTTGGAATCTCCTGGGTGATAAGGGCGTTTTTTGTTCTAATGAGGCAGTTTGTGGTAGACTCCTGGATAGCTATAGGATGGGGGCTGGTCAACAGAAAAATCAAACCACAATTAGAAGCTTGGAATTTTCAGGTCCACCCCACCCTTCGGGAAGGGAAGAGGGTAAATTGCAATTATGATTTATCATGCCTATGTGATGAATTCTCCATAAAAATCTCAAAAGTTAAGGTTTTGGAGAGCTTTTAGGTACATGAACACATCCAGGTACCAGATGGGTGGCACATCCCAACTTTATGTGGACAGAAGTTCCTGTACTTTGGACACTTCCAGACCTCACCCTTATATGGCAAATTTATCTTCTTATGGCTGATCATCTGTATCCTTTATCATATCCTTTATTATATAATAAACTGGCAAACATATATAAGCATTTCCCTGAGTTCTGCGAGCTGTTCTAGCAAGCAATCCAGTCCAAAGGAGTCGCAGTTCATGGAATCTCCTATTTATAGCCAAGTCAGACAGAAGTTTTAAGTGACCTGGGGACCTCCTACTTGCAACTGGTATAGGACTAAGTCTTTAACCTGTGGAGTCTGTGCTAATTCCAATTAGTGTCAGAACTAAATTGAATTGTAGGACACCCAGCTGATGTCACAGAGAATTGCTTGGAGTAGGGAAAAAAATCCATACATCAGGTGTCAGAAGTGTTGTAAACGTGGTAGTAGTGTGTGAGTAAAGGATAAACACAGAGGAAGTGAGTTTTTCCTTTATAGCCCCCTCCCACCATGTGAGGACACGTAGAGCAGGCGCCTATTATGAACCAGGGTGAGAGTTTTCACCAGAATGAGGTAGACCATACTGGTGCCTTGATCTTGGACTTCCCAGCTTCCAGACTGTGAGAAATAAATTTTGGTTGTTGGAGATACTCAGTCTGTGGCATTTTGATATAGCAGCATGAACAGACTAAGACACTCACTGTGTGAGCACTATTCCATTATGTGTCAAACAGTCTAACTCTTGGTTTGCACTGCTTTCTTTGACATCATCTTTTTATTATAGACTCTACCAGTATGTCAACATATTACTTTGAAGTTGTTGCAAAGGAGCCACTTTGAGAGAATGTGCTAAGACGTGAAGTGTTGAAAATTTCCCCCTCTACCCAAGCAGCCGGTGTTCTACCTGCCTTATTGACCATTTAATGCACAGAACTAGGCACAAAGTACTCTCTGGAGAAATTGTATTTATTAAATAAAGCCACAAATCTAAGTACTGGAGCTATACAAGTAAATAAGATGGGGATCTGGTTGAAAAGGTAGTCAGACCCATCAAATTGCACAGAACTGTGCTTCCTAAAATTTGGTCCACCAACCACTTGCATCAGGATCACCTTGCAGTACTTGTTTAAGAGGAATATTCTGGGCCCCCACCCTACATCTACTGAATCAGATTATCTTTGGGGGTAGTACTCCTGATAATTTTAGACCAACGAAAGTTCAAGAACCATTGCCATAAACTGAAAACAAAAATAAGTAATTTTATTCTTTCGATCCCCCAATTTTTTGTTCTCATTTGTTTGCTTCTAATTATTTCAAAGCTTCACACAGACACTCACCCTTTCCTCCATGGATATTTAGCGTAATGCTTTATGCACACCTTACTCAATTAGGTATTGCATCAATAGAGCAATTCCGGAATCTTCATCTATTCCTTCATGCAACTATAGAAACAACATACCATTTACACCACAGGAGAGCTCACACTTGGGGAATTGTGTTTCATCTAATTTCTTACAATTAATGAACAAGTCCTATCCGTTTTAATGGTGTTATCTCAGGCCTACATTTTGGTGTAAATTATTTATTCTACTAATTTAATGGCAAACAGTCACCAAGGCGAGCTCAAGGCAGTAATTTCAGCCGTATATTGGTTATAGGTTAATTATTTAGGTGCCACAACCAGCTTTGCAATAATGAACTCTCCTGGGCAAACCCCATAAAATACATTCCTCAGCTTTAAAAAAAAAAGAAAAGAAAAGAAAAGGTTTAATGTTTTGAAGTTTCTCACGCTAAGGTTTATGTAACTTCTGAGTTGTACTGAAATTTTAGGGAAGAAACTAAGGAAAGTTTGTGTCAAGCAAAAGACAAAGAGACCAGATGAAGGAAGAAAGAGCAAGAATGTTTGTGAAAATGTTTATGTGAAAGTTATGAAAATTAGTGGTGGCTTCGGTCAAAGAATTATGGGACTTAAAAATTAAACACCCAAATTTTAAAGCATGGCATATTTTTAAAAGTCCCTTAAATTTCTCCATTTGTAATCTATAGACCTAATTAATATAGTATCTCATGCTCAATTCAAATCATTCATTCATTTGATTATAATAAGGGTAAAAAAAATCTAACCATTTTAATTTTTTTAATGTTTATTATTTATTTTTGAGAGAGAGAGAGAGCAAGTGGGGGAGGAGAAAAGAAAGAGAGAGAGACCAGATTCCAAAGCAAGCTCCAGGCTCTGAGCTGTCAGCACAGAGCCCAACGCAGGACTGGAACTCACAAACTATGAGATCATGACCTGAAGTGAAGTCAGACACTTAGCCCACTGAGCCACCCAGGCGCCCCCAAATTTAACCATTTTGATATAACAGTGGTATTCAATCACTGTGAAGTGATACTGGTATACTATGCATCTTCCATAAGTATGTGCCAAAGTTTGATCATTTGACCCTTTGAGGTGCTTAAGAGCTCATGCAGTGTGACATATTGTAGGATAAAAACTGTGAAGAGTAAAAGATACACTATTAAGCCATAGATGTTGAAAACTGTGCATTTACTGAAAAGCTTGAGAAGTTTGCTTCCTGAGTATATAAATCATTGAGTTAAACAACCCTCTCAAATAGCAACACAAGGCTGAAATGCTACCCAATGAACACAGTTATAGTGATAGATACAAATTAATGTCTTTGAATGTTCTGCCAAAAGTTTGGTGCTCAAAAACCAAAATATTGAGACCCACTGCCATTACAGAGTGATAAGGGCATTGGCAAAGATGTACAAGCATTTAGGGACATAAAAGAGGAAGCTTTATTCTGTCTGGGTTTGCTGACAACGAGTTTTGAAGAATTGTAATCGCAAAGAACATAATGCAGTCTATGGCGGCAATTCGTTTATTTTCCCAATAACTTGGAAAATAGTGAGCAGAAAGTCAGTCAGTTCCTTTCAGAAGAGAGCAGACACTCAATGTGTTAGGGAAGATAAAGGATTTCTACTTGCTCGAAGATCCGCAACTCCATCACTTGAATGTCTCCATCATCTCCATCTGTTATGCCTTGCATAATAATTAGGCATATATTCCCTTACCTTTCAAAGCTAAGAGGTGTATTCGATTAGCAGGTCCACATTTCACCTTTGCAGATCTGGGACCATTTAAACAATGTGTCAGATGCAAACTTTCAACAACAGTTGTTTATATAAATCCAAAAACTTTCATATCTATTTAATCCTCTTGCCTCATGATCTTCAGAAAATCTTCTTAGTTCTTCTACTCCAATGAGATCATCATTTCCTTCCTTTTCCCTCTGCTCCACTCAACACTTAGAATGAATCTCAGTCCTATGAGCCCCCCTTTAAAAACCCAGCAGCCATTCATTCCTCCATTCTTCTCACTCATACTCACAGAAAGTTTATGTGAAGGTCTGAAATATTTCAGGTTTCTGATCAGCAACAGATGAGCTCTGGAGTTTATATGGCATCTCTGGAACTTTTCTATGTTCATGTCTCATTTTAGATTTTTTGCTCATAGGCAAATACACATTTTTCAGAAACTGATTAAAAGGTTAAAAAAAGTAAACTATCATCTCAGTCCTCTGTGTTTTCTTAAAATCTGTCATTGTGACTTACTATAGAATTAACTATATAACTAATTAACTATCTATATATTTTCCCATAGCATCAATGTTTTGTCTCCTGGGACTTTAAATATCTTATAATGGATAGTGGGATCACATAAGATTTTAGCATCTATGTAAATTTACACCTAAAATGTAATGTAGTCCTTTGATGAGCAACTGTTGGTCTCAGAAGACGAGTCTTGTCCAGCTTCTCTGTGGGATATAAGATCTAATTTCAGCATGAATAGTTGGAAAAGTGCCTCCATATTTGCTGCTCTTTAGTATACTCAGGTTAAATTATAAATGTATATATTTTCCTGAGATGTGATCAAATAATTTTCATTTTAAATGAAAAACAAATGTGTCTTTCTAACATGATTTTTTTTCTGAAGGACCCCTTAATTTTTAAAAAAGTTAATTACTATTGAGGATGCAGACTAGTGTATTTACATACAATGAAACTGAGCCTCTAAAAAGTAAATGACTTGACTTCTGACATCTGGTTTCTATGTAAGGAAATTAAAAGTCTTTATCTGAACAGTAAATAAAAAAGCTGAACAAACTGAAAAAAGCAACAACTCTTATATTTGTCAGGGAAATGAGGTGACAGGGCAAATCACTTCTCCCAAATTGGAGAGACAGACAGGCAGTACAGAGAATCACAATTTACCTGAGTGGAAACTTACAAGCAGAAACGTACACAGGAACTGATATCAGAGTAAGAAAACCTGAACTATAATTGACAAATTGCAGGAGGCTCAGTGTGGACAAGCCTGAGAAAGAAAAACTCCAGACTGACCCAGTCATAGGGAGGCCCTTACACTTTTGTGTTTCACTTTCAGGAGCTCTAAATGGGTCCTCACAGTCAATTTCAGAGAAAAATTCTCTGAGCTTCCAACAAGGGGAAGGGAAGAGAGACAATTTTGAACTATGCTAGAGCACTCTTTTCTTCTAAACAAGGCCTTCCCTCAAAATAAATTGTTTTACCATAACATAAACTGTGGGGGTGATATCAGATACCTGGAGGAAGGAGAGAAATACCTAACTCCAGTCCCTTCTAGCTATCCACATAAAGGAATGGAAATACATAATTCTGGCCCCCACCAGCCATTCTGTTCCACTTAAAGTGGGGCAGGGGGAGACTGAAAAGCACTAGTGAAGTTCATAGTCCAGGGCCACAGGCTAACCAAAACACTGAGAGAGACCTAATCATGGGACTATGGAAGACTTCCTCTTGCCACCCCACCTTACTACTGCATTACTAAAGGCCTATTTACTACATTTCCTTTTACCCAATACATCATGTCTGCCTTTCAACAAAAATTTACAAAAAATACTAAAAGACAAAAAAACACACATACAAACAAACAAACAAACAAACAAACAAACAAAAACCCAGTATAGTTTAAGGAGCCTATATAAGTGTCAAAACTGGAGTCAAAAATGTCAAGAACATTGGCATTATCAGATGAGGAATTTTTTGAAAAAACTATGATTAATATGATAAGACCTTTAATGAAGAAAGTAGACAATATGCAAAAAAAGATGGATTATAGAAGCAGAGAGATGGAAATTCTAAGACAGAATCAAAAAGAAATGCTACATATCAAAAATATCACAACAATGGGGTGCATGAGTGACTCAGTTAATTAAGCATCCAAATTTGGTTCAGGTCATGATCTCGGGTTTTGTTTGTTTGAGCCCCATGTAGGGCTCTGTGCTGACAGCTCAGAGTCTGGAGCCTGCTTCATATTCTGTGTCTCCCCCTCTCTCTGCCCCTCCCCTGCTCACACTCTGTCTCTCTCTCTCTCTCTCTCTCTCTCTCTCTCTCTCTCTGTCTCAAAAATAAATAAAAAACATTTTTAAAAAATACTGTAACAAGAATGAAGAATGCCTTTGATGGACTCATTAGTAGAGTGGACAAAACTGAAGAATCTCTGAATGTGTGGCTATGACATTAGAAACTACCAAAAGTGAAAAATAATGAGAAAAAAAGACTTAAAGAAAAAGAACACAATATCCAAGAACTGTGTGACAACTACAGAAGGTATAATATTATCTATAACTGGAATACCAGACAGAGAGTAAAGCTAAGGAACACAAGCAATATTTTAAAAAATAGTGACTGAGATTTTCCCCAAAGTAATGTCTGACACCAAATCAAAGATCTATGAAGCTTGGAGAACACTAGGAAGGATAAATACTAAAAAAAATTATACCTAGTCATACATATCACATTAAAACTTCAAAAAATCAAAGATAAAGAAACAATTTTGGAGGAAAAAATAAAAACAGGAAAAAAATTACCTTACCTGCAGAGGAGCAAAGAAAACAATTACATCTGGGTCTTCAGAGATAATGAAAGCAAGAAAAAAGTGAATAAAATATTTAAAGTGTTGAAAGAAAAAAGCTACCAATCTAAAATTCGGTACCCTGTAAAATTATCCTTCAAAAGTGAAGAAGAAAGACGTTGTCAAACAAACAACAATTGAGGGAATTTGTTGCAGTACATTGCCTTAAAAGAAATGTTAAAAACAGTTCATCAGAGAAAAAGACAATAATATAGGTCAAGAAATAATACAGCCCAAGAGACAATATAGATCAAGAAATAAAGAATGAACAATGGAGAGTGAATAAGTAAAGGTAAAATAACTTTTTTATTCTTAATTGGTCTATCAGGTAACTTCAAAATAATAATAGCCACAATATATTTGATTATGTATACTTATGTATGTATATATGCTTTATGTATGCTTATATAAGTGAAATGAATGACAATGATACAGGGATATAAAGGACTAATTAGAAATAATTTGTTAGTATATGTGAAGAAATATAGTGTCTAATGGACTTGGATTAGTTGTACATGTATATTGCAAACTTGTGCAGCCACTAAAAAAAAGTAAAAAAAGAGAAATATAATTGATACACCAAGAGAGGAAAGAAGATGGAATCACATAAAATGTTCAGTTAAAACCATGAAAGACAGAATAAGTAGCAGAAGACAAAAATAGGAACAAGGAACAATGACAACAAATAGAAATGAGTAGCCAATATGGTAAATATTAATCCAATTATATCAATAATCACTTTAAATGGCAATTCTCTAAATGCACCAGTTAAAAGAGATACTGTTAAAGTAGATCAAAAAACAATACCGAAGTATATGTTGCTTACAAAAGCTTACTTTAAATATAAAGTCACATCTAGATTAAAAGTAAGTGGATGAAAGGGCACGTGGGTGGTTCAGTCGGTTCAGCATCTCTTGATTTCGGCTGGTGTTATGATCTCACGGTTCTGGGGTTTAAACCCCACATCGGGCTCCATGCTGACAGTGTGGAACCTGCTTGGGATTCTCTCTCTCCCTCTCTCTCTGCCCCTCCCCCACCAACTCTCTCTGTCTCTAAATAAACTTTAAAAAAAAACTTAAAAAAAAGCAAATGGATAGAGAAAGATATACCACTAACATTAATCAAAAGAAAGCAGAAGTAGTTGCATTAATTTTAGACAGAGCCAATTTCAGAGCAAGAAAAGGTATCAAGGATAAAGAGGAGCATTACATATTTATTGTTAAAGAGGTCAGCAGTCCAAGAAGATATAACAGTCCTTAAAGTGTATGTGCCTAACAAAAGAGCATCAAAATGTGTGAGGTTAATATTCATAGAATAGCAAAGAGAAATAAACGAATGCATTATTATAGTTGGAGACTTCAACATCTCTCTACCAGAAATGGAAAAATCCAACAGAAAGAAAATCAGTAAACACTTAGTTAAACCCAACAGCACCATCAATTAATTGGATGTAGTCAACCTCTCTAGACTACTTCATCTAACAACAGCGAAATAAGGATTCTTCTCAAACTCCCTTGGAATTTTCAAGATAGACAATGTTCTGGGCCATAAAACATGTCTTAACAAGTTTAAAGGAAGAGAAATCATATAGTATCTCTTCTTAGACAGCAAAGGAATTAAACTAGATATCAATAGCAGAGAGATAGTTGGAGAATTCCAGAGTATTCAGAAATTAAACACCATAGTTCTAATCACACATAGATCAAAGAAGAAATATCAAGAGAAAATAAAAAAATTAACTCAATAAAAACTTAAAAATTATTAAAGTTATGTAGGATAAAGTGCTTAAAGAAAAATTTATAGTATAAATTTCTATATTAGAAAGGCAGAAAGATCTAAAAATTAATAATCTAAGTTTTCATCATAAGAAATTAGGAAAAGAAGAGCAAATTAAGTCCAAAGTAAGCAGAAAAAAATAAGTAATAAAAATTAAACATGAAAAAATTTTAAATTGCAAATAGAGAAAATCAATGAAATCAGAAGGTGATTCTTTGAAAAGATCAATAAATTGTTAATTCTCTAGCCAGGCAAACTAAGAAAAAAAGAAGAGAAGATTACAAATTACTCATAGTAAGAATGAAAGAAAGAACATTAATACAGAACCCATGGATATTAAAAGGATAAAAAGGAATTATGAAAAATTCTATACCCACAAATTGAATAACTTTGATATAATGGCACTGTCTACAAAAACTTACACAAGAAAAAATGAACAATCTGAATAATCTTGTGTCTAGTAAAGAAATTGGATCTCTCCAAAGGCGCTATCTATAATAACTCACACAAGAAAAAATTAATAATCTGAATAATCTTATAACTAGGAAAGAAATTAGATCAATTATTAGTAACCAATCCAGTCATTGTGCTCGTTGGTATTTACCCCAAGTTGAAAATTTACATCAACACAAAAAAAACTTGAATATAGATGTTTATAACAGCTTTATTCCTAATTGCCAAAAACTTGGAAGCAACCAAGATGTTCTTCAGTAGGTGAATAGATAAATAACATTTGAGACAATGGTATATTATTCAGCACTGGAAAGGGAAGAGGAGGGAAGGGAAGGGAAGGGAAGGGAAGGGAAGGGAAGGGAAGGGAAGGGAAGGGAAGGGAAGGGCAGGGCTATCAAGCCATGGAAAGACAAGGAGGAAACTTAAATGCATATTACTAAGTGATAAAAGCCAATCTGAAAAGTCTACATATGTGCAGGAGTGGTGATGGGCTAGAGGTATAGGTGATACAAAAATGTCAGAATATTGATTGGGGCAGGTGGGTAGCTCAGTCTTTTTTTTGTTTGTTTTTTAATATCTTTTGATATTTTTATTTATTTTTGAGATAGAGAGAAAGCACAAGCTGGGGAGGGACAGCTAGAGAAAGGGAGACAGGAACCGAAGCCGGCTATGTGTTGACAGCAGAGATTCCGATGTGGACTCAAACTCATGAGCCGTGAGATCATGACCTGAGCAGAAATCAGACACTTAACCACTAAGTCACCCAGGTGCCCCCAGTGGCTCAGTCTTGATCTCAGGGTTGTGTTCAAGCCCATGTTGGGCTCTGTACTGGGTGTGAAGTCTATTTATAAAAAAAAAAAATGTCAGAATGTTGATCATTGTTGAAGCTGGCTGAGGGTAACGTTGGGGTTCATTATACAATTCTACTTTCTTTGTACATGTTTGACATTTTCCATAATAAAAAATATTTATTAAATCAAGGATTATTTATATCAACAAATAATACAAGTTTTATGTTAAATCCATACCAAGAGCACATGCTTTATAAAAATAGTACTTGGGACTACTTTGGTATCTCGGCATCTCATTCATAAGATTTACTCAATGAATAGTATCTGCATCAGTCTTTTATGCAAACCAAAGTTTCTCATGGTCTGGCTAGTTAAAAGACATTTTCAAATTATCAAACTAATAGGCCAATAAACAAACCAAATTCATGATCTAAAGAATATGGTGACAAAACTATAAACATTTTCTATTTAAAAACATCACAGTTTATATAATAAGAATAGTAAAATCATAGAATTAAGCATGAGTACAATGCAGTAATTAGACTACACAAAAATGCCTCAACATCAGCCAGATTACAGTAGAAAAAGAGAATCCATGTTGAGTATTTAAAACAAGAGGGTTTGGGGGCTCAGTCAGTTAAGCATCTGACTTCATCTCAGGTCGTGAGTTCGAGCCCTGCGTCAGGCTCTGTGCGACAGCTCAGAGCCTGGAGCCTGCTTCAGATTCTGTGTCTCCCTCTTTCTCTATCCCCCCCTCAAAAATAAATAAACATTAAAAAAAAAGAGGGATTTTAATGCAGGGAATTGATTACACAAGTAAGCCAAAGGGGGAACAATGAGGTAATCCAGAGATTAGCGACCAGCAGAAAGGTCCACCATCCCTATGGTGGAGAGACAAAAGAAAAAGTCTCCTGAACAGAGCTCAGGGCAGAAGCCTCTTATTGAAAGTTGGATCCATGAAGGGTTCATCCAATGGGAGACAGAGCCACTGAGGAGATACAGCTCCTTATGGAGGTGCCACCCAGACAGAGAAGGAGCGGAGAAACTCCCTGGTTTCTTGCCTCCTCCCACCCTCCCATCTCTAGTCCGTGGCTCCCATTAGCCAAAGCCAGATGACAAGGGAGCCTGGGAAACCCAGGCTGCAGGAGATCTAAGAATCCTTAGATCCAAGAAGAGGATTATCCCCAGAATAAAGAGGATAATGAAATAAAAAAAATAACAGTATGCTTTGGCACAAAGCCCATGCTTCAGCCTCTATCAACTGAACTGGTCTTCCGTTTCATGTCTGATATTTTAGTAAGCACAGATGTTTAATGCCTAAATGATTGCTTATAGAGCTTTCTATCTTCTTCCTCACTCCACTCAGAAGTGGACTTACCATGGAACTAATCATTCTTAAATCTCAAGGCCCTGCTCTTGCTGTAGCCTCTTCTAATGCCCTGAGAAAGATACTATTTTTTTAAATTTTCAATTGTATATTCTTTTTGAAAATAGAGGATCCATAAGGTTGTACAAGCATCTTGTCCCATAAAAATCTATCCCTTTCCTACCTTCTGCTACTCACCCTGCCCCATTAGCTCTAAATGAGATGCCTTTCTGAAATTACCTACTCTCATAAAAACAGGACCCTGGATCAGATGAGCTGTGAAATTCTAATTCCATCTAGCAAGGTATAAAAAGAAAAATAATCCCCAAATGGAAATGTTCTTTACAGTAAGAATTATAAGCTCACATTTTTCCAGGGATCCAGGCACGTGATGAAAGAATGAGAAACTAGTGGGCTGGGGTGCCTGGGTGGCTCAGTCGGTTAGGCGTACGACTTCGGCTCAGGTCATGATCTCACAGTTTGTGGGTTTGAGCCCCGCGTCAGGCTCTGTGCTGACAGCTCAGAGCCTGGAGCCTGTTTCAGATTCTGTCCCTCCCTTTCTCTTTGCCCCTCCCCTGTTCACGCTCTGTCTCTGTCTCAAGAATAAATAAACATTAAAAAAAAATCAAAAAAAAAAAAAGAATGAGAAACTATAGGTAAGGACCACAACAACTTTAAGGGCTCACGATCCAGCCAACTGTTGCATGAAATTGAGCTCACTATATCCAGATCATCTTCTTTTCTTTTCTTTTTCTTTTTAATATAAACTTTTTTTAAGGTGTCTTTTTTCCAAGTAAAACTGAATTCTTTTGATTTTAAATGTATGCTGAAAAAACTTTAATATGCTGCTGAGCAAAACAAATCACATCCAAGTACTATATTGAACCTCCAGGCTGCCAGTTTACATTTGTTTTATAGGAAATATGCATAACTTGAGAAATGTATAACCAATCTTTGCAAGAACCCTGATTCTTTCTTTTCCCAAATTCAAAATCAAGAGAAAAAAAAGGATAAAGCTATTCCCAAAAGTCTCTATCTGGGTTCTATAACAGTTTGATTATTATTTATCACAGTAAAAAATAGGTTCAACAAAATCAGCTTAGTGCCAAACAGATTGCTGGTTCAAGGATATAAAAGTGAGAGAGAGAAAAAGATAATAATAAAAGTGAGAGAGATGGGGCAAAAAGAGCAGGGGAGACAGACAGGTATATATCTAAATAGAGTCCTGTGATGATAGAATAACTAACAAATATTGAGTACTTGTCGTGTGCCTGTGCTCAGTGCTTTTGGCAATCAGACAGTCAGTCAACAAACGTGTTAAGCCAGGCACCATTCTATGCACTGAGAGAAAGCAATGACAAGACAAAGAAAGCTGCCTTCTAGAAACTCAGAGTCCAGTAGAGGGAGATAGAAAATAGGCAGAAAAACAAAGAGATACATATGATGATTTCAAGTGTTCTGTGATACAATAAAGAAAATGGGGGTAATGGAGTAGGGAGATAAGAGTTTTCAAAACTAGCCTAGGAAAGCTCCTCTGAGAAACTGACTTTGAACAAAGTACGGCTTATGAGAAGAAGAGAGACATGAAGTCAAATGTATGAAATTTGTGCCAAGTGGAAAGAAGAGCAAATGAACAAATGGTAAAGGTCTTGGGAAGGCTGTAAGTTTGGCATAGTTGAGGGTGGAGATTCAGCCAGTGTGTTTAGAGCAAGAGTAGGAAGATGAGCTCAGAGAGTAGGCAGGAGTGTGTGGCATTATTGACTATGATCCTGAAGTTGGATATTCATTTACTATGTGCAAGGAAGCCGCTGGGAGTTTTAAACTCTGCCCTGGTGTGTTTTGACTTATATCACTCTGGCTGGTCAATGGAGGATGATAGGTTGATATGAAGGCTGGACTGATGAAGGGCTGGACTAGATTGTTGCGGTGCTGATGGTGACACATGGGGAACTTTTTTTTTTAAGGTTTCTATTTAAATTCTAGTTAGTTAACATACCGTGTAATATTGGTTTCAGGTGTACAATATGGTGATTCAGCAATCCCATACATCACCCAGTGCACATCATGACAAGTGCCCTTCTTAATCCTCATCTTCTATTTAATGCCCCCCCCCCCATCTATCTCCCCTCTGGTAACCATCAAGGTGTTCTCTATAGTTAAGACTCTGTTTCTTGGTTTTCTTCTCTCTCTTTTCTTTCCCTTTGCTGGTTTCTTTTGTTCCTTAAATTCCACATATGAGTGAAATCATATGGTATTTGTCTTTCTCTGACTTATTTCGCTTAGCATAATACTCTGTAGCCCCATCCATGTCACTGCAAATGGCAAGATTTCCTTCTTTTTCATGGACAAGTATACTCCATTTTATATATATATATATATATATATATATATATATATATATATATACACCATATATACATGGTATACCAAAGAAGATATACCAAATCTTTATCCATTATCCATTCATCAGTCAATGGACTCTTGGGCTGTTTCCATAGTTTGGCTATTGTAGATAATGCTACTGTAAAACACCGAGGTGCATGTATCCCTTTGAATTAGTATTTTTGTATCCTTTGGGTAAATACCTAGTAGTGTGATTGCTGAATCGTAGGGTGGTTCAATTTTTAACTTTTTGAGGAACCTCCATACTGTTTTCCACAGTGACTACACCAGTTTACGTTCCCATCAATAGTGCAAGAGGGCTCCCCTTTCTGATGCGTGAAAGACTTTTTATTTGTTTATTTTTAATGGACCGGATGCATGGTCAGAATGCAAGACCTAAAACAAGGATGGTGTGTTGATTTGAAGTGGACAGGAGCTGCACAGGCCGCCACCACTGGCATCATCTGCATCACCTCCATCCCTCAACAATCACTACTGACCACCCAGCTTCATGCCAGCACCACTTCCAAACCCCATTACTCTCTGTCACGGTGGCCACTGGGCTGGATCATTAGGAAATTTATAGTCAGCAAGAAGAGGCTTTCTCTTTACCAACTGTCATGGAAGTGTTGTAACATTTCAACAACCGATACAACCATACCGGGTCCTACCAGCTGAATACTAGTCTTAGGTTAAGACATTTGAAATTTATCCTGTTGGACATAAG
This sequence comes from Felis catus, assembly GCF_018350175.1. Lineage (NCBI taxonomy): Eukaryota > Metazoa > Chordata > Mammalia > Carnivora > Felidae > Felis > Felis catus. The sequence goes on along the minus strand of NC_058377.1, from coordinate 84,925,997 downwards.
ACATCAGTGACAATTTCTGGCCAAGGTAATGACATGATCAAAGTAAAGTTTCCAGAAGGCTGAACTGGCAGCTTGTGCGGGATGAGTTAGAGCAGAGGGAGAAACTGAGGCATGGAGCTCAATTAGGTTATCCCAGGGAGGCACATGCTCAGGTAAGAAGAACACATAAATCCCCCACAGGATTCTGCTCTGAGAGGTAGACCTTGCCTTGATAGGAGGAAGGTAATATAATCCCTTCCCCGTTTAAACTGATTTGTTGGAGCTTTGTTTTGTTGCTGAGGGCACCAAGTGAATATATCGCTGTCACCTACATGTCCTGTGGGTAAATGATAACATTACCATTCCTGCTTTCTCTTTCTTGAGGGAATGAACTTTAGAACTCTGTGGTATGGAACGGGCTGGATTAGGAGTGAATTCCTGAGGTAACCTGGTACTTTCCAAAGACAAAAACGAGTCTATGAATCTTTGACACGTTGGTTAAACTGGAGAATGAGAGAAATTCACACCTGACATGAAGAACGTTCAAAAATCCCTGAAAATAAGCTTAAAATATATCTTTGCTTAATTTATGGTTGTCCGAGTAGATAGTACAATTGAGAGGTAGAGAAAGAGTGAGAGAAAGAAAGAGGAAACAAAATAGTAATAAACAGCTGGAGAATCTAGATGAGTATATGGAAAATCATTATACCACTTTGCAACTTTTCTGTAGGTTTGAAGTATTTCAAGATAAAAAATGGGGGGCGGGTAACCTGCTAGTATGCTAGTTAATTGTTCTTTCTGGGAACTAGTTGACCTTTGATTTTTAGTAGTAATAATTGTGGTGAGTCACTTCATGTTCACTCTTGGAGAGCTGTCTCTATGGTCTGAATGACAAAGTGAATCCCATATGTCTACATCAAGGGACCAAGGTGTTAAGTAATTCCTAATGTACAGTTTACTTTTTCCTTCTTGTTTTAATTAACCTGATTGTTGGTCTATAAGCAAGAGACCCTTTGTATGGCTGTAGAGTTTCCTAGGAAGAAAAGTCACCTATGCTTCTTTTTGCCGTTTAATTTTTCAGGTTGACACAGAAGCACTCAACCCAATTAGATGCTTTGCATTATTTATTTATTATTTGTTTCTTTAGGTCAACGACAATTTTGAAAGTGTCTTCTATGGTAAACAAGTCTGATATAATATTTAAGAATGTCAGAGAACACTTTGAGGTGCCTAGGTGGCTCAATTGGTTAAGCATCCAACTTCGGCGTAGGTCATGATCTCATGGCTTGTGGGTTCGAGCCCCGCATCAAGCTCTCTGCTGTCAGTCCAGAGTCCACTTCAGATCCTTTGTCTCCTCTCTCTCTCTGCCCCTCCCTTGCTCATGCTCTATCTCTCTCTAAAATAAATAAATAAATAAATTTTTTTAAAGAATGTCAGAGAACACTTTAAATTCTATTTATTTCTCAGTCCATCACTTCCAAATACAATTCTGAAGTAAAAGTGTTCAAATCTGTAAAGTGAAACAAATTCCAGTGCAACTCCAGTTATTGTTAGAATCCAAAAATAGTATCTTTGCCTCGTGGCTTATTCACTTTTTAAAATATTAGGTTGAGCCATATAAAATGGACATTTTGTAGATCAAAAACAGCCAAATATTGACAATTTCATATGGTTCACCCTATTTAAATCAACACATTTCCTGGAATGTTGACATCAGATAAAAATATGATTCACATTGCCTATTATATATTATTTCCTCCCTGGTGAAAGCTCATAGCTTACAGAAACACGGAGACTTACAGTTTATAGAACCTCAGAGCATGTGCCCAAAGCAGTTGCTAGAAGAAATATAAATTCTCATAGAAACTTATAAATGATAGAGTTCAGTATATAGCATCCGACTTTGTCCCATTATTTCTAGGCTGGCTGCTGTGGAAGAAAAGAAACTATTGATTAATCTTAGCTGGGTTTTTTGCATATTCTGTACATATCCTGTACAAATTCTACAAATTTTGCATGTTCTGTACAAACTCTAAAAATGATTAGAGTGCCTTTACAGTGGATTTTCATGATTGTCGTTTTCAATGTGTGTCACTTCTTTGCCTGTCAAAAGGAAACCCCAGTAAGGAGACTGAAAGTTCCCTAGTAGCATTAAACCATTGGGCAACCTATGTCTTTTCCTTTTTTTTTTTTTTTTTGTCCTGAATTACAACTTCCGATAACCTCTGACAGGTGAAAAACCACTCACAGAATTCTCTCATTTTTTTTTCTTTTTAACAAGAGGATATTTTCAATTTAGCATGTATCATACTTAAATGCCAAATCCTGAAAGTACCACATGATGCAATAGAGCATAGATTATCCTAACTGCTCTGGTAAGTGCTATAAAAAAAAAGTCTGTGAATAATTCTTATAATTTGGCCCACTTACAACACAGAAATATCTTTTCCTTGACACAGAAAATGTATTTTTCCCCTCAATGTTTAGTGTTTCCCTTGGATATTTCTTATTAATATCCTTAAATATTGTAGTCCTGAGAACTACAGTTTTTCTAGAAGCAGAAAGCTATGTAGTTTTTTTTTAACCAAACTCTCTTAACGGAAAATAAAACATTGCAGCTTCAGAACAACATAACTGCTCTTTCTATTACCACTTCAAAAATATGCTGGCAACACGAAGAAGGAATTGAGATTTGAGCTTTTTTACTTTTTGAATTCACGCAGCACTTTTTTTATTCCAGGTGCTTCGAAAGTTCAGTATTCCAGTCAATAAGGATTTTTTTTTCCTTTTTGGCAGAAAATTCACACACTTCTTAATGTTACGTAAGAATCCCAATAGTAAAAATAAAGAGAGGAGAAGAATGGGAGTGTAGTGACACAAAAGGTCAACTGGAGAAGGAGAGGCATGGAGAAGAAAAGTATTATGAGTGAGGCAACAAAAAGACTCAGGTTATGATAAAGAAACTGCTAGAAAGATGAGTCCGGCACACATGGGCACATACGGACTGCTGGTCAGGCCTCACACGAGTGCTACCAGTAGGTAGTGCAGTGTGGTAGCTGAGAGCCTGGATACTGGTGTCTGACTGCCTGGGTTCCAACCTTTGTTGCATGTGGGTGATCTTGGATAAGTTGTTTGCCCTCTGTGCCCAGTGTACTTGTCGATAAAAAGGGTAAAAAAATGGTAGGTATAGGATTGGGGTAAAAGGATTAAATATGATTTCCCAAGTAAAGTACTTAGATCCTGATTCTGATTAATTGGCTCTTATGATGATTGCACGTTATTAGTATATTGCATAGCTATTATAACCTCATTAGATGTGCCTGCAGAGACACAAAGTGTTGTAGGGGAAAGTCAGCAAGCTTTAGGACCAGGTGGGGCCGGATTCCACTTTTAGGTGTATGACCTCGGATGACTCATTTGATCTCCCCAAGGCTCAGTTTCCTGACCTTTACAATAGGGATAACAGCACCTGCATTGTAAGATTGTTTTAGAATAAGCAGTAATAACTAGGCAGGTGCTAGGCACACCATAAGCTCTCAATAAATGGCAAATCTCATTATTCTTAAAGGAGGGAGGCTATTTGATACAGTCAGACTAGAATATCAGAAACTTTAACACATGGCATAATCAATTCAACAAACCTTCACACTTGATTTGACCTCCAACTTAGAACACTTTGGGTATAAAGCAATATTTTTAATTTATTCAAAGTTTCTTTTGGTCACCCTGCATTTTCTTTTATTGTCTTAGACATTTAAACGTTCACAACTCCAAGAAATTTGAAACTGAGTTCAAATCAGCTAAAAAATCCACCCCAACAAAAGCCCTCCTTTGCTCCTACTTATTGAGCCTTTACTATCCATCCTGCATTTTGACGACCTGAGCTAAGTAATTAGTCCTAAGATGATCTTAGACACCATTAAATTAAGAATACAAAAGCAGCAACTGAATTTCAGAGATGTGAACCAAATGACCTGTGAAGCTAGTTAAATATATTGCTAAAATTATTAAGTTATTTTTCTATGCCAAGTACTAAGCTAAGTATGTCACGTGCATTATCTCACTTAATTTTCAAACTGTCCTCTGAGGCAAGTGTTAATATTTATTATTTTTATTTGATAGATGAATAAACTGAGTCTTAAAGCTGGACTGTGTAATTGGTATCCACTAGCCACATGTTACTATTAAAATTAAGTTAAATCTAAAGTTCAGTCTCTTAGTTGCACAGACCAAATTTCGCGTGCTCAATAATGGCTACTGTATTGTTCAGCTCAAATTATAGAACATTAGAACAACATCATAGAAATTTCTATTAGACAAGTCTAAGTAATCATCTGAGTTTACACAGTTAGCACATGGTTAGAACCAAGTGACACGACTCCTGAACTTGTCCTCTTAAGCTCTCATTGCCAGAACCAAAGTTTCTCAATATCCACATCAATGTTCTTCCCATTGTCCATTATTTCTTCTTAAGAATATCATTACCTTGGTGAATTATATGCTTCATGGTGACAACTTTACATACAGACTCTACTTAATTTACTTAATTTTTAAGATTTATTTACTTTTTATTTAAATCTATTAATTGTTAAAAAGTAGATTATAGTGAATGGTTTATTTCTATTACTTGCCTTATATTTATAAAAAATACAATAAAATATTTTACTATATTCTATACAAACACTGAGAGATGTTTATTTCTATGTAGGGAGGTTTGTGTGATATACAGGTGTTAAATATACATTTAGTGAAAACCAGATACTTTTGCTGGTCCTAATCCCAATTTATTAAAAAAGAATAAAAAAGGAAATGTATTTCTCACAATGTGACATGATGCTATTTATTGCTACATCTGTAGAACCACCTAAAATCTTCTCTGTGCCCACCAGGTGTTTGTGTCACATGCAAATACGTCTGTTCCCAACATTTAGGGAAACACCAAAGCAGGATATAATAAAGGACAAATATAACTATGTGCAAAAACTTATTCACACAGACAATGGATAATTTACCAAGGAAGTGACTTTCAAGGAATAGCTTCATGGAAGGATGTAGAAATGGTCTTTTAAAATGGAGTAAAATGGGTAAGACTATTTTATGCCAAACATGCACTCAAGTGAGAAGGCACAAGAAGTTTGAGAGACAATAAGACTTTCAGCATGATTAGCACCACAGGAACACTGGAGAGTTGTGGGAAACGTAAGTAGCTTTGATGAGGCTCAATTTGGACAGTTTTGATGCTAGACCAATACAAACTGAAAAGAAGTGAAATCAGTTTAGAGGAGTAGCTTCATCTTGCACACAGAAGGGTCATGGTGGGAGCTGCCACACTACTATGATGGAAATAAAGAACCATAATGAGCTGGATGACTTAGAGAACCAGAATATTCTAGACTTTATCAACCATGAGTTGAAATTCAGCACCCTTTGCATCAATATCCCAATATCCCTTCACAAGCCAAATCTCTTTCTCTTTAACCATATCCATTCTTCTAAGGAAGCTCATTCCCCAAATATATTTCTAATTCTCCGAGGACTTATATTTCATCTCCTACCTTGCTAGTCCCAAATCTGGATGCCTGGCTCAGGGCTGGTTTTGGGAGCAATTCACAGTCCTTGCTGATTGGAGGTCGATGTGTGGAAATCCAACCACAGCCTTGTCATTTTCACAACTGATCCACTGTGCACTGGGGAAGAGAATGCATCCCCCCTGTGGTAAATGCCGACAGGGTCATGGATTTTAGAATCAAGTTAGCTGAGAGGGCTCTGAAGCCACACTGCCTGAGTACTCTAACCATTCAACCTTACCCCTTTCTCTTATTTGAAATGGATTCATGATAATAATACCTATCTCATAGTGTTGCTGTTAATATTAACTAAAATAATTCATGGAAAGTATTCGTACAGCTCTTGATTTAATTCATGTCAGAGGTCTCCCTATTATCAACCCCAAATTATTATAGCTCTAAGTCATTTGTTCACACAAGAAAGCAAGCACATGACCACATACACATATGTATTCCCCGGTAAGCACACACGCCAGTGGTGTGACTGGTTTGGCATGTGACCCAGTATTAGCTATGTTATTTACCCAAACATATCACCCATAAGCACCCTCTGATACTTGAGCTTTCATACCAACTTGATGAGGCAGACCCCTTCATGTAAACACTGTCTCATTCCCAGACATACTATATCCATAGACTCTCCTTTGCCTCCAAAGTGCCAAGCTCTCTCCTACCTCAGGGTCTTTGCACCTGTTAAAATGTCTTCCATCAATGGTACTTTTCCCCACTCTGTCTGACTAGTTTTTACTTAACCTTCAAGTCTTTGAGAAGCTTTCCCTAAACTTCCATCTACAAGCCACTTATTTAACCAGGTATATGTATATATGTATATCCTCTCTTTGTGAAGTCCAACTAAAGAAATTCATTGACATCGTATAAACAAAGCTTTGCTCTGGAGCAAAGCCAAGTCAGCTCTGTTCACCAATGACTGAAGACATAAGTGGTCATGTACAGTCATTTTAATCTTAGTTATCCTGTTTTCATTTTTCTTGGTTCTTGAATGCTTGCTCTGTGCTTAATTTCAAGATGTTTTATGAGCATTATTAATCTCATTATGTCCAATGAATGTACAAAGAGTGAAGATGATGAAAACTACTAATTACTGGCATAAGATTCTGATGGAAACAAAGTGAAACCTAACATTAATTGATGTGCATATGTTCATCACTTGTAGGGCATTGTTTTGGACTCAGGAAAAAATAAACTTATAAATGGTCTTTGGAAATTTAACACATTTGTACCCAGAAGAGTTTCTATGTTTGGTTTTCTGGCTATATTTTGATGTCCCTATAGCTCTGTCTATTCTAAGTTTCATGAGGATAAGAATCAATGTTTTGCTCAACATGGTATTGAAGAGCCCTTCAGAGTGACTGTAATGACTTCTGACACTAACTACCAAGAGTAAAGCCAAACTTCTCAGGTGAAGGGCAGCGTCCTCCACAAGACTGCCCTCACTTCAGACACCAGCCAATGTTTAGAGGTCCCCAGGACCTCTATAGGACATTCACTTTTGACCAGCTCGTTATAAATTCAGTTTCCCATTACCCCTTCAGGTTTGATAATTTGTTTGAACAACTCACAAAACTCAGGAAGGCACTGTACTTAATGATTGTAGTTTTTTTATAGCAAAAGAATTCAAATCAGAACTAGTAGGATAATATCAGAGAAGCTCCCAAATGTGAAGCTTCTTGACCTTCAGGATGCATATGATCATCTCAGCACAGTGATATGGGTCACTCTGCAGAGTATTTGCCTAGGAAGGTCACCGGAATCTCAGCGTCCAGAGCTTTTATCAGAATTTCATTATAAAAGCAATATTGGTTAAATCTTACCCATATGACTCAATCTCTATCCTCACCCACTTCTTTACAGGTCAGGCTTATCTCCTGTGGCTCAAAGCCCCAAAGTCTAATCACATGGTTGGTCTTTCTGGTACAGACACAGAAAGGCCCATCCTGGCCCATCCCATTAGCATAAACGCTCCCGGGGCCTACCACGAAGTCTCCTCAGCATAAACTTTCAAGTGTGATCTGAGGGGTAAACATGGATAACAAAGATACACCAAATTATTTGGGAAATTCCAAGGGTTCAGAGGTTACCTTCCGGGAACCAAAGACAAAGGCCAAGGGACATGCTTTGTTACACAGGGACACATAGTAGGTATAATAAATACTTGTTGAATAAATGACTCACTGGAGTGTTAGGTCAGGTTAAACTGGATATTGCCATGACTCTGTCAAGAATAAAGAGAAAATATGATTGAATCTAGCAATTAGGTGATCGTATTCAAGGCAGTTTCAGATGTTAATTGATTAAAGAATAAATGGGAGTTGAGGTTTTATAGATTACTCTATTAAGATGTTTGCTGGTGAATAGCAGGTGGGAGATATAGGATGTAGACACGAATATGTTTTTAGCATGATAGGAAGGAGCCAGTGGACTAAAAGAGTAAGATGAGAACTGATTGGGGCAAGACTGAGGTAGCCTTATGGGTGACTGAGTTCCCAAGCACTGCTGGTGGTCAAATACATGTCTCAGATGAGACAGAGATGATTCACGCAACATCATGATGGCTTATAATACTCCTTCTAAACCTAAAAGTTCATAATTCAGCTCTGGTGAAATAACTTTGTTCAAAGAAGTTTGTTTCCTTAGGCAAGCAGTTCTTAATTAGGGGTGATTTCGCCCCTCAAGGGACGTTTGACAATGTCTGGAGACATGTGACCCAGTAATTCCACTTCTGTCTATATATTCAGAAGAACTGAAAACAGAAACTCAGATATCTGTATACCCATGTTCACAGCAGTATTATTCACAATAGAAGAAAGGTGGATCCAACCTAAGGGTCAATTGCCAGATGAATGAATAAACAAATGTAGTATGTCTGTAAAATGGAGTATCATTCAACCTTAAAAAGGAAGGAAATTCTGACATACTACAACATAAATAAACTTTGAAAACGTTATGCCAAATTAAATAAGCCAGTCCCCCAAAAAACAAATATTGTAGGATTCCACTGATATAAGGCACCTAGAGTAGTCAAATTCACAGGAAAAGACAGTAGAATAATGATTACCAGAGGCTGGGGGAGGTGGGAAAGGCAAGTTACTACTTAATAGATATGAAGTTACAAGTTGGGAAGGTGGAAAGTTCTGGAGATGGATGCTGGCAATGGTTGAACAACAATATAAATGTACTTAATGTCACTGCACTATGTGCTTAAAATGACTAAAGTGGTAAATTTTATGTTATGTATATTTTACTACAACCAAAAAAAAAAAAAGACTGAGGTGCTACTAGCATAGAGTGGGCAGAAGCCAGGGATGCTGATAAGCATCCTACAATGAATAAGCCAGCTCCTGCAGCAAAGAATTTTCCAGCCTGAATGTCAATCAGGCTGAAGTTCAGAAATCTTACTTTCACAAAATTCTGTGTAGTGATACAGTTTTTTTTTTCATTTTTATAGTGCTTTTCCACACTCAAACTACTTTCCTGATTTCACCAGATTTTACTGGCCAAATCAAGCTAAAAAGAAGCAGAAGGGTTAGGAAGAACAAGGAGAAAAAGAAGGAGAAAAGCAATCACTTAAACCTCAAAATAGAATTTAGAAACTCTCAATTTCTGAGATCTATCTGTCTATAAAATAATTTCATCAATAAAGTCTGAAACTACCTATGTAAGATTCCCAAGCTTGGCTTGAATTCTTCATATTTTGTTGTATTCCCAAATCTATTCCATGCATGTTCAAGGAACTGATCATAAACTACCTTAGCAATAATATACTGTGTATTGTTTCAGTGTATATTGTGTCTAAAATATACGTAATCTGTTTAAATTCTGGTGAAAATTCTGTCTTCCATAGATGTATTTTCTACAGAAAAGAAGGTATCTTGGTTTAAAGAATGTCTTTATATATTTCTCCTGTTTAAAACCAGAAAGAAATCTCAATGATGAAGAATAATTTTTTCCACTGCATGTGCTATTGTTTAAAAGAGAACAATGTTTCATGTTAAATAACTAAAACAAATTAAAACTTGAATGAACAATGACAGTTAGGGAAAATTGTCTTTTATGTTTTCTATCCATGGGGCCACTGGATCAATGGCCTTTCAATTCAGTCAAATAAACCTCCGATCCAGTCGAACAATCAGTGAGTCTTATTCTTTTCAAGAAATTGAGCAGCTTATTTGATTGAAAATGATTGAATTAAGCGTGTGTGTGTGTGTGTGTGTGTGTGTGTGTGTGTGTTGAGCCACTGCATTTGATACAGAGTAAAGTAAAAAAGGACTATAGTTTGAGAAACAATGGCCCTGGAGAATTTTAGTATTTTATTAATTTATTATTTGTTTATTCCTCCATCTTGTTCCAAAATAAAAGGTTTAAGGCAGCTCTAAATATTTTTATAATCTATTGTCTCTTGTCTTATGTTTGTGGAATTTTTGTAGACAGGGAGATAAACACTAAATAATTAAAGATTATGGAAGAAAGAAAGAGAAGGAAGGAAGGGAGGGAGGAAGAAAGAGAAGCAGGGAGAAAGGGAGGGACAGAGGGATGAGGGAGGGAAGAAGAGAGGCAGAGAGGGAAGGAGGGAGGGAGGAGGGTGGTGAGAAAGAAGGAAAGGAAGCAGCCTAATATCTTTTAACACCCAAGGAATTACTTCATCTCGAAGACTGTTTCAATAACTTCATTCAGTAATACCATCAGCAGACAAAACATACATGCTAATTGCAATTAATTTATATTCAAGGATATGAAAACTATAGAAAAATTTGTTTATTTAAGTAGAATGAAATGTGGTCTGAGTTGACTTACTGTTTTTAAAAAAATTTTTTTTTACATTTATTTATTTTTGAGAGACTAGGAGAGACAGAGCACAAATAGGGGAGGGGCAGAGAGAGAGGGAGACACAGAATCTGAAGCAGGCTCCCGGCTCCAAGCTGTCAGCACAGAGCCTGACACGGGGCTCAAACTCACGGACCTTGAGATCATGATCTGAGCTGAAGTCTGATGCTTAACCGACTGAGCCACCCAGGTGCCCCTGACCTATTGTTTTTTTACTTTCTGTCATCCATTTGTCCTTCTGAAAAGCACTCCAATTTCTTTTTGGAAAATTTCTTTCTCCTCATTATAACCTTGATGGGTGTGATAAATCTAGGTGTCTGCCTTACAACTGGGGAGCCATGGCAGCTGCCTGGGGCTCTATTTACCAAATCTTTCCTGCATTGCTCAGATACGAGCAGGAGGTGAACTACCATCTCAACTTGGTCCGTGGATACACTCTCCAGGATTTTGACTCATCAAGTGACACAAGACTGAAGAGACATTTGGAGTGAGTCATTTCTCTAGCTCCTGGTTCCCAGCTCTCTCAATCTTCTCTCCTTGATTCCCGCTTCCTACCCGAGTGCTCCAGTTACTATGGTTGTGTTACTATCCACCCCCAACTTTGTGGTTTAAAATAACAATAACAACATCTAGTTTGCTCATGATTCTGCAGCCTAGGCAGGCCTCAGCAAGGACAGCTTGCTTCTCCTCTACCCATTTTTGCCTGGGGTGGCTTAATGGCAGAGCTTGAAGCCTTGCTCACACGTCTGGCACCTGGTCAGAGAAACTGGAACAGCTGGGGACCAGAACAGATGGGGCTCCTTGGTCATCTCTCCAAGTCTTTGTATGGTTTATCCAGCATGGTGTATTTAGGGTGGCCAGACTTCTTACAGCTCAGCAATCCAAAGAAACACACACCTCAAGAAAGAGCCACACGGAAGCCCTATCTCTTTGTATGACTTAGCCTCAAAGTAATGTAGTATCACATCTGCACTTGGTAGAAGCACTGAAAAAGCACCTCCACCATCGAGAGGAAAAAACATAGAGTACAGTCAACCTCACATTGTGAGAAGAACACGTGGGATATAATATACTTTGGAACTGTCATTTTTGGAAAATGTAATCCACCACCCCAAGCCTTCTGATTGATGTAACCCTGTTACTTTTCAATAAACTCTCTCTTAGCCAGGGTCAGATTCTATCACTTATAACTAGAGAATCCCAATCTAGTGGAGTAAGGATCTGTTTTATTAATCCCTTGGCAATTAAATGCCACTTTAATGTTGGATATTTAATTAATATTACCATCCAGAGGTTGGTACTTATTCATTAATTAATTACTAGGCACACCTGCATGACTCAGACAATGGCTTTGCTTCTCTGGTGAACAACTTCAACTATTTATCAAGCTTCACTGCATTGCTGCAAAACAGACATGATTATAAGAAAATAGCCGAGGCAGAGAAAGGTTATTTGGTTTATCACAGATGGCAATGGGGAGTGCAGTGCTTCCAGAAACAGACCCAGAAGTTTTCATTCCCTTGGCCAGGCTGGAACTATTAAATCACATAGAAATACCAGGAAAAGATAAGCTACATGAACCAGTGATTGCTGGAGCTAAACACTCTAGTGAGTTCAAAGAGCCCTTAGGGCCTGCTGTTTATTTGGAAAACCAGAAAAAAAGAAAAAAGTGGTGAGAGAATGGCAGGATAGCAGCCTAGCTACACATTAGCTTATGATTTTATCTTAACCAGGCTTGTTTGAAGAATTTACATATTAGGGGTACACGAGTTTATGTATATATGTGTTTAGAGTACTTTAATCCTTTTTAAAAAAGAACTTCAGGGCCTGTGCACACATTTTAAGCAATAATGTATGTTCCATTATATATTATGAGGTAGTCATCAAAATATCACCCTACAAAGAAAAGAATTTTAATGTAAGAGCACTTCGATGTCAAAAAAGCAAGTTAGAAAAGTAGCAAATGATATCATTAATCTGTCAAATATGATGTTGCTTTACTAAAGATGAAAACATTAAAAAAAATAACAAGGCAAGAGAATAAGTTTGTTGTTTCTAGGACTACTCCATCCCTCCCCCTGGAACTTATTAGAGTTTCCCTACGATGCCAGAAATTTCTAGCAGATTAGCTTTTTTAATGTAATTGTGGTGTTGACTGCGTACACTTTCAAACTCTTCTATTAATGACATTCTTAGAGATAAAATAGAAGAGGAAAATATATGCCTGTGATTCCAGACACTGATTTTTTTCAGGATTTAATTTTTATCATTTGATGTTCAAATTTTATATTTTATCTGTCTCCCCATCTCTCAATCTCTCTCTCTCTCTCTCTCTCTCTCTCTCGCTCTCTCTCTCTCTCTCTCTCCCGCACACACACCACACACGCACACACATTCTTTCTCTCTCCATTCCCACCTCTTTTCCTCTTTTGGTTCTCTTCCAGAGGCTGCTTTTTCCAGTGACAGACATCTCCATGGGCTGTCCTTTGTGACCACCGGCTGTGTTGTGAGAACTGTTTTGGTCTTGCTTTTCTTCATGCCTGTCAAAGGCCACAGAGTTCGGAGTCTGAAAACACAACCTGAATCAGTATGGACCCCAGAGACCCTCAACACATCTCAATAAAACTTTCAATGATCTCCATTTTATATACAACGTTTCAGTTGTGGAGGACACACTTCATCTGAACAAAATTATATTGAATAGCACCTTGAATGAAAAGGTCTGTTCAAATAGATATGGTACAGAGAATTACATCGAATACCTTGGATTTTTATTCTCCCTTACAGAATAAAACCACTACAAAACCCAAGAAAAATCATAAGCATTTCTTTTAGAAGCGCAAATGTCCTAGAACCTTTGATTTGAAAACCCCTTGTGGCCCAAGCATTTTAAATCATCTGGCAGAAAATTCTATGCATGTAAAAATACTTGCTAGCACCATTTTCCAAAGATACGATCATTAAGAGACATTAGTGAAACACCTTTCCATTAACTAATTTTGGAGCTTTGGCCTCACTGTTTATTTTTTGTATGAGTTTACCTTGTTTTATTAGCAACTTGTCTCTGCATTCCGAGGTATTCATTCTTTGCAACTGCAGGGTTTTTTGCGTTACCTTACGGTATGATATTTAAAATGTTACACTTCGACCTCTGTGCAAGTACAGTGCTTCCAACTAAACAACATACATAACTCCCAATCCATCATCTGCATTCCCTTTGCATTAGGTGTAACACTGGCACGAAAATCAGAGCCCCAGCTCCAATTTTTCCAGCTGTCTCTGTCGCCCTGTGATCTTTTGGTACAAATTTTCTAGCCTGTTTGAAAAGGCAGGCTTTTACCACCCCCCCCCACCCCCTTTGATTATGCTTAGGCATTTTGCCAGCCTGAGACATGGATTAATATGAACAGAATCACAGACTTTTCTGAACATAAGTCATTTACGTGTGTTTAGTGGCATATACCGAGCACGAAAAAGGCGGTCCGCAGTTGCCTTTGTATAGGATCTGGGTAGGTTTTGATTTCACTCAGAGCCAAGAACAAAGCAACCTCTGACTTTTTCTCAAACTCAGCCCGTATGGAATGACTTCTAATGACTTCACGAACTGCTAGCCTTCAGATGACTGGAGCGTTTTTTCACTTTTTAAGTTTTCCTCTTCTATGACGTTTTATGATTATACCTTATGGTGCAGTTCTATTTTTGTTCTTCATGGCTCTCTGAATGCTTAAAGTCTAGAGGGGAAAATTTTTTTTAAACCATTTGGCCACCATCAAATATGCTTTTCAGTTTGGGGATAATGTGGAGAGAGCCTTTAAGTACCGTGCCAACACCAAACATGGCATTCTCTATTGAATGAGCCAATTCCATCCCCTGAGTCTGAATAATTTAGAGGAGACGTGATGTCATTGTCTACTCAGAGATAAATGGAAAGGAGTCTGGGTGTAGACATTTGGAGTGGTCTTTGTAATAATAGTAATTAAAAAGAGCATTACCTCATATATTTAAACTTTTTGTGTATACCATGTGCTTTTCCCATTTTTACCCAATATTACTCATAAAGAGCTAGTAGTTCTGTTTCATTATTTTCGAAGCACTGTTTGATGACACTGGTTTAACAGTTTCTCACAGTTCACTGCTTCAGTTTTCATCAAATTATATTTCTAGTTACACTAGACACTTTCATCATCAATTTCCATATGCCTCCAAGACATGCAAGGACCAGTTTGCCAACAGCAAATTCAGATACCAGATAATAGCTGCTGTGGAACGCATTTTTCTCTTACTACAGCCTTTTCTAAAATGAAAATCTTAGACTCCACCAGGCCAACTCCTTGATACCCAAACACACTCATATTTGTTTAACCAGATTAGCCTGTGTGTATGCTGAAGGTTGAGGATTACCACAGACTATTTAATTTTGATGTGAAGATCTTATGATAAAATAAACACTGGCCATATACACTTCCATCTACTTCATATCCCAGCTGGTGGAAAAGCAGCAACCATACAATTTGCCAAAGAGCTGCCAAGTGCCAAAGAATTCTTCAATCCCCCCTCCCTTAAATTCTCATAACAACTTTTCCATGTGACTGCCATCGCATCTTGAACCTCCTGTTGGCAAATGAATGCTACAGAATATGATTCATTATATATTCCAGACAACTCTAAAGTACACAAGTAAGTGGTGTATCAACAACTGGTGGTAAAGTGAATTTAAACTGGTTATCACGTCTCTATGAACTATCAGTTCATTTGTTGTGCTTATGAATTTTAACAGCATGAATAACCCAAAACTGCAGCTTGCCAAACATAAAACTCTTAATTTTACTTTTCAGAATATTGCCCATGCTTCAAAAAAAAGGCGGGGGGAATTAATAAACTGAAAATAAAACTAGATATAAGTACACTGGTCTTTCAAAGACCCATTCAATCATCCCCATAGATAAAAATAGGAGAAGGATTTACTTCATATGTCTTAGGACTATGGAATGTTTAAGGGAATATTTTTTAAACTCATCTATATGATTATAATATATGTGTAGTCTTTTGAGATGGAATATGGACTTTTGGGTATTCTGAACTTATAACGTGCATTGCACTTTTAATGAAAGTTCTAGTCTATAGAGCCATAGAAGGATGTTTAATGACATGAAGAGGTGTTCATAGTATTCTATTCCTTTGAAAGAGTAAGTTATATAGGTAATGGGATATGAGGGAGAAAGAGAAGAATTTTTATTTCTTAATGTACTTCTGGATTAAATTTATTTATGATTATGTATTAGTGTTGTATTAAAAAGATTTAGAAATGGGTTACAAAACTTACAGTGATTACTTGATATGTATCAGGCATTAATCTAAATTCCTTAAAAAATATTAACACATTTAAGCCTTGTAACAACTCTATGAGGTAGGTATATTTAATGACTCCTTTTTTCAAATGAGGAAATCAAGGCACAGAGAGTTTAAGCAACTCACTCACAGTCACACAGGTAGTAACAGCCCAAGATGGGATTCCAACCTTGGTTTCCTCTCAACTGCCACTCTATACACTTAATTGTATTTCTAGTTTTGTTGCTTTTTTTTTTTTTTTGTAAAATTCTTTAGACTGAAAAACTATATAACAAAAATGTTTATGATGGATATTTCTAAATGGCAAAATTACAGCTAATTTTTAACTTTTTCCTTTTGCTTGTATTTTTTAATTTTCACAAAACAATGAATAGGAAAAGGAACAAAAATTGAAAATGAAAAAAAAATAACTCTTTTAAAGTTCCTTCTGTGTTGAGCATGAAATAAGGATTTTGATACAGTGCTGTGATTTTTTTTAAGTACCCTCCAGTAAACCTTCCTTTTATTTTAGCTTCTAGTAAAACCTTGTGTGCTAGATCTTGGCTGTTCTCTTGTGTGCAGATTTTACCTTGTTTATAAGCAGGCATTATGCGGAATCATGAGAACAGAAGAAATTGATGGAACTTTCAAAATGTAGAAATGCTAAGAAAGGGATGAAGTTAGAAAACATAGTTGCCACTATAGAAGTCCTGAAATGTCTGTATTTACTTTATTTCCATTGCCATCTTTTCTCAGAACTCTGAGTTGCTAAGCAGGGCCATAGTGACTTAGCTAGTATGAATAAGAAACCCAACACGTACAATATCTTTCTTACAATTGGTTTGTGAAGATTGATTGGGTCCACACGGAATAATTCTACGTCTAAAGAACAATATTCTTACTTCTAGTCAGTGTCTATGTATTTCCTGTGAAAGCATACCTGTTTCTTTGAAGATTTCACTTAGAAAATAGCTAGTTGTTAAGAATCCCTTAGAATATTGTTTGGAACATTAAATATAAGGGAACTAGTTCCAATGAAGACAGACATGGAAGTGATGGAGCATCTAAAATCTTTAAAGAGAAATAGAAATACAGTTACCTCCAGCATTTATGTTTCATATGAAAAAAGAACAAGTCCAGATCTGTGAGCCAAAAATAGGTGTGGGACACTGAATGGGAGATAAAGTTTTAGGATCTGTATGTTAGAAAAATGTTAGAATGAAAAACAAGTCTTTAGGTAAATGTGGCTCTCAGCTTTTCAGACTGGGTAATAATACCACACTATGATTTCAATATGCTAGTAATTTGTTTTTATTATGTAAAATTTATTCAAATCTCTTGAATCCATTCATTTCTCTCCTTGTCTTGCCTCCTCCAAACTGTCATGCTGAAGGCTACCTTCACCTTCAACCCAGTGACTGCAATAACCCCTAAATGGCCTCCCAATGTTCACTCTAGCCCCCTAAAATCCATTCTCCACGCTGGGAGGAAGAACGACCTTTTCAAAACACAAATCTAATCATGTTAGCCTTTCTACTTAAGATCCTTAAACAGCTTCCAGTTGCCCTCAGGATAAAGTCAAACATCTTGAACAGGGCCTTAGCTGTGACCTTCAAATGATTTTAGCTTGGCCCTTCAGTTCTGGCCTCTGTCTGCAGATCCGGATCCAGACCTCTCTCATGGGCACCGCGCAATTCCTCATTTAGCACCCGCCACACTGCTTCTTCTTTTTCCTATGGTCTCCTGTATTCCCTTCCTCCATCTGGGAAGTCTTCACTCAAACTTGGAGGAGAAAATTCTCCTTATTTTATGCTTTTTTTTAATACCAGCTGCTTCTTCTTTTCATAGATATAATTTGTATTTATCTGTGTGATTATTTAATGCCAGACTGCCCAGATCCATGAAATTATGTACTTTATACTGTGTGAGGAAACTCTGCTTTTTGCATCTTTAGACCATCATCATGGTATTAAGTATTCTGCCTAAAGCAAAGATTAAAACATGTTTGTTGAATAATCAAACCATTACATTAATAATACAGAGGGAAATGGGTTTTAGATTTTGCATGTCTCTCAAACTCAGTTTTTTAAAAATGTATTCGTTCATGTATTTTTGCTAAGAAGGAAAATTATGTTATATGTTGCTTACTCAAAATATTGATATGTCTTATACTAGCTTGTCAAATTGAATTATTAAAATTGAAATCCCCCACATACATTTTCTTTAATCAGGTTATTATGGGTCTTCCACATGCCCATCTTTCAAAAGAGATTACTTTGGCTTTTACTTCAATTAGAATGTTCTTCCACCATGACCAGCCTATCCCAAGTACCACTAATTTCTGCCACTACTTTTTCAGAATTGGGATCATAATATGGGAAAAAAACCTGGCAAAGATTAATTGATAACAGAGATCATGCAAGTCTGTTACGATGGAAAACACACTAACACATGCTCAGGATCTTGTCAGATTTTTAAAATTAATTTTTAAAATTTTTATTGCATAAATAATACTTGTCTGATTTGTTGATACATGCTAGACATTGGCTAGTAAGTATGGTAAGGATTAATGAGTTTTGCAAAATTTTAACATTCCTGCTCCCTCCATGTTTATTATTTAAGCTGCTGGCAAAGTTTAGCCTTTCTAAGATAATGCCTTAAAATTTTATTTTATGAAACAAAATTTCCTCAGTTCTAGTGTTTCCTGAATGTTTCTCAGTCATAAACATTTTTATTGGTTAACCAAAAGGAAATTTTAACTACAAAGGATGAAACACGTTATATATTTATTTTGAGAACTTCAGAAAGGATCTATCAAAAAATCAGGTTAATCACAGTAAGTTTCTTTGGAGACTACATCTTGGTAAATTATCTCTATAAATTTTAAGATACAAATTTTACTCGGGGATTTTTGGTTTTTTTTTTTGGCATCTTACCGTACTTAAAAAAAGGCTATCTTTAAACAGATGTGGTACATGATAATCTTTAGTTTCTCTATGAGAAAATAAATTCCTTAAATAGCTTTATGTATTATTTTATGTTTCCAAAGACATTAGCAAACCCCTTTAAATGTACTATTTGAACTCCATGATAAGTCCTTAGCTCTTATCTTCTGACACTAGTCTCATGACATCACTTCCGTTCCTGCATATCTGGTATGGATTTTCCTCCATTGTATGATTGTCCTTCCCTCCAGCCTTCTGTTACTCACTTGCTCACTCATTGACCCATACATTCATTTAATAACTATTTCCAAGTTTCTGCTAGGTACACAGCACATAAGAACAGGAATAAAGGGCATAGTTCTCAAACTTGAAGGGTTTACAGCAAAACAAGTAAACTTGAAACAAGTAAAAACTGTAAAAACTATAGGAATTAAGAATGAAATAAGGAAGTTTGTTGGGTCAGATTTTTTCAAATTGCATCATACTGGTAGTTCTATTAACAGGCTCTGATTTCTGATAACCTATAGTCTGAAGCTTGCTGGAAAATGATAAAAATGCAGAAAATTTAAAGAAAAAGAAGCACAATAGTTGCTGTTTGTTCCCAGAGTGAGATTGGTGTATCTAACTTTAATAAAACTATTCAAAGAAATGCAATAGTTTCCATAATTTTTTTTTCTGAAGAAGAACCACAGGATTGAACCAAGGTTTAAGTTACACACGTGTCCCTCAAGTACTGGAAAACCTGTCCTCATAGGGAGAGGGAGAATGAGAGCCAATGCCAAATAAAGTATTTAGCTTTCAAGGGAAGTAGCAACCACTTTCCAAGCTTCCACCTAAAGTTCTCCCACGCTCCACTCTCTCATTTTCTTTCCTAAATGCAATCTGAAAAGATATTTTAAAAGATATTGCAGCAGGCTATCAGGAAGCATATTT
The DNA here is from genome assembly GCF_018350175.1 of Felis catus. NCBI lineage: Eukaryota > Metazoa > Chordata > Mammalia > Carnivora > Felidae > Felis > Felis catus. Next base: position 84,906,403 of record NC_058377.1, on the reverse strand, counting down.
GCCAGTTCCTTCGATGAAATCACTGGAGATAGGGTCCAAATTTACATTCCATTAAAGGGAAAAATTTGTAATATTTGCATAAAGGCAATCATAAACTTGGCATTTTACTTTTATCCTTCTTTTGTTTTCCATTATAAACAATAAAAATTGAATTTAACACCGACAAAAAAAATGAAGCTTATAGGCTCACTTATCTTAAAGAAAAAAAAAGGATCAGCCTATAGCATTTCAAATTTGCTGTAATGAAGCTCGACGTCTCAAAGCTGATGTCAGGGGACAGACATGGTTCACATCCAATCATTTTAAAACAAGCTTTTAGTGTAGGTGGCTCTACTGATGGAGAATATGATTTAACAAAACACAATATGTTGAAATCCATGTAATGAAAATTATTTGAAAAGCGAGTTCCTTTTGTTCGTGACTTATTATTTAAATTTACTTCTATTTCTCCAGCTTCTTTATTTTGGTAGCCTAACAGAAATAAAAATCATAGCTCTCATACAGCCTGGTCACTACTTCTCTCATTGGGTAATTGATCTTCAGGGACAGAGTGGAGGTTGACTTCTTCCTGCACTATAAACTACAATTTCAAGCATCTTTTCTTGCCTCAATTTTTCCCCACACAGTAAAATGATATACAAATTTTCATCAACTTTGTAAAGGATCACTCACTTGTGCTCAATAGCATTAAATATCCTGTAAAATGCGCTACTGAAATTGAACACGGTACTATTTATTATCTGTGTGTGTATGTATAGCTTCAGGTTCACGTACAAATTTAAGTTTGGCTGTTTTGATTGACTACCAGTTATTTAAAAAAAAAAGAAAAAAGGCTTATGCTGCTTTTTTTTGGCTGATTAAATCGGTCCAAATCAGTGAAAAAATTCAAACCATTTAGATAAGAGGAGTGCACTGATAAGTCGTAGAAAAAGGAAAACAAAACCAAGCATTTCTTCGACAACATGATTCTAGTCAGTGTTTGCTGCTGGGCTGGAAAACAAAAACTAAATTTAAAGGTGCCCCACCTTCCCCCTGTCTTTGCCATCTTTAATGTCAATGCCACTTGCTGTGATTTATGCTAGGCAAGGAGAATCACTGTCCTCTTGATCTCAGAACATTTGACAAGTCCTGACACTCTGGGCATACTGTACAACAAAATAAATTTATTGCCAAGACCATCTCTCCCTTCATTTCAGCTCAGGCCTAAGAGATGGGTTACTTAAAATTCAAGTGCCAGGAAAGCCCATTGTAAAAGGGAAATATTTTCAAGTGAATTCCGTTTGATCTTTTTTTATAGGGGCTCCTACCAGCCTCTCTCCCTTCCTTCCCAGACCCTGGAAACCAATTAGTCTCAGCACAGAGGCCACAGACCAGGTTGAAATGGCTCCTTTTTTATTTTTAGGGGATATAATTTCAGCCAGGATGTCTAGTCAGTTGTCAAATAGTATACTTAGCACACTTCTCTCTCTCACGCACACATCCATTGGATTTCCCTTCGGACAATGCCAATATCTTTGGGTCTGACTCCTGGAAAGGAATTTGATCTGGTTGCAGTCCAAATCCTTCAGCTCTGACAAGAGCGGAACATCACAGGGCCACCTCATCTTTTGCAGACAGCCCCAACCAAGTTTTCTAAAAGCCTTCTCTTCCTTGTCGTCTTTTAGCATTTCAGCGGCTTTTCCTTTTATTAGGTTGTTTGCATACAATTCTGAAAGTCTTTTTCCCCCCCGTTATCCAAAGTAGCAGAAAACAGAGGACAAACTTTGATTTTTAAAATGTTTTTGAAGTGCTTCTTGTTTGGGGAATATGTGCCCCTAAGACAAAAATGGAAACAATTAGTCTTTGCCCCTCCTCACCTCCCTATTTTGAACCTGCGTTAATTCGTGGAGGTGAAAAAAAATTATCAACTGGGTTGGCCTTTTCTTTCTCAGGAACAACATTGCAGAGAGAAAGGTGTGTGTGTGTGTGTGTGTGTGTGTGTGTGTGTGTGTGTGTGTGAATCTGGCGAGTTGAAAGGCTTGAGGAAAGGGAGCACGGCTCTACCCCCGGGAAGCCTAAGCTCAGCAGATGGGAGGGGACCCAGGGTCGCCTTCCTTGGTCTGAGCCCAGTGCCCAAGCCGCTCCCCTTGCCCCCGCAGGGAGCTCGGCGCCCTGGAGCTGTGCCAGGACTCCAGACAGCGCCAGGCAGGTCGGTGGATGAAGGGGGGGCCTGGGTGTTCTCTTTGCAGAAGACGCCCATTTGGAGGGAAAACTCCCTTTATTTTTCTGGGGCTCCGTAGCCACCCCCCTCCCCAGTCCCCTATGATTTTTACGCTGATCACACTCCTGGTGATGAACTTGCAGCTCTGCTTCCTGCTGCCTGCTTGACCCGAGAGCACCAGCAGGCTGCCGGCCTCGCCCTCAGCTCCCTCCTCCTCTTGCAACCCCGGGGCCTCGGGGCGCCAGTGCGGGTTCCAGCGGGCCGGGGCTGCAGGAGGGGCGCGCGAGGGCGCGGGGTCCCGCCGGGGAGCGCGCACGGAGCGGCGCCTCAGCCGCCCTGCTTCCTGGAGCTGTGCTCCTTTGACCCCAGTGGCAGTCCCTGTCACTGCACCGCTCGCGCTCCCTCTGGCTCGCCGCGCCCTCGCTCCCTCTCCTCGCCCCCTCGCTCGCTCTCTCCCCAGATCGAGGCTGCTCCGGTCCTTTCTCCACCCCCCCCCTCCCTCTCGTGCCGCGCCCCCAGGTCCCCCGCCCCTGCCCGCGGCGGGACCTCCGGGGTCGAAGGTTCTGGCCCGCCCGCGCCCCTCGTCGCCCCCGCTCGCCCCCCGCGCGCCTCCCGCCGGCTCCGGCCGCTCCGCGATGGATCGCCTGCTCGTTGGGCGCTGAAGGCATCCCCGGGACCCGGAGCGCAGCCCGGGAAAGGTAATCCGCCCCGGGAAGGGAGGCGGAGGGCGGGGGAGGGGGAGGAGGCGGCCGGGCGCCCGGTGCCGCGCGCGAGAGGAAGGGAAAAAAAATGCACACACAAAGCGGAGCCCGGGTGAGAGGTGCCTTGTCAGAGGCGCGTGCGAGGGGCTCGGAGGCTGCGGACCGCGGCTGCCCCGGTGCTCCTGACATTCGCACAAGCTGGCGCTTCCCGGGCAATTCGGAACCCGAGGAGGGCGTATTTTCTACCCCAGAGCGAAAGCGAATTCTTTTTCAGGAGCTGTCGCCCTCCCACTCCCCATCTCGCCCCTCTGCTCATCTCCCCTCCCCCCTCGCCGCCCCCAGTCCTCAGCCCCCGACCTCCTAGGGTCCCCACCTCCCGCTCCCTTCTTCGCCGGGATTTCTCTGCAGGGGTGAAGGGGGTGTCCGCGAGGGGCATCAGCGAAAGCCAGGCGGCTGGGATGGGGGTGGGGACGAGGACTAGGCGAGCTGTTTACTAGAAAGTCCCGGGGTGATGTGTTCGAACCGCCCCGGCCTAGGCCCGGGTGCATTGTGTTGGCCCGAGCCCCGGGCGCCCGCCGCGGCCCGAGCGAGGTGCGGTGGCCGGGAAGGCGCCGCGCAGCTTTGTGCTGGGTCTGCGCTCCGCGGCCGCCCCCGGGGCCGCCCGCGCGCGCGCCGCTCTCGCGCGGGGCTTTTTCTCACCCTGTCCCCGCGCCCCAACCTCGCTGTCCCCTGCCGCCTCCGGTCTCCACGATCGCCGCCTGCGGAGCGAGTCGGCGACCCGGGCCGGGCGGCGGGGGACGAGCGACCAGAAAAAGTAACCGTTGCCGCCCGGTTTCTTCTCCAGAGAGGCAGGAGTTTCTTTGCCTATTTGCACGGAACAGGGTTATCTTTGTAAAGCCTTTGAATTCCGGGGTTTTGCGGCCTAGGAGGTGAAGGGGCATTTTTTTTCTGGAGATTGGGAAGGGAGTTAGAATCCACCAACAAGAAGAGAATTTAAGGATGCCCCGGTGGGGCAGATTTATAGAACATTTACTCTCCATCCCCCCACCCCCCAACATACCCCCAAATTAAGTGTAAATGCGGGTCATGAAAAATGTGTAATTGATTTGAGATGCTGCGAACAAACACAAACAGGTCGGGGTGGAAAAAAACAAAACTTTAAGCAAAGAAAAGATTTCTAAAGAGGGGGGGAAATCCGTAGCCTCCACACCCCCTTCCAGCGCTTGCTGGCTCCCTCCCTTCCTTTCTCTGCCGCTTCAGGAAAGCAGCCCGGCAGCGCCGGGGCAGAGAGCAGGGAGGCGGCGGTGACGGCTCCGGGCGCCGGCTCCGCTCTGAGGGTTCGGGGATGCCAATGCGCCCGCGAGGCTGACGTCGGGGGCGTGGGGCTGTGATGCTCGAGCGAGGATGGCGCGGTGTCAGAGCCATTGGCCGCCGGTGGTCATCAATCAATCTGGGGCTGGGGGAGAGAGAGAGAAAGAAAGACAGGCGCCCAGCGGAGCCCAGGGCCGCGAGCGCCAGCTCCAACAGTGCCAGCAGCGGCGGCAGCAGCGGAGGCGACGGTGGTGGCAACGGGGGACTGAGCGAGTAAGGCGAGCTGGTGCTCCAGGAAGGAAGGGGGAGCTGTCGCCCGGAGGAGCCGGCCGTGAGCCGGGAGGGCAGGGCGAGAGTGTGTGTGTGTGTGTGTGTGTGTGTGTGTGTGTGTGTGTGTGTAGTTGCTGAAGGACACCCTCCCACCGCAACTGCCCACCCTAGATTTAAAACAAACAAACCAATCCAAAGTAGAGAATTCCGCGCCCCCCGCCCCACCATATATAGGCTCCACGCGTTGCCAGAGGCGCAGGAGAAAAGTCCTGCCCTTTCTCTCCGAAAGAATGTGCCAGGCTGGTGTCCGCAGTGCTGGAGACAAGTTCAGGTGTAAGTGCGGCGGGAGGGAGGGCGCTCTGTGGACAGAGGCACGTGGAACTTTGTGCATCCCTCCCAAAACCCTGGCGGAGACGCCTCTGAGAAGGCTTGTGGGCATCGCTCCGGGATACAGGGATGAGTAACTGGAGGTGGGCATAAAAGAGTAGGGGCGTGAGTTGAGAAAGCGCTCGATCCGTTCGGCAGTGGGAGGAGAGAGCGAAATTTGGCGGAGTTGGAGCAGGCGAGTTCCAAAGTCCGGCCAGGCGGTCGGGCGATCTTCTTAGGGCTAGTGAATAAAAGGAGCATCCTTGTTTAAAGGAGGAAATCACGGGCTCCTTTCTCATAGGCTGTGCGGTGCGGGCTCCGGTAGAGAGGTCATGAGTTGTTGCTTTGAAACTTTTGGTAAATTGGACTTCTGGTGTCTAGGAGGTGGAGACAGTTATTTAATTCCCCAGCTTTTAATCCTTTCATTGCCAGCCGACTTTAAAAGGTTTTCCAACTAGATTCCTGAAAAAGAACATTTCAAGTTGCACAGCTTAAGGGACCCAGACGTGATTGCTGTCTAGGAAATGCAAAATGAGCCCACATGATTTTTTTTTTTTTTAAGGAGAAAATCAAACTAGCACCAACCAACATGAATGTTTGGCAATGTCAGTCCCTTTTAGATTTTTCTTTAGGATTCCTGGCATTTAGTACCAGGTTCTTTTGTTTTGTGGAGTAAATGTGCTGAAGTATAAAATGAAAATTAAGAAAAAAAAAGAATACTGCTCTCTTTAGATATTATATGTAAAAAGTGATGTATGTGTGAGGAGGATGAGATGCTCCAAAATCTGATCATTTGGAAGGTTTTATTGCTTCCATATGTGAAGCAAGGTGAATCAGCTTCTGGATAGTTTTAGACAATGTATCATTCTGCTTTGTTTCAAGCTTTTCCCAAATTTCTCAGGTCAAAGGAGGAGCCATTGTCCCCTCTTTCTGAGAGTTTGCTAGGGGAAAAAAAAGTCTTCTGTGTGTTGGTGTTTAATATCTTAGGATGTGTTCATTTTGTGATGCGAGTAGGGGTGAACACAATATTTTAAAGAGTACGCCTTTTCTTGACTTGTCTGTAAAGGTTCCTGTGAAAGTTTTGAAGCTCTCTGCCTCAGTCTGACAGTTTCTTCAAAGGACTCCAGATTAAAGAAGGTAGACACTGCAGGTGCACTCTTTCGATAAAACATTTGAAAGGGAACATGGTAAAGATGAATTCAAATGAGATGCCAGCCACCCATTTAGCCCGTCAGAGTTACAGGGGCCTGTGCTTGCTGATGAAAAGATATTCTATTTGTCTTGCTGGGGCAAAGGTGTGAAGAGGTACAGATGTTCACTTGATAGAAAAGGCAATCCTAGTTGGACTTTAGGGTCGAGTGGACTGTTTAGGACTGTGAGTTGATCACCTTCTAAGTTCTCTTGTCTGCTTCATATGGGAGGGTCTAATGCTAACTACTAAAGTCATTGCCTAGATATTTACATAATAGGTGTGTAAATTTTATTTCTAGGCCGTTTTGCTTAGCTTAATTAGTGAGTTTGCTCCAGAAATATTTAAACTGGTTGTGGCACAGAGTGCAGAGATTGTGACTGAGAGGTCACAGTGGTGTAGACATGAATTTTGTTTCCTTTGCTTCTTAATGCTCTTGTATTTCACACAATAGACATTGATGGCAGGAACATAAGAATTGCCATGTAATTTTTACACCACTCTTTAATTTATGCAAACACTAAGTTCTCGCAGTCTGAAAATGCGTATTTTTTTCCCTCTGTGCTTTGATGGCTAACATTCTTTTTAATGACAGTCATTTCTATAACAGGAAGATGTTTTCATTTGTATTTACTTTTCAGCGTGGCGCAATTATGCAGTTTTGCGCTTCAGTAGTGTCTCGGTACTTTGTGTCTCAAAAGAGAATTACAGTACTTAGAACAGGACTGCAATTTGAAGCAGGTGTTGTGTTTTACTGTTATGCAAAATAACAGTAAAATATAATTGTGGGGGAAATTAAGGAAACAGCTGCAAACTTGGTATGAAAACTGCTACATTATGATTTGTAAGCAGTTCTTCATAGATATCTTGCATCAAAGGAGCAGGGAAAGATTTTAATTCAGTTAATCCTACTGGCCTGGTTGTCTATCATCTGGTGCTTAAAGGACTTCTACCTCCCGTGAAGTCAGGAAGAAGAAAGAGAACCCAAAGTGACACTTTGTTTAAAATGCCAGAACACCAGGGATTCATCTTTTGGCAGTGGCCTTGTGCATTAGGAACGAAGGCAAGGTGGGTGTTATTTAGCTTGCTTTGCTAATATGAAGAAGGCAATGATTTGAGTGGAACACTGTGGAATTTCTTAGCCCAGCTAGCATATGGAGGACTACACAACCCCCGGGTTGTAAAATAATAAAATAAATGGCCTATGGCAGGCCATCTGCCTTTTGCTTGATATTTAAGGTGTTTCATGCCAAATTTAAATCTAATCTTATTTTTCTAAATATTTTTTATTTGAGATAGCAGCTAAGATTCCCGGAGCTTAATGGGGCACATGGCAAACATATTCTGATGTGGAGCACTTAAAGTAAGAACGTGGGTTACGCCCAAGTGTTACTCAAGGAGCATGCTCCCCGCTTCTTCTCTATTGCATTGATCAATTGCAACAGCCTCAATGCAGGGATCTGCTCTCTCAGTCTTTGCATACCTACTGTAGAAATAAACATCCTCATTTGTGAAGCCGGCACAGCAAATAATATACTGACACTTATAAAAATAATAAAAACTAATGGAAATTTTGAAAGAATGAAACCAACTACTGAGAATTATACAGCACCAAGCCAGAATGAGATGGTGGATGTAATGGCTGCCCCCCTTCAGTGTTCTCTTTGGGCTCTTAAGAGGGGCCGTAATGAATGCATCCAGAGTCGTGGTCCAAGCCTAAATGTGTTTAACTTTCCCCCACGTGACTCGAGTGTTTAAAGAAATTATATTACATTTAGCAAGAACGATTTGCCTTACCATAAGATTCTTGGCCAGAGTGGAGTACATATGTATACCAGGCGTTGAGCACCTACGTTTGTGGGGAACTGCTTGTGAAAGAAAAAATTATGTGTAACATGCACATATTATGTATTATAATTACACACTGGTATCTATTGTAAGTGTAACATTTTATTTTATTTTATTTTATTTTATTTTATTTTATTTTATTTTATTTTATTTCTTTATTTTATTTTATTTTTTGTGAAAGAGAGAGAGAGCAGGAGTGCTCAGGCTCCACACTGTCAGCACGGAGCCCGACAAAGGGCTCAAACCCACAAACTGTAAGATCCTGACCTGAGCTGAAACCAAGAGTCAGATGCCTAAGCGACTAAGCCACCCAGGCGCCCCTATAAGTGCAGCATTTTAAATTTACACTGGTCATTGTGTTATATGACTGTGTTAAGCATTGAGATTTCAAATTATTCTATGACATCAACTCTGTACAGACCAAACATTCCAATTAGCAGGGAAGGTTTGGAAGATTCTCCACTTCGAGCACAAACCATTTATAGTTAGACACCATGGCAACTGTGGATATGCCCCTTCCGTAATTCATGTTAAGTGCCATAATTATAATTAAAGAGGAAATCTTAGTTTGAACACCGCTGAAGTGATTTGCTAGCAGCCAGCAGTGTTAGATGGACTGCAGTGTCCACTCTGAAGTACCTGCAGGGTGAGGGTTGGAAAAGGTTGTATCCACGAGGCAACAACACATATTAAGATTTTTCTTGAGCCAATTGCACATCCCGGTGTCCTAGCTGACGTTTCTTAAACACCTTCTTTTTCTTTGTTCTCATTTTATAATTTTTTTTTTTTTTTTTCAGAAACGCACAGTGGTATTGATGTGTAGATCCTTGGGTTCAGCGGTTGGCTGAAACACACCATGCCTGCTTCCATCCTTTGCTCCGGAAAGTTGTGAATTGCTCATGCCTATAGGGAGGAAGGATGGCTCATGGGATTCCTTCTCAAGGCAAAGTTACCATAACGGTGGATGAGTACAGCTCAAACCCCACCCAGGCATTCACACACTACAACATCAACCAGAGCAGATTCCAGCCGCCACATGTACATATGTAAGTATCACTGGGTGAACCAAAAAAAAATTATCAGTCAAGAAAATAGAAGTAAAATAAGAAAGTCACTAATGACTTCTGTCAGGGAGAATAAAAGTTATGTGATTCGTAAAACAGATTGGTATCTGTGGTTCCAAGTACAGCCCAGAGGAATACTCTACATCTGTGTAACCTTTTCAGTTTTCAACCATAATTTGACTTGAGATCGTCAGATCTAAGGGGTGGTGGTTGGTTGCCCACATTTTGTGGACAACAGAGAGGTTAAGGTATTTGCCTACTGCCACACAGTGACTTTTGGCAGAGTCTTCTGACCCCTGGTTCAATTTGCTTCACGTTGCATTGTTTGCCTCCATGATGAAATATTTCTTTAAAATTTCTGTAGTTTTTCCCCCCACACCTCACCCCACTACCCCTTTACATTCAGCTGAGAAATAGGCCTAATTGGGACTAATTGTCCAGCCACTGCTAAATCCATTGTCTTGCCTGTTGCTGGTGGAACGTGTGCTGCATGCTGCAGGACTCCAACAATATGGAGAACAAAGGATTAAGGGACAGTGGAACAGTCGGTTCCAGGAATTGTACTTTTCTCTCGCTCCCTAATACTATTTAAGTCATGTTTCAGTTTTAAACTGTTTAAGGAACAGAGTGTGGGAGAAACCCAGAGGCAAGGGTTTTGCAGCACCTGGTGCATACCAGCTTGTTTCTCTTCCTTTGCTACAGGATGTGCTGGGCTCTCATCAGAAGGGGCAAAAGGTCATCATCTCCCTGGTTTATTCAATGCCTGGTGTTCATTCTCTATTAGACCCTTCCAGTGTCTTAACGTGAGTCTTTCATAGTAGGACTAAACCTCTTTGAAAACCATTGTATAGTCAAGAGAGAAAGGAGGTTAGAGCTCTGTTGACTGTTTTTTCCATTCCTGGCAGAACTGAACTTGGGGCCTAAGTCACAAGCTCTTTTTTTAGCATTTGTTTTATTGGAACATTTGAAAAATAGTAGGGCCCCCCCTCCCCCCCCACATACAGAACACATTCACATACCTCCCCCCCCCCCCCCTGCCTTAGTTTAGAAACACTAGCCAAACAAAAAGATCTTTCTTGACTGCCTGGGTATTAGTGCAAATACTAGGATGTTACTTTGCAAGTATATTCTGTAGAGCCACTCAATTACCTATAATGGGATTTCTGGAAAAAAGAAAAAGAGAAAGAAATCCTTGGAAATGGTTAGTGCTAAACTATCTTTGAAGAATTTTATACTTTCTTTAAATCAGAATATATTCATGATGATGAAGGATTTGTTAACATGATATTAAGGAAAAGTTTTTAAGGTGAATAAGATTTTCCTTTGTTAAAATGGCTTTTCTGAACAATAACTCGGTTCATTTCAAAATTTTCCTTTTATTCTTCTGCTCCTAATGATTTCTTTTTCTTCAAATATGTTATAGAATTTGTGCAAGCTGGACTTAGGATACCTTTAGCTCTGTTCTGGTCGTGTGACATTTTGTATTAAAGAATCACAAAGAACTTTGTGGATTCTGTTCCTTTCAGGCAAAAGAAAGTATGTTTTGCCTCCAATTCCTTGGAAGATGCCTGATAGGAAATATCACCTTAAGTCTTTACTCATCCATGACCATAAGATTCTGCTGGTGAACTGTGAATGAACAGAGATATTAAAAAAGCATGTAACCTTAGAACTAATCTGCTTAGATCTAGCCATGAGAAATTCCAAGGATCAAATTATACCTTTTTTGAAACTTTTTTTCGCTTGCGAAATGGGTTTTGTAGTTGTAGCCTGGATAGCTGTGTAGCCCTTTTACTGGACATCCCACCTTGGAATAGAGGACGCTTGCCTTTTCACCTTTATCACCTGCTGAGGGCATCCCACCTGAACCCTTTGTTCCAGCCATATAAGTTGCTTCACGGTCACCTGAGCACACCTTGGGCCTCTCCTCCTTGGTGCCATTGCTTTCATCGTTTCTCATGGCTGAGACACTCACATTTATGTTCTGCTCATCAAATACCTCGAGCCAGTTCAGGCCTCTCTGCATCTGTAAAACCTCTTTTATGTCTCCTAGTCCATACTGACTGTGCCCCCCCTTCCCAACACAACACCCCTGGTCGTTATTTCAGCCCATATCACCTGCATCATTATCTCTGTCTCCCTTATTCGTTTCCTAAAAGCAATGATTGAGAGCGTGTAACAGTTGTTCAGAAACACTGATTGATGGGTTGATTGAGCGATCCATTGATTTGACTGTGCATTGAGATGAGATACTGTGACTTAGATTGGGAGCTTCTCATTGGAATTTTCCTGTTCTTTCTTAACATTTTGAGTGTTTGTATGAAGGTGTGAGTGTATGTGAAGCTGCTGGCTCACTTTTTCCTTGGCTTGACTTTTCCTTGCTTGGTGCCCTAGCACAGTCTAGGCATGCAGGTCTCTCGGGTACATGTGATCGTGTTACATTTCTTTTATATTAAAAAAGTGGGCTTATTCTAAATAGAAACTTATATTGTCTGGAAAATATCCATAAAATACTTAGTCTAAAATTTCTTCATTTTTTCTGAAATTTTCAACATGTCATGGCAGAGGCTTGTTCCTTTTCCCCAAAGATACTTTGTCTTTTCCACTTGAATAGTTATTGATTATTTTGCATGGGATCCTTAAAATGTTTCCTTTCCTTTTTCATTTGCAACTGAGGTCCATGAAGACCTGTAATGGATCACCTGAACTGGAATTCCAATTCTGGTCCCTTAAATGATCTGTTGTTTTCTTTCACACAAACTATGGGTTTTTTTTTTTTTTTTTGGCCTTAATTAAGGAATCTCTCACTTCCCATTTAATTCAGGTAGTCTGACATCAATTTTGTGACCCACCCTTGGCAATTTAGTTTTCTTCTCCATGCCTCAGTTTACTCATCTGTACACATTTGCACTAACTGATAGCTATGGATCTTTTTAGCTCTGACATACTGAGATTAAGATTGCTGTTAACACAACGTTTATTTGCAAGGGGTTGCTATGGGGGGATACATAAGACTTGTTTCCCATCTCCATCAAGATCATCACTGATTTCAAAGCTATTGTTTCAAGTGACTTGAGGAGATTTACTACCTGGTCTTGATTTGGTTTCTCCTGTGAGTTCTGACGAGGCTGTCACCAAGCTTTCTAAGAACCACTGGCCTGCATCTCTGCCTGTGACATAGGGAAGATTTTTTTTTTAATTGAAGTATAGTTGACACACAATGTTACATTCGTTTCAGGTGTACAACATACTGATTTGACAACTCTATACCTTATGCTATGCTCACCACAAGTGTAGCTACCATCTGTTACTGTACAATACTATTACAACACCATTGACTATATTTCCTGTGCTCTACTTTCATCCCCATGACTTATTCATTCCATAACTGGAAGCCTGGATCTCCCACTCACCTGCACCCGTTTTGCCCATCCCCCACCCCTCTCCCTTCTGGCAACCATCAGTTTATTCTTTATATTTCTGGGTCTGTTTATGATTTTGTTTTGCTTTTTAGAGTCCCTCCCTCCCCCCCCTCTCTCTATATATAATATATATATATTATATATATATATGTATATATGAAATCGTATGGTATTTGTCTTTCTCTGTCTGACTTAGTATACTTAGCATAATACCTCTAGGTCTGTCTGTGCTTTTTGCAAATGGTAATATCTCAAGGAAGGTTTTTTTAAAGAAAGCAATCCTATGTGACCTTGGGAAAGAATATTAGAGTATAGCTAGAGTTGACAGGGCAGAATTTAGCCAAGAATTTGTGTGCCCCTCTTACTCAGATTCTTGAATGTAGTATTAGATGTGATGATTGAAAACCAACAATTAACAGAACTTCATTTTTCTACAATCCCTCCATTATTTTCTTCAATCCCACACATCCCTACAATTCCTCAACATCCCAGGCAGAATGTTGAGAAAATCATTCAGTATTTAGTATTTTTGATGTTGGTGGGAGGAGGCGCTGAAGGAACCAATGTAGGTTTGAAAGCATCATAAGAATTTTGTATATTTTTAATTATCTGAGGCCCAATAAGATATTATAAAACTTTTTTAGGAGGGTATTCAGCCATCTCAGCTTTTGCACTGAAAGTCCTGTATTCTGGGAGACCCGTTAGTGCTGTGCTAACCAGGAGGGTTGGTCACCCTACTGAGGTTAATTCTTCACCTTTGTCTTTAAGGCTTGGTTGCTAGGAAGCTCACATCATATTTTATTTTCAGTTTTAGTCACTTTGCGTGTCTTTGTCTTCGGTTGTCAACACCCCTGGAATATCACTCTGCTCATGTTCTTTTACACTTGTTTTTGGGAGGCAGCGTAGTATGGTGTTTGACATCTCTAGTGGAATATGATTGTTAGATTTAAAACCTGGTTTGCACCACTTACTAGCTGTGTAACCAACTGTGGGCAAATGTATTAAGTCCTCTGTGTTTTCTTTTTCCATTTGTGAAATGTGGATGATAAAAATAGTGCCTATCTCAAAAGGTTGCTGTGAAGGTTAAAGCAGTTATTACTTGTGAAATTCCTAGAGGAGTTCTTAGTACATAGTTAATACTCATTATTTGTTTAGCTGTTTTTACTGATTGTTTTACTGAGTCTGCATTTTTTTGTTCTAAGCTGTCTCAATTCATTTTGAAAATCAGTGGAGTAAAAATAAGTGAATAAATAAGAAAGTCACTGGTAAGTTTTGTCCTATCTTCCTCAAGGAATCATTCCCAGCAAACTTTTCTGAATGGGATATTTGGCTATCAGGGTTGGCAGGTGTTCTGACTTCTTGGTGCCTGTCAAGGTTATACACAACCTAGGATTACCTCACTTAACTTCCAGTTACTCCTTGGGAGTGACAGTCCTAAGGGGAGAAGGAATCCAGTGAACTGAGTGTTGCCTAGTTATTCTCTGTGAAATCACTGTGGCCTTTTTCCTCTTTGCCTGTTCTCAGGTTCTTGTACCCTCATCAATGTCTTAGGCTCCTCACCTATGGTTGTGGTTAACACAGGAGCATCAAGAATTAACTATAATCAAGATTGAGTGCAAAGGGCCAGAGCTTTGGCTAGGGAATGAAGACAATGTTCACATAATAGCTGAGAATGTGGTCTGAGATCAGAAATCTATATACAAGTGTTGATCCTGCCAGTTACTAGTTTGGTGAGTGATGATGGACAAATGACTGAGTCTTGTCGTCTGTAAAATGGGTCGAACGACCCTTTAAGACAGTTGTGAATATTAAGTGAGATAAAGCATATGACATATAGTGCCTGAAAGATAACAATGGATAACTAGATGCTGTGATAATATTTATGATCTTGTCTGTATGGTCTTGTGTCAAACTGGTGAACATGAGATATGCTTTAACATCTTCCTTTCCGAAGATTCTTGGTTGTATAAAATCTGACAAGCCCAACTTGTGTTTTTTTTGCTATATTGCATTGTATAGTACTTGTCAGTATTTGTTTGGACGTTGTGAGTCAAAAATGACCTGAAGCTTTTAGGGTATCTTGGTGATTCCATTCTCAATTCTTATAGGATTTTGTTTGTTTGTGTGATCTGAAGTTCCATGTTTTGTGGTGGGAAGTAACTGTTTATTTCAGGTCCATGTTAGGCATCCTTAGATGCAAAAACAAAGTTATAGGAGGGAATTATGAAACGGTGCCTTTTGGTTAAAAAAATATACAAGTATGTAGAAAGGAACACCAGTGTTACTGGTGATTATTTAGGGAATGAATTGGGGGAGGGAGTAGTGGGTAAAGACCTTTCGCTTTTTATTTTATATGCTTGTATGTGGTTTGACTCATTTTTATAACAATGATGTAATGCTTTTTTGAGAAAAACATTTTTTTAAGAATGATAAAAATGTAATGTGTCTACAGGTCCTTCTGCTTTGTCTGCAAGATTTGCACTAAAGGCTGACACAAATGTAAATCTTCTACTTTCTTTGGGTCCACCTTCTTTGGGTGGCACTTGCTTTATTTTATGTTATAATCAAGGAATTGACCAGAGGTTGTTTATTTGTTCAGTATGATTCAACTTGCACATGTGTGGGAAGGTGGGGGCAGGTGTCAAAGATGCCGCCTCCTTTTTCATCCTATACCTGAAGGGAAGTTTGTCTAGTATTTTCAGGTTCACTTTTGTAAAGAAATAGCTTGCAGTAGTGGACCACTTGATAGTACTTCAGGGAACTTATATGGTAGTCCTGCCTTGGTCACTAATTAAATCTATGGTCATATAGTACATTGGGCTTCTCTTAATTTCAGGACTTGATGCCCTTTGGCGTCATTGTCTCCTACTCTGGTCTGGCAGCTTCAGATTTCTTCTGTTTCTTTTCTTTAGGTCTGTTTGGAATTAAGAACATAAATCCCTCATCATTAGTAGTATTCTGTAGGAAAAGGATATAATAGTGAGGCATCACGGGGATATGGTGGAGAAGGAGAAGAGACATGACCCCCTAACACTCACCCCAGAGGAAGAGTATTATCAGTGAATGAATGAATGTCTGGGGCTCTGTGAAACTGTACTTGACTAACAAGGTAGAAATTCATCCTTTGCTCTGGAGCTGGGCTGCATTAGCTGTTTGAAAAAAAAAATTCTAAACATTTTTTTCTCATGGTAAGCCACTCGTTCTCATTAGAGATTTATCACTGGCCTGCACATTAGCATGGCCATAATTTTTGTTAATGTTTTCAATCTGAAATTCATCGTGGAGATGCTGAATGGCCCTTTTCGTTTGCACTCCTATGTAAACACAGAGTATTTTTCTTTTCCTCTCTCATTTCTTTTCAAAAATAAGTTCTTTTTCTTATATACTCCCTGAGGGTACTGGTCTTGTGGTCCGTGACAGTTTGACTTCATTTTAGAGCTGACTTTTTTCTTGTTCTGTAGATTTCTTTGTTTGCATTCAAGCATTAAAAAGGCAACCTAAAATTAGATAGTTTTTTTTTTTGTCCATATGGATTTGTTCTTAGAACCTGGTTGTATGTTGTATAACTAGGTAGTATTTTTTGTTTGTTTTTTGGTTTCTTGACTTTCGGGGAGGGTAAAGAATTTTGACAAATAAAGTCGATCCCATCTACTTGGTTTTTAAATTCTGAAATACTTCCATTTATAGAGATAAAGAAAGATTCAAAGGGAAAGTGTGGCCACAATGGATAGACACATCCTGAAACTGGGAAACCACCAGATCACCTCTCTTTACGGATTGAATCTGTCTCCTGCTCTAAGTACAGGTTCTGTTATTTATTTTTTTTTAAACTTCCTTCATGGAGATGTTTTGAGACAAGCATACAAAATGGCTAACCAGGAAGTTATGCAATAGGGAGTCTGTATTTGAGACATATTTAATTTTAATTCTGAGATTTTAGAGCTTATGACTGTGTAGATTTCAAGATATCGAAGCAAAACCAATGTCACTGAATCTACCATGTGTTGTATAGCGAATTCTAGGTCATTCTGAATTATTTCTAAAAAGGAAAATAAGCTTGCTGCGTCTCCAAAGATCTGTTCATCAGCTTGTTTTTCTTCCTTTTCAGTTTTTCTTCAGCTCTGTTCTTCCATATTTTATTCCCTTTTAGACTTCCACTGCCTGCTGCAAACTAGATGTTCAGTAGCCATCCTGGCATGATTGGACTGTTATTTCACTATCAGTATGGACAAAACCACCACCCTTTTGCAGACCACCATGTTAGTCTGCCTTTTTTTTTTCTTTAATGCAGAAGTACACTTGGAGGCTTTGTCTGTGGAGAAACACTAACTCTGCAAAGAGGAAACTCTGTTGGATTTATTGGCCCTTGCAGTATTTGGGTCTGCATATTTTTATTCTATTTTGCTTTGAAGGTTTTTTTTTCCTTCAATTTCTGTCCCTGTAGAAGGGTAAAATGTACATAAGAAAATGCATTTTTGCAGGCTTTTCGTATTTTCTTCTTTTACCACAAATCAAGAATATAAGCCCCTCTAGTGGGTTTAAATTTTTGTGCAGTTTTATATTAAGTAGTAAAGCTCTTGACAGCAGTTGAAAAAAGAAAAGAGAAAGAAAAGCTAGTGCCATTAATAAAGCAAACAGGTAAATGTTCAGTACTTGATATTATTGAACTTTAAAATTCCAAGTGAGAATTAAACCATTCTTGGTTCCTCTTTTGGTAGTGGCTTCCTTGAAAGATTGCCGTGACACAGACTCTACCCAAGCCCATTTATGTCTTTGTGCAGAAAGCCTCTGAAACCTTCCAGCTCAAAGATTTGATAATTCTTGGATTGGAAAAATATCTTTTCCCATCTTGCGGTGGGCTATTTTGGCATTTATACTGATTGGCTAAGAAAAGTGGCTTACTTGTGGTATTTGGTTTTAGGTATTTGGGCCACAGACCAAGTTTCAAACCGTTTACATATTGCACACTTAGTTTAAAATGTGTTTTGCACAAAGACTTGAAACCGAAATCAAGAAAAAAATTAAGTCTTTCACCAGCTAAGCATGTTTCCTTAATTTCCTGATTTAGCCTTTTGCTATGACATAGACAGTATACTAGCTCTATTTTAGTTCTGAGTTTTGGAACATACTCCTCTTTTTGTTTCATTTTGCTCTGCCTTAGGACTTCAAAGATAACTACAGAAGCCTATCAGACTGTATTAGATACTTTCTTTTTGAAATCACAAATATACCCATTGCCCTTGGTCTTTCCTTATATTTAACATATTCCATTTTTAAAAATGTTACCAACTTTTGCATACTGGTCCTGCTTGGGTGGGCAAGGAATATAATGAGGAGATGTGTGTTTTATGGAGAAGAGGAGAAATGGGAGTAGGTGTGAAGGAGACAGAGAGAGGGAGGAAGGGAGAGAGAAAGAGACAGACAGACAGACTAGCAGATATATTCATTAGATCATAACTCTTTCTTGCAATTATGATGTTCCTGGCCTTGGGCTTGACTGTGATACCAGGAGAGTGTCAGCATCCCTAAACATCAGTCAATAGGGAGATAAGACAAATTGCACCTTTGCTTTCTGGAGTGTGTCTGCCCACCCCACATATGAATGAATCCAGCCCTCGAAAGGATCCGAATGGCAATTTTTGACACATTGACCTGTTTTGATCTCTGAGAGGGAACGATTTGTTAGGTCTTTTTAGATAAATCAGACTTTAGGTTTGTATTTCAATAGTTTTAGAAAAAAGCCATTTGACAAATAACGAACTATAAACTGGCTTTTGAGAAATCTAAGAATATCTGAAATTGCGATTTCCCAAGGTTGGCCGTCTGTTAGTATCTTAGGAGACTTACCATATGTTGTGCTCAGATTCTGACTTTTACAGGTTAACTTGTTTTCACTTTGTTCTTAACCCTCACATTGTGGGCACAACTGGTAATATTGAAACCTATTTTGACTCCACAGATTTAGAGAAAAGAAGATGGGGAGGGCAGATGTTTGGGAAGAACAAGCGAGGAAGGAGGTGTTAACTCCTATAGGATTTTAAGCCCTCATTTTTCCATCATGCCGTTGAAAGAAGCATCTAATGTTTTCCCCATGTGAAATATAAAGGCCTGGGTTATCTGTTTGGTGCAGTGGAGTGAGCCCCGTCCTACCCCCACGCCCGTGACACTCCTGAGAATTTGGAAGGGGAATAATAACCCTGTGGGAGGTTGTTTGCTCCACATTGTGCCCCCTTGGTGGTGGATGCCTCGTCTGTTTTGCATCTCTCCATCTCGACCCCTCCGCGTTAATGGCAGCCGGCACGCTCCACTGTTTATCTTGGAATTTGATACCATCATCTTGGCAACCAAACTGGGACCTTTACTGCTCAGATTGTTTGTCATTTGTTGTTAATTATCTGTTACCATAAATTCTGCACTTTGAGGAAAAAGGGAATGTTTTGAAATATTTCCTCCAACATGTGAATGGAACTTCATTTTCTGTGGACAAAAGAGGGGGGAAAATCAGCCCTTTGGGGAATTGGTTTCAGGGAAATCAAATGCCCTGTTTTTTTGAGACAGGCTTGTAGATCCCACTAAAGGAGCCAGAATTTGCAGAGAAAGAACCTTTGCAATTTAGCAATGATCTCTGGTTGTGAGAGGTAGCCCCCTTTTAAGGAAAAAAAATAATTTAACATTACGTGAGGGGCTTTGCTTTTATCACAGTCTCTTTGCGCCATAATTGTATTTTGCGTGTGCGAGAGCCCGTTCCCCACAGTCGGTTCCTTCCTTTCAAAGGTTATTAAGACAAAGCAGTCCAGAGTGAAAAGTAGCTTCTGCTTACCTGCCTTTATGAGGTGTTTATTTTGTTAAGTGTAGAATTAAAATGAGCTTTCTGGCCATTAGTGGATTTTAGTCATGCCCCCACACTCTGCGGGAAGTTGTGTCACCTTATAAACAAACAGTGCTGTTTTGCGAGGTGCTGTACCACGGGCTGCAGGAGCCACTGCTGGACTTAATATCTTAATAAAGCTGTAAACAGAGGAACATGAGAGAGGGAAGAAGGAACACACGTATTTTGGAGGGGAGAACTCAGGAGGAGAGTGTTACTCAGCAGAAATCTAGGCACATTTAAAAATATTTAAAAAATGAAATCATTTGAAAAGCCGCCCTCCCCCCCCCCCCAAAAAAAAAACCCCAGTGTGTCTAGATTCCAGTCTGTCTCTCCACCCCCATGCCCCTTGCATGTGCTTGGGTATATTCTCTGCCACTAGTGCCTTAGCTTTATCGTGGGGATCATAGTAATATATGCTTCACTAGGTAATAGTGAAGTTTATATTAGATGATGCTTAGTGCTTCATGAAACACTTAGCACAGCATCTCAATGCTCAATGCGTGGTAGCTATTAGTATCAATAATATTGTTCATCATGACATCATGACCGCATCCCCAGCATTAACCCTTGAGCTTCGGCAGAGTCTTAATGGTGGCATGTGAGCCATTATTACCATAACTCTTGTCGATGCCGTTAAATGTGGTGTGTCTGTTTTATTCTTGTTCAGAAGTTTGTATTTTTTGTTTTTGTTTCCGTTTCCTCCTGCTTCTCAAGTTTTTAGGGCCTGTGCTGTCTCCCTAGGGATTCCCACACTGGGAGGGAGGGATTGAGTCTGTGTGAACCTACTGATAGCCAGGGGCACAGACTTACTAAACTCTTATCTCAGCTCCCTGCATGCTGCCTGAGACAGTGTGAGTCTAAGAGATGTGCCTTTACTGGAGCTGTGGAATTTACTTGGGTCTGCTGCCTTGAGTTTTCCCAGAACCAGAGAACGTTCTCCCCAGGATATAAGGAATCACGGTAATAGTGTTGTTTCTGAAATAAAGCACCATTTCTACGTATTCCACTTCCATTATCCTTTTATTTCCTCTCAGTGCTTTTTAAAGGGAGTACATTAGGTATGTGTGCACTCTTTTAGCACACAGATTACAATCAGACTTTAGGATTAAGAAATGTGTATTAAATTAGTGTCTCAGACTTAGTAACAGTTTGAGTATGAAAACTAAGAGACGGGGGAGGGTGCAGAGAATGGAGGTTGGGGGAAAAACACCCTCAGACTGCGCTGAGGGAGGCTGGGAAAAGGATTTAACACTTTGGATTTTTTAGAAGCCATTAAAAGTCTGATGGGATCAGATTACCTGACTGCACATCTGAAACATGAAACTCTTGCCCTAAACCGTGCAATTGAGTTAAGCTCAAAATTCAAGGCCTCCCCCTAAGACTGGCCTCTGGGTAAGCCTCATTGTGAATCACGAAATGATTTCCTTTGAGAGGAGCAAGGACTACAGTGAGGTTTTTATGGCCAATTTAGTCTGTATACTGGTGCCAGCCAGACATTTGGCAGCAGTTAGTGCCAACTTTGGTGATCTGTCCACCGATTTTTCCCAAGGTCTTCGATCCTGTCTGTTTTTGGTGTTGACGTTGAAAGGAAGACACGTTGTAAAGCCAGCTTTCTAGGCACACCTCTTGGATTTTTTATTTTTTATGTTTTCCAAGTGAGAGGTACTGAGAGTTGTGGGGAGAACAGCAGGCTGGTCCACTGCCTTGCACTTGGAGGTTCAGAATGATGTCAACAGAACCTCCTCCCTAAATGCTCTTTCTTTCCTCCTCCTTCCTCACTCCTTTAGGGGAGCCCTTGCCCTCTCTCTGGATTACGTGAGCCTTTATATAGTCCCTGACTTCCAGCGGGTCAACGTGGGATTTTTCGACTTTACCATGGTGCAAAAGCGATACTCATTAGAAACTGTATTTGAATTTGGATCTTTTCCTGGGCTAGCAATACATGATTCGATCCTCTCTGGCGATGCTGGGCCGTGGCAGCCACAGCTCCCAGTCAAGATGCAGTCATGAAAATCAACAACCAATAATACACTCACAACATCCTTTACCCACACAACCATACTGTTTTTCAGTATAGTATTCAGTAAATTGCATGAGATAGTCAACACTTTATTATGAAATAGGCTTCCTGTTAGATGACTTTGCCCAACTGTAGGCTAATTAATTTAAGTGTTGTGAGTGTAGTTAAGGTGGGCTAGGCTAAGCTATGATACTCCACAGGTTAGATGTATTTAACTTTTTCCAACTTATGATAGGTTTACTGGGAGGTAGCCCCATTATAAGTTGAGAAAGATCTGTATTCAGAGTACTTACAAGTAATGCTTTTCCTTGGCCTCACTTGTCATAAATGTATTTTTAAATTATTTGTGAAATGACTGTCTTCCAGTGGGCTTTGAAAGCAGCTACTCTGTCTTTTTAGTTTTATTTTATTTTTGTCTGCTTCTCTTGAGAGCCCCTATCACATACTAGACACATTCTCTATACTCTCCAAATACCTGTTGAATGAATGAGCGAAAGTTGAGCTTGCAAGGATTCAGTACTCCTTTAGTATGTGCTTCTCCGGGAAGTTGGTGCTCCTTTGTCATCATCCGTTCATTTTGAGAGCATCTATTTAGACTTGACCATATATTTAGCTTTAAAAAGGGTAACTTCTATAAGTCTCCCATGTTTTTTTCAAGGTGGAGCTGGATGAAGCTCAGAGTGAGTATTTCTGTTACTCCCACACTAATGCTATATAATCTGTCCTGCCTTCCACTGACATTTACACTGACAGTAGTAAATTCTCATTTCTAACATAGGAAAAACATCAGTTTCACTTTCAACTTGACCTGAAAGATCTGGGTTTCATATATTGTTCTCTAAACCCTGAGGCATCAGAAAGTATATTGTTTTAACTCCTTTATCCAGTGCTCGTTCATTGATCCTATTTGGAGTCAACAGTTATTGGATAGAACCGTAAAGTTAATTAGGATATACTTCAGTCTGATCATCAGGAGTCTGACTGACAACTGCCCCTAATATGTGGAGTTGACATGAAATGAGGACCATGAAAACGGGTCATCTGTTATCATGGGAACCATGCATGTTGCATAAGACCAACTAGTTTTATTCTGTACTCGGATGTTTTGTAGCAACTTTTTTTTTTTGATGTGATAAACTTAATTATTAATAAGCTCTTCTAGACTATTTTGACAGAAATCTGTGTTTTGGGTTAGGTACAGATAACACCATCCTCTCACCATTGGTGTTACATAGCAGTTGAAAACCTTTTTGAAAATTTGGTGGAAGGGAAAACAAGCGAAACTCTAAGAATATAGTGGAGCTCTGATCATGGGTGACTAAACTATAAACCTCTTGGAAACCAAGTGATTCAAAAAGCCCTGCATAAAGTACCAAGCTTAAGGAAAAATTTTATGTGGAGCAGAGCTTAAAAGAGAGGAGATAAGAAGAAAAGGAGGCTTGGGTGGCAAGCACTTTGGGGCAGGAAGTTTTTGACTTAGGTGACCAACTTAAGGTTTTTTTCCCTGACTGTTTCCATGACTGTGTCTCCCGAGGAAGGTGTTGTGCAATTAGGTTTTTTGGAGATGCCATTTGGCTGAAGACCTAATGGAGTTTCTGGACTTTGAGAGCTCAACTAGAATTGGGGGGAGCTTTTCGCCTTGTAGATAGAAGCCCTTTGATGGACCTGCCTCTTTGATAAGTACCTGTAGTGACTGGCAGTGACATTGTTTAGGTAAAGTATGGTTTAGTAATTGAGGAGTCAGTGCTCCTTAGTATATGAAAATCTTTCTTGAAAATAGGGAAGACACCAAAATCCACATGTGCAATTTAAATGAGCTTGTATTCTGCATTATAAATATGCACCGGATGCCAAGTAGAAAACCGGAACACTCTCTCAGGATGCTGTTAGGGCCAAGCGGAATCTCATTAGGGACAGCTTCAAAGATCAGTTCCTCGTGTCCATAAAAACAAGTGTAAATTATCTGGTGCGCGCCTGCTGTTAGCAGTTGTGCTGTTGCATTATGCATGATCCAGACTGCACAGAGGAGACGCGGCTGCATGGAATTCTGCAATATATGTGGGGATTTCTCCACCCAGACGCACACATGGAGATATTTTTTTGGTGCTGAGTCCTACATTTTGGAAATTTATTGGTGTCTTTTAGTTAATGGAGGGTACCATATATAACCTGCTCCTACATTTTTGATGAATTGGAGTCAGTTCAGAGAGGCATGATAAGGCTTTGAATTGTTTATATGAACAACCAATCTGCTCAGATTTATGTATCTCGTGTGCTCACGTGCAGAGTCAGATTAGGGGGCCATGAATGTGTTCGCTGCACATAGAATAGGGTGGATTTGCTTCTACCATTCTCCCCTGTTTTGGTCTCCTGGGTATATTTGTAAAATAGTGTGAATACTCCATAAATTAAGAACATGTAGTCAGGTTTAACACACGAGGCTTTAATGATTAGTTTGAGAATAAATGCCTAAGGGTCTGGAATATATTCCTAAGCTTCACCATCTGAGGAGATAGAGAAGCAATAGAGTGTAGTGTTTAGAAAGAGTGTGGACTCTAGAACCAATTCTGTCAAGGGTTGAGTCTTGGTCTGCTTTTTACTGGCTGTGTGGTTCTGGAGAAGCTACCTAATCCCTACCTAATCTCATCTGTAAATGAGGGGAAAAATAAATACCCATCTCACAGGTACTATAAGCTGTCATGGATGCTAACTCAGTTGATTACGTATAGTACCTAGAACATTTCCTGGGACACAGTAGGTTCTGTCAACGTGTTGGTTCGTATTGGTGTTAGCAGCGTCATTATCAGAGGGAGAACACCTTCCAGGGAAGCTGGGGAGGATGAGGTGTGGTGCACCCAGAGACGCGGTTCATAAGCTTAAGTAGACATGTACACGTGAGGCTGAGGGCAGGCAAAGTCAGGGAACAACTACTTGCAGTGAATTGGGGGAAGCCATTAAAAATATGAAATAACTTAATGATGTATATCTTTGTTGTCCATATAACCCAGGGAAATAACCATGAGATTTGGGGGAAAGAGTAAGAAATAGAAAAAAAGAGGCAACTTTCCTGTTGTCAGGGTCAGAGAGTGTCATAACATCTCTTGTTTCCACTTGTTTCTTATAGCCTAGTCCCAGGACAAGCATGTGGGAGAAAAATCAAAAGAACAGCCTTACACGGTATCACATGGCTTAAGTCTGCAAACATTACAACTCCCATTACCTCCATTTTGAAATTAACATTTTCAGGTATAAAGAGATGGTCAAGATATCATTATTTCTCTTCCCAGACTAGAAGCTTTGTCAGGGCAGGGCTGATACTGGCTGATCTTGAATCCTCTGCAGTGCCCAAGGACTCAGTAATGAAATACATCTTTGACAGATTAATGAACAGTCCTCAATATGTATTTATGTAATTTTGTCTTCCTGGTAGATTCTCTCTGAACTTACAATCTTCCCATCATCTTTAGAGAGTCATTCCTGCAATTGCAATACTGGCCCACAGGCTAGTTATTGCCAAACTTAATTGCTTCAGCATTCCTCCTTACAGTTCCCTGAAGATGCCCCTGGCACCTGCTGTCATTCACTCATCAATATCTGAGGGATGGTTTGTTGGTAGCTCTCATATTTTTTTTAAAGTTTATTTATTTATTTTGGGAGACAGAGAGAGAGAGAGGGGGGGGGGCGGGGGGAGAATACACATGCAAGAGGGGGAGGATGCAGAGAGAGAGGAGAATTCCAAGCAGGCTCCATGCTGTCAGCATGTAGTCTGACTCTGGGCTCAATCTCATGAACTGTGAGAACACAACCTGAGCTGAAACCCAAAATCCAATGGTTATCTAACTGAGCCACCCAGGTGCCCTGCTAGCTCTCATATTTTGACACTAAGTGGCTGAGGTCTCTTTTGCGATTCTATAGTCCTTGAACACCTTTTTTTTTTTTTTTTTTTGGAAATGAGAACCTTTAAAATACTGGCATAAGGCAAAGAGGTTTTTGCCATGATGGAAGCCTTGGAAACCACTACAGGTAGGGAGGAAATGAGCAAGAAGAGAGTGGGGAATCTGGGGGAAGTTGGGTGTCACTGAAAATGTTTCATTTAATTAGTCAATCAATGAGTATTTACTGGAAGTAGCAAGGTGGGTTGGGATAGTGGCTGTTTCACCTAATTGTTTTATTCCCAGTACATGGCATAGGTCTGCTATAATAAATAAATAGTTACTGTTGAATAAATGTCTTGTTGGGTCTAGCAGTTAGAACAGTGTAGAACTGTAAGCTACCCATTGTTGTTTGCTAGGGGTGTTTTGCCTATTTCGGGACTCAGTCAGATGCACCCGAATTAAATAATACTTAATGCAGTAATCACGTGTGCATTATTATTAATAGTGTATCTAGTTGTATTTTTGTATACTTGTTGTATATGCTGTGCTCACTGTGAGGGAATAACATGTGGAGAATTTTACATATGGCCAGTTGGTGACTCAGAGAGGTTGAGCGACCTGATCAAGGTCACACACAACTGGTTTGCAGGTAGAGTCTTTATGGCCCTACTGAGCAGAAAGTGCTTAAGAACTTACAAAGCAGATAATAAATTTTAACTGAGTAGGAGAAGCGAGGGAGAATTTCCTCAAGAACATATCTGAAATGAAGTCTTTTTCATCTGACAATTAAGTCATTTAAATTGCTTTCCAATTTTATTTCTTTTTTAAATTTTTTTATTTAAAAATTTTTTTTAATGTTTATTTATTTTTGAGACAGAGAGGGACAGAGCATGAATGGGGGGGGGGGGTGGGCAGACAGAGAGGGAGACACAGAATCCGAAACAGGCTCCAGGGTCTGAGCTGTCAGCACAGAGCCCGACGAGGGGCTCGAACTCACAGACTGTGAGATCATGACCGGAGCTGAAGTTGGACGCCCAACTGACTGAGCCACCCAGGCATCCCCCGATTTTATTTCTTAATAAAAAGGAGTATCTTGGGTACCCCAAGATAGTCAGAGTATCTTTAGGTCTGACTCTTGTCCCAAACATGAAACAAGGTAGGCTCCCTGTAGGAGGCACCCTATGATGGGAAGCAGTATAAATTAAACGGGAGCAGCTATTTTCTGCCCTGGGGGATCACACTTCACTTTCATTTTATAATGTTTCCTCCTGTTTTTATCACTCTCATGTCCCTTGGCTCCTCTCAAATTTGGCAGCAACTTCTGGATCCCAGGGCTCCAGAAACCACTGCCATTTCCTACTCAGGGACTATACACACTTGGGAAGCAATTGCATTTTTGCTAGGATGCAGGAGCTGAGAAGTGTGTAACCATGTGCGGTGGACTTGGATAATGGGTCACATTCCAAACAAGTTAAATGGTTTCAAGGCCTACTGCTTGTGCTGTGTGGAAATGAGCAAAGCTATATGCTTTTAGGTCTTTTCCATTTGGAGACACAAAGATGGAAATTTGGATGCTTCAAAGCAATGAATTTTACAAAGTTCAGTTTGAGTACTGTTTTGAGACCTGACTGTGGCTGAGTATCAAAGATCAAGGGTAACTCCATTTTTGACAAGTTCTCAGAGGCTACTATTTGGAAATGATGTTTCTGACCAAAGAACAGTGGTGTTATTGCACAGAAAATTGCTCCTGTTATCCATAATCAGTGTTGGCATCACTTGGGAGACCATTGAAGTGTGTCTTCGTCATTAAGATTGAGAAACCCTATGGCCACGAGTCACTCCACAAGGAGCATTTCCAGCCACATGCAGTTTGCCTCTTGGAAATGCTCTCTGTGGCAGGTGTGAGGTATCACACTAAACTTCTTTATGTTGAAACCGCAGCTGCGCCCAAGTTGGCTCTGGCGATGATCCTCCTTGCTCAGGGTGCCACAGATTTTACTCTCAATAAGACTCTAGCCAAATGCCCAGGATGTTGGTACCGATGGCTGACAGCTGGGCATTGGTTCAGTTGCTGGTGGTGAGCCAGAAGTACCTGTTAGATCTTTAAAAACTGAGCATCACAGAAAGTAGAATTCTTCCAGCTCTGTTGCTTTCCTGGGAGGTGCAGCGATGGTATTTGGCAGCAACTTTCACACTGAGCTCTAACTGTTGAACTTCATAATAGGAAAATTTTCTAATAAAAGCTCTAGTTTTTGGTGATGATTAAAATTAGTAGTTCTGGAATGATCAACTCACTAGGCAGAGAAGTTCATAAAATATGCATTGTGAGGAGTCCAGCTAGTGACTATATTGTTGTAGCAGGCTTCATTTCACTGTAGAAATTATACATCCCTATTGTCTGTATACAGATACGTGTGTGTGTAAACAGGCACACACACCCACAGACCAGTGAAGGTTTAAAATTAAACATAGATGCCAAGTACTTACTGAACACTTCTATAAAACAAATAAAACGCTGGACATTGTTTGCATGTGGGTTGAATACCTCAGCTAACGATTACTCACGCAGTTGACCTTGTTTTCTATTGAGGGCACCAAGAAGCCACATTATTAAGCATATTGGGTCAACTCGGGGTTCACTGTTAACATCATTTTTCTTTCTGTGGAGATGAAAAGGTCTTCAGGCCGATCATTTTCTTTTTGTTCCATATTCGTGGGTGGGGGGGTGGGTAGCATGATTTTCGCATGACTCTTGGTCTGCTCTATAAATAAGCAGATTCAGTCTTTTGTTTTCAATGTAATCAGCAAGATTGCATTTGCATTGCTTGTAAGTGAATCACATAAGTGAAATTACATTGCCTGCATCTCATTTGGTATCATAAAATGTTATGGGATGCAGGCTGTTTTTCTCCAACTAAAGTGTCTTGAGTTGGTATTAGGGTGCTTGCTTTCATTTTCCTTTGTGACCAAATTTGTTGCATTCTACAGAGCTACGGCTCATATTTTCACGTATGTTAGTTGCTGGAGAAATACTCGTTCGTGTTCTCTAGAATGAGCTAAGATATTGGTTCAGTAGGGGGTAAATGGGGTTTTAAGACCATCTCACATCGTGTAGCAAGTGATTGCTAATCACTTTCTGTCGTTTGTGACAACTTCTGCTTACTAAGAGTAAATGCCAGTCACTGTTGGTTGGAAGTATAAAGCAATCTGAAGCTTTTCAGGCAGTTGGCTAAAGAAAACGGTTTACATAAAAACAAACACAAAAATAAAAACCTTAGTTCGTCACCATTTTATTTATTTATTTTTTCTAGTGACCAGTATAAAATGCGTCTCTTAAGGGGCTCTTCAAAAGATATTCTGTAGGCCAGTGATTTAAAAGTCATTTTGAGATTCCCCCTCTTATTTCCTTGAAAATAAATAATTTAACACAACAGTAATGATTGCTGACTTCAAAAGTCAGTAATTTCAGTGACAAATGAGAATGCCTGACGTTTTCTTAATTCATGAATTTTTAATGAATTTTTAAGACAAGTTGGAGAAAAGGTAGGAGTTCTTAGATAATCTATAACACAGGGTGGTTATCCACAAAACCTCTCTTTATTAACTACATTATTGATACACCCCACAAATCAGCAGGCAGCAAGTGCTGAATATGCCCTTTGCTAAATGGGAAGACTGCTTTCAAAAAGAAGAAGCATACCAGTTACAGTGATAGAGCAACAGTGAAGGTGTTTAGTAATGAATGGTAATCTTTGCTTATTTGGAAAGGTATCAGTAGAGAGAAATGGGAAGAATTAAATGTGAGTGGGTAGTTAAAATAGGACAGTGTTGGGGCGCCTGGGTGGCGCAGTCGGTTGAGCGTCCGACTTCAGCCAGGTCACGATCTCGCGGTCCGTGAGTTCGAGCCCCGCGTCAGGCTCTGGGCTGATGGCTCAGAGCCTGGAGCCTGTTTCCGATTCTGTGTCTCCCTCTCTCTCTGCCCCTCCCCCGTTCATGCTCTGTCTCTCTCTGTCCCAAAAATAAATTAAAAAAAAAAGTTGAAAAAAAAATAAAAAAAAAAATAGGACAGCGTGCGTTTTTTTTCTATCAGAAGACTTGAGCATACTAAGCCCAAAAGAAAAACTAACATTCTAAAAGAGCTTACACATTTTTGGGGTAAGATTTTGAAGGAGATAATGCAATTTTGTGTTCTTGTATTACCTAAAAAATTATGTATCTAAAAAAATGTCCTGAGGAAGGAGAGGACACAGTATAGCTTCTTTTTAATTAGTAAACTTTAAATTGAAACATAACATATGCACGGAGAAGTGTACAAGTTAACTGTATTTGGCTCCATGAATTTTCAAAGGGGACATACTTGTGTGACCAGTATCAGATGTAGTTTTAAAGATCATTTGTTTGTTTTAGTCTGTAAAATAATGTTCAGAAGTTATAAGAATTGAAATGTTATTGCAATCTTCAGTAAACTTGTATTCATAAAAATTGTAGTGGACCTTTGTTACTATTGCTGTGTGGTTTATAAAGAAGGTAATTATAGGCATTGGGATCCAGTGGCTTCCCCAAGATTCCTCTGCCTTGGATGTTGCATGGTTTAAACTTGCAACTGTGAGTTTTATTTAAACTGGTCTCCAAGGCGTACTTTGCATTTGTAGTCATTTAAGATTTCCTGAAAGCTCTTGTCTGTGATTGGAAAATTCTCTGGATAATATTTCCAAATTGATGACCTTCTTAGTTAAAATATTTTTCTTTAGTCTAGCTTAGAATGTATCTTTATTTTCTATTCCATTCATCACCATTTTCTCATTGAAAAAATTAACCATGCCTATCCCACTTCAAATGAACAGCTGCACTTTGAAACTAGATCCTTCTTTTGGTTGTAATTGTCCAAATGAGGAGGACCAGGTTTGCTAACTATTTGAAAAGAATTGGTTGTGACTGTAAAGCATTTTTATGCTTTCGTTTTTTTCTCTTCAAATTTTGATGTTCCTAAGCTAGGGGGAAAAAAGAAAGAAAGAAAGGGGACAAGGAAGGAGGGAGGGAGGAAAGAAGAAAGGAAACCAAAGAAAGAGAAAGAAGGGCGAGGAAAGCAGTTTACAGAGTACCTATAAGCAAGGCAGCTCTGGGAATAGCTTAACTGTAGATTTGGGGGAAAGAGAAAGATAAAGGATGACCTCAGAAGTTCAACCTGAGAAAGACTGTCATGCCAGTAGTGTGACTATCAACTACTGACCCGGACTTTTCATTTCTTTTTAATACATTTCACCCGAATGAATGGAATAATAATAAAATACATACATATGTATATACGTGCATGTGTATATTCTTTTGGGGGTGCTTATCACCTATTACCTGTAAAACTGCATTGCAGAGAACGGTTGTGAAACTCTCCAGGGTTTGTTTCGGAGCCAGTTCATGAGCATATATGGAAAGAGTTCTCTATATATTCCAGCTATAGACATCGTCTTCATCAGACTTGTATTCATACCTTCCTGGCACCTTCTAGTGCCAGTTCAACACGCCCAATGAATAAAATTCACTAGTGAGTTCTTACCTTTGCTTTTCCCATGCTGGCCACAGAACTCTTTAGACTCATGAGGCTACATGTCTTCTTTGGTTGGACCCATTATGGTCATTGTCACAAAGAATTCTCTTACACATAGTTGCTATGGCAACTTTCTACTTGTCCATGAAGGTATTGGACTGACTACTGGAAAGGTGACCCAATAGTTGATCCAAATGATCCTATGTGCATGGGAAATATGGTCTCTCAGCTTAGAAACTGAAATAATTGCACATTTTGTTCTTTAAGTGACCAAGATGGCTGATCAGAGACGTTTACCGATTGGTTACTTAATAAGTTGCCATTCATTTAAATTTTTTTAAAGGAGACTAACAGTAATAGATTATCTAGCTATCTATGTGTTTTAAATCTCCCAATAACTAGGGAAGAATGTTTCCAAATGAACATGAATTATAGCTCTGTTTATTACACCATTGTAAAAGCTAATACTTCGACTTGACATAACTGCTGCTTTTAAGCTATCAGGAGTCAAGAATAAGTGAAAATACACATCAATTTCCAAAAATATATTTGAATTCTTTTATTTTGATTATACAAAAGCGTACATTTTCTCTAATAAAAAATTTGGATTGATACCTCTAGTTAAGATAGAAATATTCTAAACCTTACTTAGCCAAATAAACAAAAAAGCAAATATAAAACTGTATCAGGGTTTTGACAGGTATTTGCTTATTTGGCATGGTCATTCTCTCATTCATTCACTAATTCAAATATTTATTGAACTCCTGCTATGTTCTAGGCAAGCAAACTTGCCTGAGTCTGGGACTATTTAATAAATTGAAGTGATAATCTTTTCAATTTATTATGGAGAAAATGGTTCAGTGTAATGCCCACTGATGATGTGAATCAGCCTCGATACAAAATTTGTCATAGCCTAGAGTATAAAACTAACCCTATTGTTTTGATTACTTTTTTCCCATTCTATTGGCTTTTTCCTCACTTTATTGTCTCACTTTGGTTAAACACTGCTTTTGAGGTTCCCCTTTTCTCTCTCATTTAAGGCATCTTAGATCTTCTGGACTGTAGCATGTACAGCCTAAGTTAGACCAAGGAAACCAGTTAAAAAAAGGCAAGCCAGATAGAACAAGGCAACATCCACGCAGGTAATAATAATCATAAAATAATGGCTGCCAACTATTGAGTGCTTACTCTATACCCAGCTAAGTGCTGACTGCCTGACTATATTATCTTATATAATTCTTGCCGTCTCCCTCAGGAGTAAGTGATGTTATCCCCATTTTGCAGGTAAGAAAACTAAGGTTGAAAGAGGCCTCCTAGGGTGACCTAGGTTTTGCAGTTGGTCAGTGAAATGTATATTTGCCTGAGTTTATGGGTCATGTGTCAAAGAGATAGTGTCAGACCTATGAATTAAGAATTTGGATTTTGACTGCTTTATTTTCTTTCCCAAAACAATGCTCGTGATAAAACCATGTGGAACTGGCCGAAGTCATGAAGAGCATGAAGTAAATACAATCCAGATCCACAAACATATTTTTGGAATAGTTCCCTAGTTGAGGCTCTGTAGAGAGAAGCATGACCTAGGATGACTTTTTTACTTAGAAACACAAATATGGAGGAATTCATTATTTGGAGGCTGAGGGATCAATGGAGAAAAGCTTATTCAGTTGAGATAAAATGGTGTAGGCCTCAGTTCCCTCATCTGTAAAATGGAACAAGTACTAGTTAGAGCGGATGATTTCCAGTGATTCTTGGATTTCAAGCATTCTACGTGTTTAGGCTGAAGTTACTCAGAATTCCATATATTGGTTCCTGGACTTTCCAAGGCCACTGGGATTAGATGAGAATGCAAGAGAGAGTGACAGATAGAAACATCACACTCACAGGTCATGAAATTCCAGAGGGAACACTCAAGACTGTTAACCCATTCAGCTAAATACCCAAAACTGAATGTAAAAGGTTAAGAAGGAAAATTTTTTCTCTACTTTGAGGTACCTTGAGGCAGGGGGGGCTGATGGCAGAATGAGACTTTCCCAAAGAACACATTAATATGGTAGTACGAAATAAATATGTGGAGACTGGGCCCTTTATTTGCTGGAATAAAGAATTTCAGGTTCCATAGAAGCATGTCAAGAATCTCTTCTCTTTACTAGTTCTAGACATATTCATTGAAGAATATGTCCATGGCCTGAGAGGCTCTAGGTCTGGGAGCTTCTAATTTCAGAATTGCTGTTGACTCATGCTTTGGTATTGGATAACTTTTTCAATATCTGAGCCCATTTTCTTTTCTGCAAGATGTAAAATAGGTTCCCCCAAACTATTTCTGGTGCTAAAAATCTTTGTTATCAGTGTATCTTTTGATACCCCTAAAGCAAGAGAGTGACAACATTATGGTGGTGTTTGGAGTGACCAGCGTCCCAAGTGATGTGAGTTATGGCTGAATGACCAATTCAGAGGACCTGGGCTGAGGTGGTTTCTATAGAGAGGAAGAAGAAAAATCCAACATTGAAAAAATAATTTGCAGTTGAGTGAGAACAGTTTGTCCTCTGGGCTGAGTTAAATAGGTGATGATGATTCTGCTGTTGTACACAATGGCATGTAGGATATGGTGGAGGAGTCCTGACTGTCCAGCCCAGCACACCGCTGTGGAGTCCGAGAGACTGTCTGCATTTAGGGTTGGTGTAAGCTATAGGTTCTTAAAAGGACTAGAGCTCATGTGGCTGTTTGGGTCTATATACCTGTGAACGTGTGTCAGGGAGGCCAGCACATGGTGTCAGGCCTAAGTGCCGGCAAATGTGGGGGGATAATGCTAACCCAAAGACCATATGGCAGCATGTGGTAGACCTCTAGTGGATATTCTAAAGTTTGGGGGCAGAACTTTAAAAATAGGAGCCTAGTTTTAAAGGAACAGTGAAAGGGCAAATTGATTGTAGTCCCTGGAAATGTGGGAGGTTATAAAAGCTTAGTAACAGGAAGGAGACAGAAGCCCATTTACTAGAAACTAAAGTGAGGGGCATAAGAGAGCGAGGCGTCAGAGTGGCTCATCCGTGAGCTGCTTGAGGCATGGATTAGGATTTTCTGAATGCTGTCGATGGTCAGGGTTGGTCAGGGTCAGTTCAGAGGCCTGGTCTTGCATTTAGCTGAGTGGTAGCCATGAAGCTGCCATTGCTCTGGGCAGAGAACAGACATGGGAGCTGGGAACCCCGCACTGTGGTTGTTGGGAAATTCACAAATTGTCCTAAGGTCAAGCTGCCACAAGACAGCCTAGACCAGAAGTCTAGGATGTGCTCTTTCTTCCTTGTTCTTAGTTTGCTTCATAAAGTTAAGGAAAAAGTAGCAGCAGTCTTCAATTTTATAAGGTCCTTGACCTTATGTTTATGATTATTTACACTCAAATCGTCAGTGCAATCTGACCACCTGATAGCTTCCTCCTTCTTACAGTAGGGACTTGTCAACAATACCTACGTCCTTACAAGGTAAGACATACCTGCCTTGTGCCAGAGATGGTCCTTGGAGTTGTAGATGCCATATTTAATCTTTCAAGTGGCTAATTAGCTCTCCTTCATGAGGCTTGAATCTGAATACTAGCCCAGATTTCCTTGTGACAAAGTCGGTTCCTTTCCATGAGGCCATCCCGACTCTCAGCTTGAAGTAATTTCTTCCCTGTTCTCAATCTATTTTTAACAAACAGTGAAGATTTTCAAAATTCCAGCTACTGTGCTTAGAGGTTCATAACTGCTGCCTTCTCTATGCATACCTTTAAATACTTAAAAAGCCTTGTTTGTTTACTTGTTTTAACTGTGGGAAATGTAAATGTAACTCACAGGTTCCTGAATCGAAAGGGATAGCACTGAATTTTGAATCTTAATATGATGGTCGTGCATGGGCATGAAGGTAGTATGAGCATTGATAACTGTGTTTTATGACTTGTTACATTCCGTGACTATAACCAAGATCTACAAGATTTATGTCGGCTTTTTTTCCTGTATAACCCCAGTCCTTCTGCCTCTTTTTTTTTCCCCTGAAAGAAAATATAATGAACATGGTACATTACTTTAAAAAGTAAGTTTCATGGTGCAGTTGGTAGCAAATGGTGTTAAGTGGTGATGGAACATGATTTTTGGAAATAAACCATTTAAGGGAAGAGGAGAAAAGCAGATACTGTCACCTGTGCCCTCTGTTTGCATTGGAGGACACGCTGCAAAGGTGGGAGATGTTTGCGCTCACTGTGGGTGGCCAGGACTGTGGAGAACCCTATTTTATTTATCTTAGAGGAGTTGCTGTAATTGTTGCCCAGAACTACTGGCATTTGGGGTTTACGCATCACTGAATTCCTATTGGTATTTGAAGAGTAGGACCCATGGTGCTTCTCACTTACGGTGAGAAGTTAACGTAGCTGGTTCCCAAACTGGCCCTGTTCAGGACCACAGGCAGGCCCCATTGTTAGCGCTGTGTGTCTCGAGATCTTGTCTGGGCTTGACAGTTTAAAAGCCTTCTGGAGGAGTTCAGCAAGGGGAAGCGGTTAAGAACATTGTAACAAAACTAAACCGGGAAATATCCTGCAGCCAGTGGAAACGTTTATAAAGAGTCTGCAGTAGCACCGAAAATGCTGACATTATAATGGTTTAAGTGGAGCAAAAAATTCCCATAATATAACATTTTGAATGCAGAGTGATCCCAATTATATTTTAGAAACGCATAGTGAAAAGACAAAACGGAAAGATCCCAAAATGTTACTAGTAGCTAACTCTGGCTGGATGAATATGGGTTCATCTTTCTTTGCTCTTTGTACACATATTCTTAATTTTACTAATGTTAGTTATCTGTAACTTTATAGCAAGTATATATTTTATAATTAGGAGAATAAAAGCTTTTTTTTTCATGGTAATCATTTCTTATATTTGGGGGAAACTCACTTTCGTGTTCAGGGAAATTCACTTTTCCTTTGTGATTTTGGTTTCTCAGGTGACCCTTACTTGACTGAATTAACACGTTGCTTTGTGTAAAATCACACCTATTTGACGCAAGTACTGAGGTGATCTAGAAGACTTGACAGTTTTAACAGTACGAGGCAAATGCTAATTTTAAGAGACGAGTTGAATTATGAATTACAAAAGGGTATGTGTTCTTTCCCAGTTAGGGTACAGGGCGATTTATCATCTCTCTAGAAGACAGCTGTATTTGGAGCACTTCATTAAGGAGAGTATTCAGGTTTTGTCAACCTACTGAAATTAGGGCAGTCCTGAGAAATTTTGCAGAGACAGACGTAACGACAAAACAATGATAATTATGGTAATCATTGATCCTTAAAAACCATGTTCAGTGCATTCCCATTACTTCCTCAGAACATCTTTCTGAGGTATCTGTACCCCTCGTGTAAACGTGAGAAAACTAAAGCATGAGGCTCAGTAACACCATATTCCGGACAAGTTCTCAGCGTGTATATTACATATTTGGGATTTGAATCCACATGGTCTGTCTCAACAACGTATTCGGCTCATAAAGTATTTTGGGGATTCTAGTAAATTTCATCGAGGAATGTATATTGAACCATCTGGTTTTCCTTTAACTGAACTAAGATAGAGAAACAAAGGCTATTTGGACCAGTAAAAATACCTGATAAAAAATAGCAGGGGCGCCTGGGTGGCGCAGTCGGTTAAGCGTCCGACTTCAGCCAGGTCATGATCTCGCAGTCCGTGAGTTCGAGCCCCGCGTCGGGCTCTGGGCTGATGGCTCAGAGCCTGGAGCCTGTTTCCGATTCTGTGTCTCCCTCTCTCTCTGCCCCTCCCCTGTTCATGCTCTGTCTCTCTCTGTCCCAAAAATAAATAAACGTTGAAAAAAAAAATTTAAAAAAAATAGCAATTAGTAGTTTTTAGGGTTTCCTGTTGGACAGTATCAAAGTGGATAAAACTAGAATTTCAAAAGCTTGTTAGGTGTTTCAAAGTCATGCCTAATGTTTAAAATTTTCAGATATGGAGAACACTTGTATTTTTTCAACTTAACATTAGATTTGCATGGAAGGAGGTATTGGCCTGGGAGACAGGCAGTGTAAGTGAATAAACCAAGAATCAGACTCCCCTTGTAATTGAGGCTTCCCCGTTTATGGTATCTCTGACCTTGGGGAAATTATTTAACCTCAGAAACCCTGTACTTCTCATCTGTAAAATGGGATTAATAGTACCACCTTATAGGAAGGAATAGAGGAGGTAATTTCCATAAACTGTTTGCCTGGCACAGTGACTGAGGCATGGTAAAATAGCACTCAC
Organism: Felis catus; assembly: GCF_018350175.1. NCBI lineage: Eukaryota > Metazoa > Chordata > Mammalia > Carnivora > Felidae > Felis > Felis catus. The sequence continues at coordinate 84,869,461 of NC_058377.1, read as the reverse complement.
TGGGTCAAAGAGAGTTGCCATTCTTTACATTATTGAGAGTTGGGAAGCGTGGAGCCTAGATCCATTCCTGCTGCTGTCACAGGTCATGAGCAAGTCACTTAACCCTTCTGGATCTCAGACTTAATGGGAGTAATGACACTGAAATTTTTACCTACAAAATGAGGAGGAAGCCAGATTATGTAGGAACCAGTCTTTTGGAAAAGTATGAAGGGATGTACCAATGTGCAAGTTAAAGATGAAGGGGACCGTGGGCAGAAGGGGCAAAGTAATGAACTTAAGTTTAAGTTGTAACTGGAACTTTCCCAGAGGAGTTCAATTTAGGGAGAATAAATTGAGTTGTATTCAGTCGATGAAAAAAAGCTTGAACCCAGACCCCCAGCAGCTAGATTACCCTGATTTGTGCCCTCTCACCAAGAAGGGACCAGCTCTAAACTGGACCTTGTGGGAGGTCTTTATTGCATGTTTTCTCAAGTGAAGGCTGTATCTTTGGTTTTTAGGGAACTTCCTGGAAGGCCTGGCTTAGGTTTCCCTTTTCACTCAGAAACCCATTTCTTCAGCCTGGCAAGCTATGGAAGCATCAAGTGTAGGTGTGTGTGAACTTCTCCCTCCCTTCAGGACAAGTGCTTATAAAAATTATCTGTATGCTAAAGTGCCACCATTGCTCAGCAAGGTTTTGCTTTGGCAAACTCACATCAGAATTCCTGGCTATTCTCTGGGGTGCCTAGGTGGCTCAGTTGGTTGAGCGTCCAGCTTCAGCTCATGTCATGATCTCACGGTTCGTGGGTTCATGCCCCACGTCAGGCTCTGTGCCTGGACAGGCTCCAGGTCAGAGCCTGGAGCCTGCTTCTAATCCTGTGTTGCCCTCTCTCTCTGCCCCTCCCCAGCTTGCTCACGCATGGTGTCTCTCTCAAAAATAAATAAAACGTTAAAAAAATTTTTTTTAAGAATTCCTGGCTATTCTCCCATCCCTCTGCAAGGTCATAGTGGGAATACTGCCCAACCATGCGTCCTGTAGCAAACAAACATTTAAGAGTCAGGACAAAAAGAAATGATAGTCTAGCCCTGCTGCTGCATTTATTGAAATGGGTTCATGATTCTCACCATGTTTCCTCACACAGTGACATGCTACAGCCTGGGTTGGGGAAAGACACCGTAATTTCTTTGGAATCAGAAGTTGATTTGTAGTTGGGGGTTACATATCTTTTCAGTGACTTTCTCAGGCTCCCATTCACCCTAGATTCCAATAGAAATCATGTTGTCTGTGCAGAACAGCGCCAGCCCCTATGCTAATCAAGTTTAATCCATCTGCCGGGACTGCTTTCCTGCAAGGAGTATTTGGAGGCATTCCCTATTAAAATATTCGGTCTTCAGCATTGTCTTCTGCCTTGAAAGCAAATCTGAAGGCTTGATAGGGGCTACCGTCTTACTATTATCATTATCGTTATTATTGTTGTTATTTTAAAGAGCTGTTGATTTGGGAGTGAGAAGGAGACTGGTTCAAACTTAACGTGTCCCCTTGGCCACCCCTCCCTAAAAGATGATTTAAAAACAGGCACTGAGCCAGAGAATTTTCAAGGCTAACTTTCTCACGTGGAAGAGAAAAATTATTGCAATGCCCTTTAGCTAAGTACACTCACTTCAGCCTTTATGGATGGCAGTGGTCACGTGTTCACCTCTTCACGAAGAAGAGAGCTTGAAACAATCACACAGCAGAACCTCTGGAGACTGGGGGCGGGATGATATCTGATAGTAGGACGCAGGGAGTACCTGTAACATTTTTGTGGTATTTTTTTTTTAAAGGAAAAGGCTTTTTGAGGAAGTTATTTTCCTGCCCAAACCTAAAGTATTTCTAACCTCCTCCTTTTCATCTTACCCATCATTGCTCTAGCAGAAAGAGATAGCTGACATGCCTGAGTCTTAGCAGACCTGTGGGCCCTTTGCAGAGTGTGCAGGTCAGATAACAACAGGCCCTTTACAGTTCCTCATTCAAATGGGTGTATGCAGGACTGAAAAGGAGCAAACAGAATTATGCAAACATGGTGGATGAAGACTTTCTAGTAAACTTTTAGCAAATATTGACTCAGAACTGGGAATTAATCTGAAATTTATTCTCATCCAAAGTATCCAGGAAAGTCCCCGATTTGATAAAACAGGGTGATTTCATGTAGAAATGACATAGAATAAGGCACGGGAAGAAATAGGGTCTGGCCAAGGTAAGAACAGAGTGTAATTGGATTTGTGTGTTATTTTTACGGGTATATGAAAGACAGAATGAGAGAGAGAAAGGGAGACAGAGAAAAAAGAGAGGGGGAGAGTTTGTGCTGAATGAAAGCTGTTACAAAGTTGTCCTCTATAAAATGCGATCTTATACCTTGTTCCTGATGGGTCCTTGAACCTGTGAGTAGTCATACCTGTAGTCATGATGATTTGGTCTCTGGATTTTGTGAAAATTGGTATCTTCATATTGCATTCCTACCTGGCTTTAGCTGTCTGTACACAACTGTGAAGTAGGGAGGTAGCAGCTTTAACAACTTTAGGAGAACTCAGGTCACCTTATAAATTTAGTGTCTACCTGGTAATTGCCTTCTTGTAAATTTGGCTGTCTCACTTACCTTCCCCACCCTCATACCTTTCAGTTTAAAAACAAACAAACAAACAAACAAACACTGTCCCTTTTATGTCAAATGACATTACTCTAGCTTTCTGCTTGGTGAACTCCTACTATCCCTTCAAGACCCGGATCAAATATACCCGCTTTGTGAAGACCTTCCCATCTCTAAATGGAACTAATTTCTTCAATATTTCTCAGAGAAGAATCTCAATAATGGTGGTTAACACTTATTGAGCACTTAATATGTGCCACTCCCTTTATAAGCAATAGCTATTTAATCAGCATCATCCCCAGTTTACAGATGAGATTACTGAGGCTTATAGGAGGTCAGTAATATGCTTAGTAAAGGTAAGCACAGGCAGAACCATGGTCCAAATCTAAGTCTTGCTGATGCTTTCCGTAACATAAACGACCCTCGAAGTGACCTCTTAATCTCTGTGTTCTCTCTTATTCTCCCTCCTCCCATCCCTTTTTAGGTATATAAAATTTATGGTCATATTGATTACAGTTTGGTATGTAATCCAAACAAAACTGTGAGATTCAAGATGGTAAAAATGGCATCTTCGTAACCCCTGTTAAAGGATAATTTCTCAAAACCCTGATTCATACAGATATAAAACGAACACATTAAAATTTTGATTCAACTCACTAATAAATGAGGGTACCAGGAAATTTGTTGTAATAGGTTCGCAGGAGAACCACAAATTTGTATGGAATAAAAGAACGTTGACAAGAATTTACAAATGGATTCAAAACTAGAGGGGGAGTCGATTGAACTTCCACTGGGCAGAACTTATTTGCATCTGTAGATAAGAGTTATTTGCATTGCTTTCATTTATCTACAAGTTAGGAAGTTATATAATAGCCCAAAGGCTAAGGCATTTCTCCCTGTGGGATCAGATAATGCCTAGGGGCTTCGGCATTTCACTGGAAGGACGCTTATTCCAAAGTCACCTCTGAGAAGCAGTATTGCATAGCAAAGGGCTCAGGATTTAGACAGGTTCCAAATCGAGAGTCCCAAGCTTAATGTGGGATCTTTAGTAAAATTTGGAGTATGCAAGAAAAGCACATGCATGTGTGTGTACACATGCACACATATACATTATGCAGAGGTCTTGAGAGAATTGAATGTAATAATATAGGAAATAATATAGAAATATAGGGAAAGCCTCTGGCATATAATAGATACTGCTAAATGTTAGATATTAGTAATGTAGTGTCTAACATATAGTTGTTGCTTACTAACGTTTGTTCAGTGACAGAATCAGGAGTGGGCAAACTTTTATCTGTAAAGTTCCAGATCATAAATATTTGAGACTCCGCAGGCCATATGGCATGTGTCACAATTATGAAACTCTGCTGTTGTAGCATGAAAGTGGCCATAGATAATATTTAAGCAAATGAATGTAGCTGAGTTACAGTAAAACTTTCTTTATAGAAACATGCATTGGACTTTATTTTGCAAATGGACTGTAGCTTGCCGACCTGTGGACTAAATGAATAAAATGTCTCATTCAAAAGCTTGGGGTGGAGGAATAATCTCTAGTCCTACCTGTTGGTAGACTTTGCCAGCATCATTCAACAGAGAAATCTGGGCAGAGTTTGGCCAGCGGTAATTAGAAGTTACAACACGATGGAGGGTATTTCCCTTTGTTATTGTTCAAAGTAAAGTGACCCCTGGAATTACAGTCAGACCTAGATTTGATTGTCTTTTCAACCAGATACTAGCTGGGTGATCATGGTCACGTCACCCACCTGATCTGTACCTTGTATACACCAACCTTGTGATAATCATGAGGAAATGTAAACTATACCGTACTCTACCAAGGTAATAAGTATTCATGCCCAGAAGGGGAAAAGGTTCTCCTTGGGTTCTTCTGCTGTGTGGGAACTATGTAATTTTTATGGTTGAATTATGGACTAGCTATTTCAGAAAGGGATACAGATGTAAGGTAAAATAGTTCTTTTTATTACGAAACAAGCCCTAGAGTAGTATGTATTGAGTATGAAAATTATTGTATTGGATTAACTTTGAAAGGTTGTTAAATGTTGGCATCATGTTAAGTAGCCTTACAAACAAGCATCTGTTTTGAAACGTACTAACAAGATGTCCCAAATGTAGCAAAAATGGTCTTTTTGCCTTAGGCATGACTGATTTTTTGAAAATCAATCAATCAACCCAACCCAAAGTTGGGAAAGAAAAAAATTACAGATCATTAAAACCCAACTGAACTGGCCACACACTTTAAAGAAGACCTATTATCCGTGCAAATATGAAGCTACCTGCACTTCTGTTCAGCACAATTAACTAAACAATGAATCCATTAACAACCACTTGTGAGATGTTAAGCCTTGCTTTACATCTTTACAGCTTGGCTTTCCGGAGTTGGAAAGGTAGAGAAAGACAGTAGAATTTGTTTTTCTTTCGCAGAGTTTTAATTAAAAAGATCTTGTTTAGTCAATTAAACACAACACCTCCTCAGGAATATCTCCTCCAACATTTAAAAAATTAAATGCATGTGTTTTCGATGTCCCTTAAGGTTCTTTCTCCTGGACTGAGTCAGATGAAGTGTTTTCAGACCAGTATTTGAAAATGACCCACATTTTGTTCTGGAAGTTGTGATTGTAATTATTGATTAAAAAATAATCTGTGTGCTCCATTTTAGGACAATCTGCTCTTACATCTGGGTGTGTTGTGTTCTGTAAGAGAAGGTTGTATAGCTGGGAGGATGGCAGAAGGACAGAGACACTGAGCAGTCTGCTTGGGGCAGAGCCACCTACTGGCCCTGTGCCTTTGCCAAATTGCTTCATCTTTCTGAGTCTCAGTTTCCTCTTTGTAAAATGGGAGAAAGATGGTGCCTACCTGCCACAAGGATTAAATGAAAACAGTCATGTGAAAGGCATTGTAGATGGCTACACTCTTGCGCTGTCCTCACATGGCTGAGAGAGATGTCATCTTTCTTCTATCTCTTTTTATGAGGCCACTAGTCCGATTCATGACCTAATTGTCTCCCAGATGCTCCATATACCTAGTACTACCACATCAGGGATTAGGGATTCAGCATATGAATTTTAGGGGAGGACACAAAATTCAGTCCATAGCTCCAGATCAATGATAAAAGTGTGGACAGGATGGAACCACAGGAGACTTAATAGTGTAGCATATTGTGGTTCATTTGTGGCGACTTCTCTGACTCTCATTTGCAGTATGCTCATGATGGCTTCCATTTTAATATCATCGTCAGATTTCTACTGCTATTGTTTCATACCCTCTCCTTTCTATCTTTCCATCTTTCCATTCCCCTGCCCCCACCTCCTCTCACGTCCTGCACAGAGCCTCAGTTTTCCTAAAAGCCTGCTTTCTTTGTGGCCCCCTACACCTCTCAGTGGGTGAGGGAGGAGGATGTTTTCCATGGCCTTCAGGGCTGGTTCAGGCCCCACCACCTGTCTTTCTGTCCGTGATCTAGCTTCCAAGCCCAAAGCCTTTCAAACCTTACACTGCTCACTGTCCCGGTGACTATTCCAGCCACCGCTCTTTACTCTGAGATCCCTACTCATGCTGAGTACTTCCACACTGTGCCTCCTGTTGCCTGGACAGCCCTTCCTTTCTGCCTGACCTGCTAAGTCTATGCTTGTTGTAATCCCAATTCAAGTTCCAGCTTCAGGCCACTCTTCTGCTTCTTTCTGAGCTGAAGATGGATTGTCCCGGGCATTTGAGATTGACATACTACCGTGTGTCCTTTGCCCACTGTAATGCCCTGTCCTTCATCCTAGCCCACAAGCAGTGCCAGTCATTTTCTCCTTTACTCCACAGCACCTCACGCAGCCTTGATTATAACACCTTGCACACGGTTGTGAAAGTCACCTGTTTAAATGTTGTGAAATGACTCAATGAGCAGAAACCAGGCATGCCAATAAGCGTTTGGTGAATAGATGAATGGAGGGACCAACTGCAGAATCCTTGAAGAAGCCATCCTTCTTGCTTCTTTGTTTTTCCCGAACCTATCATGCTACCTGGCACACAGGTAGATGCCTGAGTAATGGTTGTTCACCAAATGCCTGACTGAATGTGTGAAATAGCGGACACTCAGTTCAGTGTCACGTGCCTTCTTTTCTCAGATGCAAGGCCACTACCCAGAACTGTAAGCCGATTAACTTCGTTGGTAGGTTAGGGGAGAGGGAAACATTTAACTCTAGATAGTACATCTCCAGTGAGATATTTACGACCCAACAATATGCCAGCCAAGAGGCGTCAGTGGCTCAGACCATTGCTACCCGGATGGGCATGAAAACACCTAGAATGGCACTGGTAGAAAGACCATGAATTCATATCAGATGCAGTGCTCAAAGAATTAAATCGTTTCCACTTAATATTCATTGAATGTCGGCACTGTACTTCTGTACCAGGAAAAAATAGACGAGACATACTTTGTGCAGTGGGCTTTGTTAGCTATAATTAGTCGGTGATAGAACAGTGTTGATACAGCAGTTCAGCAGTTAAAGGAAAGCAGTGCCCTTGCTACAAATGTGAATATATTTATACATCTGGTTCTGTTATGCTTACTTACTGTGTTTCAGCACCGTTACTGTTCCCGGGCATGATGGCTAAACTAGGAGAATTTCACCAGCTCCTAGTTTCAGAGAAATGAGAACAGCCCCATTTCTGACGCAACTCAGTTAAATCACATACCCCTTAATTTTTGTTTTGTTGTGGTAACAGAATTCTGGCTTTGTTCTCTTTTACACTAGATACCCCGGGAAGCCCCGTCTGCAGTCCTACACTGTGGTTTCGCTTCTCTTTCCATATAAAGCCCCGCTAATTCGGATTATATTTGGATGGGTCTGGACTGTGTTTATCTTTGCATTGTCTGGGAAAGCAGAGAAGAAAATTGCAAAGAGAAAGGACATGCTTAAGCTACTTAAGAGATTGAATTACTTCTGAAGCCTTAAATAGTGGCGTACAAACCTTGCAGCTAATCATGTGGGTGGGGGGGGGAGAGTTGTGGTAGTGGTGGTGGTCATTGGGTCTTGCCCCTCTTTTCACACTTGAGGAAGAGGCTACAAGAGAAGTGATTTGCCCAGGGTCACATGACTAAGTGATGACCAATGGGTAGAAGTGCAGGAGCTCCTGGACTCCACAAACAGGGCTTTTTAAAAACAAACAAACAAAAAAAGCCCCACAAAAAATGAGACTTATCTGTCAGCTAATGTAGTCTGTTTAAAGAGACCTGTGTTAGGAAACATTGGCAATCAGTTTGCTCATGTCACTTGATGTACCTGAGAATGAGGAATACTTTTAATTTCTATCGGTATTTAAAAAAAATCAAGCTTTTACATTACTCACTTCCCCAATGTAGTGCAATAGGCAGATTTTTTTTTTTTTTGAGCTTTTAAGAGATTCAGTTTGACTGGATAAGTTAACATGAGAATTAAGGGGTCAATATACACGGCACTAAAACTTGGATAGTTTCAATAGTGAATTGTAATAATTTTGAGCAGACTCTCTAGATATGTATATATGTATATTATTTATTTATGTATTTACTTTTGAGAGAGAGAGAGTGAGCCTGAGTGAGCAAGGGGTAGAGAGAGAGAGAAGGAATCCTAGGAGGTGCAGAGAGAGAAAGAGAGAGAGTGAGGAGCCTGGAGTGGGGCTCGAGTTCACACAAAGTGGGGCTCAAACTCACCTACCATGAGATCATGACCTGAACTGAAGTGTGCACTTAATTGAGTGAGCCACCCAGGTGCCCCCAGACTCTCTGGATCTTAATGGTACCAGAGTTTAGGTGATTTGCTAGGATTTTGTAATTTTTATCTTTTTTTATTCTCCAAATGCCAGCATCTTTCTAAGCTTCCACAATTAAGTGGATGGAAAGAGAAACTGGAACTTAAGAAATCTCAGTTCTAGTTGTTTAGAGTGGACAAACCTTTAAATTGTAGTAGTTCTCTATTTGTTTTAATGTGTAGTTGGAAAATAAAACCAGAATATCTAAGTTATGAGTTCATAAATGATATTGTTTAGGGCAGTACTTTAAAAAAATGTATATGAAGGGTAAAATGCATCATAGAAACTAAGTGGGGGCATACATGAGTAAGGCAGACCATGAAGAAGATATTCAAAGAAGTGTAACAGTGGATTGGACAATCTCCAAAGTCTTTTCCAATATAAAATTTTGTGATTCTAATAACTTACACTTGGTATTTATTGACTTATTTTGAATGTTTATTTTATTTTAGAGAGAGAGACAGAATGTGAGCAGGGAGGGGCAGAGAGAGAGAGGGAGATACAGAATCGGAGGCAGGCTCCAGGCTCTGAGCTGTCAGCCCAGAGCCCGCTGTGGGGTTTGAACTCATGAACGGGAGATCAAGACCTGAGCCGAAGTTGGACACTTAACCAACTGAGCCACCTCGGTGCCCCTACACCTGGTATTTAGATTTCATTGTTTTGCTGGCAGGTTTCGCATATCTTTAGTGTTGGCTAAAGTGTATCAGGGTGGATGGTGTAACGTCTCACATATAACTTTAGCTTTCCTGCCACCTGAATTTTCTGGGCAAAAAATGAAAGCTTTAGTATTCCATTGGAAAACTTTAAAGATCGAGTCAGTGGAATGCATAAACAACATCTTCAAGTGGAATATGGGGATGGTAAATACATTTGATTCCTGTTAAAATGCTTTGTAAGGGTAATATTCTATTCTCACACTGAATTATAGGCTAATTGTGTACACAAGGCTTTTACTGCACACATGGTCTAAAGATGAAATTCATGTCATAACAAATGACATGATAACAGCTTTTATGAAGATCTATCAATGGAGCTTACAACACTGTACGAATTTGTTATTGGGAAAAATAACAGATATTGTCGGAAAAGTATCCCATAGTGGAAGCAGTAATATTACCATATTTTTATGGGCAAAAAACTGTAATGTGTCAAGACTAACTAAATGAGAATGGTTTATTTGTTTGAATATGCAATGAGATATATAAGCATTTGACAGTCAAGCTTCAAGAACAAGTGAGGCCTGGCACAAAAGTTGGAGACTGAAATAGAAAACGTTTTGACGATACCTCCTCTCAGAAAGACCACCAGTGTGCCCAGCAGTGTTGTCTCTCCATCACCACTAACGACACAGATCTTTGATACACAGCTCACTGGCTCATGAATTCACAGGCCCACGAATTTGGCCACTGCACAGGGAGGAGCTCAGACCAATCAGATCCTATTGAGGAGGAGACCAGTAGGATTCTGAAGGTACCAGAAATCTTATCACACAAGGGAACATTGGAGAAACCAGGGCTCCTCAGTTAGAGTAGAGAAGATATTAGGGAGTTATGATACTTGTCTTCAAATATTTGAGGAACCGTCAAAGGGAAAAGGGGACTGGATTCTTATTCTCTGGTATTTTATTTTATTTTATTTTATTTTATTTTATTTTATTTATTATTTCATTTTATAGAGAGGGGAGGGGGAAGGGCAGAGGAAGAGAGCGAGAGAATCTCAGGCAACCTCCACGATCAGCGTTCAGCATGGAGCCTGATGCACGGCCTGATCCTACAACCCTGGATCATGAACTTAGCCAAAATCCAGAGTTGGATGCTCAACCGACTGAGCCACCCAGGCGCCCTTATTCCCTGGTATTTCAAACGCAGAAGATTGAGATTAAAGAAGAAAGTAACAGGAAGGAAATAAATGTGTTTATTGACTGTGGGGTATGTGCCAGGTGTTGTGTATGTGACCTCCTTTAGCTCAGGGAGTTCCTGTGTAGTAGCTGTTCCCTCCTTGTAACAGAAGACATGGAGGCCAGAGAAGCTAAAAGATGCTGCTGCTACGAATAGTAGCAAAAATATTAGTACTTCGTAAAAAACAAAAACACAAAACCGTACCCACTTACTGAGTGTCTGCTGTGTGTCAGACTATTCTGAATGCTTTGAGTACATGATGCCTCTTTACCCTCACAGCAATCCCCTGGGACAGGTGCTATTTTTATAACTTTTGTTGGGGAGGAAACCGAGACAGCAGTTTAGCCCCTTGTTTGGTGTCATGCCATTCATAAATCTGGAGTGAGATTCAAAGCCAGACAGTCAAGCATGCTTCACTCGTGTCATTCTCCTTCTTTACTTCCTGAACATGTGCCATGTGCCAGACCCGGTACTTGACAATTTATATCCTCACAGCAACACAGCAGATTAGGCTGTTATTATTCCCATTTTACAGATGAGGGAAGAAAAAAAAATGAAGCCCCAAAGAATGAAATGACTCGCCAGAAGCGAATAACTCAGCCGACATTGTTAGTTTTCAGGCTCTGGGCCAAGTCTCTTAGGACCGGGCTCAGCTTTTTGTGCGCTTGCAGAGGTGCAGACCCTGGATGAGAAACTTTTTCGCCAAGTAGAAGTATCGAAAAACAAGAATAGGGGTCCTGGGGGGAGAGGAGGCAACCCAGGAGCTCTCCTTCTCTGAAAACCTTAGGAAGAAAACTTGTGTCAGTTAGGCAGGGCAGATGGTGTAGAAGGAATCCAAGCTTCGTATACAGCATTGAACCCAATGCCGCTAAGGTTTTGTCTGGCTCTGGGATTTTGCGATGCTGTGTTTTCTTCTCATCTTCCCATGTCCTCTTGTTTTCCCCGGGGTGCACTCAAATGTACGTGCAAGTCTCACTGTGATATTTGAATCTGGCTCTGGGGGTTAGATTGCCTTGGTAAGATACTCATGTGCTAGGCTACTTGACATGATGCCTTAGGGGAAATGTTCAATCATTTGAGAAGTCAGCAGCATAAACAGTAAGCAGTAAAAGTTAACTAAGAGGGAAAATGTAGTCTGAGGGTCTTCACACCATGTGAACAGGTAGATCTTCTAATGGTAGTCATGGTCTCCCTTAGATATACTTTTATAGTGAAAATATTTGATGGCCTTGACTTTTATTTTCAAAGCATTTACCAAATGCCCAATTTGGAAATAGTAGTGTCCCGAGGGTTGTCTCAACTTTAATTATATCTGCTGCAACTTGCCTACTCTACTAGACATCTTATTTTCAACTCAGAATGTCTTTGAGTGGAAATGTCTTCCTTCCTATGACCCCCTCCCCCCCCCCCCCCAGGTGATAGTTGTCATGTTATCTTTCAGCATGGCTCTGACATGCTGTGCTGTCTTGTCTCCTGAAACCATCTCTTGCCTTGTTTGGAATCCTGTAGGTAACAAAGGACATCAGTGTCTCTGGGTCAGAGGATGTATATAAATTTTGCATTTGCCTCTTTATACCTCCCCCTTCCCCAAGCCTCTCCCTTGAATCAATCCTCCATAACTGTCTTCAACGTCTACCTAATTCTCTTTGGTGATATCAAATTGGTGATATTGATGGGTGAGCCTTCTCTGTGCCTTCCTATGTACTTCTGATTCATTTTATTTCAGCTCAAAGCTAGGAAGACACATTTTCCCCCTTTTCCCTTTCTTGTCAATTCTGTTGGACATTTGAATGTTTCTCTGGAGGAGGTGGGAAGGTGGGGAAGGAAGTGGAAGCCACTTAGAAATTGACAGGTGGTCCAATCAGTAGGCTCAGAAGAAAGTTATTGCCTAGTATAGAATTAAGATGGGAAACAGATTATGTACCAAGTGTTGATTTGCTTCTTAACACTGAGAAGAAGTCAGAGAATAGGGGCCTGCTCACAGTGAGGGGGTTATATCTGTACTACTTTCTGTTTAGTAAATTGAAAATGATAACTATAAGGTATGTCTGTCTGATAAATTCTGATGGATTAGTAAAGGATTTTGATGTAGTAGCTGTACCTGTAGCTTAGCTGAGTTATGGAAAAGAAGAAATAGGGACTGTGTCTATAGGTTAGCCTTAGGATGAGAACTGGAAAATAAAGATGTATTTATGTAGATACGTGTGTGTGTGGGTATATATATATATATATATATATACCCACACACATATATATGTGTGTGGGTATATATATATATATATATTTGAATTTATTCATATATTTACAAGCCCAGTGGCTGATATTTATTTAATTTTCATCCAAATGTTGAAATGTGCGTGGTCCCGTTCCAGTGAGGATCTTAACGCTTGACGTGGGAAGAGAGTATTACCTATCACTTTAACTTTTCACTTGCATTCTGCTTCAGAGAACAGGCATACATTCTCCAGGGAAACTACTTGTAGAAGACAGGAGATATTGATGAGACTGGAACCGCTCAGACTGAGTGTAATAGAGTCTGTGTAATGGAAGGGAAGACACCAAACGTTTTTATATATATAAAAAAAGTCAACACTGCATATCATCAGAAGGGTTTCCAGGTTACTCATGAGATCTCAGTGGATTAGTGAATATTCTCCATGGTAATAGCATTATTAATTTCTAACCTTTACAGGAAAAATTCATTAATTTTTTGCAGAAGTTAAACTTTCTTTTTGGGTTTCCAATTAGACCCGCTGCATTAACCAGTTCACAATCCCCCACCCCCTTCTCTCTTCTTGCTCTTTTTTTCTTCCTTCTTTTCCTTCTTCTGTGACAAAGAGAAAATTACGTTAAAAGATTAACTATTAAAGAAACGCCACCAAGACTGTCCAGGTTGTGTATTGATGTCTTTATTCTCCTCACTAAAATTGCCATTGTTAAACCAGATCATTTCTTTTAAAAAAGGGGAAAAAAGAAAGAAAAATTAAACAAAGCCTGTAGAGGCAACACATATAGGGAATCTTGTGTTGAGCTTTCAGCGTGTTCCCTGCTGCATGTTAACGATCATGGGCGGGGCTGTGACATGAAATATTGTTCCTTATTTAATGTTTCACACTCTAATCTCCGCATTGCATATTTGCCTCTCTTGTGACCTTCTCTTTGCCTTTATAACTGCTTCTTTTCACCCATAATCCAAAATAAGTGTACATTCCTACAGAGAAATTAAAGGAAGCTGTCAGTGTAGAGTTAATATAGTTAAAGCATCCTTAACTCTGCTACAAACCCCTTAAATAATTAAAACTGTATGCTTGAAGAGCCAGATTTGCATTTCTTTTACCAAGTTTATTTAGCACACTTTGTTACACTCAATTAAATGAGACTGTTCTGTTTCATTTTCTTTGCTTCGGGTTGATCATTTTGCCTTTTGATTCTTATGCCCTAGTGTAATTTCACAGTGCTTAGGTCTCTAAAACTATACATATATTAATGTATATGTAGATCTATACACACCCATTAAAAGGCTTACTATTTGTACTGAATAGAATCTTTGCCCAAGGCATTGGGAGTCTTGCAAGTGATCTAAGGTATCACTGGGAATGCAGATAATTCATGGTGGTAAAGAAGGAGCTTGACAAAGTTCTTTCAACAGTCGATGTTTTTCTTTTCAGTCCTGCCATTTTTGACATCACCTTCTCTCCCCACGGTTTGATTTGTGAATCACTTAGCAAAAACAAGAAGATACAGGTGTTGAATGGTTGTGGAAAGGAAATTAAATATAAGCACTATCTAGATCTTTCCACATCTCAGTTGGCAAAGCATGTGCTGAGTGTTCTTCCTAAATTGGTTCATTGCTTAAGTTATGCATGTTTAAGAAGGAATAAATGTAGTTATCCATTTCTTAATGAGGAGTGGGATCAATTGGAGCATGATGAGAGAAAATAGCATAATTTTGCTTCCCCAGTTGGGGTTCAATATCCCTAAACTTCCCCATTCATCACTCTGCCAGTTTCCTGGGTTATTTCTGATCCTACATGTAGGATATCGTTTCCTTTTAATTCTCCTACCAGGTAAGTAAGCCTTTTCGAATTTGCTCAGTGGAGTTGTAGATGGGTGATGCTTTCTCCTTTGCACCCCAAAGTCTCCCTTGTTACAACGGGCCCTTCTGCCTTTGCATCAGTTTGTCTGGGCGTGTTCACGGATAACAATCGATATGTATGTGCAATGACAATTACAAGGGTTCTAATATATTTAACTGTTATGGGATCTGTTATGTCTACTTTAGGGTCGACCCCATCCCATATGACACTCCAAAACCAGCGGGCCACACGCGGTTTGTCTGCATCTCAGACACACACTCCAGAACAGATGGTATCCAGATGCCTTATGGGGACATCCTTCTCCACACAGGCGATTTCACCGAGCTGGGACTGCCCTCAGAGGTTAAGAAGTTTAATGACTGGTTAGGTAAGGAATGATTGCGTTCTGGCGCCCCCAATTAACCTTTCCCGTCCGAGTGTCACTCACTGCGTCCTAATTGAATTAGAGCACTTGGAAGCCAGCTCAGCCATTTCTCGTATGATATGCGGTGGTGTCTAGCTTTAATCCAATTCTGTTAATTAAAGATGAATTTTTAGATATTTAATTTTACTGTGCATCCTTTCAGTGCCTGGCCTCAGCGGCTCTGGGGCAAAGGGACGGAAAGCTTTGAAACCCATCTCATCTCACTCATGCTGCTTTAATGAGGGCATTCATTGGCACACATGAGACCTAGAATCATATTTTTAATTCATTGGCTCTGCAATCTTTCCCAGATATTATGAGCAAAGATGTACAGATGACCTACTAGTAAGAGAGCATTTCTAAGAAATGAAGAAGGATGTGAAAGTCCTTATATGAAGGGAGGGTCCAGTACTGCTTGGGAGCAACTTTCCCAAGGGAACTAGAGGGTGTCCTAAAACTCCTGAAAAGATAAGCTGTCCTGCTGTAAAGCTCCCCAAACTTGAAATCCTATATACACCGAGAAAAGGATAATGGCAACTTTGTGGCTCCTGTATGGGCACCCGCAGGTCGAGGTTATGGAAAAATATTGGCTCCTGGGTCAGGCAGTTGCCAAATATTAGCATTGCAAGGCAATCATGGAGTTATTCATAGCTAGATTAGATGACACATCTTTTAAAGGATCCTCTTAGGTGAGGGAAAGAAGGCAGGGGTTCTGAGATTTTAGAATCTCTGAAGACACTAAAGAATTATATAGTAAAGAGCAGAAATCACTCTGGAAGAATAATGTCATGAATAATACGTCAGCCAATAAAAATTACTCAGGAGATTTAGGCAGGAAGTTTAAAATTCATTTTCCATCAAGCTAAATTAAGGCAGGGGTTGAGAAAATTTTAAATAATTGATGAAATGATAAAATGTATTTGTTAATGGAAAAACAACATTCATTAAAAACACTTAAAATATTTCAAAAAAATAAGCCTAACTACTGACATAACTATTTTGAGTTTTCCCGTGACCTTGCACATCTATCCACATTTTATGTAGTTGACATCAGAGTACATACCTGCTCTTTTACTTCTGGCTATTTTCATTTAATAGTATTGACATGATTTTCAATGACTTTGCATAATTTTCATGTTCATCCTTTTAAATAGCAACATGACATTAATATGGTTCTGTGCTTTTATTTAATGAGACATCCCTCTAAAAATGAATATTGAAATTGGTAATTTTTCCTCTGATTGCTGGCACTGAAATTTGCATTTTCATTTGTATATGTCTTTTGGCTTCTATTGATTTATTTCTTAGGGTAAAACACTGTAGGAGTTAAATTACCAAGTAAAAGGACATGAAATTCTTCATGGTTTTTGCTGTATGTTGACGTCTTGCTTTCCAAGGGGATTGTAGCTCTGTACTTCATTAGCAATGAATGGATATACTGATTTCACCATGATCTCGGCAGCGCTGGATATTGGAGCTTTATATTTCGTGCTCTTTTAGTAGTTTTTGCGTCATCTCAAACAGCAGGGTACCTTAAATAACATTCAGCATACTCTCATTTTTATAGATAACTCAGAGATACAGAGAAGTTATGGGACTCTCAGAGTCTCCTTGTGGCAGAGCTGGGTCTATAATCCAGATCTTTTCACTCATCTTTTGCTTTTGTAAAATTGGCTTTCAAGTACTGTTATCTCTTAATTTTAACAACTTTTATTTATGAACTGTTAGCAGGCAAAATTACTTGAGGTTGAATCTTGACAGTTCAAAACTGTTCTGTGAAACTGAAACACAGGAATGATTTAGCTGCCTTGACCATGTTGATTGGAAAGAAAAGGAATAGCTCTGTGGGAAGTGTTTACAGAGATACAAGACGGGATAGATCCTGGTTATAATCTTGTTTAGCCACTGACCTTGGGCAACTGAGTTAACCTCTCTTTTCCCCTTGGTTTCCCTCTGCAGAACTAAGGATTAATACTACCTGTCTTTCTGGATTGTTGTGCAGATTAATCAGTAAATGATTGCTGCTAGTAAGTTTTTGTGGGCCATTAATAACTGAATGGGGAATGTGGTGAATGGACCATCAACAGATATTTAAAGGGTAAAAACAAGAAGAGGTCAGAGGAGTTATTTAGTAGATTAGAAGTAAACACTGGGAGATTTTATAAGGGAAAGTACTCTGTAAATGAAAATGTGCCGTAACTAAGGAAATAAAATGATAAGGAAATAAAATGCTGAGGTCCATTTGCACGATCAGTTCCTTGTCTTCCCATGTCGCCTCTGATCTTGTGAGGCAGAAGGAAGATGTCTCAGAAAAGGCTTCAGAACATGAGGCCAAAGGGAGCCCATGGGCTATGGATAAAGTTGGGATCTCACAGGGAAGGCCCAGAATAGCTCAGTTACCCTTGCTGCCTTATGGTGCTGAAGAATGAGAGATGATGTGAGATTACACTCTACCACTTGGCTCAGTGGAAGCCTTTCACCTGAAAAAAGTGCTGCTAGCAACTGCTGCCAGATGACCTAGCAGAGTGGAGGCAAGGGTTACATCAGCCTAGGGCTTTTGTCATAATAAGGCATCCAACTCTCACTGGCATGAGTCCTTACAGATCTTGGCAGGCCCTTCAAGTTCAGTGAACCTCTAATTCATTTCCAAACTTTCTGCTCGAGACTACCTCAATGATTGGAAACGATCTGATCATCCCACCAGCTTCCCTTATTCTCCAACAGGCTAATCTCTTTCTACTACAAGGCCAAGCATTCCTTCTGTCCTCATGCCATCCCTATAAGGTTGTAAATGTTATCCCATTTTGCAGATGGGGAACCTGAGGCTAAGGTGGGTTATCTTACCCAACATCATTTAATAGATAAGCCCAGAGAGGTTAAGAAATCCATTCCGGTTCACTTGGCAAGTCAACGTGGGGTTGTCTGATCCCAAAGTGTGAGCCCTTTTCTGTTACCACTCTGTGCTATTAAGAGTAGGCTTTTGAAGCAACTGGTAAGCTTGCACTTTAAGCTTGAACTGAAAAACACAGTAGTTTCTAGCAGTTTCATTTGGAAGTTGAGTAGCGGTTTGACCGTATGCTGTTATTTGAAAGATGTATTTAAGTCCTACTAGTCTTGAATCTCACCCTGACCTACCAGCTGCAGGACCTGAGAATTTCCTATTGGTTCAGAGATGATGGGTCCTGGTTAATTTGGACATAGGCCACCTGGCAGGTGTAACACCCAGTTATTAATACAAAGTGATTTATGAGGTAAGCTAGCACAGCACATGGTCATAAGAAGATAGAGCTCAAACTAGGTACAGTCAAGCTTGGAAATGTAATATACCATGTAAATATAACAAGCAGCTGGGAAGAACCAGTTTTGAATTCCCTACCTTTGATAAGTTGTTTAACTCTTGAGCCTTGATTTTTCTCTTCTATAAAATGGGTATAATAATAATATACCCCATGGTGGTTGTGCATATGCACTCTGTGATAAAGCTTGGACCATTTTTTTAAAATTTTTTTTTAATGTTTATTTTTGAGAGAGAGAGAGAGAAAGAGAAAAAGAGAAACAGAATGCAAGTGAGGGAGGGGCAGAGAGTGAAGGAGACAGAATCTGAAGCAGGCTCGAGGCTCTGAGCTGTCAGCACAGAGTCCAACAGGGGTCTCGAACTCACAAACTGTGAGACCATGACCCGAGCCCAAGTGGGACGCTCAACCCACTGAGCCACCCAGGCGCCCCAAGTGTGGACTAGTCTTAACACAGTCCTGGACTGTAGACAACTTTCAACAAATAAGGTAGAGGAAGACAACAGAGCCAGAGGCAAAATATCCAAAAATCAGAAGGGACTGGCACCATGGATTTAAAGAATGATCAAGATTGTAAGAGGGAGCACCAAAGAGTGTTAAGAGTAGAAACCAAAAACAAGCCTCTCTTACTGGACTGAACTCTAGGACTTTTAGAGCCCTCAGAGCTCCTGGCTTCTAATTTGAGAGAAGGGGAAACTGAGGTTGGAGAGCACATGAATTACCCAGGGTCACTGAGATAATAAATGGCCACATGGGGACTAGAACTTGAATGGGGAGGGGGGTTGAACTAACATGTATTATTTGTGTATATACCTGTTCTTCATCCCCAAATTACATATATCTTTTATGCAGTCTTCACAATAAGTGATGAAGTAGCTTCTATTACTTATGAGCAAGCTAGTATTAGCTTCTTTTGTACTTATGAGGAAACTGAGACTTGAAGTTCACTCATCTATGATTATGATCACAGCAACTAGGAGATAACCTTAGGATTTGAACTTGAGGCCATCAGATTCCATTTTCTAAGCGTGTCCTCCTGTCTTTCTCTATTCCCAATCTGGGGCTTAGGATCCCTGCTGGAGGGACCACATCTTGGGTGAAATGGTGGTTCTTTGATTAACTGCCTCCCTTAACACATACACTCACACATGTGGAGGCTGAGGGTCTAAGGTGGGTGTATGTCATGTTAAAACCGCCTCTGTATGTGAGCTGGCTGGTGGGAGGGTGTTGTGAGGTGGAGAAGCATTCTTACCATTTGGTGTAGACAATTTCGATGGCAGTAACTTACAAGAAAGTAAATACAAAGAATACTGAAGATGCAGCCAGACACATAAACTCCAAGGGATGTCTAAATTATGTTGTGACATTAGCATTTCATCACACTCATTCAGTCCTTGAAATGAATAGCCACTGACTGGAGCCTGAAAATCTTTACTTCTGTGGGCAGATCTTTCCCACTTAGTAGCACTTGAATTCAAAAACACCAGTATATTCTGACAGCTGCTGCTGTTGCCCTGTTAGCCTCTTTCCTCTGAAATCTCTGCCATGGGTTGGAGAATGAAACTTTAAATTTCCATCTCTGCCACCCTGAGGGAGGCACCAGAATCCTGTTTTTCACTTGTCCCAAGTCTGCTGGTTCAGACACCCCAGTTCTCCATCTCCCAAAACACCCACCCTTCTCCCTACCCAGCTGCCACCTGTGGGGCTATCTTCAAGGGAACCAGCCCAGGGTCAGGGAGACATGTGGCTTCCTATTGCCAGGGACTGCAGAGTTGTGGGAAAGAGAGACGGATACATCTTTCCCAAAGAAATTCTTTTTAAAGTAATAGTTAAATCCTATTGTCCCATTACTATGTGAGGTCAGATATGCTACAGGTAATGTCACCAATGAATAGCCTTTGGTGAGCTGAACTAGGAACCTAGCCACTCAACCATTATAGCATTTTCTTTTCCTTCTTGGCACAAATGCCTGCTGATCACAGACGTGGCCTAAAAATAAACTTGCCAACTATAAAATACTTGCTAGTTACAATGCTATTATTTTTATTGGTAGTAAATTCTGAACCACTGATGTGCCTAAAGGTACATTTTGTGAGGCATTGGGCCATGTGTGGTCTTCCTTCGCTTTGCCCCTGTGTTCTTCCAACCTGTGCCTCTTTGATATTCTTAAGTGTTCTTCACCGTCCACTCGATTTCATCCCTGTTGTCCTCACCTCTTCAGGATATTTTGGGTACTTCTTGATTATGGCGTATGCGTGTTGCACATTCATGGTTGTTCTGTAATTGTTTACTCGTCTCTTTCTTACTAGACAACAGCATGTGCCTAATGGGAGCTCTTTGTATACCCAGTTCTGAGTATACGGCCTAAGACACAGTGCCCAGAAGTGGTTGTTGAATCGTGGAGTGAGTGCATGAACAGAAAGATGCAAGACTTTTTTTCTGCCTGGACTTGTGGCTTAAACTTTAAAATTCTGTAGTTCTGTATGTGCAGTGTCTTTCCCCTCCCTTCCTTTTCTTTCTCTTCCTCCTCAAAGTATTTATAACAACTGGTTGGCGATTGTTAATGATCCTTCTATACTGTGCAGAAATATTTAGAAAGGTTTTGCTGTTGTTTCGTTTCCTATTAAAATTAGACAGAGTTCTTGGGTGGCCTATTCTTTCAGCCAGAAGTTTACATAGAATGGTCTAGTCTGTCAGAATCCCTTTTAGCACAGCGCCAATGCCGATGCCATGAACTTTTGATTATGACTTTTCCTTGGTCTTGGTGGTTATGTAATAGCTTTTAGCTTCAGTTTCTCTAGGCCTGAGAAGAAGAATGAAAATGTTCCCAAGGAAAATCTTAAGAAGGTTATTCATATTTGCAGGAGCATTGTATTAGACATGGTTGTAACAGAGTGTGGCTGTAACAAACATCAGAGATAATAGATGTGTAAATTGATTTTGCTTCTTTCAGAAGAATCCCATTGGGAGACTAAGTCCCTTTTCCAGTGATCTTGCTATTGGCCCAGAGTTTTGGAGCTGGTCTTTAGGAGAAATTTTCACAGTCTGGGTGGGTTATTTATTTTATTCTTATAATACATTGTATACATGTTCATGCCTGATAACTTAGAAAATAGAGATAAGTGAAAGAAGAAAACAAAATTACCCATGGCCAGAGATAACCACCGTTAACATTTTAGTGTGAATCTTTATAGAATGTTTTCTGTTGGTATTTACACACACACACCTTTTACCAAAATAGCAATTTATATTAGTACTGTTTTATAGTGTCTTTTCATCTTAAAGTATCACAAATAACTCTCCACATCAATAAATATGACTAAAACGCTTTTTCCCAAAAAAGAATATTTTCTATATAAATACAACGCACATATAGTATGAAAATTCAAGTGTTTGATGTATGCAAAGTAGAAAATATACATCCCTCTGTAATCCAGTCTTCAGAGTAATTACTATTTGGTTATGGAATTTGAGAGAAATTTTTCCACCTTCTATTTCTGTTTTGAATATTCTCAATAGCAGCAAATATTCACCCTTTAAGGGCTTTTTGTTTAATGACTATTTTTAAAAATTAATAGAACTGTGCATATTATCCTGTAACTTAAAGAAAATTAACACATCGTGCTCTTCATTAGCATAGCATTCTGCTGTGTGTGTGCGTGCTCTCTGGTTTATTTAGCCAGATCTCTGTTACTGGACACCCAAGATGTCTTCATTTTCCTTTTTTTTTTTTTTTTTTTTGTCTTTTTAGTTTAGAGAGAGAGAGAGTGTATGAGCGTGAGTTAGGGAGAGGGGCGGGGGGGGGGGGCGCGGTGAATCTTAAGCAGGCTCCACACTCAGCAAGGAGCCCAACACAAGTCTCTGTCCCACGACCCTGGGATCATGTCCTGAGCCAAAATCAGGAGTTAGATGCTCAATGGACTGAGCCACCCAGGTGCCCTGGTCTTCATTCTTTTATTATCTGGACTGATGTGATAAACATCCTACCTGCTCTCTCTTTGCAAACGTCCTTAAGTTATATTTGTATAACTTAAGTTATATTTGTATAATTCTAGCAGTAGAATTGTTGCTACAAATGATGCATACCTTAAAAAGTGGTTTTATCATAGATTGTCAAATTTCCCTCTAGTAAGACTATGCTTTCTCCCTAATACTCCACTGTATTTGAAAGTTTGTGTCACATAGTTTTGAATGTCTTCAGTGGCAGAAAATCTTCATCCTCTGAGGGCTTCTTAGAAACGACCACAAACTCTTTTCTTCTGATCGTGACAGCTTACACACTCATTGTGAACAAATGTAAATAATGGTACAGTGAAGAAAATAAGATCACCAGTATATCTTATAGTTCACGGATGACTCCTATTAACAGCTGGCATGTATCCTATTATGTGGTATATGAATGCATGTGTGCGTGCTGAAGTATAAAAAGGTGGTATGGTGTAAAGTTAAGAGTATGAGTACTGGATTTTGTCTGTCTGTGTTTAAATCCTGTTCTCAGCATTGTTAATTCTGTGATTTTCAATTTATTCGTCTGTAAAAAAGTTTGTATCTGTGTATTTGCATCTATATTTAGTGTGTCTAATCTACAAGCATTGCTGCGAGGTTAAATTATATAATGGATACTCAATGCGTACAGTTAGTGAATGGTCAGCAAGTGTTACCTGCTCTGTTATGTTACTCAGCATGCCGTGATTTCTTCCTGTCCTGTTGGTGGGTTTCTCTTACTCCCTGGGAGAGCAGAACTTCAGGGAAAGTGGCCTTATGGTCTCTTATGCCATAGTGATCTGCTGGCCTGTGGCCCATTCTGCCTGTGAAGCAGAGGAAAGGGTGAGCACCCTGGCCTCGTGTGGCCACCAGAAACCTGGCCCTGTCTCCTTTACACGCACCGCAGGTCCAGCACACACAGACATCTCCTTAGATTCTGATTACCTCTGAACTACACCCCTGAGGGGCCAGGCCTGCCCTTTTCCTGCCCTTCCGTCTCAGTCTCCTGTCATCTCATCTCCTGTCCTGATCTTTAATCTGGCACACCCCGTCTCCTCCCCAATGTCGCTGCCCCTCCTTCTGGGAACCATTCCTGTGCACTGGCTCCTCTTTCACAAACTCCAGCACACCAGGCTTCAGCCAGATTATTGATGGCAGATTTCAATTTACTGTTTAAACTCTTACACATAATGATTTCTAGGCACGGTGGTCACATGTAAGGTTTCTGATTTTTTTTTACACAATACAAAATTATTAGGAACTGGAGCTTGTGAAATGGGTAAGTTGAGATACGCATTTGCAATAAAAAATAATGGTGTGACATAATGGCAACAGAATAAAGTCATGGGGATATAATGTGAAGCATGGTGACTGTACTTAACAATACTGTATGCTCTAGTATAGCTACATAGTACAGTGGAATACAGTATTGTGCAATACTGTATGCTATAGGATAGTTATATACAAGTATTACATATTTGAAAGTTACCTAGAAGTTCTCATCACAAGAAAAAGAATTTGCAACTATGTGTGGGGACAGATGTTAGCTAGACTCATCGAGGTGATCATTTTGCATTTTATACAAATACCAAATCATTATGTTGTATACCTGAAGCTAATACAATGCTATATGTCAAGTATACCTTAATTAAAAAACAAAACAAAACAAAACATAACAATGGTGTGATATAATTCCCTCTAAAGAAGTCCCTAGCAGTTCCCAATGAAAAAGTTTCAGAAATGATTTGAGCAGGGGAGCCTCATTGGAATGTTTATAGAGATACAGTTTTATTACCACTTAAGAGTCATATCTAATAAAGAAGTTTTCGGGGTGCCTGGGTGGCTCAGTTGGTTAAGCGTCTGACTTCGGCTCAGGTCGTGATCTCACGGTCCGTGAGTTCGAGTCCTGGGTCTGACTCTGTGCTGACAGCTCAGAGCCTGGAGCCTGCTTTGGATTCTTTGTCTCCCTCTCTCTCTGACCCTCCCGCATTCATGCTCTGTCTCTCTCTGTCTCAAAACTAAATAAACATTAAAAAAAAAGTTTTCTAGGAGGCTTTAAGAACAAACAAGATGCTTCTCCCATGATTTACAGAGGAGAATGTGCTAGAAAGTTCCTTAGAGCCTAGAATTCCCTGATTCTTATTGTTTAGAGTTTAATATCAAAGGAGTTTCTTAATCTTTAACTTGCTCACAAAAACCAATACCTGACATCCTGTACTTTTTAGCTTTTGATTCATAATTTGGTTTTCCCAGTTATCATTCTAAAGTCACAATTTATTTAATAGCCTCTATTTTAAGGAATTTATTTAGGGTTTTGCTTTTTTTTCTCCTTAATAGAAGATTGTAGGGTTTCGAAAAGTGCCTGTTTTCTCGTCTGTACTACTGTATTTGCTTCACCCAAACAACAGTTGATTCATGTTTATTATCTACTTGTCCTTTTTTACATTGAAGAATCTTTTTCCCTAAAGTGAATTGCTTTATGTCTAGCTTATATATAAAACATTTTTTTCAGTAAGGACAAAATTACTTTTAAAGCACAGTTCAATTTTGATATAGAATTTAGAAGGTTCTTGGGGGAAAAATGAACCCAAACACAGAACAACTGAATATGCTCAAATAAGTAAGATTGGATTTTGTTCCATTAGGAAGGATCGTTAGTGACCTGAGGACATGATGACTAGGTCATTTGTGATCTGTGTGAACCTAATTCTCTTTGTTATGGCCAGCCATTTTCTTAAATTACATTAATTATAATGCTTCTAATTTATATGACATCCTTCCTCCAAAGGACTCAAAGTACCTTTGAGTATATTAGATCATTAATGCTTATAATGGTTCAGGGAAGTTGATATGGGCAGACAGTATTGCTGATGTCTTGCTGATGGATGAATGGAGATCCAGAAATGTGGAAGGACAGACTAGGGTCATTGTGAGTCAATGTAAGAACTGGACATTGACTCCACTCTTCTTCCAGCTTTCAGTTCTAAAGCTTCCTGGTTTCTCCTTTTCTGAAGTAATCCCTCTCTTAAAAAGAAACAGACATGGGCAGGACACATATCACCATTACTTCATCAGCTAAATAGAAAAGGCTGGATAAACACTCTCTGAAAAGGGGGAATCCTTTTGAATTTTACCATATGATAACTGTGTCACTATTTAAAATAAAAATTTGGAAAGGAGTTTGTTGGGAACAAAAATGTCTCCCAATTTTTCCAAACCATCTTATTGAAGAGGGAAAACTGAAGCCCCAAATTATGTATATTTGACCCTAGAATGGCGTGGTTTTGAATTGCACGGGTCCACTTATATGCAGATTTTTTACAGAACTATAAATTATTTTCTCTTCCTTATGCTTTTCTTAATAACATTTTTCTAGCTTACATCATTGTAAGAATACAGTCTATAATACATATAATACATACTAAACATGTGTTAATCAACTGTTCAAATTATCGGTAAGGCTCCCAGTCAAGAATAGTCAAGTTAGTCATTAAAATTTTCAGAGAGTCAAAGTTATGTGCAGATTTTCCACTGCATGGAGTGTTGGCCCTCCAACCCCTGCGTTGTTCAAGGATTAGCTGGTATTGCTAAATCCTAGAGGAGGATCCTTGTCTCCCAGAACATGAAGGGACTTCATCCTCAAAAGATTATTTGCATATATTCTAACTGCCTTCTAAGGGCCAGGTCCTGCTTTGTGATAGGCACTGAAAATGCAGAAGGGAATGAAAGAGCGGATCCTTGCACTTGACATCCAGCCTCTGATTGTCAGTGTGATTTCCCTCTTTTCTTTAGGCAACTGGAACTCAGAACGCTTCAATATCTCACCCAGTTTTCATAGATTTCTTAGTGGAGGGCCGAGGATTTAGGGTTATTGTTTTCTATCTGGTGGGAGGCAGCTTGTCTTCCTGCGTTAATTCTATGTACCAAAATCTGGGAGCTTCTTCTTCTTCTTTGAGATTTTTATTTGTGGAGCGGAGTACTGATTTTATCTCTCTCTCTCTCTCTCTCTCTCTCTCTTTCTCTCTCTGTCTGCAGATAATTGCATGTAACTAGTGACTAGGTATTTTGCCATAGATTGCAGAAGGTACACAAAATATCTCAAAACGAGTATATCTCCGGTGAATTAATATCTTCTCCAAATCTTGCTCATTCTCCTGAATTCCCCTTCCCTTTGACATTAGTGTTAACCCGGGCACCGAAAGTGTCTTTCGGACCTCCACTCTGCCTAAAGAAACTGCCAAGGTCCAGCCTGCCATTCTTCTTTCTTGGGATCGTATATGAATAATAACACTCACCGTTGTATCACTGAGCGCTCACCATTGCCTGACTCTTCACAGGAATTAACTCATTTAATACCCACAATACTCAAGTTGGTTGATGCTGTTATGACCATTTTTACGGATGCAGAGATGGAGGCCCAGAGCCTTTTTCCATGAGGTTTCCCACCAGACTGATATTTTGTGGAATGTATTTTACTAACCATTAACTGATGGGATGCAGTCCATTGTGATATTTAAGGCTCTTCATGAACCGGTGTAATCTATCTCTCCAGCCTCACTCCCCTCCATACTTCTCTCTGCTCTCTCCTTAGCTCTTTGGGCTTCTGTCTTATCATTTTCTCCCTTGCTTCCCCTTCTCTGACCACAGCCATGTTCTGGTCCATGGTGTTCCCACCTTGAACCTTTGTACTTAGTTTCTTTGGTCTGGGGGGTGGTCTCTGTTCAAATGCCACCTCCTAGGTAAGATCTTATTTTTCCTACTTCTGTGTCATATTATTATTCTTCTTTCACTGAAGGCAAGCTCCATGAGGGTCTGGACTTGTCTTGTTTACCACTGTATTCTCTATACCTACAATAGTTCCTGATACATGGGAGCTTCTCAGAACATGTGCACTGAGAGAACAGATAAATGAATGAAAGCAAGCTCTGTGAGAACAGCGGGCCTGTCTCTTTTGCTCCCTGTCAGTGATGGGGTCCCAGACAGTGCTGGATGCGTAGTAAGCACTCAATAAATCTTTGCTAAATAACTGAATATTTGTTCCTGTTGATCCCAGTCTTCTTCCTTTCTTTTGTGAGTTCTTGCTCATTCTTTAAGGCCCAACTCAAAGGTTACCTCTGTTGGGAAACTGCCCTGCCTTCCCACTTGGTAGTTACCCCTTCCCCCCCCCCCCTTGTATACTGTGTTCAGACCATGAGCACACATCACTTTAGGGCTTCCTGTCTCCTCTTTTGATTATGAGTCTTCTGAGAGCACACTCCAGTGGAATCTTGAGCTCATAGGGACTCCTTGATAAAAGTTTGGTTTTCTTCACTTACTAGTTGTACTTTCATGAACAAAACATGTTGCTTCCCTGACCTGTAGCCACCTCTTCTCTACAACAAGGGGAAATAGGTACATCCTCAGAAGATATGAGGTGCCATGTAAATGTTAGAGATGATCATTTTATTAACATCACATCCCTCATCGTCTTACATTGCAGTCTCCGAATACATTTCCAGATCCAACCACAGGTTTCTGGATCAGGACATTCATCCTTATACTAAAGTGACCCTTGGTATGGCGTTGAACTTGGTATGGCTTTGAACCTGCTGATACTGCATAGATCACTTCCACTTTAGCTCTCCTATCCCCTCCCAGCCTGCCTGTGTATTGTTTCCTGGAATCTTTTTTTCCAGCTGTCCCCTGGGTTTTCAAATGTCATTTTCCTGGCCCTTCAAGTGGCATGGAGAGTCAGGTCTGCTTCCAGTCTATCACTGCATGCACTAATTCTTGATGTTCCCCCAATGCCCCCCCCTTCCTTTTGACTGATAAATTTTCATTATTGGTTTTGCGTGAAAGTGTTCAGGGTTCCACTCTGCCTGACCCCTGTGGTCACTTAGTGATTACATGCGCCAGCTGAGGTAATTTATTCACTTTGTTTTGGTGTGAACATGTCCCATGGGTCTTGTAACTGCTGTAATCACTTGACCCTAGTGACTGTTAAGTGCTTTAAACACAGTTATTTTAAATTTATAATTGTTTTCATTAAAAATCCCTTATAGTAACTTAACTGACCTTGCTGTCAACGTGGCATTATGTGCAGGGGGAAGAAATGAAAATATTATGATGCAAATAATATAGTACTCATCAGAGATACGCAGCAAATCATTAGCTCACCCTACACATGTTCGCTTGGAGTTGTGCAAGGAAGATGAAAGAGAAGAGGACATAATGGCAGCCTGGCCCACGTAATTCAGTACGGCCAGTCCTGCATGCAGGGCAGGCCATTAGCCTCGGGAGCAGAAAGTGGAGTGGAGTTCAAGGTGAAGTACCAGAAGGCCCATTCATTAATGTATAGACAGCACTTCTCACACCCATGGGTGGCCCCAGTTTATTAATCATTTTTCAGTTAACATTTTTATACTTCTTACTTTGAATCTAATGTCAAGTTTCAGAGAAGTTGCAAGGTACAATGAACTAAAAAAAACTAGGTTGGTTGATGGAAGGCTGCTAGACTGCTGCTGGGCAGAATGTGTTAAGTATGAGATCAAGCGTCTTGATAATCTGGTACTGGAAACTTCTATACTCAGAGTCTCTGGGTGTTTCTGGCCTGACTGAGTTAGTCCTTGTGGAAACTTGAAGGCACATTCCAGAGCTGTGGGTTGAAGGATTCCTTCAAAGACAGTTGGTTAGTAGGCATTTATAGTTTAGCCTAAAACGGGAGTTCATTTCGAAACTCACAGTTAGATCTCTACACCTGGCTTTGATTTTGTTTATTCTTGTTGTTGTTTATCTATTTTATTACTTAGGGAAGGAAACAGGAGTAGTTTGCACTCTCGTTTAGAAATGTTTTAGGTTTTCCAATATGTTCTTCCTGATTAGGGCTGCTGCTTGTATGTGAGGTGCTTTTGTACCAAGTGTAAAGAGGTGTCCCCTGGACCTGATGAATTCATGTTTGTTGAATGGCACACAGCTCCTACTCATCTCTTTGGCTGCTGCTTTTGTTCAGTCAACAACTTTTGCAACCATATACGGCAACCTTCAAGTAGTCTTCTGTTTTGATTTGTCAACAATCTTTTTTTTTTATCACATATCTTTGATTACTGCTCTTATGCTAGCATTTATTTTTATTTGTCATCTTGTGATGTTTTTATATTGTGATATATGCCCTTTTTATGTATGTATTTTGAAATGGGATATATAGAGCATTTGATTTTAACACTTGTAATAGTCTGTAAAACACATAATTGTCAAAAAATATATATATATATAAAGTTCCTTTTGTTAATGTTTATTTTTGAGAGATAGACATAGAGTGTGAGTGGGGAAGTGGCAGAGAGAGAGAGAGGGAGACACAGAACCCAAAGCAGGCTCCAGGCTCTGAGCTGTCAGCACAGAGCCTGATGCGGGTCATGAGATCATGACCTGAGCTGAAGTTGGATGCTTAACTGACTGAGCCACCCAGGCACCCTTATATATAAAGTTCTTAATCAAAGTGTCTCTTTCTAATTTTGAAAATTAGAGGAGATTTTTACAATGCTCCATAAAAGAATTACATTGGGGAAAAAATGACTTTTATTTTTTATTACACTGCCTGTATTTCCTAGCTCTATCCACATCTGGAGTTTGTTTTAAAGCCCTATTTGGTATATCCAAAATGAATAATTAAGCAGCTAACTATCACATGCATTATTGATCTACCAGATTTAGATGTTATTACAACAAGTTTGTGTGCATTATGAAACTGAAATAAACTTTTTTCCCAACTTGTTCCTTATATTCTATTGAAATTTCAGGAGCAGGAAGGAAATAACACATTTTTTATCCTCTTATGGGGTAAAGTTGCACAATTAAACAGTGTTCTCTCCTTTCTCCCTGCCACTTATATGAATCTTAATTACCCTCTACTTTGAATTTTTGTCCTTGGTTTGAATATAAGGTTGGGAGGTAAATTTTCTTTCTCTTTTGAGAAGATTAAACTCCCCTGTGAGGACAGATATCTGACCGTAAGCCAGACAGCCTGTGAGCTTTCATTTCTCTGTACAATGTTGACAAGGTTGTCTAATGCTTAACCTACTGACTAAATAATTTCATACTACACAGCCAATCACGATTCATTGCCCACAGTGTATCAAAGCCCTGTCGATTTATCACCTGAATCTGGAATTGCTCCTGGAACAGGAGCAGAGGGCAGTAGTCTTGGTGATGGTGGTGGTGATGGTGATAGTGATGATGATGGTGGTGGTGGTGGTGATGGTGGTGGTGGTGGTGGTCGTGATGATGGTGGTGATGGTGGTGGTGGTGAGGGGGAGGTGGTTGTAGTGGTGGTGGTGGTAATGGTAGTGGTGGTGGTGATGGTGGTGGTGGTGGTGATCATGATGATGGTGGTGGTGGTGGTGATTGCGATGACGGTGGTGGTGGTGGTGGTGGTGCTGATGATGGTGATGATGCTGGTGGTGGTGGTGGTAGTGATTGTGATGATGGTGGTGGTATTGGTGGTGATGGTGGTGGTGGTGGTGATCATGATGATGGTGATGATGCTGGTGGTGGTGGTGGTGGTAGTGATTGTGATGGTGGTGGTGGTGATCATGATGATGGTGGTGATGGTGGTGGTGGTGGTGGTAGTTATTGTGATGATGGTGGTGGTGGTGGTGATGATGGTGGTGGTAGTGATCATGATGATGGTGGTAATTCTGGTGGTGATGGTGATGATGGTGGTGGTGGCGATGGTGATGATGCTGGTGGTGGTGGTGGTGGTGATTGTGATGATGGTGGTGGTGGTGATCATGATGATGGTGGTAATTGTGGTGGTGATGGTGATGATGGTGGTGGTGGTGATCATGATGGTGGTAATTGTGGTGGTGATGGTGATGATGGTGGTGGTGGTGATTGCGATGATGCTGGTGGTGGTGGTGGTGATTGTGATGATGGTGGTGGTGGTGATCATGATGATGGTGGTAATTGTGGTGGTGATGGTGATGATGGTGGTGGTGGTGATCATGATGGTGGTAATTGTGGTGATGGTGATGATGGTGGTGGTGGTGGTGATCGTGATGATGGTGGTGGTGGTGGTGGTGGTGGTGGTAGTGATTGTGATGATGGTGGTGGTGGTGGTGATGGTGATGATGCTGGTGGTGGTGGTGGTGGTAGTGATTGTGATGATGATGGTGGTGGTGTTGGTGATGGTGGTGGTGGTGGTGATCATGATGATGGTGGTGGTGGTGGTGGTGATGATGGTGGTGGTGGTCGTGATGATGGTGGTGATGGTGGTGGTGGGAGGGGTGGTTGTAGTGGTGGTGGTGGTAATGGTAGTGGTGGTGGTGATTGCGATGATGGTGGTGGTGGTGGTGCTGATGATGGTGATGATGCTGGTGGTGGTGGTGGTAGTGATTGTGATGATGGTGGTGGTGTTGGTGGTGATGGTGGTGGTGGTGATCATGATGATGGTGGTAATTGTGGTGGTGATGGTGATGATGGTGGTGGTGGTGATGATGATGGTGGCGGTGGTGATCATGATGATGGTGGTGATGGTGTTGTTGGTGGTGGTGGTGGTAGTGATTGTGATGATGGTGGTGGTGGTGATCATGATGATGGTGGTAATTGTGGTGGTGATGGTGATGATGGTGGTGGTGGTGGTGGCGAAGGATGAGCACTGCACGTAATTAGTACTGTGTAAGAAGCTGTCACTTATGAGTTTCTTAATTTAGGGAAAGAAAACTGGTATTTTCATTTTCTCATTGCATATTTTCATATTTTTCATTTTATGAATCCTTTCTTCACAGAAAGCCTGGATTCAGAAAGTAATGTAACCACAGAGCCTGAAAATGACTGGTATATGAAGTGACAAATGTATCTTTAAACTTGCATATTTAGCACTCTGGAGGGGAGGAAAGTTGTGATTTTCCTATAAAAATAGGTAGAAACCAAAAATACATGTCTGTCTACATGTTTGTAATGCTGATACAGCTTTTGCTTCTGGATGTTTTGTTCTTTGAGAAGGCCTCGTGAGGGTCAGGGATGGCTACCTTCACGTCTGTGTCCTTGTGCAGCCCTGAGTCCAGTGAAAGCCTCCTAACCCAGCATGCAAGGGACTGGAAAGTACAGTTAGTCAAAAAGTCAGCTAAAGTAGGAACCTGTGACAATGATAAGCATGTAGCCAAATATTTTTATTTTAACTTAAAGCACACGGATGCACATGTTGGGGCCGGTCTTCTGCAGTCACACTGAAGCCTTTCCTTTGGATGTGAACATAGTGATTAGAGGTCAACACTGTCTCTCTTGGGCAAATCACACGTATAACTTATTATCTTTATCTAACATTCATCATATTTATTGCGTTTTCCATTTTAGTTTACTTATTGGCAAGGAAAGACGTAAAGATCCTTGCAAAACAATCTGAGTACCGAATACTTCTAGATTTTTATGATTCTTTTCCCCTCACTTTTTTTTTTAATATTTATTTTTGAGAGAGAGAAAGAGACAGAGAGAGAGAGGGAGACACAGAATCTGAAGCAGGCTCCAGGCTCTGAGCTGTCAGCACAGAGCCCGAGGTGGGGCTCGAACCCACGAACTGTGAGATCATGACCTGAGCCAAAGTCGGACAACTGACTGAACCATCCAGGCGCCCCTCCCCTCACTTTTTAAAGTGCTGTCATTTACTCCTTGAACAGCGGCAAATTTATGCCATTTTTTAATGTTCCTATTTCATCATTTTAAGTAACACATAATTATATTACATAATTATAGTAAAACGTACAGCTGACAGAAACTAGTTTGGGGGAAATGCAGGTGACTCTGGGATGCCACACGTGAGAACAGAGGTGCATAGGTGTCACCAGGGATAACTGTGGCTGCCATTAGTGCACCGTGGGCAGCAGTCACCATGTGTCTCAGAAGGACTGCTGAGTGTCAGTTAAAAGAATGTCTATTATTCCTAGAAATATCTAAAACAGACACTATTAGTAGTTTCTGGTAGTTGCTCTGTAGCTTATAATTCATCATATACTCTTTTAGTACTTCCTAGATCAAAGTTCTTTTTCTTACCTATGGTTTCTGCGTGCCTTGCAGATACTGAAAGACAAAAAGTTGCAGATATAGCCCACTGATAGGGAACAGAAATCTTTCACAACTCCGTGTTCATGGGTGTGTCTTTCATTTTTATTTTAGTAAGTCAAATGCTTCCAAGACTAAGATTCCATAGTCTAAGGTATTGGGAATATACATGGTTTTACTAAGGTAAATTTGGAAACTCCCTTTCCCTGTACAGGAGAAGGATCAGGAAACTTAATCCAGACAGTTCTTGCTGCCCTGTCTTAATTCTCTTCATCAGGGTGAGCAGGGTTGAACTTTTGGAACAAGCTCTTTCCCCTCACATTAGTACCCTGCTCCATCACCTAAAGAGAGAGAAACATGCCAAATGAGCAAGAACACAGCCCAGACAGACAGGCTCATACTTCAGTGGGGTGACTCCCACTTCTGGACTTGGATAGTTCAGAGTTTCTGCAGGCTGCCTTCTTTATCACATATGCAGCGTGTATGGTGTTCTGCACATCCTTTTCTAAAATTTAACAAAGCTCCTTGATGTTACTGGTTTTAAAAATCTCTTTCACCATATATGTATATGTTCGAATCCATCCTTTTTAAAAAATGTGTGCTTGTGGGCATTAGGAAAAGATGCCCAGTGTTCATAATACCATTTGTATATACCCTGGTGTGAAATATAGATGCACACGAACTAACAATAGCTATAAAAATGAAATCTTGCACAAGCTGGGCCCTGCCTTCCCAGTCAGCAGGAACAATGCTTTTGGGGTTGAAAAGAAGCTTTATCACTGGGGAGGTGTGCGTGGGGGGCCCTCAGCTCGAGAAGTGGGGAGGGGGAAGTGCTGCAAATTTTAGTATAATGCATAATGTTGAAAGAAATTTTATCCCATCATAAAGATTAGCAGGCTGTGTAATTCAATTTAAAATTGGTCGGCGTGTCCTGACTATTATAAAGCCTTTCTTTTTTTGTTTTATCACCATTCCATTATTTTAGGTCATACACCAATATAGAATGAAACATGCAGCCAAACCATACAAAGTCTCTTTCTGTGGTTCCACCCATTGGAGAAATTGTTGGTGAACGCAAGAGATTATCTTAAAATGAGTTAAGAAAATGCTTGCTCAATTGAATGCCTCCTTGTTTTCTTTCTTACTTTTTTTTTTAAAACATAAAATGAATTTCTCTGGGCAAGCAACCATTGAGAGTGAAATTCTTTTAAAAGCATTTGCTGGACACAGGGCTTGGTTCTCAAAACTCCAGCGTTAGCACTTATCTGCAGTATCATGGGCATTACTGTGCCATTGAAAACCAAGATGCAGTAGCTTATGTTAATGCAAGACTGACAGACCCACATCTGATGGCAATTACCCATACTGGGGGGTTAATAAATGTTCTTAGAATTACTGTCTTTATTTTCTTTATTACAAGAAAAATGGGCAGCTTTCTAAGCTCTGCCTCCTGCTTCTTGCTCCAGTCTTGGTGACTTGCTAATTAACTGTTTTGGTTCCAGTGTTTCATGGGCTCTGCTGAGTTTAATATTCCTGTTAAGGAAATGTTAAATCCTTTGGCCAAAGTAGTAGAAAAAAATTAAATGAATTCAGCAAACATTTATCCAAGTGCTCTTTAGGAACAAGAAACGAGGAGCTACAGAAATAATAATAGCGAGATTTGGATGCACCAGATGAATGTCTGAGAAATGAATGCATATTTTCACATTTTTTTTGATCTATCAGTGAGATATCTTAATTTTTATTCATGTTCTTAGGGACTTCCAGCCCTGAAGCACTTTGTTAGGAAGGGTCTTCATGCCCCTTCCAGACTCAGTGGGAAAGATGTTATGATTGATTAGTAATGTCTGCCGTGTTGTAGGGTGAGGAGATTCATGGTTTAGTGTCATTGCTCTTTGGTCATGTTCATGATCTCCGTGGTAGACAGAAAATTGCCATAGTGAAACATATGCCTGCTTTATTTTAACTCTTGATAACCAATCCACACTTTCAAGTATCTCCATTAGAAAGTTCCTGAAATGACTCTCACCTTGGCTTGGTGGGATTTTTAAGTTTCCTTCACATTGTAGACTGTTCTACGTCTGTTGTGGAGGTTCTTGGCATATCTGTGGGGAAAGTTGGAGTCAGTATAGGAAGCAGGCAGTCAGGAAGACAGGAAAACACATGCAACTGTTGTGTCCTGTAGGATTTAGGAAGCAAATTAACCTTGGCTTATGATTCTAATCCATACAGAATTAAGGTTATCTCACCATTCCTATGGGAGTTAACTTATGAAGCTTTTTGCATATCTATTTGAAAAGGAGTTAATAGATCAACTCAGTTTATCCTCTGGTATGTCCTCCAGATCTTGAGCCATGCAGTTTCCCAAGTTCAAGTTCATGTCTTCTCAAAATGACTGCTTATCACAATGTTCCAGGCAGATAGTTAAAAATTGAGTTTCTTGAGGGGTGCTCACGTGACTCACTCGGTTAAGCATCTAATTCTTGATCAGGTCATGATCAGGTCATGATGTCATGGTTTGTCAGATTGAGCCCCACATTGGGCTCTGCACAGAGAGTACAGAACCTGCTTGTGATTCTCCCTTTCACCTTTTCTCTGCCCCTCCCCTGTTTGTACACTCTCTCTGTCGCCTCTCAGTAAAAAAAAAACATTAAAAAAAATTGAGATTCTTGAAATCTAGCTTAGTCTTCTGAAATCAGATTTTCTCCTGGTGGATCGAAATAATTGGGGTTTTAATGAGCTCTTCTGAGGTTTTACTGCCAGTTCACAGCCACCGTTCTTACTTATGACAGTATCCGTTGTCAAGTTCAGGGATGCTATTCTGCAAGCTCTCATCACCCGTAACAATAGGCTATTCTTTTCCACTATGACCTGTGTATTTCAGTTACTTCATCTGTAAAAGGGGATAATAGTTCCTACTTCATACAGTTCTTGCAGAATTAAGTAGGTAAATATATACATAGTTATTTAGGACGGTGCCCAACAAAGAATGGGTGTTATATGTGCTGGTTCTAAGCCTCATAATTATCATCATCATAGGATTTGTTTACAGGAACCCTGAGTATCTGTGCCAAAGGCAGCAAATCACAAATCAGGATCTCTTACCAGGCTCTTGTAAGGAGGAGTAGAAGGTATACAAATAGCAGTGTTTGGGAGAAACACTATTAATTAGGCATGTGGAAGTATAAACATAGTGAGTTAAATCAGGAGGCTTTTGGCTGCAAGAAACAGAATAGCTTGAACAGCAAAGGACTTATTATCTCAGATAACAAGCAGGCTGGGAGTAAAGCATTGGATCTGGTCATTCAGGGGCCTGGGTTCTTTCAACATCCCTTTCTCCTGTCCTCATATGTTATCAGCCTTGCCACTAAGGTTGGAGAGTGACTAGTGAAGTGCCAAGCACAGCATGAAGGCATAACATGAAGTTTAGTGGGAAAAGGGGCCATTCCTTCTTGGTGTAGGTAGTGACCATTTCCCAGAAGCCTTCAGCAGACTGCTCCTCATGGCTCACAGACAAGGATTGGGTGACATGCACCTCTTTAAACCAGTCGCTGGCAAGGGAAAAAAATCACCAATTCATCAGGATCCGTTCACCTGGGTCTAAGAACAGGCCCACTTTTCGTGAGCACATGGCTTCCCCAGGGGCTGGGGTGAGTAGAAGGGGGATGAACACGTGAGCAGTGAGTATACACACTTTCATTCCAATCTTGTACGTTTTTTACTTCCCACACAGTTGCTTCAACATTCGACCCTTACTATGCTTGTCTTACTAAGGCAAGAAGTTGAATGGGGCACCTGGGTGACTCAGTCGGTTATGCATCTGACTTCAGCTCAGATCATGATCTCGAGGAAGTTGAT
Source organism: Felis catus (assembly GCF_018350175.1). NCBI lineage: Eukaryota > Metazoa > Chordata > Mammalia > Carnivora > Felidae > Felis > Felis catus. The sequence continues at coordinate 84,832,501 of NC_058377.1, read as the reverse complement.
TGAACACATTTTAGAAAGCTTTTCAATCACAAGAGTAGGTTTTGAAAAAAATATACTTTAGTTAATTTTCAGCTAATCAATAATAGAAGATGGCAGTATTTGAGTGTTCTCATGAAAATTGAAATTTTAAAGGAACTGCGTGTTTGATAGAGTGTTCTAAATATCTCGTGTGTGTGTGTGTGTGTGTGTGTGTGTGTGTTTGTGTGTGTGTGTGTGTACACACATACGTGCTTCATGGCTCCTTACATTATGTTACACATGATTAGGGAAGTCTGTTTCTTATGTATCGTAACTGGTAATTGATGGGCAGACCGAAAATGTTGACTGATCCCTCTCAAAGACCCCTTCCTTGATTGCCATATTTTGGTAGATGTCCTGTGTTACTCTCTTTCATGGCACTTGCTAATTCTTTTCCTATCATTTATCGTAATCTAAGTCAATAGATTTATTAACTATTGTTAATTTATTAACTGTATTAACTGTTGCTCCTAGCTGAGCATAAGCTCCACAGGGGCAGAGACCCTTTTCTGTTTTGTGCATCATTATATTCCCAGCCCATATCAAGCATACTTGACTGTCACACCCAGCAGTCCCAGGGAATAGTGACTGTTGTGGAAAGACTGTGATCATTCCATGGGCATTCTCAAATCTCATCCTGACTTTTGAGAGGGTCAGGGATTTAATGAGATTTAATGGGATCTAATAGGATTTTTTTCCTCAAGGCTGCTGGATTAGGAAATTAGGTTATGACCTGACTTTGCAAGAACTTTGAAATGAGCTTTTAAATGAGCTAAAAGGGAAAGGAAACTACAAAGTGGGTGAATCTGAGACTGTGGAGTTGAAAGTGAAATGCCACATGACAGAGTTAAAAAGTAAGAACAGTTTAACCTAAAGAACTGAAATCTGGCCAGACTTTCCTACTAAGGAATCAACTGTACAAGCTTTGGATGGGTTTGAATAGAAATGGTTTGTGTTCTCGGTTGTGGTGAATTATGTTAGAACTTGCAAAGAGGTCTCCTTTTCCTGCTAGTGTGTCTAATCTCCAGTTCCTGGCTAAAACACTTCAAAGAAATTCATTTTTTTTTTAATTAATGAAAATAGTCTTTTTTTCAAAAAAGTTTCACCTCTACTTTTCAGCACTTAACTATCAGTGATACTGGCCTTATTTCCCACTCTGAGGAGAATAATCCTAGTGGAAAATGTCAGTATTTCAGAGACATACAGAAATGAATACCATGGTTGAGATGAGCCTGTGTATTATATGAAGATAACAGTCTGGAAAATTTTTTTACTCAGAACTTTGAGAAGCCACCTTGGTATTTGATATAAAAAGGGGTGCAATATTGGCTGATAGTAAGCAAACACAAGCCCTTAGCTTCTGATGGAAAAAAAAAATAAGTAGAAATTGGATGTTAGCCTCATGGAAGATCTTTACCACTTGGGTTTCATCAAAGGTGCCTCACTGGTAGTGTTGGAAACAGAAGAAAAGTTTGGAAGGTCAGTGGCTGAGTCCGGAGAGATCATTTTTATTGTCTTAAGTTATTCTTTGATTTAAACCCACAGTTAAGGTTGCTGAACAGATGTTTTCCATGGGTCCTGAGGAAGAAAATGGCCTTAAAATAAAGATTATTCTGACAGTGAACTTTGAGTAGTCCTGCGTGTCTATGAGATATGAAGGAATTAGTGATCATATGCCCAGAGGGCTATTGGATGGTACTTACAGGTAGTGGCAGGTTGATTTTAGGAGCCTCTCAGTTTCTCTGAACCTAAATTTCCTGATCCGTAAAGCAAATCATTTAAACTGTCCCCAACTCTGTAATTATATGATACGGTAGAAAAGGAGAAGGTAGATCTGCAAGATTGGGGGGTCCATCTTGCAGTTAACTCATTAGGTGACCTTGGAGAAGTCATTTAGCCTTGCTGGGTCTTAGTTTCCTATTCCATAGAAGGACTGGTTTTGATCTCTGAGGACTTTCCTAGGTTAGAATTTCAGTGAGCCTGGAATTAGAGAAGAGGTCGGGAGCACCCTGCTGCCTCTTGATTTTTATGTAGGAAGCAAAGGGAAAAAGCTGGCCCTGAAGTATGTTAGCATGGATTCTTTCATCTGACCCAGTGACTTGGGGTCCTGAGAAGATGCACACACATGTCCTGTTTGGCCTAGGCAGTAGGCTCATTTGTAAAGAGTGGCCTCGGGAAAGCCAGCTGTCAAAACAGCAGTGATTTGCCTGAGAGGCCTATGGGTAAGAACTTTCAGATGAAGGGATACAGTGAAGAAGAAATACAGGCACCTTCCTCAAATAACGAATGGCTATTCCATTAACTCCACTATTGATTATCTCCTCTGAGCTACCCAATCCTGAGAACAAAGGTTGGAAAAATCTTTAAATGAGAAATGGTAACCATGCAACAATAGTAATTCCCTTTTGTTTTGAAATTGAAACACATCATTTGTATGATGTGTGTAATTCATTCTTTCATTTATTCATCCATTTATTTCTTCACTCGTTGAACAAAATTGAGTCCTATGTGTGGGCCAGTCTCTTTGCCATACCCAACAACAACAAAAATGTTTCCTTAAAGCACATTTCTAAAATTGGATTTACTTTCTCAATTGTAAATGAATAGTATACTTTGTGATGTGTGCAACTGGTGTTAGCCTAGGATAAAGGAGACAGGATTGTTACAGTTTAAGGCCATCTGGAATCCAAAATTGAGGTACTAGCTACTCGTATCCACATGATTCTTAGCCAGGATAAAATTATTTCTTCATTCATTTATTTGACAAATAATTGTTGAAGTCTACTGAGAGTGTAAAGATGAATAAAATGTAATCTGACCCTCCTGAGGTCCACAGGCATGTGGGAGAGAGAGAGAGCCCTGTAGACATATTCTCATTCTATGAACTACAAGTGCTTGGCAAACTCCGAGCCCAGGGTATGAGTGGAGAAGTGGCTGAAACGGCCAAATCATGAAGAACTGCACATACCACACAGGGCGTTTGGCCCTTGGTCTGTAGACAATTATAGGGATTCTGGGAGGATCTTAAAGTGGGTGAGTGTGTAAGTGTATGGAAGGAATAGATACGATCAGATTTGTATTCTGATAAGATCACCTCAGCTTGAGTATGTAGAATGGATTAAGCAAAGTCTTCCTTACAGGAAGATATTTTAGTTTCCTAGAGGTGCCGTAACAAAATACCACAGACAGGGTGCCTTAAGCAGCAGATTTTATTTTCTTTCAGTTCTGGAGGCTAGAATTCCAAGATCAAGGTGTCAGTAAGTTTGGACCCTCCTTGGCTTGCAGATGGCTACCTTCTTGCTGTGGCTTTTCATGTGCATGCACATTCTTGGTCCATATTGTTTTCTTTTTATTTTTTTTTAATTTTTTTCTGTAACATTTATTTATTATTGAGAGAGAGACACAGAACGTGAGCAGGGGAGGGGTAGAGGGAGAGGGGGAGACACAAAGTCTGAAGTAGGCTCCAGGCTCTGAGCTGTCAGCACAGAGCCTAACGCAGGGCTTGAACTCACAAACTTCGAGATCGTGACCTGAGCGATCTCTGGGTCGCTTAACCAACTGAGCCACCCAGGCACCACTGTTTTCTTCTTATAATCATGCCAGTTGAATCAGATTAGGACCCATCCTTATGGCCTCATTTTAACTTATTCACCTCCTTAAAGGCCCTACCTTCAAATACATTCACATACTTGAGGTACTGAGAATGAGGGATTCGACATACGGATTGAGGGGATACAACTCAGCTCATAAAAGAAGCAAACCTAAAGGTAGGGGAAATCCACACCTTGTCAGAGGGCATGGGCGTGTATGATATGGGGAGAAAAATGGATGTGTATTTTAACGAACAATTTAAGGCTAAAACAGTATGTGCTCACTTGACTTCAAATGTTCAGAACATTTGACCACCTCTGCTCTTTTTTTTTTTTTTCTTTTCATTTTATTGTCTTGCTGGGAACAGTGTTCAACAAATGAGTATGCTCTCCAGTTGTGCCAAGATTACCTGGATTCCTTAACATATTTAATTGCATTAAGGAAAGCTGCAAAGAACACTGTATGCTTTAAGCACACTGTTTATGAGAAAACATGGATTTAGGAAGACCAGTGAAAATTTGTCTTTAACTGTAGATTTAAGAGGTTGGGGACTAGATCTCTGGAAACTGGAAAACTACAGTGTCTTACTTCATTTGGGGTGCTGTAACAAAATACCAGACTGGGTGGCTTATACACAACAGAAATATATGTCTCACAGTTGGGAAGGCTGAAAAGCCCAAGGTCAAGGCACCAGCACAGTAGAGTTCTGATGAGAGCCCTCTACCTGGTTAAAAGATGGTGTCTGCCCTCTGTGTCTTCACATGGTGGAAAGGGCTGGAGATTTCTGGAGGGTATCATTTATAAGGGCATGCGGGGGCCCCTCCCTCATGACCTAATCACCTCCCAAAGGCCCCATCTCCAAATACCATCCCACTGTGGATTAGGATTTCAACATATGAATTTGGGGGGACACAAACATTCAGACCATAACATATGAGAAAGGAACATACATGTGAAAGTGAGATAGACCTCCAACTCCACTTCCTGGAACCTTGAACCCTAAGGCCATAATAGACTTTCCAAAAATGCTTTCTTCCTAAGGAATTATACTACTCTGTACTACTTTATTCCAGAGGGGAGGCTTGTGGTATTAGGCCACGATGCTATTCCCAAGGAAAGAGATCAAAGATTTTTGGAACTGGTGTTTCATTGAAACTGAACTTTACCACTAGGAGACTTCGTAATTTCATAGCTCACAGGAAGTCTTTGTAGCTCCTGATTGTCTGGTATTCTTATTAATAGAAAATTTTGCCAGTTAAAGGGTGGAGGGAGAAGCAAAAACGGAGGAGGAAATGAATGTAGTCTCCACTCTCTCCACCTCATTGCTGTCGCTATTGATCAAGATAACCTCCTTAAGAGATTTCTTTTAAAATTTTATCCTTAAAATGCTTCATTAAAATTTTGAATTATAAAATGGGAAAAGACAATTTTATTGGATCCTAAATTTTGCTTTGTGCAGCGTCCTGTCCAGAATGTAAATTATTAAAATTGACATAGGATGTGTGTGCAAGGTAATATCCCCTTTCGTGGGCTCTTCTCTAAATTTCAAGATATTCTGTAGAGTGGATTAGATTATACAGTGAGTAGGGACTCTGAAAAGAAAATAGAATTGTGTATTGATGCCTTCAGAAATATTATTTGATGGCAATAAAATATTCTCTGAAATTCCCTTCAGAGGGGAGAAAATGGAGTTTGTTTGCAGTAATTGCATTTTCTAGCATTTGCTCTCATACTTTCCAATATAAGCCAATTGGAACCTGTGATTTGGTTTTGCTTATTGGCAAAAGTACCATGTAAATTGATCTGTGATGCATTTAAAGAAGATGCTTTTGAAAGTTTGGAAATTGAGATGGCTTTTTCTTATTAGATTTTGAGAGTATTAGGGTTCATTTCTATATTTTAGTCTAATGTAATATTAGCCAAATATGTTCTTTTTCAATTTAGTTTTAATCAAGTTCTAGAAGACCATTTTCATCCAGCCCCAGTGGCGCTGTTAAGGCAGAGATTTTATTTCCACTGTCAACCCTCTGCTCTGGCTTCTGTGGACCGGCCCCTTGGAATCACTACACACTGAAATCCTGCATTCATCTGCCCAAACGTTATTTCAGCAGGCAAAAAAACAGTATTTATTACAAAATGATTTTTTATTACTATTTGAAGGGTTAATGTGGAGAAGGGATCTAAAATTCTCTAAAAGTGTTCTTTCTTTTAAAGAATATGGTCTTTTTGCCTGTGTTATTTGTCTTTAATTTGATTTTCACCATATTTAATGGCCAAGAATATAAACACAGGATTTGCATTTGTTTTTCTAATTATTCAGTAGAATAATTGCCACTTGCTTTATAATTTACTTTTTAAAGACTTTATGGGGAACAAAACAATATATTCATCAGCTCACCATAGGTTTTTGTCAGTCAACGCTCCTAGTTTATTAAAAATATTTGTGGAATATTGTTTTAAGGTGGTAAGAAGTAGGAGATGGGCCCCTTACCCTGAATGAGGTTACAATGCACAATGGAAGACAGGGTAAAAATGATGATAATGAATAATAATTATCTTTGTGTGTCCGGTTAGGATTAGGTCCTTTAGTGATCACACTCAGTCTGCATTTGCCATTCTGTGATGCAGGTTGTACCATTATCCTCATTTTTTCCGATGAGTAGTATGAAGGTTAAAGAGCATGTTTTGAGTTTGAGTTTCACAGATGATAAGTGACACAACCAAAAACTTTGTCCCATATCTGTCTGACTCCACAGCCCATGACCTTCCCATCATGCCGTATATCCCTACTTTCCAGTAGGTTTGAATAATAGAAACATGCACACAGCTGGTTCAGATGAGCCTTGACAGTGTCTTCACCAGTTCTTTTTGTGACTGTTCACTGGAACCCTGATTTGAATCTAGTTTTCTGAAGCTTGAAGAAGTAGATTGAAGGGTAATTAAGGAGATAGTCTTAGCTGTTCAGATGGAATTTGTTGTATGGGGTATAAATCTTTCTCAACAAGCCAAGCCTCCATTTGTAAGGGAGAGATTGGATGAAATACTGTGAAGAAACTACCTGTGGCCCCAGCCAGATGGTAACACTCGAGTAAAACTGGAACTGCAGTTCGGCAGACCAGTTACCATCACGTCTTCATATGTAGAATGTGCCATATTGGTCTGGGTGAAAACTTAGTGATACTCAGTTGGGAAACAACGTGGATATTGCCATTTGTTTTTACTCCTTTGTGACTGCCTTTTAAAATGTGTGAATGTGAATGTGAATGTGTGTATGTGCCTGTGTGTGTGTTTAAATCATGGAAAGTTATGTTAGATTAAGGTTATGGTTGAGACTGGAAATGCATGCAACACCGAGGGACTGCTGAGCAACGGTGAAATCTCTAAGCTGGTGTCTTTAGTAATTATGGGTGCTAACAGCCTGCTCCCTCGTGGTTTATACTTCCCAGTGATGTTACCTGCCATCAGTGCCACATACTAGTGACTACTGAGGTCCAGAAGGGGTCTGCTTTCCTGGGTGGGGGACGGGTTTTGTCTCCTTTGTGTGGATTAAGGCTTACAGCATCTTCCGGTGCCTTGGGATTCTTTTCATGGAGGAGGCTGAAGAGGAGGGAGCGTTTCAGTTGTGGCCTCTTATGCTATCCCTGATTCCTGCCGTGAACTACTGGGCTTTCACTCGGCAATCCTCACATTCTCCTGGGTTTCCGGCTCAGCCCTGACATTATTGTAATATAGTTTTCTGTGTTTAATATTTCTTAGACTTGGTTTCCCATTGCAAGCATGGAAGAAACCCTAATGCATGAGTTTCAGAGGAGAAGGTAGCAGTCTGAACCTGCTGTGTGGCTCCATCAGCAAGTGTGAGTATTAACGTTAGAGCTGTCAGGACTTGTGAAAATTAATGGAGCCTGACGGGGGACAGACTGAGGTCAGAGACGGAGCTTTGCCCTGATTGAATGTTTCTGGTGGCTTCGCAGCCGAGGCAAGTGAGTGCAAACCGTGAGCCGAGAGGGATTGCTGGAGGTCCATTCATTCATTTATCAAGTAGGCAGTGGGCACCAACTCATGCCAAGCATTTTTCTAGATGCTCAGGGAACAGTGGGGAAAGTGGGCTCTGCCCACTTATAACTGACAGAGGCCTCTCCCGGCCTCCAGGCTCAACTCAGCCTTGCCCAGCTATCAGCCCCTAGTAATCCAAGGAAGGAATGTAGCTGACCTATCTCCTTAGTCCATCCCGGAGCCTCAGTTCTTCCATCCTGTGGCCACTGGTATTTTTTTTCTTTCATCTTCCTGCAGAATTTTCTGCTTGAACAGTTTTCAAGCCCAAGTTACTCTTAGTCCTCAGTGGAATGGAGAGACTTCAGGAGTTTGAACATTTTCCCTTTCTGCTGGAGTCATGATATTAAAAATACAATAATAATTTTAAACAGAAAAAGATGCTGCCTTTAATCTACCTTGGGGGTATAACAAGGTCCTTTTATAACACTGGCATTAGGGAACAGTGTCTTAAAACAGGCCCCTGACACTGCCCCATGCAGGCTGAGGGTTTCAGAAATGTGATTGAGTCGTAATATATCTCTTTTGTTTAGAAACAGTCCCACGATAATAGGTCTGACTGTATATCTGTTTTATTCCTTTTTAATTTCAGTAAATTAGTTTTTTTTCCTAGCACACCGGTGAGGGAAAGTCGGCCCGAAGGCTGTGCCTTGTGAGTTTGATTTTCCTGGGTATCTAGAAGCTATAGCACATTCTCTTCCTGTCTTGTCATCTGTGTGTTTTCTTCTTGCTGCGTAGTAAACTTTATTTCATATGAGCCTTATGCCACACACATTTTTGGTTTCTTTATATATTTTCAAAGTCTATCTTTTAGGGGTTTGGAGGGGAGTGGGGATAGAGATTGGAGGTATTGAAATTTGTCAAATACATATTTGTTACCTAACTAGGTTTTCTTTTACCCACAAAACCTTGCAAGCCACGTTTGCTTTGGGTTGCTCTCCTTCACAAAGAACTACTGCCATACTCTGGGTTTTTGTTTTCCTCAGTTTTAGCAGAAATAAATAGGAGATAGCAGTCCATCCGCCTTGCTCATCAGATCCTTGATAAAAAAATGGGACATAGGGAAGGCGGTTTTAGGCATTAGCCAAAACCATTTTGGTTACCCCTGTTTTCCATACTTGCCTTTCATAAGGAGTGAGGAACGTGGGGTGGGAGGCCGTCTTCTAGCAGGTGGCAGGCAGATTCCCAAGAGAGGTGACTATTCTGGAATTGACTTTGGATTTTGATTTGACTGGAACTTAAGTTTTTTAGTGGAATACATTTTGTAGTGATTTGTGGCAGAAAACTAGGTCACAGTTGTATGATACTTAATTTTGAGGGACATTAACTTTTATTGGTGGCGGCGGGAGGGGCAAGCTAGCAAGGAGTCTTGTTTAGCCAGAGCAGTGCTGCTACATGTTTATTTTTAAATGGTGATACACACGTGTGCTGGTCCTCACCACCCTCCTTACTTCTACCTAGTCTAAGTCACATTTCTGTTTCACCTCTCCAGCCTCGGTAGGTGTTTGGATTTATTACCTTGGACTTGTATTCTGTCAAAGTCTTATCTCAGTTCTCAGAATAGAGCCAACATGTTTTTAAATTCTATGACCCTGCATAAAGTTGGTTCCCTTCTCCTTCCCAAGGCCATGACCTTCCCTTCCTTGGGTAGGCTCCCAAATTCTTCTGGGAGCTGGTGGGTAAGAAATTACACCCACAGCTGCGGTAGCATGTGGGGAATGCCTTAATTGAGCCAGGATGTGTGTTGTTGCAGTGTGAAGCTGAAACTGCTTCATGACCCCTGGAGGAGAAATCCATGACCCAGCCAGTTTTATTTCGTGATACAAACAGAAAGGGCCATAGCTGCGTAGAGCTAGAGAAAAGGATCGCCCTATGTGGAGGAATGCTATGAGGAGGACTCACGTAAGGGGTAGGTCTTGAGCCAAACTTCCTAAGACTTAAAAATGTGGATCACCTGGAAGAAAAGTAGTACGGGAAGCAGAAGCGCTATTCTTGTCCCGCTGGTGCCTCCATCTTGGCCTGTGGTTTTCCTTAGCAGGCGGCAGCACCTCTCTGGCACTCCATTTCTTCATCGGTAAAATGGAATTGGATAAACCAGTGGCTTTCTCTTTACTATTTTTAAAGCAGGGATAGCCCTTCACAGGAAATCTTTCCCCAGACTGTAAAGTGAGGGCAAGCATGGCCGCTGTGGTGAGCGCGGGAGCAGGTCTCTCCCTTGTGCCCTGATCTCTCTCCTCATCACCCTGCTCCAGCTGCAGGGAGGCTCACGGAAACGCAGCTCTCAAATCACCAGGTCAGGCTGGCTCTGAAGATCCTGCTGGGTCCATGTGTTGGGATTCATGGGAGCCACTTTAAGTCACACATTAAATGTCCAAGGTTTGGTAAGGAAGGGAGGCTGACTTTGGCACAGTTCGCTGTGTGTCTGCTTTAAAGTTGTTGTGGATTATCAGACATGCGCATAGCTGAAGATCCTAAAGTTTTCTAGTCATTCTGTTCCCCTCTTTGTACTCCTAGAAGAGTACCCCCAGCTGATTCTATGAAGATATTAGGGATATTCCAGATGAACAGTCACTCTTGAGAGATGTTCCCAATCACTGGTTGTACTATTCGCTTGGGAATGCAAGACTGATCCTGGCAGAGTTTTTGGGAACCAGTAAATATTAGAAATCATACAGAAGGAGAGAAGCAGTGTGTTCAAGGGACACACTTTGCCGGGTGAGCATCATCTTGACAGAAGCAGCTGGGTTTGCCCTGCATGCAGGTTGAAGGCCTCATAGGTCCACTCGCCATCCCCTCTAGATCCAGATGCCTTCATGACTCTAATAATAACTTTTGTTAACGCGAAGGACACCTTAGCCCATGCCAACTTCTGCCTTTGGAAAAGCAAAGTTCTCTTTCCATCTCAGATGCTTTTCCTTGGCAATAGTGCCATTGTGCCCTTGTGACCGGGGAGTGATCCGATTTGTGGATAAACTAATATTTTCTTGGATGGCAACTGGGAAGGATAATCATTGTAATAATTACTGTATCACAGCTTGTATCTATTGAGTCATGAGGTGTTAGAAACTGTGCCAGTTCTTTACATGCAGCATCTTGCTTAATGTGCACCGAACCTTGGGGGTGATATTATCATTTCCCCCATTTAGATGTGAGGAAAGTCCAGTTTAAAAATGGTTTGTTGGAGATTTTTTGGCTAGACTGAATTTGGGGGCAGAGAATAGGACACTTCAGGAGGCTTAAACCGAGTAAATTCTGTGTAACCATGTGTCTCTGGAGGACAGTGTGACAGTGGTTTAAACTTTGTCATATCCCAAGATGATAAGCTCAGTTCCTGTAATTCTCCTAAGGAAGCTCCTGGCAAATCATACAGAAGTTCATTCATTCTTCCACTTATTCAGCAAATACTGTGTGTTTCCATTTGGAAGGTATTGAACCAGATACTTTGGGTCAAATAAGGAGCCCCAAGCCATGTTCCATGCCATCAAGGACTTCACAGTCGAGGGGCAGACAAATCACATGCAAAAAGCAAAACTAAAAAATAAAAATGGAGTAAGAAAAATAATTAACATGCACTGATTGCTTATTTCATACCATGCATATGCTTTAGAAAGTTTATCTCACTTTATCTTAAACACAGGGTTTGAAGTGGGCACAGTTGGGGCGCCTGGGTGGCTCAGTCGGTTGAGCGTCCGACTTCAGCTCAGGTCACGATCTCGCGGTCCGTGAGTTCGAGCCCCGCGTCGGGCTCTGGGCTGATGGCTCAGAGCCTGGAGCCTGCTTCCATTCTGTGTCTCCCCCTCTCTCTGCCCCTCCCCCGTTCATGCTCTGTCTCTCTCTGTCTCAAAAATAAATAAAACGTTAAAAAAAAAATTTGAAGTGGGCACAGTTATTATCCTCATTTTGCTAACACACTTGAGAGAACATAAGGACTCTGTCCAAGGCCATACAGCCAATGTGTGGTGAAGCCTTCAGCAGAGTTCCTGCTCTTAACCTCATGCTGCCTCCACCGTTTAAACTGTAATAGTTGAGAAACTGGTCTACAGAGAATAGAAATGTGAGACATACAGTAAGGAAATACTAAATAATATACATAGAAGTAACGGTGAAGAGGGAGAGTCTAATGAGTCCCCTGAAAACAAGATGGGAGACAAAAGGAGCTGAGGAAAAAGAGAAGGGAGAGAGGAGATACCGAAGAAAGAGAAGGAGAACCAGGGACTGCAGCAGCTGTTATCAAGAGAATAGAGACTTTGAGGGACAGGGATGTCACTGCAGTGTGGTGTGATCCGTGGAGATGAGAAGTGAGAAAATATCTTGGCTTTGGCTATTAGTAAGTTTTTATTGACATTCTGGGGAAGCTTTGGGAAGAGAATAGAAACAGAAGCCAGATTGCATTTGGTAAATTCTGAGTAACCATACATCTCTAAATTGCTGGTTCTAATAACAGAGGAGACCATCAGGCAACACAAACATGGTAAGTGGGCCAGGTGTGAGAATTCATAGGGAGTGGGAAGGTCCGTGGCCAACTGGAGGTCCATATTTCCTGGTCTTTTGATTTTCCAAAAGTAGCTAGAAAATCAGAATTTTTTGCATGATACATCTTCTAAATGTTAGTTCAGGGGTGCCTGGGTGGCTCAGTTTGTTGAGTATCCAACTCCCAACTTTGGCTCAGGTCACGATCTCATGGTTTGTGGGATCGAGCCCCACATCAGGCTCTGTGCTGATAGTGCAGAGCCTGCTTGAGATTCTCTCTCTCCCTCTCTGTCTGCCCCTCCCCTGTTCGTGCACACTCGCATGCTCTCTGTCTTTCTTTCTCTCTAGATAAATAAACATTTTTTTAAAAAAAAATAAACGTTCAGTTAGAAAAACACACACACACAAAAGCATTGAGGGCCCTGGGTAATACATCTGTGGGCTGTATTTGGTCTACCAGCTGCAAGCTGGAATCCTCTTTCCAAAAGTTTAGATGGGAGATGAAGAAGCATCTCAAAGAAGAAGCATGGTTTAGGATTGTATGTGTGTGTGTGTGTGTCTGTATTTGTGTGTCAAGGGCTGCTTATTTTTGTTTTCCTGCTTTCTTGTATTCATTTACTTGCTATAGACGTCATTCTGCCATATTTGTGAATTATCTGTATTATGATTAGCTTAGTTTTCTTTAAGTCACCTCTTATTTTATATGTAAAAATAGAAAAATAAAAATAGAGATGAAAAGTAGAAACGAAAAATGAAGTCATGTATCATTACTTGTACTGTTACATTATATTTTTCCAGAATGCATTTTTAAAACCTACTTGACATTTTGTCAAAAGTTCATCCCCATTCCACTTAAAATAATCGCGTATATCGCTAGTAGAACATATACTATGTCTTGGGAAAGATGAATGCTTAGGGTTCGTTAGGTCATTCAAAGCAAGAGTTTCTCCATGTTAGAATAACTGTATATGGCCTTGGTTTTTTTTATTCAGGCAGGTCAACTTCAATGGCCTGATCTGAATAAAATGGATAAAGGCAGGCACCTCTTTGTCTGACAATTTTTCAATGATGCTATTTGAATACCAAGAAGTTTGGAGCTTGACTGCAGAGCCTTCCATATTAATATAGCCTTGGGAAAAAAAAACCCAAATACCATCAAGTAACAGGAGATTTGTCAGCTGTCCTGGTTACACTTTTCATATAAAACATAAAGGTCGGAAGATTATAGATGAAAGGTCAGTTCAGCTATCTATCTCTATCTCTATCTCTATCTCTATATCTATCTATATCTATATCTATATCTATCTATAGAGATATACCTGTAAATATAGAGATAGAGATAGATATCAGGCATATATCAGGTATATGTCAGGCAAATATCAGGCATATATCAGGTGTATATCTCATAACATAGGTAACAGAGGATGGAAGTTGGAAACTACTATTGAATTCTCAGAAAGAGATGAGTTTGTTGGCAGTGTGTAAATATCATCACTGTTTCTGTGGCTGTTCATTCTGATAGCTACTTCTTTATGCTGAGTCTCCAAAATTTGATGTAAAAGACACCGAAGAGGACTGTCTTCCTGAGGAAGATTTACTTTGCAGCGGTTTTACGTTCTTAAAATAAATGGTTGGAAGGGGGAAATGGACTTCTTTTGCCTTCTCAGTCTCCTCCATGCCATTCCCAAACCAAAACTTTAAACTGGAAAAAGCAAGAAGCCAAGCCCTCGTGCAAGGGCAGTGGTGCATAAAGAAAGGTTTACAAGTGAGTCCATCATCATGAAAGATTAAAGGGGAACTGGGCAGCTGTAGCGTGACTTGTACAAATAGAGTTGCTCAAAGATTCGTGCAGGTATGACCTGCCTTGATACCCATTACTGTCCAGGAGAATGTTTCAGCCCATTCTGGCTTTGGGAGCACAGGTGATTCTGGGGGTGCAGTATCAGGCCAAAGGGGGTCACAGAGCCATGGGAGTCATGGGGCATCTCACAGATTTCCAGTGTGAGCAGTGTTGGAGATTTACGGCCTGTTGATACATCTTTCAACTGTATTTTAAGTGCAGGGAACTGCACAGGATATCGTCATTCTGTCCAAGTAGCTTGCAACATACGTCACAGCTCCTTATTGCCTTATGCTAGTGCACATTATAAACGTGCAAAAACATACACCTGAGAGAGGCTTCCTATTTTCTGTGAGCTCTTCAGCACAGCCTTGTGCATAACTGAGGCCAAAGGCATGTCACGTAGCACCGTGCGCTAGTAGTCAAGCATATCCATTGACGCTTGGCCGCGATGTTTGCGGTTTCAGCTTTCTGCGGTGTTATTTTCTGACTGCTTTCATCTCTCTGTTAAGCTTCCCCATTAGACCATGTGCTATGTATGCAGTTTCATTACTGATAGAAACCTAAACATCGAAAGCTAAAGAAAACAGCATTACAAAGCATATTCTGGTGATCTTAAAAATCGTTTCAATGTTGGCAAATATGTTTGCAGCGCGCTGCTGAGATTGCGGACTTCATGGCGTGGTCTCTGCAGTTTGCATTGCTGAAGTCCATGTACCTATGGCAAAACTTGCCTCCGCCCCCAAAATATAATTTTCTTCCCCACTAAGCTTCATTAATTAAATCATTGACTCTGGCTTGCTGGTAAGGACCAATTCTTACAACAAGTGTATCCAATTTCCTGCTAGTGGTAACTTTCATTCTTCCTGGAATAGCAGGAAACATTAATTTTGCATTGGACCCAGGAGTCTCAGGAAGCTGGAATTATAGGCACCATTGCCCCACCCTTTTCTCCCCTAAAATAAAATGAAATGAAATAAAATGAGCAGCAGCTCTGCAGTGAAGCTTGAGGGATGGGTAATGACAAAGAAGAGAAAGGGCATTAATTTCAGGATGGGGACAGCTGCCCGGCACTATCTCCCTTTGGATTTTGGTTCTTACAGCATCACGGTGAGTTATTAATATGTATGATCTATACTTTATTCAAACATTATAAATCTATGCAGAAGTCTGGTGTTTGGGTTTTCCTTTATAGCTTTCATTCTTCTTCCCAGAATTATCTCATTTTGATCGGGAAACTTTTGCATAAAAAGCACACACCGAGAACTCACATTTCCATACCATAAATATTAAAAGGGGGTTAAGCTTTACAGTTTCTTCTCCCATCCCAATGGGAGGAAAGTTAGCCTTCTAATCAGGGGGCCATTATTAATGTTCTTTTTATTCACAAGCCAAAAGGTAAACTTTTAACTGACAATATGAAATTGTACTACATAGTTCCTTTCATTTATGTAAATTGTGGAATGCTTGCCTATGTCATGTCTTTTGTATGATATACTATAAATATACTTTTGAAGGATGTCCTGCAAATCAAGCGGTTATCTGAGCTGTTAAGAACAGTTGGTTGGCTTATTTTTTGAGGACCAACCAAGTCCAGACCTTTGTTAAGGATTGTGATTAAAGTGTTTTTCTCTGGATAATTATTAAGTACGGATTTGTCGCAGTATACATTCATCACAGTGAATCTGCAGCACAGAGAAGAGGGAAATGGAACAAGAAAGCTGAATGTCTTCTTAGTAGCTTTTAAGCTTCTTAGCAGCTTCCTGTCTCCTGTTTATTGTCATTTTTTGCCAGCATAAAGGCGTAGTCATAAATTTTGGTTCCCATGGAAATATAAAGGAATGCGTGAGCTATTTCACTTGGGTGTACTGTCTGCTAATCACCCAGTCTCGGCTGTTGTACTTCGTGATGGGAAATGAACGTGCTAATTGGTACTCTTTTTTCTTATTTCAGGAAACCTGCCATATGAATATAAAATAGTGATTGCTGGGAATCATGAACTGACATTTGATAAAGAATTCATGGCAGACCTTGTTAAACAGGACTACTACCGTTTCCCCTCTGTGTCCAAATTGAAACCAGAGGACTTTGACAACGTTCAGTCCCTCCTGACAAACAGTATTTACTTACAAGACTCGGAGGTAACAGTGAAGGGATTCAGGATATACGGGGCACCTTGGTAAGTGCTCATTCGAACAATCTTCCCCTTCGTTTTTTTAGCTAAGAAATCCTGGTGCAGACTTAGGTGCTTTCAATGCAAAGGATAAGAGCGGAAAGAAACCTTATTGCTGCAGTTCGAAGATGACACGTATTCCAGCACTGCTGGAAAGAGTATCGCTTGTTTTTGTGATGCAGATTTCTTTAGGCAAGATCAGTAGAAGTGGGGCTTTGGTAGGTGTGTATATGTTTATGCGACTGAGGCTGCGTGTGTGTCTGTGGGACACAGGAAGATTTGGGGGAAGGTCACTGTGTTACTCTTCATGCAGATGCATCTACTCTGAACATTCCATCAGCCTTAGGTAACTCATTTCCCTCTCATTTCATACTGGATGCATTCATAAAATATCTTGCTTAGATTAGGGTCTCTAAAATCTTGCTACACATCAGAACCACCTGGCCAACTCGGAAGAAATATGGATTTTGAAGCCATACCCCCAGAGACTCTGATTCTCTTTCCTGAGGTAGAGCCCAGCAATTTGTATTTTTAAAGCTTCCCAGACAAGACTGACGTGCAGACAGTTTGAAAGTTGTAGGTTGAGAGCTCAGCGCTAGAATGCTCAGCACTGAGCTCTAGACAGGTTGAAACAGGTGCATATTCTTTGGGGCCAGACAGGAGGCATTTTGATCTTGTCTCCGTCATTTGTCAGTTGTGTGGTTTTGAAGAAGTTAATTCACGGAGGATGAGCCTCCCATTTCTGCATCTCAAGACAGTGGACATAGTACCTACTTTAGAGGGTTATGAGGATTAAATTAGGTGGCGTTTGTAATGGATATGGAAGAATGCCTGGTCATTTGCCAAGGATAATGATTATCATTTTCTGGCCTTGGTTCTGCCACTGAGTATTTCTGTGAACTTGAACAAGTCACTTAGCCTCCAGACCAGTTTCTTCATCTTGAAAATGGGAGTGTTAGACTAGAAGATCAACATCAGGGGAGTCTTGGATTTTTATTTATTTATATATCTACTTTTTGAGAGCTCCATATGTATATAGAGCAGAAAAACTAACCTTTACCCACCCAACTTGGAGAAGTATCCCAGCCCTGCCCTAGGATTTGCGGCTAAGACTGCAAGAGGACAAACAGCGTGACTTCCCTTTGGCCATCTCACTTGCCAGTTTGGTTCGTTCTCTGTAGAATAGAAAGTTGAGATATATTCGCAATAGTTGACAATTTTTTTTTCCCTAGCTTTACTAGGTGGTATCCAGAAGGGCTGTTGAGTGAACACAGGAACTATATTTTATTTTAAAATCCACCTGGCAATGATTGTGAACTCTTACTTGAGTCCTTGCTACATGCCAGGCATTGTTCTAAGTCCTTTTTTGTCTTTTATATCCTTTTCTTCTAAATGCCTTTAAGAAATGGACGCTGTTGTGATTCTCATTTGGCAGGGGAAAAAAACTCAGGCACAGAAAGGTTGAGTAACCGCGCAGGGATCACACAGATAGTTAGTGGTAGCTTCCTAATTTTGAGTCTGACTGTGGGGTGCATGGTATGACTGAGGTGGTGGTGGTGGTGTGGCCACTGCAGTGGTTATATCCAGCTGTACTAGTGTATATCAGTTTATGTTTGTTATACGTGAGAAGGTGGTAAAGGGCAGGAGAACAAACCGTAGAAATTGGTCCTATCAAACTACGCTAATCTGAAAACTGGTCTCAGGTAACATAGGGTGTCCATATTAGCATTTCTGAGCAAAGGGCAGGAGAGGGAGCTTTTCCAGCCTCACAGCTCACGTCCTAATGACTATGCAGTAGTTGAGGAATGACCTTTGATTGACAGAGAAGCACTACATGGAGTTAAGCTCAGTTTTTTAGCACCTGAAGATAATTTTTGAAAAATTTTCGAAGGCACAGAACGTGGAAGGCCGTTCCAGAACAAGCCGGACTTTCAGAGATCTCTGGATTGATAGTTCCTTGGAATGATGATAACAAACAAACTAACTCCATTATCTGAACAGATGCAGTTCTGTTGAGGATAGGGTTTAGCTAACCCAGTTGACGGCTGTGATGAACGAGGGAGTGACTTTGGATCCACAGGCAGATCTTGCAGCATCTCAAGGAAAAGCAAAACAAAATAAAACAAACAAACAAACAAACAAACCCCACATGGTAACTCAAGTCTGTGATATGATGGAGGCATAATCCTTTTCTGATGGCACAAACTTCAGACGTTTATATCTGAGCTGAATTGGTGTCATTCAAAAATTGTTTATTTTAATATTGGAGAGGGTAGATAATCAAGAAAATAGGCAGGATGAGCCCTCTGAAATGTTATCCTGGAGTTGTCTTTATACATAATTTGTTGGGATTTCCAGAAAGTTTAATCTATCACCTGCCTAGCATTTCCTTGCAATGAGGGAGATATGTGTCACCCATAGGAATTGTTGGTACTTTGACTTGTAACTAAGAATACAGAGGTTGATGAAAAGCAAATTTCATTTTCAATATGTATTTTGGAGCTGTCAGTCATTTGGATCCCACTGTGAAGGTATTTTGTTAAAATTAATATTCCCAGGACTGCTGATAATCTGGACATTGATTTAGGAATCCCTGCATTGGCCTTTCTGTGCCGAAAACACAGATATTCCTAGTTCTATCACTTATTCAGCCCTGGCACCCTAGGTGAATTTCTGAACATCTCTCTGCCCCCGTTTTCTCATTTTTAAAGTGGGAGATGTCAGCATTACTTCTTTCATACAGTTGCTATGAGGATCAGTGAGTTAATAGTGCACCCACAGCACCCAAAGATTTCCTGGCATAGAGTAAGCACTTAATAAATGTGAGCTAGTACTCATAGGGGGGCTGGTCTTTCAAGTTTACTTCATACTTTTGTCCATCGTCATATGAAGATTGTTACACCAGGAGTCAGATGGGGTGGGTTCTAGCATTAGGTCAGCCTCTGCTGATTGAGTGGCACTAGGCAAATCACTGAACGTCTGGTTTTGTAAAACAGGGCCAACAAGGTCCGCCCTATTTTCTCTCAGGCACAACTCCCTTAAATGGTCACCAAAGTTAGAATTTTCAAAGAGTATCCATATTTTCAGGAATGCTTGATTATTTTAATATCTCGTACACTTTTTAACCTCTTTCGCTATTAAGAGTTTGACTTACAGGGGCGCCTGGGTGGCTCGGTCAGTTAAGTGTCCGACTTTGGCCCAGGTCATGATCTCATGGTTCATGAGTTCAAGCCCCACATTGGGCTCTCTGCTGTCAGCACAGAGCCTGCTTTGGATCACTCTGTCTCCCTCTCTATGCTCCCCCCCCCCCAAAAAAAATAAATAAACATTAAAAATAAAGAATTTGAGTAGAAGCAAAGTTTAGGGGGATTTATACCAGAGCTACCACTTTTCTTCCTTCAGAAGTTAGGATTTTCCATCCCTGAGATTCACTAGTAGGTGGATGTCTGCTTAGTACCCATTAGTTATTCCAACCCCAAAATAACGTAAAGTGGTTTAAGTTTGATTTCCATGCTTGATTTCCAATGAATTTTGATATGACTACTGGTCTCAATTTCAAAACAATCAAAATAACATCCGTGATCCCAAGGATTTCCATTCTGTCACCGGTTTCTCAAAGGTGATTGCCATCCAACCAGGAAGATAGCTACAACTCACGTATTTAAAAAATGTGGATTGTGACTCGTGTTCAGTACAGAAAAGAAATATCAGTCCACATTAATTACAGTGTTTTAACTTGTAGCACAGTTGAAAGCTTCCTAAAGAGGGATAATTAAAGCAATGTCTTTAAATTTACAATTTAGCAGGAATTTGTACGTGGAGACTAATTTACAACACTTTAAAGGATTCATATGTGTTTGCAATAGGAGTGCACTGTGGCACTTCTCAGATCCCCAAGGGAGAGGATCTGGATGTGGTTAGATGGGTCTGGGAAAATTCAGTGGCCTTCCTATACTGAAGAAGGTGTGAGTGGGCTACCTTGTCCTGGAAGAGAGGTGATCCCTTGAAAGGAGGTCAAGAGCTGACTGGTTTCAGGCAGTACCCCTGCCTCATGAGACCTCATGGCAGATTTTGTGGTTTCTGTGTGTATTCCTTCACCATCTTGTTCTTCTACGAATCTTGAAGAGAGGAATCAGCCATGATGTATTACCGTCCTTGGGAGTAACAGTTCAGTCACAGCTTTTCTTAACGTCTCCTGTATTGCTTTTCTCTCATTCTTTGGGGGTTGGAGAAGAGGGTCTTGTGTTGCCAGACAGGACTTTAGTCCCATGATGGGAAAGCTTGTGGATTTCTCATATCCATCGCATTGCTTCTCTGCCATCACAAGGGTTCCTGATTTCCTCTTTGTGATCACTCTCAGTTCTGTCTTTTCCAAAGGCTGAGTATGGTTTGAAAGAGGAGATGATATTTTAATCTGTGGTCTGGCCAGGGTAGAGGGGAGGTAGAATTTTGAAATCATCTTTGTATTTTTGGTTATTGGATCTAGAGCCAGCATCTTAGCACAAGTAGGTTTCAGTAAACTCATTTGTGGGACCAGCCCCTTCCTTTTTTTTTTTTTTTTTTTGTCGGGAGGGGAGGGGGAGGGGAGGCATGGGAGGAGTTTCAAAGTGTAGAAAAAATCGAGGTACTAATTGATCCAGAGCCAAGCTGCCAAAAGTAAAAAGTCCATATTGCTCCGACCCAAGCAGAGCAGTTGCATTGTTCAGCAGTGGCTTCACCTTGTTCCTCCCTTGAACAGAAATGCAGGGCTGGTCTCCCGTGGCTTTTAATGAATATGAGCAGGGCTTCCCAATGTCCAGGAATTTGATCTCTATGCTGACCAAGGGGTCAGGAACAAAGAACGCACTTTTTCATGTTAGAATACACCCAGGTGTAATTTGTCAGATTTAGTAACTGTGGAGGAAGTGCCTTAACTTCTCCAGCAGGAAAATTAGATGGGGCCTAGACAGTGTAATTCTAAAATGGCTACAGTACCAAGAGAAAGCCCATTGAGTTGCATCTGCAAAGGAAGCCTGAGTGGGATTTTGTTTTTTGTTTTTTGTTGTTTTTTTTTTTCCCTCCTCCCTTCCCCTCATTTCGGATCACAAACATGTTGAGTTCATTCATTCATTCATTTAGATGTAATTTTCTCAGCATTTTTAAAAGTGGGAGTTAAGTGTTGATTCCACTCTCTGCAGCATTTATAATTGTGTTTGCACAGAAATAGCTACAAGGTTGCTCACGTTTCCTTGTTCTGATCAGTGCAATAGTACTTTGTGTTTACCCTGTCAGAAAAGCTTCAGATGTTTTTATTTCCAATTATAAGTTTTGTAATGCATCATGTATTTTGCTGACAGTCTTCAAGTTCTTGAAATAGCGAACAAATTAACAGCAGATACTGAGTGAGAGGATTAGGAAACCAATTGGCAACTCATATGATAGAATTCAGATATGGGGATGGGTGGAATGGGCTCATTTATTTTATTTTCACAGTCATACTTTGTAATTAACTTGGGCCAAAAAAAAAAAAAAGGAAGAAAAGAAAGAAACACTCCACGTTCAGCAGGAAAGTCTTTTCACGCTAAAGAACAGGACTATACCAACAGTCTTGGTTCCTACCATCATCTCAGGGACTCCAGCTTTGATTCAGGAGGGTTCAGAAAGGTATTGGCATGGAAAAAGGCCTGTGTGTGTGTTAAACAAATATGCACTCTGCTTTTACATGACTCTGTTTAAAGGCCCAGGCTAACATTTCATTTTTCTTGGCACAGAGCCCGCAGACTCTCCCATATGAAACCAATGGGTGTTCTGCCCTGATCTAGAGTTACAGGCTCTGTTTACATTTTTGCCTGTTCCAGAATGCAGCTGACTGCTCTTAAAGCCGCACGGGATCAGATTCACTTCTGGTTTAACAACTGCCCTGTTTATTTGAAAAAGGAGAAAGCAAAACTGATCACTTTGCTTTCTACCTCCCATTCATAGCCATAGCAGTAAATACCATTTCCAAAGCCGGGTTGTGTAGAGCTTCTGATGTTAGATCCACTCATACCTCCTCCCCACCCCTATCCCCCTCCCCGCTCCATCCAAACCCTTGAAGCCCGCCCTGGTGCCTTCATCTGATGTATTGGTGGTGATTGTGTAGAAGAATGTGGAGGGGTGTATGGAAGTGTTCATGTGCATTCAGTTACGCTTAGTATCAGCTATTGGCATAAATTGAATTTTTGCTTGCATCCTGAGAGACAACTTCAATTAGCAAACAAGAGTAATAAATAAACTTACATTGAAATGGTTATTTTACTCCGAGCACTGTCACCTGCATTGTCTCATTTGGGCTTCCCAATGATCCGAAATAATTAAAATTTAAGTTAAAAAAATAATTTTAAGTAGTTGAAATAGGCAGAGTCGTGTTAATAATAGTAATTAATAATAGCCAGCATTTCCAAGCGCCCATATGTCTGGTGCTGCTTAGTATTGCCTCCTTTGACTGAGGCGGCCAAGATAGCGTTTTTGACAGACAAGGTGACTTCTGGGGGCACAAGGACTGGAGTCCAGCACTCCTGTGCTAAGCTGTGTATACTAAACCAAGATACCCTAGTAACCACATGTCCTGCTCCTTGACCTGAGGCAATTCAGGAAAGGGCCACTTGGAAGACTTAGCTTTTTTTTTTTTTTTTAATGTTTATTTTATTTTTGAGAGAGACAGAGACAGAGTGCGAGCAGGGGAGGACAGAGAGAGAGAGAGAGAGAGAGAGAGAGAGAGACAGCATCCGAAACAGGCTCTGGGCCCTGAGCTGTCAGCACAGAGCCCGATGCAGGGCTCTAACCCATGAACCATGAGAGCGTGACCTGAGCTGAAGTCGGACGTTCAACCGACTGAGCCATCCAGGCGTCCCTAGCTGTTTCTGTCTAGTTGCAAAAGAGGCACACAGAAATCCAGGCCTGTACTCGTCAGGAGCTCTTAGGATTCCAGGTAAGGTGCTCATAGGGGGAAAATAGGGATATTGAGAGAACAAAGAAATGATCAGGTTGTTTCTGTTTTTTTGTTTTTTCCACGATATGCTCCAGAGCCTAGAGTTTTCTGTGAATAATCTGTGTCTCAGTGTGCCAGAAGATGTGGATCACCTCCTTCTTGTCCTCTTGCTCCATAGAGACAACTTATGATTCCTTTGCACACACATCAGCAGGGGCATGTATTGGATGTCTCTGGTGTTTTCCATCCAAGGCACCAGGTCACAGCTGAGAAAGACAGCAGGTCCTGGACATATGCACCAAGAAGGAAGTGCTGGCAGGTGCCCCTGCTGACGTCAGGCCTGGCATGGGTCCACACACCATGCTCCAGGGAAGACCTGGTCCTTAACACTGAGACCCAGACGGCTGGCCGCTGGACGTTCTTTCATTTTCTCATGTTACACTAACAGGCTCCTTTTTAACCCATAGTTGCTGCTGGTGGATGGAAGGAGATTATACAGTGGCTCTCAGCTCTGTGAGGGCAGGGACCCTGTCAGCTTTGTTCTCTGCATACCCCAGGCTAGGCCAGTGCCTGGCACATGGTGGATGGTGTGCCCGTATCAGCTGAATGAATGAGTGAATGAATGAGGGTGGTAGTGGTGGTGATAGAGCTGTGTCTGTGGCGGATGGACTGAAGCTCTACACAGATGAGTCATGAGTTGCACAGGAAAGGATATTTCCAATATGAGATCAAGCCTGGCCATGGATTTACAAGGAGGACTTAGAGATGGTGAACAAAATAGAACCAAACGAAGCACTAAACTATGTTTGTGAGCTTTGTGAACATTCTACGTCCATCCTGAACATCTGTAAATACAGAGAGTATAACATCTCTCCGGGTGAGCATGGTTCAATAAAAAGTTGGGGGGGTGGGAGTAGTCGGACAAACTTAACGTGAAGTCAATGAGAATTTTCAAAGGAAGTCTCCGACAATATTTTGAGATTCCTGTCAGTTTCTTTACGTTCAGATGCCGTATCTCTGTGCTAAGAGCAACTACAGAAGTTTCTGTTAGATTTGGAGACTGTGTCTTCAAGCTGTAGTAAAAGTAGTCAGTGTAAAGCATGAATTTGGTAAGAAGCTAGACCAGCTGGGTACTTAGAGAGGTCTTTGGACATCAGAAACCAGTTATCAGATATGTGGTATTCTCTTTTCTTAATGGTCAAATTCCCAATGGTTGAATTTTTAGAGTCGAATTAGTCATGCGGATTCTGTATCATTTATTTTTAAGCTCTTTTACCAACACGGATTACTGATTTTATACTCTGAACTGTTAAGTGTAATGTGAATTTCTCCAGGTAGTACCAGAGAGTGAGTGCACTGGGGTCCCGTAGACAGTCTTGACCCAAATTTGCCTGGTTCCAGTCACTGCTGCTGCCCTGCCGTCCACGGTGCCCTTCTACCCTATAGAGCCGATGTGTTCACTAATAAGTCCAGGTAACTACCCAGGTTCATCTAATCCTCCAGACGATCAGTGAAGAAGGTGAAATGAGCTTTGGAGTGCACAGTCCCGAAGTTGCCACTTCCACTAAGTGCTCCCCTTTGGCCAGGTTCCACATCCGCCCAGACTTCCTTCCTTTTTGCCCTTCCAAGGAGTCTGCATGCTGCCAAAGTTGTTTCCCAATAGAGGCATGATAATCAAAGCCATGCTGTGTTCTGTGCTCCACAGGGGAGAAGCCCTCTGACCTTCTACGCTGCTCAGTGAGAAGCAGTCAAGGCACAATGTCACGCACCTCCTAATGATTCACCTATAAGCCCGTGGGAGCTTACGGGGAACAGGCCAAACCATGTTGTGCCCAGGGACAGCCCTCTGACAGTGAAGGCTTTGTTTGAAACTGGGCTGAGCACTTCTTGCTGATTCTCTTTTCCCTTAAACCATCCATTCCTCAGGTTAACAAACTTCTTGCAGGGTGTCCCCAGCAGGAAAATGTACCCTGAAATGTCTGAGCCCTAGGCAGGACATAGCATAAACACCTTCATCCCTTCTGAAGGGAGAAGCAGTGACGAATAGAGGCCATGGGTTTGGCCTTTAGAAACAGCTATCCCCAGTGAACTCGAGTCTCAGTTTCATCATTTAGGAATCATTTACTTTGTTAAGCAAGTTATTTCATCTCCCTGAGCCATAGTTTCACCTATGAAACTATATAGTTTCCATTGGGTATGCAAATAGTAATAACTACTACTTAAGAAGCATCACTCACGTACAGGCACCTTCTATAACATTGTTTTTAAGTGTCACACCAACCGTATAAAGAAAGTAAAATTACCCCCTTTTGGGAGATTATAAAATTGAAGCTTAGAGAAGTTAACTCACCCAGGGACACTCATTTCCTAAGTAGCAGAACTGGACATCAACCCCAAAGCCTTTATTCTTTTCACTACTCTATATATTTTTATGGGATTCAAATGTGATCATGTAGGCTAAGTTCTTGGCACTCAGTAACTATTATCTTCTTCCCTGAAAGGTAACAATTGTGTAGTTTTGCAATGGCTGCTATGTTTGTTTATTTGGTTTTTGGTTTGTTTGCTTTGTGTTTGTTCTGTTTTGTTTTCTTTTTTATGCTGGTATATCAGAGGAAAAGGGGCAGAAATGAAGAGGAAACTTAGTCTAGGAAAATGATTCCCCTTGTTTGTGTGTGTGGGAAAGAGAGAAAGAGAATTTTAAAAGCAAATATTGTGCAGTTGTGCACAGCAAGTTGCTTGTGATCTGGAGTAGTGGAAACCATTTAGGAAAGGAACCCCATATATTGGCTGCATTTGGTCAAAAGACATGGAAGACTGAATAGATGTCTGATAAATGAAGACATATGTGGCATTTTTAAGGTCACTTACATGAAGTATCATTTGAAATGTATGAGTAATGCTTGGTAGTGCATTTTCACCCAGGAAAAATAAAGGTAATCTTGGATGGGGACTATAAATTGAATGTGGAATGTTCCATGAGGGCTGCTTAAACAGGAGGCTAATGGCAAATTTGAAAGCCTCTGGGTTCTCAGAATGTGTGTGCATTCTGTAGAAAGTAGAAAAGATGAGTTACAAATCTGCATTAATCCAGGAAAGGATATAGAAAGACGGTTTTGCTCAAACATAAGGAAAGATTAGCTTGGGTAAAATATAAGTGCAGTTACTACAACTAATAACATCCAAGTATGAAATTTGCTGCCAAAAATGAAAAGGCAACAAAGAGAAGCACCTTGCACATAAAGACAAATTAGAGGAAGTAGTTAAGAACCAGCCGGAGTAAGATTCTTCCCAAGATAAAATTTTCTAAGACAGCATATGAAGGTGCTGGTGATATTATTGGGTAATTTACATACGTTCAGTTCTGATGTCTGGTATGGTGGGTTTAGGATAGATCCCATCCCCCTTGCTCCCCCTAAAAAAGTAATGCTAACATTTCATGTTGAGTCTATAGTAAATAAACTTTGAAGGCTAAATAAAACCAATGCCATTTATAAAGGAAGAAAAAAGTCAGAGTTGACAGCCTGACTTTCCCTTCTTTCCTAAAACTGGTTAGGCACTTCTTTTACCTATTATGTACAGAATGATTGTTTATAAAACTAAGTGCCTCCGATGCCTGCTTGTCTTAATAACTATAGATCACGGATTTTTCTCCCTACATTGCAAGCTACAGATGTTTTGAAATTGTGGGACATCTCAATCATAATACAGGATCCACTAAGATGTACTGACTTTCCAGGCCATAGGAGGCTTCACGATCAATGGAAAGTAGCTTAGAGTACCATGGTTCGAGAAAGAGGACTACTAAAGACAGAAACTAGGAAAAAACTCTTTATTGTCTAAATGATTTAAAAGTCCAACCCCATGTCACTAGCCGTAGTTGGGGGTCTCTATTTTTACTGTAAATCAGGTATCAATAGAAAAAAACTTTTCTTGCTTTGATCTTTACAGAATAAGAGTTGCTAGACTAAAACCTAATCAGAAATTGTTGATGGGGCACCTGGGTGGCTCAGTTTGGTTAAGCGTCTGACTTTGGCTCTGGTCATGATCTCACAGTTCCTGAGTCCAAGCCCCGTGTTGGGCTCTGTGCTGACGGCTCAGAGCCTGGAACCTGCTTCAGATTCTGTGTCCCCTCTCTGCCCCATCCCTGAGCATATGCACTCGTGCTCGCTCTCTCAAAAATAAACATTAAAATTTTTTTTAATTAAAAAAAGAAATTGTTGGTGGCAAAACTAGTTGGAAACACGCTGTTGGCTTGTTTTTAGCCACTTTCCTGCTCTCTTCTTTTCCTTCGGTGTCACGTCAAAACAAAAAATTGTAGAAAGTAAATTTGTTCAAGAGACTCAGTTTGTGGGGTCTGCTTTCATATTATTTAAATAAATGAACTCATAGGAAGCATTTGAGAATGAGGATTTTAGGGTATTCTTATGATGCCTCTGTTACTAAACATTCCTTAATCCTTCCAGTTTTTTCAGATGCAACCGCCAAGAACTTCCTTCTCTTAACCCAGATTCAGCCTCTCCCTGAAAAAGATACGATTTTGTAAGGACAAGTATTTACCTGTAGGTCCAGCAGAATGAGTAGGAGAATGGAAAACATAAGTGTGTGTATATAATACTGGCCCTGACATTTGTGCTTTTAGACAGCTCTTACCAGAGGCGAATTCTGTGTGGCCTGTATGGCATCTTTGGAGACTGGCCGGAGAAAGGCAAGGGAATTTTCAGGGTATTGAGTGCCTTCCCACGTTCAAATACATTGTATGTGCTGTTCAGGATTACAATTAAAGGGAAAGTCTGGTACTAAGGAAGGTTTTGGTTTTTTAATTTATTTGCTATAAGAATTACCTTCTGGAGAGTTCCAAGTCTCCTGAAAAGCCAGAGAGAAACACAATCACTTCTTTGGAAATTTTGAAGTTTGGCTTGCCCATAAACCACAGGCTTAACTGTGCTGTAAAGTCAGTTCTGAGATGTTGTAATTGTTGATATTTATCATTTTCATTATAAATGCGTTTTAACTTTGCTGATTGTTGCAGTGAGCAGAACAATTGGATTATTGATAAAAGAGGATACAAATATGCCACAGAAAATCCATTCTCTTTGTCCATTGACTCACATACTCTTCTAAATGAGACCAAAAGAGCTTGGTTTCCAAAAAAACAAAAAATAAAAAAAATAAGATGAAGGGAAAATAGTTGCTGCAGAAAACCATTAAGGAGAGAAATCATGCAAAAAGTGGACATCCCAATTCCTAAAGATTGTTTCTCAAGGTGTGTAAACTGCCTTCAGCTTATCAGATCTCAAGTCGATAAAGATTTTACAATTCCAGTAAAAATTCATACATTCACCTGGTTTTAGTCATTCAGGAATTAGCACCAGTCATCAGAGAGCAATGATACGTTTTTCTTCTTATGCTTAGCACTAAGCGTTTCAAAAGCCCATATCCCCACCAAAAACATACAGAAGGATCATAACATAGAGAATGTATATAAATATATAGAGAAAATGAAAACTGAGAGGTAATATACCACAAATATCACAGCGATTTTTCTTTTATGAGTGTTCCTTTTTTTTTTTTTCCTTTTTCCTTTCACTCTACTTTCTTGGGATTTTGTATATTCTTAGAGTGGGGAAGTTTTATTTTTACAGTCAGGAAAAAAGGCCCCATTGTGTAGTTGTAAAATGTGTGTCTAGGGGTAATTTGGAAATTGACTCTATTATTCTGACTTTATGCTGTTGTGAATATAGTTCTTGTATACTTGTGGGCCTGCATTTATGCACACACTTCACAGACTACCTGTGTGTCAGGCCATTGCAAAAAATGGACAAGTGGAAAAGCGTCTGTCCCGATCAACTAGTGCTGTGGATTGGTGGGAAGATTCCCTGAAAGCACCATGATTCTTGCATCATTTGCAAAGAAATTTTGTTTCCTCTTTTAAATCAGATCCCCAAAGAAAGTGAAGGTGGAACCTACCTGGCTCACTTGGTGCTGGGGTGACCAAGAGAACTCACATCTCTTTGGTGCTGCATTTTGATTCCTCCCTGAATGTGACACCCTGGGGTTTGGGTCAGTAAATCTGGCTTTAGAGGAGATGACTGGAGTGGAGGAAAGTCTGGTGTCTACCTTTGCTTATTTGTATTCCAGTGCTGTAAGCTCCCCTCCTCTCCTCTCCTGTGTCTTTGTTCTATTAATCTGCAAAACAGGGCTCGGCTTGTGATTAGTCCTTGGAGCTTGTTTCTATTAATCAGACTGCAAAACAGGTCGACTTGGATGCTTTTGTTCCAGAGCTTAATGCCTTCTCCTTGTCAGGCTGTGGTTCAGCCTGCTTGGTTTGCCTTAACTGGGACCAGGCGGTGAAATTTGGTTTTTATATGCTGACTGTATTGTCAAGAAAGAAAACACCATTTGAAAAAAGACAACAAGAAAATGCCAATGTAGAAATGTAGAGCTATGTTTTAGGAAGAGGAAAAGTTTATAGAAAATGTAACTTCTATAACCCGGTTGTGTTGTATGATAAACTAGTGCAGTTGACTGGAACGGGAAAATAAGGCATTATTCACATTATGTAGTCTACAAGTATGGTGTTGAGCAAAGGTTGCCTATTAATAATAATTTTATGTGTATTTGTAATGTAATTCTCTTTTGATACTTAAAGCGGGAATATCATCCTTTTAGCTACAGTATTGGGCAATTATAAGAAGATTCAACACAGTCTTGTGAATTTCTTTACTTTTCACCCTCCCTTGTGCTGAATGACCTTGCCATAGATTAAAATTATTCTACCTGTTAGGTAAGGAAAACGCAGTATCTCAATTTTCTTATCTTCATTATCAAGGGACGTGCACTGACCTAACCGTGGAGATAGAGTGGGGGTTAACTGAGTGATGATTATAAATTGCTTCGTAAAGTGCTCATTATCACCATTTTAAAAATTCTGCTAACTCTAATGTGCGAAGGACAGAATCGCTGGAAAAGAATTTTAATGCATAGCTTTCCCCAGTGACAGCGACGCTGTGGGAAAACCACAGTTTTTTTTTTTTTATCAGAAGTTGTCTTTTACATCTCCAAAAATTTCTGCTAAATTTCAGCATTCATTACTTGTGAAATAATTTCCCGCCCTCATGCCCCCCCTCCTCCTGAAGAAAGAGAGAAGAAAGAAAGAAAGAAAGATAGAAAGAAAGAAAGAAAAAGAAAAGAAAGAAAGCTGTTGAAGTACAAGCAAGAAGCAAACTGTCAGAGTCCCAAATTAAATTTGTCATCAGTGATAAATTTAGTGCTGTAAGATACTTTAATAAGTGCTTCAGCTTGATTTATTGGTTTTGTTAGTTAACAAGAGTATATTATGTCTTGTACAGAACTTAGCAGAAGCAATTTCTGACTAGACCTTCCTTGATTAAAAAAAAATGAAAGTCTCATTTTAGTCGCAGTGGTAATTATTTTCGTACTAAATTGGAAGGTAAGCACACTGCAGTCTTGTCATTAATATTTTAAAAAAAGAAAAAGAAAGAAAGAAAGAAAAGAAAAAGAAAAATGTCAGAATGTGAAAGGGAAGACATCTGAAAGGTCCCGGCTCTTTATTTTTGTACATACTTTATTTCCTTTGTGTGTATGCGGTGTCTTGGCTGTTTTACTGGTTGGAGCGTTAAGTTGCAGCCCCCGCATGTATAATCACTAATGAGTGTCAGGATTCAGCTGCTAATTTGAAAGGCTTTGTGGCTCTTTCACCCCAGACACTAGCAGCTTCATTAGGCTGTGCTTTGTCCACCCTGCCCTTTGTTGGCCTCTAGATCACAGTTAAATACCAACATTACACCAACACCCCCTCCCCCCGCGTTGAAACAGTCCAGACCCCATTCTTATGGTGCCTATCTTATCAGAATCTGCTACTGACATAAACTTGGGTGCCTCTCCAGCATGCCACATAATTAGGATTACCTTCCCCCAAAGAGGCCCTATTTCCTCACACCGTGGGCGGGGGGGGAGGGGTGTTCAGTTGATTAGAGATTTGAATTTTAGAGGATTTAGTGAATTTCTGTCCTTAAAAAAAAAAAAAGTTTTCTAAAGCATAGTCTTTAAAATATGTTTTCAGGGCTGTTTCAAAGAAAGTGACAGAAAGGTGTTTCTGTTTTTTTTTTTTTTTTTCCCCTTGACTTGGGAAAATACTGACCATTTATTATTAATAGCATCAAATAAGAAAAAATAAAGGAAAATCTAATGGTATTTTGTTTTCCTTTTGAGGTTTGTCTTTGGGACCGCACTATCCTTAAAATCAAACTAGATAGCAAGCAGGTGAAGAGCTCTCTGTTGTGGTCTTTTAAATATCCTGAGAAATAAAACGTTGGCATGATTTGTCAAGCTTTTGATTGTCGGGAACGAAAGCCTTTATTTTACAGTGATATTGTTTGTAGATTTTTCCCCTACCATTCCCAATTCCCAGAGAAATTATTCTGCATTAATTTAAAAATTTACCCTCTATATGCTATAAAGCAGAAGTCATATGGAGGTATCTTTTGGAGGGTATGTGATTATCACGAAAATAAATTTTTGTAGACTTTTTTCTCATTGGATCCAGTCTTCCAAGCCAGGTCTCCGGTGATCTTATTTTGAAGTGATTTGGATTCTCCTTCGTTTTTACAGAGAGTCATAAAATTAGAGATGGGAAAGAGCTCTCTGATTGCATCACTTTTTCCACCCCTTTGGCCAGTGTGCTTTCCCTCCCTCCAGCATATTCCCTGGTGTTCCATTCAGCCTAGTTTAAGATACTAAGACCAGGGAAGCTTCGTGTCCAGTTCCCTCTGGGAAAATGTCCCACGGTCCTTGACATGTGGATATGCTTTTAGGCATGCAAGCTAAAGTTTTCTGCTGCTTTGAGAATGCTTCAACATTCTTAAGTTCACTCTATTTTCTTATTTCTTGCTTCTACACCCTTGGGAACTTTTCCTGTGTTGGTCAAAGAGCCTGTATGCATTGTGAAAAAAGAAACAATACACACACACACACACACACACACACACACGGTTTTGTCTTTTTATCCTTCTCATTCAAAATGGCAACATTATTTAGGGGGTTTTCCCATTATGAACCATGTGTCTCAGATGTGCCTAAATTTGAATGGTCCATATATTTTACCTATAAATGAATCTCATAAATCCTTAGCCATTTCATAAATCCTGCAACTAGATCTTGTCAGAGCCTTATTAATATTATGACTTTTCAAGAGTCTAGAAACAAGGTGAAGACTCTGTGAACACTTGTTTTTAGATGGGCGTACTTGAATTTATTAAAGTCGTGGTCCATGACACAGGGTCATCACTGGCCTATGCATAGCCCTTGTTATTGTTATGATATTAATCCATTTATGAATAGAGTAGTAAACATCTGTTAACCCACACATAGCCAGAGAACTAGCACACTGACAACAATTTGTATTAATCTATGTATTTCCCTTCTTTTATCCCTCTTTCTTATGCAGGTAAACATTCATTTGAATTTTGTCTTTATCATTGTTTTGTTTATCTAGATTTGTCTTAACACACACACACACACACACACACACACACACACCACGGTTTTTGGTTTTAAACTTTATTAAAAAAAATAGTATGGGTTTCTGCTTTACTTAAGGTGGCATAAGCTCCTGAAAGATTGAACCTCCTACAAATAACTGAATTCTGAAGAAAACAAATGACTACCAAAGAGCTTTAGGGAGCAGACACAAGCAGGTAGATTTTTGGAGGAGAGGTGAAACTTGAGGAAGTATTAAGCATAAAGTGAGTTTTCCATTCCTGTGGTTTTTCCCTGAGGGAAACCACAGTTGGGCAGAGTTATAACCTTGGGTAGCTAAAATTCCAACAAAGAACTTGCACTCTTTTTGGCAGGAAAAACCATTTCAAGAAGTTCAGAGTTACTAGAACCACCACGGAGTGAGGGGAATTGTAGGAAAAAAGCCACGTAAGAGAAACACCAAATTCTGCATGTAATCTCTGTCCCAGTCTCTGGTTGATTACTGAGCCATGCATGATGGAAAGGTTGAAAGCAGTCTGACATGAGCTCTGGGCTGTTGCCCACCACAGACATGATGGTTTCAAGTTTAATTCCAACCAAGATAATTGCCTGCTGAGACAAACTATGAACAGTGACTCTTCTCAGAAATATAGCAGAATTCAGAGTCTCCGCGACATGACATTCAAAGTATTCAGTATTTGGTATTACTTGATATGTGAAGAGCCAGGAGTAACATGACCCATTGTCAAAGGAAAAGACAATGAACAGAGGCCAACCTTGAGGTGAATCAGATATTAGAATTATCAGAAAACAATTTTAAAGTAGCTACTATAATTATGCTAAGTGATGATAAAGAAAATATGTTTATAATGAATAAAAAATAGGAAATCTGAAAAGTGAAGTAAAAAATAATGCACCAAGTGGAAATTTTGGAATTGAAAACATGTAGTACTTGAGTATATCATTCACTGC
Organism: Felis catus; assembly: GCF_018350175.1. Taxonomy (NCBI): domain Eukaryota; kingdom Metazoa; phylum Chordata; class Mammalia; order Carnivora; family Felidae; genus Felis; species Felis catus. Next base: position 84,798,940 of record NC_058377.1, on the reverse strand, counting down.
ATGAGTTGAATAGCAGATGGACCAACAGAGAAAAGAATGAGTAAACGTGATGGTAGATTAATAGAAGTTAAGCAATCTAAAGAACAGAATGAAAAATTATTGGAAATTAACAGCCTCAAGGATCTAAAGGACAATAGCAAAAGTATGACCTACAGGTAATCTGAGACCCATTGGAGAGGAGACAGAATAGAACTAAAAAGTTATTTGAGGAAATAAGGGCCCCCAAATCCTCAAGTTTTTGAAATACATAAGTCTACAAATTAAGAAGCTCAGTGGACCCTAGAGAGGGAAAATATCAAGCAAACTGTGCTTAAGAATAGCGTAATCCAGGGAGCCCGAGACAATAGGCTCAGTCGGTTGAGTGTCTGACTCTTCTTTTTTGGCTCAGGTCATGATCTCACAACTCCTAGGTTCCAACCCCACATTGGGCTCTGCACTGACAGCATGGAGTCTGCTTGAGATTCTCTCTCTCCCTTTCTATCTGCCCCTCTCCCACTTGTGCATTCTCTCTGCATCTCTCAAAAATAAACATTAAAAAAATCTTAAAAAAAAAAAAAGGATAGCATGGTCAAATTACTAAAGACCAAAGAAAATGAGAAAATAGTTAAGGCAGCCAGGTACTGAAACAGCATATTACATATAGTGAACAATGATTAAAATGGCATCAGACTTCTCATCAAGCCATGGAGGTCGGAAGATAGAACAATTTTTTTTAATGTTTTTATTTATTTTTGAGAGAGAGAGAGAGAGCAAGCAGGGGAGGCGCAGCAAGAGAGAGAGAGACAGAATCCAAAGCAGACTCCAGGCTCTGAGCTGTCAGCAGAGAGCTTCAAACCCACAAACCATGAGATCATGACCTGAGCTGAAGTCGGACGCTTAAACAACTGAGTCACCTGGCTGCCCCAGTAGAATAATTTCTTTATAGATCTAAAAGAAAAAGAAACTGTGAGCCTAGAAGTCTATAGCCAGTGAAAATATCCTTGAAGAATAAAAGCAAAATGACCACATTTTCAGATAAATTTAGGAAATCAAAGAAAATTTCTTGCTACCAAACCCACACCATGAGAGTCTAGTTCTTACACTGGAGGGAAATGATACTGAAGGGAAGTTGGATCTTCAGGAATGAATGAAGCGCGTCAGAAATGGTTGATATCTGGTTGAATATAGAAACCTATTTTTTTACTGATTAATTTCAAAAACACATATGACTGTTTAAAACAAACATTTTAATATCTTGTGCTTGTAACATTTATAGATATGATGCATCTGAGAACCATGTCACAAAGTAAGGTAAAGAGACAGGATTTCAACCTTTACATTCTGCGTGACATGGTACAATATTAACTTTAAGTAAAATGTGAAGGATGTATAATGTAACTAGAACAATCTATAAAAATACACTATAAAGACGTATCACTTAAAAACCAATTGATAAGATGGAATTCTAAAATAACTTTAAATAGTATAGAAGAAGCCAGGAAGGGTGAACAGAGGCACAAAAAACAAAGTGGACAAACAGAAAACAAGTAAGAGTTGATCTACATATATTCACATGAATAATTATATTAACTAAACAGCAGAGTCTATCTGAAAGGATTAGAAAACAATTAGATGCTGTCTACAAAAGACACATTTAAATAGAAAGACATACTTTAAATACAAAGATGCACTTTAAATATAAGATACAAATACGTAGATATAAATGGATGGGAAAAGATATACCAGGCAAATGGTAAGCATAAAAAGGCTAACGTGGCTATATTACTATCAAGTAAAATAGAATTTAGGAAGAAGAGTATTACCATAGATAAAGAGGGACATCCATAATGATAAAAGGATCAATTCATCAGACAGACATAATAGTCATAAATGTGTATGTGCTTAACATTGGACCTTCAAAACACATGAAGCAAATATTGACAGTGTTAAAAAGAAAAAATAGACAATTCCATAATCATAATATATTTTAACACATCTCTCACTAATTGATTGTAAAACGAGATTAAAAAAAATAAGTGAAACATAGAAGATCAGAGCAACATTACTAACCACCTGGACGTAACTGATATTTGTAGAGCATTTCACACAGCAGCTGTGGGCTATACAATCTTTTGAAGTGCACATAGTAGTTTCACCAAGGTGGATCATAGGCTGTACCATAAAACGAATTTCAGTAAATCTAAAAGGATTGAAATCATACAGAGTATATGCCCTCAACACAAAGGAATTTTGTTAGAAATTAATAACATGTATTTGAAAACTCCATATATTTTGAAAGTAAGCAACATGCTTCTAAATGAGTCAAAGAAGGAATCCCCAAATTTAGAAATAATTTCAGATTAAAGAGTAGTGAAAGTAAAGTACATTACAATTTGTGGAGTACAGATGAACCACATCCAGCCCTAATGTTTATATTAGGAAAGAATAAAAACCTAAAGCAAGTTGTTACATCAGACAGACTCCATCTCAGTAGCCTAGAAAAAGCAAAAACAACTCCAAAGTAAGCAGAATGACAGAATTTTTAAAGTTAAGAGCAGGGGGCGCCTGGGTGGCACAGTCGGTTAAGCGTCCGACTTCAGCCAGGTCACGATCTCGTGGTCCGGGAGTTTGAGCCCCGCGTCGGGCTCTGTGCTGATGATGGCTCAGATCCTGGAGCCTGTTTCCGATTCTGTGTCTCCCTCTCTCTCTGCCCCTCCCCCGTTCATGCTCTGTCTCTCTCTGTCCCAAAAATAAATAAACGTTGAAAAAAAAAATTTTTTTAAAGTTAAGAGCAGAAATCAATGAAAGAGAAAACGTAAAATAACAAAGCTAAAACTTGTTTTGAAAATATTAGCAAAATTATAAGCCTCTAATTAATGATTAAGAAAAAAGAGAATATAAATCACCAGTATCAAGAATGAAAGAGGAGTTATCACTACAGATCTTAGAAACGCTAAAAATATATTTTAATATTATGAACAACTTTATGCCAATAAACTTAAATGAAATAGACAGATAAATTTAAAAATTAAACAACTTACTAAAAAAAGACACAAGATAAAATGTAAAATTTGAATAGCCCTATATAAAACAATGAAATTGAATTCATTTTCAGAACCTTTTTTCAACATGAAAACTCCAAGTTCGAATGGTTTTACTTGTGAATTTTATCAAACATTCAAAGAAGAAATGCCAAAATCTTGCACAAACTATTTCAGAAAGTAGAAGAAGAAGATATACATCCCAGCTCATTTTATGGCCAGCATAACCTCAATACCAAATGCCTTTACTAAGACATTTCCCCCAAAATTACATAATAATATGCCTCATGACCAGACAAAAAATATTTGACAAAATTTAGAAAATCAAGTCCAACAACATACAGAAAAGTTAAAGTGTTACAACCAATTTGGGTTTATCTCAAGAATTCAAGATAGCTTTAACATTTAAAAAATCAATCAATGCAATTTACCCTGTTAACAGAATAAAGGAGAAAAACCATGTGATTACTTCAGTAAGTAACAGAAAAAGCATTTGAATAAAGTCAATACGCATTCATAATAAAAACTCTCCATAACTGGGAGTAGAAGAGAACTTTATCAATCTAATACAGGGCCACAGTCTGCAGCTAGCATCATGGTTAATGATAAATATTGAGTGCTTTCACACAAAGACTGAGAGCAAGGTAAGGGTTCCTGGGCTTATATTTCTACACACTAATTCTTTTGAGGCCCTAAACAGCACAAAAAAGAAATTAAATGAAGATTGTAAAGGAAAAAGTAAAATTGTCCTTTTTTGCATGTGACATGGTTGCTAATTCAGAAAAATCTAAGGAATTTACAAAACAGCAAGATTCTAAGAGATCTTCTAAGAATCTAAAAGCAGTAAGTGAATTTAACAAGTTTAGAGGGTACAGCATTAAAATACAAAAGTCAACTGTATATTTGTATGCTAGCAGCATAAAACTGAAAATGAATTTTTTTTAATGTTAATTGTGAAAGCACCAAAAGCATAAAATGTTAAGGGTAACTGTAACAAAATATGTGGAGTATCTCATTACTGAAAATGAAACAATATTGCTGAAAGAAATTAAAGACTTGAACAAATGAAGATATACTGTGTTTGTAGACTGTTCAGTTTTCCCAAAACTGATGTGCAGAATCTCAGTAGGCTTTTGATTTTTGTAAATACATAGCTGATTCTAATATTTATTTGAATTTTTTTAAATGTTTTTATTTATTTTTGAGACAGAGAGAGACAGAGTATGAGCAGGGGAGGGGCAGAGAGAGAGGGAGACATAGAATCCAAAGCAGGCTCCAGGCTCTGAGCTGTCAGCACAGAGCCTGACGCAGGGCTCGAACCCACGGACCGTGAGATCATGACCTGAGCCGAAGTCAGATGCTTAACCGACTGAGCCACCCAGGCGCCCCATCTAGTATTTATTTGAAAACAAAAAAGATCTAGAATAGCCAAAAACAACTTAAAAAATAAAAGTTGGTAGACTTACATTATCTGATTTTCAGGCTTACCATAAAGCTTTTAATAAGCAAAATAGTGAGGTAATGGTGAAAGGTAGACATATAGGTCAGTGGAAAAGAAAAATGAGTCCAGAAACAGACCCATATATATATGGTCAAATGAATTTTGACACAGGGTCAAGGTAATTTAAAGAGAGACATTAGTTTTCAATAAATTGTACTTAGACAAATATCAGTATGGAAAACTTTGACCCATACCTCACACCATATGCAAAAATAAATACAAAACAGATCTTACACTGAGATACAAAACTAATTCTATAAGATGTCCAGAAGAAAAGAAAATCTTTGCAACCGTGAGGTAGGAAAAGATTTCTTAGACAGGATACACAAAGGCATGAGCCATAAAAGGAAAAAAAAAAAAGCCAAATTGGACTTAACTTTTCCTCTCTAGAAGACACCATTACAAAAGTCAAAATGCTGTCCACAGTCTGGAAGAACAAACTCTCAATATATGAATTTGACAATTATGTAAATCTGTATCCAGGATATCTAAACTCTCTTACAACTTAATAATAAGAAGACAAATATCCTCATAAAAAATGGTCAAAAGTTTTAATTGACTGTTCATAAGGGAAATAAACAGATGGCCATTAACCATACAAAAAAAGATATTCAACATCATTATTCATGTTTGACATTCAAACTAAATGAGACACAGTGAGATACCATTAAACACCCTTTAAAAGGACTAAACATTTTTCAAACAGCAATACCAGAAAACGAGAAATGTGGATCAAGAAGTGGAGCGCTTACATCCTGGAGGTGTGAATGTAAAATGCTAAACCTTTTGGGAAAACTTTTTTACCAGTTTCTTAGAAAGTTAATCCATACCTACCATATAAGCTAGACATTCTCCTCCTAGATATTTATAGCAAACAAGTAAAAATGTAGGTCTACACAGAGATTCGTATACAACAGTTCATAGCAGCTTTATTCACAATAACCCAAACAAGAAAACAACCCATATATCCACCAACAGATGAATGGATAAACAAGTATTATATATCCACACATTGGAATACTATTCAGCAATAAAAAAGGAACGAACTACTGATCCATTCAACATAACATGGATGAATCTCAAAATCATATACTGAGGGAAAGAAGCCAGCCAAAAGTAGTACATAAAATATGATTCCATTTGTATGAAATCCTAGAAAATACATACTAATCTAAATTAACACAAAGAAGATCAGTGGTTGCTGCTTAGACTGGGGCAGAGGGAAGGATGTACTGCAAAGGGCATGCAGAATATTTGGGGGGTGATGGAAATATTTACTGTGGCCCTGTTTCATCATTACACATGTGTATACATCTGAAAAAGTCCAACAAATTATGCACTTTAAGTGGATACAAGTTATTGTACATAAATTTTATCCCAGTAAAGTTGATCTTTAAAAGGAAACTAGGCGGAATGTAGTCTTCTGGGGCTTTCTTATTTCATTCAACATTTATTGGTATGTTTAATCAAGTATTTGAGGAAGGAAGGAAGGAAGGAAGGAAGGAAGGAAGGAAGGAAGGAATTAATGAGGCATATTTATGTCTGTCATTTCTTTAATAAGAGAGAATAAAAAGATGGAAAGAAGTTCAAGTTTTCTTTTTCCTTTTTTCGGTTTTATTTATTTTGTGAGAGAGAATGGGAGAAGGGGCGGAGCAGAGAAAAAGAGTCCCAAGCAGGCTCCACACCATCAGCGCAGAGCCCAGTGTGGGGGTCAGTCTCATAAACTGTATAAGATCATGACCTGAGCCAAAACCAAGAGCTGGACGTTCAATGGACTGAGCCAGCCAGGTGCCCCAGAAGTTCAAGTTTTCTTAAACAAAACAACCCAAATTCTAGATTCCATATCTAACCATCTCAGGTATAAGAGAATCAATTTATAGAAACAAACATACAGTAACTTACATTTCAAGGCTATTGTTGATATTGTAATCAGGAAAAAAATTCAATTTGTATCAGCAACATTTTTTGTCAAGGTAAACAGCTTTTTTTTTTTTTTAACATTAGAGCAGGAAAGCAGGATGAGGGTATTAGTTAAAACACTTTTAGGGGGGGTGTCTGGGTGGCTCAGTCAGTTGACTGTCTGACTCCTGATTTCTGCCTAGGTCATGATCTCATGGTTCGTAGAATTGAGCCCCACGTCTGGCATAAATGATAGAATGTTACTTCTGAAGTTAGGTTACAAAGATGTTGGCTTCCATCTTGTTGGCCCTCTTTTCTCTCTCACTTGCTCACTCTGATTGTCACCAGTTGCCATGTTGTTAGCTGACCTATGGAGAGACCCATGTGGCAAAGAATTGAGGAAGGCCACTGGCTAACAGTCAATGAGAAACTGGGGCTGTCAGTCCAACCACTTGCAAAGGACTGAATCATACCAAGGACCACTGAAGTCATCTTGGAAGTGGATTCTACCTAAATCCAGCCTGTAAATAAGACTATAACTCTGGACAACACCTTGATTACATAGTCTTGCTAGAACCTTTAATGGAGGACCCAGCTAAGCTGTGCTTCAATTCCTTACCTATGAAAACTACAAGATAATAAATGTTTGTTGTTTAAGCACCTAAATTTTGTGGTAGTTTTTTTATACAGCTTTAGATAACCAATACGGCCGCGATGTCAGAATTTCTGGTTATTGGGCCTTAATATAAATACATTTTCAGAATTTTCAGTTTGTCTTCACTACTACCCACTATTGAGAGCATGTCTACCTTCCAGAACCAGAAGCAAAGGATCTGGGATCAACGAATAACCATGGTTCTTGAAAAAAGAGGCTGCAAGAAAAACATGATCAGAAACTCTGTTCTTGGCCACAATCATGTGTCTTGTGTTTGTGTTTGGAGGAGAGGACAACTATGATTGTTGTCTGTGGTACATTCAATTCACCTTCTTCTGGTGATAGCACACCAGTTTCCTTTGAAAACTCACGTCTATTCTGCTGTTAATTCAGATGGTACAGGTGAGAGCCTCCCCATGCCATGCCAGTCTCAGGAAGAAACACTTGACTAGGACTAGCCAGTCAGAGCATTCCATCCTCTTTCTAATATTGATTGGTTCTGGAAAGGACATGGAAGTCAAGGTGGGATGATTAGACTCTCTTGATTGAATGTGAAGCTGAAACTGCCAGAAGCTACCACAAGGGGAGAGTCTACAGATTAAGCCAACAGCCAAAGATCCATCCAAGAAATACAGATGGATTCCAATAATAATAAATAGGTATCTGGATTAAACCATGCTCAATGTCAGTTTCCTCATGGACTTCTGAGTTACATCAGCCAATGATTCCCCTTGCCCCCCGGCCTTTTTTTTTTTTTGAGTCATTTTGAATGGGTGTCTGTTACCTGCAACTAACAGTTTTTGGGGGGCACCTAGGTGGCTCAGTCCATTAAGCGACCAACTCTTGATTTCAGCTCAGGTCATGATCTCATGGTTCATGAGTTTGAGTCCTGCATTGGGCTCCACGCTGAAAGTGTGGGGCCTGCTTGGGATTCTCTCTGCCCCTCCCTGCTCATGCTAGCTTGCTCTCTCTCTCTCTCTCTCTCTCAAAATAAATAAATAAACCTTAACCAAAAATAAAAATAATTGGTGTTTTTTTTCAGTTTACTTATTTTGAGAGAGAGAGAGAGACCGAGAGTGCACACATGAGCAAGGGAGGGGCAAAGAGAGAGAAAGAGAGAATCCCAAATGGGGCTTGATCTCACAAACTGTGGAATTGTGACCTGAACCAAGATCAAGAGTCAGATGCTTAACCAAGTGAGCCCCCCATTTTAACCATTTGAAAATGTACTGTCCAGTGGCATTAAATACATTTATAATGTGCACAACTGTCATGTCTCCAGAACATCTTCACCTTCCCCCATGGAAACTCCATACACGTTAAACAATCAACTCCTGTTTTCCTTTCTCCTAATACTGGCCGTCACTATTCTATAGTCTCTCTGTGAACTTGACTATTCTAGGTGCCTCGTATAAGCAGAATCATACATTACATACAATATTTGTCCTTTTGTGATCAGCTTATTTCACTAAGCACAATGTCTCCACAGTTCATCCATGTTGTAGCATGTGCCAGAAACCCTTCCTTTCCTTTTTCATTTTTTTTACTGTTTACATATTTTTGAGAGAGAGACACACACACACAGAGTGAGAGCAGGGCAAGGTCAGAGAGAGAGGGAGACACAGAACTCAAAGCAGGTTCCAGGCTCTGAGCTGTCATCACAGAGCCCGATGGATGCAGGGTTCAAACTCACAAACCGTGAGATCATGACCTGAGCTGAAGTCAGACTGAGCCACCCAGGCGCCCCAGAATTCCTTCCTTTTTAAGGCTGAATAATATCTCATTCTATGTCTAGACCATGTGTAATTTACTACCCATCTGTCAAAGGGCATTTGGACCGCTTCCTCCTTTTGCCAATTGTGAAAAATGCTGCTGCGAACATGGTATACAAATACCTGTTTAAGTTTCTGCTTTCGCTTCTTTGGCGTATGTAGCCAGAACTGGAATTGCTGGATTATGCTGTGTTAAGTTTTTTCAAGAATTGCTGTCCTGTTGCCTATAGCTACTGCACTATTTTTCATTTCCACCAGGAAAGCACAATGGCTCCAATTTCTCCATATTATTGCCAATACTTCTGGGGGTGGGTGGGTAATAGTCATCCAAGTGAGTATGAAGTAATACCTCATTATATATTTTATTTTTGAAATGCTGGTCACTAAATTCCTTTCATGACCAACTAATGAGACACAATCCTCAGTTGGAAAAATATATTATTTTATAAGATTGTTTAATGAAAAAAGTCAAGTTAATAGACTCAACATAGTGGTGGGGCCAAAAAGCTATATGCAAAATGTGAAAAGGCTTTCTCTAAGTAGTGCAATGCTGGGAACAGGAGATTGAACAAAACAGAATACTGGCCCTAGAGGACCTCATAAGTCACTTACTAGAGAGGGGACAAGTAGATCATTTCACAAATTTCACAGTGTTGCAGCTAGTTTAGTAAGATTACTCTGGAGGCAGAGGCATGGTGAGCACTCGATTCAACTTGGGTGGTTACAGAAAGCCTTCGGGAAGACTGAGAAGAATATAGAAGAGGATATTTCAGGCAGAAAGAGCTGCACATACAACGAATGGAGGCAAAGAAAATTTTAGGATCTGAAAATAATTCCATTGCCCTAGAATGCAAGTATAAGGGGGCCATAGTGGGCCTGATAGGCCAGGTGTAAGAGTTTGGACTTTGTCTTCTGGCTCTGGTGAGCCATAGAAGGAAGTAGGAGAACTGGTTGACTATTTTATCTTCTGGAAAGAGCTCTAGCAGCAGCATAGACTAAAATGAAGGGAGTGAAGAAGGAAATGAGCATGGAGCAAGAATCAAGAATATTGTTGGAATTGTCCAGGAATGAGACGTTGAGTGTCTTCCTTAAAACACTGTCAGGGGAGATAAAGAGGAGAGAAAGCCTCAAAACATGTTGAGAAGGTAGAATCCGAAGATTTAGGACTGATGGCCTGAGGGTAAGGGTGAAATCAAGTTAGATTTCTGGCTTGCTGACTGACTAGTATTAAATGATTCCAGTAACCTGACAATGGATTAATTTATAATCTTGTTCTAAAGAGTCTTACTGTGAGAAATGTTGGATTATTTCATAGGATATGAAGGTTGGAGACCTAGACAGGATGACTTGGGACAGATGAGGTGAGGGAAGGAGCAAAGAGAGAAGCAGCTATCGGGTACCACGCACATTAAGCTAGAGTCATAACAAGGCAAGTCTGAAAGTAGAAATAAACCACCACACCCTCTGCTGGGAGGACTGGGAGATTTTTGGAGTATAGGTACAGTAGCTCAGGGCACAGATGATTTAAATGAGACTGGGAATGATATGAAGATGTGGGCAATCTACTTTTAAGGGGAGGGAGAGGCTTGTTTGCTGAAGTTCATGCTGGACCAAGAGGGTAGGGAGTAAGTGAAGGGAGAAAGTTTTCTAAAACCACTTGTATTCGAATCATGAGTGGCTTACCCAGGTGTCCATTTCATGATGGACCATCCTGTTTATACTTGAAAAGTAAAACGTTAAATGAGATTAAATCATTAAAGGACATGCTAAGATAGAAGTGGATAGAATGATTAAAACAGACAGCTGAAAGAATTCAGTCATCAAGCACAGTATAATCACTCACAGGTAAGCAAGGCTCTTTGAGTTAAAGTGACAGCAAACTATAAATTGAATGTTGCCTGTTGAAGGACATGGTTCCAGTTGGGCTAGAGGCAGTCTCCTTGGAATTCTCTGAGTACCCTCCAGGACAGGACAATTAACCCTAGATCCTTTACTTGGAGAAACTGGGGGAACTAGGCTATGCCTTTCATTGAAATTTACTTGTTTTATATCATAAGATTCATAGGTGCAGAGAGGGAGAGAAAGAGAACAAAGTTTCCTCCTAATCAGCGGAAGATGTGGAAGAAAGAAGGGGGAGGAGGAGGAGAGGGAAGGGGAGGGGCTGGCAACAGCATTGCATTCCAGGGCTTACCATGTGGCCTGCACTCCTGAAAGGACTTTACTTGCCTCTCATTTAGTCCTCATAGCAACCTGCATCTCAGAGGCCTCTGACTGCAGAGGAGGTTGGGATGAATTTAGAGATATTAGTAACTCCCATGCTAATATACTTATTTGGAGAAGCAAGCCTAGACTTGGGTCTCTGCTGTGCCATTGGTGCATCTCTGTGAGTTTCCTCATCAGGAAAAGGGAATCATAGTATCCATGCATGCCTGTCTGGTTGGTTGTTGCGGGGTTTGGGTGGGCTAGTACGTGTATTCATCCAGTAAGTGCTCAGTGAATATCAGCCATTACTTTACATATTGCTGTTATTATTCTACATGACTTTTAATATTTTTAAAAGAGAGGAGTATTTTAAGACAAAAAAGTACATGATAAGGGAACAGAAATGTATACACATACAGTCAGTGAAAACTGTATTTTCCTTTTCTACTTCCATCAAAAGCTATTAAAATGTAGGGCCTGCTATTGTATATTTATTCAGACATCAATCTTAATCAGCCCCTTTGCTACTTTGGCGGTAAGGGCATTGTAATTCTATTTTTATCGGTTCCTTCCTGTGCACCAGACATTCAAAATAGCATGAGTAAGGATCAAAAATATCTTAATGGATTTGGTTCCCAGAGATATCAGTGACCAGAGGAAGAGTTTTGCAGAAATTTCTTCCCGAGCTGATAAGGAAGGTAAGTGGGGAAGGTGTAGAGGGGAGGCAAGGGGGGCTGGCTTTGCAGCTAGCTGTGAGTCTCTGTAGAGCCAAAAGGCAAAGATCATGTGGCAGGTGAACTCTAAGGGGCCTAGAAGGATCTGGAGGATTCAAGCATAAATGCTTCCTATTTTCAGATTTATGCTGGAGAGCAGTGCTATGTAATTGTTTAGGATAATCCTGCCCCTTCATGAGGTAATAACCATGTTTTTGATAAACACACTTCCTGACGTGATTGCATTACTCAGACACCCAAACACAAACACAGGGGCTCCCATGCCGTTAGTGGTTTTGTTTGGATCGCTTGCCTGACATCTTTTCTTTCTCTTTCTTCTCTTCTTTCTACTTCTCTCATTATTTCATCTCTTCCTTCTCCTTCTGGCCCTCCTTTCTCCCCCACCTCACTCTCTGCCTCTCAGTCCCATTTTGTATTCAGACCAGTCATCGTCAGAAAGTTATCAAAGTCTGGAAACTGGGATCAAAGGCAAGAGAAGATGCCATCAGAATATCCAGAACAACTGTAGTTCTTACATAAATGCATATGACGCAGTTTCCCAAACTGCACTGAGTTATGCCACATAATGAAGCATGACATAATCTTAGGCAGTGCACAGATGAACATTTGTTCTTGAGTAATTTTGTATTTATTGCATGCATATTGTAAAGTGTGTGTGTGTGTGTGTGTGTGTGTGTGTGTAGCACACCACACTTGTGATTTCATGGATATTACTGTTTAGGGTGAGGATAAATTTAAGTAATAAAAGTGAATCCATATGTAGAGAAATATTTAGTAAATATTAGTACAGGTGGTACACAGATGTGACAAATGAATCATGAATCTAGCACACGAGGACCAAAGCTTGAGAAACACCGTTTAATATATGGCACCTTTGACTCTAATTTGGCGCCTCTGGGGAGCTCTGTCCCCTTCTCTGTCCACCCCAAGTGATCTCTAAGAGGCATCCATGCCATCTTACCGTGGCGTGGCATCAGCAAGTCCATCACTGAGGCAAGGATTTGGACTAAAACCAACCCCTCCCACTCTCAGCAATCCCACAGCTGCAGCTATGATGAAAGCCTAAGGCGTGAGCAATAACTCTGCACCAGCAACTTGAGGTTTTAAACATTTAAACATGTGGAGCAGGTGTGAATGTTATTCTGTGATACACAGATGCAAGAAAATTTCACTTCATTCGTATTTGTTTGTTTGGTTTTAGAGTTGAAATAAATGTAAATCTGAGCCCTTTCCCCTTAGCGTAGGATGAAATTAGATCTCACCCATGATTGAGGCTCTCTCTGCCCTGGCTCCCAACCCAGGGCCTTGAAAAGATTTGGGCCATTTGGAGGGGGCCCTGTGGATGGGGTCCACTGCTGATAGACCCTTTGCTGGCATTGCATGGTCTCTGGAAAGCGGGAGATGGCTCTGTTTTCCCTGACTTGGGCTGGGGACTCACTGCCCTGAGGCACATAGCAGAGTAGTTCCTGCTGAGGGTTTCTTACTACTCCACCCCATGCACCTCCTTGTCAGAAATTCCAGCTGAGTCCTCACTACTCGAGACAGTCCTTCTGTTTTCACCATAGAGGAGTCCCCCTCTGCTTATCTTGACTGCTTCTGGTAATCCTTCACCCCCCCCCCCGCCCCTGTCCCCAAGGGCACTCACCCAGCTTCTCCCCCACCAATGCATTGACCTAGCTCCATGCTAGGTCAGTGAAAACAAAAACCAGGAAGAGTGGGAGTAGTGGTGTTTCTGGCAACTTCTACTTAAACCATGATATACAAACACCCCTGAGGTAAAGGAACACAAAGGCCTTCTTTGAATAAGGTAGAGAAAAGCAGAGGAAAACCAAACAGAGATTAATATTTCTGTTAACTATTCCATCATATGTGAAGGTAGAAATTTGAAATATATAGGCCTAAGGTAGTTGTTATAATATTGTCTCGCTCGCTCGCTCTCTCTCTCAGTTCAGAGGCTTAGAAGTGTGTTCAGATAGATATAGTATTAAACATGGTATCCCATTCTTACCCAGTTGACTCAGAAGCAAAGTATCAGAATGCCATGGTTCTGCAGGCCTTAATAGCGATCTCTTTCAAATGCATTTTAGTCCAAAACCTCAGTATATTTCTTCAGTGGGCCCAGTTTCTGCTGGGGGACCATTATGATCGCAACTGTCAGGGTGGCCACGGCTTCCAGCAATAGCACCCGCTGCCCTTGTCAGTCCAGCCCCATAGGAGGCAGCGGTAGCCTACAATTGCTAAATTCAAGTTCCTCTTCTAATACTTTTGAAGCTAATTCTCCATAAAAATATTGATAGTTCTATTGAATTACCTGGCTATCACACATTACTCTCTTAACTGGGTCCTCATTCAAAGAAGAAAATAAATCTACTAAATTTCAGAAACTAAAATTCCTAGTCTATAAAATTTCAGAAAGTAGTGCTTCTGTTTAGAAACCCATGGGACACGGGGCGCCTGGGTGGCTTGGTCGGTTAAGTGTCCGACTTCGGCTCAGGTCATGATCTCACGGTCTGTGAGTTCGAGCCCCGCGTCGGGCTCTGTGCTGACCGCTCAGAGCCTGGAGCCTGTTTCAGATTCTGTTTCTCCCTCTCTCTCTCTGCCCCTCCCCTGTTCATGCTCTGTCTCTCTCTGTCTCAAAAATAAATAAACGTTAAAAAAAATTAAAAAAAAAGATTCTTTATTTAAAAAAAAAAAAAGAAACCCATGGGACAGGGGCACCTGGGTGGCTCAGTCGGTTGAGCGTCCAACTTTGGCTCAGGTCATGATCTCGCGGTTCATAAGTGCGAGCCCCACATCAGACTCTGTGCTGACAGCTCAGAGCCTGGAGCCTGTTTTGGATTCTGTGTCTCTCTCTCTCTCTGCTCCTCCCCTGCTCACACTCTGTCTCTCTCTGAAAAATAAATAAACATTAAAAAAAAAAAAAAGAAATCCATGGGACCCAATAATAATGTGCCTTTAGTCATTCAACAAATATTTATAGACCACCTTCTTTTGCCAGGCTTAGGAGCAAAGTCTGGCTCTCATGGAACTTCCATTCTAGCAAAAGAAAATAGACTGAAAAGAAATTTATGTAAGAGAAGAATATCAGATACTGGTAAATGCTGGGCACAGGAATGAAAGAGAATGATGTGTTAGCAAGTGGTCAGTTCAGGAAAGGCATTATTATTACTACAAGCTTGGGTGTAACTTTCGGAGAAACTCTGTTCGTTGAAATCCCCTTTTCACTGTCTTTGGATTCTACCTGCTGAAGGTCACAAACTAGGAATTAGGGCTACATTTGGCTCTCGGATGTATTGCTTTCCATGAACAGTATTTTGTTTAAGCAAATACATAAGTAAGTTTAAAGGTCTTCATGTGGTACATGTATGCTCCAATATGTCACAGACCTCATCACTATTTCCAGTTGCTTTAATACTCCAGCTTCACTTGCTAACATACCTACAGAAACTCTAAATGCGATTCCAGCCTGAACCACTTGAGATCTTCCTAATTTGCATAGTATCACTCTTCCTGTTTGAAAACTTAACCACATGCCACACTCTGTGCTAAACATTTTACGTCACCTTCACAGCATAGTGGGGAAGGTGTACTGTCATTGTACAGACCGTGGGGCTAAGACCCAGAGGCGGCTTGCCTAGCATCATATGGCTAAGTGAGTAGTAGAAATAGAAGGCAGAGAATTAGACTCCCATTCGCTTCATACAGAAGCTAAGCTCAAAGCTGAGTAGGATTGAACCCTCTGAGAGTTACCCAGGTGTCTCATGGGTGTTAATACTGGCTTCCTAACCCAATAAGGTCCTTGAGAACATCCTCATTTAAAGTCTTGCACACTCCTAATAGAAACTAAAACAAAATAAATGATAAAGTGATTATTTTATAAATCATAAAAGTTAATTGAAAATGAGCAAGAAGAAACAACTTTGGGTATTCCTACATTTTTCCCTGAACTTAATTAGAGTTTCTTCTCATAGGTGGGATAACCTCAAATTAACAGGTTTTTGCCTGGTGGCACAAGCCACAAACATTTATCTAGATGATTGAGAAAGAGACAGTCTGAATTAGGGAAAAGCCTAAGTTTCAAAATGGCTTAGTTTGGTCACGTTCATTAAGAAACAGAAGGTATAGGGGCGCCTGGGTGGCGCAGTCGGTTGAGCGTCCGACTTCAGCCAGGTCAGGATCTCGCGGTCCGGGAGTTCGAGCCCCGCGTCAGGCTCTGGGCTGATGGCTCGGAGCCTGGAGCCTGTTTCCGATTCTGTGTCTCCCTCTCTCTCTGCCCCTCCCCCGTTCATGCTCTGTCTCTCTCTCTGTCCCAAAAATAAATAAACGTTGAAAAAAAAAATAAAATAAAAAAGAAACAGAAGGTATAAACTTTCACAGTATTATTGTGACAAGGTGAGAAAAAAAGACCATGTGTGTATGTGTGATGTGTTTTCATTGTGTGTTATCAACTTCTTTTTTTTGGGAAGGACTATCCTTTATTCTGAAGTTATGTTCATCCTACATTTTGGTCTTTAATGTTTAATGAAATGTAGTGGATGATAATCGAGTGTGGTGAGTGTGTTTGTGTGAATGTACATGTTTGTGATTTATTATCCTTTCATGGTAGAATAAAAAATAACAATGTATGAATACCCAAAACATTCCTGGACATTTTACTGGTCATGAGATCCAAAAGTCTGGAACCTCTGGTCCTAATAAAAGGTCAAATCAAAGAGGTTGATATGTATTTTTCATTTTGCAGGTCTGTAATGAGTATTTGCATAGTGAAGTCATCTTAAATATATATCAATATAAATATTTAATCAAATTTTTATTGAAAGCTTGCTGTATATCACTTATAATCTAGTAGCTTATGTTTTTTTGGGGGGTGCCTGGGTGGCTCATTTGGTTAAGTGGCCAACTCTTGATTTCCTCTCAGGTCATGATCTCACTGTTTGTGAGATCGAGCCCTGCATCTGGCTCTGCACTGACAACACAGAGCCTGCTTGGGATTCTCTCTCTCCCTCCCTCTCTCTATGCTCCTCCCAACTTTCATGTGCTCTCTCTCTCTCTTGAAATAAATACTTAAAAAAATAATAAATGCTCTTTTTGAGTCTTGTTTCTTTAAACACTGTGTAAATAAGTGTCAACTTAGCCCTTCCCTGACGTACAGTTGCTAAAATTCATTAGTATAGGGTCCGATTAAAGATATTTTACTCTATTAAAACTGTATTGTAGGGGCTCCTGGGTGGCTCAGTTGCTTAAGCATCCGACTTCGACTCAAGTCATAATCTCACAGTTTGTGGGTTGGAGCCCCGCATCAGGCTCTGTGCTGACAGCTTGGAGCCTGGAGCCTGCTTTGGATTCTGTCTCTCCCTCTTTCTCTGCCCCTCCCCTGCTTGTGCTCTCTCTCTCTCTCAAAAATAAACATTTAAAAAATTAAAAAAAATATATATATATATTGTAGGGGCACCAGGGTGGCTCAGTTGGTTGAGCATTTGACTCTTGGTTTCAGCTCAGGTCATGATCCCAGGGTCCATGCTGAACATGGGGCCTGCTTGAGATTCATTCTTCCTTCCTTCTTTTCTTTCTTTCTTTCTTTCTTTCTTTCTTTCTTTCTTTCTTTCTCTCTTTCTCTTTCTTTTTCTCTTTCTTTCTTTCTCACTCTCCCTCCCTCTGCCCCTCTCCCCGACTCCTGCTCTCTCTCACTGTCTCTAAAAATAAAGCTTTAAAATAATAATAAAAAATTAAAATATATTATAGTCAAGAATATTATATAAACTTTGTAAGGTGACAGATGGTAGCTAGACTTATTGTGGTGACTATTTCACAATATACAAATGTCAAATCACTATGCTGTACACCTGAAACTAATATAATACTGTTTGTGAAATGTGTATCCGTATGTGTATAATAATAGTTTGGGCATAATATCATAATATCATATCAGTGAAGATATTTATGCCACAAGTGATGGAGAACTCAACCCAAGTTGACTTTAACAAATGGAAAGTATTGGCTTATGTATTTGAAAAACTTTAAAGTAGATGTGGCTTTACAAGAGGTTTTAGTGTGGCCTTAACATGTGACTGGGAAACTGTTTCTCCCTTTCCATTGCTTCCGTTGTTGGTGCCGTTCTTGGGCATACTATCTCCTCATGTTTTCAAAATGACTGCTTTGAGGGACTAAGGGGGAGAAAGGAGACCACAGCTAGGGAGAAGGCAGACTCAGTAAAATCCTGAAGCTGATTCTGCATATCTCTACCCTTGTATTAGTTGCCAGAGCCAACAGGATGGAATGCACCAATGGCCTTAGATTGATTGGGTTGCAAGATCTACGATGCTGGCCTGGAGTCCAGTCAGCTCACCGTGGATCTCCAAGTGGAAGCCAGGACTGTGGGGAAGAGGAAATGGAGGAATGGGCATGGGAAAGCAACAACAAATGTCCACTCTGAGCTATTGACTGGAGACAGGAAGTGGGCAGCTTTCCTTTGAAGCTTGTTTCCTTTATATAATTGGCAATTATTTGGTGTGTCTTTTCTTCAGTGGTTCTCAGTAGTATATTGTAACTGATATTTCAGAATTGGTCTGAATAAGTGGCAGAGAGACCTTTGTATTGACAGAAATCTGTACAAAGAAAAGGCATTATGGATTTTTAACCTCTTCTTCTTTTATAAGTTTGCCATTTGCATAAAAATTGAGATTCCATCCCATAGTCACTCAACTATTCTTAACAATTTTATTTCATTTTTTCCTAAACCACAGGTTCTTTAGGAAAATCCATCTTTCTTCTTTCCAACAGTTAGTACTTTTTTCCCCAACTGACTCCCTTCTGTATGACCTTTTTCTTTCCAGATTTAAAATCTCTTCATATGTGCCTTTTTAAATTTCTCATTAAACTTTCCATCCATCAAATAAATACCAGATGATAGGAACTATGCCCCTTTCCATATTTTTTGCCATGTGGGTAATAAATATATCTATATATTTCAGTTTCCATCAATTAAACATACTGTAGTGGCTTTTTATTTATCTGTTAAATGGGAGTTAGAGTGGATGGGAATGGGGTATTATTGGACTCCTTGTTTGCAAGGACTTGGACGTTAGTAAACGTCTCTCAGAGATCCAGTCCAGGAAAATAGATTGAGGGCCAGAAATAGAAACAGGATTTTTTTTTTTACCCTAAATGAAGGAAGTCATTGTTTAAAATAATACTTAAAAGAGATTAATTTTCCTTCTCTTTTTAAAGAATATTTCTTAACATACTTTTAAAAGACCTTTGGTATTTTTACATTATTTTAAATTACATGCATTATTTAGGCAGTGACTTTTATGCAAAGCATATATTGAAGTCTTGTTATTCCTTCATGCCCAAGTTGAACCTCTAGGCCCTGGGTGACTTTTTTTTTCTCTTTCCTTATGGGTCGTAGAATAACATAAATGAGTTTGTGCTGGGGGATAGTGCTTGTATAATTTGTTTTGTTTGCATTCTGCTTTTTGCTGTTTTCCATTTATTGTCAAAGGAATGTTTTTATCTTTGATTACTCCCTGGTAACGGGGATGTCTTTACCCTGGAAAACAGGGGTAATGAAGAATAAGGTATAACATGTGAACTTTCTGTTTTATGTTCTCAAAAATGTGCTCAGACCAGGGCAGAGCTTTTCGAGCCCTTTAGTGAAGATCACCTTAATTGGCAACTGCAATATTTCTCTGCGTGTCCCCCGACATTCCACTTCCCACGCCTCTGAATCTGGCAACACTTGAAGGAGGCACACAGACTTGTTGAATTACAATTGATAAGTTGATGAGATGAATTTATGCAGGACCGTGAGGGCCCGCATCTCTGCCTGAATGTTTACACAGGATAATCTCCTGAAACATAGCTCAGTTTCCATTTTTGATAGGAAATATATGGTGCTTACCTTCAGAATCTGAAATGCGACTTTAGAAAATAAATTCTAGAGATTAAATTGTCAAGATGATTTTTGCTTAAATATGTAAAGGCTGAGAGAACATTTACTTTTCGTAAAGAAGAAGAGTTAGCCATTGTGGTGAACTTCCAGGGAACATTTTCTCTTCTTTAGGGTCCTTTTCATCATATGCCTACTGTGGGGTGCTGGATTTTGTACTTCTGCGGAAGTGAAAGCATCCTTTCCACTCCAGCAGGAGTGGATTTGCTGGCTCTCAACTTTGCTGTGGCACAAATGATGTGCTGAGTCTCATTCAACAGTATCTTGGGTGCAACATCATAATTTTCTCATCAGATCTTTTTTTATTGTGGCAAAATACACGTAATAAAATTTACCATGTTAACTATTGTCAGGCATACAGTTGAGTGGCATTAAGTACACTCATATTGTGCAGCCATGACCACCATCCGTCTCCAGCACTTTTTTGTCATCCCAAACTGAAACTCTGTAGTCGTTAAACAAGAACTGCCATTTCTCCCTTCCCATAGCCCTTGGCAACCACCATTGTATTTGCCACCTCTGTGAGTCTGACTACTCTAGGTACCTCATTTAAGTGGCATCATACAATATGTCTTCTTGCATCTGGCTTATTATTTCGCTTAATATCATCAAGGTTCATCTATGTTGTAGCATGTGTCAGAATTTCCTTTTTTTAGGCGAAACAACATTCCATGTATGTACATACCCCATTTTGTTTACCCGTTCATCTGTGGATGGACACTTAGGCTGCTTCTACCTCTTGAATATTGTGAATAATGCTGCTATGAACATGGGTGTACAATATCTGTTTGAGTTTCTTTTTTTGGGGGGGGGTGTGTAGCCAGAAGTGGAATTGCTAAATGATATGGTAACTCTAGATTTAATGTCTTGAGACATTGCCATACCATTTTCCACAGCAGCTACACCATTTTACATGCTCACCAACCACACATACAACATCATATGTATTCAGCAGACATAATTCTCACCCCACCTTACCCCCAAAATGTGGGACTGTTGGACTACTGATTCTTGTCCAGAAAGGTTTTTCTCCACTTCGTGTGAGTAGGATGGGGAATTGGACTCTACATTTATATGGTGACCAGGGAGAAGCAGAAATGGATAAAAGGGGGATAAAAAGACAAAGCAAAAACTATGGCATAACGAACACAGAAGAAGAGCCCTCTTTCACAAAGAACACGGGATACTCTGCATTTAAACAGAAACTGCCATAAGCAGGGTGTGAAACTCTCACCTGCCTGGCATTGTTTCATTTTAGGGTGCACCTGGTCTTGGTTATGCCAAGTACAAAATGCCCCGTGTGCCTCTGTAATGGCCAAGCCCCCGGTGTTTTCTCTTTCCTGCACAAGTGTCCATGTGGGCTGCAAAGTGGAGCAGATGCTGGGCTGATTCTCAGATAAAGACTCCTTGCTGCTGTTTGCCTCTGGATAGTTCAAACCATGTCCTTTCATTTCTGGAAAAAGAGAGTGTGAGTTTGGCTTTCTGAAAACAATTGCCACCCTGGGGCAAAACTAATTGTCACAATATACATGTTCTGCTCAGGACTTCCAAAGGGAAGGAAGTGTTTGATACTGCTATACTTAGTCCAACCTAGCCACACACGTGGCAGGTTTGGGGTGAAGAGGAGGGGGCAGGACAACGTCCTCTGCAATTTCCCATAACTCTGGTAACTCACGATATATCTTGGAATAATAAGACCCAGAGAAGGAGCTTCTGTGTGAAACTTTGTGGATTTGAAAACAGTTATACTGAATATTTCATGATCTTCTTGTCAAGGCCTCTCCTTATAACATGACCCAAAGGCACTGCCATGCCTTCTTTCTTAGGAAGACTCGAACATTTCCAATTGCAGAAAAACCTCAAGAGATGCAGCATTTCAGAAGCCATAGTTTAGCTTTTATTTTGTCTGCTGGGATGTTTGTGGGTTTTCTTATTATAAAATGAGAGTTGTCATAGTGACTTTGTCTATTTCAAACCAAATATTCCATGGCTCCATAAAAGTCCCACTTAAGGAAATTGGATTTATTTATGAATGTACTAACATTGTGCAGACAGTAGTACAACACTGATAAACAGGCATCTTTGGTGTACGGGATGTTTGGGTAAGTTTACATTTTTGAAGATTAAATAAAAAATGTTTTATTTTAATAACTGGGCAGAATTGCCCTAGGAACTTTAAGTCAGGGTTTTCTAGTGTCTCCAGGTGATCATAAGTAAGACAATTTTATTGGCCCCACTCATCTAGCATTAGAACATGTGGTTCCTGAATATAGGAACCTGTATTGACCTCAGTTTTTGCTATTCCGCTGTCTGGGCCCTACCTAGACATGAATCAGAATCTTTGGAGGGAGGAGGGTGGGGAGCAGGAAATCTGCACTTTAGCAGGATGATTTAGCAGGGTGATTTTTATGCCCACTAAAATGTGAGAACAACTGGCTTTGAAGCTATAGGTGTTTGAATTGGCTGTGTATTTATTCCCAGGATCATTCCTTGTAAATCGACTCCTGATGGGGGGCATCTTTCTGCCTCTTTCCTATAAAAGTAGAGGACAAAGTAACTTAATATTCTCTTAATTCAGGATCTGTGTTGTTTGGGCTATGGATAATTGTGGGGGTTTTTTACTGATTTTTAAATAGTTTTCCCTTCAGTGTTTTATTTCAAGCTCATTCTGCTCTATGTTGTAGGACGAAGGTTGACATGAAACCCAAGGGCAGCCCAGTTGTGTACATGTTTACTTCCTAGTCATGTAATCTTATTTATTTTTTTAAGTTTTTATTTATTTATTTTGAGAGAGAACAAGCTTGGGAGGGGCAGAGAGAGAGGGAGAGAGAGAGAATCCCACGCAGACTCTGCACTGTCAATGTAGAGCCCGAAGCGGGGCCCAAACTCACAGACTTTGAGATCATGACCTGAGCCAAAATCAAGAGTCGGATGCTTGGGGTGCCTGGGTGGTTCAGTTGGCCGAGCGTCCGACTTCAGCTCAGGTCATGATCTCCCGTGAGTTCAAGCCCCGTGTCGGGCTCTGTGCTGATAGCTCAGAGCCTGGAACCTGCTCCGATTCTGTGTCTCCCTCTCTGCCCCTTTCCTGCTCATGCTCTATCTCTCTCTGTCTCTCAAAGATGAATAAACAAAAAAAAAAAAAAAAAAAAAAGAGTTGGACGCTTAACCAACTGAGCCACTCAGGCACCCTCCTCATTATGTAATTTTAGATGTTCCCTTGTCCCTTTGGCTTTCACTTTCTTCATGTATAAAATGAAAATACTGTACTAATTTATCTGTGAGTTTCTTTCCATCTCTAACATTATATGTTTCCTTATTTTATTTCTTAACTTTTTCTCTCCCAACCTCAAAACATTTTCTCAGTCATGGAACTGAAAAGGACCTTGGAGATCCTTTGATTTTCACCTCTCATTTGGCACAAGAGAAAGCAGACTAAGAGGGAGATGGGAAGTGCTGCTTTGGAAGAGCTGGAACAGGAGCCCAGGGAGTAGCTCAAGTGAGGGCTCCTTCCATGATGACGTGAATCACGGTGACGTGAATTGCTTGCGTGTCACGGGAAGGACTCCATTCAGTGCTGCAATACCAGAGGTTGCCCTGGGCATTAGGAAATTAGGAATTTAATGCATATTGGCTCACCAATCATCAAGCTGTATCCTTACTCTGAGAACGTAGATTCTGGGAAGACTCAAACATGAGTTAAGATGGAAATATGAATAATGGTGGTCCACACATAAATGCCAGATGACTCTTGTTACCAGCTCCAGAATGCCAAGACGGTGTAAACTACACATTTTATTGCCATCCTCGAGAGTAGGAAAGAGCATGGCTTTGGACTTAGAACTGTGTTTGAACCCTGGTTCAGTTATTTACTAACAGGGATTCTGAGCAAGTTACTTTACCTCTTGCAATAAGGCTGTGAAATAGCTGGTTTGCAGATTAAATGCATATGTAAAGATTCCTGGAATTTAGTGGGCACCAAGTAAATGCTAGCTTTCTTCCATGGCCCTTTGTTTACTTTTTGGGACTATTAGGGTCTGAAACTTTACAAACTTGGGGCACATGTCAACAATTTGAAAATGCCAAAGGATCATTTTAAGCTTCTCATGTGACTTTTGGAGGATATCAGCTTTCAGCAATTTAAAAAGAAGGGATTGTTTTGAAAAACCAGAAGGTCAAAATGCCAGACTAATACATGAATGAGAAATTCCTTTTGAGCTTTCTTATTATGCATTTATGTCATCATTAAGGACCCTAGTCCCTGAGAGAACTTTGTCACAGACCACGGCAGAAAATCTCTCCCTCATTTAGTCCCCACTCCTTCTTGCTGTCAGAGTTCCTTTAGAACATGTCCAGGGAGCAGTGCTGGGGGTACATTCTCAAAGCATTTGGTTTACTCCATAAATGCTGATGAGTCTTTTTCACAGACAGACTGAGACCATATGAGTGAGCTCCCTCCCTTTACAGGACAGAGAATAAAATTTATCAAAGACTAGGAAGAAAAATTACTGCTACCAGGAACTGAATTTTCTTTCTATAACTTACTCCTCTCGATGAGGTATTAATTTTCACAGGGGTATAGGTCACTTTTTCCGGGTGTGAATTAGCTCCTATTGCTATGTAGTTGACAGTCTAGATACT
Source organism: Felis catus (assembly GCF_018350175.1). Taxonomy (NCBI): domain Eukaryota; kingdom Metazoa; phylum Chordata; class Mammalia; order Carnivora; family Felidae; genus Felis; species Felis catus. The sequence continues at coordinate 84,774,571 of NC_058377.1, read as the reverse complement.
TTTCGTTCATATTGTGTGGTTAATGAATAATTAGTGCTCACATAAGTGCTTTAAAACTGCTGGTGAAAAGGGTCTTATATATAAAACTATTATGACACTATTTAAGAAATTGGAAAGACCCCAAGTAGATATACTGTGCTTACAAAAAAGTTGGGGGGATGCTAAAAAAAAATAGGAAGCAGAGGCAAGGCCATTTCTTTTCATTCCTGTTTCCATTTGATTTTTAGGATTATAGAAGCTCACGATCGCCTATTCTTTAAAGTTTATCTAGCCAGCCAGCATCTCTACCAACAGTCCTCCACTAAACACCAAACACACACACACGGGAACGAGAGTGACAGAGAGAGAGGGAGAATATGAGTGAGAGAATGAGAATGGATGAATTCATCTACTCTCAGCTGAATCACCCAAGTAGTAAATGGAATGTGGCCAGGACACCTGTTACCCCCATATGTGGTCAGGATTGATTTTGCTGGTTGCATGCTCGTTGGTCCTCCTTCCCCTTGCATTTGTCTGCTTCTGTTCCTCTCAGCTAAGGACCATTCGTCAGGCAAAGCTAGATGTTCTATTCCAATATCCTTTGGTTGAACCCATATCCATCTATGCCTTACTCCACAGGTCAGATAGTTCCTCAAGATATTCAGAAGGAATTTGGTGTTTTCCTTAGTTGTCTCTTCCCCAGCTGAATTTTCCCCAGATTCTTCGTTTGCTCCTCACTTTAGGGGAAGACACACAAAACAGAAGGACCTGCTACACTGTTTCCTCTATTATTTATATGAGTGTAGGTTTTCTATACAGAAATCATATTTATAAAGAACAATTGGAGGCATGTCTGGAGAGTTTTAAATTCTTTTTTTTTTTAATTTAAAAAAATGTTTTCAATGTTTATTTTTGAGCAGGGGGTGGGGCAGAGAGAGAGGGAGACACAGAATCCGAAGCAGACTCCATTCTCTGAGCTGTTAGCCCAGATCCCGACGTGGGGCTCGAACTCACGAACTATGAGATCGTGACATGAGCTGAAGTCAGATGCTTAACCGACTGAGCCACCCAGGCACCCTGAGAGTTTTAAATTCTTACAAATTATGCACTACTTCGAAGGTAAGACATAGAGGCTTTGCACTAAGGATGTGATGAAACATTACCCAGGCCAGAGTCCTGTCAGTGTGAGAGGGGGGAAACAATCACAGAGCCTCTTGGTCAGAGCATCAGTTTGTGAGTCTCCAAGAGCAGAATGGCTGGCAGGTTCATGAGTTCTGGATATGCCCGAAGACTGTTCTCATCTTGGCAGGACTGTCCAGGTGAGGAATCTTTACCTTTGTGAGTGGGGAGTTCCCACATCTCATCATGTTAAGCCAGGCTGATCTGCACAGGGATGGCTTCCTGGGGGGAATAGCGATGCTTAATTGATTTACACTGTTGATGAAGCAGGCAGCCGTGCCTTCTGATTACCTCCCATCCCATATGGAGAGGAAGGCGTAGGTTGTAGAAGCTGCCTTTTGGTATTAAGAGGAGGAAGAAAAAACAAGACATGGGAGTAACCTAAGGGCATATACTTCCTTTTTAATTTTTTTAGCACCATGAAAATTAGCTTAATGGAAAACTAGTTTTTTGCTTTACATGTATATTCTAATAATAAAAATAGAGCTGTTGCCAAAACTCACTCCGAAAGACAGCCTTTGATTCTTAAAAACAGAGTGAGGGAAGCAGACAGAGAGAAATCAAGTATCCATTCTTGTCAGTGATAATTGTCCACACTCCCTCCTAATTAGCCTTTGGAGAGGGTCACTGGCAGAACTTTTGGTCCCCCTTTGGCAGTGCCATGTGATGGGACGGAGCATGGGCCAGCACTCCTGAGGGGAGAGGGGTGGAGGACGCGAGGCTGGTTCCCAGGCCTGTTTGCTTTGAGCACTGGCCTGCTCACTTGTCATTGCAACAATATGCAGTGACATTTCAAACCGCTAGCATGGAAACAAGGTAAAAACTGCTTGGGACAACTGGGAAATTTCATTTAGACAGAATGTCAGACCTTAGTCTCCAGTGTAAACACTAGAGGCTTTGCTCTGTCCAGTTACGCAATAGCATTTGGTGTGAAATTAAATCAGAGGCCAGTGAAAATCCAGGTAGGATCTAAATGTGCTGAGTACATTTATGTTTCTCCCCTAATTTAGGAAAGCTTATGCTTCTCCACCCTTTGGCACCTGGAAGTACCTTGAAGAGGTCCCAACAGTCTTGAGTATGCATGTGATGGTTAGGTTCTCTATCACAAAGAAAAAATGCAGTTTGTGTGTTTGTTTGCTTGTATTTATTTTTTTAAAGTGCTTTGGTCTTCAGAATGTGGCTTGGCCATGATTATTTTGATTTGCCCTGCATCCTAACCTATATTCTTGAATAAGCAAGCTGGACTTGTGAACTGTGTATGTTCACAAGCCGTTGTATTCATTTTTTTAGACACAAGATCTTTTTAAAATAGAGAGCAGGGTCATTTTCATTTTATTGCCAGTCTTTTATCTTTGAGGGATCAAATGATCAAATTATCAAATTTCAGGAAATTGTTTTTTTTTTTTTTAAATAGGTCATGAGTTTCAAAGGTCATCTCCTCAGCAGAAACATTAAACTTGTAAAAAATTTTTTTATAAATTTTCCCTCTGGTGAATTCTCTACCCCTCCCCCCCCACATACACATACAGAAACACCCAGGGAAAATGTTTACCTCTGCTTCCTGCTATTCAGCACTGTGCATTGTTAAACTGATGCTGTGTGTATACACATCATGGTTATGGCTGTAGCCCGACTATTGTTGAAAGATGTTAGACAGCCATTTATCACAGTACGCCAGTAAACCCATTGTAAAAATGTCCCGCTAGTTAAATGAGGCTTAGATTTAATGAGGCTGTAAGAATGGAACGGGTTTTTGTCATACTGTAAATAAGGTTCCTGTAGCAATGTCATCAGGATTAAGGTGCAGATGCCTTTTGTTTTCAAGCAACAATAGTCTCCTTGCTAAGGTAAAAAGAAGCCCCTTCCCTTTTAAAGGAATCTTTTGAAGAAGTTGTTGCTTGCTCACAGAAATGCATGAAACAAAGGTGTATGGCACGGAGACAAGATGCGGATGACCTCACCGGGGGGAAAAAAAAATGACACTCCCCTGACCTCTTTTGTGTACTACAAAAACACTGAGCACCGGAAGTTGCCTTGTTGATCCCGGCCACAAGCAAATGTTATCCAGATACTGTCCGGTCTCACCTCACTGAGGGCAAAGATAGCCCCAGAGAGACTGAGACTGAGATTCCTGGCCAGCCTTTGAAGGGAGTGATGGAGAGTTAGACTGAGCAGGAGTACAGCTGCCCTTTTGAGCCAAATGGGGAAGCTCCAGGTAGAAGAAACAGTCTTTTTTCTTGGTCTTATCAGTGTCCAGTGAAATCTACCATTTTAAAATCACAGAGCAAACTGTAGAAAATGACCAGAAATTTTGGTGCACTCAATTTTCCCCATAGGAAGGGAAAATCAGTTATTTTCCTAATGTGAAAGGAAACGAATTCAGTGAGAATGTCACCATACGCAGCCAGAAGCAAGTACGAGGGGTGCGGTGTTTCTGTTGGGGCTGCAGTACACTATTTACAAAAATAGGCAGTCTTGAAATTGCTCTATTGGAGAAAAAACTTGATTGCCCCAGAAATAAAATAAAGTGGTCTCTATCTTCATTTTGCTATGGCCCCTGCAAAGCCTCAATTCAAAGGGATTGTTTTGAAGAAGACTAAATGGATAACATAGAGGCCCCTCACCCACCTCTACAGCTTCCCGTGTCTTTCTGGACCAGGATCCCCTAGGGGTGTGGAGGCTTTCCGGACGGAGCCTGCAGCTTGATGTGACAGTGGTACCTCTGTAGGTTTGGTCCCCAAATTCTCTTTATAATGGAAAGGTTTGAGGAACTCTATTGCATCTATTTTGGTCATCACCAGAGGCTTAATTTTAACTGCTGGTAGTTTAGCTTTTTCTATTTATTTAATGTTCTGCATAGGAAAAAAAAAAAGAACAATTCAAAGGGTTGTGTTTCCCTTCAGCGCTCATAGCACAGGACTGGATTGTACGTCCTTGCAGGGAATGCCTGCTGACTTCACCAGGAAGCCACGTTTGAACCAGGTACAGTGCATGCTGGACATCCTCAGCGAGGAGGGTCTCCTCTGTCATGTCTCCATCTGCTGGGGCCCCCAAGTCCTTTCTTTCTCAAACCCCACTTTTGTTGTAAGTCCCTGCCATCTTTTTTGCAGAACCATATGGAAGAATGTTGGCAAAGAAGCGTGGCAATGCTCTCCTGGTTCTTTCTTCCTCACAGCAATTTTTATTGGCCCACACTGCCAGACAAAATGTGTTTCTAGAGACATCTTAAGGCCAGTCATGTTTGAGTCAGACCTCCAGGGCAAAAACTCCACTTGCATGTGTCCTAAGGGCTTAAGTTATTTATTCATTCGTTTATTGAGTACCTACTGTGTTCCAGGTACTGTGTTAAGCTCTGGAGAGACACTCAGTGAAGCGGGTAGGATTCCTCCCACTGGAGAGCTTCATGCTAGGACAGGGATTCACAGACTCTAGTGGGCACGGGTCACACCAGACCTCCAGAAGTTGTAATTTGGTGAGTTTGAGTGGGACCAGAAGGCCTCGTTTCTAACAAGTGCCACAGATAATCCAGATGGGAGGACCACAAGAGAAACTGATAACAGTGAGAGGGGAGGAAATAGAAATATCGCTATTTCCAGGACTACAAAAACGGCCTGAATGAAAGCCCCCATGGAATGCTGTAGGAACAGAGAAAGTATTCATGCCACAGGATGGGCCAGGACAGGTCCATAGATCCCCCCCCACCCCCCAGACAGGGTCTTGTTGAAGCCAGACCTTGAAGGGTGACCGAACCTTGGCCACTTGGCAGTGCTAGAGAGAGAAGGCCTTCAGAACAGGAAATAACAAGATCAAGGAGACCGAGGTGAAAGGGTAAAGGGCACAGAGGGCCCAGCACAGCTGGACTGTGTGTGAGGAACTCAAGAATTTGGGGTTTATTCTTAGGCAGTGAAAAGCCCTTGAAGAATTTTAAGCAGAGCAGTGAAACAGTCTGATTCCTGCTTTCCTTCTGTAGTGACCAGTTGAGGTGGTTGCAAGCAGCGTTCCATGAGCAGAAAGGGCGAACTGAGAGGAGGCAGGACATAGGAATCCTGCGCTGGCTTCCCTGCACTCCCCACGTCCCTTTGAGTCCGGCTTAATTGGTATGATTCTATTCCCAATTTAAGAAATCAAGGTTAAATGACTTGCCCACAATTACATCAAGTTACATGGGGAGCAGGAACTAGGGCACAGGTCTCCTGCCTCCAAACCTCCAGCTGGATCTCCCGCTGCAGCCTGCCAGTCGGGGAGATAAAAAAGTATCCCGCCCCCACCCCTTTAAATTCTGTGATAATGAGGCCCACTGCACAGAGCAATTGTATTCTTTTGAAAGTTCCTCTAACATTTATTGGAACACACAGGCAAAATGGTAAAAGTTAAAATCACTTTGTGATAACAGGCTTCTTTTAACATTAAAATAGCATCTCCCACGCAGGGATGGGGGTGGGAGGGTTCCTGATAGATTCTAAATAGATGAGATCTCTGGCCCCAAGGTGAAGATTTCTCAGTAGCCGAGTCCCTGAATCAGCCCAGTTTGAATGACAAATAGGAGGACACTGGCCGTTCAGAATCTCCGTTATCCATCATGACAGTGCTGCCTGCTGGCAAAGACCCCCCTCTCTCACTCCGAACCCCTACTTTACACTGCACGTGGGTCAGGTCCGCAGTGGAAGTGTGTTTCTGAGACCTGACGGCCAAGGTCCCTAGTCATGCGGGGTCAAGCTGTGTCACATCTAATTCTCAAATGCCATCAAAGCAGCTAAAAGATGAAGCCGAAAAGGATAAGGAAACAAGGGAGGAGACGGGGCTTCACAGTGAGTTTCACAGCCAGAAAATTACTGTCAGAGCAAGTCTTCAAGGTCCCCATCCCCACTTTATGGGGGAGAAATGGGGGCCCGGAGGGTGAAAGTGATTTGCTCAGACCCCCACTTTTACTTAGTGGTGAGGCTGGGACAGTGACCCAGGTGACCCCTGGTGCCACACCACGCTGCCGCTCTGCTGTCTCATGGTTCTGTGCTGCCCACAGATTGTTTTCCAGGGATCCACTGGGATAGTTTATGAATCCTTTAAATGCAAAATTAAAAGAGCCTTCGAGACCATGTTCAGGACTCGTCTCTACTGCTTAACAGCCGGGTGGCCCTGAGCCAGCCCATCTCTGAGCCTGTTGCCTATTCTGGAAAAAGGGACCAATATTCTCTCTCTTCCTTCTTGAAGAGTTTCTCTGAGCATGAAATATGTCCTTTTACATGGGAATTCTTTGCAAACTGAAAATGCCCATTATGACACATGCCATTAAACTCTTGACTACAAAACTTGGTGCAAAACCCTAACAAGTGTAGCTGTTATCTTTCTTTGTCTGTTTTCTGGGTGTTTTAGAAAGGGGCTCTATTACTGATTCTATACACCAGGCTTTGGAGTCAGACTTGGCTGTTGACAAATCTCAGCTCCCCCATTTGCCCACTGCTGGTTATCAGCAGCTCACTTCACCTCCCAGGGCTCAGATCTTCATCTGTAAAATGGGACCAAAAGCAGCATTTAATTTAAAAAATAGTTGTGAGGATCAGTAAGAAAATACGCACATATCACTTTGTGCTATACCACCTACACCTGCTATCACCAACATTGCTTCACTCGTTGTATTTACTTAGTCTGATCCAGACAAGGAGTAAGACTGTAGAGCCACAGGAAGGCAGGGTCAAGGCTCTCTTGTTAACTGAATTCCCAGATCTGACAAGGCCTTGCAGTAATAGAGTACATAAATATCTTGTAATGAAATAATGATTTCATATTCAAACACAGCAGAACTCTAAGATTCATGGTACTCTGATGAATTTTATTTTAAGCTATGCTTAGGGACATTCACTCATTTGTTCATTCCACAGACGTTTACTGAGCACCTACTGGGTGCCAGGCTCTGTGCTTGGCAATGGATCCCTATTAGTATAAAGACCCAGAGCCTGCTATGGTAACCTTCAGGTCTAATGGTGGGGGGGGGGTGGGGGGGGGCGGGGAGACTGAACCACAAGCAACTAAATGGACAAGTAAAACAAATAAATCCAGTTATGAATTAGAATAAGTGCTGTGAAGGAAACCGAAAGAGGAGGTTAAAAAAATAATGGGGGATGCTCTTCCAGGCTGTGAGGGAATGTCTTCTAAACACAAAAAAATTAACTCCTTGCATTTCGTCTTTGTTGAAGAAAGTTGTCTAAAATAGTTTAGGCCGTTTTCCTTATAGGTCAAAACAGACACACAGCAGGAGCCTTTGTAAAGGCTGTGGTGAAAATCAGTGTGATAAAGCTGTAAAACTTGAGTGCCCAACATGGTCACGTGTGGAACCCATGAAAGAATCATAAGCGTGGGTCTCTGCCCAGAGGTAGAGAATGAGGCTTCCTGGTGGGTGCCTGGCTTCAGTCCCGACTGTATGGAACTCCTTGGGTGCTACTGTGCCCTTGAGTCTCAGAGCCCTTCTCCTTCCAGGAGCTGTTGATTCCTTTGCTGGCAGATTCCTGTGTACATCATCATGACTCCCTCCTCAGCAACGAGATTGTTGCTGCAGGAAGCACAAGACGGGGCTCAGTGTGAATGACTTAAAGGCATTCTCTAGACCTCCGGTGGAAGTCGCGGTTGTGAGAACAGTGCCCTTGTGATTTGTCCCATCCTCCCCCCAAATCATGCTCATTCACCTGTGAAAAAATGCCGCCTCCATAGTAGACAGTGATAGCAGACAGGGAACTCTTAACCAACGTTACTCAGGGAACCCCAGTTCTAAAAACACCCCCCCCAAAATTGTATGTTAATTTTGTGTCTCTGGTGTGAATGTGAATTTTCTCTTTGGAAGGTGGGTAGCCATCCTTATATTCTTAAGGGGGTCTGCTCCCCCAAAATAATAAGCACAGCATTAGCCAGTGGGGGTGGCATCTTGGCCTTCCCAGCATCTAGCACTGGGACTGGTATAGAGCAGCCTCTGAAGAATACTGGTTAAATGAAGTAAAGATTCATTTGGAAGCAGGCCCTTGGAGCCATCAGCAAAGGACAGAATCCCCACTCTGCCTGTTCTCCTTTGTGCCCACCCGACTGCACAAACCCTTCTCAGCTCTGCCACCCTCTTTGATGTGCCCCTTCGCACTGGGCTTCCTCTTTATCAGCTATCAATATCCAACGAGTGCTGGCTCTTGTCAGTCTAATTTCGAGTTGCTGCTGCTTCTTGACACCCTGCACTTTATCAACCACACACTGCTTGGCTCCTATTACCACTGATCTCAGAATTGCTAATAAACAGCAACACCAAGGCCATATTTTCTGGTCCCTGTCAGGCCGCCGCTTTCCTGGGTGAAATAAAAGTCCTATTAACATGCTCCTCCTCATTGCCTCTGACAGTTTGATTAATTAGGCCTCCTCTTTAGATGACCTCTGCACTAACACGACAAGGAGGTGAATATAAAATGAATAGTTTGCCCACATAATGGGCTACTGTGGGTTTGGGATTTTTATCAAAACAGACTGTCAGAAGTTCTGAACTTGTGTGAAATTCCATGGCGTGCAGCAGCCCAGGAGAACGGATTCTGATCCAGTGGGCTCTGTCACACCCAGACAGGGCTCTCGGGGAGAGCCCACCTGACAAACAGTGGCCTGTCTGCCTAGAATGACCCCTTGCTTATGCAGTCCTGTTCATAGAGTCCAAATCTAATGTTCTTTTAACGTTATCAGATAAAATGACCTTTTGTTTTCAACAGCTGTTCTTTCCCTCTTTCCCTCCCTGCCTGCTAAAACAACACAATATGTTAACTTTGTGGCTGCTTTGCCCCTCGGAACACTAATGCAAAATCATTACAAAAGAGCACTTGAGTTAAATGTCCACATTTTCATTATTAAGTCGCTGTTTTCAGGGAAATCAGTAACTTGGACATAAAACGTCGTTTCAGGCTGGAACTCGGCGTTGGGGGGTGGGGAGGGGCACACTCTGACAGTCTTGGGGAACAGATTGAGCTGCTCATTTTCCATTACAGGAGTGTGGAGTCCAAGGGGTGCTCCTCTGCTGCCTTTGCTGGTAGGCACTTCTTTAGCGAGGGAATGGCTTGGGAAGCCATTAGCCAGATTGAAATATACAAGGGGCTCTCTAATTGCTTTGCCGAGCAGTCTCCGTAGATATTTTAAATCCTGCCTGCAAGGAAGAATGGAGCAGCCCTGCAGAGTGTGAAGGTTGCAGCAGGCAAGCAAACATGGACAAAGATTCCAGGAGATGGAGAGATGTTTGTTTCTGCTGCTGACTTAGCACTGTTTTGTTTTGTTTTGTTTTGTTATTCCTCTGCAGTGAGTTAATTTATCCTTTTTAAGTCATGCTATGTAATAGCTAGCAATTTTTAAAATGCGTCATTCCATCACAGTGTCTTCCCCAAAAAAGTAGTTTTAGCGAAGCTGCGATCAAGTCAGTGAATACCTGGCACAGAGCTCCCGTGCTTGCTTGCTGGGTGCTCAATAAGTAGTTGTCAGGTTGAGCTGAATTAAGAGTCTTTGCTCAGGATGAATTCCCAATGGGTGAAACACTGGGAAGGGAGAGTAGGAGAGGAAACTTGCCAGTACCCTGTAGCATATCCCATTTTCTATATACAGTTGGAATTTCCAGGACCAGAAAGGAACTTGAAATCGTTGACCTTGACTACAAAGCTATTCATTTTGTATCAACCTAAATTTGGGCTGGATTAATAGCTATCTGCAACCAGCCTAGTGACATACTAGATGGTACAAGGAGAAATGATCATACTAGTAGAAAATAGGGTACTCAAGAAGATACATATCCCTCTACCATCATTTTAGAGATAGTAATAGCGACGCTAGGGAAGGGGAAATTACTTGATCAAAGGTTATGTTAACTCGAGCAGGTATTTCTACATCCATGTTCATAGCAACATTATTGACAGTCACCAAATGGTGGAAGCACCCCAAATGTCCATCACCAGATGAATGGAAAAACGAAATTTATGTACGTACAATAGGATATTGTTCAGTCTTAAAAAGAACGGACGTTCTGATACATACTACAACACAGACCAACTTTGAAAATATGATTCTGGGGCGCCTGGGTGGCTCACTCGGTTGAGCATCTGACTTCGGCTCAGGTCACGATCTCGAGGTTTGTGGGTTCGAGCCCCACATCGGGCTCTGTGCTGACAGCTCAGAGCCTGGAGCCTGCTTCGGATTCTGTGTCTCCCTCTCTGTGCCCCTTCCCCGCTCATGCTCTGTCTCTGTCTCTCAAAGATGAATTAACGTTAAAAAAAAAAAAAAAAAAGGAAATATGATTCTAAGTGAAGGAAGCCAGACACAAAAGGACAGAGATCATATTATTCCACTTATATGAGGTACTTATAGTAGTCAAAATCATAAAGACAGAAAGTAGAAAGGGCTAGTGGGAGGGAGGAATGGAGAGTTATTGTTTAATGGGTATAGACTTCCAGTTGGGGAAGGTGAAAAAGTTCTGGAGGTGGAAGGTGGTGATGGTTACAGCACACTGTGAATGTACCTAATGTCCCCAAGCTGTACCTTTGAAAATGGTTAAAACGGTAAATTGTGTGTTACGTATATTTTACCACAATAAGAAAAGGTCACATTAATCAGTAACAGGTTAGATCAGAATTCAGGTCCCATGAGCCCCAGTCCAAAAAACAGGATGGAAAGAATTTGGTTTATGAATCAGAAAATACGGAGTCTAGTTTTACGTATTAGTTGAAGGTCTACCCACAAGTCATGTCGGCCCTTTGAGCCTTATTTCCTACTTATGATATGAGAAGATTGAACAGTGTTTCCCTTGTGCCAGCCCTACACGCCCAGAGCCCTTCCTCACCTACTGAGTTCTCCCACTAGACATTTTAATGAGGCCAGCCAGCCTGGTTTTTGCTCTCAGTACTTTCTTTTTGTCACAGGTCATTCAGTCAGTGACTGGATACCTAAACTAGGTGTTGTCAGGGGAAAAAAGTGAATGAGAAAACAGAAGCCTTAGAGGGACTGCTTATCTCCCCCAAACTTAATTTCTCAATTCCCAAAGAGGAAAAAAAATTAATATGGTTGCTGTTAAGAAATTGCCGTGTGTCCTGTTCTTTCATCCCAATGTGGGTGATCACTGACTCTTAGAAATCCTGACAAGTGAAGTCGGAGGACATGCTGAAATTTATTTAATTAAGGTAGTACAGTGGCTGGTTCCATGTCCTACACAGTTATGGGGTTTTAAGAAATTAATTCTGTCATAAAGGCAGCTAAGATTTTGTTAATGTTTTGTGGGTTACTGAATAATTTAAACATTTTTAAACTCGAATAAGTTAAGCAAGTGGGGAAAATTTTCACAAAGCCAGCACAACCCAAAAATACAGATATGAAGCCAAAAGGAAAAGTGGAATGGAGCAAGATGACAATAAATGTCCTTTTCTTAAGTGAGTTAATTTATTCATTCTTTTTAAGTCTTAACTCATTAGCTTATTTGAGACCATCGTAAGTGTGCGTTTTATTTGTTGTGTCAGCCCTCAGGTGAGTTTATTTGGAATGTTTATTTTAAATGGATTAGCCATCGTGGAGTTATGTCATCTTGGAAAAATGTGTCCTGTTTAAAAAAACCAAACAAACAAAAAACCAGGGATGATGTTCATGTGTTTGAGAGTAATTCAGAAACCACTATTAATTTCCAGTCTTGTTATGGACTACTTCAGGAAGGCAAGTGCATTTGATACGTTTGAAGCATTTTGTGAGACAAGCAAAACAATTCAGAGACATTGAAAGTGACAGCTGTGCCCTGAGAACATGGCTTTATTTTCATTACTTCACAATGTAGGTGGAATGCAAATCATGCCGCCCTCAATTTCATATATTCCATCTTTCTGTGCTTTCAGGGTAAACTTCTCACCTAACACTAGGAGTCCATCCTGTTTGGTTTCTTTTCGACTTTCCCAGTGAATAGCCGTTGTGTATTTGTGTTACTTATTTTTGAACTCATTACAGAAAGCTTTAATCAGTTTCCTTGCTTTTGCTTTAACTTTCACAACTTGACAAGAACACAAAAAGATGTTTGTTTAGTGCCTTTTTGAAAAAAAAAAGAAAGAAGGTAGTGCTTTTTCCAGAAAATCTTATGTCCCTTAGCAATCTGCATTCATCCAAATATCAAATGTGGATTGGGAACAGTGTGCCCTTCCAAGCACCTGGGTGCTAAGAGAAGCATAAGGTGGGCTCATCCCTGCTTAAGAGGAGCTTTTTATTTAGTTAGGCAGTCTCTCTCCTAGTGAGAAATGTTGCTGATTCATACTGTTTTCAGGTAAGCAGAACTCCTTCAAACTACTTTACTGGTCATTCTCTTGAGACAGAAGATGCCAGAGGAGGGGTCCACTATTTATGACCCCCAACTCTGTATAAAGCATGGCCCATTCCCTGAGTTCATCCTGCAGAGCTAAGATATGAGCCCAGATCTTCTGGCTGCAAAGACTGGGCACTTTCCACATCACCATGATACCTTTCCAAAATGGTTAGCCTCTGTCTCCCTTTACTCTGTCTCTCCTCTGCCTTCTCTCTCCCCCTTTCCACCCTCTGTCCCTTCTTTTCCCTCCCTCTCCTCCTACAATATGAAGTGAGCTCAGTGAGACAGGACACTGACCCTGAAACCAGGCAGACCAGAGCCTGACTTCCACCTGTGCTGAGTGCCGTTGGACCAAGTTATTTAACTTCACTAAGTTGTGGATTCCTCTGCCTAAACCAAAGGAAACTGATACTTAAAAGTAGTAATCATAAGCTCCAGCATGTAAGGCACTCTGCCTAGTGTCTGACAGAGAGGTAATGCTCATTTAATGTGAACTACTGTTACTTTTACCATCTCCTCATCATAAATGCTGTTTCTGTTTCATGACTTTTTAAATTTTTTTAATGTTTATTTATTTTTGAGAGAGAGAGAGAGCACAGAGGAGCGGCAGAGAGAGAGGGAGACGCAGAATCTAAAGCAGACTCCACTCTCTGCACGTGTCAGCACAGAGCCCAACACGGGGCTCGAACTCAAGAACCATGAGATCATGACCAGAGCTGAAGTCAGACACTTAACCAACTGAGCCACCCAGGCACTCTTATTTCATGACTTCTTAATATCTATCATTTCCTCGTAGGTCCCCAGCAGAGTGTGGATGGGGAAGCAGGTCTGGAGGACTGATTTCAGGAGTCTGCATTTCTGTGCGCAAAGAGACATATTAATAGCTGAGGAATTTCTCATGTGATTGATCTAAAGCAGATTACAATCAGAGCTTAATAGTGATAACTGCTTTTAAAAATGGAGCCCCCGTGCATAATCAGAAGACATGTCTGTCTCCTTATGTGTGATATTGCGGAACTCTTCCTGGTGGAGGTGGTCACTCCAGCCTCTACACAGTGAGTGCTCAGTAACTTTTGCTTGTGTGGCCAAATGAATGAAGTCATGAATGAATGCCAACACTTACCACATTGTTTTAAAATATTTTCATATCTGGTTCCCACATCAGACCATGAAATTAGTTGTACACTACAATGTCTACATCCCTGCTCCCCTGAGATAGTTCTTCACACTTAGTAGGAAATCAGAGAATGTTTTTTTCTGTTGCTCCTATAGGCTCTTTTCCTACCAGAGACAGTTCTCCAGACACTCACGGAGTTCATTTGACCAGGTACCTACACCATGGATCTTAATTAGTGGGATCCATTTTTTCCTCTAAAACATCCCCAGAGTATCTCTGTCCGGTGACTACTCTTCTTTCTCCCCATCTAAACTCTTGGGATTTCCTTTTTCACCTGCCATGTTTGAGGGAACATCTGTGTTCTTCCAGTTCTTCCCATCTCCTTCCACAACTTTCCAGCAATCTCTGCATTTCTACTTAAACCAGGTATCTTGAACATATACGAAGTGCTCCCTTCTTGCCCTCTTTGAGCCAGTTGTTCCAATGAGCCAGAGATCAACACACACAAATACTTCTTTTATATCTGGGTGCCAGGCATCAGGTGAGGCTCTAAGGATACAGTGGTAGACAAGACCTGTCTCATAGGACACTCCAGTGAAGGAGCAATTCAAGGATGATGCATGTTTCAGAGTGATAAGCAGGGGAGAAGAGGGCCGTCTAAGCCATCCTGGAGTGGGGTTCTGAAGACTACGGTGGGGCCACAACTTGTTCCCACTGGGCCTGAGAAATGGGGAAATATAATGCGAAAAAGAAAGGGGGCCAAGAAAATGCAGGCGATGGCCCTGGGACCAAAGCTTTAGAAATGTTTCTTGCTTTCATAGTTGGGATTGAATTAAAGGACAAAGTAGGAGAGAAATATGAGACTGAACCACAGACTCACAGATCTGTTGCCAGGCTCCTGGAATGAGGGGGCATCTTTTGGAGGCATAATTAAGCTATTACCGCAAGATTGTAGTCAATTGTAAGTATTTCATACATTGCAGATGTTTTTGAGAGTGATTGGTTTCATAGACGGGAATTGTGGCAAATGTATAAAAATATGATCCCTCACGTGTTCCATTTCTGATTTTCCACATGGAACAGATGATCTTGATTGTCTCATGGTCAACCCAGAGTTATGAAAGTCCGGGAAAATTAGAAGGAGCACAAACTGCTACTTAAGGCTTTTCTCAGCAGCATTGGAAAGCATGTGTTTCTAGTAATAACTCCTGGGAACTATTTGGTCAGTAAATGCTTCAGCTGTAATTAAAAGGGCATTTCCTTGGTTTTAATTTATTTTAATTAATTAAAAAATATGTCATCTGGGTATGGGGATGTATAGTCCCTCTTAGAAATGGAGAAATAGTATTTCTGAGACCAAAATGCAGTATTTTTCAGAGTGTCTGAAGGCTCTCAGACCTATTGGATAACCTTGGAATGAGGAGGGTGGGGGAGGGATTGATTTGGGAAGTACTGTGCACTCTGTCCTCTTGGAGATTCTCAATGTGTGCTAATCCACTAAAGGCTCTGAGAAGTCCTGCAGGAAGGAAAGTTTTTAACTTGGCCTTTCACAGATACGTTTGACTATGAAACCCTCTTTTTCACCCAACACCTATTACCGCTCCACAGTACACTCTTTGGAAAATGTGTTTGTAGTGGGATTTCTTAGCATCTTCTGGATGCATCCTCGTGATGATTCCAAGCTGACAGGGCATATAAGTAGGCATGCCTCACACAGAAGCCAAAGGCAAGGCCTCAGCCATTGATTTCATCAGCAGTGCTAACTCCATCCTGATTGTTTATTGAGTAGAACAAGCATATGTCAGCAGAGGATAATGGATAAAATATTGGACTTAGAGTCAGACAGTCAGTTCCCAGTCTTAGTCTGGCACTAACTAGATTTAATACCTTAACTAAAGAAAGTTAACTCTACTGAGCTTTTCTTCTTTTATATGTAGAACGTCATTGCAGTGCCCTTGTAACATTCCACAACTGCCCTAATAACATCATTCATTCAGCGCTCTGGAGTCTATAATGGGTAGGATAACTTCTTCTGTTAACAGCCATATTGTAGGGGCGCCTGGGTGGCGCAGTCGGTTAAGCGTCCGACTTCAGCCAGGTCACGATCTCGCGGTCCGGGAGTTCGAGCCCCGCGTCAGGCTCTGGGCTGATGGCTCAGAGCCTGGAGCCTGTTTCCGATTCCGTGTCTCCCTCTCTCTCTGCCCCTCCCCCGTTCATGCTCTGTCTCTCTCTGTCCCAAAAATAAATAAACGTTGAAAAAAAATTTAAAAAAAAAAAAAGAGCCATATTGTAAATATCTTAGACTTTGCAGGCGATAAGGTCTCTGCCGTGACTCCTGAACTCTGCTATTACAGTGTGGAAGTAGCCACGACACTATGTAAATGAACAGGCATGGCTGTGTCCCAATAAAACTTTATTTACAAAAACAAGCAACAAGCTAGATTTGGTCCACAGGCCATAGTTTGCTGACCCCTAGTGTAGGGCACATTGAAAGCTTTCCATATATTACCTTTAATATGCTTTCCATATATTACCTTTAATATGCTTGATTTATACTCAAGCAAACGGAAGCACAGAGATGTTCAGTAACTTGCTTAAGGTAATATAGTAGTATGTAGGACCAAGAACTGGGCTCCTACTTTCCATACTAGATTCCCTTCCCTGTGACATCACAAAGACAGGTTATAAATTACAAACATATATACAAATAGGACATAGTGTTATCTGAGGCAATCCCCTTTTATTGTGCTATAGGAGGCAATTCATGAGGGAAAGCACATATTAAATAATAAGCTTATTATTTCCTCTTGTTGGGTCTACTCCTGCTTCTGTCCTATGTCCCAGCTCTCCCCAACCCCCTTGATCATGGAGTATTATTCACCTTCTCCTTGTTTGGCAAGGACTGGGATTTCTGGGGCACCACAGTTTAAAGAGATAGCCTTTTTCTGGAAATTACCACACCACCCTCCCCCAAGCAGAAGATAATAGTTACACTGCCAAAGTGCCTGAAACTTTGAGCATTAAACGTTGAGACCTAGAGATGTGGGTTTTACAAGAGCTAGAGTTCGAGCAAATTCAAACTAGTTCTTAATAAAAAATAACCCCATGTACATTCATTTATATTTTTCTTCCTAAGTGGAGTAAAACTAGCCCTAGAGTCAAGTTTGAAATTATTTTCATAATTTTGGGTAATTAAGACACTTCCCAGATCTCATTAGCAAAAGCCCAAAATAGAATAATTGGCATATAATTAGTGATTGGCAAATCTCTCAAGGTTTGGAGGGTTTGTTCTTTTCCGAATCTAGAAGTACAAGGGCCTAACCTGAGTTTCTCTGAACCCAGGACATTTCAAAACCAGACAACATTCCATTCCCAGTTAATTTGTTTAGTGTCATTTGGGTTGTTTCACCAGAATCCCCATCCCTCTATGAGGTCCTTGGACACTTTTGCCATTTCTGACTTAAATCTTTCTCCCCTGCTAGAGTCCTGTTTCCGAACAACTGTTCAGTGTGTTCTCTCTCTGTGGCTAACACTGGGCAAAATGCCATGGGAATACAAGGGTGTGGGGCGGGGGCGGGGGGGAGGCCTGTCCTGCTGTCGAGGGATTCCCAGCACTGTATGGGAATAGAGAAGGTGGCAGGTCACTCAGTGAGGGCTTTTGCCCCTGAGGTTTAGAGCTGGAGCATCCTACTTCTCTCTGGCTCTCTAGATGCTTCTCAGGGCTGTCCTGGTTATCTCCGTTGATCTCACAATACCCGTGCAAGGCTGTACATGTAGGACCCAGATAGTACCGTCTTACACCTGAAGAAGTGGAAACACAGGGGAGTCTGGTAATTTCTCTGGCGTCACACAGTTTTTTATGAATTACAATAAAAACTAATCTCCTGCACTCCAGGTGGTTTCCTAAGTGTCTCTCACCCCTTTATCTTGTCCTGGTAAAGAGCGTGAAGTCCGGCAGCTCTGCGTCCAAATCCAGGGTCAACCGCTTGGCCGTGACTCTTCATTTAGTAACTTAAACTTAGTCTTATTCTTCACTGATAACTGAAGACTATAATAGCTACCTTGTGGAACTCTTACGGAGATTAAATAGAGGACGCATGTGGAAAGCACCTAGCAGGTGTCTAATAAGAGGAAGCTGTTATAATTATCCTCCGACTAGAGTTCATCATTTTACACATGCTCACGCTACTTACTCCTTCTCAAGTCTGTCTCCTTTACTGGACCAGCTCCTTGAGAATAAGAACCAAGTCCTGGTGATCTCTGATGCATAGGAGGGCTCAACATATTTTAGTCATTTAACAAACAACTGGCGCTTGAGGTATGTCAAGCAACATTCTAAGCGTTTTATTTATTTTAACTAAACTCCACGATAAACCCTTGAGGTAGAGGAACGACAGTTGCAATTATACAGATGAGAAAACTGAAGCATGAGGAAGTTTGCCAGAGTTCACCCAGCGGAGTGGTAGAGGAAGGGTTCAGACCCGGTTGACTGGCTCCAGAGTCTATGCTTTGTGCTGCCATCAGGTGGACTGGGTGGCCAGGCCCATCAGCTCTGTTTGCTTCAGGATTCCTGCTCGTTGGTCCTGGAGGCTCATTTTGCTAATAAGTCAGAAGATTATCCCATCAGGTCAGATACCCTCTGCTGCCTCCCTTGCACTACTCTTGATCTAGTGATCTTGGTCTTGATCTCTGGATCTTGTAGTACTTACTGCAAGAAGTACTTGTAGTACTTGTAGTACTTACTACAAGAAGAAGTGAAGATGACAGCTGAACCCCAGGCCTGGATAACAAGGCTGGTTCTTATTCTCCTGAAGAGAAAGGACTTAGAACAGTCCCTTCCAAGCCCCCGTGCCATTCTAGAGTTGGAATTTGTTGGGGGAAAAGAGAAGTTTAGATCCCACTTGAAAGAAAGTGGCAAAACAAGGGAATTCATCTCCCAGTCCCCATTTGAGCTTCTGTCTCAGGTAAGGTGTGCAATCATTTGCAGAGGTGTGTAATCAGTTTAATAGAATCACAGAAAAGCTTCAATGAACAGGGAAAGGGACATATTAAAGCAAACATAAGGTAGTAAAAAGAAAATTCATTCCAAGTTGTGGGTGGGTAACTGAGTGTTTAGGCCCTAGTTTTTATTGCGTCTCAACACTGGGAGACCAGCAGCTCTGAGGTAGGCCTGGTGATGACAATATCCATTAAAGTTAATTTCCTGATAGAGGCCACTTAAATCTGATTGTTGTTTTAATTTGTTCCACTGTTAATTTCCTTCAGCTTAAATAGAGGAAGCTCTCTGCACCTCCCAGCACAGGTGGTCTCAAAGAGGTGATATCCATCGTGGCCTTGATCATCTAGAAATGACCGGCATGGCCACACTCTCTAGGCAGGAGGTGACATCCTTACTTATGACTAGAACCTCGATGTTACCTGATTCGGAAAATATAGATGGTCACCTTAAAAGTCTAAAGATAAAGTTGACTTATTAAGTGAGAAATCTTCCTGTTACTCAGCAAAGGCCCAAGTCCACATAGATCTCAGTGGGGAAAATGTGCACCCCAGCGGTGTCCAGGGTAACTACTGGGGTGAGATCCAAGATTTCCAAATTATACATACTATTTTGTTGTTGGAAGAACTAATATAAACACAGACTAAAACATCAAAGCAGAAGAGAAAAATCTCCCAATAATAGCACACACAAGGTTTATGAAATATCAGACTCTATCCGAAATGGTTTACAGACAGGAACCTTGTGAGGTAGGTTTCATTGCTGTCTTCATTTTTACAGATTAGGAAGCTGATGCCCAGAGAAATAAGTTAAGCTAGCAGCCACAATTTGAACGAAGGAAGTCTGACACAGAAGCCTGCTCTTTACCGTGCTTCTCAAACTCTGGTCCCAGCAACAGCAACAGTAGCACCTGGGACCTCCTTAGAAGTGCACATTCTCAAGCCCTACCTTGCACCTACTAAACTTTGGAGTAGGCCTTTCAGGTGATTCTGACATACTCTAGTATTTGAGAACCACTGCCCTACACCTTGCTACCTCTCTAGAATTTGTTTCCCATAAAATATCCATCAAGTACCAATAAGGGGCAAGCACTGTTGGAGATACAGCAAAGACAAAATGCCTTCCCTCATAGAGCTTACAGTTTAGAAACACTAAAGAAAATTAGGTATTTAATGGACCAAGCCCTGTTATCTCAAGTGGGCAGATTATGTTGACAGTGAGTGAAATAAAAAATATCCTGAGGGATGCCTGCGTGGCTCAGTCAGTTAAGCGTCCAACTTCGGCTCAGGTCATGATCTCGTGGTTCATGGGTTGGAGCCCTGCGTCGGGGTCTGTGCTGACAACTCAGAGCCTGGAGCCTCCTTCAGATTCTGTGTCTCCTTCTCTCTCTGGCCCTCCCCCGCTCATGCTCTCTGTCTCTCTCAAAAATAAGCACTAAAAAAATTTTTTTAAATATGCTGAAACTCAGCATTCTACCCACTGATGGGCTAATGAAGAATAGATTCATAAGGAGTTCAATAACTTACTCAGGTGACCCATCTATTTATAATTCAAAAGCTGGCTTAAAACTCTGGGTCTTGGTTCCTGACTCTAGTGTCTTTCTACTGACCATGCTTTCCTTCTGCTGACCATGCTTTCCCGAACCACTTTGCCCTGACTCTTGTCAGGAGGGAGAACATGAAGTTTATTGATGAGCTGACCAGATCCCTACTTGGCTACTTACAGATTTACCCCACATAGATTAACTTGGGGACTTTGGCAGTGCTGGTAGAGGCAGGGCTGGAAATTCGAACCCCCAGTTACTTCTAGCTCATAAAACCAAGAGAGACTCCAGTCTAGGGAAGAGGTAGGGATAGTGGGTGGTCAGCCTTTGTTGGCCAGCCAAGTGTCATTGCTCATGGACTTGGAAAGCTTCGTGTTCT
This sequence comes from Felis catus, assembly GCF_018350175.1. Lineage (NCBI taxonomy): Eukaryota > Metazoa > Chordata > Mammalia > Carnivora > Felidae > Felis > Felis catus. The sequence continues at coordinate 84,754,052 of NC_058377.1, read as the reverse complement.
TCACGTTTGTGAGGATTTCAGGAAATATGTTTTTCTCTGTTTCTCCCTGCGGTATACTTAGTCAGAAGCCTCACAAGACCACAAAGTTTGTGCACATAAAGTATTCTTCCAAATGTAGAGCCACCGTGATTGAATGCTACTGCCACAGGTTCAAAGTTTTCTGTTTGAAGGAGATCCAGGAAAAAACTGACTCCTAGAAATTTCCATTTGTTGAAGGCAGATAGTGCCACTTTTGACACTGTTTATGACAAAAGATTTTGGGAGGAAGATATTTGACTAGTTAAAGGCTGTGGCCATGACACATAGGAGATGGTATGTCATCAGAGAGTAAAGGTGACCAGGGAAGTGTGAGGGATAAACACTGTTTCCCTCACTTTCTGAAACACTGGCACCAACCATGAAGTAAGTAGAAATGTGTTCTTTGCAGAATTAGTAGCTCTGAAAACCTACAACCAGGAGCCCCGTAGGAGCTCACTAGAAGTTCTGCTAATGCTGATGTAACATGCGATTGTGACTGGGGCCAGTAGAGCCCCAGAACCCGCTCAGAACCTGGGCAGCACATGTGCAGGAGAAACAGAAAGAAACACTGAAACTGTGTGCTCTGCAGGCAAACAGAGTTTGGATCCCAACTTTGTCAGTCAGATGTATGATGACCCTAATCAAATGATTTACACACAGTACACCTCACCTCATTTGAAAATCTGTAAAATGGAGAAAATAACAGTCCTGTCTTCCTAAGGCTGTTGTGAGGCTAAAAGCAGCTAATGTATTGAAAGCACCTGGCAGGTGACTATATAATGGTTTGGGTAGTGGTGGAATAAAACAATCAAATCAAATTGTAACACTTACTGAGAGCTTCCTATGTGCCAGGCACTGATCTAAGCATCTCATAGGTATTAATTTACTTAAATACCACTGTTAACATTGGAGATAGATTGTGTTATCTCCCATACACTCACACACCCAGGGAGATTTCAAAAGTGTCGTTTTTAAGCGGAACCAGAAACGTACCTAGGTTTAGGTTAATATGAAAGAAGTGGTTTCAGTTTTTAAATTTTTAACATCTTTAAGGAAAGTTATGAATCCAGGATGATAAATCAGGATGATCTGTGGACTCAGGTGTTCCCAGCATAGAACCAACCCTGGGGACTAAATGCATCTGTTTGAGAACTACAGCCCTGCCTTTCTTTTTCATCTCACCTCTGCTGTTCAGGGGCCATGGTAGCTGAGCTGGTGATGGTAAACCGGGCGGGTGAGCAAGGGAGAAGCCCCATGGCCTTGTCTCTTCCCCTTCCCCTTGCAGCCACGGTTGGGGGCCCCTGAGGAATCTCCAGCTCCTTCTTCCCCCCACTCCACCCCCATCAATTCCAGGCCCCTGTCTGTCTCCTTGTCAGCTCACCATTGGGGCAATGCCAATGTGGTAGGCAGAATAATGGCCCCCTATCGAGGGCCACATGCTAATCCCTGAAACCTGTGAATGTTACCTTACATAGCAAAATTGATTCTGCAGATGTGATTATAACAGATGTGATATGCAGATGGGATTGAGATGGGGAAATTATCCTGGATTATCTGGGTGGGCCCAATATAATCACAAGGGTCCTAATGAGAGAGAAGCGGGAGGGTCAAAGTGGAGAGAAGGAGATGTGACCACAGAGCAAAGGTCAGACTGATGCAGGATCCAGAGCCAAAGAATGCTGGCAGCTTCTAGAAGCTGCAAAAGACAAGAGAATGGGTTCTCCCCCTTAGAGCCTTCAGAAACCACCAGCCCTGCCTTGCCTATCCTTTGATTTTAGTCCAGCAAGACCGATTTTGGACTTCTGATTTCCAGAACTGTAAGATATTTGAGAAGATATTTGAGATGATTGAGATGATATTGTAAGAATTTGAGATGTTTTAAGCCACTAAATTTGTAGTAATTTGTTATAGTAAGTATATCAGTAAGAAACTGATATACCAGGATGAAGTAAACCTGATTTCCTTCAAAGTGTGGGTGAATCTTTTAGTCTTTTTGAAAAAAGACCCATGTTGACTTTGTTATTTTCTGTTGCGAAAGAAGGAAATTTCCAAATTTAGCTTCAAAAGACTCATGAGAGGGAGGGGCCAGGGTAAGAAAAGAAAAGGGTGACAGAGGCCATGTGGGACAGGCCTGGGCCTGCCCATGGGACAGTGTGTCCTAAGTGACTTTCAAGGAGATTGGTTTCCAAGGTTTGCTTGGCATGGTGATTAAACGCGGGTCTCTGTACCTTTGGAAATCCTTAACCTCTCTTTATCTCAGTTTCCACATCTATAGAATAAGGTTAATCTTAACCTCTCCCTCAAAAGGATGCTGTGGGCATTAAATGATTTCTTGTTTGTAAAGTGCTCAGAACAGTACCTGCCACATCATATGCTTTATATAAATGTTAGCTACTGTTAATAGGCATGATAGATAAAAGTGCAGTGGGATTGAAAGGAGCCTCATCTGTTTGGAACATGTACACTTATATCAAGTTAAACAGATTTCTTTTCTGCAGGGCTTCTCAAGGTCTTACTATGGTTATGTTCACCTTACACCGCCAAAGTGGAAGGGAAATGCAGTAAGTAGCATTTCTCGAACTTCTCTAACCCTAGAACCCTTTGTGACTCAGAACAGTCTCAACAGATCACATCTGTTGGATACACTGTGGAAAATACCGCCCTGGAAGGAAACCTCATTTCACCTGTGTCCGACTCTTAGTCTGTGGCCCCTGGTCCTGGAGCCTCTGGCCAGCCAGGGCAAGCAGAGCCATGTGCCAAGCATCCAGAGTTGAAAAACAAGCCTTCTTGGCTCCTGGGGACTTCCCTGGGAACCTGGCATTGTTTCCACACCATGACACTTGACAGGTGCACCCACGCAACCTACAAACAGTTTGGATCACAGTTCACAGTTTGGGCACCAATGGGTACAGTTTCAGAGTAATGCTGGTAATTTGGGAGCAGATCACCTAAAACTTCTACCTAAAAATGGTTATTGTACTCCACAAAGGAAGCAATTTTCAAAGAGGAATTGTGTGAGGACTTTATAGAATGGAAGCAGAGCATTCGGTTGTATTCATTCTGGGGCATATGTTTAAAAAATAAAAAAACAAAACACCATGGTGTCAAAAAAAAAAAAAGACAAACACTATGGTGTCATTACTTAACATAGGCACACCTTGGATAAACACAGGAAATTTAATTTCTGGGGAATTTCATTTCAAGAAATCATGCCTGACTCATATAAAGCTACCTTTCAAAATAGAAATATAACATTTAGTTAAGCTCAGGCTTTTTTGTTGTGTTGAGTTTTGTTTTGAGAGCTATAAAGAAGTAAACCATAACCCTCTTTATTTTTAGCAGACACCTCTAAAAAAAACTTAAACGGTGTTCTATTTATAAAACAAAGAGTCTGTTTTCACACAAACTTGCTTAGACTCTTTATTAGAAAAAGAACAGGACTGAGTATCAGAAAAATGATATGTTTCTTTTTCAAGATTTCTTGAATTCATTAGCAACTCTTTAAGAAACAATGAAACAACTGACCTGGTTTTGTTTTTGTCTAAGGGAGGTCACCTGGAGATTGATAAATTAGGCTTACTATTCTGACTGAGGAGTTTGGACCCAATGAGTAGCTTGCTGGGGGGGGGGGGGGGGGGAGGGGGGAGTGTGAAATTTTAAATGAGAAAGGACAGTCTGGCTTTCTTATGTTGCTGAGTGAAAGACAGCAGACCTAAATAATTCTCTGGTTAACTTATTTCGCTGTCACATTATATAGAACATTTATAATTTCATCATCCTTCAAGACATTAAAAAGAAGAAGAAGAAGAAAACTTGGTTGAGGAAACTCAATGGCTATAAACGATTCTAGAAACTGAAAGTAAGTGAACCAGTTCAACTCGGATGAAGTGTTGGGAGTAGATGGCTTCCATCCTCTACTTTATCTTCCTGATCAATTATTTCATGCTATTCCTGTAATCTTTACGATAATAATAGAAGTCAACAATTATGTAATGCTTATCATGAGCAGAAGCACCCAGCTAAGAAGTTCACACGTATTATTGCGTTTAATTTTTTCAGCAATGTATAGATAAGGCAGATACTTTAATTATCTCCATTTTATAGATAAGCAAACTGAGACTGAGAGCGATGGAGCGGGAGGTGTTAGCACCTATGACGACACAGGTTGGACCACAGAGCCATTCTGGCAAGGGCTGCCCAGTTCTTCTTTGAGCCAGCAGCGCACCCCGGCTCAGTGCCAGAGGCACTGTGGAGTCGAATGTTGATTTCCATTCTGTGTTTTCATAGTAAAAACCCCAGAAAGCTTGGGACTCCAAGAAAAACCCCATACCACCCTTCACCAGAAGAATAGCTTTCTTGTTTTCTTCACATTTCCCCCAGTCCTTGCTCACCCTAGGCAAGCTTAGGTGTGGCCTCCTTCAGATGGCCATTTTACCTGGTACTTCCATTTGCAGACACCATTGTCTGTTTACCTGGCTGTCCCCCATCCCCTATTATCTCTAATTCCAGTCTTCCCTGAACACAGAACCTGGGGTGTAGTAATAGTTCAGCAAATGTATGATGAGTTGGATGAAAGAACATGCCTGCATGCAGATTATACATAGATTCAGACATTGAGTGCTTTTTCAAGCAATATTATGTCTTGTTTTGTTTGTCACGAATAAAACTTCAATATTTTTTCTTCTGTTTTCATATTCATTATCTTTTTTTCTTTTGCCAGTCCTTTTTAAAACATTTTTTAAATTTTATTTAAATCCAAGTTAGTTAATATATAGTGTAATAATGATGTCATGAGTAGAATTTAGTGATTCATCACTTACACGTAACACCCAGTGCTCATCAGAAGTGCCCTCCTTAATGCCTATCACCCGTTTAGCCCATACCCCCACCCAACATCCTGCCAGCAACCCTCAGTTTGTTCTCTGTATTTAGAGTCTCCATGGTTTGCCTGCCTTTCTCTTTTTATCTTATTTTTCCTTCCCTTCCCCTATGTTTATCTAAGCAGTATCATGTTTTAAGAATTTTCTGTGTTGCTACTTACTCTTGGTAATTAGCATTTGCATAATATACATTTTACTAGATATTCCAATAGCGGTAATTGTCTTACCATTCCTATTTTTTATGCAGAGTTGAGGATATACTTGTTTCCAATATTTTGCGCTTATGAATAACACTGCAGTGAATAACTTTGTGCATGGCATTTTTACTTACTTTTGGATTCTTTCATTAAGGTACAATCCCTAAACAGGGATTTCTGAATCATCCTATGAATATTTCTGTGCCTTGTGACTGTGTCGTGCAATATAAATTTAACATGAACCGAATATGTAATTTTAAATGTGCCTCATTAAAAAGTGAAAAAAGATAAAAATCACTTAACAATATATTTAATGCGACCCAATATATCCAAAATATTTAAACATGTAATCAGTATAAAAATGATGATATTGTCACCTTGGGTTTTGTTTCATTGAACTTTCCAAAATACAGCATGTGTTTCATACTTACAGTACATTTCAAGTGGGACTAGCGACATTTTGAGGGCTCAGTAGCCACACAATGACTATTGTATGTGGCAGCACAGGCCTATGAAACATATCATCCAGTGTTTTTAAATGACCTTTGTTGTTTTTTTTTTAAATAAGCTCAGACATTAATCTGTCTTGCCCCATTCTAACCATCAGTCACACATTATTTGGATCACTTCCTCGGGCGCTTATTCTAAACTCTCCTACTTTTTTCGTTATTATGAATATTTTCTTGACATCTATTATGTTTCAGGCATCATGCTAGATCTTGGGCATGGCTCACAATCCATTGGGGAAGATAGACAAACCCATAACATGACCTTGCTTCAAATGCTTGTTGGAATGAGGTGGGACATCAGTTCAAATACACACATGCATACGCACAACCCAGTAATAATGCAGAGGACGATATATCCTACAAATGACAATTACAGCGTTGAGGGGATCTGGGAAAGCTTCTTGGAGGAATATAGGAGTTGAGCCCTTAGGGCTCAGTAGAATTTTAATGGGCAGAGACAGGGGAGAACAGTTTTGCCGGTGACTATCTCGTTATCCCAGCCAGGTGGCAGGTTGGGATGGTCTCGCGTTGCATTTAGATCTCCCTGGAGCTCCTTGCCAAGGCCTTGCAGCAGAAGGTGCTCAATAATGTTTGCTGAGCCCAATTAATAATATATGGTTGGCTGGCATGGTGAGGGAGACACCAGGGTCTTTCTGCTTGCTTTAACCTCTGAATTGAAGGGGCAGCTTCAGCATCTCACTCAGCCCTCTGATTGTGTGTCCTGCCAGTTTGCACTCGCCGTTTTCTCACTGTACTAAATCGGTCTGGACCGAAGCTAGTTGTTTAGAGCCAAGATGGTAGATCAGTGGGGGCCAACACTTTAACTTACATCTGACCTCCTTGTCACTTATTCCGGCTCCTCTGAGCTTTTCAAATAGCACAAACAGGCAACACAGACAGCCAGTGACATGGGAATTAGAAGGCACTTTCCCTTTAGGTGCAGCTAGGTTTTATGGGCTTTTGTTTGACAGCCTTGCAAGGTTCATAAGGATTGTTATCCCTGTGGCACTGTTAAGGAAACAAAAGATCAGAGAGGTTACTTGCCCAAGGTTATATGGCAAGCCAATTGGAAGACCTAGAGCTGGAACTCATGTCCTCTGTCTCTTAACTCACTGCCTTGGCATTAACCAAAGCTGGCTCCCCTGTACCTAAATGTTAACACTCAGTGCTTTCAAACGAATCATTCAGTTCTTTGGTATTTACATTCTAAGTCTGAGCAATGGAGAGAAGGTACACTTTGTGTTGATAAGAAGAAGATTAGGGAACAAAGAGCAAGGGATTGATGATACTAATATTTGTAGTGATATTAACATTGCTGATGACGACAGGAGCTAATATTTAATGCTCAATATAGGACAAACATTCTGCCAAATGCATTACGTATATTGTCACATCTAATCCTCACAATAAATCTATGTGGTTGGCGTTACTCTTTCCACTTTATACACGAGAAAACTGAGATCAGATGGAAGAAATTTGCCCAAGGTTACATTGCTAAGCAGAAAGCAGTCAGAATTTGAACCCAGACCTGTCTAATGTTTAATCCTTTGCACAACAAAGTTATGTTCATGCCACCTCAGCTGCAGGTGACCATGGGCAAGTCCTTAAAATTCTGTATACTGTTTTCTCTAAACCTCATACCTTGCTCACCACTTGGAGTTATTGTGAACGAAGAAATGTGAGATGATTTGTAGTAAGTATGTGCAGATAACATGATATTGTCTACATTTAAAGCTGAAATTCCTCATTAAAATGAAAAGCATACCCACCACCAGCAGAGTGATGCTTGACATATAGCAGGTGCTCAGCAAACATGTATTGAACTACTTAAACGAAGGAAAGACTTCTGTTGCCAAAGATGCCTTTCTTTTGCGGGGGAGGGAAGCCCCCTAAGGCAAGCCCTGTCAGCTTCCTGAGCAAAAGTGTCCCAAATGCTCCACTCCCTGGGGGAACCACCTTGCAGTCAGAGTAGAGTCTTAAGTAGACCATGGATCTATCTGCTCGTATTCAGCTTGCATTTGGCTATATGAAGACTTTACACCAAATTATGATTTCTTTCCAAATGATATTAATCCTCATAGAAAAAGGAGAAAATAGTAGACAAATCAAAGGAAAAAAATCATCACTAATCCTCCTCCCACCCCCAAAATAACCATTCAGTATGTTGGTCTGTGTCTTTTTTCTAAGTATGTTTTGCATACTTGAATTCCTACTGATACGTGAATTAATACTTTGCTTTTCCATTGACCATCATGGTGTATGCATTTTTTTCATGAAGTTACAAACTTCATGGACAGTCACTCTTAATTCAGTTGACAAATACTAGAACATCTGCTTTGTGCCAGGTGCTAGGGATGCAGAGTGAACCAGACTGAAGTCACCTAGCTTACGGTCTTCCTCGTTACATCATATTCATGGAGAAGTTATTTTATTGTCCACTTATTACTTATTCTTTTACCATCTATTTACCAGGCGGCAGGCTTTCTTGCCAGTGTGGTCCTCCCTAGCTATATCCCCGTGGTGCCCCCAAAATATGAAATAGTATAAAAAGAAACCAGCATTATTGTCGACATAAATGTGTGACAACCTCCACCCACACAGACACATTCTCAAATAAAGTAAACGTAATAAAGTCTCTTGTTGGGGGCAGACATTTCATCAGTCCATCCCATCTGTTAACATCAGTTCTTAAGAGTTTGCTATGCAACAAAAAATCTAGCTAATCCTGGACCCACTTTTCCTCTTACTCTTTTGGGAAATCTAAGTTAAGAAACCCCTCCACCTGCTAGGTTTCTGTGACATGTCTGCAGGGTAGAAGAGGGGGAGAGGAAGGTACAGATGCTCTCTGCCAAGTTGCCGGAGTACTTGGCAATCTTCCTGGCCCCTCCCATCCTGTTCATCCTGTGCTGTAGAACCAGCCAGACATGTGACACACATTGCTCTCACAGGCTGCCTTTAGTAGGATGTGGTTTTGTGTTTTGTGGTCCTGGCTTTAGCTGCCCAGCCTTATGAAGGAGTGTGCAAGACGAAATGGAAGGAAATCTCTCCCCAAAAGTCTTCCTGCCAAGTATGCTCCTGGTCACCTCGTGGCCTGGGGGTGGGTCTTCACTTGAAGTCACTGGGTTAATTCTCAGATCATTCTGATGTTCCCCAACTTCCTCTGAAATTAGGTTACTTAGAAATGAAGGCCAAGGGAGCCTTGGTGGGTCAGTCGATTAAGCCTCTGACTTTGGCTCAGGTCATGATCTCATGGTTTGCAAGTTCGAGCCCCACATTGAACCATTGGGCTCTGTGCTGACAGCTCAGAGCCTGGAGGCTGCTTCAGATTCTGTGTCTCCCTGTCTCTCTGCCCCTCTCCCACTCTCTCTCTCTCTCTCTCAAAAATAAATAAACATTAGAAAAAAAGAATAAATTTAATAAAAAAGAAATGAAGGCCAGAGATGAAAGACTTCTGTCCAAGGCAACTTTACCTGTGAAAATGGTGAGCTATGGCTTTATCCTGGGAACTGTATTCAATTTTGTATTCCCAGCACCTACCTTGCCAGACCCTAGCTCACAGCAGGCATCCAGGTTATGTTTGTTGAATGAATAAATGCCCCAGAAGTACCATACTGAGCCCGTCCTCACTGGGCTTTCAACTCAGTAACTGCACACTTCACAAAGAAAGAGACTCCATGTCTCCCTATGGCCAAGCTTAGTGCCTGGCACATCCTAGACTTTCAGAAACCTTAGATGAAAAAAAAGGATGCAGTAAAGCCATAAGAGGGGGTAGTATTGAGCCATAAAGAGGAGTGGAATTCTGACAAATGCAATGACATGGATGAACCCTGAACACAACTGTGCTAAAGAGAATAAGCCAGACCCAAAAGGACAAATGTGGTACGATTCTGCTTACATGAGACACCTGCAGTTGTCATATTCATAGAGACAAAAATTGGACCAGTGCTGGCCAGCGTCTGGAAGGAGGGTGGGGAGAGGGAGCTGTCCTTTCATGGGCACAGAGCTTCTACTTGGGATGATGAAAAAGTTCTGGAGACGGAAGGTGGTGATGGTTGCACAACACTGCGAATGCCACTGCATTATACACTTTAAAAAATGGTTAAAATGGGGGTGCTTGGGTGGCTCAGTCAGCTAAGCGTCTGACTTTGGCTCAGGTCATGATCTCGCGGTTTGTGGGTTGGAGCCCCGCATCAGGCTCTGTGCTGACAGCTCCGAGCCTGGAGCCTGCTTCAGATTCTGTGTCTCTCCTTCTCTCTGCCCTTCTGCTCACTCTCTGTCTCTCTCTGTCTCTCTCTCTCTCTCTCTCTCAAAAATAAATAAACATTAAAATTTATTTTTATTTTTTTAAATGGTTAAATGGTCAGTTTTATGTTATATATAGTTTACTACAATTTTAAAAATGGCAAAAAAAAGAAAAACGGAGGAATGCTGCTTTTCTTTTTCTCCTCCTCTCCATCCACTGACCCCTTTTTCTTTTAAACCTAGACAGTGGTGCTGGTATCCCTCTTTGAGAAATTCCCCTGCCGGGGGTTAAAGATCAAGGCAGGGCCCATTCTCTGGTCCGGGCACCAGATTTCCTCAGCCGCAAAACAAAATGCTATTTCTGGATGCACCTGGGCATGTCCCAAATCTGCTTGACCTGCCCACCAAGACAGAAGTTCTGCGTGCCCTTCCTGCTGCCCTGTCAGGCTCTTTGCACAATTGATGAGCATAGTCTCCTGCACAGCCCAATGGGAAGGCAACAGACACTGTAATGTTATTTTTAATAATTCAAGGCACACCACATTCGAAAACAGGTCATAGTGGGTTTTGTTTTCTTGGTTCCTGAAGGAAACTCCGCTTACACTATTTCCTTTCCAGCAGGGGAGAGGAAAATGGGTAACAGAGGCTTCATTCGGACACTTGTTCCTTATTAGTTACAGAAAAGGGACACAGTTGGCATGTTTGCAAAGACCGCAGTGTGCCCTACCTGGTTTACGAAGCCCCTGCCCAGAGCTCATGGGCCTCAGGTGACCGCCTTAGGTATGATTTGTTCCTGTCCCGTCCAGAGCACATAGACCACATTTATTCACTCAGGCCTGCCCCTTTATCAAAACAGTATCTGTTCTCATCCCCAGGACCTCATAACGAAAGAGCGCGTTACAGAGTCACAGGGAAGAGATGGGACTAGACAGCTGGCGTGAGAGAGGAGCCGCCACTGCCCTTTGCACACAGCTGAGCCTGTGGTTTGGGCCAGGCAGGCTTCCCAGGCAGCTGCACAGGGCTGTAAATCTTGCCCTGAAGTTAAGCTGTCCCTCTCTCCTAGCCATGTCAACTGGTGCATGTGTCTCTTTGCTGCACAAGGTGTGACGTTCCTCCGTGAGCTAATGCAAAGCATCTTTTTAATTGCACGGAAGAGTAACTTCCAGGCTGCCAAGTGGAGGGACTTGGGGGAGAAGGCTGGCTTCTTAACAAACTCCAGAGCTAAGAAGAGAAAAGGAGGCAAGAAAGGGAGTGGGGCAGGCGTCTGCCTTTCATCTGGATATTCGGGATGACACATGTGGTGCCAGGGAAACTGCTATTTCTAACTGACGGGAAGCTTTGCAGTCAAGGGAGGGCTGAGCTGTCAGGTGAGCTAGAGATCAAGAATTATCATGACAGCTTCATGGCATGTGAAAGGGGCTGTGAAGTGCGGTGTGATTTTAACCAGCGGTGGTTAAATTAGCTTCTGTTAGACCTGGTGCGATGTGCAGTGGGAGAGGGGCCGACAGAGGTTGGGAGTGCCAGGCATGAGGAAGGTTGCGATTCTAAAGTGCCACCATTTAGGAAAGAAAGTGTATGTGGAAACTGGCCCCTGGTTTCTGAATTTTGCTTACTGGAGATGCCAGGCTGTGGTGATGGTGTTAATTAGTAGCTTGTCAATGCCGCCAGTGAACCTGTCCAAGGGCCCTGTTATTAATATTCCAAGGACCCAAGGACCCTCCCTTGAACTTCCCCCAATTTAAGATCCTGTCAAAATCTAACCACCTGTACTAGCCAGCTAAGCAGCCTTGACTAACGTTTTGCCCTGTGCTCTCACATTCCACAGGATTGTCTATGCAAGACTGAGCAAGCGAGCGAGTGAGCGAGTGCCTGTTTGAAAACTTCCACTCAAAAGTGAGCTGAGGAAGTGCCTTTTAATAAGTAATCAGCCCGAGGAAATCAGACTCTATCTAGCCATCTAGTAATGTTTGCCTATTCACTGGGGACTCTTCAAAAGTCTGGAGCAGGAGGGTCTGTTTACTTGATGGGCCGCAGCCTGGGAGGTTGTAGGAAGAAAACGTAACATGAGTGACTGTGTTTGTGTGCGTGCATGTGTGTGTGTGTGTGTGTGTACATGTGTATATACACATACACGTATATTGCTCATATATCTTATATATAAATTAAAAGCTGCACATTAACACTTTGTGCCAATACTCTCCCAAACGTTTTGCATAAATGATCTCACTTTACTCACATAGGCAGATACTCCATTTTGATTTGGAAGATGAGGAGACTGAGAAGCCAGTAAGTAGCAGACCTGGGGCTTTACTGGTCTGTGATTCCATAACCCATGTTTGTACCTCCTGCCTCCAAAACAAGAATGGCTAACTTTTTACAGAATCCCCAGGTTCTCACAGTCCTAAGCAGTGGCATGGCCGCTACCCCAGCTGTGAACCCTTGCACTTTCCCCTTCACACTTTCCAGGCAGAATCCCAGGGGAGCCCACCAGGCTTCCAAGCCTTCATCTTTGTAGGAGGCACCTAGGAGATGGTTAATCACAATCCCAATCTTGAGTCTTTGTGATGCAGCCTTCCCAGGACCGTCTGCACCTGGGGGAATTTGTAGACATTGACCAGCAGGTACCAGCGCCGTGAACCTGAATAGCCCATCTGAGCAGACCAAGTGCCAACTTTTCTTTAACAAATCCTGCTTTCCTGGGGCGCTCCTGGCCCCCACTGACGTTGGTAGGGGAGTAAACAGCCATTCACCTGTCCCAACCTCAGATTTATGGTCCAGCAAGCTCCCTTCTGCCCACACCACAGCACCGTGTACTGCAAACACAGATGACCTTTGTAGCGATTTCATCTCAACCTGCTTCCATATAGAAAACCTGTTTTGTGTTGACATTGTTTGGAACAAATTCTGCCTATGTTAACTCCCTTAGCTCCTGCTCCTGAACTTTCAGCCTGGAGAGGCCAAGTGCCCCTAATTGCGAGAGCAAGGGGGAGGGAGCCCTGAGAGCACCCACAGCTTCCATCCGTGTCTTTGGTCCAGTGGCTTCAGGCAGCTCTAGCCGCCTGAGTTTTCTAATCCCTCTCTATAAGGAGATGGGTTACAGGTCCTGATTGGCCCACTGGCAATAGGGCGCTTTGTGGGACATTTTCTTACAAGTTGGTTCCCATGTGGTATTTGTTAGTCACAGCTAATTATTAAGTCCTTGGCTGAGGCAATAGACATTGTTCCCCTGGATTCCTCCCTCCTCCTTTCCCCCCCGCACCCCCCATTGCTACAGAACAAAACCCATTGTGGGGCTCGGGAGGTCGACTGTGCACATATTTTCCAGTGAACCCCTGATGGGCTCACTGCTGGGGTTTCATGTTTCAGGTTGAAACTCAACTGGATAAAGCATTATTCATTGATGCTGACACATTTGGTCTCTGCTCTGTGCAGTTACTTCTTCCACACTGGACTCGGTCCCTTACAGGCAATTTAGGTAATTCATTGAGAGCAATTCACGGCATTTATTTAGAACATTGATAGTCTGCACAGACTTATAGAATGTTAGGATTTCTTGATCATAGAAGGACCATCAAGTGCTGGGTTTTGCCGGCTTTGCTCAGAAGCTCAGGCCAGAAAGGAGGAGCAGACTAAGTGAGTGAGTAGGTTCAGAGCCCCTTCTTACCAGCCCTTCAGCAAGAGCACCCCTTCATGTCCCTGCTTTGGGTGTGGGGCTTCTGCATATGATTTCTGCAACCTACCTACAAGCAATCCTGAAACCCAGTCATCAAATCCATGTACTCATTCATTTTTCAGATGAGGAAAGGAGCCCACTGAGGGGCCTTCTCTTACTGAAGGTTTATGTGAGTTTGTAAATTCATGCCAGAATGAGTATTAGCACACGGGTCTCTTCTGTATGCCCATTTATGACGCCATGCTGGAATAATTCTGGAACCCATCACTGGGCTGCTTTTTACCATTGCCTGGCCACTGTCTTGTGGAAAAGACCTTATCTGGAGGATCTAAAGGAACAGAAAACATCCCAGAAAAGCCATAATAACATCTTGGAAGTCACACTGCATTTTTACTATGAGCCACTTCAATCACACAATGCCCTGGCACCGGCTGAAGTTGTACAGTGCTCAGCCTAAGAGACTGAACGGAGCAGCCCTGTTTTTACTTCGCAAGTGTGTGAGCCAAAACCAAAACTGGGCTAGAAGGTTTTAGTTCAGCACTGTGCAGGCAAAAGCAGAGGCTTTGGAGCCAGAAGATCCGGGTTTGAATTTGCACTCCACTACTTACCAATCCTGGGAATATTGACAAGTTACTTGATATCACTGATCTTCAGCCTTTTTGTCTAAAAATAGAGCTGGCAGTACTCAAGGACTGTTAATAATAATTCAAGGATTGTTATGAGGAATTAAATTTAATAGTCTGTGTAAAACCTCTATATAAAGCATATCAGAGACTTGATAAATGTTCCTTTTCTTATAATTTAAGTTCTGTCTCACACTCTCATACACATACATACAGGTTTGAGTCAAAATAAATGCCAGATATTTTTAAAGTTTGCCCTTAACTTGGAAACTTCTGGATTTTGTCACAAGCTTAACATTAAAGTTTACATTAACATGAAATTTGGGGTGTCTGTACACAATGGGCTTGTCTGACTCTTTCGCAAAGCACTTAAAAAACGGAGCACTTCCTGGGGCAATAGGACTATAGGTTTCCCAAGAAGACTCTGTGAGAGAAACTCAGAAAGACTGGAAAATAAAGTCTTGTTCCTTTGACTCTGGAAGCCCCTGGGATGACCTGGGGGTCCAGAGGCTGACTGCCTTCAGACAGACTCTGGCAGCGAAATCAGAAGCCCTCACTGTACCAACTACTTGGGTGTGCTTGGGACTCTTTCAAGCCTTCTTTATTTGCCATTCAGACAGGAACCATAGGCCCAGAAGCTTGTTTTCAAAACCTAGGAAAACAGATGTTTTTGCTTATTTTTCTCTCTCTCATGCCAAAATGCTCACTGAGTTTTCACTGGGTTCTGAACTTTTTTTTTTTCTTTTACTTCTAAGACAAATCTTGGAAAGAGGTCATTGTGAAATGAAGGGGAAGAATGGGCGTTTCAGCTCTATTTCAGATTCTAATGAAAATGCTTAAGAACCTGAAGACAGGAAGTCCTAGAAGACAAATGTAAGCGAGATTGACTAATTGAGCCCTAAAAGGTTCTACCTGCTGCTTCCCTCAGGCCTGTGGTACCTGGTGCCTCCCCAGCAGCCTGGGATAAGAAAGCCAGCACTTCCTAATCCTCCAAAGAAACCAAAAGCATAGCATCTAGCTGAGCTACAAGGCAGTGTGGCTGCTGAGGGCTGTGTTGATTTTTTTTTAAGTTTTTTTTTTTAATTTATTTTGAAAGAGAGAAACAGAGCAGGGGAAGAGCAGAGAGAGAGGAAGAAAGAGAGAATCCCAAGCAGGCTCTGCACAGTCAGCTCAGAGCCTGATGTAAGACTCGAACCCACAAACCATGAGATCATGGCCCGAGCCAAAATTAAGATGCGGATGCTTAACTGACTGGGCCACCCAGGTACCCCAGGGCTGTGTTGATTGAACACGTGCTGTGCTCTAGGTGAGGCCCAGGGCCAGTCACAGGTCCTGAAGTTTACAGCTCAGACATTTTAGGTACTGTATTAGTTTCCTATTGGCTGCTGTAACAAATTACTACAAGTTTAGTAACTTATAACACCTGTTTACCATGTTGCAATCTGTTGGTCAGAAGTCTGACATGGATTTCACTAGGCTAAAATCCAGATGTCAGCCGGAAAGTGTCTTTCCTGGAGGCTCTGTGGGAGAATTCCTTTTCTTTCTTTACCTTTTCCAGCTTCTGGAGGTTGCCCACATCTCCTGGCTTGTGTTGTTCCTCCTTCATGTCCAAAGCCAGCAACAGCACTTTGGGTTTTTCTTAGGTTACATCACTCCATTCTCCTCTTCTGCCTCCCTCCTCTGCTTTTGGCGATGCAGGTGATTACATCGACCCCCCCCCCCCGATAATCCAGGGTAATCTTCTTATTTTAAGGTCAGCTGATTAGCTCCTGAACTCCATCAGTATCCTTGATTCCCCTTTCCCATGCAAGGTAATATATTCACAGGTTCCAGGGGGGGTCAGGACATGGACATCTCTGGGGTCGGTTCAAGGGTGGGGGTGGACAGTGTTACCTGCAATAAGTACATAGGTCGTTTTTACACTAACACAATAATTGTTTGAATTGGGACTCTTTCGATTGCAGAAACAGAACCTAACTCAAGTTAATAAAAAGGAAAATATTTTATTAGCTTATATACTTGAAAGGAAAAATGTGATTGGCCTCAGGCACAACTGGATCCGTATGTCCAAAAGGTCATCAGGGTACTCTTGTTTCTTTGCTTGGCGTGTGTGTGTGTGTGTGTGTGTGTGTGTGTGTGTGTGTGATGATGATGATGATTTGATTCTCAAGCCCAGGCTGTCTGCATGGTGGCTAAGACAAAGCTTCCAGGCAATTCCAGGCCTACACAGTTCTCAAGACCCAGGATCCCAGAGAGGAACCCATGACCTCTTTTTAGGTAGTACCAGAAAAAGCCTGAGGATGACTCCCAGCTTGGGTCACATGTGCATCCCTAGACTAGTCACTGGTCAGGGAGATCCTAGAACAGGGTTGGGTCAGCCTTTGCAGAGCACATGAACTAAGAGGTGGAGGGAGAGGTTCTCCAAAAAACTTCAGGCACTGTTACGAAAAGAAAGGTGAAAGAGCTGGGCAGGCAAAAACCACTGATGTCCACTCCGCCATCTCATTGCTGGATTTTAGAACCAAGTACTTGATTCCATGGTCAGAGCTCATTTGGCTTCAGGCAACAAGACACTAAACCTGAAAGAATACAGAAGAGGCTCACCCAGGGCAAGTAGGAAGTTAGTTCAAGTCTACGGAAGAAGAGGAATTGTGCAGTGGTTAAGAGTATGGGTTTTGGAACCAGATTGTTTGGATTCATATCCAATTTATTGGTTGTGTTTACCTGTCCTCTCTGTGCCTCAGTTTCCTCATCTGTAAAATGGAGTTAGTTATAGTACCTACCTCCTGAGCTTATTGTGAAATTTAAATGTGTTAATACAAATAAAGTGTTTAGAATAATAGTACCTTGACAGAGAGTAAGCCCTCAACAATTAATAGCTTTAAAAGTTATTATTGTTACTATAAGTAAGCCCCTTAGGATGGCTTAGGAACTTGGAAGATAGTTGTAGGACTCAAGTCAGGTGCTTTCTTGGTTTCTCTTTTTCTAACTGGGGCCACACAGTCTCTTACCTCTGGAACTTTCTTTCAAGCATCTCAGTGAGAACTCAGGTTTCTCACTTGTAAGGCAGATTTTCACATGGTTTTCGGTTGCCCTCTCCACTCTGTCCTTGCCTGTACGTGCCCACCACCAAATGAATGCTGGGTCAGTGTTGCTGAGTTCCAAGTCTTGAGAGAATCTGATAGTCTGGCCCATGATTGGCTTTAATTAAGATTGAACCTCATTTGATTTGCTGTGACTGACCAAGTTACCTTGGACACAGGGTCGCCTCTTTCAATAGGTACGAAAGGGGCAGCTTAAGTTGAAGAGGAAAGGTGAGCTTAGCCAGAAAATTGACCAACTTGTTTTTTACATGTATGTGCTAGCAAGTAGGAGTTTTCCTACAGAATGGGAAAGAGTCAGTTTCAACAAATAAAGGTTATATCTGGATGTTTGGGAATAGGACAGCACTGGGAACTGCATTGTTCTGGTGTGACTTAGCCAGTAGTATGTGCAGAGAAAAATTGGTTATTCTATTATTATAAATGGTAGAGGCATGTTCAGCTCCAATTAGACGTGCTCTCATTGAGGACAAAACCCCCATTCATTCACTTTTGCCTGCCTGAAGCATCAACCTCAGAAACTCATTCCTGGGAGGGTGGACTGCTTACCTTCTCTGTCAGGAGAGTGGATTCCAGAATGACCCTCAAACCTTCTTTTTGAGAACAGGAGGAAAAGGCCACGCTTGCTCTTTGTTCCCTGGATCCCCTGTCACCTGTCAGAGCCCCGAACGTTTTCAGCTTTCTCAGTCCAGGATTTCAAAACATTTCCATGTACGGAGGTACATGCTCTGCCTTCAGAGCCCTTGTCCTTTTCTCCAAGGACTTTTGTAAGAATCCTTCCAGCAAAGCAGTTTCACAGTGTTGGGGAGGAAGGGGTGCTGATGGAATTTCTTACAGGAAGGGTAGAAATGCTTTGGATCCAAGCTAGGCATCTTAAGAAGCATGGAGATTTGGGGGAGAAGACAAAACATTGTTAAGATTTTGATAGAGGTTGGCTGGGTAGAGTCTCCACTGTAAAGACTCTTGTGCCCCTTTCTGGTTGAACAATTCACAGGCTCCACACTTGCTTTCAAATGCATTGGTTTTGAAGCAGTCAACAAAAAAGCATCCTGCTGCCAGGGCCAACCATCAAAAAGAGACAAGAGAGCTATGCAAACCGTGGGGGAATGTGCGCGAGAGAAATATTGTAGAGCAGAAACGTGGCTCCACTGGCCTGATACCGTGTGCATTATCTCCCCCAAAGGACCCCGTGGTTTAATGGATGGGGCTTTAACCTGCCCAGAGGTCAGTCTCTGCTGGACAAGTGGAACCTCATCCCTGAGGGCATTGACATACTCATGACACACGGACCTCCTCTAGGTAAGTGAAGCAAATGTTGTCCTTTTGTCATAATAGATGTCTTTTTCCCCAAGCATAATAAACAATGCTTCAGGGATATAATCATTTCCTTCAAAAAATGAAAAGTGAATACAAAAAGAAAAGCCAATATCTTTAAAGAAACCGGTATGATAATTAAACTCAGCAGTTCTGCTAGGCTTACAGGTGTTTTTGAAATTAAATTTTTTTTTTAATTTAGTTGAGTCAGGGAAAATCAAATCAGTATGGAGCACCACAGTCTTTGGAGCTCGGTCATTTATTTTAAGAACTGTATTCACTTTGGAGTAAGGGAAGTGGAGACTGGAGGGAAGAAGGCACAGACCTCTCAATTGCAGGGCTTTTGAATGGCAACGAAATAATGGAAACTTTTGTTTAAAGTAGCTCATTATCCTTTCTCATGTAATAGTGGGACCTGGGAAATATTTAAAGTTAAACATTTGAGCTGATTATATAAGCAAAGAATCCTTAAAAAAAAAAAACAACTAAGGTGTTAAGTAAGGACTTACATTGAAAGTTACTTAAAGATACTCATCCTACAGAATCCTTGAACCTACAGAATCCTCGAACCTACATCCAGGTTTAGATTGCCAGCATGCTTCAAAGCTACCTTTAGTTACGCAGGTTATGGGCCAGAATATGATTTTTTGACTTTTATAATTCTCTTTTAATTATTCATGAACTTGTTATCTCCTTGGCTTAGCCACAGAACATTGTCAAACAGGACTATCATCTGGATCCCCGTTCAACAAAGGTGTAACTCTGGAAATTCAGATGCTTCACTTATAGTAGGAGAGCTTTTCTTTCTTTCTTTCTTTCTTTCTTTCTTTCTTTCTTTCTTTCTTTTTTTTAGATTGCAGTAAAAAACATATAAGATGAAATCTACACTCTTAATAAATGTTCAAATGCATAATGCTAGCAAAGGTTGGTTTAGAGAAAGGAAGAAAACCCTTGTTACAAAATAAATTATTTTCAGTCTTTCCTTATGGTTTGAGGTTGTGGTCCATATGACTTCCCTCCTGTGTCAACCTGAAAAATAAAAAATCTAACACACATCCCCTACTGTGAATTTAATCTTTGTAGATATTGTTTCCTCCAGCCCACTTAGGGCTGCTTTCCATCCCTTCCAAGGAAAGTGAGTGCTCTGTGTTTCACATAGAAATAGCAGAAGGGAGGGCCAAGGCGTGAGTCATGGTGGCACATTTTAATGATGTGGAGAAGCAAGAGAAGAGAAGCAGGTTGTGTTGTAGACAGGGGAATTGTCCAGATTTGCACAGGATCTAGCCGTTCCTGACTTTTTCAGTATTTCAGAATCACCATCCCCATGTCTTTTTCCCCCTATTCCATCCCATCCCACCCCATGTTTTAAAAGATCACACTTCCAACAACATTTATCATCATAATGAATTATGCTCCCTATTTTGCAGCCATTAGAGACTAAATCCTGAATTGCTAGCTAAATATTCTGATCAGCCCTGAGTTACCCATTGAGACCCTACAGAGAGAGCATCTCAGCCAACTCGGTCCTTTCCCTGAGCAGGCTATTCCATGCAGACATGATTCTCCTTGGGCTGTTTATTGTAAACAGGACTTGGATATCCTCAGCACAGATAGCTTTACATGACTGAAGTATTATTTGGAATATAACTTTGAGCAGAACACTTGATTCGCAGACTCATCAGGCCATTAATGTCGGTACAGAAGCAAGTGGTGGTAGTCCTAAGTCTGCATTCAAGCCTCCAAAGAATTGAGACATCCCAGAAACTTTGAATACTACTTTACTTGTAGTAAATATGGAGTAATCCAGAGAGTGGTTGTGCATGTAGCGAAGTAAGTTCTACCCCAAGGAGTTCCACAATAAAAGGTCAGGTGAGGTTTTCATAAGGTAAAGTTGAACCTTAAACAAAGTATGTTATTGGGATTCTTGTGAAAATGCTGGTTTGGGGTGGGGATGGAGAGGGGCCTTTAATTCTTTCCTGTTGAGTAGCAATCTCACCGTGAGACTTTACTATCATGGTATAAGCAGGATGCCTTCTCAGGTTGATTGTATATGAAATGAGATAATTTCTTCCTTCAAGGGAAACCTATCCATGATAGAATATGCCAATCACTGTGGATTAAGGATTTTTTTCCCCTAACAAACAGAATTTTGAAACCTCTGGTTGAATTTTTATAGGGCCCCGTTTTCATCTGATGTTCTTTCCAGACTCTCTAGCCACTCCCCACACCCCAGTTAACATGTCTTTACAGAAATGCTCTGTCTTCATTGCTGCAGTTCCATCAAACAAAGTGGAATAAGCTTATCAGTCCGTTTCTGCCTGATCATTTCTGAATAGTAGAAATCACCAGCAGAGCTGTGGTATGGATTCCCACTGATGACGATTTAGCCATTAGTCCAACCTGCCTTCTTTACACCCATCCTGCTCAGGCAAATGGGGTCTATTTCTGGCCATAATCATCCAGATACCTGACTTTTGTTATAATTGATGTCAGTTTTTATGGATTCTCTACATTAAACGTGGAAGTAAGTGGCTTTTACTTTAAAGGTAGTCAGTTAGCCCCAGCTGACTGGATGCCACCGTGTGGTCACATTGCTGCCTATGGTCAGAGAGGAGACTGGAGGAGGAACTTGCCATTTCCAAGCTTTGGTCATCAAGAACTACCAAGGGTTAAAGTTGATGTACCTGAGGAGAGCAAGGTATCTTGTGGCCAGTTTACAGACAGTCCCTACTAGCCTGTCTTTTTTGAGCCATCTTAGAGGTAAACTGCTATAAGAAAGACGTAATAAAAAAAAGAGAGAAAAGTAACTGAATTGAGAAAGAAAGAGATATTGCAGGACTGCCGGGAATAAATGTCATTAGGCCCATGAAGATTTGAAACCAGGGCTGCATAAATCAAATCCCTTACAGAAAGAAAAAAAAATGTTAATTAACAGGAAGAAAAAAATGGAAACCAAAAAAAAATTTCAAGAACCTAAAGAAGACAAAGTGACAAGTGAAAAGTTCCTTAAAAGCCATTGTGAGCTTTAATGGAGAGGCTAGGATTACAGATAATGTAATAAACCTTCTGTGAGTTATGGCTTCCTGAAAGTCTAAATGAAACCTTACCTGAAGAAGGAAAATTAAGAGTATTGATTGCATTTTGCCCTTAGGTTTTCGAGACTGGGTTCCAAAGGAGCTTCAAAGAGTCGGCTGTGTGGAGCTTTTAAACACAGTCCAGAGGCGAGTCCGGCCCAAGCTCCATGTATTTGGTGGAATCCATGAAGGTAAGACCAGCAGAAAGGCATTCACAAGGTCTTGTATCATTATTCATGATCTCATTTCAGAATGGGGGCCTTGGGTACAGTTGGAATGACTGGAACAGTGTTGTCAAACTCTTTTTACCAGTGGCAGAACCTTTTGTAATATCAATTGTTAGGGGAAATACCTGCATGTAAAGCTGATAAATATTTTATATGGAGATTCTCTCTTTTAAGCAGAGTGGAGAGAAAGAAGTAGGTCTGGTTCACCTTACGGAAAACCCAGCAACACCAACCCTACCCCCCACACCCCAAGGCAACTTCTGGAATCTCAGGGCTCTGATGAGGAATGTTTGCTAACCGCCACTGTAGAACAGCCCTGAGGTAAAAAAGGACAAATTCTTTCTTTAAGACATTTAGAAGAAATGGCCTGGATATTAGACTAAACAACTTCCAATGCCTCTTTCTACCTGTAAATATTGTGTTTCATATGGAATACACACAGGACCCAGGAAGACAAGACTTTCTTTGAAAAATAACTTTGGACACACAGTGAAAGTTATAGAACAGAAATGGCAGGAACCTACAGATTTGCAGGTAGTCATTTCCTTATGAACCTCCGAAAACCATTTCAGACTTCTCAGAAATCATCAGCGCTATTAGGTCGGGCTGAGGCTAAAGGGAATAATTAAATCTCCCCCAACTGGAAACTGGTCCAGTTGCCTCTTTCTGCCTTTCAAGGTAGGGTGGAGTCAAGTTCACAGAATCCAAAAGCCTCCCAGGAAACTGTAGGGCTCTAGGTTTCGTCTGTCCTTCCTTTTTTAAACTAGGGTCTTTAGACAGACACAAAGCTGTCTTTCAGCAGGCATTAGATTTTTCTTGGCCGCACCAGTATCTCCCGGTTTCACGGGTTTGTGTGCAGTGGTGCGTTTACATAGGCAGCCTCCATATTTTCTACAGCTCCTGCTTACAGCTTGTACTCTGGAGTTCTTTATGAGTCTGCAGGTGAGTTGTTGAGGCCTACGTGTCTGATGAAGCAAGAAAACCAAGTTTGCTTTTCAAAGCCCACAAATCCATTGGCTTCCAGGTTAGGCATTAGAGGCATACGTATTGAAAATCATCCTCCTAATGCCAGAGAAAATTCAGCTTGCCCCAAGTGCAGGCACCAGCTGAGTGCATGGAATGCGGGGTGCAGCTCCACAGGAGTGGACATCATCCTACCCTGACTTGGAGCCGTAGTCCCTGAAAAGGAGGGCATTTCTTTAAGGCATGATACCGGATTGGTGGGGGAGAATGGGTGGGAGTTCATGTCTAAACAGCAGTTCTGGGGGACAGTTATCAGGCTTGAATACCTACAGCATACCTCTGAGTTTGCATTTCATCCGGTTTTTTTTAAATCATTAATTAACTTTAAACTAGCCAGACTATTGGGGAATTCCACTGAAGCCCCAAAATAATAAACTTGCTTAAAAGGGAGGAGATCATATTCAAATAAACTTGTCTCACTTTTATTCACTTAAGACAGCTGAAGAGGGCAGAGAGAGGGCAAATACCAACCTCTTGATGGAGAGAGATAACAAGACTTTATGACCCCAGAACTAAACAGTGCACATTTTAAATGCCTCTTTTCTTTTCTTAAGAGATTTTTCCATTGACCCTCATTAAGCTCTCCACAGGCTTACTTGGAGAAATTTTAGCAAATGGAAAGGAAAAAAAAAAAAAGAAAGAAAGAAAAACCTGTTGTTTCTGTAAGTCCTGATAATTTTTCACGGACATATTTTTTTATGCCATAAGAGCCTGATACCAACATAGAATTACAAACTTAATTGCAGAGGTTCTCAGGTAGATATAGGGTATCCAGGGATATGTGCTATTGCAAACATGCTAAAAATTTCAACGAATTAAAAATTATCAAACTGGAAGGGAGCCCTGGGTGGCTCAGTCAGTTAAGTGTCTGACTCTTGATTTCAGGTCAGGTCATTGTCTCATGGCTCATGAGTTCAAGCCCCACATTGGGCTCTGCGCTGACAGTGTGAGCCTGCTTAGGATTCTCTCTTTCCCCTCTCTCTCTCTCTGCCCCTCTTCTGCTCTCTAAATAAGCAAATAAATAAATAAATAAATAAATAAATAAATAAACATTTAAGAAAATTATAAAAGGGGCATACATACCAAAGACCCAGAAAAACTTTCTTAACTTTCTTCCAGTAGGTTGCAAGAGATTTATATTCTGCATGTGGGAAGTGTTTTGGCTTGATCCAGTGCCCAGGTGAGCTTAGGAAGCAGGGTCTTATGGTGATGTCTCTGCAAATCACTTGGGTGTTCGGTTATTCGACTTTTTTGAGTGAAATGGAATCAAAGCCACACAATTCGAGTAAGTTAAGATCAGTTATCTCCTAGATAAGGAAGCTGAGCATCCACCCTCCTGGATCCCAGTGCAGTGCTCTCCCCCACGCCCCCCCCCCACTTGTCCCAAAGCCCATTTGGGATTTGGATGCCTGTGCCCTGAGGAGTCGCTTATGTTACTCATTCTGTTCCCTAGAACTCAATAATTAATGCAGGGCTTTGAAATGAAAATCATATTTTAAAAAGAGGGGAAGAAATGTTTTTTCTTTATTCTCACTAGTAAAGAAATCACAGTCTTTCCCTGACAAATCTAGTGTTTAAATAAGAAAAAAAGAATCACTTTTCTTTGAAGTAGAGGATTCTCCCTTTAAAGAAAACAGAATGTAATTGGAAGGCAGCTTCTGAAAGCTGTTATCATCTGGGGAGGCTTCATTGAATCTCATCTCACTGCCCACTGGCAAAGATTTTTTCAGTTTTCCTTGCCTGACAGCTCACCACTGAGTCACTGTCATTTGTATATATTACAGTAAGCATGACACTCTGTCTCCACAGGTTACGGCATTATGACCGACGGTTATACAACGTACATCAATGCCTCAACGTGTACAGTCAGCTTTCAACCGACCAACCCTCCAATTATATTTGACCTTCCAAACCCACAGGGTTCCTGAAGCTCTAAAAAGCCCAATTGGAATGTGAGGGAAGGTCTATAAACTGTCATTTTTCTAATTATAAACTTACATTCTCTTACTTGTTTATTTCCAAATCCTGTGAGTTCTTTTTGTAAATTACTGGAACACAAATGACTCTAGAGGTTGTGCTTCTTTATTTTTTTTTAAATGGGGCGTCCATTCGAAATGAAAGGAGCATTGTGAATTTGTAAAATGACTTCCGTTTTCTCAAAGGCCACGCCATTGTAAATTGTTAGTATTCGCCAAAGGACAGCCAAGCTTTCTTTTTAAAAGGTGATGAAAGTCTTATTTTAATATGCTTTAAGCTGGAAGAAAAAGAAAAAAAAAAAAAAGAAAAGAAAAAAGAAACAGGTAGGTAGTGTTTTAAAAACCACCCAGATTTGCACAACTGTTTAAGAGTATTGTTTGAAGTATTTTATTTTTTGGTGTTTTGTTATTGCTGTTGTTTTCTTGGTAATGCTTCTTTTTTGCAGACGTGGCCTGGATTTATAACAATCTTTTCGGCAAAAGTAGGCGTGGAAAAGACTTCTCTTCACACTCTCACTATAAAGAAAGCTGCATCCGGAGAAGAAAACGACCCTCGTTTAAAGGATGGCTTAGCTAGTGAGATCCATGTTGTGGTTATACAAGGTCTCATTGTTTGTTTGTTTTCTTTTAAATTATTTTAGCTTTAAAAATATGGAAATGGAATCTGTCAAGAGCAGGTATTTCACGCAGTTAAAAAAAACTGAGCGCGCAGACTCCTTTTCAGTATGGGTTTATATATATAAATATTTTTTGTGTATTATGACTAAGTTAGGAGTTTAATATTGCCAAGGACAGTACAACTGCAAAGCGATGCTTTATAGCAGGGCATCGCAAGTCCGAAGGGGCTGACACATTTTCTTAGAACTCAAGATCTCAAAGAACTTGAGTTAAATCTAGGTTACAGTTACAGGCGTGTACAGACTTATACATGGATGCAATGGAAGGTAACTAAAATAAGGCTTAGTTGTCCTTTATATTTAAATACCCTGAATTGTCTTCTTACTTCCTCTCCCTCCCCCCATTTTGCACTGTGTGTCGATGCAATCTTCGCTAGCACAAAATATTGTCGCTAATAGTCATTTCTGTTTTCCCATTGTAAATGCTGTTAAGCTTTATCCTATTTTATGTTACCTTGTTAATGAAATTTAGGAAAGCAGTTGTTTCTTTTAAATTTATTGTGATATTCTATATCTAGCGGCCTTTATATGCAAATAAAATTGCAAGATTTTTAAATCTGTCCTGTTTGGAGGGTTGGCTAGGAGGATGGTGGTTTAATCCCCAGCTGGGGAAAGGGGGTGGATTTATTCATATGCAACATTAGCACTCCCTCTCAGGAGAATTAGAATAAGTGCTTTTTTTTTTTCTGATTTTCAATAAGTCTTTTATTGCCCACCTTTCCCAGGCTGGCAGGTAGATCGATAAGGCACTCTGTCTACTCTTTCCTTCCATCGCACTGTCATATACCTTGCCGTAGGTTTCAGAGAGTGAATATCTCGTCTCGGCCATTGTAATTTCTATAGGAAGGGTCCCGGTGCAGTGGAGGCTGGAGATGCTATTGTGGATGTGCAGTAGTGAGAAGGTGAACCAATGGGTAATAGAGTAGCCACTACACAGTCTCCCCAGGAGCAGTTACCATCGCCTCCTCACTGTTTTATTTATTTATTTATTTTTATTGACGTCCATCGCTAAAATGATATGGTAGCCAGGAGGCCCGAGGCAGTGGTGGGGTGTGAAAAATAAAGTTATGTCTTTTTTATTTTCTCTGGAACAGCCATTAAAGAAAAGCGACATGATCTTGAATCTGCAGTGTATCCCAAAAGTCTATGTTCCAGTGCCCATCGGATTGTACTCTGACACATCTTCCTTCCCTCCTCCCATTGTGGACTCTTTGGTGTCATTGCTGAGAAGAATTTTTGATTTCAGTACCAGCAGGGTAGAGAGAGTGTTTTAGGCCAGAATTCCAGCTCAGATGCCCATGTAATCATCTGGGGCTATCATAGTTGTTAATATTTATTAAGTGTCTTAGATGCCACCCAGAGCCTGTGGTGGATGCTTTGGTCTGAGCTCCCTTCCAGAGCAGAGGTGGTCCATGACCAGAGTAGCCATGATGGGCCAAAAGAGGTCAAAGGAGGTTAACTGTGAGAGGTTAACAGCCCTCCTCTGATCTGCTACATCAGTAGAAGAAGGTGTTGACTTCAGGGCACTCCCTAGGGAGCTGGAGTGAGAGGTGACTGAATGGAAATTTCATCTGGTTACCGAACAAGGAGCTAAGCTCAGACTTCTGGAAAAGCAGGCTTTCCAGAGACAGGTGGATGATCACGATGACAAGTGTGCATGCACAGCCCTTGACAGCATGTCTGGACCCAAACTAATTAAGCTAAGCACTTACCAAAATTGCTTTCCATTGTGAGTGGGCAGGAAGCAGTCCAGCCTGCTAAATCTACAGGCTAGACTGGCTCATGGTCCAGGTTCACCACTCCGTATGTATGAACTACCTCCAGGAGGGCCCGAATGACCGTCCAAAGGCCTGAAGCTTTCTCCACTGGGCCTTCTAACAAAGGAACATTTGAAATAACTCTTACAAATTGGCACTTTCCACTCTTTCATCACCAGGCACTCTGCTGAGCGGGTCTCCTGTGTTGTTTCTAATACTCACAAAACCCTGGGAGAGGTCACGTAAGCCCCACTTTATAGATAGGAAACCAAGGCTCCAAAAGTTAAATAAATTTCCCTAGGAAAATGGAAGGTTCAAGACCAGGTCTGTCTGAATTCATAGCCTCTGCCCTTTTTATCACCCTGCCTCTGGACTAGAAAAGTTGATGACCTTCAGCAGCTGATGGAAAACTGATATGGGCCTGGGGACATTTCTTATCATGTATGTATGAGCTATTGGAGCATCCTTCAGTGTGGCCTTATATCATCAAATTGGACCACTTCCTTTCTGCTTGAGGCACACAGCACGGTGCAGTGGATAGGAGCACAGAGCCTCGAGTCCGTGTGCCTTCCCAAGCCCCAACCCCTCCTCCAGCTGTCTCTGATGCCTTTGCCTGGGTACTTAGCATCACTGTAAAGTAGGGCTGATGATGAAGTTGTTGTAAGTTGTGATACAGAGATCACCGCCTGGCATCCAGTTTGTTAAATAAGGTCCCCCATGCTGCCTTGAGATTCTCCAGATAAGACCTGTCTATTGCCTCCTCACCCTTGAGAGCCCCAGTAGCATTATTTCCAAGAGAGTGTATTTGTTTGCATTCCTTGGAAACTATAATGAACCTCTCTTTGTAAACTATGAAGAACCCCAAGGGCATTTGTGAGAGGCAGATAAGGGGGCCTGACTTTTCAGTTTGGGGATCATATTTTGCAAATCCCTTCTAATCTCAGGAGAGGAAGGGGGTCTGTACTCTTCGGAGTTGCTTTAAATGCCACCCGTTGATCTTAGCATCTTTCTCCCTGTGGAGTCTTTACATTCCATGTCACCATCTCCTTCAAGCTCAATTACTGAATTTTTTCTCTACATTTTCTCCCAGTCCCCTTTTGTCTTATATAGATGATGGGGGGGGTTGCTGAAATCCCCTTAAGAGGCAGGTCACTGTTATTCTGACAGGTGGCCAGCGTTAAGCCTGCCTTCATCTCCATCACTTAAGTAAATAAATACTGTGACCCAGGTCTTAAGTAGGGAGAAACAGAAGCTGGGAGGATTTGGGATTTGTCACTTGCAGATAAAACACTTGCTGTGCCCAGAATAATGCCCCCTCCCCCAACCCTCTGCCAGCAAGGATGTGCTGCTCCAGTGGAGTGAACATCCATCTTTTATTTTGGTTCCCCAGTATCTTTTTGTGCCCTGTTCCCACTTTCCTAAAAGTTTTAAGTACATTTTGTTTAGTTATTAAACCAAAGTGAATTAAGGTCTACTTTGTTTTGAGAATTTGGCTGTAAGCTGAGGCATTTGGAAACACTGCTGGGCATGGAACAGGAGGCAATGGGATGTGGGGAGGGTTCCGGGACTGGACATTCTTGATGGGTGGTTTTAGAGAAGGTATCCAACCCACTTCTGGATGTCAGCTTCCTAATGCAAAATGTTTTTTCTTTTACTTTGTGATAAAGTAGCAAGATTGCTGCCTGTGTCCACTCTGACAAGGCTCTTGCAGAAGTTTAGAGCTGTTTCTCTTCCTTTTCAAGATGTCACCTCTACCATTTTGTTCCTATCCTGCCTTTCCATGGAAGAGATAACGATACTGATTCAAAAACCTCTCTGATAAATCTTCCTCTTCCCTGGTGCCCATTGTAAAGTCGGCCTCTACAACTCACCAGAAGTTCAGA
Source organism: Felis catus (assembly GCF_018350175.1). Taxonomy (NCBI): domain Eukaryota; kingdom Metazoa; phylum Chordata; class Mammalia; order Carnivora; family Felidae; genus Felis; species Felis catus. Next base: position 84,724,878 of record NC_058377.1, on the reverse strand, counting down.
GAGGGTCAGTAGCACCACCATGGTCACAGAAAATCAAGAGATAGCCCCACATTGGCATTTGGGCTCTTAACTTTGAGCATGAACTGCTTTTTCAGTTTGATATTCAGGAATAATCAAAGATGGAGAGATCGATTTGGCCAGACATAATGTGATTTTGTAGCAGAGAAAAACATGCCATCCGTGACGTATTATTATTAAACCAGATTATTTAAAAAACAGAACAAAACAAAACTTAAGAATCTGACCTCCAGGTGTTCCCAAGAAGATTCACTTTCTTTCCCCTCAACTAGTCCACATATAACAGTTCTGATGGGCACCCAATTCCTCCTCCCACAAGAGAGATGTTGCTCTTTGTCACATGTTTTGACACACATGTTTATGTCCAGTCTGGAAGACATTGGGTATCAGTAAGAACCCCTGACTTTGGATGTGCTTGCCTTCAGATCTCACTGATGGCTATCTACCATCTGGGTAACCTTGGACATGCTACTCTACTTCCCTCAGGCTCAGACTCCACACCTGTATAATGGGGATAATTCCTACTTCATGATGGATTTGTCAGAGTTGATATGATAATATCACTAAGTTCCTGGGCCCAGGGAGCTATTATAATACACAGAAGATTTTATTGTGCTGTCATTCATAGTTTCTTAAAGCAAAAGAAAAAAGGGGGGGGGGTGGGCAGAAGGAAACATTTAGCTTCTTTTTCCAGGTTATTCAGAGCCCCTCACAAGACAAAGTGAATTCCTTCAACTGGACCGAGTCAAGGTTGTAGAGCTACAAACTCAAGCCATACATAAATCGAACTTTTTAAATTCCTCCCTCTCTCTCTCTAAACTATAAGACAAAACATTTGTGGTAGGTTCTTCTTGACTCCTCCTCATTTCCTTCCTGAATTAAGGATGTCTTACAAGACAAAAATCTTGAGGTAAAAGGCCTTTCATATCTGAAAGCATCTATATCTGGGTAATGGTGAGAGAGAGAAATGCATTTCCATTAGGAAGCATGGCCACAGTGGTACTAAAAGCACGAACAGACTAAACACGCGAAGGCAGAGAGCCTGCACCCATCAATCAGCTTTGATTTTTATGAAGCCACGGTTACCATGCGGTGCATCCGAGTGCTCTCAGAGCCCGCTTACCAGGGGAAGGGGCCTGTAATTTCATAGCCCATTTCTGTCCTGACCTTAGTGGCTGACCTTGAGAATAGGTTGAGTTTTTCAGTAGAAGCTTCTGAAATAGCAAATGACTTGGAACCCAAATGCTCCATGCTTGGGCTCACCAACATGCCCTTGCATACACTGGCTATAATGCTTAGGTACCAGCTACTTAATTCTTAGAAAGGACTCATATTTCCTGGAAGCCTTCCCTGAATCCCCCTTCTCATACCCAGAACACTTCCTTTTGGTACTGCCGTACCAAGCATTTCTACCTATACCATGTTCTGATTGTTGCTTGTCTGCCTGCAAGCTACATGAGGTCAGTGGCCAGGTCTTCTGTTACTGCATTCCCAGCATCTAGGTCTGAAGAATGCTTTCTCAATGAATTAATCAATGGTTGGCAGACAATAGCCAGGTATGTGAGAAAAGTAGGAGAAACTAATCACAGATGAAATCGACAGACATCTGAACACTGTAGGGCCAGTGGTGTACTCGTAAGCTTCAGCTGCAAAACTCCATTCTTGTCACTAAAGTTCCTTGTAATTTGGTGAAGAAAACAAGATATTGCCACATGAAGCTAAATAGCAGTTAAGATTTAAATAATAGTTCAAAACAGCAATGAAAGGAAATCAGGGCCTGTGATAGTCAGGTTTGTCCAGTTCTGTGAGTAGCCATTGTTATGAGAAGTGCCAGCTGGGGATTTAAGTCTCAGACAAGGCACTGGCAGCTAACCCAGGAGAGGGAGTCTGAGTGATAATGATAATGTCAGTCCCATGCAGCTTCATTCCTGCAGGAGAAAAACCGGTCTGGCCAGTGGCAATTCCAAGTGTGTCACGTAGCTGGTTTGTTTTCTTAATTTACTCTATGAAATGGTTTTCTCTAATGGCATGCCATTGACGAAATGCACCATAATGTCTCCATCCATCACCTCCAAATGCTTTTGCATGCATCAGTTGTTGACTTGTTTTCTCCCGTTCAGCACATAAATGAGAGGAATGATTTATCCAAGGCCACCAGTTACTCTTATGTGGAATCTGAAATAGCTCTCTGGAGAAATACTGCACTAAGCACATGTTTCTTTATGCTGTTCTCAACTTGTGTTAGAGGGTGACTTTGGCCTAGGCTGTACTGCTGTCCTTCTGACCAGTGTTTCCCGGGTAGCTAGTCCAGGTTTCCTCTGTGGTCTGTGACTCTCAGATGTAAGAGCTTGTGTTCCTGTGGGTGTGACCACTAAGTTTGGATTACGGGATATGGCAGCCAAGGCTTTGGCCTTTGAAGCTGTGTATGGGCATTTGAACAAGCAGTGATTCTTCCCCCCCACCCCCATGAGCTCTCTTGAAGTCACACTCACCAGGAAGAGAAAAGGTATTTCATGCATGAGTGCAGTTCCCCTTCCTTCTTTCAATTTGCCCCACTTCCTTGAACTCTCCATGCTGGAGACTTCTGGCCCGTAACCCCTCAGTTTTGCATAGATTGGGAGATCAGAAATAGAAGATAAACAGGAACATCAAGATAATTCTTATGTGCTGCAGGTTCCTTGAGCGGAGGCATAATATGACATTCTCTAAATAAGGTCTTTAAGTACTAACTCGAACATGAGAAGCGGCATCTCCACAAAGTTTTTGTCTTATTAGATGATGGTGATAATGAAATTAACAGTTAGAAGTATCAAATAATACAGAGACCCTGAAATGTTAAACACAGTACTCCTATCTGTAGCATTAATAAATTGTGGCGAGATTTGAAATACTAGGTTTATCTTAATTCTTAACGTAAAAAGTTGAAAAATACAGCTTGGAGAGTTTCACCTGAGAAATTTGTTTAAATATATTTCGTAGAAATAAGAAATAAGAAAAATGATACTTTTCACTTCGTATTAAAGTTTCTCTCATGAAAGTGTGTGTGTGTGTGTCTGTGTGTGTGTGCGCGTGTGCGCGTGTGTGTCTACTTCAACAATATTATGCCCAATATATAACCAATTAACCTTTTTCCTTGACTGGCTATATTTCTGGTTACCAATGCAATTGAAATAAGATGTACAGAAGGGTAAGAACTTTCCTTATATTGTTTTCTAAAGGACTAAATAATGAAAATTAAAAATCTGGAGATAATCATAAGACCACTAGTTGCCATGGGAGTGATATGTTGGTTTCACATCATATGAATGGAAGCTATGTGTTCTGCAAAGACTCAGAAACTAAGGTGGATGGGCGTGTATTTCTCCTGCATTTGCATTTAACAAGTCACCTTCCCGAGGAAAGGTGAGGTCTATGGGTTTCGCATCCAGGAATGGCAGTAAAATTATTTGAGTTTAGAGATTGCTCAGAGAAATTTACTCAATAAAAAAATAAAGTGCGGATGGAGGAGTGGGAGAAGGAAGGAGAGAAAGCAAGAGATCTGGATCCAAACCTGAATGAACCTTTTGACTTCCCAGGTTAAGAGGTGTGACCTGTGCATGTCGTTTGATCACTTTCTTTCTCTAAACTATGAATCATAGATTTTTCCTCTCTGATGTTAGGACACCCTCGGACAAAGGGGGCAAGTGAGTTGCCTGGTGGTTTTATTAATAGGAGGTCTGCTGGCTTTTGTTGGGGAAAGGAGAGCCAGACCCTTCATCACAGTCTCTATGTGTTGGCTTTTTCCAACACAGTCAACACAATGGCACATGGGAACCTATTTGGTGAGGATGTTCCTCTTACAGAAGACTTTTCCTAAGAAATAAATTATGTATCTCTGGCGAAGTGACAATATGCAGGCTATTCCAGCTATACTTGTGGATTCAGCAGTATCCCATTTATTGATATGAATATTTATATCCACACCAGTAGTGCTGCGGTTGTTGGTAGTATTTGCAGTGAATGGCTTGGCTGGGATGCTGAGGACATCACCTACTGTTTGTAAAGCTCAGCATTCTCAAAGCTATTTAAAGAACCCCTTCATCCCTACCACTCTGGCCCAGTGTTAAAAGTAATTCAATAGAGGCATTCTCCTTTCATTACCACCCCACCCTCCCCCAAGTAATTACTGCTGACCCAGAGGCCTTCTGGAGGTAGATGTATGTTGGTCATTTTTGTTTTTTTATGCAGTTCCCTTTCATCTGAAAATTTTGTAAAATTGTAATTGTCTTTCCCCAGTTGAATCTGTATACAGTTCTTTTAGTTTGCTACAAAAATGTTTCTACTACTTCCCTGAAGAGATTCTGTTTTAGTCCTTATTTTAATTTTTTTTAATGTTTATTTATTTTTGAGACAGAGAGAGACAGAGCATGAACGGGGGAGGGTCAGAGAGAGGGAGACACAGAATCTGAAACAGGCTCCAGGCTCTGAGCTGTCAGCACAGAGCCCGACGCGGGGCTCGAACTCACGGACTGCGAGATCATGACCTGAGCCAAAGTCAGATGCTTAACCGACTGAGCCACCCAGGCTCCCCTAGTCCTTATTTTAGAAAGGAGGTTTGGAAGTGGGGTGGCACACCCAATAGATGTCTTTCAGGTGTTTTTAGTGGCCAGGAACATATAGCTGGGGGATATTAGATTGAGGTCAGGGAAGCAAATCTATATCTCTACATCCATGCACCAGATAACTAATATTTATCGTGTAGGCACTCTGTTTAGCATAATTCCTCAGCCCAGAGTTGGGCCAAAGAGAGTCTGCAACCAAAGCTTTAACTACCTGGTCTAACCTGAATCAGAGCAAATGTACCTGTGTTCCTCCAAGTAACGTGTTTGAAAATCAGTGATGCTAGTCCATTTTCTCCACCTGCTGTCCTGTAACACACAGGCTCAATCTCCTGTAGCGGCTTTTGCTGACCACAGCTTACATTTCATAACTTTCATTTTTGGGCCATGATGTGTGTAAACAGAAACTGTGTCAGTAAATTCATTTAAGAAGGTTTGATGACAAATATGTTTTATTGGAAAAAGAAATGAATACAAAGCAATTGGCCTTTGGATCATGTAGTTAGGAGTGCATGTCTATAAGCCAGAGAAGTCTGGCTAATGTTACATCTCGAAAGTTAAAGTTTTAGGCCTTTTGACGCTTTCAAAGTTTGGATGATATGTCTTAAAACAGATATGCACTCTCTATTCTTCAAGGATTTAGAACTTCACTGGCTAATACTAACATTGATATCAGCAAAGTATGTTGAAAGGGACACCCACATAATGAAGAATGGAATATAATTCCCATGGTTCTGGACCTTAACTACTTTAAAGCTTTGAGACAGTTGCTGAATTTTCCTAATGTTTTAGGATCCCTCCTTTTTCTCCCAAATAAGTCAGTCACAAAACTCCTCTCCACAAATATGTCTCTCTAATTACAATTAAAGAATTAACTACAAACTCAAGACTTTACATATTTCTTCACAACAGTGCTAAATTTCAAGACTCTATTTGTGAGGCCGAGATATATATATTCTTTTTTTTTCCAGAAATTTTCTGTTTTTTTTAAAAGTATCTTAAAGGTTAGAGATTATGGCCATAATTTGATTTCCACAATTTATAATCTTTAGCTGGTAGTTCAGCCTTTTTTTTTTTTTTTTTGAGATTCTACTGAGGTCTTCATTGCAAATGAAGTCTCTCTAATCTTCACCATTGTCCATTTACACATGAGTAAATATGTTAAACTATTCGTAAAATGATAAAATAATTCTGAAGATAAATGCAAAATGACTTTTACGAAGACCCGAAACAGTACATTACATTCTACTCTGAGTAATGTCTGCCAACATTCCAGAGGCCGGGGATTTGATAAAACACCAATTTAAAGGATGGGGAGAAATGATTCTGTGAGTGAAGAATTCCAGTTCCTTGGGTTGGAAGTCTAATTCTAGAGGGAAGGCGAAACATACAATTTTTTCTTACCTTTGTAATTCAGCAATTCCTAAGCTAATAAATTAGAGTAAGTGGTTAGTCTGAGACATAGAGAAAATTGGATACAGCATGAAAAATTAACAGCAGTGTTAATGAGAAAATGGTTGGCTTATAAGTCCTATGCTTGAATTTAGTATGCAGAGTGATTAGGTCTTCATAAAGTTGTTTATTATTATTTAAAAAAAAGTATTCGATCTCTTTTTAATGTTTCCAGATCCTACCAAGGTCAAAGAAGACAATCTCTGCTTTGTCACATTATGTTCTGGTATAAGGGTTGATAGTTTAATGAAATTGTTATAGAAGAGCCAGCAGCCAGTGTGCATCAGACTTGTGTGTGTCACTGGGAGAGCATCTTTCACAAACAATTAGCTCTTTATAAGACATATGATAGTCCTCACATTTATCATATATGTCCCATGCCTCCTGAATAAAAACACCATTTGCAACCAACCAAAATTAATCTGGGTCCAGTTGAAGAGAAGGAAGTCAACCCCTAGTTCCTTGTGGGGAGTTAACTCTTTCAAGTCTGATACATACCACTTTATGCTCTTTAGTTGGTAGATCTTTACCCATTTGTACTAGCAAAGGGCTATTTCTTATAGTAAAGGAAGTTTAATACATCTCTCGTCTAAGTGATACTGGATAGGAACCAAAATTCACTCTAATTCACTTTGAAAAAAGGTGGGGAGGGTCATTTAAAGGATACAGACATAATAAATGCAAGAAACAAGCAAGCCTAGCAAGAGAACAAACCAAGAATCTTGAGGCACTTCAGTAGTAGTTGTTCATGGATCTTTTATCTGATGCTTAATAAAAAATATTATCTGATCATCTTCTTCATAATCAAGGAATTGGTACCCCAGGTCATGTGTCCAGCCCTGATATAATCAGTAGTAGAGTCACGTAAAACCTAGAGCTACCCCTTTGGGGAACGAGTGGAATAGGTTGGGTTTAGGTCAACAGTATACTAATGAGGACAAACATTACATATTCTTGTCCAAAGCCCCACACAATTTCATCCCTAGCACCTTCCCAATAACTCATTGGTGTGGCCATGAAGGTTAGCTGAAAGAATATAAGTGATAGAGGTAAGTCTGTCTCTCCTACGGAAAGGGAAAAAGGCTACAATAATTCATAGCCCTTGATGTGGTCATAGGAATCATAGTACCCCATGTTTATTTATAAGGATAATGAGTTATTAAAAAATCCCCAGGCCAATTTTCCTTGTTTCCTACAAATTAAAGAAATAGATTAGTGAAACTCAAGGAATAAATCATACCAGCTAATCTATGAAGCATCTCTTGCAAGATGTTTTGCCCTGCCCATATTAAAGATCCATAATAGACAGATTTTTAGTCACATGGTTAAGCTAAGTCATACGGTATATGGTTGAAAAGATGAATCTGAGATGATAATGGTGGTGAATAGTTCACATTTTTAGTATCATGTTTGGAACACGGGATTTGGGGCCAAGCAGATTTGGTTCAGGACAGGATTCCATCACTCACTAGCTATGAGATTTTGATCAAGTTTTAATCTCTTTGAGCCTCAGTTCCCTCCTCATTAAAATGAGTGATAACAGTACTGATCTCATAAGATTATTGAAAGGAGTCAATGAGAAAATGGATGCAAAGAGCTTAGCATGGTGCCTGGCACATATGTGCTACCATTATCAAATCATTTATTAGACCTTTTTATATATTCCAATGGTTGATTTATGACTTATCTCCCTTGTCCTTTTCTACACTCTTTAAATTCACTCTGCATGTGCATGCATAACTTTTCTAAATAAGCAAACAAAAAAAAAGAACATTTGATTAGTGATTGAGATGAAGATGATTGTGTATACTGGGCACTGAAATAGAAATGTGAACAAAGAAAGAATGGAAGCTGGTCAGATGTAGGAAGTTGTGACTCTGAGTTTGCAAGTAAACCTGAGATTTCCTTCAATAAATTTGGTTTCCTCCTCGGTCTCCTTGTTTTGTTAAGCTGAAATACAGAAAGAGAAGGCACTTGTTCAAGACCAGCTCTGAGAACCAAACCACCGGCCACTTGCAAAACTTAAATTTATAGCACCCATAAAATGTATAGTTATTATGTACAAGCATAAGGAATAAGCAGTCTTGAGGATAAGAAATTTAATAAAAATTGCAGATACAGCCAGCTGCTAAAGGCTGGAATGGGAATATTTTCAGCAGTGGATATGTGCTGCCATCAAATGCTTAAATCCATACGGAAGGGGCATTCAAAAGGCTGTTGAGGGGTCAAGTTGCTCCAAGTATTTTGCAAGGTTATATTGTCCGTGAATGAATGATTTTACTCAGGGGAGTCAGAGGACAGAGTACTCTCTTAGTCCCCAAGGAGTCTTATCTGTTGTGACTAGCAAAAACCCCAAGTAGGAAGATGGGTCAGCGATCTGAAATCCAGGCCTTGCTGGAATGCGTTGATCCTTAGAAGTAAGCGTCTCAGTATGATAAATACGAACTCCTCAAGCCCGTTAGGGAATGGAAATTTAAGAACCGGTTAGGTCAAAGATCAGGAAATTTATGACGATTATCTGCGGTTACAGTGTAGAGTGTTTGAGGATGGTTTAAGCCAAAGAGTCCAGTGCCTGTAAATCTTGAGAGTGATATTAATACCTCTGTGAGCATGTGTGTACAACGTTTCTGAAAAGATTAATTGCAAAGGCCAGTTCCCAGGAAAGACAAGCAGGTAATTGGCATTTAATTAATGAGAATAAGTTATATTAAATTAAAGACTTAAAATCCTTGATTATTTATCTTCCTGTAGCCAGTGTGACAATCTACTCTTAGATTATTAACTCAGCACTGTTTTTCAAGAGGTCAAACTGAACCTTCTGTTCAGACTGTATAAATAAGAGTATGTTTGCATCTCAACCATGGGAACAAAATAACTTTTGGGAAATCACAGAGGGCTTTTTTTTTTAAATATAAATACTTTCTTGAAAATTAAATCTAGCTGAGGATTCAAGGTATTCCCAGGCATATCCCATACTTCTAGAATCAGAAGAATTGCATGAACTATTGTGTAGTAGAAAGGTTGTGAGCTTGAGGGTCAGTCTGACCTGGGGGTAAGTCCTGGCTCAGCCTCATATTAATTACATAACCTTGGGAATATTATTAAAATTCTCTGAGGTTCACTTCTCTTATCTTGAGAAATGGAAAAATAATACCTACCTGAAATACATTGTTTGAAAAATTAAGTAGAATAAATTTCCATGGTTCAGTGTCTATATCACATAGATAGTTCTCAATAAAAGATTTTTCTCTTTACTTTCTCCTTCTTTTGTAGCACCAAATGACAGCAGTTAGAAAATTATTCCATAACAAAGTTGGAGAACTCATTCTATTTCAATTTAACAATTGCTATAATGATACATTACTCAAGACAGTGTGGTTTTGGTGAAGGGATAGATATATACTTGAATGGAATAGAATCGAAAGTCCAAAATAGACCCATATAGTATGACCAATTCTTTTTTTTTTTTATAAAGGTGCAAAGGCAATTCAATGAAGAGAGGCAGGTCTTTTTAACAAATGATGTTAGAACAATTCAACTTGAAAAATAAATAAATGCGATTTTGCAAAAATAAGTAAACTTAGACCTAAACCTCATATCTTATACAAAAATTAACTCAAAATGAATCTTTGATTGAATTGTAAAGCATAAATCCATGAAACTTTCAGAAGAAAACATAAAAGGAAATATTCATAACTTGGAATTAGGCAGAGTTCTTAGAAATAACCCCAAAAGCATATTCTATAAAAGAAAAAAAGGTAAGTTGTACTTCATTAAAATCAAAAACTTTTGCTCTGTCAGACACACTAGATATTGAAAAAACAAGCTACAGGCTAGGAAAAAGTATTTGCAAATCACATTACATCTTATAAGCTAGAATGTATTTTTAAAAGTCTAAAAAAATCACATTAAAAATGATAAAAGATTTAAATAGACACTTTACCAAGGAAGAGATATGGATGGCTGATAAGCCCAAGAAAAGAGGTTAAATATCATTAGCCATTAAGAAAATGAGACGCTACTACTTGCAAATTAAAACCGTGTGATACCACTGCATGCCTGTCAAATGGCTAAAAAAAAAAAAAAAAAGTAAAAGAATGGGAGAAAAAAAAGAAAATTTGACAACACCAAGTGTTGCCGAGAATAGAGAATGACTAGAATTCTCATGCACTAATGATAGGAATGTAAAATGGTACAGAAACCTGAAAAATGACTTGTTTCTTATGAAATTAAATATACATCGATCATACGACCTAGCAAACCCACTCCTGGGTATTCACCTTAGAGAACTGATAACTTAGGTTTATACAAAATACCTGTACACAAATGTTTATACCAGCTCTTTTTTCAATCACCGGAAACTGGAAACAAATGTCTCAGTGGGTGAATGTTTAGACAAACTGTGTGACATCCATACAATGGAATACAACTTGGCAATGAAAAAGAATAGGCCATTAATACACACAACAACTTGAATGAATCTCAAGGAGATTATGCTGACTAAAAGAAGACCAAAAAGTTTATATTCTGTATGATTCCATTTATATGATAATGGCAAAATGGCAAAATTATAGCGATCAATGATTGCCAAGGATTAGAGTGGGGGTGATATGTGACTTTAGTTGGGCAGCATGGGGAAGTTTTGGGGTGTGGGGGGGGGGGCGGAAGGGTGATGGAACCATTTTGTACCCTGACTGTGATGGTAGAGGTTGTTAACATAAATCTGTACATCTGTTAAAACTCAAAGAGCCACATTCTTCCCACCCTCAAAAAAGTCAAATTGACTATATATCAACTTTTTAATAAAGTAAAAAGAAAGAAAATTATTCCAGCAAGAAGTCATTTTGACTTCTGATAAATAAGACATAACACCCTAGAACTCTGGAACTCTTCTGTAAGTATAGTTTATTCATTTATTGGACAAATGTTTACTGAGCACTTTCTATATGTCCACATTATTTTAGGTGCAGGGGGTGAAGTACTAAATGAAAACCCATGGGACCATGAATCACCATAAATAATAACCATATAGTACATCAATATAAATACTATGGTAAAAGTAGTAGGATATTGGGGAAGGTAGGGTTGACATTTTATGTAGCGTGGTTGTAGAGAACAATTGAACTATAGACAGAAAGGAAGAGAAAGAACAAGTTATACAAATATCTTGGGATGAATGTGCAGGCACAAGGGGAAATCTTAGGGGCAACTCCTCCACTATGGTATACAACACTGGTCAGAGTTAAACCACTCTAGTTGAAACGAAGTGAGAGATCCCTAGAGAATCCTTTGCAGAATTCTAGGGTTAGGATGAAGAATGCAATGCAAAACCACTAAACCAACCCAACCCTATAAAGAGTTTATTTGGTTTCAAGCAAAAAAGAACACTCTCCTAGGTAAGAAAAATCCCTGACCCAAGGACAAGATGAACTCTGAAAATCCTACCAGTTGGAGGCAGGCTTTAGGTCTAGGTGATAAAGCCAAAGTTACCTAAAGACCACAGAGACTATGTCCAGGGTGAGGTGGGGGCAGAAACCAGCTTATCCAGTATCAAGGACATGGAGGGGAGGAGACTGGCCACTGGTATCTTTCAGTGATGCTATGGTTACCCACTAGGTGTGGTGGAGAAGCAAGACTAACCCAAATGATTCATAATTGATTTGGGACAAGGGATCAACCGTGGATGGAAGGTGATCCCAGATTGGCTGCAAACTGTAGATTCCCAAATTCAAGGCATAGATTGTTAGAGAAGTAGTGGCTGGGAAAAACCCTAAGATTGACAGAGGCCAGCAGGAGGGACAATGGCTGATGAGAAACAAGTCGAAAGACTGGGACAATTGTAGAATGCAAAATATTGGATAATGTGACTGGAAAGAAGCTAGTGGACACATCAAAGCTGATTTGACTTAAGCCCTGACTGAGCACAGCTGAAAATATCCCCAGATACTGCTTCTTCCCTCCTCTAGCCTCAATGGCTGTTTCTTGAATTTGTCTTGAAGATGGACAGACCTTCAATGAAAAGCATGAAAACTCCCATCAGTTTGTCCATTACTATCCTACTCTCTTCTGAACTATAGCTCAGGAAAATCCAAAAGAACCCGTCCCCTTTAAGAACCAAGAGCTTGCAGGGACTGGCTCCCTGCCAGTGTGGAAAAGTAGAACAGTAGACATTTAAAGCCCTGTTTGAAAACTGTCATTTTTCCAACAGCCTCAGATGGGGTGATTAATCAAGAAGCAATTCCAGAGAGAAGCCATCTTCTTTACCTACTTAAATCTCCCAGGTTAAGTTGTATTTTAAGCTCTGGCTTATTTTTAGACAAGTTTGTTGCTGTTGTCTAACCCTATGTTAAAGCAATTATTGTCTGCGAGGGTCATGCAGAGTTCAGTAGAACTGAAAAACTCACAGCCTTTAGCACTAATGGGGTGAGTAGCACATTCAGGGTCTTTTCCTTAAAGGGGCAGAGCAGAGAGAACTGTCAATAGGACAAAACATATTTAACATTTCAAGAGAGGAGAAGCTGCTTCTTTTTTGGCCTCTGGCAAAGACCCCAAAATCAAACAAAAAAACTTTTGAAGTCAAGTCTGATCTTCTACATGCCAGCACTCAAAAAATATTGTTGAACTTGTTATTTGAACTCAAGTGGCAAATTAGAAATTCAAAAACTGGAGGGAAGAGAACTAGTATATTTTGAACACCTACTGTGTTCCAGTTGCTTTGCCTAAATTATCTGAATTCTCACATCTACTCCTTTGCTGTAATTGTATATTCTATTATAAGAGTACTTTGCAGGTGAGGAAATTGAGACTCAGAGAGGTAAGTATTTTGCTCAGGATTACACAGTAACTGGCAGAGCCAGCATTAGAACGCAGTTTGGTCCGACTATAATACGTGGACCCTTTTCACACTACTCCCCGGCCCACCTTCCAGCACAACAGTAGGGTTTTAAATGTCAGGGTAACTGGGGACGTTGAATTTTTCTTTGTTCTTTTAGATTCTGGAAATATATATTAAGATACTTATTTCAGACAACTCTCTGTAATTGGAATTCTGTCTCCTTGAGAAATAATGAGAAATAATACTTATGACTAAACAAATATCAGATATCGAAGCAAAATGACATTCCTCATTGAATCTACACAGAACACACATATACACATAATTAAAAATAAAAATAAAATATTCAATTATTGGGGCGCCTATGTGGCTCAGCCAGTTAAGCGCCCGACTCTTAGATTCGGCTCGGGTTGTGAGCTCTTGGATTCATGAGTTTGAGCCCCACATCAATCTCTGCGCTGGAAGCAGGGAGCCTGCTTGGGATTCTCTCTATCCTTCTCTCTCTGCCCCCCCCCCCCGTGCTGTCCCTGTCTCCCTCAAAATAAATAAATAAACTTTAAAAAAAAGATTCCGTTATCATCCCATTTTACAGAGAAAGAAGCTGAAGCCTAGAGAGTTTATGTCTCTTGTTTATATATGACAGCCAGTGCATGGTAGAGCCAGAATACAAACCCAGCATTTTGATTGGAGAACCTACTCTTCTCTGCTGTTTCATTAGGTGCCATGGTACCTCCCCTGACAGATAAAGTGAAGCACCTATTCCACATTTCCTCGGTGAGGAACCTAAGGACTGACCTGCAGCCTTTCTGCAGGGTGCGGCAGCAGCTCAAGAAAAAGAATGGAATGCTTATTTGAGCAGGCTGTAGACATTCTCTCCCTAGCTTCTGGGACCTGCAGTCCTTGTGTGGCATGGCTGTGGTATGTTGCCTAATGGCTGCGAATTCCTTCCATTCCAGCGTCTGGGCCCCTTTGTCCTATAATTTTGCACCCTCCACTGTCCAGGAGGAGAGTCTATCTCTCCACCCCTTGATTCTGGACTGTGGTTGTGACTTACTGGGACCAATCCACTTCCACCGTCTTTGAATGCTGCCCAGAGGCCACCATACAGAGAAGCTGATCTAACCTACTGAAGATGAGGTGTCAAATGGGAGAGAAGTGAGGCATCCCAGCCAACAGCCAGCACCCACTGCCACACATGCCAGGTGCACTACCGTCTTTTCTTTGAGCCCAGCTGACCCTTTGGCCAAGTGCAGCTGCTTGAGTGAACCCAGGCAGAAACCTTGGAGCTAATTCACGGAATCATGAAAAATAATAAATCATTGTTTTAGCCACATTTTGGGGTGGTTTGTCACACAGCAAAGATTAACCGAAACAGTGTTCCTTTGAAGTTCAGAGCAATGGAAGGGTGCACCCTTGGTCAACACACTTCTCTGGAAAGCTCCAAAGGTTGCCACTGTTCACTCAGTGAAATGAAGCCCTCCAGAATCCTGCCTTCATTACCATAAGCTCCTCCAGGGAACAAAGGATGGTTTCAGGGCTCTTTTATCCTTTAGGCCACATAGGCACCCAGACTATTAGACTGACAGTGTTTGAGATCTGAAAAACATTGTTCATATATATATATATATATATATATATATATATATGGTTTTGGTTTTTTTTTTTTTTTTAGTGGAAATTCAGGGTGTCTGGATGGCTCAGTTGGCTGAGTATCCAACTTTTGATATCTGCTCAGATCATGGTTCATGGGATCGAGCCCCAAGTTGGGCTCTGCACAGACAGCACAGAGCCTGCTCATGTTTTCTCTCTCTCTCTCAAAATAAATAAATAAACTTAAAAATAATAATAATAATAAATTTTTTAAAGTGGAAAATTAAAACCAATAAATAGTTGAATATCTGAAAATGTAATAACATGCCAACTGGTTACTTGCATTTCAACACTCACAATGATACACAAAATATATTTAATGTGAACCATTGTACTTGAATAAATGACATAGGATGTTTCCCTAAAAGGTAGATGATCTGGGGCATAGGAAGATTTTTTAGTGGCTTGGGCATTTTGTGTGCTGATGGATCTGGGAGCTCTGTATATTTGGCCATTAAGGTTTACCCAATGCCCCAAACTTTCACTGTGCTATACTCTCCTACCTTTGGGAAGAAGATAATTTATGGAATTCCTAAAACTAAGGGCACCCTATCTACCCATGTCAGTTACCAAAAAGCCAGCCACACCTGCCTTAGCCTCTCAGATGCTATGTGAGGCAGATCAACGTGACTAACATCATCAGAAAGGTCACAGAAAAGCAGTATGTTTTTTTTCTTTCTAGAGAAACAGAGGATTGTGGGGCAAAATGCATCACGGGATACTTAAATGAAGCCATTAAAGATTCCTAAATTGTTCATTAGCTAATTGCGAATTATTTAAAATCTAAATCCCACCAGAGGAAAGGAAGCAAGGAATACCTGAATTTCTGTACGTCATAACCACAGCCACACATTTGATGAGAACATAGAAGCAAAAGCTGGCATAGCAGTTTAGCAGGGGGACCAAAAGAACTCTACTGCCACATTAATCCACAGAGAATAGGTAATCTCCAGGATGCCATTTTCAAAGATGAGAATTTGCCATTTCCGCCTGAGTCGAGTTCTCAGTCTGGTTCTGCAAGTGACCACACACGCTATTTTTGTTCTGATATTCTATCTGTAGTATTTGGGAATATACCCATCCTTAATGAAGTTTCCTTAAATCCAGTCTATATAGCCCAGAGACTATGTTGCAAGGAGGGATCAGTCTTATTAGAGGCCATTAGGATCATTAACTAAACTCATGAATCACTCCTACAAAGCAACTGCTTGGTGGAGAGGCCCTGTTAAAAGCCAAGATTGCTCTTAATTTAATCTAGTGCAGGCAGTCCCCTGGAGAGTTGCCAAAGGGCTGTTTATGGGGATGGGGAAGTAATCAATACACCATCAGAGATGGATTCAAATAACTTAGGTCATGTTCATCTGAGGGAGGGCAGACCTTCTAGAAAGGGCATCTGTAACTGTAGTTGAGGGACAGAGAGGAAGGGAGGTGGGAAGGAAAGGAGAAGCAAGAAAGAATATGTTCATCAGGGGAATTTGAACATTTTTGTCCTAATCAGAACAATTAGGAAAAGTTGACAGGTTTCTTTAAACATGTTTCCTGTCAGATCTCTTATTCCTAAGAGGTTCCTCAAAGGCCAGTTTGGTTGTTTCCCATCCATAGTTGAACATTCTGGAGCAGGCATTGAGTTCCTGCATCAGGCCTTCCAAGCTTCTCATCCATAGCTTCCTAGCTCATTGATGGCAACTGACAATTCCTGTTCAGCCCAAAATGTTCATCTGCATTCAGGGAACTGAACAGGCTACACATGCCTTTGGGTAGACACATCCCACCGTTTAGATCATGTTTGGAAAATGAATAAGAGGAGTAACACAGACCTGAGCATGAACAGGTTGTTTGTGCATTCAGCAACTATCTTTCTACACGTGAGTCTATTAATTTTTACTCTTTCAAAAAGGCAATATCCACATATGCTAAAAATTTCAGGTTTACAAGAGGGACTAAAGGGTAAAATACGTCTCCCTTCTACTCATCTGGACCCCTTTCCATGTATACTTTCCAGAGACAACCATTATTATCATCATTATTATTTTTTAACATAACATTCTTGGCACTGTTTACATTTTGCATTATTTTCACTTGACAATGTGCTTTGAACCTCATTCCTTGTGAGTATGCTTAGATCTGCCTCATTATTTTCAGTGGCCATATAGGATTCACTTTATGTGCATTTAGGTTGCTTCCAGTCTTTTTTTTCCTTTTCTTTTTTCTTTTTCTTCATCTCTTTCCTCCCCCTCTCTTCTCCTTGTCCTCCTCGTCCTCCTCCTCCTCCTCCTCCTTCTTCTTTTTCCCCTTTTTTTTTTTTTGGATGCTTTCTGAACATCTCTAAAGATTCTGAGGACAAGATGAATCAGATATGATCCTTGCCTCCTTAAAGATGCCCTAGTGTAGTGGAAGAAACAGGAATAGAAAAAATTAATTATTTGTTTAATTGTTGTGTGGGATACAATGCTGAAGTGAATCAAGAATTAGAGAGACACATAGGAGAAGACACACAATTCTCTTCGGTGGGGACACAGATGGCATCATGGAAGAAGAGACAGGGAAGCTCACCGGGTGGACATGTAGGGAAGGAGGCAGAAGATAACTCTGCCGGAAGAGGAAACAGCCTGTGCCAAGGTGGGCCTAAGGGGCAACTTCAAGAAGGAATTGCAGGAGGAAGAGAGAGACTGATCATCCACTGACCACAGAGGTTTGCAGACAGAACTGGTTCCTTCTCTAAGCCTCAGCATCCCCAACAAACAAATGCTCCTTCCTGCACCTTCTTTCTCAAGCGCCCAAACCACTTAATACACAAGCCTCAGGGAGAACATTCTCAGGCCTAAGCCAGGCTTCCTGGGCACAGAGTATTTGCAGCCCTTCGTGGAAGCGCGACTGGCTCCCTCCACTGTCCCCCTTCCCTCCCTCCTGGAGCCCAGGCGGGAGCCGTGCACCTGCCCCTGAATTGTGTTCAAGGCAGTTGCCGCCCCCCCGGAGCTGAGTGACACAGCAGGTGCCTCCAGCCTGCAGACAATTCCATATTTCAATGGACCGTCGCCACCAAAGCTTATTATCTAGGGCAATAAAGTTTGGGATTAGGGGGATTCGGAATGATTGTGTGATTCTCCACAAAGCTTATCTTCTAATAGACCAGCTGCTTTATTAGGCTGCCCCCGCCCGCACCAGGCCCTTCCTAAAGCATCCCGAGTCCCAGGCAGCCGAAGGGGGCCTTGAAGGCGGCAGTGGCAGACAGCTGGGGGTATCATATCACCCTCAGTCTCCATCTGTGAGTGTTAAATTACGGGCGGCTTCCAGCTGGGCACACCCCAGCTCCCACCTTCCTCCCACAAAGCCCTCCCCACCGTGTCAATGTCGGGCATCTGCCAAGGACACGGCATGGCTGCCCCTCCCCCATTGGTCCCCAACTCTGAATTCTGAAGGGGCCAGATCTGGGCATTTGTTTGGAGTGAGGGCCATCACTGTCACAGAGTGAAGTGCAGTGGAGAGCTGGACAGGAGGGGGCACCGTGGAAATTTCGTTTGCAGATGGGGCTCTGCTAGAAGTGTTCACTATAAGAAAAAAGGGGATAGAGTTGTGCAGGCAGAATCTCAAAAAACCTGGCATGCTTATCATACTCTTGATTATTTCCCCCCAAACAGGAAATTAATTAACCCTTAGTTGTTATGGGGGTCACTCCCACACCCTGCTCCATCCCACTGCTCAGTTTCTTTTCTGGCTGGTACAGAGCATGAGGACAGTGCCTCTCCAGCCCCATGTGTGCCAGCAGCACTGAGGCCACCCTCATTTCCTATCCCTCCCCAAGACCCCAGTCCCTAACAGAATATCTGTTCAGAGTAGGAGTTTTTTAATATGCATTCCTGTGCATGTTGAGAGGAATGTGGGAGTCTGCAGATAGGTTTGAGACATAATGAATGCATACCCTTGCTTTCTATGCTGGAAAACATGGATTCTACACTTACTTTGTAGGGCTGTGGTGAGGATTAGAAATAATGTGAGGCAAGTGTTGTTTCCAACATTTGGCACAAACTCAATGCATGTTGATAATAATAATAGTTATGATTATTATTGTTGCTTCTGCAGTCATTATATATGACGTGTAAACACATTTATTAATATGGACTCTATAATGATCCTACTGGTATGAGTGTGGGCAAGAATTATTGACTATAAATCTACCACAGTCAGAAGGGCTTGGCTGTTGTGAATGAGTTTGAGAGCATAACACGCGCTTGAGCAGTGATGAGAGGTCCATGTTCATCTAATCTGTGAGCTCTTTATTCATTTATTCAACAACCGAATCCTGAACTTCTATATGTGCTAGGCACTATCCTAGGCTTTTGGGGAAAACAACAGTAAATGAAAATCTAAAAGTCCTTGCCCTTGTGGAACTCCTATTCTTTGGGCGAGGAAAGAAAATAAAATGTAAATTTAAAAAATAATTTCAAATTGTGATACATGCTATGAAGACAATAACCAAGTGATAGGATAGAAGATGACTGACAGGGTAGGGTGGGTGGGTGACATTAGAGAGTCTCTGATGGGAAAACATTTGGGTGAAAACCTAAGCAATGAGAATGAGGCAGGCACATGAAGATCTGGAAATGCTCAGGCAGAAGAAACAGCAAATGCAGAGCTTTGAGCTTCCAGTAAGAGAGAGGCAGAAAAAGAGGCCAGTGTGGCCGTAATTGGTGAGCAGAGGGCGAGGGACTGGGGCAAGAGCCAAATCACTCAAGTCCTTGCAGGCTCTGGTAAGAGTTCGAATTGTTTGTTTTTTGGGTTTTTTTTTTCAGCCTTATTGAGGTGTAACTGACAAATCAAACTGTAAGATATTTAAAGCCTATACTGCAGTGATTTAATACACATTTGCATTGTGAAAGGATTCCTCCCAACTAGTTAATTAAAACATCCATCATCACACACGTGCACACACACACACACACACACGTGCATGCGGGCGCACACACACACACACACACATACACACATATAGGTGAGAACATTTCAGTTCTACTCTCTTAGCAAATTTCAATTTAGGATTTCATTCTAATTGCTATAGGAAGACAGTGAAAGGTTTAAGTAGTCAAAGGACATGATTTCATTTATATGTCGGGAAGGTCCTTCTGGCTAGTAATAGTGCACTTGCATGAAGACCCTTCACAGCATCGTCAACACAAATGTCACCAACTATCATGAAAATTCAAACACCCAGGACAGTAGAAGGCCTGATCCACAAGTGACCTGGCTCTGGAAACTAATATAAGCAAGAAGCCCAAGAAAAGCCTGTGCTGAAGATTAGCTGTAAAGCTGTGTCGACATTGTGTTCTCTATGGGCTTGGTGCTTTGCTCCACCAAGCAAGTATCTAGAGCAACTATAAAAGCTTAAGATTTGAGAATAGCAAGAGATTATACCTGATTATCTTTTGAATTGGCTACTATGTCCTATTGCTGTTTTTTTTAAATTTTTTCAGTGGTTATTTATTTATTTTGAGAGAGAGAGGACATGAGTTGGGGGGCGGGGGTGGGCAAAAAGAGAGGAAAAAGAGAATCCCAAAGCAGGCTCGGTGCTAAAAGCTCGATCCCATGAACTATGAGATCATGACCTGAGCTGAAATTAAGAGTCAGACACTCAACCTACTGAGCCACCCAGGTGCCCCATGTAACAAATTCTTGTGAGTCTGTGGTCCGGTAGGAAATCTATAGAATGAGTGATTAAGAAAGGTGAAGTTTGGTTCTGGCTCTGCTTCTAACAAGCAATAAAAGCTTAGACGAGAAATTTATTCTTTCAGATTTCAGTTTCATTTCTGTTGTACGAGCATAGAGTAATACCTCTCTACAAAGAACCCAGGTCCCCTATACATGATTGAAAATCAAATGCAATTAAAAAGCAAAAACCCTTCCATAAGCATCAGGCTAGATCTTCTACAATCCACATACAAAATCTCCTAACAATACAAATTGGAGATACCTTATTTCTACACTTGTTTTCTCATACTTTACACACATTGCTAACGCACTTGGTTTTCCGTTCCTAAATTTACCACATACATAGCATTACATAGCAGAAGCAAATACAAAATGAGAAGGATTCCTGTGTACTGACATCCAGGAACTATGATTACATGATATTGTGCCTTAGAACTGTATCTTTGTTGTTTTGTACTTATGATGAAATCTAGCATATTTTAGGTACTTGAGGTAGATGCTCACTGAAATAAAATTGATATTAACAATTGTTACTGATTTTTTTAAAGTCAGAAAATTCATAAAGCCAAGCAGAATTAAATGAATGTCTAAGTCTCTTAGGGTAGAGGCAAAGGGCCCTAAAATCATGGTAGTATGATACATAACAAAGTAATTAACAATGATATAACAATGATCTGTACCTCTCCAAAATAGCTAAATTATGGAAAATATGCTTCAGTTAAGAAGGTGAGAAAGCCTTTTATATATTTCAGCAATGAGTTCATTTACATTTTTAAAAACCCAAACTCAATTATCCAGAAGATAGAGCTATTTCAAATAAATTATTTGTTGTTTATTTGTACACAAATATTTATTGACCACTTACTATATACCAGGGGGAAATAGTCCTGACATAGACAAACCGGGTCCCTTGCCCTCACAGAGCTTGCATTCTACTGAAAGAGCAAGAATATAATAAACACAGAGAAATACATAAGAAATTTACCTCAGGAATCTTAGTGGCTGAGGGTCTTCTCTAATAAAATCTCATAGGTCCGTCTGAGGAACAGCTAAGAAATTAAATGTGAATGTGCTGTAAAAGTTAAATACACTCTAAAAATGGGAGAGTTTAACAGTTATTAATGTCCATCTTATTACTATGTATTCAGATTTGAAATAAAGTAAGTGAAAAAAAATTAAATTGCAGTATATATATAGTGTGATTCTACTCTTGATTATTCATTGAAAAGAAATTCTATTCTGGGATTTTCACTTTTTGAAAACACTTCTATAATGTTTGATTTTATTTTACAAGGGACTTGTATGGTTGTTGTAATTTAAGGGTCTTTAATGCATAAATAGTCAATGGATGCTCATGGGCCTCTATAAATAGGCATGTGTGCATTCAAAAGAATCAGAATGTGTGTAAGATGGTTGCCATTAAACATGAAAAGTCTCTGCTGTATCTAGCTTGGGTAATGAGGTAGAGAGAAAAATTCATCAAGATGAACTTGGAGATAATTCCTTTAGCACAGAAGGCAGAAACATTAATTGATGGATGTGATGCCCACACAGGACAACACATTTAGCTCCTGAACACGACAGCTTCAGTTGGCCAATGTAAAAATGAAATGAAATGAAATGAAATGAAATGAAATGAAATGAAATGAAGAAAGCCTCTTGACTTTGGGATGATAGGGGAGAAGAAGGATGACTTTAGTGGGCACCAAGTATCTACTTTTCACTGACACAAGGTCCAATTAGGAGAGCTCATCCTCATTATCCTTGGGTCAAAAAATCAGGACAGGACCTTTCTTCCTTTTTTCTTCCTTTCGTTTTCCTTTCTTTCATTGTATCTTTTATTTTTTCCATTAAACAACTTCACTCAAGAGGAAATATAGAAATGAAGAAAAATGTTTTACTTTTCAAGAGAAACTATTCCCATTGGAAGACACCACACAAATCTATGCTGGTGTTTTCTTAGGTAGGTAGTTTGAGAAACATGGTCATAAGGATCATAATCAAGGTGAACCAAGATTACCTGAACTCACTCTGAACCTCACGTTACTACAGAAGAAAACAAATCTTCCTGATTCAGACAAATCCAAGTTGAAGGCTGACTGCGTAGACAAATCCCAGCTTATGGATCAGGCTGTTCCAGGGAAGCTAATTCTCAATGCCAGATCCCCTGTGCCCCAGCCTGCCTGGGATTCACTGCTCGCTCTTTTGCCTGACATTTCTTTCCTGCACATACATAGCTTGTTCAAATGGTGTAGCCATTGTAGACGAACAGACAACCCAAACAGTCAGAAAGAAAACAGGCAGAGGTGAGAAGGATGCCTCAAGTGTTTCTGAGCAAGATTCGAGATCCTCCCACTCTCAACAGACAATTTGCATTTACCTGAAGCAACACAGTAATCTCAGGGAAACAGAGGGAGGAGAGGCTTGCATTTAGACAGAGCTGGGTTCAACTTTGGACTTGGCTATCTGCTAGCTGTGCAACCATGGGCAACTCACTTGATCTCTTGCACCTTCAGTGTTCTTTTCTGTGCACTGGAGACAATGATACCTGCCTCAGGGGGTCACACGAGGATGAAATGAGAAAACACAAGTCGAGTGTTTGGCGTAGCCTATCACATAGTAAGCACTCTGTGTTTGAAAGTATTATTACGGAGAGAAAAGCAGTTAAATTGTGAGTTGAGGCTTAAGGGATTTGGTGTAATTGGCCAAGGACAATCCTTGAATATGGAACTCTTCCAGAATATCATGGGAAGGAATGCAAAAATGGGTAGTTTCGTCTGTGCTGCTAAATCACAGTTCCACAAATGTGTACTGAAAGCTTGGGGTGAATTATGTAATTTCTCTGAGTTCCAATATCCTTGTCTTTCAATGGGTAATATTTATATCCTAATGCAAATGAACTCACAGATCATGTAGTTCTATCTCAGAGTAATGTCACATATTGATTTCAACAGCCCAAAAGTAGTTGAAAGGTTATTCCAGTGTTCGCTGTCTTTCCTCAGAAGATGTTATAGACAATTTAAATACTTGGTTCACAGCAGTATTTATTCATTTCTTATACTCTCCCACCCACTTAGTTTACTCCCACAGTTGCTCTAAGCCTGTCTCCTCATGTACTCCTGAAAATCTAACCCCACACCCCCCATCAGCAGCAAGGCCTTCTTCTACCCTTCTATCAGTATTTTAATAATTATATCAGTATTTCGTCCCTTTACCAGCAAGAAAGAATCCTTCCTCTTTGGGAGGGAGGAATTGGGGGAAAATTGAGATGGAGATCACAGGTGTCTTTCTGTTAGGCTAGAAGTCTATGAACATTGAAAATGTGCCTTCGCTTACATCTGTCTCATAAGGTTGTTGTGAGAAGTAAATGACCTAATATACATAAAATATAAGCAAAGTGCCTGAACATAGCAAGTGTTCAATAAATTGTTATTTGTTATCACTATTACTTGTGGGCTGATGATGGTTCTTGCTCAGCAAATAGTATACCTTAGTATAAGAAACATCACAAAATTAGAATGCACAGACCAGAGTTCAACCTTGTTCACAGGCATAGATCTTACGACTCTTCTATTTGACACCTTGCCTGTTTAGACCTAGTGTACCTGCTTGCCTCTCTTTAGCTGACATCCTTGGAAATGAACCTCTGACCTTCCTAGGGAATCTACCAGGCATTTAATTTCCCTGGTCCTCCCTGCCAGAACGATTTAATTGTGACTGTCACCCTGGAATTCCACATTTTATATCACCATATGTTCAGCAGAGATCTCTCACCATGAGAGTTTTCTCATGGCATGGTAGTCTTTGGATTATCCAGCCACAAGAATAAGGAATATTTTCTACCCAGTCTTTTGGGGATACTTCTGTTGATCCAGACTTGTATTTTCTATTTTAAGCAAAGTGAGTAAATAGTGCAGAAAGGTCCAGGCTACCGCAGTCTTTTTTTTTAAGTTTATTTTTATTTATTTTGAGATACAAAGAGCAAATGGAGGAAGGGAAAAGAGAGAAGGAGACAGAATTCCAAGTAGGCTCCACAGTATCATCCCAGAGCCCAATGTGGGGCTTGAACTCATGAACCGTGAGATCATGACCTGAGCTGAAATCAAGAGTCTGAAGCCTAAGTGACTGAGCCACCCAGACACCCCTCAGCTACTGCAGTCTTAAATGGCATGCCCAAGCTGTGATGTAGTCACATGCAAACAGACCTTAGAATAAATCAGTAGAATGTTTACTTATCTACCATGGTAATATTTTTAGGAATTGAGCATTTTCTGGTAATATTTTTAGGAATTGGTCACAAAGTAACAGATACAGTTGATTAGGGAACCTCCCTCCCCATGCCTACACACATACTTTTAAAAATCAAGCTCTAGTTTTTGCAGAGGTTTATTAATATTTTCCAGCCCTGACAGCCCCAGTTCCACTACAGGACCTGTTAGGGGGTGAAATGGACTTAGTAATGCCTTTGACTTTCATTACTCAGCCAGATTGTGGAGTCTATCAATTATCCTAGCATTGACAGTCAGGTGAATTAATTGGTGCATTTGACAAGGACAGCTATTACCCTATGTTGTTCTGACAGCTGGTTTTGATATCAGGAATTTGTCAACCTCCCCTTCACAGGAGCAGTGGGAGGGATGGTTAAGTGAACCAAGAGAGGACATTTCAGAATTTTCTTCCTACTCTCAGCAGCTGCAGATTGTCCTCCTCCTAAATAGAATTGCTGACATTCTTAACCTGAGCATCCTGACATATGTCAGACTTTCACAGAACGACAATCGACACTGAATGGGGCTGACAAAATGAGAAAAAGACCCAGAAAAGTTGACGAAGTTATTAACACTGAACTGGGAACCCTTTGGTAATGATCTCGTGTGCCCTCGGAGAGCAGGTACCCTCACTATGCTCCGCCCTCTGGGCTGCATTCATCTGACAGTAGTGGACTTCCATCCTGATCAGTAGATAAGGTGGCTTTGGCCACAGGTCATACATGCAGCAAGTTCTGTCACCTCTATTTGAGATGGAAAGATGCAAATAATAAATGACTTTTTAGGTCTTTTTCAAGTTCAAGATTCTGTGATTTTTTTTTTTTCAACATTTATTTATTTATTTATTTAGGGACAGAGAGAGACAGAACATGAACGGGGAAGGGGCAGAGAGAGAGGGAGACACAGAATCGGAAACAGGCTCCAGGCTCTGAGCCATCAGCCCAGAGCCCGACGCGGGGCTCGAACTCACAGACCGCGAGATCGTGACCTGGCTGAAGTCGGACGCTTAACCGACTGCGCCACCCAGGCGCCCCAAGATTCTGTGATTCTAAAGCTTTTGGTAGCTTCCACAACAACCTTTTGGAATTCTCCTAACCAAGTAACTTGGGCTAGTGGGGGAAAAGAAAGAACAGGAAAACCTACTGACTCTGTGTGATAACGAAGAAGTCACATCTTTCTCTGGAATCTTGCAACCTGCATGCAGGAATGGAAAAGTGGCCATCCTGCAGCTTTCAAATACGGTTTTCCAAGATAAGGCATCTAGTAAGATTGGGGTAAAAATTTGAATTCTTTGGAAGATAAGCACAGTTAACCCAAGCCATTACTTGTACATTCCTCCTGGGTTTGTGCTGGGTGAAAAAGAAGAAGCAAAGTGCTGATTTCATTGGGATGCTCTAAGGCCAGGTGTTAATCACACTATGCTACGGTCATTTGGTATAACTAGTCTCAGACATTAATGCTGACCATGTGAGTTAACAACTCAGTAGGTCTGCGATTGTCCAGGGTTGAGCAAGAAGTGCTGAGCAGTAAATGTAATCCACAATCCATAAAATTAAGCCTGGTGGAGAAATGCAGTTCAAGGACATTTAAAACAGTTAAGCAAGAGGAAAAGCAAAACTGATGTTCAGTTACATTTTCTGGGTGGCATGTTGGGCTCATAGTGTGGAAGTGACCCTTTGAAAAGGTTAATGGCAAAGCAACTGCCTCCACCATTAGTGAGAAGCTGGGCCTTTCCCTTAGGACATGATTAGGTCTTCAGGGAGCTTGTAGAAGGTGTTTCTTGAAACTGTCTGCTGTGGATTCCCTCTCAACCGCTGAACATGCCACAGCATTAATCTCACTTCCGAGCCTTCCGATCCTCTTCATAAAAAGATTGTTGTGTTCCTTGTTTTCTGCCCTCATTACTCTCGCCTGTTTCACCACCCACCCTTCCCGAAGATTCTACTGTGAGAGCATTGTTGGGGATGCAAGGAGGGGTCCAAGGGTATATCAAACAAGAAGCAGCAGAAACTCTCAGCATCAAAGTATACCTAAAAGTTCATTATGCCCAAACAGCCTTCCAAGTGTGGGCCCACAGGACGATGGCCACTGCCAGATGATTGTGCAGCTTTTACTTAAATACATCTGCTGTCGTGAAACTCATTACTCCTCATAGCTTCCGTCTTCAGCTTTATAAGGCTCTGAATAATAAAATGCTTTTCTTAAATTGACCCGAAATCTTTCCTTCTGTAACTCCCACCATTAATTAAAGCTCTAGCTTTCTGGTACCATATGAAATGAGCCATCTTTGCATATTAACACTTTGAAAATAGCTAACACAGGCCTCAGGAGCGGGGATGAATCCAAGTCTTGTGAGACCTGAAGCTTATGCAATTTGAAAGGCCCTCTTTAAGGTAAATGATATAAAATTACTCATGAAAAGTTAGGTACAAAAATAAATATTTATTTTGAATAAGAAAATGAATTTCGACCAACTGTACATTAAAAAAAAAAAAAAACTGACGATAATCCATGCTTCACAAATTCCAGAAAAAGAACATAACAATTTTATTACTAAATTGTCCAAAACACCACTGTGATATTGTGATTTATAATAAGAAAGGCATATTTGGTCTCATCCCCATTTCCTGCACAGAGGGCCTAAAACTCTTGGAATTCCTAAGTTAAGAGAACAATAAAGGTGTCTTGTTATATATTATGAGGTAATTTTTGGAATGCATCTAAGGAAGGGGGTTGGTTGCCAGGAGAACCTATCTCGTGATTACAGGGTTAGAATATCAGTCTTACCTCCCTTGACTTCCAGGGAGGGGAGAAGGGCTGGAAGTTGAATTGAACCAATGGCCAATGATTTCATCAATCGTGTGTATAGAAAGAAGCCTCCATAAAACCCCAAAAGGATGAGTTTCAAAGAGCTTCCAGGTTGGTGGAAATTTGGAGAAAGTAGAGCCTGGAAAAGGCATGGAAGCCCCATATCCCATCCTCATACCTTGCCTTAGGCATCTCTTCCATCTGGCTGTTCCTGAGTTACATCCTTTCATAATAAATGAATAATCTAGTAGCTCAGGTCATAATCTCATGGCTCATGAGATTGAGCCCTGCATCAGGCTCTGTGCTGACGGCACGGAGCCTGTTTGGGATTCTCTCTCTCTCTCTCTCTCTCTCTCTCTCTCTCTGCCTCTTCCTTGAACTTGCACGCTCTTATGCTCTCTCTCTCTCTCTCTCTCTCTCTCTCAAAATAAACAAATAAATATATGTTCTTACAAAATCCGTATTTTGTTTGCTTATTTGAGAGAGAGCACACACATGAGTGGAGGAGAGGGACAGAGGGATAGAGAGAATCCCAAGCAGGCTCCATGCTCAGTGCAGACCCTGATGTGGGGCTCAATCCCACAACTCTAGGACCACAATCTGAGTTGAAATTAAGAGTCAGACCCTCAACCAACTGAGCCACCCAGGCACACCTTTGTATCAGTATTCTGAATAACTCTATTTGACAATTATTTTGTAATGTTATCTAAGGAAAAGAAGAGAAAGATAACTCAATCTTTCTTCTAATCTCAAAATGTGTCTTTTATTTTTGATAGATTAGAAGTATTTTTTTCAAAC
This sequence comes from Felis catus, assembly GCF_018350175.1. Classification (NCBI taxonomy): domain Eukaryota; kingdom Metazoa; phylum Chordata; class Mammalia; order Carnivora; family Felidae; genus Felis; species Felis catus. The sequence goes on along the minus strand of NC_058377.1, from coordinate 84,696,748 downwards.
ATGCTGGTTGCCAGTTGTGATGGGTAACATCAATAAATTTTTAGTATTGTCAAATTTGAGAAAGCCTACATAATTTTCTTTTATATATGACCTCTAGGATTTGGAAGAATTTTCCACAGACCAACTTCTGGCTCTAAACATTTCATGCCTTGCTTCTCCACATTACCTATAAACATCTGATGCCAGGTACTGAGACTTTGGAAGTGCCATGAAACCCCAGCCTTGTATCTTTATGACATGCTCAGTGATGAAGGTTAGCCAGCATAATCAGTGAAAAGAATATTCTTGGAAGCCATTTTTGTCTCAGTACGGTTAGCCATACTTAACCGTGTATAGAAATGAGTCATGTAACAATATATATTGAATCACTATGTTGTAAACCCGAAACTAATATAATATGTCAATATATGTCAATAATAGATAGATAGACAGATAATAGAGGAAAAGAAACACAATGATCTAGAAAAGAAAAGTAAAGTAAATGTGAACCACCAACATATATCCCACTACACCCAAACTAAATATAATCCCATCCCAAGTTCTTAGCTGGGACTGAAAATACACACTGTCACTCTAACACTGTCTTGACACAAAAGGGTGTGGGTGGGAGGGGATGCCCTAATGGAAAGAGACAGTGGCTTTAACCAATTGTAGTTACAATATCTTACTTTAGTGAATGTTATTAAAGCTTGTGACCATGTGAAACATATTGGTGCCCCCTCGCAAATGAAGGTCCCTGAATCTTAAGTTTCCTTAGCTTCACAGAAATCTGACTCTGCCTGTGAGTCTTCAAAGGTAAATAACTCCCATGGGGCCAAAGAGAAAGCAGGTCCCTTAACACTGGTCCCAGAAAACCGATGGCAGCAGACAGGATCAGGAAGTGGGTCACTCATCTACCCTGTGGTTACTGTGGCTTTTGGATATGGCACCAAGCATGATACATTTACTGGCAACTTGACTGATCCTCGCTTTTTTGGGATGTGGTATTTTTTTTCCAGTAAAAGTCTGGGTACCCCCAAGCATCAGCTATAGAAAAGTAAAATTGGCAGTAAGTTGTGTCTTATAAAGCCAGGATCAACCTCAGATACAGGAAAAAGCTTTACTTAGGAGGGAAAAAATTATCAACCCGCCACATGAAGTTTTCATTGAACATATAACCATTTAGCTTCTCATTCCTTGTCTATGGCATGAAAGGGCAAGGTTGTCTTGAAACTAGGCTGTGCATTTAGATGAATAAATCATGCTGCCCCTCTCCTTTTCCACTTAACGCATCCTGGACCATGTTGTTTGTTTATTTAAGTGAATGTATTCCTTCTTCTCAACAAGTTTTTCATGAACTTAAAAATTATTTTTTGTATCCTCAGTATCTTTAGTATATATTATGTATAGCAGATTCCAAACAATATCAATGAAAACCTCTTACATATATTTAGATTAGTCATCTGAGTTTAACAATTGAAATGAAAATTAGTTTTCATTTTTTTCTCCTCCATATTTTTGCTTCTCTCTTTTTTGCTTTCCCTATCTTCCTTCCTTAATTCATCCTTTTGTCTGTTGTCTTTTATTTCTGCTATATTTGGGCCTTTGGACCTAGAAAGAAACTGAATCCTGGCATGACTGACATTGGGCAAGAGACTTAGCTACACTGATCTCCAATTCCTACATCTATAAAATGGAGCTAATAAGAGATCTTCTCAAAATCATTGTAAGGAGTTGATAAAATAATACAGTGAGTCTCAACCCTCCGAGAACAAATGCGGTAGTTTTATTACAAATATTTTGCAATGCCTCCTTTACTATCCTGAAATAAAATTCATAAATAACATAATCTATATGCACACATAAAAAATCCCAAATGCCCATATGTGATATAAAGAAGATATAAAAGGAAAGTAATTTATAATAAAATAACTTATAAATACTCAGGCACAATTCCACTAGACAATATGAAGCGGCCCAGTGTTTACACCTACATTTTTCACCATATATCTGTCAGGTACAAATGCAGACCAATACAAGTGTGTTATATTAGCAACTCAAGTACCATGGAGCACAAAATAAAATGCAGTCTTCCCTCAGTTTACGTAATAGTTGCAATTCTGGAAAGTTATATGTATATAAAAATATGCCAACATACTCTGTAAATCAAATGAAGTCAGGTTCTAGGCTCAGATAATTATAAACAGGTGTGCACTAGTGACCCCCTTGAAGGCCACGTGGACTCTGGCATAATTCTTCCTTTTGCAGAACTGTTCCATGCACTAAAGGATGTCAAGCATGATTCATCTTTGGTCCCCACTTTTGTTGTTGTTTTCCAGTACCAACAACCAATTCTCCCAACACCAACTGGATATCCAGTTCTGTTCAATTGTGATGTTAACTATCTAGAGTCAGGGCAGATCCCACATTTAAGGGCTCATTCCCATAAGGCTTTCCCCACTTCAGACACTAGCTTCAAATGGAATGCCCAAGTCACCCACACTTTTGCCCTACCGACTACAGATGGTGGTACAGAGTCACCACCATCTCCCCACCCCAGGCTCAACAATTTGGTGGAATGGCTCACAGAACTGAGGAAAGTACTATACTTACCATTAAAAATTTGTTATAAAAGATACAATTTACGAATAGCCAAATGGAAGATATGCACATGGCAAGGTCTAGGGTAGAGGGAGGCACAGAGCTTCCCTGCCCTTTATGGTCATGCTACACTTTTGGGATGGAAATATGTTCACCAACTCAGAAGCTCTCTAAACCCCATTTGTTTAGGTGTTTTGTTTTTTTTTTCTTTCTTTTCTTTGTGGAGGTTTTATTATGTAGACATAATTAGTTTAATCATTGGACTTTGGTGATTGACCTCAATATCCAGCCCCTCTCTCCTCCCCAGAGGTGGGGAGGGGAGGGGAGGGGCACAGAAAGTTCTAACCATATCATCGTGGCTGGTCTTTCTGGTGACCACCCCTCATCCTGAAGGTATCTAGGGCCCCCATAGCCTCCCCAATTCCCCATCTCATTCCCTACTCCTTGCCTAACAGCTATCTCACTAGAAGACAATACACTCTTATCGCTCAGGAGATTCCAAGCATTTTAGGGGCTCTGTGCCAGAAAACTTGGGCAAGAGTTTATTTTTTTCATTCTACCACACTACTCCATAAATGTCAGTAGTATTCTTAAATTATTATGGCAACAAAAAATGGCTACACAAACTTTCCAAATGCCACTTGAAGGTGGTACCCCCTTGACTAAGGACCATTGAAATATATCTCTAAGTAGCTAATGTAGTGCCCATATTGTAGTAGATGTACAATCAAAGTTAGTTGCCTTTTATTTGTCTCTTCTATTCTCTTTTTCCTCTATCAGTTGCATGAGTCCTGAGGCATTGAGGAATTATAAAAGGGTGGTGGAGGACTATGTCCAAGTCATCCGTTTGGGAATAAGACAATGGGAAAAACAAACATGACTGAAGTAGAAGAAAATCCATTCTCATCCATGGGGCCCTTTGACATTTTTTTCTTTTTCCTTCTGTCTCTGTCTCTCGCTCTCTCTTTCTCTCTTTTTGCCCTGCAAGACATCTGTACTCTATAAGGACACACGTCCACCTAATTAACTTATTGGTAGATGGGAACTTCATCATGTTCAAGTAATTTAGAGGCAGTTGCCAAAGGATTAGGGGAATAGTCTTGGTTGTGTTTGCTTTGAATGGTACTGAAAACAAAGGTGACATCAGACTTCCCTATGGGCATCTGTTTCATTTCACAGGGAAACTGAAAAGGAATTGCCTGTTAAGGCCAGAGCACATTTGGCAACAGGATTTCCAATGAGTACCTTTGTGGTGCTGACAATAAACAGTGTCAGCTGAAGATTCCTGGTTCTGCGGAACACGTGTCCTTTGGGAAAGCCCACAAAACTTTGAACTTGGATTGGGGGGCAGGAAAGAGCTTTGCAGAGATAAGGTGATAATAAATTGGGTTAATTAGGATCCTTTCTGGAACTCATTTTGATGCTCTTATCTGCCAGTTCAGTGTGTCCTATGGATATTTACTCTTTCATCCTCACTTTTTTTTCTGAATGCATTATAGAACAGAGACATGTAGCATTTCAAAAAATAAAATATTTCAGAAAGTAAAGAGGAGAACAATTTCGATGAGCATGCAGGTAACTGGGTGAAAATCTCTTAGAGTCTTTGCTCTTATAGAAGTGATAGAGTCCTGGTCAGATAATGTTGGGAACAAAATATCAGATACATCTTTTGAGACTGTCATAAAATTATCACTTAGAATTAGTTGTAATATGAACAACAACAACAACAAATACTTCCTTAGCACAAAGCACTGAAATAAGCATTTCATATCCTTACAGCAGCACCCTGTTGGTTTTACCATCCCATTTTATAGAAAAACTGAGCTCTGCAAGGTTAAATACTTTGCCAGAGTGCTCGCAGCTAAAAGACAAATGTGAACGAGGTGGGAAGAAAGTCCACCTGATTGCAGAGACCTTGAGTTTTCTACTTCCTTCCTCTCTCTCAGGTTTAAGATACCCCAGAATAAGCTCTTACTTTTCTTGGCACTGAAGCAGTGTCTAAGTCTTTCAGGTATAGAATAGGCACATGTTTAAAAATACGTAATAAAATTTAGAGGCAAAAAAGTTGATAAATTTGACTACATAAAATTAAGTAAAAATTTTGCAGAGCAGAAATACCTTTTTAAAAGGTTAAAAGTAATGAATGAACTGGGAAAAAATATTAAGTTCTTTATGCTCTTAAAAATTGAGAGATAAATGACCAGAAGTATGATACAAAAATGAGAAAAAATGAACACAAAAAATATAAAATGGCTCTTAAACATATAAAAAAAATTCAAACCCACCAGCCATTATCAGCAAAATGCAAATTGAACCAACAAACTATATGCTTTTTCTCACCAATTATATTGGTGAAAATTAACCAGTAGATAGCACATTCTGTTGTCAAGATGATGGAGGAACAAGTATTCCTTTTTTTCCAATGTGGGGCTCTAACTCACGACCCCGAAATCAAGAGTCACATGCTCTACAAACTGAACCAGGTAGGCTCCTTGAAACAAGCATTCTTATATATTGCTGATAAAAATGCAAATTTGCGTGACCATTTTTTAAATGTTTACTTTTGAGAGAGAGAGAGAGAAAGAAGGCGGAGGAGGGGCAGAAAGAGAGGGAGACAGAGGCTCTCATGCTCCATGATGAAAGCAGAGAGCCTGATGTGGGGCTTGAACTTGCAAACTGTGAGATCATGACCTGAGCCAAAGTCAGACGCTTAATCAACTGAGGCACCCAGGTGCCCCTGGCAAGTCCGTTCTTGAGGATAATTTGGCAATGTCTAACAAAACTACAGATTCAATTACTTTTTGATGCAGCAGTTTCACTTCTAGGAATGTATATTGAAGATATATGTCCAGCAATTTGTAAATACATTTGCACAAGTTTATTCATTTCAGCATTAGTTGTAATTGCAAAATATTAGAAAGAATTAAAATCCGCATATATAGGGAAGTGGCATAGTCACTCAATGAAGTGCTATGTAACTATAAAAAAAAAGAATTGGAGTGATTTTTGGGATATGCTGTTAAATGAAAAAAAAAAGAAAGCAAAGTGTAAAGGGTATTTGTAGCATGTTACCTCTTGTGTAAGAAAGAAGGAAATATAAGAAAATATATAGGTATCAGTCATTTGTGCAAAAGATATACAGACAGGAAACACTAGAAACTAATTGAATTATTTACTGAGAGGTGGTGGGTGAACAGGATGGAAAGAATGGGAGAACAGGACAGGGTTGTAGGGATCAGAGAGAGTGACACTTCTTTGAGTGTATTTTTAAAAAATATATAGCTCTCTTAGGTACATTTTGCACACTCCCAAAATAAATTTATGAAGTTTATAAAAAAAAAAACAGGATACGAGGAGATCCCCAATGGAATACAAACAATAAAAATGAACCTAACTGTATGACAAATTAATTATATAACTACTCCAAAAGGAGAAAAGAAGAAAAGAACTAATATGAGTAACATTGAAGAGCAGTACTTGGATATGATTCAGCTAAAGACAAAAGTAATTATGTACAAAGACTATACTCCACTTGGTAAGTTTATTTTTTTTCAGAGGGCATGTACTAGAAATTCTGAAACTCTTTATGTACATTCTAGGCTTGAACAAATAAATAAATGTACATAGTGAAAGGTCGCTCACTGTTAGAGAAAGGGGTTATAAATAAGAAAAGGGGGGATACTAAAATTAATGCTATAGAGTTTGACTAGAATCATAGGTATCAGCATGAAATCGGTGATAGATAGATGGGTAGATATAAAAATTAAGATATTTTTGTATGCATGTGTGAGTACACTTTGTTTATTTCCAAGCTCTATCCACTTGGGAGGGCTTAGAAACAATGATTCCCTGGTACCAATGGGAATATCTTGTGCCCATATCTTGGTTTCTCTTTGAGAAATGTTTGATGCCAGAGGTGAAGAGAGGAAAGCACAAGGTGATTCTAGAAATCTTGTTATGCCAGAAAGTAAAGAAGTGCTGAAAAAAAGGACAGGGACATGTTTACAGCACACAGAAATGAACTTAAAGGGGCTCTGATTGGCCAAATCTGGGGCAGTTTAAGAAACCAAAATCATTAATGATAACTCAGGAATAAAATAAATAACTATTAGTTCACACGTACATAAAAATAGTTGAATAAATAAATAAATGGAAGCAAAGGGACAAGTCTTTCTTACAGTGGATTTCTAATAAATAAATGTGGAATAATATTAGGAAACAAAACAGTAATAATTTTGTTTTTATGTATTTTGAAGGAGAGCAAGTATGAAGGGGGGAGGGGCAGAGAGAGAGAATCCCAAGCCGGCTCCACTCTGAGTGTGGATTGAGCTCTGTCGCGGGGCTCAATCTCATGACTGTGAGATCATGACCTGAGCCAAAATCAAGAGTTGGATGCTTAGCCAACTGACCCACCTAGGCACCCCAACAGTAATAACTTTTATAGATAAGAATCATTATGATACTAAAATTAGTAGGTGAAAGTATGATGATTTGCATAGTACAACATAGCCTTCCAAAAGATACTTATTAAGTGATCAAAATTAACAAAACCAGTAATAAAATATACTGACATCATGTAATTCCTCATATGATGCACTAAGAAGGGTACATCACAAATTCTGTGACCTTTTTGCAGAAATGTCAAAAATGCATGAAACTAGCCTGAGAACACCTCAGACAAATTCAAGTTGAAGAATATTCTACAAATAACTAGTTAGGACTCTTTAAAAGTATTGAGGTCATTAAAGATAAGAAAAAAAAACTGAGAAACTGTCACAGAATGTAGGAGACTAAGGAGACATGACATCTAAATACAATGTGGGAACCTGGATTGGATTTTGAACCTGCAAGAAGATATTAGTGGGGACACTGGTGAGTTCAAATGAGTATTCCATCAGTGCTGATCTGATTTCAGCCTTATTTCTCATAGGTTCTGGAGGCTGAGAAAGCCAAGGACAATTAGTAGATTTGGTAGCTGGTGAGAGCCCACTTCCTTGATTCATAGACAGCTATCTTTTTGCTATGTTCTCACATGGAAGAAGGGCTAATGATTTTCTTAGGGGTCTCTTCTATAAGGGCACTAATTTCATTTATAAGGGCTCTATTCTCATGACCCAACCACCTTCCAAATATCATCACAGTGGGGATTAGGTTTCAACATATAAATTTGAGGAGGATACATTCAGCCTATAGCAGTAACTCTAAAATTATTTTAAAATAAAAGTTTAAAATATATGCCTATTGATTATAGAAAATCAGAAAAATTTAGAAAAGCACAAAGAAAAAACTAAAACCATCAGTAATTCCATCACCAGGAGATCAAATATGTTATTATTTTGGTATAATTGTACATACATTCATTTTTTTCCAAAATTAGACTAATCAAATGTTCATTGTTACATAACCTGCTTTTTTCCCCCCAGTCAATGAGGCAGTGCTATGATGCAAGAATAACCACCCTGCAAATGCAGAAGCCAGGGTTTTCTTTGGTCTCTCTCACTAAGTTGACTTGTTAATTGGCTGTGTGATCTCAGGCAAATTCCTTAACCTCTCTGGGCCTCATATTATTCCATCTCAAACCAGGTCTTGGATTACTTCAATTGGCATATCCAGATTTTGACCAAAACTCAAAATTATTGCAGGGAAATATAGAACTTAATTTGAAATTACCACAAATGCTTTATGGAATATCCATGAGTCGGGCAGCAGTAGAGATCATTTAAGCTTTTCCAGGAGGGAACATATCAGATGCCACATAGCTTTGTTTCTGACTTTCCAAACCACCAAGTTCTTTACAGCCTCAGGGCATTTGCACTTGCTACTGTAAAATGTTTCCTTTGACCCACAGCTAGTTCACATTTCTCTCATCTCAGATATAATCTCAGATAACATCTCCCCAAAGAGGCATTATCTGGCCACTTATCAATTACTCTGTATCCCATTATCATTCTATTTAAATTGCTTCATAACATTTGAAATGATCAGACTTGTAGATTTGTTCAGATACCCATCATCTATTTCCCTCCACAGATTGTAAGATCCACAAAAAAGAGTTATTGAGTCCTTGTTCAAACTGTGCCTAGAACATCACCCAGCATAAAAAATGCCTCAAGGCAGGAAAGAACTTAGTGGGCTGAAAATTAGAAAGGAGGCTGTGTAGCTGGAGCTTTTAGGGTGAGGAGAAAAGCCGTAAGAGGTGATTCAGAGAGGTAGGCAGGGCTTAGACCACATAGGTCTTATTGGCATAGTGAGAGGTGAGAATGATCCTGTCACAGGAGAGCCTTTGAAACTCCTCAACCATACATACTTCCAAAAAATAAATCATTTGCAAATATCCACACTTTACCTATTGTTAGTGACCAACTACTTGAGACATGCTTCAGAGCTGATCATCATCATCCTGGGGTCATGACCTTATAGCTTTACCTGATGAGCTCAAAGGCAAGGGATCTTTCAGCCCTGGCTCTAGGGAGTTTGTGCATCCTAGAAGTGGAAGGAAGAATTTTGCTTATAAGTGCAAGCATGCCTGTGTGCTTCTGGGGAGAGTGTCCAGTGGCCTCAGCATATTCTCACTGGGGCTCTCTAAACCTCTAAATTTAAGAATTATTGATCCCCTCTCTTAGCTTTCTATGAACACCTTGACTCTTAGAGCACCTTGTTCTAGGCTGGTTGAGTATGCTTGCTGTCTATTTAAAAAAAAAATCACAACTTAAATTTGTGAACTATACTTTTATCAATAAGCAAGCCGAGAAGTAAATATGGGAAACATTTACTTTTTACAAAGATCAATTAGCAAATGACAGCACATGAGAAATCAGTGCTCATGTATTAAGTAACCTGAGTGCAGGTGGCGAGGGCTGATTTTCCTCCCAAATGACAGTGGTTGAAATATCCATATAAAATGATCTTTAAATATTTGACTGTTGCCTTAAAATAGCTATCCTGATTTTTTTTTAAAAGAACATAATTTAAAAACCCTTAGCTTATTTTTAATTTATAGTCCTTGAAAAAAAAAATAAGTGCCTGGCCCAATCATTTATATGCCTGGGCAAAAGCAATACATCTATATAAAAGTACAGTGATATATTTCTGTTGCTGGTTTAATGTGCTGCTCCTCGCCCTGTACGTTCTGATTCATTGGAGAGTAGCAATCATGTCGACAGGCTCTGTTCTTCAGTTCCCATCAGCGACAACTAAAGGCCAATTCAAGGTTGTGGTGGGGTCATGAATCTAACACAGTCGCTGATAGAACAATTTCCCTTCCGCACAGCATTGTCAATGGGACACACTGGGAATAGCCAGGGAGGCTGGCTGTGTGTATCTCTATCTTCTTGCTTTTCCTTTTGTTTCTGAGGCCATGTCTGTGGTGTGTACCAATCCAGTGCCATTAGGGAACAGAGGGCAAGTCCACGGAAAATTGATAAGGGAGAAAATTTCTAATGCCTCAAGAATTTGGGGGGAAAAAATCCTGTGCAAACAAGTCATCTAACAATGCATTGCAGAAGGGTCAAGAGCGGAAAGAACAGGAGAGGTGGAAATAAAGACCTACTGGTTGGAAACAAGAGGAGGTCTCAGGGCTTTACAAAGAAAATGTTTTACCTTCCAGAGACTCTGTGGGTTAATTAAATAACTGAGTTGTCTGTTCTTTCTACCTCTGCAGCTGCTTTGTCTATATTCCTTATTCATCCTAGGCTGCCACCTCGGGTGGACCAGAAAGCCAAGCCTTACCCTTGGCCATCCATGGGGTGAAGGTAGGTTTGAATTAAAGCAAAGTACGAAGGTAGTGCCTCTTTAATTGGGCTTTCATAGGTGGTGTCATGACTTTTGTGGGATAAGCCTAAAGTTTCCTTCCAGTTAAAGACATCTGTAAAGTGGGGTGTAGGAAAAGGATGAGGCTGGTTGTGGGACAGGTTTTCTTCAGCGGATGGTCCCAAGTCACAGTATCCAAGGAGCATGGAGTGTATCAGACATTAACAGCATTTAGTGGAGGATTTAAACATAGGTTTGGAATCCAGAGAGGGCATAGAGGGGTTAAGAGCTGATTCAAAGACACATTGGTGAGTGTGAACCTGAATTTGAAGCAAGGCCTGTTGGAGTGCAGAGTCCACTCTTAGTCAGCAGACTCACGGCTCCTAGTTTTGGATGTCCATACAAAGGAGGTTAACCATGCACATGCCCTCTTTCTTGCATCCCTCAGGGTCCTGAACAGCAACTGTCTTGACAGCAGCCCTGATTCTAAGGGTGGGAATTCTTTGATCTAACGGGCTCAACTGTTTTTAAAACATTAAACAATTTAAGATGAGTAAGCAACGTGTTTTGGGGAGCTATCAATTGGCAAAGGTGGACTTAATTCCAGCTACCATGAAATAACTAACCATGCCTTTCTTCCTAGAACAAAGACAGCTACCTAGAAAGAATCATAATAAAAGCTAATAAACACAATAAATCCACATACAAGACAAATCCACCACAACAGGTCCGAAGTTCACATAAGGGACAGTTGTTCTATTTACCACTGTTTCTTCTTACAAAAGAAAAAAAGGCTTACTTTTTAAAAAATATTTTTCCATATTATAAAATGAATACATTATTATTATAGAACATTTTGGAAGTACTGAAAGAGAAAAGAAGTAAATTAACCAGCCATTGTCCTACCACACAATTAATATTTTAGTGTATTTCTGCTTCACCTCTTTTATATAATTTTATATAATATTTTTCAGATTTCAAATAGTCCTACTGAATACATAATTTTGAAAACTAATTTTTAAAATTTACCATTTCTATGTAAGCATTTTCCTATTTCCTTATAAACTGCCAATAAATATTTAAATGGCTGCTTAATGTTCCCAAAAGTGGATATTCCAGAGTTTACTTAATGATTCCTTTACAAGACATTAGGTGATGTTTCAATTTTTTGCTATTACAAATAATGTCATGATAAATATTTGGGGACATTTGCTACATTTCAGATTACTTCCTGGGGCCAGATTTACAGAAGTATGATTTCAGGGTCAAAAGGTATGGAAACATGTGACACTCTTGAGAAACACTATCATCATATTGCTTTATGAAAGAGTTGATGCTGTTTTCACTGCCACTAGCAACTAATCGAGCAAAACTGCAAAGTGACTAAAAACAGTCTATGGGGTTAGACCAGGGTTTCTCAACCTCAGCACAATTGACCTTTTGGGCTGGATAATTCTTTACTGTAGAGGGCTGGTTTGTGTGGTGTGGGGTGTTTAGCAGAATCTCTCATATCCACCCACTAGATGCCAATAACAGCCTCCAGTTGTGACAATGACAAAGATCTCCAGACATTGCTAAATGTCCTGGGGAGGGGGTGTGCAAAAATCACCCTTGATTGAAACCTATGTGTTAAACAAACTTCAACTTCTATTTGAGCTCAACCTCATACTAATATGCCAATGTGAGCAGGTTACTTGATCTCCTTGGCTCCTCATTTATTCATTGTAAACTAGAAATGATCACACTCAGCCCAAGGGTTGACAACACATGTAAGGCATTTCGCATAATGCTTGGCACATGGTAAGAGCTCATAGCCATTTATCATGAAGATTACCATGTTAATGCTTCTAGTATCCCATAAAAAGATCTGGCCTTTTTATGTCAATAAAGGAGAGATGTAAGTATCTCCCTTGGTAAATCATTGATATTCATTTATTCACTCAATTTACTGAGCCCTTACTACATACCAGGTATTGTTCTAGGCACTAAGGACACCACAGTGAATAAAAAAAACTGTCCTTTCCACATGCAAGTCAGGGGACAGACTAAATAAGATAGAAAGAGTGAATTGTATAGTATGTTTGGGAGATGGAGGAGGTTAAAGCTTTAGGTGCGATACCTCAGGAAAGCACTCTCGAGAAAGTAACATTCGAGTTAAGACCAAATTTCACCATGCATGCACTGTAGTAACAGCAACTCAGTCAGAGGGAACAGCAAGTGCAAAGGCCCTGAATCAGGAACATGCTGAGTGTGTAAGGACTAGCACACAGGCTAGTGTCCTGGAGGAGGCTGTAGAAGGAATGAAGATGGTGCGTGAGTGTTTGGTTGGTGGCTTGTTGATGAGGGACTTTGAGTGAGATGGGAAGCCATTAGATACGATTGTTTCATATCCTTTAAAATAATTTCTGATACAAAATCATGGAAGAAGAAATAGGCAATGGAAGAGTGTCCAAGGGATGTAGACCATACGCTAACAGTGGAAAAGTGGAAAAATCTGCTGCTGCTTGTTGACAGGGCTTATCCAGCCACCCTCCAGATCTTCCCAGTTTGGAAATTCCATCTTATCTCCACTGAAAGACCTAATTTGACTGAAGGTAACAGTTCAAGTTTAATGAAGATAGCTGATTGCAGGCATCTGGCATCATCATCATCCAAGGAGATGAGCTTGTTTTATTCTCGTGTGTGTGTGTGTGTGTGTGTGTGTGTGTGTGTGTGTGTGTGTGTTTGTGTGTGTGTGTGTGACTTCCATTGCCATGGACACAATTCTCTCCTAAGAATATGAAACTCAACCCTCTCTCCTCTCTCTGTACCAGCAACAAGTCTTCTAAAGCATCCATGTAGGGTATGTTTATTTCTCTTTCTTCTTGAAATGATTAGAAAATAAAGTATTGGAGTGAGAAACTGAGACAATAACTAAAAAGAACAAAGTTTTGTGGGGAGGGTTGAGGGCACTCCATTGTAGCTTGTTCTTAAGGCTGTAGAGGGGGCAATCATTGAAACAAATTTCCGTCTCTTGGCAGATTTGGAATGTCGACTTTCTTGGTAAGACTGTATCAGTGATATGCTTTTCTCTATTATGACTCAGATTTAAGGTGTATCCTTTACCTGTGTCAACAAGTATAAACACATGTTTGAATGTCTTTTTTTCCATAGTCCAAGTTGATATTAATCAGAATTCATTTCAGATAAAAATCTTAACAAGCACTTGAATTCAAAGGTGAGAGTGCATTCCATTCCGTTCTCATTTTATGGAGTAACTTTCTTGCCAGCTTCAGGTTGGCACCTTGACTCTCTTGCAAAAGACAGTTCTCAGGAGTGCCTACAGAGTAGGGAACATCTCTGACCACCCCCCACCACTTTGAAGGCAAGAGGGATTGATTCCTTGGTGTTGCCTAAGGTTTGCAGCATTGGAGGCAATTCTGTGAATTTTGAACTTTTAAAACATCTCTTTATATTTTGAAAAGTGAAATAGTTTAGTTCAATTCTCCCTTTTGCTATTCATTTCAAGATTGTCACAGCAGGGTTTGCTAAAGGACCAAAGACAACTGTGAACCCCTTAAAAGGCAGTTTTCCTCTATAAATGTTACATAGGCAGATTGCTTGGGACTGCATTTATTCATTTCCCAACATTCATTACCATACTTCATCTTAGATTAATTTCTTGACAATGCTGACTGATCACTTTGTGAACACCATCCCAAAATGGGAATTGAATCACTTCCTCTGGCCCAGAGGGCAGCCTTCATCTACTTGGGATGACAAAGATCTATGGTCCCCTGATCCAGTCATCTGTTCCTTAGCGTCCCTTTAGCTGAGGCACCTGAGCTATTGGGTGCTACCAGCCTGTCTGATGACTTTTAAGTCTTTTCTTGTCACTAATCAACCTGCCTTATCAAAATCTTTAACCTTGAATGTGAAGAAAACCTGGCTGTTTGTGTGGCCATAAATGCCTCCTCACAACAGAACATTTCCCACCCTTGTATTAGGAAGGTATAAACTGGTACTCTTTGTTTCAGTGCTGTTCTGTGAAGTGGGACAGGAAAACAGGTGATGTCAGTGGCTTCAGGAAGCATCCACAACAGTAGTGGATCATTCTTTGGTTTCATAGGGTAGGGTCTAGTTTGTGCTCATCTGCAATGGCAGACGCAGACCTCAGGACCAGGGAGAGCGCTGTGGCAAGTGGTGTAAAAGGATCTCTGTGACAGGAATATGCAGACATGGGTTTAGCTAGCTCTCGCTTCATTAGATAGATCCACCTTCTTGGTGCAGAGAGACTTGAACCAACTAAAAACTACCTATACTATCTGTATAATATTATGCAATTAGACAATCTCTGCTATTAGTATAGAGCAAAAAAATAATCTATTCTTATTTGGTGAATCCTGGGGAAAAATGGAATTGAAATATTTTCTACTGTTTTCTACTATTTTCTACTAATAATGACCCAATATTTCCTACTAATCATGACCCAAATCATTACCATCACTAAACCTACCCACACCGGCGAACACACACTCTGGGAAGGGAGAGAGGGTGCAGGAGGGTTGAATCAGTGAATGAATGAGGACCTGCTAGTAAAAATAAGGACCAAAGGATATAAAAGGAATATCAAATCATTCTGTGCAGTAAACCCAACTGAAGCAAAATGATATCAATCCTCCTTTTTCAATCAAAGACTAAGCATTCTGGTAAATAAAATGAAATGATTTGGGGAAATGTAATTTACTTTAGTAGAAATACAATATTCCAATTTAAGAGTAACTTACATATAATCAAGTACATGAGAGACAGTGGGGTTCAAAATGTCCTTTTAATCTGTAATAAGCCAAGCACTGTAATGAGAGTAGTATCTAAACGGCTTTCCCCTTCTTGTGGTCTACACCAAAGAAGATGATTAGCCTGGCTTAGCTACAGAGAAGCAGCCTCCTAAGCAGGGGGGGGGTGAATGTGTCCTTCCTCTGGGAAAATGCTGGGAACCAAGAGGGCTTGTAAACATCAAGGGACAGGTGTATCCTTTTTTTGCTCTTCACAGTTGAGGATCTGGAACATTCCAGGCTGCCTCCAAAATTGGCAGCAAAAAAAGGTTAACCAGCTGTAAAAGAATGGAAAAGGTATATCTAAAGGGGCAAACTCTTTCATGCCCTAGGGATTCTTTGGCCTCTTGTAAGAGATTCTGTCCACCTCAGTCTCTCCTCGCCTGAGGGAGGGCTGAAGCTAGCCAACCTGGGGCTTAGAAGTAGGTCCATAGCTGCTTCATGGCTTGTTTTCTAAACACGTCCAAATCAGAGACAGATCAAGACCAAGCTCAAACAGAGGATTTTTAGGCACGGGGTAAACTCGAATTTTTTGATTAGAGAAATGAGAGCTGAGGCAAGAGAGTGCTAATGAAAGATTCCAGGCAAAAACGTCAGGGCCAGCTGCCAGCTCACAGACTGAGCTTGGCAGACAGACAGTGGAGCTCTGACAGGGAGTTTCTCTGTGCATTTTAGAAGAAAGCAAAATGGATCTAAATGCAGCGAACCTATTGATTTATTCTCTTTGTACTGGACATGGCTTTTTATTAAAGAAAGCAGATATTCAATAGTGTTAACTAGTAATGGGGATTGACTTTTCACTAATTGCACAGACCTTGGCATTAATACACTTTAATGGAACCTGGGCTCTGCGTCCCTCAGATCAATCCTGAAGTTTTTCTCTAACTCTTTCTGGTCAAAGGACATGAATAGCATTGTAACTGAGGGAGACCTTTTTTAATCTTTCTTTCTTTCTTTTAATTCATGGAATGAATAGTCTGAGGAACTTTCTTTTATTCCACAGGACCAGAGAGAGGGATAGTTTGTACAGAAAGTCTGTGGTCTGAACTGACTGTGGAGTTTGGTGTCGGCTGTTTAGAATTCAGTAATGAATGCTGGAAAAGAGTTTGGCTCCCCATGCACCTGGCTGGGTCCTACCCGTGCTGGATTCTCTGAGGCGGAAGACTCATCACTCATTCATCACTCATTGTTGGATTTATTAAAAGTAAATAGGATCCCTGACAGACGCTGAGCTCACACACAGACCTGGAACCAGCGATGTGAGAATATATATTGCTCTCACGAACCCCTAATAGAATCTGATCTCACCCAAAGGCAAAACACCATGGAATACCAGATCCTGCCAGGAAGGAGGACATTCCTGAAATTCCCAGGATGGCAAATGTTCCATCTCCTGTTCTCTAGATTCTTCCCCTGGCCCAGCAGGGCAAAGATGACCTTCTCAGACATAATGTTTCAAATCCAAACCATGAGACTGTGAGGTTTTCAAAAAAGGATGTTTGTGTCTTATTCATCTTTGAATACAATGCCCAGAGTCAGAGTGGCAAACTGCATTTAATTCATGACTTTAACCTCTTTCTAGCTGTGTGGCATTGAGTGAGCCAGGCGCTTTGGGCTGCTATGTCTTTACCTAAAAGAAAATAAAAAGGGCACAAGAAACATATGCTTTGCAGAGTTGTTTGGGGATTAAGTTAAGATACTGTAAAGCTTTTACTCATTACACTCAAAGCTTTTTAGCTCATTGAGGGCACATAGTAAACTCCAGAGAAGGACAGTTAGGAGTTCATCATCTTGGAATCTTTTGAGCTTAGACATTGGGCATTTGGTAAATGGAGTTCAGTGAATGGGTTCATTCTTTGCTTCAGCTATTTTTATGCCTGCTATGTGCCAGCCACGGTTCTGCAGAGTACAGGCAGACACATCCCCTGACCTCATGGAGTTTACAGTTTGGTGAGGACATAGGCAATAAGTAAATGAGGAATGAATGACTAAACTATCTGAAATGTGATTTAGGATAGTGATAAGTGCTGTGAAAGAAATTAAACAAGATAAAGGAACAGGAAGTAACTGTGTCTGTGAGAGAAGAGAGCAGGGTGGGGGAGGCAGAGAGCGAGGGGCTGTCGGGGAGACAAGTGAATAAATAACTGGACAGAAATTCTTCAAGTACCCATCATGCACCTCCCCCAGCTTGTTTCAATTCCCCTGACCATGTGCTAACTCAATAACTTCTCTTTTCACCTAAGGATTTTCGTGCTACAGAGTTTGTCACTATGTAGTGAGGTGACGTAACTCCCATTATCCAAACCTCCGTATGCCTTGCATCCTTTTTCCTAAAGTGTCCCCCACCCAAACCCAGGACTTCACCTCAAAAACGAACGCTACAATCTGGGAATTTTTCAACAATATAATTTGCTCGAGGGAGTCAGGAAAATGCCTCTCCTTTTACATCTGACTTCTGTACCTCCAGCTTGCCTCTGGAAGGGGACAGCTACGGATTCAAGATGTCTTGGGCCTGGAAGGAGTCTTTGCTTTCTCTCTGGCTCTGCAAAGTATAACAAAACTAGACTGCCATATTGAATTATTTTCAGCAGTAGAAATTCTTCGGTGCCCCATCTCAGACCAGGCTCTAATTTGAAAGTAATAACATTTGGGCAAAGCTCAGATGCACTAAGTTGCTGCCGAGGGCTTGGTGGGTTTTGAGGTAATTGGTTTTACTCAGTTGCTGATGCTTCACTTGGACAAATGAGAAATCAAACTACAGCTCAGTTTGCAGAAAAGCCCACGTCAGCAGTTTATTCTGACTACTATTTCAGAGCTTGTTATGTTATTGGCAATAAAATGCAACTAATATACTGTTAATTAATATTGCATCCTACAGCTAATTTATCACATTATTAATCAGAGTGATAAAACCAGGGAAAATGCGGCTCACCTTTACTGTCTTTTCATCTGTCTCAAACACTGGTATTTATGCACAAATACATGTTTTGGTCAACACTGCCAAGTGTTTGGTTGTTCCTGGATGAGTGTATTCTATTTTCAAACAGTAACTTGCCCCTCAGGAATATTTTATTTAGCAAGACAGGACTTCAAGTGAAAGGGTAACCATTTCTGATCGTAACCTTGGCTTTGTGCTTCTGGTAATTATCCTTTAATTGCATTACCCTATTTGAAATAGAGTTGTAATTGGAAAAAAACAATTTGACATTCCCTGATGCTTACTCTGACATGCACTATTTGCTTTTTATTCAAATGTAAATTCTCTCCATAATACTATCAAAGAAAGAAAAAAAAATTAAGCAAAATTGAAATGTCAGTTGCAATTTCTGACGTGCAGGCAGTGTCATTCACTCGTGCTGTCTGGAAGGCAAGACTTTCGGTTCAGATGGAAAAAAAAATCAAGCTATGAAATTAGCATGCTCTGAGGAGAGGGAGAGATGGATGGCGGAATCACAGATCCATCCATACGTGTCCACTTTGCACAATGGCTCCAAAATATCAGACAAGCTGCCAGCTATAATTTTTGGATGAATAAGCCTTTCTGCTTTACTATAAAAAAAATGTTTTTGCTTAAAAAACCGAAGGATAATACACTTAACTCTAGAGTTATTTCACCTTAAGCTTCTTGAGGGTGTAATTTTAATTTGGAGCATGTGATATGTGATAGGCTCCAGCGATTTCAGCCTCCTGAGTCTCACCCTTTTGTAATCTCTTCCCTTTGAGAGTGAGCTGGACCTTTTGACTTGCTTCTAATGAATAGAACATGGCAAAAGTAATGGGATGTCACTTCCAAGATTAGGTTACACAAAGTGCTGTGGCTTCTGCCTTGGGCTTCTCTGGTTTGCCCTCCCATGTGCTCACTCTGAGGGAAGCCAACTGCCATGTTGTGACCTGCCCTATGGAGAGGCCATGTAGTAACTGAGAGAGGTCTCTGGCTGACAGCCAGAAGGGAATGGAGGCCCTCATCCAAGAGTTCATGAGGAACCCAGTCCTGCCAACAGGATGGAAGTGAATCATTGCTCAGTTGAACTTTCAGATGAGCCTGCAGCCCCGGCCGACACCTGACTGCAACCTCCGGAGAGACTGTTAAGTCACAGGAACCCAGTTGAGTGGCACCTGGATTCTTGACTGATAGGAACTGTGAGGTAGTATGTGTTCATTATTTTAAGCTGCTAAGTTTCAAGGTAATTTGTTATATGGCAATAGATAACTAATATATAGGGCAGGAGAAAATGGTTAGTAAACAAGTAATTGTAGATGTTTGGTTTGCCATGGGATTTGATAGGGAAAAAAATGAACGGTGGTGGAGGAAAACAACAGCTATGCTACTACCTCAGTAGGTTTCCTCAAATAAGTCACATAAACTTACTGTGCCTCAATTTTCTTATCTTTATCATAGGAATAATTTACTCACAAAATTTTTGAGTTGAAAATGAAATACCAAATGCAAAAGCACTTAGAAAATTTCTAAGTACCGTACATACATAAAATGATTGGTATTAAAAATTTCTAGTACTTTTTCGGCACTTGGGTGGCTCAGTCAGTTAAGTGTCTGACTCTTGGATTTGGCTCAGGTCATGATCTCATGGTTTGTGAGTTCAAGCCTTGCGTCAGGCTCTGCCCTGGCAGCACAAAGCCTGTTTGGGATTCTCTCTTTCTCTCTGCTCCCAACTCCTGCTCTTTCTCTCAAAAATAAATAAATACACACACACACACACACACACACACACACACACACACACACACACACAAATTTCTTGTACTTTGGACAATATCCCTCCAATGTAGGACCACGGTATGGTAGAATGAGCACTATGTCTCAGTAGACCTGGATTCGAATCTAGGCTTTTCCACTGCATGGCTGCATGACCTTAAAAAAGGACTTAGGCTCTATCACTTTCAATTTCCTGACACTGAGAAAAAGGGAAATAGGACAAGTAAGTTTTGATCAATAACAGCAGCCTAACAACATGGGTATAGTAATTGGTCAAAAGTAATTGGTCACTCTGGTCAAAAGTCACAGAAATCCAACCTGAAATAGATTATCTCTAGGATCTACTCTAGATTTTAAAATATTGATTTTTAGTATTTGTTTGGGTTTACTAGGTTCCCAAAGGAATGTGATTGTAATTTTCCTTCACCTAGGACATATGTGTGTCAGAACGAGTGAAAAAAATACATTTCTTGAGAGCATGGTTAGCTAAGTGAATCAATTATACATGCAAATCCTGAGCAAAGGTATTAGAGCAATGATGTCGAAATGCCAGGTATGACAGAGTTGACTACCGGCGACTGTTTCTGATCATCTGATTCTTCCACTCAACATACCTCCAAACACTTCCTTAGGTGTGGAAGTGGTGTTCTTATTCACATACCCCTGAAGTCTGAATTTCGCAGCTATGACCTTCATGATATCACAGGGCCAGGACAAGCCCTTGCATAACCATGAATATAGGTGTCTCCTACTGCCTCACCTGCTCACTTGCTACATCCTAGTCTTGGCCCAAGTATTATTTCCTTTGGTCCCCCCAAACACAAGCAATAGCACTACCCTTTTTCTTATAAGCAGAGTAGAAAGTTGCTTAACCAGAGAGTTCTGAAGATCCTATGAAGGTTCCCTTGACCACACCATCTTTCTCAATGGCTTTCATCAATATCCTTAAGTCTAAGCTTTAGGTCACTTCCTCAAGTTAGAAGGTATTTGGGAAAGTAGACTAAATTTGGAAGCAAAAGATATGGGTTGAAATTCAGGTTCTGGCAGAATATAACTGGGGGAATTTAGGCAAAAATTGTGAGTCAGAAGTTACTTAATTAATCTGGGCCTGACTTTTCTCCTCTACAAAATGAGGAAGAGAATATCTGCCCTGTCTTTCTGCATGTTTTATGGATTAGGTGAAATAATGATTGAAGAATTATTTTGGAATTTAAAAAGTCCTGTGTGAGTGCTGTGATCCTTAAGGGCTAACACATTGTTCTTTATGTTAGCAGTGATGAGGTCGTCTGTGCAATCCTTAAGACACTGAAAAGAAGGTGACAAGGCTGAGTAAGTTTTAATTGATGAGCACAGGGTGAGGGCATGGGTACATGAATCAGGACCCTTAGATCAAAAGTGAAAGAAATCCAGGGCACCTGGATGGCTCAGTTGCTTAAGTGTCGGACTTCTGCTCAGGTCATGATTTCATGTCTCATGAGCTGGAGACACGCATCAGGATCCTTGCTGCTTGGGATTCTCTCTCTCTCCCTCTCCCTCTCTCTCTGCCCTCCCACACTCTCTCTGTTTCTCTCAAAATAAACTTAAGTTTTTTTTTTAATGTTTATTTATTTTTGAGAGAGAGAGAGAGAGAGAGAGACAGAGCAAGAGTGGGGGAGGGACAGAGATAAAGGGAGACACAGAATCCAAAGTGGGCTCCAGGCTCTGAGCTGTCAGCATGGAGCCTGACGCAGGGCTCGAATCCATGAACCACGAGATCATGACCTGAGCCAAAGTCGAACATTCAGGTGCCTCCATCTCAAAATAAACTTTAAAAGTGAAAGAAGTCCAACTCAAAATAGTTTGGGAAAAAGAAGAAACTTTCTAAAAGAGCATTACACTTAACCTAGAGAAGAACAAGGGTGGAATTGCTCCTCATGGAAAACTGGAAAAGGACTCAAATTCAAGCTGGGAGAGGCCCCTTCTCTAGTATGTAGACTGTTCTTCCACGTATTGGGAACCTGGCTGATGGGTGCTCCCACCATTCAAATTCTGTTGCTCCCACCACCCAGAGGAGGTGAATCCTCTCCTTTGTTGAAGCTCTAAGTTTTCTAGGGAAGGATTTGGGTTGGCTTGGTAGAAGTGCCCACCAGTGAACCAACTGTGGCCAGGAAGGCAGAATCCCCAGGGGAACACCTAGCAACTGCCTTTCTCAGAGGGGCGAAAATGCCTGGGAATGACCCTCCAAATGTCCTCCTCAATAAGGCCCTCACCACGTGGCTGGGCTGCTACATACAGTCATCTAGGCTGCACAGTGCCCTGTACACAACAGCCCCATCTGCCCCGGGAGAAAACTAAATGCCAGGCAGCTGCATGAAAGCACTTCATTTCTCAAGGGAACGTACCCCAAAAGGTGATAGCAAAAGAAATCATGTAAAATGTTTATCTTAATGAGAGGGGATGGGAAAAGTTTCCCCTGGGAGGAAGGATGTGCCCATGCCAGAGAAGCCTTCTCAATCCTTTGTCAGAGCCCACCAGTGCAAGGCCCTGGATGGAGATAGGCGATAATTCCATTCTGTTGTAGGGAGAACCCCTACACCTTTCATACTGATGGAATGGAAGGAGAAACTCCACTCAGCCACTAATATGAATGGGAAAACTACAAAGTAGGAGTTCTCTCTTTTCACACATTAAAGAAATGGTTGCTCTTCCCAATGTTGCTGGAGGCATATTCCAAATTGAGCTGTTAAGGTGGGAGGACTCCAGTCACCTTCGTTACCCTCTGCCAGGATTATTAAGTGGCACTGAACCCACTCCATCTCTCCTACTGAATGCGACCGGGTTAATCTTCCTCAAGCCCACAGGCTCTAATCCTCTCCCCACTGCCTGCATTCCCTCATCCGGGCACCCAAAGCCCCCCGCACTATGGCTAAAATCTGCCTTTCCAGGTCCATTTCTCACTTTCTCTCTAGTCCATACATATAGACCTTACTCTCCAATATGTCCAACTGGGGCTCACCTCCAATTCTTCAAGTGAGCTCTTCCTCTGCCTGGAATGTGCTGCCTTTTGACATCTTCCCTGTTTGTCCTTTATGAAGCCTTTCCCGACTCCCCCAAGTAGACATGTCTTCTCTGCCTCCCGGAACTGATGGTTTGTACTTCCTTATGGCACTCACCACACTCTGACTCAGGTATTATTTATACTTGTTATATTTCATCCTTTCAGTGAAAAGATCCTTGAAAGAAAGTTAAAAAAAAAATGGTGGTGGCAAATAGGTACATTTCCTATTATGTGCTGACACCACTACCCATTTTAAGTTATTTAATCTTCAATACAGACGAAAAAAATTTACAGAGGAAAAACTGAGGCACGGAGAAGTTTAGTAACTTGCCCAGGGTCACATAGCTAAGTCGGGATTTGAACCCAGGTAGTGCTCCTCCCTGCACCTGTGCTTCTGACCATTATACCACTTCTCATGCAGGCAGAGGTGTGTTTACAGTGAAGCCCACAAAGTTCTTTCCAAGACAGTGTACTTAATTTTTACCTGTAATTTTGTATTCTTTCCTTAGAGAGGCCCTCAAGATTGTGTTAACTTCAGGTTGTATAAAACTGTCTTGCCCATCTTTGAATCCTCCTAAACCTTGATTAGTGACAATGATCATCAGAAGGGTGATGATGATGATTCCAAGCTTTACATAGAGCATTTACAAGGCATTCTCAGCCAGCATCTCACTGGATCCTTAAAACAACCTGGAAGTTAGGCCTGGTCATTGCCACATTTACAGATGGCAAGACTGACCTCAAAGACACTGATTGAGTTTGCCTAAGGCCGCCAAGCTAGTAAGTGATGGAGCTGGAGCTGAAATTCAGGGTTTCTGATCCCATACATCATGCTTCCTCTACTTAGGTATTTGCTGCCTGTGGGTTCTGAGAACCTTTCCAGCGCTTAGTGGATGGCACTCCTCGCCCCCGCCCTGTGCAGACCCATTTGAAGAGCACTCCATCACAGCCAACAATTATCTAAATTGAAGTTGTCCATCCTGCCTTTTAAGTTCTTCTCCAGATAATGAACCTTTTCAACCAACACAGGGTGCTTGATGTTAATCACACAGAGAAATGCAAACTCAATCTATTCACCTTCGAAGGAGATAGAGCCTAAAAGGTATGGGAAGTGCATTTGACTTCCAAGCCCTAATCTTGATCATTTCTACGGGGGGACTTCTTCATCTGCCTGTATTCCAGAGACTTTTCAAACACCTCACACAGTTGCTAAATGATAATAAAAATGTTTGCCTGTATCTAGACATTTTTTGGTAAGTAGCCTACAATTTATCATTCTGCATTACAGAAAGCCTGGAGAATTATATTATATAGAGGGTTCAGCTTTTACAGCTGATATGTAAATATATTCCCAAAGCAGAGGAACCCTGGATCCTGTGAATAATGTCTAAACAATGACCCTGGAGAAATCACAACGTCCAGTTATATCCAAGGACACAACAACTCTAAGTATCATGCAGGGAAGTACCTCCACCAGCAGGCCCTTGTCTTCTTTCTCAGACTTAAGCGGTCAGTGGGAAAAAGGTAAACAGAGGCAGTAGTTAAGACCTCTGTCTATGGAGTTAGGCCAGCCCGGGTATGACTCCAGCTTCACCCCATAGCAGCAGTATGGCTTACGCGTATTGCTAAATACCATTAATTGATTCGACAAATATTTACTGAGGACTTATTAGAGGGCAGCCAGCGTGGTAGGTACTGAGACAAAGAAGAGAACAAAACAGAAACCACATCATCAAGTTTTCATTTGCAAAATGGAAATAATTGAAGCACCTGTCTTATATGGTTGTGTGAAGATTACAACATGGCAGGGAGCTAGCTCATACTTATCAGTACACAAAATAACAAAATAATCTTTTACTTGGATTTCAGATTTTAAAAACATCTCAGGATTGTTCACTTGTTTATATTTTGAGTCTCTCCAACCCCCGTTTTTCAGAAAAATTTTCAGGGGTTTCCCTTGATGGGGCCTGATATTAAGTTAAGTTTCTGGTGCTTCAGGCCACATGGGTGGGAACCATGGTAGGAGGTGGGACAGCAGGAGGGTGAGGTACATTCAGCAAATCCAGCCAAGGTCAGAATTTGCAAGGCGGCCTTGGCATAGATACTCCCGACAGAAGGGATTCTGCACATACTTTTTAACCTCTGGAGTTTCTGTCTGCCCAGAACACTATTAAAAGGTTTCAAATGAAGTGTTTAACCTAAATACCTGATGTTGTGGCTCACATTCATTTCGTTTCCTCTTGCCCTCCAGGTCTCAGTGGTTGGGGGTTGAGTTGGATGGCCCAGCCAAGAGATGCTCACTTCTGCTGGGGTTTGGATACCTGTGCTCTCCCTTGGGCCTCTCTGTGATGCACCAGGATCCTAAGCCTGTGAGCCGACCCATCTCTCCCTGGTACACAGACACAAGCCCAGGACCACTCCATCTCTGATGGCCCAGCACCTGCTCTTCCCTCCCATTCCCAGAGAACCACACTTTTCTTCTTTCATCTTTTTATCACTAGGAATCCATTTCCCAGAAAGGCTTAGCATCCATCTCCTTGTCCCCCAGTTTTTGAGATGGGCTGAAACGAGAGGCAAAGTAAATATCTTACGAAATTACCAATATAAACTATTTTTAACTGAGAGGAAGGAAAGAAGGAAGGCAGGAAAACTTGAAGACACCAGGGTTGAATTTTGTAATGACTCCTCTGTTCTGCTCTTTAATAATAATTATTACAGTTGACTGAATGCTTCCTCTGTACCAAGCAATGAGCTGAGCAAAGTTTTACATATATCATCTCATTTAATGATCACAACTGAATGGAGTCCCTCTCCACTACCCCACCCCATTAAGTTATTCCCATTTTAAGGATGCAAAAACTGAGGGGCAGAGTTGTCAAGAGACTTGCCCAACGTTCTTAAATATTTGACCACAAGAGCCATGCCTCATCTGCTATATGAGAAGGAGGGGATACAAACCATTAGCATCAACAACTTTCATCACCTTTTGGTAATGCTGTATTTTTGTGATTATTACAGTAATAGTGTTCAGTACAGGACATTTTTAAATTGTACAACATGTGATAGAAAAAATATAAAAGGACATCAGACCAAAGATAAATTCCCTTAACATTTTGGGGTCTCTTTCTGTTTTTCTGCTTTATTTTGTTTTTAAACAAATTTGGAGTTGTCCTCGTTCCCTCGTTTCATACTCCGTCATAAAAAAAAATAATTAACATCATGAGTATTGCCTCATGTCATTGAAATTTTTCCAAAAAAACTTATTTGTTTGCATTATGTTGATACATAAATATTATATACCATTAGTTATTCAACAGTTTTCCTCTTGTTGGAAAATTAGTTGGCAAATTTTGCTATTATAAGAGTGATGAGCATCATTGTACAAAATCTCTATTTTTAAGCCCTAGTGGCAACAATGTTTGTCATTTAGAGGCAATTTCCCCCCTACAAGAAGTCTCATCATTTACACCCTCTGGTTGTTTAGTCATGATGACCTTCGTGCCTGGATGGAGCTGATACATTGCACCTGCTGGGAACAGGCACAGCTGGGCCTGGGCTGTGAGTACCCAGACCAAAGGCCAACAACAGGCAAAGTGACAGCACCTGCAGCTACTCACCGCTTGCTGTTCTGGGCTCAGCTGGGTGAGGATCTCCCAGAAGAAGGAGGGATGAGCAGAGTGGAGAGAGCAACCAATGAGAGCCCGTATGTGACTGTGGACCTGCACATACCTCTCAGAGCTCACCACTGCCTGCCGCAGAGCCAGCTCACCTTGATGCCCACCTTTGGCACCTACAGCTGTTTCCTCCTGGGGCCCAGACTTGAGACACTGCACTTCCTGCAGCCCCCAAGCCTTTGCCTTCTCTGCATCAGATTCTTACCTACCAAAGATAAAACAGAGGACAGCAAGCAAAACACTTCCTTTTGTTTATTTTCCCCTTTATTTCCAAAACCTTATTCTTACTTGGTCAAACTCCCGTTCCTGACTCAAAGAAAGGAGGGGACTAACTTCTTTTACCAGGGGTAGGGAGAAGAAAGGAAAGGGAAGGAGGTAGAAATACACCTAGTAGACTACATTACCAGTTTATCTCTGGCTTCCTGCTTTCCCTAAGGTGTAATGTTTTTATATTTAAAATATTTAGTCAACAAAATTTGTTGAACATGTAATATATGCCAAGAATTGTGTTTAAAGCAACAGAGGATAGAAATGACCAAGGCTCATCTCAAAAGAAAATTTCACGTAAGTTTGCTCTGATTAGCTGCTTTTCCAGAAATGTCGAACATTGCCATTTACTGAGCATCTGTATTAGGTTCTTAAGTTGGCCCATTTAATCCTCATAATATTGCTATCCTGTAGGTCCCACTGTTCACATTTTACATGTAAGGAAATCCCAGGCCTCTAGAAACCAAGTAACTTGTGTGAAGTCATAAAGCCAGGAATGAATAGCAACAATATTCAAATATTCAGGGTTTTCTAAAGCCCATGTTTATAAGAAGCATTCCCCCACCAAAGCGTTTAAGCAAATGGTACTCAAGCAAATGGCACTCCCACTTAACCTTAAGAAATTTTGTTTCTAAATGTATATATTTTGTCCAAAGCAGGTTGGAGAAAACTTCACTGGAAGTTTATAGTAAAACATCGCCCTCTTCTGGACATATGGGCATCGTACAATGGAGATGAATACAAAGGATTTAAACGGCAGAACAAAGTACAGTTATGTGCCCAATGATACAATGGAAAGCTGTTGTTATCATTTATCAGGTGTATATCTTACTCTTCAAAGTAAGACATGGAATGGAAGCAGAAAGACATTTTGGAACCAGCCAAGCAATAATTTTCCATCTATTTTTATGGAGGTGTCTCCTGGGGATAGAAGTAGGTAAAATCTTCAACTATAGGACACACCTTAAGAAACCTATAATATTACCTAACTATATTAATAACTATAATAACAAGCCATAATAATACCAGGAACATCAGAATCAAATAGCTCCAATGAATCCTGAATAGGAAGAAGTTCACATTCATAACCTGGATGGAGAAAGGATACATATAGTGAATATAGGTCAGGCTTTGCACTTTAGAGTCAAATTACCTCACTTGATTCCTCTCTCTTTCATTTATAAGCTGTGACCTTATGCAAGTTATTAAATTATTTGAGCCTCAGTTTCTTCATTTGTTAAAACATAATTATAAAAGTAGCTTCTTAAGTGATATAAGCCAGACAAAGACAAATATTGCATATAACACTCAGGTAGAATCAAACAAACAAACAAGAAGTCAAACTCTTAGGAACAGAGTGTGGAAAAGTGGTTTCTAGGGCCTGGCAGTGGGGGAGCAGTGTACAGGGGAAATATGGAGAGGTTGGTAAGAGGGTACAAACTTTCAGCTAGAAGATGAATAAGGTCTGAGAATCTAATGTAAAACATGGTGACAGTAATTGCTAATATCGTAGTGTGTCATTGAAAAAAGAAAAGTAAGACAGGTGGGAAGAGGAAATGGGATAAAACCTAACAGAGGCAGTAACATTGTTAAGAGTTAGACTCAATATGTATGAAATGGTACTTTATTATTAGGTCTGTCCCAATTATTAACTGTATAGAATCAGGTATTGCTTTTATAAAATTTTTAAGTTTATTTATTTATTTTGAGAGAGAGGGAGAGTACAAGCAGGGGAGGGCCAGAGAAAGAGGGAGAGAGAATCCCAAATAGGCTCCACAGTCAGCATGGAGCCCGATGTGGGGCTTGAACTCACGAACTGTGAGATCATGACCTGAGCCAAAACCAAGAGTTGGACGCTTAATCGACTGAGCCACCCAGGCGCCCTGGTTATATTAAATTTTGAAGCACAAAAGCCAACAGTGTAGAATTATAAAAACAGCATGTTTTTTTTTTTTTTCCTGAAGTGTGTTTATTTTTTTTAATGTTTATTTATTTTCAGAGTAGGGGAGGGGCAGAGAGAGAGAAGGTGAGAGAATCCCACGCAGGCTCCATGCGGTCAGCACACAGCCTGATGCGGGGCTCAGACCTACGTGCAAGATCATGACCCGAGCTGAAATCAAGAGTTAGACGCTTTACTGATTGAGCCACAGTCATCCCTGAAGTGTGTTTATTTTTATCAATGTGTTGGCTAATATCAAAGGTTGAACAAACCAAATATTTCTCTAAATTATACAAGTTTTAGAGCTACGTACTTTTCCAAGGAAATCAATGATATCCCTACAAAGATGGTTTGGAACAAGAACCTCGGAAATCTGACAATCTGTGAAATTCACGGCAAAGATAATCTATACTTTGTTTCATCTAATTTCAAAACTGAAGCAAAGGTTTGAAAATGCATCAATATAGTGGAATATCAAAAAAGATGAATGTATCTAAATATCCCTATCATAAGTGATTTAGAATATCCAGCTTTCAGGGCACCTGGGTGGTCCAGTTGATTCAGAGTCCAACATCAGCTCAGGTCATGATCTTGGAGTTCATGGGTTTGATCCTCGCGTCGGGCTCTGTGCTGACAGCTCAGAGTCCGGAGCCTGCTTCAGATTCTGTGTTTTGCTCTCTATCTGCCCCTCCCCCACTCACACCCTGTCTCTCTCTGTCTCTCAAAAATGAATAAATGTTTAAAAAAAAAAAAATCCAGCTTTCTAAAGTATCATCAAGTATCAGAGTCACTGTACTTCTAGTTTTTTGGCACTATTGGCATCGGAAGTGACATACAGAAAATGTTGAACTGTGTGTGCCTGGTTCTCCTTTTCTGGTAGGAACCTTGTCTCACACTTTCTACTTCAACCATACAGAATTAAATGTCCTGTTAAGGGCAGAAGGGAAGAAGAACCAGAGCTGTTAATGCTTAAAATTCACTTTGCTAGCAATGTATTATAAATCACTAATTTAAGGCAATGATATACCTTTAATTGCCTGACAAGTTAATTAATTCAGATTCAGCTATTAAAAATTTCAGATCATTTAACCTAGGAATGAGTTCTATTAGATATAGGGTTACAGAGAAAATGCATTAGGTATTCAAACAAAAAATTTTAAAACATTCTAAGGCCTTTAAAAGCAAGTAATACCAACCAAAACACCAAACAGTGATATTTTAAGTCTATTCTTTGTATTATAGAATTTCAAACCCTGGTGGCAAAGTACCACAGTCTGTGCTGCATTCATCCTTTAAAGTAGGTTGAGTTAAGGTCCATGAGAACTATAGAGAAGCTTCTGCAAGAATTTGGAGGAGGAAGAAGTATGTGACTATAGGTCACAGCTGCTTGTGCTCCTTCTTTAAAATGTATATGTGTTCAGGGGCGCCCGGGTGGCTGTTGGTGAAGTGTCCCACTTTGGCTGAGGTCATAATCTCATGGTTCATTGGGTTCAAGCCCCGCATATTGGGCTCTGTGCTGACAGGTCAGAGCCTGGAGCCTCCTTTGTATTCTGTGTCTCCCTCTCTTTCTGCCCCTCCCCTGCTCATGTTCTGTCTCTCTAAAATAAACATTAAAAACAATATTAAAAAATATATCTATGTTTCAAGGGCATGATTTTTAAACAGGCCATTTTACCTTTGAACTCTGGTGGTTTTTACCCTCGGATGAATAGAGTTAACTCTTCATCTGGTCAATTCCTTGTATTCACTTAATAGCCAATCGTGGGGAAAAAGTGTAAATGAGGGGCTCACGTTAACTGAAAAGTACAGGATTGACTTCAGATGTGACTGGATCCAGGTACCCAAATCCTGTCTGTCTGTCTTGGTCTGTGGCTTCTGCTTTTACCTATGCTGCTTTCATTCTAAGTCAGATTCTTCTTGAGTGGTGTCCAGATTAACCACCAATAGGTCCAGTCCTAAATCTGTAAGATTAGAAATGGTCATTGAAAAATGCGTATCTCTTGTTCTCTAGTCCCAGCAAAGCTGATGTTTATTGGCTTTGATTGGCTCAGTTAGTCACTAACTGAAACAGTCACTAAATTTGGGGAGATGCTTCACTCTCAAAGGCCAGGACTTGGTGATGTGCCCACCCCTGGAACCACCAAGTGAGGTCAATGCCACCTAAACAACATGGGCTGAGAGTATAAAGGCGGTTATTCAAAGACAAATTTCAGTACAACACCAAAAGGGGGAATTGATACTAAGCATGCAAAACACTATTGAGCTTTAACCAGGGTGGTGAAGACAAAATAAAAATGAACAGGAAAAAAAAAAAAAAAAATCAAAGCAGATTCAAGAATGTTCCAAGGAGGAACCAAATGGTTTTGACAATATGAATAGAAGAAAGGGGTAAAAAATGTGCCATATATTCATGGACTTACCTAAGGTAGGATACAGGAAAAAAAAAAATCTAATGAAGGGATTATATTCTGATTTAGAGTCAGGGCCTTTCTGGGAAACAATTTGGAATAGACTTACTAGGTTATTGTATTAGCCAGGGTTCTCCAGAGAAATAAAAGAGGGTGTGTGTATAGAGACAGACAGACAGACAGACACACACACACACACACACACACACACACACACACACACACAGATTTTTTAAGGAATTGGCTCACATGATTGCTGGGCTGGTAAACCCAAAATCTGTAGGTGATCTGGGCACCTAGAGAAGACATGATGATGCAGGTCAAGTCTGAAGGCAGTCCAGAGGCAGAATTTGTTCTTCTTTGGGGTTCATCAATCTTTTTAAGGCCTTCAATTGATTGGATGATGCCCACTCACATTATGGAAGGTCATCTGCTTAATTAAAAGTCTACTGATGTATATGTTAATCACATCTAAAAAACACCTTCTCAGTATCTAGAGTAATGTTTCACCAAAAACTGGATACCCTTGCCTGACCAAGTTGACACAGAAAATCAAACATCCCAGTCACCCACTTGAATTCTGAATGATCTCCATATTGAGCCAGAAGGGAGTTGGCCTCCCAATGGCTCAGGCCAAACCCCAGACCAATTAAATCAAATACTTGGGGCTGAGGCAGGTAAGCTATTTTTTTTTTCTGATGTTCCACAGGTTGTTTCCATGTGCAACCAAGGTTCAGGACCATGCCCTGTAGAGCAGTGATTCTCCAAGCATGGCTTCCAGACTAGCCATTTCAACCTCATCTGCAAACTTGATAGAAATGCGAATTTGTTATCCCTACTCCAGACCTACTAAATCATAAACTGTTGGTTCCACCCTGGGCCTGCAGACTGTGGTTTAACAAGCCCTCCAGGTAATCCTGATGCATGATGAAATTTGCACTGGTCTAGAGTTCCACAACACAGGACCCTAACAAGCACAGGACCCTAACACTATACCTTCACTCTCTTTTTTCTTAGTTAGCAGGGCAGGTCTGTTAGTAAGCCTCTTTGGGTGAAAGAACTCATTAAGGCTCATTAAGGTTTGCTTAAGTAATAGAGTATTTTTTGCAAGGATCTGTACGAATATAAAGGAATCAACTGTGTGGCCAGGTTTCATTGATAGTGGGTAATTTCAAGATACAACAGATGTACTAATCTGACAGCAGCTCTGGAGACTCAATGACAGCTTCAAGAGCTCTTGCCTCCCAAGTGTGTAGGTCTAGAACCCTAACGTGCCTTAGCTATTCTGCCATTTCATCTCTCTTTCTACAAACCTCTGAATTCTTTCTCCTGTATCTTGTCTAAATTTCTGAAATAGGAGCGCTGGGGTGGCTCAGTCAGTTAAGCGTCTGTTTTGGCTCAGGTCGTGATCTTGTAGTTTGTGGGTTTGGGCCCCGCGTCAGGATCTGTGCTGACAGTTCAGAGCCTGGAGCCTGTTTCAGATTGTGTCTCCCTCTCCCTTTGCTCCTCCCCTGCTCACACTCTTTCTCTCAAAAGTAAATAAACATTAAAACAAATTTTATTTCTGAAATAATCTGATAGGCTCAGTTAATCTTTCATCACTTGGTGATGTTTCCTTTAATATTTGCCCAACGCGTAAGCTTTGCTAGCCTAATTGGCTTTCTTGGGTCAGGTCTCTTACGAAGCCCAACCAGTTGGGAACAGGGGAAAGCAAAATGCAGAGTAAGAATCTCCTAGCGGGGCGCCTGGGTGGCGCAGTCGGTTGGGCGTCTGACTTCAGCTCAGTCACGATCTCACGGTCCGTGAGTTCGAGCCCCACGTCGGGCTCTGGGCTGATGGCTCAGAGCCTGGAGCCTGTTTCTGATTCTGTGTCTCCCTCTCTCTCTCTGCCCCTCGCCCGTTCATGCTCTGTCTCTCTCTGTCCCAAGAATAAAAAAAAAAAAAAAAAAAGAATCTCCTAGGGCCATTTCTCTTAAAAGGTCTGAGGATCCTCCTAACATGAGTTTGTGGGTTATGTCACACAGTGGAAAGCTTGGTCTGTCAGGGATGTTTAGCTGTTCTCTCTTAAATCTATGTGTAGTTCTTTGACAAAAAAAGGTATCAAGGACAAATTAAGCATTCAACTATGACTCTTTGGAGATTAGTTGGAAACTTTTACTGACAAACTTTGGGAATGTTTTCCTTTCAATATTTGCTAGAGGGAAGTCTTTTTGTGGCCAAATTTAGAAATGCCATGAGCCGTAGTATTTTGGAAAATAATCTTATTTGCACGCACCAGTTTGTAGGGCCTATATTTTATGCAGAAATGCTCTTTGCAGTCTCCTTCACTAAGGCATAAATGACTAAAGTTTATTGGTATTTTCTAGAACCTTATTTACCAAAAAGGAAAAAAAAAAAAAAAAAAAAAGCTCAAGTGATAGTTTTCTCCAGATCATCAGATTGGCCCTCCAGGTTCTCTTTTAATAACTGATCTGATTTCACTATACTAAGCTGAACTGAAATACAGGAAAGTCCAATCCAAAACGAAAGGCTTCCCCTTTGGGGTAGACATGAGTTTGTTATTTACAAACCTTAATGATGCCACAGTTCACTGAACGTCTCTGAATCATTTTACCTCTTAATGCCAAAATTAAATTTGTACTTCACCCAGATCTTTGTAGAACCCATTTACGTGGTACTGGGATTGCCACTATTACTTTAGCTTATGCCACCAAATAACAAATTGAATTAAAAAATTGTAATGTTTATTTTTTAAGAGAGCACAACAGAGCATGAG
Organism: Felis catus; assembly: GCF_018350175.1. Classification (NCBI taxonomy): domain Eukaryota; kingdom Metazoa; phylum Chordata; class Mammalia; order Carnivora; family Felidae; genus Felis; species Felis catus. Next base: position 84,662,790 of record NC_058377.1, on the reverse strand, counting down.
CAGGGGAGGAGCAGAGAGGGAGGGAGACACAGAATCTGAAGCAGGCTCCAGGCTCTGAGCTGTTAGCACAGAGCCTGATGCAGGGATCAAACTCAATGAACCATGAGATCATGACCTGAGCCAAAGTCCGATGCTTAACAGACTGAGCCACCAGGCACCCCACAAATTCAATTTTAAAAGTAACTGTAAGTAAATACTACTTTGAAGTCCAGATCATAAACTTGGGCTACCAGAATATAATTAAAACTAAAGTTTAATTTGGGTTGATCAAACTGATTGGTAACTGATTATTGGTAACAAAGGGATACTTAACAGAGATAGTATTTCTGTTTTGATTGTTTCAGGTCTCCTTTTACAGGCCATACTCTTCATGAAGTTCTCTCAAAAGGACAAAGATCCTGCAATTTGACCTGTGTCTAGTTTTTACACTATTTAAGAAAAATGTGCCCTCACCTCAAAATGTGTCTTTGAAAAGTATCATCCAAGTTTACAATGAAAATCATGAGCCAAACTTTTGTGTTTTCATGTATTATCTGTTGAAGTTGGGACTATTGGAAGGTTTTGGACATCCTAGCAATGTTTGTAAGCAGTATACTTTTAGTATGTCCATTTATTTCAAAATTACAGATGGGGGAGCCTGGGTGGCTCAGTCGGTTAAGTGACCAACTTCAGCTCAGGTCATGATCTCATGGTTTGTGAGTTCGAGCCCCGCATCTGGCTCTGTGCTGACAGCTCAGAGCCTGGAGCCTGCTTCAGATTCTGTGTCTCCCTCTCTCTCTGCCCCTCTGCTGTTCACGCTCTATCTCCATCTCTCTCTCTCAAAAATAAACATTAAAAAAAAAAAAAAAAAACACAGATGAAGATTATGGCAACTCCTTAATAAAACATTTGCTTGCTTGTAGATTAATATAAAATGAGAAAATTGAAGTTTTTAAATCATTGTTTCACAAAGACATTTATCCCTCATGGTTTCAAGGGGAAAAAATTTAATATGGCTAGTTGTGCCACTGATAGGACTGTAATTAAATACTTTTAAATTGCACTTAAAGATGCAGTATTACTAATCCAACTCAGTTAATAATGTTTTACCAGGTAAATCTCCTTTATCTCCTAGAAGTTAGAGTATCTTGGTAAAATTAGTCAATCCTCACAACTGTGCCATTGCAAATAATCTATAAATTGGGGTATATATTCTACAGGAGTTTATTATGCTTTTCAAACTAAGTGTTCAGTGAAGCATTTGATGGTTTTTCAGTAAATAAAAACCATTATTTTCCCAAGTCTCTCCACTTTATAAAAATAAGTGAGGGGTACCTGGCTGGCTCAGTCGGAAAAGCATTGTAACTCTTGATCTCAGGGTAGTGAGTTTGAGGCCCATACTGGGTGTAGAGATTACTTAAATAAACCTTAAATAAATAAATGAAACCCAGAAGTGCCTATGCATATTTTCATATCCTGACTCATATTCCTGAAAAAAGAAATCTGGTTGACTACTATTGGGTGAGACCTAAGAATGCTACAAAGAGAAACCATTCTACTCCCAGGGTTCTTTAAAATATTCCACTTTAGTGTAACTACCAGTGTTCACAGTTTAATTTAAAAGTGAAGAGATTAAGCATTTAGTAGCAGCAGAGTTTATTTACATCAAGATACCAGCAGATGTCAGCAAAAACTAAGGCAGTGCCATGACTTTGTACAAGGGTATTCCTAATGTCGACAGAAAATCTCTAATTACCAAAGTGCAGTCCATTTAAGACCCCTTGGTTTCATACAGTGTTATGTGACCCAGGAGGGGTGGGGCTGAGAGGCCGCAGCAGAATCTGCCTTTTCAGGGCAGCAACAGCTCTTTCAAAGAACTGACTGCTCAGATTTTGTCCAACAAAACCCACCTATAACACTGTATAGCAAACTAAACCACGCTTCAGACAGCCATCCCCATTTAAAAAAAAAAAAAAGAAAACATGTTTTGGTTTACGGAACACTCATATTACCTAGGTTCTCTGATATAGATTCCGGGGTTCTGAACGTGGGAGTACTTGAGAGGACACAAATGCATTTCTCTGGAGAATTCTGTCAGATGGTAGAACAGCTTGTTATACAGACATAGATATAATATTAAAAAAATACAAGAATCTCAAGAATAATATTTCAAAGGTAACTGTTTTCTTATGCTTATAAAAGAAATAGAAAAAAGATTACATGGGATGCCATTTATTTCAAATATATAAATGCACTTTTTAACGTTTGTGACCAACACTGTGTAAGACCAATGTTTATAGCCTTACATCAACTTCTTAAGCAGGACCCATATACAGCAGAAGTGTTCTTATCACTTTTATTTTTGCCTTTTAGACTAATAGTATTCTAAAATAATTTTAGCCACCATGAACCATACTTATGGAAAATATAAAAAGAATTCACATTATTTCATTGTATTCTGTATTTCTGTAATTCTACAGTAAAAAATAGTAAGTGAACTCATGATGTAATTTTCCCAAAACACAGCTTTTATTGTAGCAGACTAAATTAGATATACCTCTCTCTGTAAACATTTTGCATGCTCACTAAAAGTCTGGTCTTCTACATAGGCATAATGAACAAATATAAGCAAAATTATTATAGAAATTTATCCCTGAAACAAGTTAAATATTACCATCTTTGAAAAATAACACAGAAATAGTCTAAGGACTGTTGAAATATAAAGTTTGAATTTTAAAGTCATTTATTCTGTTGAAAATATATTCCTGTTTTAAACAAAAAAAAAAATCTAAGATTTATTTATTTATTAATGTTTGTTTATTTTTTGAGAGAGAGAGCACAAGTAGGGGAGGAGCAGAGGGAAAAGGAGACAGAATCTGAAGCAGGCTCCAGGTGGGGCTGGAACCCACAAATGACCTGAGCTGAAGTCAGATGCTTAACCGACTGAGCCACCCAGGCGCCCCTGAAAAGCTTAAGCAATATAGTAAATCATACTTACTTAGAACCAAAAAAAAAACCAAACCAAAACAAAACAAAACAAAACCCAACAAACAAAAAAACAAAACATTGGTAGCAATGCAACTAAGGTCTAATGAACCCAGAAGTTCAGATAAAATTAGAAGTCTCTGTATCCTCTATAACAAAATATTTCCTTAATTCAGAAAAACACCCAAAAAACTAGCATCTAATTGAAGTATATAAAGCCAAAATATTCTTTTTGCCAGTGCTCTGTTGAAATCTGAATTAAAGACTTGATACTGATTATACTTCTGATAACTAGGTCAGTGGACAATTATAACTTAATGACAATACCATGGTTCAAAATGGCATTCCATCAAAGTAAAACCTGTTAAACAGATACCAAAGTATACAGAAATAAAAATAAACCTCCACTGGTCAATCCAATCAAATTGGCTGCATAAATTTCACTTAAATGACTTAAAATGTATCTGAAACTACTAAAAGCTTATCTGGTTAAACTAAAGTACTACAACTTAGGGAAAACAAAGCAAAAACCTAGTTTAGTGGCAATGCCCTAGCTGATAAAATATTTTAGACAGGGAGCTGCTTGAAAAAGGAGCAGAGAAGTTATCATCCACTCTCATTCTCCAAAGAGCACCCATACGAATTCCATACAGAACCAGTACATCAAGATTCAAGCAATTTCCAATTTAATTTATATTGTCTCTACCACTGTTTGTCCACTTTTTTTTCCTTTTCATTACTAACTGCCTTAAAGCCTTTTTTTTTTTAGCCCTTTTGATCCTAATCACCACCTTATAAAACTTTAATAACATAGACACCATGTATCCCTGTTTCTGTATTGTACGAATATCCATGCTTTATACATAGTAAGATCTTTGCCACCAGGAACAAATTTTCACCAAGAATGTATGGCTAAACAATGAAAGGTTTACAATGCTAAAACTTTTTTTTAAGGGTAAGTAGTGAGAAGAATTTTAGCACTTAGATATGTAGATTATTTCCAAAATAGTTTTAACACTCAACCACCTAGTTTTATTGAAATTAATTTTTCCTGAAGTAGGCACTGTTCTCAGCTACAGTCCTTGGCTTGCACAGTAGTGCTGGACCATAAAAACGACCATTCGTAGCAACCTTAATAATCAATGGGGAAAATGTTCTGTGACCTCCAAAAACCCATCAAAATATTAAAAACTCGTTAGAAATGTAAAGGAAAATGAAAACACTGTAAAAAAAAAAAGGTATTTTAGTACACTGTAATTGAAAAACACTGGAAACAGAGAATTAAAGCATTATTCCGTTGCAAAAAACTAATCAAGAGCGGTTTGAACAGTGCCTGCTTTTTGCTAACTTAAGATACAAAGTAGGCTATACCACTGCAGATACTTAAGTTTGGATTTGCTTCTACCATTTTCTCATTTGTGCTTTCAATGTTGTAAAATCACTGTAATTTCCTTTAACGTGAAGTTTTTTACTATCACTTCCTCTGGGATATATTCAAGCTTTTCATCACAGCCTATTTCCTTATTTACATTGCTCCCCCCAGCAGCACCCCCGCGAGCTTCCTCTAGCTGCATACTGAGGCTCTAGAGAAACAGCAGCATCAACCTTCCCATAAGTGATTTCTTCTACAACTCCATCTACGTTCAATGCATATCTCACATCTAGCATGATCATTTTTCATTTCTTCACTGCTCTTTTACCTTTGGTGGCCAGTTATTTTGATGATCCACTTTTGGAAAATGTCACATGGGTGACAAGGAGACAGCACAACCACATGCTTTGCTGTCTAGGAGTGGACTGCATGACAGATGTGCGGTAACCAACCACTAGAGGGGTCTGAGTGAAGGTCATGGATGGACTGGTCACTGATGAGGAGGCACATCTGTTACATAATGACTTATGGACAAAGAGCCAGCAGGGAAGTTTGTACTTCACGTAACTACCCACGGTATATACCATGGAACTGAAATGTGAACTGTGCTAATGGAGGACTGCCTTTACCTACTTGTTGACATTGGCCTGGGCAGGCTTAAAGCTGACTGCTGAGTAAAAGCCCATATAAACTGACATCAAATAATAAATCTTAAAGCACCCTAACTGCAAAACTAATGCATAATGAGTGCATGCTGAGGTGGTTTTCAAATTGTCATCATTTGGCAGTCAACTTTAGAATGCATCTGAGAGTGACAGAGTTTTAGAAATAGAGATGGGATCTTTTCCCATAATTTGATACCACAAATTATCCAGCATGTTTGTTATGAATGATTTCCCCTCCTTCGATTTCGATTTGCTCATATAGCCACTTGCGGTCACAGCGGCATTCAGCTCCGCATTTGGTGGAACCACAGGCAGGACAAGCATAGAAACATCCTAAACAGTCTTCATCGAGGCAGTCACAGAGGTCCATTCCACTGAAAATCAGCAGGCCCTGGCTATCATAGACCTTACTCTTTGCTGGTATCACTTGTCTGTAAAAGAAAACACAAGATGAATGACACTTCACAAAGACATTATTTTTGAATAAATGAAAAAAAGGTAAAAAAAAAAAAAAATGGAAGCAAGTAAAATATTTTGAATTAGGGATGAAGTCCTGCAAAACTGGTACATAACTTACCAGACTCAAGCCTACTCTATAATTACTAGTAATGAACTGTGTGAGAAGAGACCTCATTCTAAAATGTTGAGACAAATCCAAAGAGCCTGAAAATGCCTCTAGAAGTCCATTTAAAAGTCAACTCAGTACAGGAATGGACCAGAACTATTTCCAAAAAAATATTATTTCTGTGAAAAATAATTTCCCCTTCCCTTAACAACAACAACAACAACAACAACAACAACAACAACAACAACAACAAAGAATGGCTGCTTAATAATGGTACATTTTGTTGGTTACCAATCTCTATTACCCTATTGGTTTTTATACTGCAATTAATCTGTTTCTTGTTCTTCAACGGACTCGAGCAAATCTGGCCTAAAAACACTTAAATGACTCATTGGAAAATCTTAACAGATGGAATAAATGGCATATGTAGAAAATAATTCTGAATGATTACACTAACATTTCTTTGTCAACCTGTGTTTTAGAAATGTTCAGTTTAAAAAGTCATATTCTAAACAATTTACTTTTCTCATTCGTTCTGTTGACTATACCATAACTGTTTCTATTTTAGACATGTAAAAAATAAAAAGCAACCTTGAATTTTCATAAGATTTACTTTTTAGCTGCCACCCATAGAAGGGTGATATACCAATTACATAATACCAACACTTTTCAAAAAACTGTTTTAAATATGTTTGAATTTTAGTTCTCATGCCAAAAATGTTAACCTGTTCACTTCACTGACACTTCCTTAGAAATAAATTTTTAGAGCTGAAAGGGACGCCTTCATTTTATATGCAGCCCTTGGAGATTCCTTCTAATTGCAGATTATCCAGTTTAAAATATCTACCCAAAAAATTCAAAACTCCAGAGAAAGATGTGAAACAATAACAGACAGACGCAGCAAGCTAACAAAGGTCTTCAGGGAACACACGGCCTACCTGTCAGAACCAGCGGTTGCATTTTTTGTGAGCCTTCTTTTTTCTCTTTTACCAGTTTCTGGAGCAAATTCAGTTTGTTTTCCTGGGTTTGCAAATTGCAATGACCTCAAAGCTTTAGCAGTTCTTCCCTGAATAAAGGTAAACAAATTATCAACTCAAATCTTGACAACAGACCATGAATACATTAATATTTAACTTAATGTTAACCCTGATTATTCCTTAACCTGAAGGACAGTCTGGAATTCACAAAAAAGAAGAAAAAGGTTTTAGAACCCAAGTGCAATGAAATTTACACAGCCCTAGACAATATTCAAAGTTTAACTTTGGTTAACTTATTTGTAGTATTTCCATTACCTAATTTTAGTCTCTGGCCTATTAGAAGGGGCGATAGGCCTGCTGAAAACTGCTATGGCTTCTGTCAATATGGGAGAAAAGGCAAAAAAAAAAAACCCCTGCTGTACGACCCAATGGGATAAAACTGAGTTTCCTGGGCGCCTGGCTGGCTTGGTCGGTGGAGTGAGCAACTACTGATTTCAGGTTGTGGGTTCAAGCCCACACTGGGTGTAGAGATTACTTTAAAAATGTAACAAAAAAGAAAAACAAAAACTGAGGCTCCTAATATCATCTTGAGTCCTTAAGAAAAGATTCTATTATTGTATATACAGTTAAAAGCAGAGAGATAATAATGGTTTCAAGTCCTGAAACAGTATTATCATCTTTTTAAAAAGCATTGGTAAAACAAAATTTTGATGGTTAAGGATTTAAGTTTGTTATCTGGGGAAAAAGCAGTTTATGTGATATATTACACAGAGCAACAAATAAATGGAATGGAGAAGACATCTATAGTGACAGGTGCAAGTACCTAGTATGAACTGCAAGGTAACACTGGGTCCTGGAGATATGCCTTTGAGGGGAGAACAAAAGGGAAGTACTACATATAATTTAAAATTTTAATTATCTTTTAATTCGGTTTATTAATATAATGAAAAGGAGGAAATTGAGAAAAATATCCCAGCAGCAAGAATTATAAATTGGTTATAAATAGAAATTTTGAGAAGTGCTCCTTTGATATACTTGTCTTTGTTCTACACCCAAAGATAGGTTTATGAAATCTCGGTTTTTTTCTGATGTAGTTAAATAATCTGAATGTAGGCATATGAATAAGGGAGAGTTATAAATATTTAGTATTTACAATGTAAAAATGTATGCTTTTTGACCATAGGGAGCACTAAAATTAGCCTGATCATATCAAATAAGAATTCAGAGCTAAAAGCAAAAGAAATCCAAAGAACAGTATTAACGCCAAAGAAGAAAGAAAGGTTGAAGAAACAATTATTAGAAGTGATTTTTCTGGTGTTCGTTTTAAAGCAGTAATTTTCAAGGGGAATTCATTGTGCTATACAGATCCTCACTGGCTGGCATGTCCCATTGAGTTACTTTGGTATTAGAAAAGAAGCTAAGAGGGGCGCCTGGGTGGCGCAGTCAGTTAAGCGTCTGACTTCAGCCGGGTCACGATCTCGCGGTCGGGAGTTCGAGCCCCGCGTCAGGCTCTGGGCTGATGGCTCAGAGCCTGGAGCCTGTTTCCGATTCTGTGTCTCCCTCTCTCTCTGCCCCTCCCCCGTTCATGCTCTGTCTCTCTCTGTCCCAAAAATAAATAAACGTTGAAAAAAAAAATTAAAAAAAAAAAAAAAGAAAAGAAGCTAAGATAATAACTAGATCCTGGCTTTACCAGAATGTTCTAAAAGCCACTCCTGACATCTTAGCCCTAGGAGTTACAGCTGGAGTCTTGGGCATAGTATGTTATTCCTTTCTCAAGCCTGGTTTATCATCCAGTCTAGGTACATGGGAATGTTTAGAAAATCATTTACTTTCACCTCCCCAACTTTAATTTACAATTAGTATCATAATAATATAAATGATTTCTTGATAGTTCAACAAAACCCCACATTGTACAAGTAACACAGGAGACAAAAATGGCTGCCATACATACATCTGAATCAGGTTTTCTTCTCTGCCGATCTTCAGAATCAACATCCACACTTCCATTGATTATCTGTGTACATTTTGGACAAAGCTTCCACCCAGGTACAAGCTGTCTTCCAAATTTTGCACTCAGAAAAGTGGCATCATCTAAGTCAATTACATGCAAATTTTTTTTGGCTAGTTTTTTGTGTATGTTAAATGGGTCACAACATGACTTCTGCAAATCCTCAAATCTGTCAATGTAAATTTTCGCATGATGGAAGCAAATGGTATTGTTCCCAGAAAGTGTCATTCCAGTTCTAAGTTGAAGTAAAAGCATATCATTTGATGACAGTTCTTGCAAAGTCTTGAAACCCGTGTGACGAGTATAGTAGGTTTTATGGCACTCATTCGTGGTACGGAGTTGGACTCCAACTGAACATGGATCCATCACTCTTGATTCTAGCAAATTTCCCTTGTTAGATTTTGTCTACAGATCTCTCTCAAGTAGGTCATGTGCTGATTGCCCTAGAGAAAAGATTGAAGAGTCAGATTTGTGCTGCAAACTTTTTATCTGGGAAACTGAAAAAGCATTTGCTGAAATTCAACACCTATTTAAAAGAAAGAAACTCTTCATAAGTGAGGAATAGAATGGCATTTACCAAAAGCCTACAATAAAGATCAGATATGCAGGACTTTTATGGAGAAAATTATGAAACAGACAAAAAAGTTATCCTAAATGAATGTAGAAATTAATCATGGGAACTTTGACTAAAGTATATAAATTATCCAGGAATTTATCTATAAATTCAATACTATTCCAATAAAAATCCCAGTAGGTATTCCACTCATTCCACCTTGGAATTTAGCATTTGGTTTATTTGGAAGAGTAAAAATCCAAGACAGTCAAGATAGTCTTGAAGGAAAACAAAGTAACATATTTATTTGCTATAAAGCTATTATAATGAAATCTGTGGTAGCAGTACAGTATAGACAAATAGATCCATGAAACAATAAGGGTTTGGTGTGACATATGACACATGATTTTATATAATCAGTGTTATAGGGTATTACACCTTAATGGGGAAAATATTAAAATATTAGGGATAACCAGATAACCACATGGAAATAGACTAAGATCTCTTTCTCACAAACAAAAATCAATTCCTGATGGATTAAATAATCAAACAAGAAAAGAAAAACTATACAAATGTTTAAAAGAAAACATAGACGGGGTGCCCGGATGGCTCAGTGGGTTAAGTGTCCAGATCTTGGTTTTGGCTCAGGTAATGCTTTCACAATCTTGGGATTCTCCCTCTCCGTCTTTCCCCTCCCCTCCCCCCCCCCTCACGTTCCCTGTCTCTCTCAAAAATAAATAAGTAAACATTTAAAGCAAGCAAGCAAGCAAGCAAGCATAGAAGACTTTGTGACATTGGGAGAAGAATTTCTCAAACAAGAAAGCACATACCCAAGGAAAAGATGGATATATCTGATTATACATCAAAATTAAACATTTCCTTATAACTCTAAAGGAGGAAAAACAGCAACACTTAAAAGGTATGGTTGGGATTATTATCCCAAATATACAAAAAAACAACAACATATCCTGACTTCTATAAATCAATTAGAAAATGACAAGGAACCCATTAGAAAACTAAAAAAATACAGACAGGCAATTCAGAGAGGAAGAGAACAAAATAGCCAAGAAATGCATGCAAAGATGTACAGTCTTTACTGCTGTCAAAAAAAAAAAAAAAAAAAAAGGCAAATTACATACCATTTCTCAAACATTTGCATGGCAAAATTGTAAAATCTGATAACCTGGTGCTGGTTAAATTGTGGCCAACTCTTACATGCTCCTTATACACTGGTAGAAATGTAAATTGCAATGGCTTTAGAGCATTTTTGGCAATTTCTGGCAATATTAAAGAAGTCCACATCCCAGGACCTTGCACTTTCAGCTCTAGATGTCCATGCCAGAAAAATCTATGTCCCACATGAGCACAAAGACTTTGTACATTACATATACAAGGACTTTGAGCATTTATTGTCTTTGACAGTGAAAAGTTGGAAAGAACCTAATTTTAAGAATGAGACACCATGAGTTACTCAACAGGGACTCCTACAGGTCAGGTAAGATGACTAACCTACAGGAATTCTATGAATCAACATAGATAAATCTCAAGGACAATCTTGGGTGAAAAAGTTGTAAAAGGACACATACCATTTATTTAAAATTTTAAACACACAAAAAAGAGTGTACATGGTTTATGGATAAAAATATGAATCATGGGGCGCCTGGGTGGCGCAGTCGGTTAAGCATCCGACTTCAGCCAGGTCACGATCTCGCGGTCCGGGAGTTTGAGCCCCGCGTCAGGCTCTGGGCTGATGGCTCAGAGCCTGGAGCCTGTTTCCGATTCTGTGTCTCCCTCTCTCTCTGCCCCTCCCCCGTTCATGCTCTGTCTCTCTCTGTCCCAAAAATAAATAAACGTTGGAAAAAAAAAATTAAAAAAAAAAAAATGAATCATGATAAAATATATCAGATTAAGAAATGCCAAATTTGGGGCACTTAGGTGGCTCAGTGGGTTAAACAACCTGGGACTCTTGATTTCAGCTCAGGTCTTGATCCAAAGTTCATCAGATGGAGCCCCACATTGGGCTCTGTGCTGATAGGGCAGAGCCTGCTTGGGATTCTCCCTACTCCTCTCTCTCTCTCTCTCTCTGCCCTTCCCCTGGGCACACGTCCAAATGTGCGGGCTTTCTCTAAGTATAAAGAATTAAAAAAAAAAAAAAAAAAAGAAATACAAATTTGTGGTATACATACTTCTAAGGAGGAAGGAACCTTTTTAAAGATATTTATGGAATATAAAACTTGGTGGCATTTACACACATGCTTCATTTTCTGTACTATTTGAAAATTTCATAAATATTTTTCAAAGCAAATACAAAACCTTAGTTGAATTCTTAAGAAAAAATTCAACAAATACAAGTCACTAGGAAAAATATATGTGAGGGGCGCCTGGGTGGCTTAGTCAATGGGGCATCTGACTTCAGCTTGGGTCATGATCTCAGAGTTGGTGAGTTGAAGTCCTGCATTGGGATCTGTGCTGACGGTGGAGACTGCTTCAGATCCTCTCTCTCTCTCCCTCTCTCTCTGCCCCTCTCCAGCTTGTGCACTCTTTTTCTCTCTCAAAAATAAATAATATTAAAAAAAGTAAAAACATTAAAAAATATATATGTGAATCACTGAAATCTGGATGGTGGCAGAGTGCTGAAAAATCTAGGATCCTGCAGTTTTGCAAGTGCTTTTATAAATTTTGCTCCAAAAAAAAAAAAAAAATCGTTAGAAAGCTTATTTTGCCATGTTTTCTGTAGAGAAAAACTATATACAAAGAAATCATATGCAAAGAAAACACCATATACAAAGAGGACTCTGGTCTCATGTTAACAAAAAATGGTGACTATGCATCTGTTTTCAGTTAAAATACTAAATTTAAAAAGTTAAAAAATAGAATACAATTTAAAGTTCAAAATGTCACTGAACATTTTAACCTATGTTTTTAAAAGCTAGTTAAGGTGGAGCATACTTATATATTTTTTATCCTATTTTAACCAACTTTTAAAATTTAACTTCCAAGTAATGGTACCAATTATATCAGACAAAATGGCTTGTATTATACAAGCAGATTTCTTTTAACAGAAATGTGGATTAAAATAAATTAAGGAGTGGAAAAGAGGAAGCCAGAGATATGATTATAAAACTACAAACTATGCTGTACTGTACTTTAAGAGATATGGGACACAAATCTGGCTCTGAACTTTCTTAACAGTCAACACAAAGAAAAAAACTTGACCCGCACATTATGGAAACTGCTATTGTTTAATGTCTTATTAATGCTCGATTCTTTATATTTGTAGGTACTATACCCAATCTGTAGCCACTAATCTGTGATTTTTCAAACATAAAATTATTTCTTAGCAAACACTTGCCTCACCCTAACCGTATTTGACAGGAAAAGCATCCTGTGACTTAGAAAATTCATTTTGGAAATTCTGTCTACAGAATTAATACATTTTTACCCACTAGGGAATTCTTTTCCTTGGCTACTGGGGCATCTGTTCCTTTACTTTCCTTTTATCTTGTCTAAATTACGACATGGTTCAGTAGAGTTTATTAGCAAGACTGCTAGTTGTGCCAGCGTACTTATTTCTAAATGATCTCTCTCGGAAACTTGGAAATATGATTAACTCATATTAAACCACTTTTTAATGTTTATTATTCATTTTGAGAGACAGAGAGACACAGAGAGAGACAGAGAGAGAGAGAATGCACAAGCAGGGCAGGAGCAGAGACAGAGAGAGAGAGAGAGAGAGAGAGAGAGAGAGAGAGAGAGAGAGAGAGAGAGAGAAAGGGGGGGGGGGAATCTGAAGCAGGCTCCATGCTGTCAGCGCAGAGCCTGACATGGGGCTTCAAACTCACCAACCATGAGATCATGACCTGAGCCAAACAAAGTAGGATGCTTAACCCACCAAGTCACCCAGGCAGCCCCACCTTTTTCTAAGTATTTGCTTGGGAATTCCACAATACCATAAATTCTTTTATTAATCTTAAACTACTATGAACCTGAACTCTTAGTTGGAAAGCATAGACTTAAATGTGTTTTTAATTCAATGTAGCCATGACCCTCTCAGTCCTTGAAAACATCCTCTACTGGTAAACAGGTGCTTCCAACTATTTTGAGCTTTTGGCACACTTTTGAGTACTATAATTTTTGGAGGAACACTTGCAGGAATTACACTGCTGTGCAATACCATTTTCTAAGCAGCTGGTGTCACTGTTAGGGTAGATTTACTATTAGACTGGCCAATTAAACATGAATTCTAGATAACGTACATGTATTTTAAGTATATCCCAAATAGCGCTAAAAAGTAATTTGTTGTTTGTCTGAAATTCAAATTTAACTGGGCATGCTGTATTTTTATTTGTTAAATTTGGCAACCTCATTTTTTGCATCTTCCTGGAAGTAGAAATGTTTCTTTGGTACGAGCTTCACATTATGCACCACTTCTCACTTGTTGCTAAAAGAAAGATGAACTTCCCATGAACAAATTATAGGACATGCTCAGTTTAAAATTAAAACGTCCTATCAGATAGAAGATAAACTGCAAGTCACGGTAAAAAAAATAAATTTTACACACTGATTAAAACTCAATGGCACAACTGTACTACTCATTTAAAACTGTCATGGTAGGGGCACCTGGATGACTCAGTTGGTTAGGTGTCCAACTTTGGCTCAGGTCATGATCTCCTGGTTCATGAGTTTGAGCCCCACATTGGGCTCTGTGCTGACAGCTCAGAGTCTGGAGGCTGCTTTGGATTCTGTGTCTCCCTCTCTCTCTGCCCCTCCCCTGCTCATGCTGTCTCTCTCTCTCTCAAAAAAATAAACATTAGGGGCGCCTGGGTGGCTCAGTCGGTTAAGAGTCCGACTTCAGCCAGGTCACGATCTCGCGGTCCGGGAGTTCGAGCCCCGCGTCGGGCTCTGGGCTGATGGCTCGGAGCCTGGAGCCTGTTTCCGATTCTGTGTCTCCCTCTCTCTCTGCCCCTCCCCCGTTCATGCTCTGTCTCTCTCTGTCCCAAAAATAAATAAACGTTGAAAAAAAAATTAAAAAAAAATAAACATTAAAAAAAAGTTAAAACAGTCAAGGTAAAAGTGTATACACCTGTGTCAGTAAAGTTTTACTGCTTGAAGTCTTACATAAGTTACCTTCCTGATCTACAATTAGGCAGTTTTTTCATGTATTGCTAAAGAAAAGTCAGGCTAACTCAAGGAGCACAAAATTTCGGCCGTGACCTTAAGTGGTTATTGCCTGTCTTCTAAAAATTACAGCCTCTAGCTGGTCCTCCCCTGTTGTAGTACCCGATGTCTTTATTTCTGCCTTTCCTCCCTAAGCTAAAGTTCTGCTGTACAGCTCTTTGCATCTATTTCCCAGCAACTGTTTCTTTTGCTCGTTTTGGTCTATGTTCTGGCAATGTGGCCCACAAATCATATTTATTCTTTTCTTCCAGTGACAGTCCAGTAGCTCCATGTTGCTCCCTTTACCTACAGCACGATGTAATGTTCTCCAGTAACGATTAATCGAACACCTTCCTTAATTAACATAGTCAGAAATGCACTACTATTTACTGTCTCCGAACTGGTACTGGCATCAGCTGGGAACGAATTAGAAAAGAGGAATCTCAGTAAGGACCCTAGACCTACTGAATCAGAATCTATACTAAAACAACCAAACAAACAAAACAACAAAAGAGCCCCAGGTGACATGTAAGCATACTACTTTGAGATCCAGATCCACTGCTTCAGGTAATTCAATTAAGAGAATATTAACCAAGCATCTTCCATATTTATAAAGCATATTAAAAAAAAAAAAAAAAAAAGGAAGATACACACCCAAACATGAACTTATCTTTCAGGAAGTCTAACATTTAAGGAAGACTATGAGGGGAGTGGAGTCATAAATTTGATAAAACCGATATATATATGAGAAATATATGCATTATTGAAAGCACAGAGATCTGGGTTTTCACATTCTGTGTCTTCCACTGCCTTTCAGCTATTTTTCAACTGACAACTGTAGATAATGGATAATGGATAGCAATGCAAATCCAATTCTTGTCTATCGTCTTGTAAATTCTGTCTAATGGTGGCTCAATGGACTGCTTGGCCCACTGTGGAAGACCGTTTGCCTCCATTTGCTCATTTCAATAGTCCTGATCAATAAATATGTCTGTTCTTTTGTCATTTGAATTGGTTACAACATAGTTCCCTCATTAATAATGTAAACAAAAATCATGTGTTTATAATTTTATATCTGTGTAACAGTCATGATTTTACTTCCACCCCCTTTTTTGGTGGAAAATTCTTTTAAACGTAGTGAGAGATTAATTACCTCCAGTCAATCATTTTAAACAGTATACCTACTATGCCTCTTGAAAGGAAAAAAAAAGTCTTGCTTTTATTTTTCACTTTCATTTTTTTAAACTTTCTTTATTTTGAGAGAGAGAGAGAGAGAGAGAACGAACACAACTGGGGGAGGGGCAGAGAGAGGGAGAGACAGAATTCCAAGTAGGCTCCTCACCATTAGCGC
Source organism: Felis catus (assembly GCF_018350175.1). NCBI lineage: Eukaryota > Metazoa > Chordata > Mammalia > Carnivora > Felidae > Felis > Felis catus. Next base: position 84,647,178 of record NC_058377.1, on the reverse strand, counting down.
AGAGCCCAGTGCGGGGCTCAAACCCATGAACGGTGAGATCATGACCTGAGCCGAAATCAAGAGTCCGATGCTTAACTGACTGAGCCACCTAGGTGCCCCAAAAAGTCCTGTTTTTAATCGGATAAGATGAAAACCAAAAACAAACAAAAAACCCTAAATGTGTTCATTTAGGCCTGATTAATTCAGTTCTTTTCCCCTACCTTTTGGTAAGATTTCACTCCGATACAAATGAGATCCAGGTCTTCAAATACTTTTAAACTGTACTTTGTGATGTAGGATTTACAAATACTAACAGTTAATTCCTGAAGGATCAATGGGTCTCCTAAGGCCTTCCTGTAGAGAGGTTTGGATGAATTTTATTTGTACACTCATTTTCCATTTCAAACAGCCTTTTGAGAAGTTGAATTTTACCTGAGGCCTGTGTTTCTGGTTCTTCAAGAGTCATGGTTAAGGAAGTCCTCCCACTACTCTCTTTATGGCTTCTATAAGACTCTGAGGGTACCCCCTTGTCTACCTGAGACTAGGACAAAGGTCGTCCAAACTCCCAATCTTTGCCTCATTTACAAATTTGTGAATCTTAACTGCATGTTAAAACTGACCAGTCAGAACAAAAATGTTTGTTAGTCATATTTTAAGTTTCTCTTCTTCCCCCAGGTCCCTGAACTTTGGATCAAGGATATCTGTTGTAGCATCAGTTTACTCCTCCCTGGAGATGCTGGTAGATCTTTTGGTTGGAGAATTCTCTCTACTGCAATAATTCCTTTTCCCCTATTGTCATACCTTTCAAATAAAGTCTCTCCTTACTAACTCTGGATTTTTTTTTATTTGAAAAATCCCCAAAAACTTTTTGCATTTTGGACTTTCTGTTGCTTTAGGGTTGCCAACACTTTATTCAGTGCCTAAATATAGTATGTTTTGTGATTCTAAAATTAACATTTAATATTCTTACAGCAATACTAGAAGAGTCAAGAAACAATGAAATGAGTGTAGAACAGATTAGACCCCTTCTACCACCTTAGGTAGTAAACAAAATTATTTTCTCCTTGTATGATCATATGATTTGAACACTGCAAGCTCAAGAAACAAGTTTTTTTTTCTTAAATTGAGGTATAATTTACATATAACATTATTGGTTTCAGGTGTACAAGGTAAAGGTCTGATATTTTGCACATATTGTGAAAGATCACCACAGTAAGTCTAGTTAACATCTATCACCACACAGTTACACTTTTTTTCTTGTCAGTACTTTTCAGATTTACTTCCTAAGCAACTTTCCAATATGCAATACAGTGTTGTTAACTATAGTCACCATGCCATACATCACATCCCCATTACTTATTTATTTTATACCTGAAGTTTGTACCTTTTGACCCCCTTCTCCCATTTTGCCGACCTCCTACCTCTGGCAACCACCAATCTATTCTGTTTATCTATGAGTTGATTTTTAAAAAAGATTTATTTAAAATTTATACATATATATATATATATATATATATATATATATATATTTAGATTCTATGGAATAAGCTTTTAAGCATTATCACTTGCTTTCCATTACAAAACTCTACAATAGGCAGGTTAAACACAGCTGAGTGAGCTCATACAAGGAAATGACTCCAGCAAGCTTTCCTGAGTCTTAAGACTCAGGCCCAATAAAAAAAAAAAGATAAAGAGAAGTTAAAACCAAAATATTGTCAAAGTATCACTTAAAATATTTGGTGCCTGTAGTTACTAAGTGTGAGGTATAGCACCAAGCACAAACATCATCTTGTTAATCTTTACAACAGTGAGATAAATACTATCATCCCCATTTACAGGTGAAGAAACTGAGGCTTAGAGCTCCAGTTACCAAGCCTAGCACAGAGCCTGTAATAACATTCAAGTTCTTGCTGAATGAATAAAACCAAAAAAACCCCACAAAAATTAATTTTACTTTTATATGAAGAATCTCTTTTAATTAGGTCCTAATGATTTATTCTAGGTTTATCTAACATCTTCCCCTCAGATTTTCTTATTGCTTTGTCTAGTATAGTTTCAGATCATTTTTGGAACAATTTAGCAAACCTTCAGGCTTCCAAATCCCATTCGCAATTTGTCTCTAGTCTTCTAGCCCTTTTAAAGGCCAAAGAAAACTGAAGTGGGATTTCAGCAATGGAGACTGCTTCTAGACCAAGAGTAAATAAAGCTCTTGGTTCTACCTGATTCTGGATGTGGCCCAAATTGTCAAAAAATACTTAACACTCCAGTTGTTGAGTAGGTGATTGTGAAACTGAACTCTGAATCATTCTGTTGAAAATACTTTCATCTCTTCCTAGAAGATAAGAGTCTGGACTCTCTAGCATGGCATTACTTGTTCAAATGCCACATACTCCAGGCCAAACGACACTGCCTGCAAAGTTCTTTTACACTTTATGACTCCTGCTTGGAAAGCCAATGGCCCTTTCTGTGCCAGGCAATGCTAACTTATCCTTCAGGGCAGTACCAGTGTCTAAACCTATCTGGTGTGCCTTACCCAAGTACTATTATTATAGGTCCTTCTTCCTCTGTGTCTGCAGAGCAATCTCATGGTGCAATAAAACTTTTTCTCTGTTCTCAGCTGTTGGAAGGCAGGAGCATTATGGTTTTATTTTCTGCATCACCCAAAGGCAAAAGAGGAACATCAGGGATTTCCCTTTTCATAGCACTCATCACGGGTTTTTTTTTTTTTTTTTTTTTTTGATGTTGTTGTTGTTAGTTTTTCAATAATACATTAAGCTCTGTGAGGACAAAGAATGAACCAGTTCCTGTTTACAGTTGTAGCTTCTTTAGCATAATACTGGCACTAAGTAATCACTTAACGTCTTTTGAATACATGTTCCATGTTCAGAAACTGTCACATGTCACATCAAGAAAGATGGATCTCTCCAAATCAGGGTGATTAGGTCCCCAGGATGCTGCAATTATTCCCACTCCAACAGCATGATGGTCACATGCATAACGCCCCTAGGTGACAGTCACATCATGTGTCAAGCTATCAAATACATCCAATGAACACTTCCTATGTTCATGCTACTGGGATGAAAAAATGAATACTGATCGGCCTCCAGCCTCAATCAGCTAGGGCTGGGAGGATGAAAACGAACAGGCAGCGATACAGGATGTGGACGAGATTCAGGGCCATAATATCCCTCATGTACATAGTATAAGCCTAAATCATAGCTTTGAGGGTTCCAGGTCTCCCGAAAAGGGGAGACAACCCGCGGAGGAGACAGATGCGCCGGAAACTATGCTGGGCCCTGACACAAGGGGCCCGCAGAAGAACTGGGGGAGTCGGAGCCACAGCAGCGTAGCCGGCTGCAGGAGGCCCAAGCCGGAAGCTGAAATCCCTTTTCATGTGTCGGGGCCTCCTCTCCCACCTCTCCTTAGGGACTTCCGTGAACCGGCCCGGGCCCCCCTCCCACCCAAGGACCCGTCTCCTCACTCCCGCCCTTCCCAGAGCCTCCCCCGGGCCCCTTCCACCTTAGCTCGAGCTCTCCTCGGCCGAGGTTGGGCTGCACCCGCTTTCACGTAGAGCCGACTTGGCGGCCAGCTCTTCCTCTCTTCCCCGTCCTACCACTGAGAGGACGGCTGGCAAGGGCTAGAGAGGCTCAGCGCTACCATAAAGCGACGCCCTATAGAAGCCTAGAGCGGATCCGAGCCTGGCCCGCCTCCTGCGCGGAATGGGCTGGGCGGTGTTAATTGGCGGAATATGCAAGGTGAGGCAATGGTTGCTTCAGGAGTCGTCTCGGTTTTGCGTTTGTTTTGTGAGGTTAGGGAATTGGGAGCTCCCTGGGGCTATTTCTTGGGAGATACAGGTTCGGCTGACTTGGATTGTGTTCGCAAATTCCTATGCCTGTGCGTGAGGCCAAATTTTCGCACCCCATTCCTCTTAATCCCTGGAGAAGTGAATGAGTTACAAGAACGTCACGAACAGACCCTTTATAGTCTCACGTTTTGTGTGATTTTTGTTCAAACGAAATATATTGCAAAATGCATCTTTTTAAATTCAAACAATAGAAATAGCTATGTTTATTGGAGTAAAATGTAGTCTCCAGGAAGACGCTTGTAAATTTTCTGAGGGAAGAAAACAGTTTATTTCTTGTATCCCTATTGTCTGCCACAGTTTAGGCGCTCAGTTTTTGGAGTGGGTATTATTCATCTAGAATCTTTGAGAGATTGTGATCCCTTAGACTGAAGACTCAGCCTTCAACCATTTTCAGGTGGGGATAGGAGGGAGGAAAGCACCCAAACTATTGTTTTTTTGACCACCCAAGTGAAAAATGTGAGACCGGGAAAGAAGATAAGGTCCACCAAGGCCCCAGCTTGTTTGTGATACAAAACACACCTACTGTAAATTGTTTTCTGCAGTGAGCCTATGGCCCTTCCTACCACTTTTTTTTTGTTGTTGTTGTTGTTTTTTTTTTCCTGCTCTGCAACCAGGCTGGGTCAATCTTAGAACTAGGGAATGGGAGAAAGGCAAAAAGCAAGAGATAATCCCCTCAGCTGTGTCTGCAAGAGGTCGCATTCAATAGTTCTTTTGTTACTTTGTGTTTGGTGATTTGCTAAGGAATAATGAGACAAAAAGAATAAAATTTATCTCTACTTTGAAAGAACTCACAGCCTAGTGACAGAGGAGTAAACAGTTAATCACAGTGTGGTGTGATAAACACCATGATAGAAACACAAGGATATGAACAGGATATAATGAGATACATGAAAGCAGGGACATTCAGTAGGGAGATTAATGCTTGAATTGAGCTGTTGTGTAGAAAACTAACTTGATGCACTCCTGACCTCCAAGTACACTACTAATTAAGCCATCCTAATGGTAATGAAACAGAAGGCTCACAGACCACATTAAGATACTTGAAAAACATGGTTTATTAAATCAACTTAAATACCCAGGCAGGGGAAAGAGTTGGAGTTGACACACTTAGGATGGGGTGTAAACATGCAGAAGGACGACATCACCTGAATCATGAGTTATGCGATGTTCGTATGTTCTATCTGCCACATCCGCCTTTTCCACTGATGATATGCTTATGAGGACTAGAGATGGGGTTATAGCAAGAAGGCCTACAGGCAGAAAGTGCTTTGGGCCAATGACACACATCTACTCTGTTGGATAGATATAAGGAAACAGGCCTGGCCACAGCCAGAGCCTACTAATTAGCTTGATGAACAGGCGCTGGTTTTATTTGCATTTCTTGGATAGAGCACATATGAGACTATACTAGGTGTCACTTGTGGGTAGCTAATTTAGGGCTGTCGAAGCTTTCGTCCCAGAGATGGCAGAGTTATTCATACCTTAGTTTTTCCATCCCTGTTTGACTATAAATGACCCTCTTCCATCATATTTTTTATTTAGCTTTGGCATGCCTTATAGTTTACTAACTTACTATGTATATTTAACACAATTCTGCCTGTGTTTCAGAAAGTACATAGTTACTCATATTCTATATATAAAACATCCTAGGAGGTTTGCATTTGTCTCATAAGCTACTAGTGTACTTAGCACTTCTTGTGACTAACACTTCTTATGACTTTCTTCCATCCTTAAGGAAACTGCAAGGAATTCAGTATAGTTGGAGTGAGAAGCTGGAGAGGTAAGTAGAGGACAGATAGTGCCCTTTTTATGACATATTAAAGATACTACATTTTATACTGAAGAAAAGTGTAAAACTATAAGGAGAGTGGAAAATAGGGAAGAGGTACAGGCCTGGGCAGGAGGGCCAGGTGGAATCTCTTGCCCTAATGCAGCTGATCAATAATGAGGGCCTCAATCAACCAAGGCAGTGGTTCTATGGAGTTAGAGGTGATCCCCCTGCCCCCAAATACATTTGGTAATATTTGGACACATTTTTCATTGTTCAAACTAGGGGTTTCTACTGATAAATACTGGGGTGAGGACAGGGAAACTTCTTTTTTTTTTTAAATTTTTAAAAATATTTATTCTTAGAGCAAGCGAGAGCATAAGCAGGGAGGGGCAGAGAGAGGGAGACACAGAATCCGAAGCAGGATCCAGGCTTTGAGCTGTCAGCACAGAGCCCAATGCGGGGCTCAAACTCATGCACCGGGAGATCATGACCTGAGCCGAAGTTGGAACCCTAACCAACTGAGCCACCCGGGTGCCCCAGGACAGGGAAACTTATAAACATCCTACAATGCACAAGACAATCTGTGCATCCTACAATGCACAAGACGGTCTGCGTTCCCGTTCCCGAGAGCAAGGCGGGACGGCATCGCCTTTCCCGGCCCAGCCTCACAAACCACTTTTCTCCACCTTCTATTGGTTACAAGAAAATGTCAAGCTGGCAGAGATTTAAGGAGAGGCTACAGGCCCCGCCCAGGTGGGAGGGGCATTAAGGTCACACGGGAGAACGGGAGGTCGAGCAGGGGCTGCGGCTCCCTTTGGAAAATGTCCTCAGGCGCACCGCACTCTTTCCACTTCGCAGCAAATCTCAGACACCGTCTCCGTCAGTCACATCGATTTATACTTCAGTACTTTGGGTGCAGCTCTTCGACTTCAGATGAAGGCCACTGTCGCTTGGCTGCCCCAAGCCAAGCGTTGTTCACAACAGAGAACTGTCTGGCTTAAAATATCAGTAGTCCCAAGACTGAGAAGTAAGGGATCCCCCTCAAGTAAGGGATTTAAGGAAGCATAGAGAGGATAGAAGTTAAGCAATTCAATTTAGTTGGATTTTATAACTGATTATATATAGATGTGAGGAAGAAAGAGAATGAGTAACTTGGTAACTAGGAGTAACTGAGCTTGGGTTACTGAGGAGGACAAAGGAGGACAAACTGAGGAGGACAAAGGGAAAAATAGGTTAGGGAAAATGGAGATAAAGAATTAAACATTGGATATGTTAAGTTTGAGACATCCCCAAAATGTACAGTAAGCAGGTGGAAAAAGGAGAGGAGATGAGAAGAATTTGAGCTGGAAGATAAGAATTTCCTAATTTTTTAAATGTTTATTTTTGACAGAGAGAAAGAGAGGGAGAGGGAGAGAGAGAGAGAGAGAGAGAGAATGAATGAGTGGGGAGGTGCAGAGAGCGAGGGGAACAGAGGATCTGAAGTGGGTACTGTGCTGACAGCAGGGAGCCTGATACAGGGCTCAAACTCAGTGACCTGAGCCAAAGTCAGACACTTAACCAACTGAGCCATCTGGGTGCCCCAGAATTTTCTTATCTTAATAAGAAATGTTTGTACCAGATTAAATTAGAGTCTTCAGGTAAACTCTAAGAATCTGCATTTCTGGCAAGCAATTAGGTGATCTTGCAGCATGCCAGAATTTGAGAATGATAGTTTTTGGTCTCAGGAAAAGTAGGGAAGAGCAGAGTCCCAAAAACCATGGAAGGAGAGAATTGCAAGCAGGGGTGTTATTAGTACAAGAGGTTGCTATAAAGCAGTACTGGCCATTAGAAGTATAATGCAAATCACGTAGGTAATAATTTTTTGTTGTTGTTGCAGTAGTGAACAGGTAAAAAGAAATAGGTGAAATTAATTTTAGAAGTATATTTTGTTTAATCCATTATATCTAAAACATTTTAACATGTAATTAATATAAAATTAATGAGCCATGTTGCATCCTTTTTTTTCATGCAAAGTCCTAGAAATCTAGTATTCATTTTATACCTCCAGCACCTTTAATTTGAACTAGCCACAATTCCAGTACTCAGGAACTACATGTGGCTAGTGGCTACCATATTGTATCTCACAGCTGTAGAAGGTCAAGTAAGAAAAGAACTAAAGTATAAGCTTTAGCTATAGTAATAAGGGTGGTCATAGATCATGTGATGAGAGCTCTTTCAGTGAAGAAGCCAAAATATGCCTAGCTAAACAGTGGAAAGTTAGAGATAACAGCTACCACTGAGAACATTTTCAAAAATTTTTGCAATTAATAATATAGTATGAGGGGCTTTTTACTTTTAGGTATGAATTTAAGATCAGACAGCATAATTCAGCTTTTTATGTAAATTTTAACAGTTATATTTGAATTTCTGCATTTACAGAATTGTTCTCCCTGCAAAACAATTAGAAAATTGGGCATAATATATGAAGTCACTGTTGTCAGACATTGGACAACAGGCAATACAGAATTGTGATCCCTGAGAGAAGAGAAATAAGGGAAGTCCTACAATGACTCCAGCTTGCTGCCTGGAGGCAGTGTTCAGGACACAGAGCAGGGAGGAACCTAAACAGAAACCAGTGGTTTCATGAGTGAAAGAGACAGAGATGGAAATTGAAGGAAGCCAATGGGAAGATAGAAGAGTAAGAGACACAGAGAGAGAGTCTCGGAGGTCTGTCTGGTCAGGTGTGATTTCCCCTTGTTCTTTGGCTGAGTATCGATCTGCACAATGGAAGACTGAAACTTCATGAGACTTGGGAAAGGACCACCAAAAGCCACAGGCCCAACAATTTCTGATGCTTACACAGGGCTGGGAATAGTTTGTGTTCCATCAACCATAGTAGAGAAACCTTGTAACACCAATTGTAATACCAGTTGTTTCTACCAATTGAAATAAGACCAGGTGGAGCCTGGCCAGCTTGCTCACTTTCTCTGTCTTTCAGGTCTCTCCATGTGGTCTCTGCTTAGGCTGGTTTGGTTTTCTTCACAGCATATGTAGCCACAACATAGGAGCCACAGCAGAGCTCCTGGTGCTTGTGTTCCAGCAAGCGAGGTGAAAATTGCTTTGCCTTTTATGACTTATCCCCTGGGGTCACATATTGTCACTTCTACCTCATTCTATTGGTTATGTGCAAGTCATTGAACTTGGTCCAGATTCAAGAGGTGGGAGCATGGCTTACACCTCTTGATGGGAGGAATATAAAAAAATTTGCAGATATGTTTAAAAAAATGCAAAATATGGCATAGTCTAGGACCAAATCTAATAACTACCATAATTTCAAAGTAGTGATGAATATAAATGATATTTTGAGATATCTGTAACAACTTTAATTTGATACAAAAAATCTGTGATTTCTTTGGTGACTAAGTTTTAGGTAATGGAGACACAATTAATGCTGCAGCAGTACTAACAGATATACAAATTCTGTGACACCAGCTAGGAGATTGTGTGGGGTCCCACAGGTTAAGGGTTCGGTCCTAAAAGACCGCCCCTTGCCTACTTCAGATGCTAATTATAAATCCAGCTTGTTAGCTGTGCTTCTAACCCACTGGCTATAAATCAGAGGTTCCCATCATTCTCTTCTCAGGTCAATTAATTTGCTAGAATAGCTCACAACTCAGGAAAACATTTTACTTAATAGATTATCAGTTTATCAGTTTATTAGAAAATGGTGTAGGGGTGCCTGGGGGGCTCAGTTGGTTAGGTGTCCAACTTTGGCTAAGGTCATGATCTAGCAGTTCATGAGTTTGAGCCCTGTGTTGGGCTCTGTGCTGACAGTTCAGAGCCTGGAGCCTCCTTCAGATTCTGTGTCTCCCTGTCCCTCTGCCCTTCCTCTGCTCATGCTCAGTCTCTCTCTCTCTCTCTCTCTCTCTCTCTATCTCAAAAATAAGTATTAAAAAAAATTTTTTTTTTTTTAAAGAAAATGGTGTAACAGGAACCACCAGTCTAAGAGATGCATAGGACAAATGTGGGAAGAGACACAGAGAACTTCTATGCCCTCTCTGGGGCACACCACTTTCTTAGAACCTTACAAGTGTTTACCAGCCCGTGAGATTTTCTGAACCTCATGCTTTCGGGTTTTTATGGAGACATCATTAAGTAGGCATGATTGATTAAATCATTGGCCAGTGATGATTAAACTTAATCTCCAGTTCCATTTCCCTCCCAGAGGTAGAGAGAGTAACCAGCCCCCCTCCCCAACCTTTGTGGCTTTTCAATAGTCCCTTTGTTAACATAAACTATGGTGTGGTTATAAGGGGCTTGTTATGAATCACAAAAGACACTTTAATCACACTTACCACTTAGGAAATTACAAGAGTTTTAAATTCCTGCCAGGAAAGGAGACCAAGACCAAATATAAATTTCTTGTTATGGATTACAATATCACAATACCCTTCACATACATATGTAATATCTCATTCATATATATATAGAAAGTGCCTAGCACACAGTAAGCTCTCAATAACTGGTAGCTATAATTATTCTTGTTACTATTTATGAACCTCCAAATGTATCTGGAAACACTGGAATGATCAGCTCACATATGTTCTGTCATTCATGGCATGCTATGTTCTAATCTTGAAAGATGGATATTAACCTGAGAAGTATTTGAACCTGTATCTCTTGACTTCCCTCTCACCACTTTGTACCCTCCTTCCTTACAACAATATTTAAGAGTGGATTGATGTAAAGAAATGTGATATAGGGAATTTAATTACTGTCCAGTAGGACAGATTGAAGTTGCATTTTTAGCGTCTTCTGATTTTTCTCATTTGAAGCAAAGATTTCAGACTGTTGTGGGGGTGGCGTGGGGAAGGAAATGCAGATCTGTTCACAGCTGCTACTCAGAATACTAGCCATATAACCAGTAGAGAATTTGGCTCAAATTAAAATCCCTGGGCTCTTCATTGCCATCATAATCATTATTGTATCAATTAAGATTCGTTTGCATGTCCACAGTATTTGGCACTACATCAAGGAGGGAAGCTGATGATCACAGAATTGGTTTAGACCATTTTGCTTATGTCTGAAAATGACCCAACTGGTATAAAGAAAAAGCAGAAATAAATCATTAAAATTTTGTAATTCAACAGCACTTAGAATCATAAAATATTACAACTGGAAAAGGATCCAACAATTCTGTTGCACAGCTTCTTCATTTAGAGATTGATAAAACTCAGCTCCAGAAATAGTAATATTATACAACCAATATATAAGTGACAATTAGTAAAGGTTACACAACCAGTAAGTAATAGGGGGAAAAAAGACTCATACCCATATTATCTAACTCAAAATTCACTGTTTTTTGTACTTTACCGGCCTACAACACAATCTATGAGTAAGGATCATATTCTTAGAAAACCAGAAAATATAATATTACATATAACTCTCCTTTGAATTACTCTCTTGGAAAATTAGGAGCCAAGTTATTAGAGTCTACATGTTTTGGCTTTTCTATATTAATCATTATTAGTGACGGGAGTAGGTACTGTTGGTTTTGATGGGGATGTTTTGGTGTGCCATAGGGCTTATTTAGGTGAACAGTATGAACAGTTCTAAATATTTTCAGGGATTGCATGAGAGAACCCTCCTTAGGCCTTCGGGTGGATCTTTGTACAGCAATACTGCCTAGGAGCCAGCAGAGGGAGAGCAGAACATTGTTTTGCCAATTTTCACCAAGTTTCTCCTTACTGTTTTACCTCTTATTAATTTTTTTTTACACATATTTGATCTATTCCTTGACAGTGGTGAGAAAAATATTACCTTTTCCTGCTTTTGGGGGCAGGATAGAGAATGCTTCTACCAATGAATTGGAATTCTACTGAACTTATTGGTCAATAGACTGTCAAATGAACTGGGTTTTGAAAATCTTTAAGCATATTAGGAATTTGTGTGGCTTTCACATGCTTTTCCCCATAATATTGGGCAACTTAAGTGATTTTAAATATATGTAATCAAATATATATATTATCTTTTAATAACTACTTCAGAGAGAAACTAACAATGTAGTAAGATTTGGAATTATCTCATTAGTCACTTGATTTTGCTACATAAGAGGATGAATATATACTGAATCCAGAGAAAGTTTAAAATGATGACTTTTGATACAAAGAGTTTTAGAAATAAAATCCACATATCAGTTGAAGTAATCATCTCATTTTTCCAGAAATCTTTGGTGTTTAAACATTCATTATTACTTTGTTTTTGTATCTTCAGAGTTTGGGGTATAATGTGATACACACTTATCCTCAAAGAGTTCATGAGAGATTGACACAGAAACAGATCACTGAAAAATCTAATGGCAGTATTAGACAATTAGGCATATGGGTTGGGGCAGTAAGAGTGCATGGAACACAAGCATTCAACCCAATAAGGGGATCTGGAGTGATTTCTGCAGGAGGGCCATCAGAGCTAAGTCATAAAGGAGTAGGAATGTATTCTATTCAATGTATTCTTTAATCTTCCCTCCCCTATTCACATGGTTATGTTGAGAGTGGCCATTCAGTACACTATTATACTGCATTCCTAAGCTACAAATTTTTGATCCACAAGTGGACATCTGAAATATGCTGGGTAGGGCACCTGGGTGGCTCAGTTGGTTAAGCGTCTGACTCTTGGTTTTGGCTCAGGTCATGATCTCACGGCTCGTGAGTTCAAGCCCAGCATGGGGCTGTGTGTTGACAGCATGGAGCCTTCTTAGGATTCTGTCTCCCTCTCTCTCTACCCCTACTCCCGCCCCCCAAATGAATAAACATTTTTAAATAATATGAAAAAGGAAACATGCTGGGTCAATCAGTGTTCCTTACTAGGATTTTTCAATATGGGACCCAGTGAAACTGGAGAACTGTTAACTGCTTTGTTTTCTGCTTTTTGTCAGAGGAAAACAGCAATAATAACCTGAGTTACATTGACACACACAAATTGAAGCACAAACTGTAGAGAATGCATCCTCCCAGCATTCAAGCCTCTGGTTTTTTTGTCACCCATAATATATGTGCAGCCACTTCTCTGTTCTTTGGTTTCATGAGACAGCCCAGTATCCTTATAAGTCTCTTTTTTTCTCAAACTGGTATGAGTAGGCTTTCTTTCCTTTGCAGCCACAAGAATCCCAGCTGGTATAAAGAGTTACTGAGGCAGAGAGAGAGGGTGAAGGGCATTTTGGGGACTACAGGAGCAAAGACCTAGAAACATTAAAAAGCATGGCCTGTAGGAGAAATAGAAATAGTTAAAACTATTCTAACTAACTATTTTGTTAAAACATAAAATAAGAGAGAGAAAGAGTGCTAACAAATGAGGTGAGAAATTTATCATTCTATGGAGTTTAACTTTACTCTGAAGGCAATGAAGAGCCATAGAATAGTTGGCACACTGACATAGATTTGTGGTTTAGATGGCTTACTCTGGCAGGAGTTTCTTCAACATTTCTTGCATCTCTGGGTTTATAATGTGTTGTTCCATCACTTAGGACCCTGGGGTAAGGGAATGGGATATGGAAAATGTGTTCTGTCCCTAACCAAAACAAATCCTAGGGTCTTGACTTTTTATGACTTCATTTGATTACTTTCTAACAGCCTATCTTCCCCTTCATTCTGAAAGTGCCACTAGAGCAGGGGCATGTCTACTTTGTTCATCGTGAATTTCCAAGGTAGTTAAATGAGGTAATTCCCATGCCTTTGTACCTGGAACACATGGTTATACGATAAAAATTTGCTATATCAATAAATGAGTGAGTAAATAAATAGTGATGAGATAGAGGGAATAAATTCATGATATATTTTGGAAATAGGGCTTGATGAGTTTGATAAAACTAGCTATATATATTGAGCACTTACATATTAAGCAGGAGAATGAATGTTTTGCATGCATTACCTTCTTTAATCTTCACAACAATTCTCTGTGTAATATGTATGATACTTCCCCCATTTTACAGATGGAGGAAAAAAAAGCTTAAAGAGACTGAGGACTAGATTGAACCATATAACATTGCCATCTAAAAACTTGCAATATAGGTAAGGCATTATGTGCAGAGACCTGTTTGGTGCTAGTTTCTAAATCACCAAAGTTATACTGTACATGGATGTGCAGGGTGGAGGAGAGGGGGGAGTCAAGAACGATTCCCAGCTTTCTATCATAGGTGAATGATGGTGCCTCCAATTGAAGCAGAGAATACAGAGCAGGGTACTTCTTCCAGTGGAGATGATGAATTTGATTTGGGATATATAGAGAATGAGGCCTGTGGGATGACCACAGGACAATGTCTGGCTGCAACTTAATATGAGTTTTAAAACTGTTGTTGAATAATTGGATTCATGGGTCATTAAGTTTCAATTAAATAAAGGTAGTAACTGAGGTCTAACAAGGAAAGTATGCTGTTTGAGAGGAGTACTGGCTGGGTGCCAGCACCTTGGGAAATATTACATAGGAGAACTAGAGAGTACAGTGCCATGGGAGAAAAAGGAAATAGGGTATTTAAGGAGAAGGAAATAGTAAGGAAGGAATGATCTACGATGTGATTTGCAGCAGAGAATTCCTTAACATATATCCTGAAAAATGTCTGTTTTTTTTTAATCTAAATAAAAACAGTATTAGTAAAATGGTTGGGTAGAAGCCAGACTGCAGGTGGTTGAAAAATGAAAGTACAATTGAATTGGAAAGTACAACCAAGAAGAATAAATGATACCTTCAGATGTTTTCAGTGAGGAGAAGAAAGAGGTCTAACATTAGTTAGATGAAGATTCTGGCAGAAAAGAGATTTTTTTTTATTTTTAGGAAGAGAAAGATAATTGAATATGTTTACCAGCTATGGGAAAGAAGACAGTGGAAAGATTGAAGGTATCTATCCAGGAGAGGATATTAGAGAAAAGAACTCACAAAGGAGGGAGGGAATAAGATGAAGCTTACAGATTGAGGAGTTCACCTTCAGGAGTTGGGACACTGAAATTCTGAGCTTAAAAGAAAGTAAGAGATGCACGTGAATGTGTGTATGGAAGCAGAATATTGAGAGACATCGTGCTTGATGAGCTTGATTCTCTTGATTTAACAGGAAGCTTTGAGTAGGAACTTTAGAAGAAAGTGTAGAGTAGTCATTATTGGATATGGGATTGTGGAGTGACTGAGGATGAGTAAAGGACTGAAACTCTAAATGAGAGTTCAGCCAAGGTGAGAGATCACATTTGATCAGGGTAACAATTAGTATGGTTTTGAGGTATTCTCAGTGTTCAGCTTTCTAGTTGACTAAGGAGTGAAGACAGACCGTCACATTGATCCAGTTTAAATTTTACTGGGTCAATTGCAGTTGAGGGACAGTTGTACAAAAGAATGAAGAATGCTCATGTAACAACACTTTAAAGGATATTACTTCACAAGTTTGGATCAAAGTGTAAAGATATAGCTATTAGATATAGCTATCAGATATAGCTATCTGATAACCATATTCAGATTCTCAAAAGAAAAACCAAAAATTAGTTTCATGGCTATTAATAAGAAAAGAAGAAACCCTCACTTACAGATATAAGAGGATCAAAATAAACTTGTGAGAATTAGTGAAGGAATTTTTTTTGAGAAAGCTGCTTCTCTGCTCCCTTATATTTACAAGGTGGAGAGGTAGGTGATTCTTTGCTCTGCACTGGAAACTTGTGGGTGAGTGTGCTCTCAAAAGATTATTTAGAGAGCTTAACAGAGTAAATAGTGAACTAATGCTTGAATTCTTCTTTGAAAATCTAGAAGGCATAAGAAGGCATGAATCAAGCTGATAAGCTACTTTGGTGGCAGAGTACTTACCTTTTCTATTCATCACTGTATTGGAGGTTCTAACCACTGCAATAATGGAAAAAAATAAAAAAAAAACATACAGATTGGAAAGGAAGGAGTTAAACTTTATTTTCAGGCCATATGTTTGTCTATGTAGAAAATCCTATAGATACTATAAAATCATTACAAGAATTAGTAAGTTGAACAAAGGCTCAAAGGGTCAATATAGAAAGTTAATTGCATTTCTATACACTAGGAAAGAATTACTGGGAACCAAAACAAACAAAACCAAAAACAAAAAACTAGATAGGAGTGCATACTATAATGAGGTTCTCTTTCTTCCTTAGGCAATTTATAAAAATGTAGATATGATTGGATGAATAGAAATTTTGTGTAAGCTAATGAAGCTTCTAGATCTGAGGGGGCACAGGAACAAGCTAACCTGAACAAATTTAGGAGTAGAAGCAGAGAGAGGAGAAAGCATAGTGTAGAAATCATGCAGGTAGTTCTGGGCTGAGTCAAAGCAGAGTTACTTATTTCCATTAACCAAGAAGAAATTGTGGATTAAAAACAAAAACAAAAACAAAAACAAAAACCAAACTTTTTGTAATCTGATGTCACTGGGTCCAAGAAAAGGAAAGTTAAAGCTAGAGCAATAAACTAACCAAATGATGCTAGGGTGTCTTAGGGGATGGAGGCTGTTGACTGAATATAACACCCAGGAGCTAAAGGCTATAGTATCAAAGATTTCCTGGGGACAGAAAACAAAGCTTTGGCTTGTCTGAGGCAGAAAGTTAGAACTGAGGTCCCTTCCTGAAAGGACCTTAGACCACTCTTTCTCAGTGAAAAGGGAATTAGAACAACTAAACACTAAAACTAAAAACTAACAAAAGTTCCCCTGATAAATCAAAGCTCCAAGATTTTTCCATATACCGATGTGAAGTCTCATTTGACATTCTTCCTAGGATTTTAATGTGAACACTCATCTTTCACACCACTAAACCCTAGGATGTCTAGCAGCAGTAAAGCTCTCTGTAGCAATACTTCCAACAGTCCAGGGCAATAAGAGACTCTCAAGAAGAGTTAGTGACTAAAACTTATAAATCATAGAAGAAAATAATTCACATGTGAGAATAGTTAGACATGGTGAAGAAGAATAGATCTTTAAGAACTTGAGAAAAAATACAAAAATATGAAAGATCCTGTACAGTAACTATGCTTAACACTATAAAGTTGACAAAAGGAGGAGTAAAAATCAAAAGGAAAGAATAGGATATTGTGATATGAGAATGTGTGAATTGGAAAAATAATTGAAAAGAACTCTTAGACATGAAATCATTTAAATTAAGAATTTTATGGAAGGGTTAAACGATAGATCATAGTAAAAATGAGAATTACTGACCTGGAAGAAAGAGTTGAGAAAACCAAAATGCAGCAAAGATAAATAAAATGAAAACTAGGGAAAAGACACAGAGGATAGAGGATTAAGACATAGAGGATAAACTGATGGGGTGAGCATATGTTTAGCAAAATGAGAGTTCTAGAGGAAAAGAAGGAGTGGAGAGAGGTGGCATTTAAAGAACTTCCCGTAATTGAATGTGATGGTTGTAAAAGCATATAGTAATCTTTTTTTCTGTGTGACAGTCTTTATTTTTCTATTAATGTATAGATACTTTTTGTAATAGTTATTGATATATTTGAGTATATGCTGACTGCTATACTCTCTGTCTCATTTGTTCTATGTTGATTTTTTTCCTCCTTTGTTGGATTAATCAAATATTTTTATTATCCTTTCTCTTTATCAACATTAGAATTATTGATTATATTAGTGGTTAAAGTTGTGCTGTCCAATAGAGTAATCATTAGATACATATATCTGTTTAAATTTGAATGGGAATGTAGGGGAGCCTGGGTGGCTCAGTCGGTTGAGCATCTGACTCTTGATTTCGGCTCAGGACGTGATCCCAGGGTCATGGGATTAAGCCCCATATTTGGCTCCATGCTGAGCATGGAGCCTGCTTGTGATTCTCTCTTTCACTCCCTCTGCCCCTCTCCCCCCTGCTCACACTCTCTCTCTTTAAAAAAAAAGAATGAATATGAATATAAATAGGGAAAATAAAATTTTAAATTTTTTTTTTCAACATTTATTTATTTTTGGGACAGAGAGAGACAGAGCATGAACGGGGGTGGGGCAGAGAGAGAGGGAGACACAGAATCGGAAACAGGCTCCAGGCTCTGAGCCATCAGCCCAGAGCCTGACGCGGGGCTCGAACTCACGGAGCGCGAGATCGTGACCTGGCTGAAGTCGGACGCTTAACCGACTGCGCCACCCAGGCGCCCCGGGAAAATAAAATTTTAAAATTTCAGTTTTTCAGGTAAGGCACCCAGTAGTTATATGTGTCCATCATTGCAGAAAGCTGTGTTGGATAGCACTGATCTAGATAATCCAAAGGTCTGTTTATATCATCTGAGTTTTCTGTTTATCTCTTGGTATGTCTTACCATCTTCCATTAAATGGTTACCATTGTATATGAAAAATTGCAGAGGTTCCAGATGCTTTTATCTTCTCTTAGAAAGGTTTCACTCTCAAGAAAAAAAAAAAAAAAAAAGAAAGGTTTCACTCTCTTGTCTGTTAGGAAGCTAGGGTGGGGGTCAGGTCATCTTAATTTGATCAACAACTGAGTTGCTATAAATCGTCTATATTGCAATTTTTATTAAGACTAATATACACTTGGCTTGTTACCACTCTTGGGGATATAGCCCTCGAAGGATTTTAACTGAGAGGTTGGGGTGTCCAATAGGACTCCTTCTTTTTGCTGAGTCATGTGGTCTTTTGTCTCCATGGCACTGTCAGACTATTGAAAATACCATACTTTTAAGTGGCATTCTACTTAGGTTCTAGACCTTTTGCTGTGTTTATCTTTAAAAAATTGACTGTGGGTCATGCTTGCTGTGTGCTTCCCCCTATTTTTGCTATGTCGGTGACTCTGGCCCTATTTTTTTGTCTTTTCTGTCCTGTGACACTACCAAAAATTTCTTCAGCTACTCTGCCTCTTAGCAACCGCTCCCTGACCATGTTCTTAGCCTTGCATCCAGCACTTAGAATTAGGAAATTCCCCAAGAGAAACTTACCCATTAACCTCTCTCTGCTTCACCTTTCTTTAGGATCTTGGCCTTTTAACTCCTGCTTGCCTCAGCAGTCCTCAGTGCTTTCAAACAGAGATTTATTTTTTCTTAGTTTTTCTTGATGTGGGAATACATTGCTTTGCTACAAGCTGCGCTACTATAGCTGGAAATAGAATCCCTCTCACTTTGCTTGCAGTCATGACTGATTCTGGTATAAGCTTTACTGATACTGACAGGAGAGTTACTTTATTATTACAATTTTTCCATATAGTTATGTCTCTTACTATGGTATCAAAATGACGCTACTGTGCTTGTATCTGTAAGCTGCTAATGAAAATTTGGGGATGTACTGGAAAAACTCGTATGATTTAATGAGGATTTAATTTTTTTGGCAAGCTTCTGAGAGCTATAACAAGTGCCATTTATCAACCCCCTATCAAATGCCTTGTGTGTTAGATACATGTTTCTTCTACTTATTTTTTTAATGTTTATTTAGTTTTGAGAGATAGAGTGTGTGAGAGGGGAGGGGCAGAAAGAGAGGCAGACAGGGTCAGAAATGGGCTCTGTGCTGACAGCATAGAGTCTGATGTGGGGCTTGAACTCATGAATGGTGAGATCATGACCTGAGCTTAAGTCAGATGCTTAACCAACTGAGCCACCCAGGCGCCCCTGTTTCTTCTAATTATTAACAACAATTCTGCAACATATATATTATTGTTATACCTTTACTGATTGTAGAACCAGGGCTTAGAATGGTTAAATAACTTCCCCTT
This sequence comes from Felis catus, assembly GCF_018350175.1. Taxonomy (NCBI): domain Eukaryota; kingdom Metazoa; phylum Chordata; class Mammalia; order Carnivora; family Felidae; genus Felis; species Felis catus. The sequence continues at coordinate 84,627,878 of NC_058377.1, read as the reverse complement.
GGCAAATCCAGGTCTGACTTCAAAGTCCCCAGTGTCATTTCCCACCTATTCTTGAGAATGTAGCAAAAACCTAGGAAGACTCTGTTCTTCACATTTCCTCACACTTTGCTATAGTCACTTGCTATTATTTAATTCAGCCTTTCTAGGTGATATCCCAAAGAAATAAAAATAGAATTAGTGACAACAGGTCATACTTATTGTACTGAGAGGCTCCAAAATCATTTTTAATGAGCTAAACCTACAAAGATTAGTAATAGTCTAGTAACCACCAGCATGTTCTCTGCTTCAGGCAAAGTTTAGTTGGCTGGACATAGATGGGAAAGTCACAGATGAGGACTCTTTTTATCTAAATAAATTAGCAATGCCATGGCATTTATTATCTATTGGAGCTATTTTAAACTGGGAGTACCATGGAGAGCCAAGTAGAGGATGCTGGGGATTAACTTTTGTTTTACCTGCTGGCTTGGAGAAAGGTTCCATGACCCTGAAAAACAGGACCTGAAAACTCTTCTCCCCAGATCCTTGCTGAAGTACAGATTCCAAACTACTCATCACTTGTCTTCTTACTCCCTAGCCTCCTTCTACAGTACTCTTATTAATCCTATTCTTTGTAATGTTTTATTCTACTCTGAAATAGAATGATGGGAAATTAACTTATGGTCTATAGTTCCTGACTCAGATGTTAGCAATGTGATAGTTGAGGAATGATTCTAATTCATTGAGAACCAGAGGGCTTCTTTTAGACTGTAACTCTGTATTGGAAATGGATGAGTCTAGATATTACAAAAAAGAATCTAATCTTACAAATGGTTATTGCAAACATATTCATAGTTCAGAGAATGATGTAAAACATTTCTTTCCTGTTGCCATTGGGTTACCTTTTAATCTAAACAGAATAATCGTCAGATAAGCACGAAGAAATATCTTCTTTTTCAGTGTCTTGACCTCTGTCCTTTTATTACGTCTGTTCTCTCCCTTCTCCTTTATTATCTGCTGGGCTCTGGTGTATTTTGCTTCCCCAGGAAACCTATTTCAGACTCCATATTTGAATATCAGTGGTGAACTTTTATTTCCTTAAATGGACCACCTATAAAGCAAACGAAAATTTTTTTTGAATAATAAGTCAGTCATAGAGCATTAACGTTCATTTTTATGGGAGGGAGTCCTCCTCTGTGCATCAGGGATGAGAGTGGAAAGTGATGGGGTAAAGTTCACAGAGGCCCCTATGCTCCAGGATTATTAAAGAAAGTACATGTGGTATGACAAATGGGAGAAGATTTTAAGGAGTGTTCTTTTTTTAAATGTAACAAAGATGGATTGCTGTATAACTCTAGGGAAACAACACATCCATTTATTGTGTTTATTAATCATGTACTCTGTATGAGGGACTAGAGACAAAATGGTATGTATTTGGTAAATAAAAAATATGTGGTTCCTGCCTTGCTTAGCATACAACCTAGTTGAGAAGATAGAGAGCAAACATGTTAGAACAAACAAACAATGGGAAGTTCAAAGAAGAAAAAGTAGGGGATATGGTTATAGGGACTATGTTCAGTATAAGTGTGTGCATTTCCTAATTGGATATAGAAATAGAAGTCATCAGCATATAGATGGCATTTAAAGCTGTAGAAATCTAAGAGATAAACAAGGGAAAGAAGGTACAGGGATAAGAAAAATGATTCTTAGACTATGCCTTGGTGGACTTACTTTTTTGGGAGATGGGGGTCAAAATGAGGCTAACTCTGGTTCCATCTGTGAAGATTGCTTGAAAGTTCATTATCAGGCATTTTATTTCACAGATTTCTTTCCCTTGCTTGACTTTTACAAGAACGCTGGGGACTCACAAGGTCCTTAAAGGCCAGCGTAACATTCTACTGAAGGTTAATGCTCCATTGGGTGCTTCTTTTCCACAGCACCAAGTTTAACCAGAGCGACTCTCACTTAGACTCCCAGGAGTGTTAACAATTCTTACCTAATCAGAGCCTTCTATTGTTCTTTTACTGTACAGGCATTTTAGGCAGATCAGTCCTGATACCCATCTATGGCAAATTTGCAATCCTAGAGAATCAACAACTATCAGCCTGCCAGATAATACTCCATAAAACCTCTATTCTGTTCTACTTTCCAAAGCTTCTTTCATTCTCTGAATGGACCCAGACCTTTGTAGCATAAAGCCCTTTTTAGGGGCTATCTTCTTGGTAGTGGATTCCTGTATGGTAACTCCTCGTTAGAGCTCTGACACACAATGTGGTTGTTTATTCTTCTTTAGATCTGGCCCAGTCCTGAGAAATCAAGGCCTGACCCCCTGACTGGATGTGGAAATGACATCCTTCCTTTCTTCCTAATGAGTGTAGCTGTAGAGTAGCCAGCAACAAAACAAAATTATTTCAATAGATTATTCTGCCACTTTAAATGGCAGAATACATTTTAAGTAAGTTTAAGTTCAAAATACATGATTCACTGCTGGTTGGAATGGGCACTGGTTTAGTATTTCTGGAAATTAAATTGATGGTGTGGTTGTACCCTAAGAATCAGCAATCCCATTTCTGGGTATGTGTCACACAGAAATTTTTCTTTTTCTTTTTTCTTTTTTCTTTTTTTTAATGTTTATTTATTGTGAGAGAGGGAGGGGGGAGGGGCAGAGAGAGAGTGAGGGAGAGGGAGAATACCAAGCAGGATTCACGCTGTCAGCACAGAAAGCAACAGGAGGCACAATCTCACAAACTGGGAGATCATGACTTGAGCTGAAACCAAGAGTTGGAGCCTTAGCCAACTGAGCCACCTAGGCGCCCCTATATCACACGGAAATTTTTCTACATGTGCATGTAAGGAAATTTATCACTGTTGTCATTCAGAGGCAACTGAAGTGGTCACCACTAGGGGAATGAAGAAGTAGAAGTGTGCAATTTTCTCTTTACATAATATTGTCATCTGTAACTAAAAACTATATATTTCTTTCATGGCAATTGTTTTCTTGATTAATTGTCCTGGCTAGAACATTTGTTGTTACAATGTTGACCTCATTTTTTCCTGATTTTAGTGGCATCATGTTTATTTATTCTCTATTAAGAATTATGTAGCAGTAGGGCTTTTTTTTTGGCGGGGGAGTAAATATGCTTTATCGGGATGGGTTTCTTTCTATTTCTAGTCTTCTGGGAGTTTTTATTATGAATGGATATTAATTTTTATTCAGTTCATCTAATTATTGAGTTCATTTAATTATTATATGCATTTATTGAGATGATCATATGAATATTCTAATTATGTTAATATGGTGAATTATATTGACTGATTTTAAAAATGTTAAACCAACTTTCCATTCCTGGGGTAAACCTTATCTGTAACTTAACTTTTCCTATGTTGAGGTTATTCAATTTGTTAATATTTTGTTAACGACTTTTGCATCTATATTTTTGAGGGTTATTATCCTGTACTTTTCTTCTCTTGTAATATCTTTGGCAGGTTTTGGTTTTAGGGTTGTATTGGTCTCATGAGATGACTTGGGAAGTGTTCTGTCTTTTCCTATTTTCTAGGAGAGTTTGTAAGATTGGTGTTGCATCTTTCTTAAATGTTTAATGGAATTCTCCATCTGAGTGAAGCAGAAATGGACTTCCATTTTCTGTCTAGGAAGGTTTCTAATTACAATTGAAATTTTGTTAATTGATATCAGTCTATTTAAGATTTCTTTTCCTTTCTCTGTTGGTTTTGGAATTTGTTGCCATTCAAATAATTTATTCATGTTATCTAAGGGTAGATGAAACAATTTTGATGCTGAAGAAAGTTGCCTATTTCTCTGGGAGGAAAAAGTAAGACATGTCCTGCTATAATCAAGTTGGAAGGCTCTTTAGGGAACCTCAGAAAAATAGACTAAGGTGTGGCCTTTCTGGTGTCTCTATCGAATGTCTCAGGTGTTCATGAAGTTTCTACTGTGTTTGGTCATAACTCAGTGTTACCAGTAGACAAGTCAGTTTATAGCAACCTGATACTTGCTCTTTTCATTGTAGTTGCTCTTTGACCAGCTGTATGGGATCTTAGAATCAGCCAAGACTTGAGATCCTAATGCAGATTTCTGGCATTTTTTTCTCTGTTTAGTTCTATTCTCTTCTCTCTGGTTCTCTGCCTCACAAATTCTGCTTTTTGTCTCCCAGTTTTGTAGGCTAGCTTTCTTTGCATGGCTTATGCCTCCCTGCTTTGGCTTCCTAGGGAGCATTATGCAAGGTGATGTTTTAACTATAGAATCACTAGCAAGCCAAAAAGAGATTGGAGTACTTCCTAGGCCAGAAGCCTTAAGAACTTTTGTTTTCTTTCTTTCTTTCTTTCTTTCTTTCTTTCTTTCTTTCTTTCTTTCTTTCTTTCTTTCTTTCTTTCTTTCTTTCTTTCTTTCTTTTTTCCTCATTAGTGTCATCTCTTAGGTAGCCAGGTTCTTTCTCTTTCAAACCCCACTTGAAGAGAAAGTGCTTTCATCTCTTTAATGGAATGGCCATTTTCCTTATAGGAGACCATCCTCTTTAGCCTCTGTTAATAGCCTGCAGACTAAAACAACATAGTGCAGTGTCTTAGTTTATCTTTCTAGAGAAATAATCATTTCCTTAGTATCAGAAATGTCTTATCCTTTTTTTGTTTGGGGCCATTGGTAAAAGAAGCCATTATAGCTTTGGACCTGTAGCAGACACTGTTTGTCTATAGAGCATCCATTCTTCTTTCTCCAAGTCTGAATTGTAGACTATGAATCGGCCCCAGTATCCACTATGCTCTCATGCTACCTAGGAAATTTAGGGGAAGTTGACCTGATCTTCTTTCCATATAGTATGAGCTCAATAACTCTTTGTTGAATGAATTGCATTTATTCAGTTTTAACTTCCCATTTGATCTATTTCCTTTACTAGACTTAGGATTGTTTCCTTTACTAGGTAGTGATGGCATAATGTCTAAAGCCTGAAAGCTGGGCCTCGGAAAATGTAAAAGACCTGCAAAAAACAAAATGGGGCTTTGTACTAGTCAGCATTGGTTAGATTGCACTGTGTTAACAATTATTTCCCAGGTCTTAGTGTATTAATGCAGAGGACTTTATTTCTAGTTTATGTTACATGTTAGTTACATGTTAATGACAAGAGAAAGGGCATTTTGGGGGCACCTGGGTGACTCAGTCAGGTAAGCATCTGACTCTTGATTTCAGCTCAGGTCATGATCTCATAGATTTGTGAGTTTGAGCCCTGTATTAGGCTCGGTGCTGGCAGTGCAGAGCCTTTGGGATTCTTTCTTTCTCTCCCTTTCTCTCTGCCCCTCCCCTGCTCAAGGTCTTTCTCTCTCTCTCAAATAAATAAACATAAAAACAAGAGAGAGAGAAAAAGGGCATTCTGGGCTTCCCAAAGTCCCTGAAGAACTGAGGCTGATAGAACTTCCACCATCTCTTAAATTGCATTAGGTAGAAAACACAGCCTTCATGATTGTCAAGGTAGAATAAGAGAGCGCCTGAAGAGCTCAGCACAGGCTTTTCTCTGCCTCGTCACTCACCTTCCATTGGGCAGGACTAATTACGTGGCTTTGCTCAACTGTAGGGAATGAGAAGTATAGCTTTCTATTTATCCAGAAGAGAGGAGAGCCAGATATTGGTGAATACTATTCTTGTGTCTACCAAATTCAAAAATGGGAAAATAAAACTGAAAAATCTAAATTTATAAATTCAAATTAATAAAAAATCCAAAATTAAAAAAGAAAGAAAATCCAAATTAATAAATAATTAAATGTTGACTCCATTATTGAGTTGGCTATTCACAAACATTTCATTGCATTTGGGAAGTTTGTTTCTTAATTTCAAAGTCCTCAAAGATATTTGCAAATTTCATACTGGATAAAGGGTTAGTATCTAGAATCTATAAAGAACTTACCACGATGAACACCCAAAAAACAAATAATCCAGTGAAGAAATGGGTAGAATACATGAATAGACACTTTTCCAAAGAAGACATCCAGATGGCCAACAGACAACTAAAAAGATGCTCATTGCACCAAAAACCATAAAATACCTAGGAATAAATCTAACCAAGGAGGTGAAAAATCTATACACTGAAAACTATAGAAAGCTTATGAAAGAAATTGAAGAAGACACAAAAAAATGGAAAAAGATTCCATGCTCCTGGAGAGGAAGAACAAATATTGTTAAAATGTCGATACTACCCAAAGAAATCTACACATTCAACGCAATCCCTGTCAAAATAACACCAGCATTCTTCACAGAGCTAGAACAACTAATCCTAAAATTTGTACGGAACCAGAAAAGACTCCGAATAGCCAAAGCAATCTTGAAAAAGAAAACCAAAGCAGGAGGCATCAGATTTCTGGACTTCAAGATGTATTACAAAGCTGTAATTATCAATACAGTATAGTACTGGCACAAGAACAGACACTCAGATCAATGGAACAGAATAGAGAACCCAGGAATGGACCCACAAACATATGGCCAACTAATCTTTGACAAAGCAGGAAAGAATATCCAACGGAATAAAGACGGTCTCTGCAGTAGGTGGTGCTGGGAAAACTGGACAGCACCATGCAGAAGAATGCACCTGGACCACTTTCTTACACCATACACAAAAATAAATTCAAAATGGATCAAAGACCTAAATGTAAGACAGGGAGCCATCAAAATCCTTGAGGAGAAAGCAGGCGAAAACTTCTTTGATCTTGGCCACAGCAACTTCTTACTCAACACATCTCCGGAGGCAAGGGAAACAAAAGCAAAAATGAACTATTGGAACCTCATCAAAATAAAAAGCTCCTGCACAGCAAAGGAAACAATCAGCAAAACTAAAAGGCAACTGACAGAATGGGAGAAGATATTTGCAAATGACATATCAGATAAAGGCTTAGTATTCAAAATCTATAAAGAACTTATCCAACTCAACACCCAAAAAACAAATAATCCAGTGAAGAAATGGGCAAAAGACATGAATAGACACTTCTCCAAAGAAGACATCCAGATGGCCAACCGACACATAAAAAAATGCTCAACATCACTCATCATCAGGAAAATACAAGTCAAAACCACCTCAAACCTGTCAGAAAGGCTAACATTAACAACTCAGGCAACAACAGATGTTGGCGAAGATGCGGAGAAAGAGAATCTCTTTTGCATTGTTGGTGGGAATGCAAGCCACTGGTGCAGCCACTCTGGAAAACAGTATGGAGGTTCCTCAAAAAGTAAAAATAGAACTACTCTTTGACCCAGCAATTGCACTACTAGGCATTTATCCAAGGGATACAGGTGTGCTGTTTCGAAGGGACACATGCACCCCCATGTTTATAGCAGCACTGTCATCAATAGCCAAAGTATGGAAAGAGCCCAAATGTCCATTGATGGATGAATGGATAAAGAACATATGGTATATATACATACAATGTATATATTACTTGGCAATCAAAAAGAATGAAATCTTGCCATTTGCAACTACGTGGATGGAACTGGAGGGTATTATGCTAAGTGAAATTAGTCAGAGAAAGACAAAGAACATATGACTTCACTCATATGAGGACTTTAAGAGACAAAACAGATGAACATAAGGGAAGGGAAAAAATAATATAAAAACAGGGAGGGGGCAAAACAGAAGAGACTCATAAATATGGAGAACAAATTTAGGGTTACTGGAGGGGTTGTGGGAGGGGGGATGGGCTAAATGGGTAAGGAGCACTAAGGAATCTACTCCTGAAATCACTGTTGCACTATATGCTAACTAATTTTGATGTAAATTAAAAAAAAATAAAAAGAAAAAAGATGCTCAGTGTCACTCATCATCAGGGAAATACAAATCAAAACCACACTGAGTTACCACCTCACACTGGTCAGTGTGGCTAAAATTAACAACTCAGGAAACAACAGATGCTGACGAGGATGTGGAGAAACGGAACCCTCTTGCATTGCTGGTAGGAATGCAAACTGGTGCAGCCGCTCTGGAAAACAGTGTGGAAGTTCCTCAAAAAATTAAAAATAGAACTACCCTACGACCCAGCAATAGCACTCCTAGGAATTTATCCAAAGGATACAGAAGTGGTGAGTCATAGGGGGTGCATGTACCCCCATGTTTATAGCAGAGCTTTCAATGATAGGCCAATTATGGAAAGAGCCTAAATGCCCATCAACTGATGAGTAGATAAAGAAGATGTGGTTTATATATACAATGGGATACTACTTGGCAATGAGAAAGAATGAAATCATGCCATTTGCAGCAACGTGGATGGAACTGGAAGGTATTATGCTAAATGAAATAAGTCAGAGACAGAATATTATATGTTTTCACTCATATGTGGAACTTGAGAAACTTAAGACCATGGGGGAAGAGAAGGGGGGAAAGTTACAGAGAGGGAGGGAGGCAAACCATAAGAGACTCTTAAATACAGAGAACAAACCGAGGCTGATAGGGGTGTGTGGGAGAAAGGAAAATGGGTGATGGGCATTGAGAAGGGCACTTGTTGGGATGAGCACTGGATGTTGTATATAAGCAATGGACCACAGGAATCTACTGCAAAAACCAAGGGCACAGTTTACACACTGTATGTTAGCCAATTTGACAATAAATTATATTTTTAAAAAAGTCCTCAATAAGTATAATTGCCATAAAATCATAATAATTTATGAGTTACATGTACTACTTGTGTCCAATAATGTTAACACAAATTTGTAAGACTACTTTCATAACTCTTACTGGCAGGTTTAAAAATGTTTGATATGATGTGTGATGTGGCCTTCCAAATTAAGAAATCCCAAGGAAGTCTTTTAATGACTGTTAGTAGACAGTAAATTCCATGAGGGCATGGCCTTTATTGCTTGTCATTTTATCCCTGGGGTCTAGCACAATCCCTGAAATAGTGGAGGAACTTGTAAATACTTGTTAAGCTACTGAACAAATAGATAAAATAATTGAGTCTTCACTTTTGAGGCAAGTGTAATCTTCATTAAAAAACTGACCTGTAAAAAAGCTGAACACATTTTTGTAAATGTAGTTAGAGTCCCAGTAGGAAGGAGTTGGAACACACAAAAATGGAATAATTTGAGAAAAATTTAATGAAGATATGGGCAGGTCTGAAGGTAAAAGGGAAGAAGCACTTGCTAGAGAGAGGGCCACCTACAGCAAAGGTGACTTTAGGTCAAGAGACTCAGCTAGCCTACAGGGACCTTTTCCAAGTTAAATGGAGAAAGTGAGTTGGAAAAGTCTATGCCAGGCAGAGAAAATAATATTTAACAAAGCAGAGAGGTGTGAAAAGGCCTAATGTGTAGAAATGAACATGGTGAGAATGTGCAGCATGTCAGGAGTAGGCAGGACAGGAAAGGTCTGGAGTGGAGGTAGATGAAACTAGAGAAGCTGATAGGAGTCACACTGTGAAGGGTCTCTGGAAATGGGATATTCCTTTGTTGACATGGCCCACTTGCTGATTAGGAAACCAAGCCCTACAGAACATTCTGAATAGAGATTATAAACTTCTCCCCAGGAGCTAATGCCAGAGAGATTTTATGGGTTAGCTTTTGTCATTGTCTTCAAAATACAACTCAAAAGCATTTTTTTTCAGGCAATTTCAAAAATCTCCTTTATATAAATTGAGAGATTAGGCCAAGAACATATTAGAACATGGCACCTGCTTTGTGGTAGCCAGAGAATATCTGGACTGAGGGTGGGTGATGAGGAATCTGGCCAGAGCAGTAAACAGGGGCGGAGGAGGAGGAAGTCTGAGAGCTAGATCTTGAGTCCCTGGACCCAACATTCTGGACCTAGAGCCATAGTTTCTCACATGTTCCAGCTGTTGCCAGAGCTGCCTTGGTATGAGGTGCTCTGGCTTGGTTTAAGGCTCTGACTCAGCCACTGTACTTGTTCAGGATGGCCTTTCCGGAAATTGTTGCTGATTGGCTGTGGCCTCCACTCCAGCCAGGTGCAGACGATTTTGAGTTCCACCAGCAGGTGCAAGAAGCAATATAGGGAGTTTAAGAGTTTGCTGCACAGGATCCATCCAAAGGCCAGGAAGCAGGTTGCAGACATCCTAGATGTGGGTGGGTAACAGCAGGGTAGCTATGTAGATGAGCTTACTCACAGTTTCTCCTTTTAGTGCCTGCAGACTTCAGCTCCTGACCTTTTAGTCTTGCATTCCTGGACTGTCCACATGCCCATATATCTCTTTCAGGGCCTTTTTAGTTCTCCCACATTCCTGTCTGCCTGCCTCATGGCTGATTTCCAGCCAGTTTACTCTTTAGCTCTGGGTATGATTACCACCTGGAAGTTTTCTTAGGTTCAGCTAAACTACCATAGGCCAGACTTAAAATAAGCTTCACTTATGGGGATAGTGGTCAGGAAAAATAGCATGCCAGCAAAGCAGTCAGATGTTTCTCTTCAGTGGGAGTAAGTAGTTCTGGAAACCATCTGCATTGTCATCCAGGAGCCAGTCTTTTTTGCACCTGCACCCAAGTTTTAGCTCAGGTGTGAGGAGAGGAGATTTAATTGGGTAAGTACATTATCCACTCAAGGCTTAGAAGCCTCATGTTCCAAATATGACCTGGTATCTCATAGTCTCAGAAATGGGAACATGTTCCTTCAAGGGACGTGTTTACTTACAAGAGTTAACACTTTCAGGGACATCCAACCTGAATTTATGGTTCATACACATAACTTTCAGTGCAGATGCTACTTAGCAATCAGGAGTTGTTTTTACAATAATCACAGTTCTTAGTACCATAGCTGTTCTTCCACCTTTATCAGATTTCTAGGGGACAGTGCTAAAATGTTAACCCAAGGGCAAATCTGTAGAAGAGGAGAAAGGGTATTGTTTCACTGAGAAGTTATCACTTGATCAAAGGATTGAAGGAGGTGAGGAAGTTAGCCATGTAGCTATCTGGTGAAAAGTTCTCCAGGCAGATGGAGCCGTCAGTACAGATACCCAAGTTGGAGGCATGTCTGGGACAAGTGAGGAACATCAGGGATGTCAGTGCATCTGGAACAGAGTGGATGAGGATAAGGGTAGTAAGAACTGGCTGGAAGTGAATGATCAGGATGCAGCATTAGTGCCTCTTAGGCCATGTTAGAAGTCTGGATGTTTCTATGACTAAAATAGGGAGTCAGAGAGTTCTGAAAAGAAGAGTGATTAACTTGACTTTTATTTCAGAAAGTTCATTCTGGCTGTTGTCTTAGGAATAGACCGTAGGAAAGGGTGGAAGCACCTGACTTGTTGGGAAGCTGTTGTAGTAATTCGGTGTGGATGGTAATTTGGGCTCCTGTAGTAGCAGTTGAAATGAGGGATACTAATCACATTCTTGATATAGACAGAGTATGCAGTTCATGTTTAGGTTTGCGTTCTCTATGAAGTATAACTTATTAAGCTTATTCAAATATCTATATACACGAATACAGAACATAAAGAACTATAGCAAGGTTTCCTGAGGAATTTGAAATATGGCTAGTAAATGTTTGGTCTTTGAGAATGAAGCAAAAAAAAAAATTCACATTGCTCAGACTGACGTGTGAAAATCTCTGAAGGCTGCATTGCAGTATGAGAGGCCAATGCATGTTTCTAAGTGTCTGGGAAATTTAGTATCTTTCTATTCTGTAAATTATCAGGCATTTAATTTCCTGCTCCTCTTTGCTCAAATGCTACATTATTGGCCAGCCCTTCCTTGCCACCCTCTTTAAAACAGAAAACTACTTTCTCCTGGCTCCTCGTATCCCCAATCCCACTTCCCTACTTTATTTTTCTCCACAGCACTGATCACTGTCTGATATATAATTTTGTACTTATTTAGTATCTGTTTCCCACTAGAATGTAAGTTCCTTTATGGGCAAGTACTTTTGTCTGTTTTGTTCACTCTTCTATTCCCAGTCCTTGACAAATACTAGGCACACATATATTATTATATTTTTAATGAATAAATGATATATTTAATACAAGCCAGTTTGATTTCAACTAACCTATTTTTTTCTCCTGATGTACTGCTGTTTTAATTGTTTGCTCCTGATATAAACCTGTTTTATCCCCCAGGCATGACTTCTCAATTATGGAAAATTGCAAGCATATCGAAGTAGAGAGAATGGTATTAAGCCCCAAATAACTATCACCCATCTTCAATGATTATCAAATTACCTGACTTATCATTTCCCCACCCTGGTTCACAAATTATTTTCAAGTAAATCCAAGGTATCTTATCATTTTAGTATGTCTTTAAGAGAGTAGGACTCTTAAGGTATACAGTTACATTACTATCATCATACTGCAAAGAAAGTGACTTACAACTCAGTGTCAGCATGGGAGAGAAAAAAGGGGAATATTTCCATAATGTCAGCAAATACTGTTAGGTTTCTCAGTTGACATATTTATTTTAACAGTTTGCTCAAATCAAAACGTAAGATCTCTATATTGCAATTTGGTGGATGTATCATTTATTCTTTCAGTAATGCTTTGTAACAAACCCCACAATACTTCTGAGTTAAAAACAAACAAGAAGTTATTGCTAATTGTTAAAAAAAAAAATGCAACAGAGTAAATGTAAAGATCTTATTGGCTTTATTCGATTCATGAGTCAGGCAGCATCTCATCTAGCAAAGAGAAGATCTGAGCGGTACAAAATTGAAGGATTTTATAGGCAAAAGGAGCATTGGAACAAGGAAGTTAGAAGAGTGGATTATTTCAGGCAAGGTTTCCTTTCCTAGGGGAAGTCGGGGGATCTTATCATGCATATTAACTCATTAGTGCTAATCAAGAAATACCAGACTGATTGGTTTAAAATTTCACTACTGGGGGAGGCTGAAACTGCAGTTAATTCAGGTATTAAATCTTGGTGGGCCTTAGCAAAAGTGTCTGTTTCTTTTTGGGATCTGTTTCTTTTTCTTTTTTCTTTCTTTTCTTTCTTTCTTTCTTTCTTTCTTTCTTTCTTTCTTTCTTTCTTTCTCTTTCTTTCTTTCTTTCAAGTTTATTTATTTTGAGAGAGAGAGAGAGGGAACCAACGAACAAGTGGTGAAGGGGCAGAGAGAGAGGAGAGAGAATCCCAAGCACACTCCACTCTGTCAGAGCAGAGCCTATGTGGGGCTCAATCTTGTGAAGTGCGAGATCATGACCCGAGCAGAAATCAAGAGTTCGACTCTTAACTGACTGAGCCACTCAGGTGCCCCTTGGGTCTGTTTCTTTTTAACACAGTGTAGCTGGGTCAGTTTGGCAACTCTGTTGATCTTGGTTCATTTGAATATCTGGGTTTGGCTGGCTATTGGCTATGTGGATGGGCCATACCTGGGGTGATTTGCATGATTTGGCCCTAATCCATATGTCTGTCACCATGCAGTAAACTATTCCAGGCATGTTCTCATAGCAGTGGCAAAGGAGTGAGACAGTAATAGCATGCTAGTTTGGGCTTAGATGTGGCACAACATCACTTCTATCTCATTCTTTTGGCCAAAGCAAGTAACATTGCCAAGTTAGTGTCAGATTGGAAAGCACTACAAACTTAAATTGCATAGGGTAGACTGAAGAAGGGGACACCTTTTCTTAATCTGTTGCAGTGAATACATCATTTAAGTCTCTTTTAATCTATTGTTTTCCCCTCCATCTCTATTTTCCTTGTTGCAATTCATTTGTTAAAGAAAATGCCATTTTATTTATTTTTTTAATTTTTGCTCCACTCGACTTCAAGTACTTATTGTTCACTCTTCCTGTCTTGCAAGACTTTTCAGCCTAAACATAACTCACACAACTGCCTTTGTGCAGAGATCTTTTTAGACTCTAGGGTTAGGACTTGCTTAGGTCTCAGTAGGATTTTTTATTAAGGAAATTATCTAGGCAAACTCCTAGGTATATGATTATATTTTTCAGATATCCTAATTAGCAGAGGGTTAATTACTAGTTTCCTTATTAAGGAAAAAATCCTATCTCTGTTCCTTTATTCCTCGTGGTCAGAGGAACATAGGGACTGGAACATACAGTCGCATGTGTGACTAGATGGAGGTTTCTTAGCCTTATGTTGCTAAGTGGATGATTAATTGAGTTCCAAATAACTGATACAATATTTTAATATTAACTGAAATTGTTCATTTTTAAACATATGGTAAAATATATTTTAGGAAATTGCCTGTATTGCTATGACATAAAAAATAAGGTTTGACCTGCTTATAGTAAACCCAGATAGTATAGAAAGATTCTAAATAACTTCTAGTCCTTCATCCACAGTCCTTCATCCATGCATTTACCAGCATATAGAAAATTTTCTGTGTTTTTACGCACAAAGGGATCATGCTTTATATACTATTCTGCACTTTCATAACTCAACAATGTGGCTTAGCTATCTTTCCATTACCAGCTAATATAGATTTCTATCCTGTGTCATGGGCTGCATGGTGTTTCATAATCTGGGTATGTCATATTTTATTTAGTAAGAACTATAATGCTGAAACATGTGTTTCCGTTTTCAGCTATAGTTAATAGTGTTTGTATATATATGTATATATCTTGTATATATATGTGTGTGAGTGTATTTATATATACATATAAACATACATATAAACATAAACATACATACATATATATATATATATATATATATATATATATATATATATATATATATCTTGGTTGGCTTTTGCAAGGGTGGCTGTAGATAAATTCCAATGGCTTGCTAGGTCCAAGAGGACATACATTTTAAATTTTAGAAGGTGTTGTCAAATTGCCTTCAAAATGTTGCATAAATTTACACTTCTACCAACAGTGTCAGTATTGGTCATGGTTAAACTTTAAAATTTTTTGCTCATCTTATGGGTGGAAATAACATCTTGTTTTGGTTTGCATTTCTTGAATTATGAATTTTTTCCATGCCTATTGACCATTTGTTTTTATTTTTAAATTATATGTTCATATTCTTTGTTTATTTTTTATTAGATTACTTATCTTAATCTTGATTCCTATAACTTCTTTGTTAAGGAAATTATTCCTTTCATATATGTATTATAAAGATTTTCCCCAGTCTTGAGTATTATTTTTAAAATTTTTTTGATGAATAATTTTTTAATGTAGTCTTATGACTTCTAAATTGTATCCTGTTTAGAAAGGCCTGCATTTATTGATTCCTTCTTCTAGAACACTCATGGGTTTATTTATATTTTTTATTTTTATTCCAGTGTAGTTAACAATACAGTATTATATTAGTTTCAGGTTTATAATATAGTGATTCAACAAGTCCTGGTATTACTCAGTGCTCATTAAGATAAGTGTACTTTTAATCCCCTTCACCTATTTCACCCATTCCCCCCACCCATCTCCCCTCTGGTAGCCATCTGTTTGTTCTGTATAGTTAAGAGTCTGTTATTTGGTTTGTCTCTCTTTCTCTCTCTCTTTTTTCCCTTTGTTTTTTTCTTAATTTCACATATAAGTGAAATCATATGATATTTGTCTTTCTCTGACTGGCTTATTTCGCTTAGCATAATACTCTCTAGATCCATCCATGTTGTTGCAAATGGCAAGATTTCATTCTTTTTTATGGCTGAATATGTATATACATACATACACATATATATGTATGTATATATACAACCCTTTCTTTATCCATTCATCTGTTGATGAATGAGCTGCTTCCATAATTTGGCTATGGTAAATAATGCTGCTATAAATATAGGGGTGCATATATCCCTTCAAATTAATGTTTTTGTATTCTTTGGGTAAATATCCAGTAGTGTGATTACTGGATCATAGAGTAGTTCTATTCTTTTTAAGTTTATTTATTTATTGTGTGAGAGAGAGGGAGTGCATGAGCGTGCAAGCAGGGAAGAACAGAGAGAGAGTGAGAGAGAGAGAGAGAGAGAGAATACCAAGCAGGTTCCATACTGTCAGCGCAGAGCCCGATGTGGGGCTTTAACTCACGGACCATGAGATCATGACCTGAGCCGAAATCAATAGTTGTATGCTCAACTGATTGAGCCACCCAGGTACCACAGGGTAATTCTCTTTTCAGTTTTTTTGAGGAACCTCCATACGGTTTTCCACAGGGGCTGCACCAGCTTAAGTTCCCACCAAAAGTGCACAAGTGTTCCTTTTCCCCACATCCTTGCCATCACTTGTTGTTTCTTGTGTTTTTGATCTTCGCCATTCTGAGAGGCATGAGGTGATAGATATCTCAATGTAGTTTTGATTTGCATTTTCCGGATGATGAGTGACATTGAGCATCTTTTCATGGGTCTGTTGGCCATCTTGATGTCTTCTTTGGAGAAATATCTGTTCATGTGTTCTGCCCATTTTTAATTGCATTATTTGTTTTTTGGGTATTGAGCTGTATGAGTTCTTCATATATTTTGGATACTTAGCCTTTATCCGATATGTCATTTGCAGGTAACTTCTCCCATTCAGTAGGTTGTCTTTTAGTTTTGTTGGCTGTTTCCTTTGCTATGCAGAAGCTTTTATTTTGAAAAGGCTGTACTTTGAAAGACCTATACTCAGAAAACTATAAAACATTGATAAAATACATTGAAGACAACACAAACAAATGGAAAGACATTCTATGCTCATGGATTGGAAGAACAAATATTGTTAAAATGTCTATACTTCCCAAATTAATCTACAGATTCATTAATGGCAATCTCTATCAAAATACCAAGATTGTTGGGGTGCCTGGGTGGCGCAGTCGGTTAAGCGTCCGACTTCAGCCAGGTCACGATCTCGTGGTCCGTGAGTTCGAGCCCCGCGTCAGGCTCTGGGCTGATGGCTCGGAGCCTGGAGCCTGTTTCCGATTCTGTGTCTCCCTCTCTCTCTCTGCCCCTCCCCCGTTCATGCTCTGTCTCTCTCTGTCCCAAAAATAAATAAACGTTGAAAAAAAATTAAAAAAAAAAAACAACAAAATACCAAGATTGTTTTTCATAGAACTAGAACAAATAATACTAAAATTTGTATGGAACCACAAAAGACCCTGTAGACAAAGCAATATTGAAAAAGAAAAACGAAACTGGAGGTATCACAATTCCAGACTTAAGTTATATTACAAAGCTGTAGTAATCAAAACAGTATGGTACTGGCACAAAAATAGACACATAGATCAATAGAATAGAATAGAATAGAATAGGGAGCCCAGAAATAAACCGACAATTGTATGGCCAATTAATCTTCAATAGAGCAGGAAAAGATATGCAATGGGAAAAAGACACTCTCTTCAACAAAGGTGTTGGGAAAACTGGACCACTTACTTACACCAAAATAAGTTCAAAATGGATTAAAGATCTAAATGTGAGACCTGAAATCATAAAAATCCTAGAAGAGAGCATGCACAGTAATTTCTCTGACATCAGCCATGCCAACGTATTTCTAGATATATTCCTCAGGCAAGGGGAACAAAAATAAAAATAAACTATTGGGGCTACATGGGTTTATTTTTAAGTGTTTAAATCTTATACCTTTCTGGAAATTATTTAATTGCTACAAACTAGATACAAATCTCTCCTTACTTTCTTAATTGGTTACCTAGTTGCCTCAACATGATTTATTGAATAATCTATTCTTTTTGACAATTTATTTGAAATACTCATTTATCAAATGGATTTACATCGATTTTGAATTATCTCTTCCATTCTATTGATCTATATGCTTTTTCTTCAGTACCAAACTAATTTAGCTTTTTACCATGTCTAATTATCAGGATTAGCTATCCTTTCTCATTTTCTTTTTCAGAATATTTCTGGCTTTTAGTATATGTTCCTTTTTCCAGTTGGATTTTAATTCATCTATACAGAGAGGAGGCTAAAGAAATATTGTTCTCACCTGTGTTTCTTTACACATGAACATAGCTATATGTGTATTTATTTCAGCTGGGTACTAGATCATTGAGAATAACTGATTTGTAAACTCAAACATATGGTGGAAATCTGGACAATTCATTTTCCATATATATGGCCCTAAATGAGAAATAACGAAATCTTCCAGGTAGAATTCTAGAGGCTTGGATGTTTGTGTGTAGGTTGTCAAAATCTTGTGATTCTTCTTTCTACAGTGATAAAACCAACCAATAAATATGAATAATAAGGAATCCAGTAAAAATATTTAAGAATAATCTTTGATTTATTGACTAGGCATTTTCCTACCTTCTTTCCCAACTCTCAAAGTTCACTTGGTGTAATCAAGTATCATTTTTAATTTTGTATGTTTTTTTTTTTGACATTTTACCAACCTTTTTTTTGGTCTTTTCTGTGTTGGCACTAAACTTAGAACAATCTCCTTGGGAATCTGATGCCCTTTCAGTTCACTTCTTTCATGTTCTTAAATATTGACAACCATTGGTTAAACTCCTAAGATCCCATCTCTCCCCATGGATTTTATATTAGATTTGATTTCTTTTCTTATTTGCACTTGCCATTGTAGGGGAAGTGACAGCCAGCATGTTGCCCTAAATCCTTATACCCACCCCCTTTTTAATATAAGTTGATATTTTAGCAGCTGGCTGCTCAGCCCAGGGAGATTTCCGAATCAATCAACAGTTTTTGGAATTTTATTAGAACTCTTAATCTTAGTAATGCTCTAAGGTATATATCATTATTCCCATTTAACAAAAGAGTAAACAAGCTAAAAGAAGCTAAGGGGAATGGAAAACAATAGTTATATTTACTGTGAACTTATATGCTAAGAGCTGTTGGGTGTTTTACTCCATGAGGGCAGTGACCAAGTTTGTTTTGTTGATCAGTCCATCCTTAGTATCTAGCACACTGTCTAGGACTTAATGCCTGCTGAATATTAATTTTTGGAAGCTTGAATGAACACTCATTATGCAAGTCTGGATAAAAATGACTGATGAATAGGGGGCTGTTCTCCCTATGTTGATGAGTGTGTATGTGGGTATAGCCCTGTTTGTATACCTGTAAAAGAAAAAACTTTAATAAGCCTGGATTACTTTCATCTGTTTTTATCAGACCCATCTATCCTCAGTGACTTTTGGAAACTCCAGCAGAATTTTAATTTTCCAACAGTTTCACCTTTACAATTTTTAGTCCATCTGTGTTAAGGTTGAGGAATATAGGAATGGGGGCTGTACATAGAAACCTGTGCTTATTCTAGAAAGGGGTGTATCTAGAATGTATTTCTCTTTGTCAGATGTTGTCACTCTAACTCCTTTAACATTGCAAAGCATTATTCTTTTGAAGATAATGTTTGTGTTAAATTTTAGACCTATCCCCATGGGTAATAGTTCCATGGGAGGAAAATGTGTTTCAACATTATATCTTTGGGACAAAGTCAGGCTGGTTGTCATTTGGCATTTAATGATGTTTGTGTTATCCGTAACACTTCTTTCCATTAGCAGAATTAATTGAGGGTTGATTATACCTCCTCCACAAAGCCTCTTGGCTTTTCAGTGTTTCCATCTTCGTCACTTTATGTGCTTATGATAGAGCTCATGATTAATCACTCACTTTAGATATTTTGAACAACAGGACTGCTGCCTTTCTCAACCCTGGAAAGCCTGGGGAAGGCTACCATCACTTACAGCACACATGAAGGGGTACATCACAATAGCCTCAGGGTCTCCTACAACTCAGAGGTAATTTTTCACAGAAATACATTTTAAAATTCAAGAGCAGTTGTATGCCTTTTCTTCTAAATTGCTGAGCGATTTAATGTCTTTTTAATGTGAGAACCTATTTGCATTGTCCTGAAGTGTTACAGCTTTTAAACCAATCACAAAATTGTACTAGGCTCCATTTGCTCCCAGATTTCAAGTGCTATAGTAACAGTGAAGGAAAAATCAGACTCATTTCTCAAACGTTGTTGGCTGTTTCTGTTGCTACTAATGCAAAGGTTTGGTCTTTAATTTGTTGGTTTCTGCAAAACACAAATCACATTATTGGTTTTAAATGATGATAGATGCTGTTATTTTAGATATGTGAGAAAACAAAACAAGATTGTGGTGTGAAAATTCAATTTTAAATTACTTGATTAATTTATTTTAGTGGCATGTAGCAAAGAGTATTCTTTATTATGCTGAAATAAACCAATTTACTGTAAATCAGTCTAACAAATGAAATGCCTGGAGGTACCATATAAATTGCAGTACTGTTTTTGTTGTAGTGAATATAAATGAATCAAATGCAAATTCCTGAGACAGTTTGAAAATGTTTCTAGCAACATATGTATATAAATCATTAACCCAACTTTCATAGTTGATTACATTCAGCTAAGATTTTGTTTGTTTACATCTTCTCGATTCTGACAGAAATCTGAAATTGCCAACCATTTTGTTTTTTAATTTTTTTAAGTTTATTTATTTATTTTGACAGAGAGAGAGAGAGCACACATGTGTCAGTGGGGAGGGGCAGAGAGAGAGGGAGAGAGAATCCCAAGCAAGCTCTGTGCTGTCAGCCTAAAGCCTGATGCATGTAGCGCTTGATCTCAGGAATCATGAAATCATGACCTGAGCTGAAATCAACAGTTGGATGCTTAACCAACTGAGCCACTCAAGTGCTCTGCCAAACATTTTGAGCTATAGGTTTTCTTTTATTTGGTTGGCAAGGAAGGTTCTAATGCTTTATTCTCACTGGCCATGCTGTAGAGTGAATGTTTGTGACTCCCCAAATTCATAGTTGAAACCTGATCACCAATGTGCCAGTATTTGGAGTGGGGACTTTGGAAAGTGATTAGGTCAAGTGGGCAAAGCCATCATGAATGGATTAGTGCTTTGATAAAAGAGACTCCAGAGAAACCTTCCCCTCCCCTTTCACCTTCTGAAGACAGCAAAAAGACTGTTGTCAATGAAACAAGAAGGGGTTCTCACCAGAAAACAAAGCTACTGATGCGTTGATAGCCCCCAGAATTGTGAGAAATAAATTTCTGTGGTTTATAAGCCACCCAGGCTATGATATTCTTTTATCAGCCCGAACTAAGGCCAGAAGATAATGCAGAGCTTTCATAAAAATCTAAGTATACAATGGATTATTATGCAGCCAATGCAACATGAATTAATATACTTAGAAGACTTTCCATAGATTCCACTGAATGAGAAAAGCAAGATGTAGAATAGAGGATTGTTGTGCATATAGATGCGTTGAGTGTGTATATCTACATATCTCAATACTTAAAGATATACATGCAAACATACTGGTTGTTAACAAGGGTTTCCCAGGAAGTGAGGTAGGTGGGAATTAAGCCAATAAAAAAATTGAAAGAAAGTAAATAGTCACTAAAATGCAGGTATTGCGTTTATTAAAATGGGCATGTGCGTATCAGTTGATTTTGTTTTCCTTGAGGGGATAGAAGTAAGGTACAGTGGAAAGCTTGTCTTCATTTACAGAGGGGTGAGCATATTAGATTTCTCTATACTTAACCAAGTTAAATATTGAATATTATATAAGGAAAACTGGAAATCTGACTGTTTAAAAGTGGAATATAATTTTTGTAATGTGGAATAATCAACCACCTTAATTATTAGTAAGCAAAAGCCCTAAAATGGATGACTAGTCATTATAGGGCTGTAGTCCTTTAGTCAACAATTATTTAGCACCTAATAGTGGGCCACATAGAAGTAAGATAGTGCAAACTTCAAGGAATCTATAGTGTAGCTGGAGAGACCAACAAGCAATTAATTTGTAATGTGTTTGCCAAGTGGAAAAGGGAAAGAAGGGAAAGCTTTCCAGGCAGAGAGAACCATATGTCCAAAGCCCCAGATCTGAGAAAGAGCATGGCATTGCAGGCACTGTGGAAGGAATGTGTTTAAGCAATATAGGGGAGGAAAGCTAATTGGAAAGAGGAGGGTTGGGAAATACCAGGAGACAAAAGGTGAGTTTGGATGAGATTATATAGTGGCTTAGTGGGCATACTATGAAGAGCAGGGGTGCCCTGCCACAAGTAATGAGGGGATCTAGAAAGTATTAGTGTAGAAGTGACATGATGAGATATATATTTTTAGAAAGGTAACTCTAGCAGCAAGGTGGAAGATATAGTTGAGAAGTAAGAGATTTGAAGCAGTGAAACCATTTAGGAAACTTTTGCCAAAGGCAAATGGGAGAAGATAAGGGTAGTTCAGAAGAGGAAGGAGATGTTGTGGTAGATAATACAAAGTGGTTAATATTGTGAATTAATAGAGTGTAGTGATTATTGTGAAAGGTTGGCCAAGAAAGTCAGGAGTTAAATATGCCTCCAAAGTTTCTGAGAATAAAGTCAGTATAATAACTAATTCTCTCTCACTAATTTGATGAGAAGTGGAAGAGCTTACATTTAGAACATGCTTATAAACAGACCAGCTAGTAAACACAATATTAATTTTTACTGAATATTTATTATATATCAGGCTAAACATATTACATGCACTATTTCTTCACCAATATTCATTAAATAAATGTATATTGAGTGCCAACTATATGCCTGATAATGTTTTAGATAAAATAATAAAAATATTTATTTAATAGAACTATTATTATTTTTTTTTATTTTATGAATGAGGAAGCCTCAACTTCCCATGCCCATGATATCACAGCCAATAGATGGTGGAGTCAGGACTAGAATCCAGGTGTGTTCAATTCTCAAATATGCCTTTCAGAATCATGCTGTGTTGCCTTTTTGATATTATATGGATTTAGTAGGCCCAGTGTTTCCCAGCAAAGCAAGACATACAACCTACCTGGTTCCACATTTATTCTAGTGTCTCTAAATAATATTGTTTCATTGATACTTTTTCATTTTTCTAAGCTGTTGATTTCTCTGAAAAATAATCATATAATCCTTTCCTCTCTTTGCCCCACTAAATACATGTGACCTTTTTATCTCATTCTCAATGCAGTGATGATCTAATTTTGGTTTAATATATTCACTATTCTTATATTAGGACTGTATTCCGTAATCACAGCTGAGCCCTGTATAGACATATCATTACCTTTTCTCTACTACACAATTTTAATATTTGTCCCCTTTTGTTTATTTGCTTAATTTTTAAGTACCTGTTATTAATCTAGCCTCAGACTCTTCTACAACTGTCTGGAATGCCTCTGAATGCATTCATTCACATTCAGGTTTCTATTTTGTCTTCCTGAAGAAGTCTGTCTTGTACTGCTCTTAGCTGTACCTGTCTGAATTGACTCCCTCTCTGATATATATTTGATCACCTTCTTGGGACCTTCTTTCATAATCATCCTGAGGTATTCTTTACCTCTTCTTTCTGTTTTGTAGCCTATTTCTGATTTTTCTTGTCTTTCTTATTTAATTCTTATAGAAAATAATTGTTTTGAAATTTTTTCATGTTTGAAAATATATTTTTTCCTTTATTTTTAAGTGGTAGTTTGGCTTGGTAATGAATTCTAAGTTGAAAATAATTTTTCATCAGAATTTTGAAAGAATTCACCATTGTCATCTCACTTACAGTATTAAGGTTAAGCCACTTTGAATCCCATTTTTCCTTTCTAGTAGGTTGACGGATATTCTCTTTGTTCCCAGTGATCAAAAAATGCCCAATAGTTTTTCTTTTCTTTGTTTGTTTTGGTAAGGACTGGGGTGATTCTTCTGCTACATAGTCTCTCTCTTTCATTCCTTCCTCTCCCTTTCTCCCCTCCTCCTGCATCTTTAGTTTAGAAGTATGGTATAAGAAATACATTTGTTCTTTTTTCCGATTTCTGGTACAAGAAATATACTTGGTCTTTTTCCCAGATTCTGATTCAAAGCTCCTCAAACCCTTGGAATTTCCTGAATGATAGGAGTGTCATTTGTCATTCATAAGGAGCCCCTTTTGAGCACATCTAAGCTTTAATGAGGTGACTTAGGATGGTGCCACTAGTCAGTCTCAGGATGGGCTGGTCACCAGAAAGACTAAGTAAGTAGAGGGTTGGAACTCTCAGCCCCACCCACCGACATCTAGGCCAGGGTTGAGGAAGGCTACAGATTAAACTGTATAAAACCTTTCCAACAGTAAGATTTGATAAGCTTCTAAATTGATAAACTTTCTATATACTGGGAGGATGGTACACTCCAGTTCCACTGGGACAGAAACTCTTGCTCTAGGCACTCTTCTGGACCTCACCCTATGTACTTCTTCATCTGGCTGTTCATCTATATCCTTTATAATACCCTTTATAAGAAGTTGGTAAACATGGGGTGCCAGGGTGGTTCAGTGAGTTAAGCATCTGACTCTTGATTTCAGCTCAGGTCATGATCTCGTGGTTTGTAGGTTTGAGCCCCATGTCTGGCTCTGCATTGAAGGCACAGAGCCTCCTTGGGATTCTCTCTCTCCCCCTCTGTCTCTGCCCCTTCCCTGTTTATGTTCTCTCTCTCTCTCTCTCTCTCTCTCTCTCAAAATAAATAAATTAAAAAAAAAAAGCCAGTAAACATAAGCAAATGTTTCTCTGAGTTCTGCAAAATGTTTCTCTGAGCAGTTTTTGCAAATTAATTGAATCCAACCAGGGAGTTGTGGGAACCTCTGATTTATAGCCAGTTGGTTAGAAGCATAGCCTGGACTTGGGATTGGAGTAGAGCAGGGTAAGTCTTCTAGCACTGAATCCTTAACCTGTGGGATCTGATGCTATCTCCAGGTAGAAAGTATCAAAATTGAGTTAAATTGTAGGATACCCAGTGACTGTTTCATAAGAACTGGAGAATTGCTCGGTGGTGTTAGAAAAAACCACACCATTGGAAGAAGCTTTCCTTACATGTGGGTTGGTCTGTGGCTTTCTGTGTAGTTTTAAGAGGGAACTAAGAAGCTAACTGAAAATATGAAAACATGAATATGGCTTGTTGACTGAGCTCCCTTGCAGGCTGTTCTGTCAAGGCCTCTGAATGGGAACCTCTGACATTTATATCCTCCAGGGCTGGTGAGATTTTTCAGAGAATCTTCAGTCCCCTTCCTGGGTGGTGAAGGCTAGCTGACAGCATGATGTGAGCCCAGTGGGGTAGAGATCTCCTCTATTTTTAGTAAGGTGTCTCTTAAGGTCAGCTGATGTCACTGTTGTCAGTGACATCAGTCCAGAAGGGAGGTGCCTCTATCTTACTTTTTTTTTTTTTTTTTTATTTGTATCTTACATTAAAGCCAGGACCTCCAATCTTTGCTGGAACAGAGCATTGCTAGTTTCCTGACTATTCATAGTAGGTTGGGGATTTGAGGCCTACTAGACTTTCAGATAATTTCCCTTTTTAAAACCCTTATTCCTTTATCCACAGTTTCAGAAATGCCTGATACTGACAATTTCTGAGTCTTTTGCCACCAGCTGAGGATTCAGTTTTCTTAGAGCAGCTAAGTTCTTTCTTTCTTTTTCTTTTTCTTTGTATTCTCCCCCAATTTGTTTTTGTTTTATGTTATCCATGTTTTTGTGGATTTGTACCTTTAAAAAAATCCCTTTACTATTTTAGTGGATATTTGATAGGTAGTGGAAGTTGGTATGTGTATTCAGTCTTCCAACTTTACCCAGAAGTCCAGAAAATGTCAAGATACTCTTTCTGGAGTCTGTTGTGATGTTGTGCTTCTGATTTTATTTATTAAAATGAATCTCCCTTGTGGCATCCTTTATGGAGATGAAGAATGAGTAGCCAAAATACTCTTGTGGAATGAACTGAACTGTTTTGTTGTTGTTGTTTGATTATTTGGTTTTGTCTCTGTAATCAACTGGCTCTGTGATTTGAGCCAAATCCCTTAAATTCTGCTCCTTAGTCTATGTCTCTACAAATAGAAATAAGATCCTGCACTCACAGGTTATTACGAAGATAACATCAGATAATCTAGCAGTGTTTTGTGAAAGGGTTTTAAAATGTTGCATAAATGCAATCTAATCTACATGTGAAATCACTTTAGTAGTTTTTCATAGTATAAACAACGTCAATTCATAAACCTTTTTCCCCACGGATTCTTTTTTTTTTTCATTGCCTGAATATTTTTGTTGCTTTCCCCTGAAACTTCTATTTTCTTAGAGAAGCCAACTGCTCTACCCTTTGCCAAGAGGAGCGAAATGATTATACTCCACTCTTTTATGTCAAACTTCTGCCAACACCTCCCATGGCATTTCTTCCCTAAGACAGAAACAATGAGGGAATAAATTCATCTTTCGTTCATTATGTCTTCTCTGTTTCTCCCGCCTTTGGGTATTCCATCTGGTTACCCTGGATGAGGCATTTTTCTCTTGCGCCATCACCAAAGTTGCAAACCAAATGACAGTACCTGTCAGCAGCTTATCCAACTGCCAAACTATGGAATATACTTGCTCCACTAGCTGAAGAAAGAGTTCTGACAAAAAAGGGCCTGAATTCAGTGACCTAAACCAAAAATAGTTACAGGCAGGAAAAAAAAAATCATTTGTGATTCCCTGCTGGCAGCAAAGAACTCCAAAATAGCTACTCTTCTCCTGAACTTTCTGTGAAAAATTAATTGTCTCATGATTGTATAGTGTGTCAGTTCCTGAAATTCATGTGCTAGAGATATAATTCACGTACACCTTTTGTAAGAAGTTTTCTTTGAGGCTGTTGATGGTTGGAAGCTCTACTTTTTGCAGTATAAAAAGAAAATGAGTTGGCTTTTGACGTCTGGGCTTGATGGAGAAGTTGGGACCAGCTGAGCCTTCTAACTTTAAACAAATAGAAAACTGGAGAAAATATATAGAATGACATCTTTTAAGAACACTAGATAACAGGCAATCCCACAACTCTGATCCCTGAGAAGGGAAACAAATAAGGTGAGTCCTAAAATCACTTTGGTTTCCTGCCAGAGGAACAGGGATGGGAGTCCCAGGATGAGCAGAATGAACTCCTTGATTTCAGGAGAGAGATCCCAGTGTGGAAAAGAGATGAGATAGCTGGGATTTGCAGGCCAGAGTACAGGGGAGGTGAGAAAGCTATGCAGAGAGAGAGCTCCAGAAATCTGCACATGAGTCCCTGGGGTCTGATGCCGAATACAAATCTAGAGATTTGTAGATAGAAAACAGTGACGCCAGGGAAAGATATTAGCTGAGAATTCCCATAGTTCACACAGGGCTTGGAGATGTTAAAATTCTGACCAGATAGAGTGGAGAGTCCTCATTTAAAACCTAGGACATTTCCATAGAAACCCCAGAAAGGTCATAGTTTAGAAGTATGGCAAAACTGGCCCTAACATAAGCTACTCTAGACTTTTCATAACAAAGCCGAAAAGGAAACTTTGAAAAGATCAACATTATTGCAAGTAAATTAACTGCCTGGCAGAACAATGTGCAACACCATTTAAAAGCTGAAACAAATCTAGTGTTCGAGAATATAAAATTAACAATGACTGACATCCGATAAAAGATATTAAAGCAGTAAAGAACTTTAAAACAGCTATCATTCATATCTTTAAAGGTACTGAAAACATGAAAATAATGATAAGAGAATCATAAACTATAAAAAAGAACCAAATGGAACTTTTGGAGCAGAATAATACAATACCTAATACATTAACTGGATGAGATTAATAGCAGATTAGATAGTATAAAATAAAAACATCAGTGAACTTTAATATATATGAAATAGAGTCTATCCAAACTGAAACTCAGAGAAGAAAGTCTGAAAAAAATCAACAGAGCCTCAGTAACCTGTAGAAAATATCAATTTATTTGGAGTCCCCAGAAAAAAGATTATAGGACAGGAAAATACATGAAGAAATAGTGGCTGGAAAATATTCAAATTCAAACTTGATGAAAATTCTAAAACCCAGTCCCAAGAAGTTCAGTGAACCCCAAGTAGGTTAGACTCAAAACCATATGGAAGTTGTCCACCAAGAAAGAATTCACTGAAAATTTAAGCAAACAGGCATTTATTTGGGCAATTAGAGTAGCAATTTGGGAGACATAGATTCAGGTAGAAACTTGACCTGTGCTCTGAGGAAGACAAAGAGGGGGCAGCGTTATGAAGACAAAAGTTCATGAGTGCAGTTCTCTTTAAGGTACTTTATGCAAAACAGGGATTGAAACTAGGTTAGCTGAGATTGATTGCGTTAATATGCAAATGAGAGATTAAAATTTGTTAAACTGCATAGACTCCTTTGGAAGTGAAGAAAGCCAATGATTCAGGTGTCATGGTGAGGAGGTAGTTAAGTCCAGGCTGAGGATCTGTTCCTGGCAAAATGTTCGTATTTCTTCTATTAGTACATGCATACATTTCTCTTCCCTTCTGGCCCCTCAACCCTATTTTAAAAGGGACTCTCTTATCTAGGCTAGCTTGCTCCATTTTGAAATCTCCTTTTACAAGATACATCATAATCAAATTGCTAAGATTAAGGTTCACTTAGGTAGGGAAAGATTAATTTGAAAATATATACGCACCCCTATGTTTACTGCAACATTATTTCCAATAGCCAAGATATGGAAGCAACCTAAATGTCAATCAGTAGACAAATGGATTAGAAATATGTGGGGGTATACACACACACACCCACACACACACCCACACACCCACACCCACCCACCCCCACACACACACACACACACACACACACAATGCAATATTATGAGGCCATTAAAAAGGATGAGACTTTGCCATTGGAGGCAAGATGGATGGACTTAGAGGGTATTATGCTAAGTTAGTCAAACTGAGAAAGACAAATACCATATGATTTCACTCATGTGTGAGCCTAAGAATCAAAACAAATGAATAAACAAAAATCAGAAACTGACCCATAATACAGAGAACAAATTGATGGTTGCCAGAGGGGAGGGGGGTGTTGGGATGGGCAAAATGAGTAAAGGAAAGTGGGATATACAGGCCTCCAGCTATGGAATGAATAAGTCACAGGAATAAAAGGTAACAGCATATGGACTATGGTCAGTGGTATTGTACTAGTGATGTATGGTGACAGATGGTAGCCATGCTTGGGTAGCAGGAACTATAGACTTGTGGAATCACTATGTTGTATGCTTGAAACTAGTGTAACATTGTGTATCAACTGTACTTCAATAAAAAAAGAATCTGAATTTAATCCAATGCTTTTCCATTTTCATCACATTATATTTACCTTCAAAAAGGAACAGACATAAAGGATTATTTTATTTAGGCAATTACTGATGGATTTATTTATTTTTCAAATGTGAGGTATTATCCTCTCTCTCTCTCTCAGTACTAGTGAGAGCACCAAAAATCAAATGCTTTTTTTTCAACCTTGCTGCAATGCAAAGTTTAACTATATCTGTGGAGAGAAGATTGTTCAAGATTCTTAGGACAGTCTACAGAAGCAGCAGCTTAAGGGGGAAGGACGCAGGGCAGCATGGAAATGAAAGGTCTATATTATATAATTTTTTTAAAACTCAGGATAAATAAAAACAATACTGAATAAAAGTGAAAGTTGAATTAACTCAGATACTTTATGATGATGAAAAAAAAGAAATTACTCAGATGTCCTGTGTTTCAGGACTGAATAAATAAGTAACAGTGTATAATGACAATAGAATTTTGTGCATCTAATGACATGAGCTTACTCATGAGTTTTTAATATGAGAGAATATTTTTGACATAGTGATGACTGGAACACAGAAATATTCAGAATTATAAACTGTCAACTCAACTATATTTGAAAAGTATACAGAAAAAAGGTCAAAGGAAATTTTCTAAAATTATGCTACTATTTGCTCGAGGTGGAACGATTGTAGGAAACCTTTTTTTTTTCATTTTATCTTGTTTAAACTTCCCAAATTTCCTTTATTTAAAAAAAATTGTTTATACATTTTTGAGAGAGAGAGACAGAGCATGAGTGGGGAAGGGGCAGAGAGAGGGAGATACAGAATCCGAATGAGGCTCCAGGCTCTGAGCTCTCAGCACAGAGCCCGACATGGGGCTTGAACTCACAAACTGTGAGATCATGACCTGAGCTGAAGTTGGACACTCAACTGACTGAGCCACCCAGGCGCCCTTCCCAAATTTTCTTTAATGACCCTATTATGTTTATCATCAGAATTAAAATTGAAGAGAAAAAATTCTTGGTTTTAAGAAGTGATCTATAAATAGAATAGCTAAATAAAGACAAGGTGAAGTGTTTTTTTTTCCCCTAAAGAACATTTCAGCTACATCTTTTTCTCTTCATGAACTGCTTGCTGTTTTATAGTAGAATATTTGCAATAAAGCCTTAATGCCTGACTGACTTGGTGACTGGCAATTTTTAGGAGGTTCTTTTGTATAGAGAAGTAATTTTTTTTTCTTATGTGATATGCAGCAAATGAGGATGGAGTAAATATTTTCTTAAATGATTCTGGAATAGGTTTATCTCTTAAGATTTTTTTAATAATCAAATTTCAAATGTTAATGCATACCACAAGAAGTCTCTTGGGTCTTAAGCAGATTCACAAAAAATGGCTGAATAAAACATTCCCTTCCTTAGAAGAAAACATGCTCCATATTTTCACAAATTCTCTCTCTCTTTTTTTGATGTTTATTTATTTTTGAGAGAGAGAGACAGAGAGAGAGAGACAGAACACAAGCAGGAGAGGGGCAGAGAGAGAGGGAGGCACAGAATCCAAAGCAGGTTCCAGGCTCTGAGTTGTCAGCACAGAACCTGACACAGGGCTTGAACTCATGAACCATGAGATCATGACCTGAGCCAAAGTTGGACGCTCAACCAATTGAGCCACCCAGGTGCCCCTCACATATTCTCTTTTAATTTTACAAATGGTCATGACCACTATGGAAGCATCTCTTTGCAGAATTACCCAGACATCTTTTTGTAGGTTAATAAACCTCTAGTCTTGATATTTGATTTTGATTCATTTTGTAGATATTGCTCAAAAGGTTGGAGCCAATGACTCCCATGTTTCATATTATGTGGCTTGTTGACATTTGAATTTTCAAAATATCAAGGATTTCTCTGACGTGACTCATTTGAGTCAAGTTCTTTTTTCTCTCCCTCTGAATGACGGGCTACTGATTCATAAATACATGATAAAATTTGAAATGCTAGCATTTCATTCAGTCTACTTTTAAAGATATGTTCTTTCACTTTTGGCTTATTAACTGCAACTAATTTGATTATTCAATTTGGTGCTGAGCTTTTATTTGTATTTTAATTTTATTTTTATGAACAAAATAACCTGAGGTTTACTGATAAAATTTGTATTGGAAAGGGCACCGGTCTGGGACTGTCGCTATCCAGGTGATAGTATTGTCTCTATCACTAACTTCCTAGGTACCTGGGCTCTAGCCCCTTGGCTCTTAGTTTTATTAGCTGTAACATGAAACATGTTGGACTGTGTATCAGGCAAGGTATGCTAAGTTATGCCACAGTAATAAAGAGCACGCACATCACAGGGCTTGAAACAATCAGAATTTATATCTTGCTCCCACTATATATAACCATCATGAGTCGACTGGGATCTCTGCTCCCAAGTCATTATCATCCTCACTTGGGGGCTCAGGCTGACAGAGCAGCCACTGCCTGAAACACTGGTATGGCCATGACAGAGGGAAAAAAAACATGGCAAATTTGGGCATGTATTGGCTCTTAAAACTTCTGCCCACAAGTGACACGTGTCACTTTTTTACATATTATGTTGACTAAAGCTAGCTTTTTTTTTTAAGTTTATTTATTTTGAGAGAGAGAGAAAGAGAGCAGGAGCAGGGGAGGGGCAGAGAAATAGGGAGAGGATCCAGCAGGTTCCACACTGTCAGCGCAGAGCCCAACACGGGGCTCACACTTATGAACAGTGACCTGAGCTGAGATCAAGAATCAGATGCTTACCTGACTGAGCCACTCAGGTGCTCCTAGATCAAATCTAGGGCTAAGGCCAGATGTGACTTCAAGAAGGGGAATTAGATATTGGTAAAACTGAATGCAATCTATAAAGGCCCTGTAATTTCTGGGAGTTTAGTTTTCTAAAGTGCATTGAGAATGGTTATGACAAACACTTGCCTGGAGAACAAACTTGTGCTTTGCAGCAATGACTGATAATATCTTTGGGGGAATTCTTATTGAGATAATTGTAGAATCACATGCAGGTGTAAGAAATAATACAGAGCGTTCTTGGGTGCACTTTACCCAGATTCCCTGAATGCTAACATTTTACAAAACTATGGTATAATATCACAACCAGGATACTGACATTGATACAATTTGCCTATTTTATTCAGATTTCCCATTTTCACTTGAACTCCTGTATTTGTGAATGTGTATTTAATTCTCTGCAGTTTTATTAAATGCATAGGTTTAGGTATTCTCATCCAGAGGTTTGGTAAATATTCTCTCTTCCTCCGTTTCTGGAATATATTGTGTAAATTTGGTGTTAATCCTTTAAATTTTTGCTAGAATTATCCAGTGAAATCATCTGGGCCTGGAGATTTGTTTTCTTGGGAGCTTTTAAATTACAAATTCAGTTTTTTATGGTTACGAGGTATTCATGATGCATATTCCATCTTGGTTGAGTTGTGGTAGTTTGTGGCTTTCAAGGAATTGGTCAGTATCTTTTAATTTGTTGAATGTCTGAGCATAAAGCTGTTGTATTACCTTATCTTTTTAATCTCTGCTGAATGTATAGTGATAACCTCTGTTTAATTCCTAATATTGGTTATTTGTGTCTTTTTTTTTAGACTTGGTAGAAGTTAATTTACTGAAAATTTCTTAAGAACTAGTTTTTTGTTTCATTGATTTTCTCTATTTTCCTATTTTTTAATGTATTGATTTTTACTCTGATATTTATTATTTCCTTTCTTGTCTTTAATTTCAGATTATTTGCTATCCTCTTCTTTTGAGATAAAAAATTTAGATTAGTGATTTAAGAATTTTGCCATTTCTAATGTAAGCATTAGTGATAAAAATAGCACTGCCTTAGTTGTATTCCACAAGTTTTGATATGTTCTACTTTTTCATTTTCATTCAGTCCAATGAATTTTTAATTTTTCTTGGGACTTCTCCTTTGATCCATTGATTATTTGGAAGTTTTCTGTTTAAGTTTCATATAAGAGATTTTCTTGTATTTTTAAAAAAATTATTTCTGGTTTTATTCCTTTATGTTTAGAGAACACACTCTGTGTGATTTCAATTATTTTAAATTTGCTGAGGTTTTCTTTATGGCTCAGGATATAGTCTTTCTTGGTGAATGTTCCACAAGCATTTGAGAAAAAAGGTGTATTCTGTTATTGGTGATGGAATGATTGTGTTGTTCAGACTTCTTAAATCCTTGATGCTTTTCTCTCTAGTACTTCTATCAGATGCTGAGACGAGTTATTGAAGTATTCAGCTCTAATTGTGGATTTGTCATTATGCCACTGTCCTCTTTGTCTCTAAGTAATTTTCTTTGCTCTGAATCTATTTTATTTCATATTAACATAGACACTCCTGCTTTAAAAAAATTAATTGACGTTTCCATGGCATACTATTTGGCATCCTTATACTTTAAAACTACCTATGTTGAATTTAAAATGAGTTTCTTGTGAGTAGGATGTAGTTGGGTCTTTTTAAACACATTCTTGAAGAGGGTGTGAGGGGTTGGTAGAAAGTAGAGATAAGTGCTTTTCTGGCCCCTTTTTGTTGTCAGACCTTCTGGTCAACCCGGTGGTTGGGTTGGGTTTGCCTGTTGTTGTCTAAGGGGCCCTAGCTGGATCATGGAGAGGAATGAGGTTGGGGGTTAGTAAATAGATCTGGGTTGCCTTCTTCTCTTAGTTGGAAGGATATAAGATGCCCTGCTGCAGTTGTCCCTCTAAATGGGATCCTACATAAGTTCACTTTCTTCTGAACACCTTTCAGAATTCTCCTTTGTTTATGTTTTATGTTATTTCCAGGATTCATAGTTATGCTTAGCAGGAAGGAAGAGCAGGGAGAAATAGGTCTACACCATCTCGTCCCCACCAAAAGTCATTATATTTCGTATGTTACCTTACTAGATTATATAGAGTTACTGAATGAAAGATCTGCCTTATACTTGGTGTCTTTCATCGTCCCTACTACAGTTTCTAGTATATTATATCTTTTCAATAAATATTTGCAATTTTTAGTGGGAATGTTTACAATTATGAACTTTTAGCTATTTCTAGACCAAATAACTATGGATTTAAATGCCTATTTATAATTGTTTTCAGATTGAATAGTAATCTTATTATTAAATGGATACTTTTACATCATTTTGGCAAAGTTTGAAGTGGTTGCCACCATCATTGCAACATTGCTTGTCCTGCACTTCTTTCAAGATTTCTCTATGTTGGTTGTAGGACCTTCAACTTGAAAGGATTTTTTAGGTTACTTACAGATCTTGTAACCCAGAATCTGTAAAAATTAAAGATCATAAAAGTAAACTATTAATATGAGAAAGGGACCCTGATAAACTAAACTTTACATTCTGAAATAGACAAAATATTTATTTAAAAGTCAGCTGCAAGAAGATAGAGGGAAAGATCTAGAGATTTTGTAAGTAGAACATGAGAGATTGGTTTTTAAAAACACTGTTTTCAACTAAAAGTAGATTAGCCATGTGGCTTGCTTTAACATTGTTGAATTCACTTGACTTGATCTCTGCTAGAGTTGAGATATACTGGTTTGTTCTTCTGGTCTTACCGTACACATTATATAGTGTTACATATAATTATCTTTCCCATAACAATTTCAGTTGTTTATTTGTCTGTCATGTTTCAGAGAACTTTGAGCCTTCAATTTATTTTTTAAGTGGGCCAAAATTCTCCTCCACAATGCCATCCTGGTAGCTATTATATAATACATGATCAGTGGCTATGTATTCCAGTTAGCACATTTCTTTCACAAATATATTTCCTCTAAAAGGTTTAATTTTTTGATCTGCTGAAGTCATTGAGAGGCTGGCTCTGTTCCAAGTGAGTAGGATAAAAGGTTTATTCTCATGGGCTGTCATTTGCAAAGGGGACTAGAGGCTAGGTTTTTGCTTAATAAAAATCCCAGTTACTAAGCTGAGATAAGTGACTGTGAAGAGAGAAAATACATACAATCACTTGAAATTCAAGAAGTGAATGCAAAATATCTGAAGTGGATAGCTATTTCTCTTTTCTTCTGTAGCTTTCATCTTCTGTATTATGTATCCTAGCACTTTGACTGTATTTTGTTTTCTAGTGTTTGTTTTTTCCTCTGGTTTACATTATTTTACTTTTCTACTATATATAAGCTGCTTATGGATCAGAATGAAGTCTCATAATTTATCTGCTTTCTCCTGGGTTCTTTCAACTTTTTCTTTTGATTAGATGATCTTCTATTTAAGACTTTGTGACCAGTCTTAATTTAAAGTCTTTTACCTTGGCTCAGGCCATGATCTTAAAATCTTTACAAAATGGGATAAACCATCAACATTAGCCACAATTCTATGACTACAATGTATAAATCAGAGCCAACAAACTAGGTCTCATAATTGAAGTAATACCGTAATTCTTTGGCAAGATGAACTCTCTTAATATTTGCAAGGATATGTGATTTCTGCTCTAATTCCAGAGCTAGCAATAGATAGTCATATTGATATTGAAGGCAATGGCTAGAGGGATGTGTTTCAGACCAATTTTTGGTTCAGAAAATAAATTCATCTTATCTATAGTGCTAGTTTAGTCCCTGGTTAGATTATAATATATTAGAGGACAGAATATCAGATTATATTTATCACAGTTTCCATTGTTGCTAAAACTAAAACCTAGGGGAGAGAGAAGAAGAGAGATAATTTCACTCATAAAATATTTAAATCTATATTATAATGATTTATCTTAAAAAATAATGGTCATATCTGATGACTTTAGGTGTGGGAAATGAATATCTCTAAAAGTGGATATGATAAAATCTGTTTTGTTCATGTTTATTTGAGAGCTATTTCAGATATATAACTGCAAATACATTTTAATCCTGTTTTTTCCTGGGTAAGCAAGTGACATTCTCTTATGAAACAATAAGCTGTCAGAAAAGAAAGGAATCATCGGGCTATTTAGTTTAATGATCTATATTTTTAATTTTCAATTTTAGTAATGGAATAAGTTTTCAAACAACAGAGAGGATCCTGAGGACTTAGTGTGAGAACTACCCTGGACTTAGCACTACATGAAACTGGAACTATGGTGGCTATTCTTAATCATATTATTACAAACTCCCTCATTTGCTTGGGTTTCTAGTTCTTATAAACTAAGGGGAAAAAATCCCTGACAAATATAATAGATTTATTTACAATAAAATTGAGAATGAAAAATCATAAAGTATCTTTTTTTTAATGTTTATTTGAGAGAGAGAGAGAGAGAGAGAGAGAGAGAGCGAGCAAGAGATGGGGGGAGGGGTAGAGAGATGGAGATAGAAAATCCCAAGCAGCTTCCATGCTGCCAGCGCTGAGCCCAACGTGGGGCTCAATCCCATGACCATGAGATCATGATCTGAGCCAAAATCAAGAGCCAGATGCTCAATCGACTGAGCCACCAGGCACTTCATAAAGTATCTTCAGGCTTCACCTTTCTCCTAAAATTTCAATCAGAGTCTGTGATGGTTACTTTAATAGTCAACAAATAATTCTTCAGTGCCTATCATATGTCAAACACTGAGGTTCTAGGTTCTGAAGACTGAATTGAGAGGAAGAGGTAGTTCCTACCCTCAAGGAGTGCTTATAATCTAGAGGATTTAGCATCAGAAATAGACATTAAGTTATCTCCTCAAAGGATCCTGACTTTAGTGTTTACCTCCACCAGCCTGTTTGCTTTATAAGCTATTATGAAATTGTGTAGACATCTGATAAACTGTTCTGGTTGAGGCCCCATGTGTCTAGCCAATCCACCCAGAGTGTAGCTGGAGGCACATTGCACCTGTAACAGATTTCGGCTATGGATCTTGACTGGAAGAGCTTGACTCACTTTTTTGGGAGGTGGATGAGAGCTTTTTACAGCTATATTAGTTTTCTATTGCTGCCATAACAAATAATCATGAACTTGGTGGCTTAAAATAACACAAATTTATTACTTTATAGTTGTGTAGATTATAGGTCCAACATAGGTCTCACTGGGCTAAACTCAAGGTGTCAGCTAGACTGTGCTTTTCTTGAAGCTTTAAAGGAGAATCTATTTCCTTGCCTTTTCCAGCTTCTTGAGGCCATCCCACATTCCTTAGTTTATGGTCTCCTTCTTTCACCTCCAAAGCCAGCAATGGCAGGTCAAGTCCTTGCATTGCATCATTCTGACCTTCCATAGTCACGTTTCTCCATGACTTTCCTCTTCTGCCTTCCTCTTCCGTTTTTAAGAACCCTTGTAATGACATTGAAGTCACTTGGATAATCCAGGGTAATCACTCCATCTCAAGGTTCTTAATCACATGTGTAAAGTCCCTTTTCCTGTGTAACATAATATTCGCAGGTTCAAATATTTAAGGCACATGGACATTTGGCCCACCACAGTAGGTTTTATAAGCTTAGAGCATTCTAATGTGGCCTGTGATTCACTAAAAGAAATTCATCACCTTGTAGCCTTCATATTTAGCCATTCCAGCTGTAGAGGTTGCTGGTCTCTTTACAGCATGGGGCAACATAATGTTAAATTGGCTGAAGATATAATCATTTTTGTTTTGGACTAAATATTTGTGTTTCTGCCACATTCATATGTTGAAGTCCCAACCCTCAATGTGCCTGTATTTGGAAATGGGTAATTAAATTAGGCCACAAGGGTGGGGTCCTGATCAATAGGATTAGTGTCCTTTTGAGAAGAGATAGGAGAACTTGCATGTTCTCTCTCTCTTTCTCTCTCTCTCTCCACCCCTCTCTCCCTCTGTCTCCCTCTTTGTATTCTACATGAGGATACAGCAAGAAGATAGCCATTAACAAGCCAGGAAGGGGAAACCGGGTGGCTTAACTGGTTAAGCATCTGATTCTCAATCTTGGCTCATATCATGATCTCATTGTTCTTGAGTTGGAGCCCCATAACAAGCTCTGCACTACTGATAGTGCAGAACCTTCTTGGGATTCTCTCTCCCTCTCTCTGCCCCTCCTGTACTCTCTCTCTTGCTCTCTCTTTCTGTCAAAAAAGAAAGAAAGAAAGAAAGAAAGAAAGAAAGAAAGAAAGAAAGAAAGAAAGAAAAAGAAAGAAATCAAGAAAGAAAAGAAAGAGCCAGGAAGAGAGTCCTTGCCGGGAACTGAATTGGCTGGTACCTTGATCTGGGATTTCTGGCCTTCAGAACTGGGAGAAAATAAACTTCTGTTGTTTAAGCTACCCACTCTGTGGTTTTGTGTTATGGTGGCCTGAGTGACTAAGACAGATTTTGGTACCAAGAAGTGGAGTTCTGCTTTAATAAATAACTAAAAATGTGGAAATAACTTTGGAACTGAGTGATATGTAGAGGCTGAAGGAGTTTTGAGGTACATGCTAGAAAAAGTCAAGTTGTCATGAAGTGACTGTTGGTAGGATTATGGATGTTAAAGGTGATTCTGATGAAAGCTCAGAAAGAAAGGAGTGCTGGAGAGAAAGCTTCCATTTTATTAGAGAATATGTAAATAATCATCAGCAGAATGTTGGTAGAAATATGGATATAAAGGCCATTTTGGTGAGGTATCAGATGGAAATGAGGAACAGTTTGTTGGAAACTGAAGGAAATGTGGCTAAGAACTTGGCTGAATTGTCTTGTAGTGTTTTGTGAAACATAGAATCTGCAAACTGTGTAACTGAATATTTAGCAGAGGAGATTTATAAGCAAAGTATTGAAGGTACAGATTGGGTCCTCTTTACTGCTTATAGTAAAATGCTAGAGGAAAGAGATGAATTGAAGAAAGAATTGTGAAGCAAAAAGGAACTGGAACTTGAAGATTTGGAAAATTCTCAGCCTATTCATAATGCAAAAATGAGAAGGCTTGTTCTTAAGAGAACATTAAATGTGTGGCTGAACAAACATTTGATAAAGAGATTATGGATACAATTCATAGATTTAATCAACCCTCTCAGCAGAAAACAGGAATAAAGATGAGATAATACCATCAAAGGCACTGCCAGTTTGAAATAAACTGGCAGATGATTACAGCTTTGTAGTAGAGGCTAAAGTCTGGGATTGTGATGCCTCCTGCTTTGGTTTTCTTCTTCAATATTACTTTGGCTATTTGAGGTCTTTTGTGGTTCCATACAAATTTTAGAATTGCTTGTTCTAGCTTTGAGAAGAATGCTGGTGCAATTTTGATTGGTATTGCACTGAATGTGTAGACTGCTTTGGGCAGTGTTGATGTTTTAACAATATTTATTCTTCCAATCCATGAGCATGGAATGTTTTTCCATTTCTTTGTATCTTCTTCAATTTCCTTCATAAGCTTTCTACAGTTTTCAGTGGACAGATCATTTACATCTTTGGTTAGATTTATTCCTAGGTATTTTATGGTTCTTGGTACCATTGTGAATGGGATAAGTTTCATTATTTCTCTTTATGTTGCTTCATTATTGGTGTATAAAAATGTCACTTATTTCTGTACATTAATTTGTATCCTGCGACTTTCATGAATTCATGTATCAGTTCTAGTAGACTTTATGGTATTGGCACAAAAACAGACACATAGACCAATGGAATAGAATAGAGACTCCAGAATTGGACCCACAAATGTATGACCAACTAATCTTTGACAAAGCAGGAAAGAATATCCAATGATATCCAAAAAAAGACAGTCTGTAACAAATGCTGCTGGGAGAGCAACATGCAGAAGAATGAAACTAGACCAGCTTCTTATACCATTCACAAAAATAAACTCAAAATGGATGAAAGACTTGAATGTGAGACAGGAAACCATCAAAACCCTAGAGGAGAAAGCAGGAAAAAAACCTCTGTGTCCCCAGCTGCAGCAGTTTCTTACTTGACACATCTCCAAAGGCAAGGGAATGAAAAGCAAAAATGAACTATTGGGACCTCATCAAGATAAAAAGCTTCTGCACTGCAAAGGAAACAATCAACAAAACTAAAAGGCAAGCGATAGAATGGGAAAAGATATTTGCAAATGACATATCAGATAAAGGGCTAGTATCTAAAATCTATAAAGAACTCACCAAACTCCACATCCAAAAATCAAATAATCCAGTGAAGATTGGTCAGAAGACGTGAATAGACAATTTTCTAAAGAAGACATCCAGATGGCCAACAGACACATGAAAAGATGCTCAACGTCACTCCTAATCAGGGAATACAAATCAAAACCACACTGAGATACCACCACCTCATGCCGGTCAGAGTGGCTAAAATGGATACATCAGGAGACTATAGATGCTGGCGAGGATGTGGAGAAACGGGAACCTTCTTGCACTGTTGGTGGTAATGCAAACTGGTGCAGTCGTTCTGGAAAACAGTGTGGAGGTTCCTCAAAAAATTAAAAATAGATCTACCCTATGACGCAGCAATAGCACTGCTAGGAATTTACCCATGGGATACAGGAGTGCTGATGCATAGGGGCACTTGTACCCCAATGTTTATAGCAGCACTTTCAACAATAGCCAAATTAAGGAAAGAGCCTAAATGTCCATCAACTGACAACTGGATAAAGAAGATGTGGTTTATATATACAATGAAATACTACATGGCAATGAGGAAGAATTAAATCTGGCCATTTGTAGCAATGTGGATGGAACTGGAGAGTATTATGCTATGGATGGAACTGGATAGTATTATGCTAAGTGAAATAAGTTAGGCAGAGAAAGACAGATACCATATATTTTCACTCATATGTCGATCCTGAGAAACTTAACAGAAGACCATGGGGGAGGGAAAGGGAGCAAAAGTTACAGAGAGGGAAGGAGGCAAACCATAAGAGACTCTCAAATACTGAGAAAAAACTGAGGGTTGATGGGGGGTGGGGGAGAGGGAAAGTGGGTGATGGGCGTTGAGGAGGGCACCTGTTGGGATGAGCACTGGGTGTTGTATGGAAACCAATTTGACAATAAATTATAAAAAAAAAAAAAAAGAAAAAAGAAAAAAAAAAAGAAACTGGCAGAGAAAGTGGGTGGAATGAATTAAGGCTGTCTGACTTGTTGGATTCTGTAGGACCAGAGCACAGAGCTGTTTGCCTGTGAACATGTGCTATTCTTCAGGGAAGGGGAACAATGACCCAGAGGCTATTCAGAGATCATCAGGGCTTCCACTTTCACCAGGGGCCCAGGTAGCCAGGCTATTTTCTCCTCCCTGGTTTCAGAGTGCAGAGCCTCTGCAGATAGCCATGTGAGCAAGGGCTAGAGGGGCAAGGAGCTTAAGGGGGAGGGGGAGAAGGTCACTACAGAGCTGTGGGGGGTGATGCTACCACCCCAGTGACTTGGAAGACAGGATATAGAGGCAAAGGAGAGTAGTTTCAAGCCTTAAGACCTACTGGAATTTATCTTGCTAGGTTTGGGACTTGTCTGGGACTCATCACTACTTTTTTCTTTCTTATTTCTCCCTTTTGGATGGGAATGTTTATCCTCTGCCTGCCTTACTGTCTTATTTTGGAAGCACATAACTAGTTTTACAGGATCACAGCTGGGAGGAATTTTGACTCAAGATGAATCATACCTTGAGTCTCACCCATATCTGACTTAGATGATATTTGGATGAGATTTTAGTCTTTAGAGTTGATGCTAGAATGAGTTAACACTTTGAGGGCTATTGGGTGGAATGAATGTGTTTTGCATATAAGAAGGGCATGAATTTTGGTCTGCCAGATATGGAATAATATTATAGACTTGTGTTCCCAAAATCCATATATTGAACCTCAAACCACGGTGTGACTATATTTGGAGATAGGGCCTTTATGCATGTAATTAAGATTAAATGAAATCATAAGGTCTGAGCCCTGATGTAATAGTGATAGGATTAGTGTTTGTATAAGAACATCCAGGACATATATAAAACAGAGGGGTGAGAAAGAAAAGAAAGGGAGGGAGGGAAAATGGGAGGAAGGGAAGAAAGAAGAAAAGAAAGAAGAGAAAGGAAAAAAATAAAAGAAAGTTTCCCTCTCTATTTTTAGTAGAATGTGTTTGAACTTAAATGTCTACCAAATTAATATAGACTCCTAATTACTTGTATATATTATGAATATATCAACTTCATGGTAACTACAAACTTCAAACCTATAACAGATACACAAATAATAAAGAGAAAGAAAGCCAAACATACCACTACAGTGATTTGTCAATCACAAAGAGAACAAGAGAAGAAAAGAATAGAGAACTACAGAAATAATCAGAAAACAAGTAACAAAATGGCAATAAGTACATATCTATCAATATTCTTGGAATTTAAATGGCCTAAATGCTCCAATCAAAACATAAAGTGGCAGAATGGATAAAACAATTAAGACCTATCAATATGCTGTCTATAAGAGGCTCACCTCAGACCTAAAGATACATGCAGACTGAAGTGAAAGGATGGAAAAACATTTACTATGCAAATGGAAGAAAAAAAAGTCAGGATAGTAATACTTATATCAGGAAAAATAGACTTTATTTATTTATTTATTTATTTATTTATTTATTTATTTAGGCTTCATGCCCAGCATGATGCCCAATATGGGGCTTGAACTCACAACCCTGAGATTGAGATCATAACCTGAGCTGAGATCAAGAGTTGGACACCTAACCGACTGAGCCACACAGGAGCCCCAGACAAAATGGACTTTAAAACAAAGACTGTAACAAGAGACAAATAAGGATATTATATAATGATAAAGGGAACAATTCAGCATGAGGATATAACAATTGTAAATATATATGCACCCATTGTTAAGCACCTAAATATATAAAGCAAATATATAAAGCAAAGAGAGAAATTGATGGCAATACAATAATAGGGGACTTTAATCCCCCACTTACATCAATGAGGAAATAGTATCTATGAATGACACATTGGACCAGATGGATATAACAGATATATATAGAGCAGTCCATCCCAAACCAACAGAATACACATTCTTTTCAAGTACATGTGAAACATTATCCAGAATAGATTATATATTAGGCCACAAGAAAAGCCTTGATAAATTTAAGATGACTGAAATCGTACTATGTATCTTTTCTGCCCACAGTGTTATGAAACTAGGAATAAATGACAAGAAAACAGCTGGAAAAAACACAAACATGTGGAGGCTAAACAGCATGATACTAAATAACCAATGGGTGAATGAAGTAGTCACAGAAGAAATAAAAAAAATACGTGAAGACAAGTGAAAATAAAAACACAATGGACTAAAATCATTGGGATTTAGCAAAAGCAGTTCTACAAGAGAAATATATAGCAATATAGGCTACATCAGGAAACAAGGGAAAGCTCAAATAAACAATCTAACCTTACACTTAAAGAACTAGAAAAAGAAGAAAGCCCAAGGTGAGTCGAAGGAAGGAAATAATAAAGATCAGAGCATAAGTACATGACACAGAGATCTCACACACACACACACACACACACACGCACATGCACACACACACACA
Source organism: Felis catus (assembly GCF_018350175.1). NCBI lineage: Eukaryota > Metazoa > Chordata > Mammalia > Carnivora > Felidae > Felis > Felis catus. Next base: position 84,584,621 of record NC_058377.1, on the reverse strand, counting down.
AATATATATAAATTAAACCGAGACCTGGTTGTAGATTCATCAAGAAAAAAAGAGAAAGTACCCAAATAAAATCAGAAACAAGGGAGAACTAACAACTGGAACCATAGAAATACAAAGGATTAGGGGTACCTGGATGGCTCAGTTTGTTAATCATTCAGCTCTTGATCTTGGTTCAGGTCATGATCTCGTGGTTCATGAGATCAAATCCCGTGTCATGCTCTGAGCTGTTAATGCAGAGCCTGCTTGGGATTTTCTCTTTTCCTCTCTCTGTGCTGCTCCCTGGCTTGCGTGCTCTCTCTTTCTCTCTCAAAAATAAATAAAAATAAACTAAAAAAAAAGAATTACAAAGGATTATAAGAAAATACTGTGAAAAATTATATGCCAACAAATTGGACAATCCAGAAGAAATGGGTAAATATCTAGAAACATACAGTCTTCCAAATGTGAACCAAGAAGAACTAGAAGATTGAACAGAATTATTATAACTAACAAAAATTGAATTGGTAATCAAAAAGTACCAAAAAGTAAAACTACCAGATGGATTCACAGGTGAATTCTACCAAACATTTAAAGAAGAGTTAATACTATTCTCCTCAAACTATTCCAAAAAACAGAAGAGGAAGGAAAGCTTACAGATACATCTTATGAGGCCTGATACCGTAACCAAAGAGACCCCCAAAAATCTACAGACCAATATCCTTATTAACATTGGTGCAAAAATTCTCAACAAAATAATAGCAAATAGCATACAATAGTACATTAAAAGATCATTCACCATGATTGGGGATTTATTCTTGTGATGCAAAGATGGCTCAATAGTTGTAAATCAATCGAATTGATATACCACATCAACAAAATGAAAGTTAAAAATCATATTATCACCTCAATAGATGCAGAAAAAGCATTTGACAAAGTACAATATCCAGTCATGTTAAAAACTCTCATCAAAGTGGGCTTAGCCTTATATGAAAAGCCCACAACTGACATCATACTCAATGGTAAAAAACTGAAAGTGAAAGTTTTTCCTCTAAGGTCAGAAATAAGACAAGGACGTGCACTCTCACCACTTGTATTCAGTATAGTACTGGAAGTCCTAGCCATAGAAGTCAGACAGGATAAAGAAATAAGAGGCAAGGCGCCTGGGTGGCTCAGTTGGTTGAGCTCTGGTCATGATCTCACAGTTTGTGGGTTCGCAGTTCGTGTTGGGCTCTGTGCTGACAGCTCAGAGCCTGGAGCCTGTTTTGGATCCTGTGTCTCCCTCTCTCTCTGCCCTCCCCTGGTTGTTCCCTGTCTCTCAAAAATAAACATTAAATAAAAAAGAAATAGGAGACATCTATATTGGTAAAGAAAAGTTAAACTTTTCACTATTTGCATATGACATACATAGAACGTCTTAAAGACTCCATTAGAAAACTAGTGGAAGTAATAAATTGTTTCACTAAAGTTGCAAGATACAAAATTAATACATAGAAATCATTAGTATTCCTACACAATAATAATGAAGTATCAGAAAGAAAAATTAAGGAAACAACTCCATTTATAACTGCTTTAAAGTGAAGAAGATACATAGGAATAAACTTAACCAAAGAGGTGTAAGACTTGTAATCTGAAACCTATGAAACATTAATGAAAGAAGTTGTTGATGACATAAATAAATGGAAGGATACTCCTTGCTCATGGGTTAGAAGAATTAATATTATTAAAGTGTACATATTACCCAAAGCAACTTACAGATTCATAGCAATCCCTGTCAAAATACCAATAGCATTTTTCACATAACTGGAACAAATAATACTAAAATTTGTATGAAATCACAAAAGACCCTGAATTGCCAAAGATTGCCAAAGCAATCTTGAGAAAGAAAAACAAACCTGGAATTATCACAATTCCAGATTTCAAGTTATATAGAAAGTTGTAGTAACCAAAACAGTATGGTACTGGCACAAAAATAGAAACATAGATCAATAGAACAGAATAGAGAGCCCAGAAATAAACCCACACTTATATGGTTATTTAATCTATGACAAAGGAGGCAAAAATACATAATGGGGAAAAGGTAATCTCTTCAATAAATGGTATTGGGAAAACTGGACAGCAACATGTAAAAAAGAATGAAACTGGACCACTTTCTAACACCATATACAAAAATAAGCTTAAAATGGAATCAAGACCTAATGTGAGACCTGAAACATGAACATCCCAGAAGAGAAAATAAGCAGTAATTTTTCTGACTTTGGCCACAGAAACATTTTTCTAGACATGTCTCCTCAGGCAAGGGAAACAAAAGCAAAAATAAATTATTGGGACTGCACCAAAAGAAAAATCTTTCTCATGGCAAAGGAAACCATCAACAAAACAAAAAGATAACCTAGTAAATGGGAGAAGATATTTACAAATGATATATCCAATAAGGGGTTACCTATCCAAAATATATAACGAACTTCTACAACTCAACACTGAAAAACAAACAACAATATGATTAAAAAATGGGAAAGGAACTAAATAGCCATTTTTCCAAAGAAGACATAAGATGACCAAAAGACACATGAAAAGATGCTCGACATCACTAATCATCAGGGAAATGCAAATCCAAACCACAAGGAGATACCATCTTAGACCTCTCAGAATGGCTATAATCAAAAAGACAAGAAATAACAAGTGTTAGTAAAGATATGGGGGAAATGGAACTTGTTGGTGGAAATGTAAATTGGTGCAGTTACTGTAGAAAAAACACTATGAAGGTTCCTAAAAATACTAAAAATAGCAATACCATATGAATCAGTAACTTCACTATTGGGCATTTTACCCCCGAAAAATGAAAACATGAATTTGAAATGATATATGAACCCCTATATGTATTGCAGCATTATTTATAATAGCCAAGATATGGAAGCAACCTAAGTGTCCCTCAGTAGACAAATGGGTAAGAAATATGTGGTACACACACACACACACACACACACACACACACACACCGAATACTATGCAGCCATAAAAAGTATATCTTGCTATTTGAGGCAACATGGATGGACCTAGAGGGTATTATGCTAAAGGATGTAAGACCAAGAAAGATAAATACCATATGATTTTATTCATATGTGAATCTAAAAAATAAACAAATGAGTAAATTTTAAAAAAGCAAATCAGGCTGGCCATTACAGAGAATAAACTTGTGGTTGCCAGAAGGGAGGGGAGTGGGAGAATGAGAAAAATGGGTGATGGGGGGTAAGAGATACACACCTCCAGTTATGAAATGAATAAACCATCAGAATAAAAGACACAGCATAAGAATAGTCATTGATATTGTAATAGAGATGTATGGTGGCAGATGATAGCTACAGTTGTGAACATAACATATAGACTCATTATGAAATCACTATGTTGCACACCTGAAACTAATGTAAGATTATGTGGCAGCCATACTCAAATAACTTAAAAAACAGAAGAAGAGACACAAAAATGCTCTCTTCCTCTTGCCTGTCTCCTCCCCTCCTCCCTCTCTCCCCATCTCCTCCCCTCCTCTCCTCCTCTCTCTTCCCCCTTGCCCACTTCTCTCTTTTTCCTCCTTTCCTCACTTTCCTCCTTTCTTCACTTGTTCCCTTTCCTCCCCTTTTCCTCCACCACGTGAGGATGCAGTGAGAAGGTGGCCTTCCATAAGCCAGAAAGAATGCTCTTACTAGGAACTGAATTGGCTGGCACCTTGATATAGGATTTCTAACCTCCAGAATTTCTGTCATTTAAGTCATCCAGTCTGTGGTATTTTGTTATGGCAGCCTGAACTGACTAAGACAATTCCTGAGACTGCTTTTTCCCCTCTTTCTTTTTCTTTCATTGGCCTATGTGTCCCCTTCCAACTTCTGCCCATTTGTCTTTGTTACAACTTTTATTTAAGAAAGTACAGAAGGACATAAAACATGTTCAAGGCTGGATGAGAATTTTACCCAGAAGAAAATTAAATTTTGAGACAGCATTCTGCAGGTGCATATTAACTGAACTCGAGGGGAAAATGGAATTTAGGAGATGGTAAAATTGCATTTGAGTGGAGATGTAGTTATCTCACAGTGCCTGTGTCTATCTAGAGATCATTTCCATTTCCGTTTCCTCCATGTATCAGTACTAGCACTCCCTACTGCATTTCTTTTGGTATCATCAAGAATAAATTGCTTAAGAATGATTTGAAGGTAAGTGCATAGCTAAGGGTGGGTTCCTGCATCAGACTGAAGATAGGGAAAAATAAAAACCATGAGCATAATGTTTCTTTTTGATCAATTGATTTCTCACAATGTATTAGGCAGTATAACAGGATGTTAAAATGAAAGTTTCAAGACATTGAGATATAATAGGTTTCAGATATTAAAATGAACTGACCATCCTCTAGGAATTTCAGAGCAGACATCCAAAAAATTTTTAGAGAGCATCACTCTCATTAAGGAATTAGATAAATGTTGATGGTTGGAAATGAGAGGGTCTTATGAAGATGAGTGCTTTGGAGGAGCTTGTATGAAATTCCCACTCTATTCCCTGTTGTAAAGTACAAAGGTACTCTCTCCTCATTTCTACTTCAAGGATGGGAGGCTTCAATGTGACCCCTTAGCTTAATATACATTCTCTAGAGTTGATGCATATACTGTATGACTGACACCTGAGTCATGCCTGAGAAAGCTAAACATTAAGAAACTGTCTAAAGCTTCCTGTGACCTCAGAGTAGAAGGTCAGGATCTGGAAAGTAACTTCTCTCCTCTCCGATATCGGACTAGTGACTCAAAAATTCTGGGTCTGTATGGGAAGGCCACTTTAGGAATGTCTGTCTAATAAAGGATACTGCTCAAGAGGTTGTGTCAGAGGCTGGAGATACAGTGTTGGATAAAGACGGTAAGGGGCTCAGGAGAGGCATGTCTATGGTGATGCACTACCCATGTCAGGGAATTGCAGTTGGAGAGTCCCAGCAGAGTCGCCTCTGGAGAACACAGACATATGCTCGGAGAGAGTCGGCTTCAAACAGTTATCAGGTCCTAAAAGCATGCAATTATCTTTTTTATCCTTCTTTTCCCTACTCTGTACTCCCATCCAGGGGTGCCAGCAACCTGCAGGAAATCTATATGAGAGGGAGAGTTAAGGATCAACCACCCGCTCCAGCAAGGATGGAAAAGTTTAATAACAGCTCCTGTTTGAAGTTTTTGTTGTTAGCCGGGACTGGAGGTTTGGGGTTACTATTGTGTTTGTGAAATGATAATGAAGATTTTTTATTACCCAAGAGTGACCTGTGATGCCATGTAACCTGATAAATTTTTATGCAGTGGCAGGGAAGGGACAGCTGCCTCTGAACAAATTCAAAGGGACAGTGGGAGAACAAATAAAATTGCTTTTAGGATCACACTCCTCGAATCCTACTTTTTCAGTGTACTGATGACAATAGCATATAATATTTATATGTTGGGGCCAATGTATAGAAAGTAGCCTGAAATCAGATCAATATGCCTATCTTGAACTCGATTAATTACCTCTTTTTTCAAGTGCAGAACAATTACTTAGGCTTTTCAAGTCCATTAAAATTGTTGGGTATGATTTCAGCAATATCTGTTTGAGATCTGGCAGTCAATCTGCCTGCCATGTTCAACTTCCCTTTTGAGATTAAACTGGCTTTTTACCTCTGCCTTGCTCAAGAAAACAACATCAGGCTGCTCTTTGCTTATGGGAAGTTACTGAAGGGACAAAGGTTATATTTTGCTTTCAAAGGCAGCCTGCTTTTAGGTAACTCAGAAGCCCACTGTTGGGGCATCTAGTGACTTTCATCATGGCCTGTGTGAAGAACTCTGCCCAAGTAGAGATGATACCATTTGAGTCAATCAAATCTTCTCTCTTGGGGATTTAAGCTAAGAGACTTAAAGAGAAGTTGTGATGGATTTTGGGTGCTGTGCTGAAAGGGGTCTCTAATTAACAGCCACATCCATACTGAAGATATTGGAGCTATTGTGCAGAGAGAGAGATATGTTAGAAATGAGCCTTGGGGACCCCTGAACAAGGATGCTGTCTTGATCCTTTTAACTGTTTTAGTTTTAGTTCCAATTCCATGAGCATTCTTGAAGTAAAATCATTCTTTACTATAAAGAAACGTGATGGGTGTCTGTCCTTTGACACCAAAAAAGGCCCTGTCTGGAGGAATGTGGTAAACTGGCACCAATTTCATTGCACACTTAACATAGCCACATCTTCAGGGCTCACCTGTCTGAGCTGCTATATGATGGACTTTTGTTTTCCTGCTTATTTTAAGGACAGCTGACTTCCTGAATGTAACATCTATTATTTCAGTTGGTTCTGAGTGGATATTTATTATTTTCATTGTTAGTGTGAGCTGATTGTCTGTATATCCATGTCATCACATGGGCCAACAGACCATATTCTATGTATGGACTTTTAATATGATCATTATGTATATTGTTTCAAAGTGGCTCAGATTGTTTTGTTATTGATGTTATTTGGTGATCTGTATTGGAGCTTGAGAAAAAAATGCTAAAGGAATAGACTATCTTGCTCTAGATGGAAATAAATGTATTCCACATATGGGAGCCTTTGAGGACTTATTGCTTAATAACTGAAATTCTTTGCCTAGTTCCTTTGTACTTTATCACTCTCACTGGACTTAATCTCTAGCATTTGGTTTAATCATTGTTACCTCTCCCTCAGGGTCACCCTCTCTTTTCCCAGGTGAGGTGAGGCTTTAAAATAATTACATTCGATAGACAGCATCATATCTTAGTGTGATATGAATTCCTGGCTTCATTAAAATTTATCAGTGACCTGAGTGTTGAATTTTAACGCCTACTCAAATGTTGCCAGGTGGTCTACCTCTAAGTGGACCCTCAAATTACCCTCACAATGAAGCCTGTGGAGAAACAGTGGAGCATTACTGTGTACACACAGGCATGGAAATCATGGGAACTTCCTGACTCTTGGATTCCCCACTTAATCCACTTAATATCTCTATGATCATAATGCCTTAGGAAAGAGACTTTACCAGGGAAGCAGGAAGGAGGCACTAGCTTGCCTTTTTTGGGGAGGTCTTTTTACTGGTCATCAGGGCTCTTCAGTGTCATTCCCTGAATCTACTTTCAGACTGAAAGACGAAGGAAGTTTCATTTAGGGAAATTGTGCATGCGTGTGTACACACACACACACACACACATCCAGGCTCAAAGTTAAAATACTAATTGGCAAATTTTTCATTAGAAGCTAGTAATCTATGGGCATATATGTGAACGATATTAGATAACTGACTTTGTATTTGGTTCATGTGGATTGGTATGAAACATTAAGTTTCTTGAGAACTGTGGATCCCTAGATTAGTTAAGGTAGCATTACCTGTTGTAAACCCTCAAGTTTCAGTGACTTAACACAAGAGAAGTTTATTCTTGATACTAAGTCCTCTCAGAGGGAACAGGTGTGTGGGGTTATGTGGATCCTCTGGTCATTCAGAGACAGGCTGATGGATGTTCTGCCATCTTCTATACATGACTTCCAAGATCGCTTTAAGCATAAAACTCAGCCAGAAAAGAGAGGAAGTATTATTCATTTATGGGAAGGATTTATGAGCCAGACCTAGAATTAGCACACATCATTTATGATAACCTTCCATTGGTAGAACTCAGTCACATTATCAGACCTTTCTACAGGTAAGACTGAGAAAGGTAGACTAGTTATGGTCCCAAGAAGAAAAGAAAAAAGGTTCTGGTGAGCATATAACAATCTCTGTCACAGTCCAAATATCTAAGAACAATACAAGTTTCATCCTTCTCCCTCATGTCGAACTACCTCCTTGCCTCTCCAAAGAGCTCATCCATACTTGAGTCCAGTTCCAGGTCACTACTTTCCAGATGATAAAGTTCTCACCATCATTCCACAAGTGGCTTCTTATGTGCTAGCAACCCATGAACTAAAAAGACAAGTTATCTTCCTTTTCCTCTCCACCTAGTATTCAGTGATGAAGTAGTGGCACTTCTACACCATAATACTAATCACAATACCATTCCCATTAATAAAAGGGAAGACTAGGAGACACAGCTCATGGAATCAAGGATCAAATCCTACTGGACAAGCTTTATGAAATCCTTCTGCCTTGGCAGTTGACGAAATTCCTTAATTAGATGCTGATTCTTCTCTCTAGAGGAACATTTTTTTTTTCCATGTCCTTGTTCTCCATAGCTTCTGGCTCTATCATCACATTTGAAGTAGGTATGGAAAGTGGCCCTCCTTGGAGTTGTACAAGTTTAGTAGAGTACTTTCTGCTCACCAACTTTTAGGACTCAAAAGTTGTTTGAATAATCAAAGGCATTTTTAGTCTAATCTTCTGGTTTTGTTGACAACTCTCTTAAATACTTTCATTTTGTTCCTGGCGCCTATAAAAATATCTAAAGTTCTTTTCCTAAACATGATCCTAAATCCTGATTTATTTATTTTTTTCGCTTCCTTACAACTTAGTGGTTCTATTGTGGATACTATCTGAGATAAAAGACCTAGGTGATAAGGCCACACCTTAAATCTGTCTACCTCAGGACTGAATCCTAATAGATCTTTGTTCCTCAAATCCATTTTATCTCTTACTATTTGGGGTCTAGAAGCAATAACCTTTTATTATAAACCTCAAGTCTTCAAATCCTAGACTTTTTCCGTTCCCTTTTATGTCTATTTGAAAACAAACCATAGCTTTAATAACTAGAGGGTAAAAGCCAATTCTGTTAACATTTGAACTCTTTGTAAACCTTTTGGCAAACTTTTTCTGTAAAGGTCTAAATTGTAAATTATTTTAGACTTTGTGGACCATAAACAGTTTTTGTCACAACTATTGAATTCTGTTGTAGTGCAAAAACAGCCATAGATAACTGGCTATGTACCAATAAACTTTATTTTTTAAAAAAGTTGATGGGCCAGATTTGGGCCATAGGCCATAAATTTGCTAAAAGCTCAGTAAACATGTGATTGGCCTTCACGTTTTTACAGCGGAAAGTTTTACTCTGATTATCACTTTTTTTTATCCTATTGTACAACCACTAAGCTAATGCCACATCTGCTAACTTTTTAGTTAATGCAGCACTCTACTTCCAGTGCCAATTTATTTTTTTTTTATTTTTATTTTTTTATTATCTTTTTTTTAAATATGAAATTTATTGACAAGTTGGTTTCCATACAACACCCAGTGCTCATCCCAAAAGGTGCCCTCCTCAATACCCATCACCCACCCTCTCCTCCCTCCCACCCCACATCAACCCTCAGTTTGTTCTCAGTTTTTAAAGTCTCTTATGCTTTGGCTCTCTCACACTCTAACCTCTTTTTTTTTTTTTTCCTTCCCTTCCCCCATGGGTTCCTGTTAAGTTTCTCAGGATCCACATAAGAGTGAAACCATATGGTATCTGTCTTTCTCTGTATGGCTTATTTCACTTAGCATCACACTCTCCAGTTCCATCCACGTTGCTACAAAAGGCCCTATTTCATTTTTTCTCATTGCCACGTAGAATTCCATTGTGTATATAAACCACAATTTCTTTATCCATTCATCAGTTGATGGACATTTAGGCTCTTTCCATAATTTGGCTATTGTTGAGAGTGCTGCTATGAACATTGGGATACAAGTGGCCCTATGCATCAGTACTCCTGTATCCCTTGGATAAATTCCTAGCAGTGCTATTGCTGGGTCATAGGGTAGGTCTATTTTTAATTTTCTGAGGAACCTCCACACTGCTTTCCAGAGCGGCTGCACCAATTTGCATTCCCACCAACAGTGCAAGAGGGTTCCCGTTTCTCCACATCCTCTCCAGCATCTATAGTCTCCTGATTTGTTCATTTTGGCCACTCTGACTGGCGTGAGGTGATACCTGAGTGTGGTTTTGATTTGTATTTCCCTGATAAGGAGCGACGCTGAACATCTTTTCATGTGCCTGTTGGCCATCCGGATGTCTTCTTTAGAGAAGTGTCTATTCATGTTTTCTGCCCATTTCTTCACTGGGTTATTTGTTTTTCGGGTGTGGAGTTTGGTGAGCTCTTCATAGATTTTGGATACTAGCCCTTTGTCTGATACGTCATTTGCAAATATCTTTTCCCATTCCGTTGGTTGCCTTTTAGTTTTGTTGGTTGTTTCCTTTGCTGTGCAGAAGCTTTTTATCTTCATAAGGTCCCAGTAATTCACTTTTGCTTTTAATTCCCTTGCCTTTGGGGATGTGTCGAGTAAGAGATTGCTACGGCTGAGGTCAGAGAGGTCTTTTCCTGCTTTCTCCTCTAAGGTTTTGATGGTTTCCTGTCTCACATTTAGGTCCTTTATCCATTTTGAGTTTATTTTTGTGAATGGTGTGAGAAAGTGGTCTAGTTTCAACCTTCTGCATGTTGCTGTCCAGTTCTCCCAGCACCATTTGTTAAAGAGGCTGTCTTTTTTCCATTGGATGTTCTTTCCTGCTTTGTCAAAGATGAGTTGGCCATACATTTGTGGGTCTAGTTCTGGAGTTTCTATTCTATTCCATTGGTCTATGTGTCTGTTTTTGTGCCATCCAGTGCCAATTTATATATTACTTAAAATAATGCAATTTTTCTTAATTGATAAACCCACAAATGCCAGTAGTTTAACCCAATAGAAAATTTCTTCATTGATCTAAAGTCCATCCAGTCTGCTGTAAGGATTGTTGATGTTGGGGCATACTACTCCATGCAAGCATTCAGGAATCCAGGATGACAGTGGCTCTGTTATCATCAACACAAAGCTTTCAAGGTCATCCTGGGTGTTGACATCTAGCTGATATAGGAAGAGAATGGATGACTGCTTATGAGAGGATTTCAGGGGACAGATATGGAATATCTCCTAGTACTTCCACTCACATTCTATTGACTGGAACACGGATATAACTTGATTGCAAGGAAGGCTAGGAAATGGAGTTCAGCTTTAGAGCCAGGAAGAAGTAAGCACAGATCTTGGTGAACATCCTAAATTCTGCCTCAATTCCTAAATGAATATTAATGACTGAGCCTTGCACACTAGCTGTGTGAATTTAGGCTCAGGGCCCATCTCAACTTTCTTATAATGGGCATAAATTCAGGATTAAATGTATAAAGCATATAAAGATGCTTTGTCACTTGTTAACTAGCAAACACTTTGTATGTATGAAAGAATATAATGAGTACCTGGATAGCTCTTCCCAAGATTATATATATGTTAACATTATACCATATTTGTGACTTTGATTTATGTTAAGATATAAACATTGTAAATCTAGTTTGAGGTTCCTTAAGTACTTTCCTCCAGTTCCATTCATCTTTATCCTTCCTCGCTATTGTGAACTTAGTATTTATTAATCTTGTATACTGATACCACATTTTTAATCACTTAAACTGGTCAGTAAGTCAGCACTACTGAATTCTACGATAGTCGGCAAAATCTCTCATGGGAGGAAAGGCATGGTATTCTGGTTAAAGCATTCCACGGTGGAAGATACAAAATCATCCCTCAACCCTCGTAGATGGTCTCAGGTATAGCAGCCTCTTGGGAATGAGGGAATGGGGAGATAGGAAGTTGAGAGGTAGTCATAGGTCAGACCATGATGAGCCTCATGTATCAGCTAAATATTAAGATTTTATTTTGAAAAGAAAGAGGAATCCCATTCATTATTAGACATGATCAAAGTTGTGATTTGTGAGGTGTTGAGCCATGAGGACTTCTCAGAGGTAGAAAGACCCTTGCTATAATGCTAAGGAGAGATAATATGGCTTCAACTAAAATAGTGGTCCATGGGGTTAGGCTCTCAAGCACTTGGAGAGCTCACAAATGTTCTTTCTTGCTGCTTCATAAAGGATTGTACCTCAGTTTGGCATGGGGGTGTCTCAGGTGGAAAATGTTGCTCCTTCCTAGCATTTTGACCTTGATGTTCTAAGCTAAGTTGTAGAGATCTCTCTACATCAAGATTATAGTCCTTCTGCTGGACTCCTAAAGCACCTCACATTCATTATCTTTTTTAATCTTTACAGCAACCCTGTGGCATAGTTACCATCTTTACTCCATTTTAAAGTGAGGAAAGTGATGCCCGGAGTAGTTAAATAGCTTGCCTAATATTACTAGAAAGAACCTAAGCTATGTTGCTTTACTTAGGTCTGACTTACCATCTTGACACATCATCTCTTTTAAAGCATAACATCTGGTATTTATTGAGGAATGCTGTGTGCCAGGCACTGTCCTAAGCCCTTTACATGTGTTTTCCGATTTAATCATCTGTATAACCCTCTGAGGTAAATATTATTATCCTCATTTTATAGCTGAGGAAAAAGAGATCCAGAGAATTTAAGTAACTTGTTTAAGATGCTACATCTGGACAAGGTGATTAAGACAAGTTAACTCTGGAGCCATTGCCCTGTACTGTTTCTAACAGGAAGGCAATTATTTTGATTTCTAAAAGTATAACGAGAAGGAAAACGTTGTTATAATTTAAAGCTCTTATTCAACTTTGCTTAATAAGTCCTAATTTCAGTGTGTCACAATATTGTAGAGAATATAAATAAGCCATGATCAGTACCAGATTTGAATGGGCATAGCTTGATTATCAATACATACAATTTTGCTTCAATCTTTGTCAAAATGACTTCTTAATATGGTGGAGTAGTCATAGGAGAGCTGGCTAAGAGCTAGGAGGCCAGGGTTCCTTTTTTTTTCTTTTTAATTTTTGTTTTAGAGACATAGAGACAGTGTCTGTGCATGTGCAAGGCGGGGAGGTGTGTGTGTGTGTGTGTGTGTGTGGGGAGAGAGAGAGGGAGAGGGAGAGGGAGAGAGAGAGAGAGAGAGAGAGAGAGAGAGAATCTCAGGCAGGATCCATGCTCAGTGTCGAGCCTGATGTGGAGCTTGATCCTGCAACCCTAAGATCATGACCTGAGCCAAAATCAAGAATTGTATGTTCAACCAGCAGAGCCACCCAGGCCCCTAAGATGCCAGAGTTCTAATCCTGGTTCTGCCATGAACTGTCTTTGTGATCTTGGGTGGGTCAATTAATATCCTTAGACTTCAGTTTTTCCATTTCAAAAATTCAAAAATGAACTAGAAAATCTCTAATGTCCCCACCCACTTTGTGATTCTTTGTCTCCCACTGCCCGCCCCCCCCCACTCCATCAGAAACTGAGTTCAAAAAATGATAGGAAATTTAAGTAAACACTTCTAGAAATGCAACAAAATTAATTTTAATGTTTTCAAAGGTGAGGACAATTAAATATTACAGAAGAACTAGGAATTATTTTTTAATATTCTTTCTACTAATATTATAAAGATAAGACATATTTTAGTCATTTGCTTATACATGAAAAAATCTAAATCTAAGACTCTGTGGCTAGCATCTTTATTAAAAAAATAAGATTTAAATAAATTAAACAATATAAGTATGAAATAACTCCATGACTAAGAGAGGTAACACCTTGAAAAGAAATCAACTCATGAAATAGTTTTAATATTTATCCTCTTGAAAGAAACAGATATGGGAGAACATGGATAGACAAAAGAAAAGATTGACATACAGAGGATTCTAGAAAACAGGTAGTTTTTCTTTTTCCTCCTAGCTAACTCTTTCTAAAAAAGATATTTTTTTACACAAATGTGTTTGTAGATAGGATCAATGTACTTACTAAGTTGACAAAATTGCTTTCCAATCTACTTTCAAATCCACATCTCTTCAAAGGAGTGGATCCTAGCCTGGAGCGCAGGGTGATGTAGTTTTTTTTTCTACTTCTCAAATGGAATTTTGCAGGAGCCTGACAATGTTTGTTCAATTTGTTTAAATGATGAAATAGATACGGGCTAATTTTCCCAGGCCCTCATTAACATTTCTTGCTTTTGCCCTTTAACTGAAGGGTTTGGTAGTAATAGTTAGAAATCCTGAGCTCTGGTAACCCCCATATACACTAAGCAATTCATGCAAGATGCATCGTATCTCAGTACATCATGTGACAGAGAAGGAGAGGTGAGGTGGGGTTAATGCCCCCACTTTCATGGACTGATTGGCATTGCTGAAGGCAATCTCATCAGCCAGAGTCAAACATGCTCTTTTAGTGTTTCCTATCCCTACCTTTCAGATATTACTTTCCTTAAGGAAGCCATTGTTGAATTTCTTACTAAATTTCAGGCATGGTGCTAGGCATTGAGACTATAATCATGAAGATGCTGGCCCTGCTTTTGAGGGCTTAAATGTCTAGAAGGCCGTCTTTAGTACTCTGATCCATTCCCATCTTATTTCTGCCCTTTGGGCCTAAAATCCCTTCCTTTTAAGGAAAGGGGTTGCCTGAGAGGATTTCTAAGGCTATTAAATAGGAAAGCACCCACATGTCTATAAGTTAAGTAAGACTGAATAAAATTTATGGCATCAGGTATACAGGGTTGAGTGGTGACAGGCTCCTGGCCCCAGCATTCTTAATTCCTGGACCTCCTCTGCCTGGAGAACAGGGATCAGGGGTCTAATGATCCCCTGGTCCACAGTGGTTTGAAGCCTGGGCATATGGACACACACAGACTTCTTGGATATTTTGGTCCTTTAGGACAAGGATAGGTCACCTGAAATGTCCATTGCTCTTTATTCTTTCATTTCACTGAAGGAGCAGTAGCTGGGCCCCAGGCCTTGTACGGTGCAGTCAGTACTGTCACTATCACACTTGCCACAGTGACATTCAGTGGCTACTGGATATGTATACAGGGAATCTGCCTGGTGAGCACAGCCGGGCACTTTCACTGTCTCGTACACCAGCTCTTTGAAGGTACATGTTTTCTGGTTGTTGGGCCTGGCTGGGTCCTTGTACACTAGATCCTGAGGAGTTTAGAAAGGAGAGGATTAGGTTAAAATATGCTGGAAGTTTCTATGTAGCATAATCAAAATGAGATGGAAACTTAATATTGCTTGTTCTAACTTTTACCCATTAAAGCTCACTTAAGGAATTCCTAACCAAGGAAATATGATCTTATAAATATCCTATTTCCTGGTTCTGGAAATCGTACAGAAAAGATAAGTCATTCCTTTTCCTACTCCTTATGTCAATATCAAATCTTAAATATTTCTCAAACTGTAGAGAAATTTTAAATTTCAATATAGAAAAAGATGAAAAGTGAAATATAACAGAAATTTTAACTTGATTTTTGTACTTAGTCAAAAGCTGTATTAATGACAACTTGAACCATAAAATACTGAAGTTTAATTTCTCAGAAAATGTTTCCAAATAAATTGTCCCTTGGTGTTTATAAAAGGCCAAAAAAGACATAATAGGAAATGTTATTGCTTAGCTTAACATGACTATGAAAGCTCATGGAAAATTTTAAATATTTTACTGTTTTGTAGACATTTCCCTCCCTTAAATGTTGTATATTTTGCAGGGCTTTCAGTTTCAAAACATACACGGTTTGCATATGAAAACATTTTTTTTAAGTTTATTTATTAATTTGAGAGAGAGAGAGAGAGAGACAGACTATGAAATGGGGGAGAGGTAGAGAGAGAATCCCAAGCAGGTTTCGCCCTGTCAGCACAGAGCCCAGCCCGAGGTGGGGCTTGATCCCAAAGTGAGATCATGACCTGAGCCAAGATCATGAGTCAGATGCTTAGCCGACTGAACCACCCAGTTGCCCCTGCATATGAGAACTTTTAATCCAGGCAGAATAGGTTTGTTCTAATAGTTTCTAGAAAAATTGTTTGCATCACGAGAGGAAATTTGCAGTGCTGCTTAATTTGTTTCAATATCATGCTACCAGGTCTATTGATCAAACTCATTTACTGCCCAATAAATATATTTCATTAAAAAGTTATTTTCAGTTTCAGTCTATAGAATGAAATTTTGCATAGATAACCAGGTATTATAGGAGAACAAAGTAAACAAAGTAGAAACTCTTTACTTGAGTTAATGCAAAGAAGCTGAGTGAATACAAACTAGTGCTTTAATGCTTCTGTGCTTTGTTTTTCTCAAAGACATGAAGAAGTGAGTAGGATTGCTGATTCATTTTGGTTCTAATAGTCTGTATGCATTGACTGTGTTCTCAGGCTACTTGTTGCCATTTCTAATCAGGTGGACCAATAAGGCAGTTTTTATAATATGGCTGTTTGTGGGGCACCTGGGTGCCTCAGTCTGTTCTTGATCAGGTCATAATCTCATGGTTCACCAGTTCAAGCCCCATGTTGGGCTCCATGCTGACAGTGCAGAGCCTGCTTGGCATTCTCTCTCCCTCTTGTCTGTCCCTCCCCCAGTCATGCTGTATCTCTTTCTCGCTTTCTCAAATAAATAACTGTAAAAAATATGGCTGTTTATGTTTTTTATGTGGTGTAGAAACATATTTTGATACTATCTCTTGCAAAGATATGGCTTCAATTACAGAAAATGGCTTTTTGGGAATATTTTAGATCTATTATTAAATATATGCATGTTTACGTGTTTATCTCTCTATATGTAAAATCTACCATAGCACTACTTTTTTTTTTTTTTTTTTTTGGAAATGAAGAATTGGCGTATTTCCAAGTTGATCGGATCAAATCTGAGGCTTCCCTAGATTTATCCTAATCAAATCCAATCCCAAACATCTAACTGATATCATGGCAATTAACCGCAATCGTAACACAGGCAGTATTGGCTAAAGGACTCATGGCTATTATTTTGAAAAGCTAAAATATTCATAAAGTGAGAATTAATGAAGCCAGCCTTGTATAGACCCTTACCACCCTCACTTCCAGCAAAGCAAAGTTCCTACCCGGGTGTAGCAGTAGCCTGCACACCAAGTGGCATTGATGCTTATGCAGAAGCGACATTCCTCTTTCTCCACTGTGATGGTGATGTTTGTCAGCTCACAGCTCTTGCAGCAGATTACTCTCCAGCAACAGAAAAGGAAGCAAAACTGGACTGACTTCATCCTGGTCTGTAAAGCAAACAATTAAGACTATGAGAAACAAACAAACAAAAAAACAAATAATTATAATCATTATGTAAGTTGGCCAAACCAAAAATAATTGATCTTCCCATCCTCCCCAGTCACATTTTGCTTCAGCAATTTTTTCCTTCCTTTTTCTTTCCTTCTTTGTTTCTTGA
Source organism: Felis catus (assembly GCF_018350175.1). Classification (NCBI taxonomy): domain Eukaryota; kingdom Metazoa; phylum Chordata; class Mammalia; order Carnivora; family Felidae; genus Felis; species Felis catus. The sequence continues at coordinate 84,567,560 of NC_058377.1, read as the reverse complement.
ACAAACATTTCCTCCTATACTCCTTCTTGTTTTTTTTTTTCTTTTTTTTGTCAAAGTAAACCCATATTGCAGGTCAAAACTCCAATATAATGATTTAAGCGGAGCAATAATATGAAGATTAGAGTATTTAAGTGATTATTCTGAGGATGGTAATTTGTGATTGTCGTATTTGTCCATTCATTACCATTTTAAAGACTATTTTTGTTTAAAAAGAAAAAAGAAATTCTATACTATAAAATTAGCTCATCATTTTTAGCATCTCATAAATATCATCATTTGCTTTTGCTCACCTTTGTTTAAAATAAGACTATTTTAAGAAGCCAGGTGAATTGGTCTATGTAAAGTTCAATTGCTTGCTAAGAATGACTACAGCATATTAACCATATTTAAGAATCAAGTTGACAAACACAAATTGTCTACACAACATTAGTTGAAAAGGTCTTGATTTGTTCTCCAGATCCTGGAAAACCTATAATTTTAAAAGTAACCATCACCACTTGATAACTATAGATGTCAAGACTCACCTTTGGTTGGCTGCCTAGTCTGGTGAAAGCTGTAGACTGAGTCATCTGAGTTCACCTTTTATACAAAATCATGTGCAACTAACACCTTGTGGATTTGTTGGGTATTAATAAGACCAATGTTACCCTGAAGCTTGCTGTAAGTGAATCAGTGTTTAGGTAGACAGGGAGATCAAGCCTTACCAAAGTAGTCTAAACGCAGTAGATCAGGAAAAATAATGTTACCAGAGATTATGATTTTGTACAAATTAAATTTGATATAGTAGCACACCCACTCCTTTACCTTGTCAAATTAAATGTGACTCTAGGTTTTTCTTTTGTATCTTTAACTCAGGGAAATCAGAATCCTTTCCAAGTATTGTTTTAGCCCTGTTGAGAGGGTGCATCAAAAAGATATGATTAATAAATTACTCTGAGAGCAGCTTGAAAGCTGTAAGGGAGGAAACAAACAAATGGAAAGTCTTTCATGATCTGACTCCTATCTAAAGTATAAATTGTATTTGTCTTTACCTCCCACGTCCAGATCCTCTAATCTCAAATGTTATTCTTTAATTTATGCTTTACTTGTAATTCTCTAAATGTTCTGCTGATTCATTTCTCCAGATCTTTACATGTGCCGTGTTTGTCCTGCCTGAAATGTCTTTGCTTCCTACCTGTGTTCTCCAACATCATTCCCATCCTTGGTAAATTTCTCAACCTTCCACACTCACCTGCCAGAATTTAGGATGGGAAATGGAGGAGAGCTTTAATCACCACCTTCTGTTTTGGAATCATTAATATCTCTCTGTTTCTCCCAGTAGAGTATGAGCTCCTTGGTGACTGGGATTTATTTGTTTAACAAATATCTATTATTTAAGCAGTGTGGCTGGAACAAAAGAACAATGGTAGAAATATTAGGATATGATTTCAAAGATATAACAGAAGTCAAATCATGTAGAACCTTGGTTTTTACTGTCTGTGAGAGGGGATCAATTGTAGGATTTTGAGTAGAGGAGTGACATGTTCTGATTTGGTTCTAAAAGGATCCCTTGCTAAGGTAGGGGAAGAAAGGTAGAAACAGGAAGGCCTATTAGATGCTATTGCAGCAACCCAGGTGAGAAATATTTGTTCACAGTAGTGTGGTGGCAATGAAGGTAATGGGACATAATCTGATTCTGGATATATGTTGAAAGTAGAACCAACAGAATTTTCTGACAGATGAATGTTGAGTGTGAGAGAAAGAAAAGAGTCAAGGATGACTAGAGATTCTGGCCTGAGCAACTTTAAGGATAAAATTGCTATCAACTGAAATGGGAAGGCTGTCAATGTAGTAAGTTTTTAGCAAAGGTATAGAGTTCCATATGTACATGTTAGGCTTGAGATGTCTTTAAAACATCTAAATAGAATGCTGAATCTAGATTTTGGGAGACATATTTTGGCTGAAGGTATACATTTGGGAGTTGTTGACGTGAGCCTAGAAAGAGATTACCAAGGGAGTGGGTACAATAGAGAAAAAAGAAAGACCAATAGTTGAGCCTGGTATACTCCAACGTTAAGAGGTCAGGGATAAGATGAAGGTTTTTTTCTGCTGCCTTTTTCTTTTTCTTTTTTAATGTTTATTTCATTTTGAGAGAGAGAGAGAGAGAGCTAGTGGGGAAGGTACAGAGAGAGAGGGAGACACAGAATCCAAAGCAGGCTCCAGGCTCTGAGCCATCAGCACAGAGCCTGACATGGGGCTTGAACTCACGGACCGTGAGATCATGACCTTAGCCGAAGTCAGACGCTTAGCCGACTGAGCTGCCCAGGTGCCCCTTTGCTGCTTTTTTTCTAAAGGAAACTGAGAAGGCCTGTTGAGGAAAGACAGGAATGGAGAGAATGTGGTGTCCCAGAAGCTAAGGAAGTGTATCAAGGAATGAGTGACAGCTGTGATAAATGCTATTGTCAGGTTAAGATGAGGACTGTGAATTGTACAGTACATGTGGCAATGTTAAGGTCACTAGTGTCCTTGGCTAGATAACTTTCTCTGGAGTGAGGGGGATAAAACCCTGATTGATGTGTATTTTAGTTATTGACAAGAGAAAAAAAAGTTGAATATAGACAACTTTTTCCAGAAGTTTTGATACAATGATGACCAAAGAAGTAGGTGATTTGGTAAAGTGGAAATAGCGTAAAGATAATTTTCTTTTGATATCTTTGTTTTAAGATGGAAGGAATAACTGTGTGTTTGCATCATGATACAACTGATTGAGTAGAAAGAGAGAAATGACTATGTTGGAAGAAGAGAGGAGAATTTCTGGAGTGTTCTTGAGTAGGTAAGAAGAAACTGACTTTAAAGCCTAAGTGGAGGGACTGGCTTTAGACAGGAGGATGGAAAGATTATTCCAGTATCAGGCAGGAGGCAGAGCTTGTGAGGGCAGGTGCTGGTGGGTGTGGAGATGTGGTGGGTGCAGAAGATGGGGAGTGGTAGGTGTGGTGAACGGCTCTGTGCAAGCTCTCCTGTGATTAATTCATTTTCTTAGTAAAGTATGAAGTAAGATCATCATCTGAGAATAAGGATGGTAGAGGATTTGCTGAGGGTTTTGTAGAGAGAGGAAAATATTTGGGGAAGACCTCTGCAGGCTGTCTTTCCAAGCTCCATTGTCAGCAGGATTCACCTCTGTGGAGGGAGACTGGAGAGGGAAAAGAAAGAAGTCAGAGTATTTCTCTCCTTTACATTCTTCTTTTCTTGGCAGTAGCTGCATTTTCTCTCTGGGTTCAGGTCATATCAGACAGCTCCTCCCTCAGTGTTTCCGGCTTCTGTGAGGAAACTCCTCTTAGGGCTTGAGCTTCTGCTGGGTGGTTTTACATTTTGGCCATGGAAACCCCACTTGTGTCTTCCAGTCCTGAGCGTAAGCGGACTTCCTGTGCTGTGCTGATTTTTGGGTTGCCTCATTTTCCCTGCCTGGGTTCTTAGCAAGTCTAACACTTGGTAGTCAACTCTCTGGATTAAATTCCTGTTTAAAATTTCTGTTTTTTGTATTAGGGGTCATTGTTCTTTTCCTGGTTGGAAGCTGATAACACCTGCCTTTATTTCTAGCTCTGTATTGTTTTTATTAATTCCATATTTGATGAAATATTGAACATTATTCAAGGAGACCCTATGTCAAATTCTTACTTTATTGAAGCACCTCCCCACTTCCCAATATACCATGTATTTTTTCCCTCTTCCTTGAAGGACAAAAGGCTCTGTTCCTTAGGCTAGATCTCCTTTTCATCTAAGCTACTCCTACAAGCACTACTATAAGACTTCATTTAGATGTAGCTTCTTTAGTGTGCATTCACTCCACCTTATACAGTAGTCATTATTCTCAGTCCAGTGCTTTCTGTTTTGTTTCATTAGTTCCCAGGACTTATCTCAATGTTAACACTCATCATATTCTATGTGTATGTGTTTATTTGTGTGTATGTATGTATGTGTGTGTATATATAGTTATTTTAAATATATATATTTTAGATATATATTTAAAATAAATATGTATATTTACATAATAAATATATGTGTGTGTATATATATATATATGTGTGTATATATATATATATATATATATATATATATATATATATATATATATTTTAGAGAGAGCGTATGAGTGGGGGAGACTAGCGCAGAGCCCAATACAGGACTCGATCCCACAACCCTAGGATCGTGATCTGAGCCAAAATCAAGAGTTGGACACTCAACGACTGAGCCACCCCTTATCACATTATAATTTAAATGTGAAACAGACTTATCTTGTGAATTCTGGTGAACCAATGACCTCAACTGTGTAATATTCCTAGAATTTCTACCTGTACATATGCTCAATGACTCACATTCTTCTTTCATTTATAAAGAACTTTTAGAGGTACCTGGGTGGCTCAGTTGCTTAAGTGTCTGACTTCAGCTCAGGTCATGATCTTATAGTTCATGGGTTTAAGCCCCTCATTAGGCTATGTGCTGACAGCTCAGAGACTGGAGCCTGCTTTGGATTCTGTGTCTCCCTGTCTCTCTACTCCTCCCCCACTTGCGCTCGCTCTCTCTCTCTCTCTCTCTCTCTCAAAAATAAGTTTTTTTTTAATTATAAAAAAAGAACTTGTAAATTCATTTTCAAATGTTTGAGTTTAAAAAATAGGAAATTAAGTACTCATGCTTGTATTTTGATAAACTACTTTTTCCTTCTATGGTATCCTTTTTGTCCTTTTCTTTGCCTATGTGAATTATGTTTCATTATGTAGATTTTTAAAAATGCTTAATGTATTTTAAATAATTTCTAATTCAAACGTGTCATTTTTACTTACTCAAATTAGTCTTAGTTATTTAAATTTATTTCCTTTAGGGGCGCCTGGGTGGCTCAGTCAGTTAAGTATCCGACTTTGGCTCAGGTCATGATCTCATGGTTCGTGGGTTCACGCTCCATGTCAGGCTCCGTGCTAACAGTTCAGAGACTGGAGTCTGCTTCAGATTCTCTTTCTCCCTCTCTCTCTGCCCCTCCCCTGCTTTCACCCTCTGTCTCTCTCTTTGTCTCAAAAAAAATGTTAACAAAATAAAAAAAAATATTTCCTTTATTTAAATTACACAGTAATATATAATATATATTATGGGATATTTCCATATTAAGTACTAAATTTTTATATTTTACCCTACCGAATTACCCAACAATAGTATGGAGCTGTTGTACTGTCCAGTATGGTAGGCACCACCCACTTGTGGCTATTAAACACTTGAAACGCAGCTAGTCCAAACTAAGATGTACTGTAAGTATAAAATACCCACTGGGTTTCAAAGAAAGCATATAAATTATCTCAATGATTTTTCTATTGGTTACATTGAAATGACATTATTTTGGATATATTAGGCTAAATAAAATACTACTAAGTCAATCTCACTTATTCCTTTTACTCTAAAATTACTTTAAAATGTGGTTACTAGAATATTTTAAATCACATAAGTGGCTCATGCTATATTTTTATTGGACAGCACAAGTATAGAACATGTTGGCTAATGAGTAAATTTTCAGAAGTTATAAGACCTGTTTACTGGTCTAATGTCTGGCTGTATGTATTACACATTGCCAGTCTAGGTCAACTGATAGAACTAAAAAATAATGAAGTGAAAAGTCTATTGGTTGACATGTTTATTAACATGAAGATACAATAATGCACTTTATATTTTTCAGTGATGGGGTCAGGAGGGTCAGTCTTCATGTTAGCAGGTAAACTTCTTGTTCTTATCCACTGGGGCAGTCAGATGGAACTTTAATTTATTTCATTCTTTGAGACAGTAGCATACTGTGAACAACGAAATGAAATCTAATGCTCATCTTTATTGCATTTTCTTTTCCTCAGAGCAAGATGGACTATAGTAGCATAGAGCTCTCCTGATAGAAACTCTTTTAAAAGCAGTAATGGCACTCAGAATATTCCATGATAGTGTTCCAGTAAGAAGGCAGTACATTTGGTATCAGTCAACTGATAATGCATGAAGCTAAAAATATTTCCTAAGCTTTATAGCAATTGTGTTTTGCATAGAGTAAGCATTCAGTAAATACTTATGGATTTGATTTTTGTTTTGATGCTAGTTGGCAAATTTCTAGAAACTAAAGAATGAAGCACTAAGAATAGAATGGACATCTAAGCGCTAACAATATATCGATTCTTGATGTGGCCTATACTGAAAATAATGTGAAAAGATAATAATCAAATGTTGGAGTGGCAGTTACCCCATCATGAAATGCAGATTCCAGTTGTTTGTACATCTTTTGTTTTCGGAGGGAGCATCTCATATATATGTATACACACACATACACATGTAGACATACAGAGAAAATGCTGACATAACCATTTACGGTGCTTTCACAGCTTCCTTAAGTTCATGTGTATCTTTTGAGAGTAGTATTATGGTCCTCATCTTACAGAATGCAAACATTTACTGAACACTTACTCTGTACTAGTCACTGTGGTAAATACTTACATACATGGAACCATTGAATGTTCCCAAAAGCCTTCTGAAGTACATATTACTAATATCTGTACATTGTAAGTAAAGAAATGAGGGTCAGAGCATTGCATTAGGATGCAATGTCACAGTAAGTAAGTGGCAGAGCTTCAACTCCAGACCATGCAAGAAGACTCCAGAGTCCCTGGTATTCTTTTGGGCTGAGCCAGTAGAAATCTCTTGCATGACTTCTGATGCTCTCTTCTTTCTGTGGGTACTGCAGAGTCTTCATCTTCCAGGTGGTGCAGCTGTAAGTTAGGAGAGACTCTGACAGCCTGTGTCCTTGGGTGAATGTGTAGAGCACAGTCGCCTGTGACTCATGTTAGATATGTAGTATAGGAAAGCAGTTAACCTTTATTGTGTTAAATCATTGCGAATTTGAGGTTCTTTTGTTACTGCACCATTACCTAGCCTATTCTGACTAAGAGGCCTCTACCAGGTTCCCTGGAGGGCGTGTTAGTAGTCTGCTTGACACTATAGGATTCCAAACCACAAGGAGAGGAAGACAAATACATTCAAAGCCTGGAATCTGTTCTAATATGATTTTCAGAATCACCCTCTGCGTTTCCAAAGCTTTCAATCATCACCACACCTTTTGCTCACTCTGTGTTCTCTTTCTTCCTCCAGCAGAGCATGGCAAAACATAGCATTAATACAAGTTACTTTTACCAAGACTCCCTTTGATTCATTCCCTCCCTTAAAGCAGTTTAGAATCACTAGGTGATTTCCAATCATTCCATCTTTCTAGTGCTTTTCAACAAACCACAGAAGAAGCAATAATAGTGGTAGCAAAACTAAACACTCCAGAAAGTTATAAAAGCTGGTTTTTTAGCTGTTCTTCTTGCCCTAAATGGCCAGGATAGCTTTCTCTGCAAAACACAGTTGCTAGAACTGTAATTATTAGAATTTTGCTTGAAAAACAATAACTTCTGTTATGAAGATCTAATCCTATATCTAATAATAATTAAATATAGGAAGTAGGTTGGAGAGACCATGTTGATAGTGTGATACTTCATAAATCTTGGCAATTTCTAGAGAATTTCCTTTTCTTTCTCTGATAGACCAGTGACCCTATCCGAATCACCTAGTATCAGACCACATACCTTTGTTTCTGGTCTTTTGCTGTATGCAAATAAATCTGCCACATTTTATTAAGAGACCTAAAAGAATAATGGAGATAATTTGAATGAGAGACATATGTTTAAAGGAGACAAAAGAGAATTTATTGCTCTAATTCTGTTTTGCTTCAAGAGTTATTTATGTCATATTTCAAAAATTTCTTTCACCTTTATCATCTCAGTGTATTCCCAATCGAGTAAGGCAGAGAGTTAAACCACTGAGTGACTTCCCGACAGTTACATCAAATGCCAGAATTTTGACTTCTACTTCAACTTTTTATAAGAATATGGAATTTAAAGCATTCTATTTTAGGTGACTCCAGAATTTATTATTAGCCCAGAAAAAGATAGTGAGTTGAGGAGCCTGAGTGACAGACATTGCTAGTTGTTTCCTGATATCCATTCTTTCTCCACTCTCCCATAGCAGTAGATTTTTCAGGTGGGCATATGGTTGCCTGGAAGAAAGAGTAAAATGTACCCACCTCCCTTGCAGCCAGGAATGGTTATGTTTGAAAAGATGTGATTAAAATGTTGTGTGACAGCTTTCAGGAACTTCAGGAGACAGGTGGCAAGCAACTTTATGCCCCTTTTTCTTCTTTTTCGTTCTTCCTTCATCCTGTTCCTTGTAACATGGATATGTCATTTTTGGCTAGGAGGGTGAAGGCTACACTGTAGAGCTGGTGGTATAGTGACCTGGGGAGCACATGAGGTACGGAGGACTTTTCAGAGTAGAGCTTCCAGTCCAGACTCAATCTGCATAATTTTAGAATTTTGCATGAAGAGGAAAACAATTTCTATGTTGTTTAGGTCACTATTATTTTGGGTCTCTATTACTTGAAGCTGAATGAATTGAACTAATATGTATAGTCTCACAGCCATTATCTCAGGGTAGAGCTCCAATTCTTAGGTCAAATACATAGGATAACTAGGTTTTATAGAGTCTGGAGAGTAGGGAAAGCCTATGATACCTTGAGATGACCCCAAGAATGATTCTTGGCTCTAACACCTTGGAACATCAAAATGGGGAAATTGCCATTTAAAAAACTGCTTGTTTTTGTCTTCTAAAATATGAAGATTTTAATCATCTTTGGTGGAGAAACTTTTAGTTAGACAAAAATGCATGTGATGTGACGGATTTGTGTTTCCTTTACTCTGTTTTTTTCATTTTCTGCACTGGTAGTACGGGGGATATTTTGATACAGTGCATTGACGTGATGTTACTAGAGATGAGGAAGGGATTTTTGACTACAGATGGTCAGCTGTGAAATATTTGAAAAAACCAAGCTACAACTATAGAGGAGTGAGAAAGAAAGGTGTGCATGGCCTTGATCTAGGAGAGAACATGGACACCAGCAGGCCAGGAGCAAGAGGGTAGAAAAGAGAAGCTAGCTAGAGGGTGATCAAGAGAGAGATGTCCAGGTGTCCATCTGAGGCTGATTCAGTATGGATGAAAGTGATCAGGAAAAGTGGAGAGATACTTAGGTGTCTCTCTGTGGGTGGGTATTCCTAAGAGACTAATAAGATGTTTTCTTTTTTTAAATTTTTTTTAACATTTATTTATTTTTGAGACAGAGAGAGACAGAGCATGAACGGGGGAGGGGCAGAGAGAGAGGGAGACACAGAATCGGAAGCAGGCTCCAGGCTCTGAGCCATCAGCCCAGAGCCCGACGCGGGGCTCGAACTCACGGACCGCGAGATCATGACCTGAGCTGAAGTCGGACACTCAACCGACTGAGCCACCCAGGCGCCCCAAGATGTTTTCTAATATATTTACTCACCTTTATGTCTGCCCAGTGCTGTAGGTGATAGGAGAAGGGGTTATATAAATCTAAACATCTCTAATAAAATGGACATGTTTGTGGAGGCATTACTGGGGCACTGATTGGAAGGAAAATGCCCTGTTGGTTAAATGTGAACTTGGGGGAAATATATTTTCAATTGACTAGATTTAGACTAACCTGAAGAAGAACTGTTGCATGTTGTCAGAGAAAGATGTATGGATTCTTCTTTGGGTACTTGCTCCGGGAAGATGAAAGAAATGTTTTCTTTGGAGCCCAAGTGACAAAGTATGGCATACGGTTAGAGAAGAAGAACATTCTCCTACCTCAACAGGAAAGCCAGTATCCCTCTTTCCCATTTTAGCACTTTCAGCAACATCCATGGCATGAACTTTGGGATCATGTGACTGGCATTCATCTGCAGTGGGGACTACTCTCAAATCCTAGACAGGGAAAGCCACAGCATGAGAGGAAACAGGGCAGACCCTGGGTAAAGAATGGGGTTGGATAACTGGTTTATTCTTGCAAACCTTCTAAAGAATTAGGGACACTTGTGGGAGTTAGGGTTCTCCTTGAGATGGTTGGAAGGGGAAGGGGCTAATGGCCATCAAAATCTGAGCATATGGTGAATCATAAGTGGTTGAATGAGGATTCATCAAAACAGAGGACTTAACATTTTTCAAAAGGATGAGTGTGCAAAGCCCAGAGAAAATTGAGAGCTTGGTGCCTACTAAGAGCTCTGGTGTGAGTAGCTCCACCGGGTCATGTGGAGGCTTGACATAGTTGACAACTGTTTAGCAGAGACTGTGACTTCCTATGGAGACCAGTGGATGTGCCAGCCTACCAGCCTAATGGATGAGCCCTAAGCTTCGTTTATGCATCAGAATTCTGGGGAGACTAGGAAAGGGTTATTATTAAAAAAAAACTAGCTACGGTCCATAGAGAATCTTCTTATTTAGATTTTAAAATATAAGGTGAGTTTTTTATAGAAAAAAATCTCCCTTTTTGGCAACACTGTGTTTTTATTCAGTATCAGTCCTTCTTTCCTTTCTCAGACCAGCAAATTTCCTCCAATATACTAATAAAAGCAGTTTCAGTTAAGTACTTCTTCCTCTGAGCAATTTCTTTTGATGTGACATTTCTGCAGACACTACTGTTTTAAAAGGCACAACCTGAAAGAGTAGTTTTTAAAAAAAAGACAGTGCTTTTGTGTGGGTTGGCATATTTAAGGATAAAAAAAAATGGGTCATAGGGCTTTTGAAGTGGGTGGAGAGCATATATTATAGTCTTGTGTACCATTCTGGAAGATGACAGGCAGCTTAATTTTAATAAAATAAGTTGACCCCAGCATGATGAAAGTCATAAAAGCCCATTTGGATTTGTAACATAAGCAGAAAGGTCATAAGGTCATTAAGAGTGTGTTCATAGCATTGGAAACTGCCTGCTTTTTGTTCCCTTCTGCCTCTGTAATCAGGTATGCTAACACAACCCCAGCTTTCACGCACGAAGTTCTTTGAAAATCTTTATTGCTTCCCCAGAATATTTCCAGTTCCATACTGGAGAGATTTGTGCTTGATAACAAGTGGCTCTTAATAGGGACATAATAGTAATAGTAAATACCAGTTCTCAAAGAATTTTCTTGTGGTTGTTGCCAAAGTGGAAAAGGGCATAGTGGAAATAGAGAATAATCAATGAATATCCTCAAGCAGGTCAGTATTCTGTATTCTCTATTCAGTGTTTTGTAGGGTATTATAAGGAAAACTTTATTGTAGTCTCTATCAGGGGTTGGCACATTTTTTTTGTAAATAACCAGATAGTAAATACTCTCGGTTTCGTGTATATCTTAGTACATTTGTGCTGCTGTAACAAACTATGACAGACTAAGTAGCTTATAAACAACAGAAATTTATTTCTCAAAGTTCCGCAAGCTAGAAGCCTATGACCAAGGCTTTGGAAGATTCAGTCATTGTTGGGATGCCTGGGAGACTCAGTCAGTTAAGCAACTGGCTCTTGGCTTCTGCTCAGGTCATGATCTCACAGTTTGTGAGTGGGAGCCTCGAGTCAGGCTCTGTGCTGACAGTGCAGAGCCTGCTTGGGATTCTTGTTCTCTGCTCCTCCCCCTGCTCGATCTCTCTCTCTCTCTCTCTCTCTCTCTCTCTCTCTCTCTCTCTCTCTCAATAAATAAATTAACTTTATAGCTTCAGTTTCTGTTGAGAACTTGCTTCTTGGTTCATGGATGGCCATCTTCTCACTGCATCTTCACATGGCAGACAAGGTAAGGGAGCTCTTTGGGGTCCCTTTTGTAAAAGCGCTAATAACATTCATAATCCCACCCTCATGATGTGAGCACTAAGCAAATGCTCTGCCTCCTAATATCATCATTTTGGGGTTTAGGTTTCACCAAATGAATTTATATAGGGACTAATATGTGCCAGCTCACCAATCTAGTGGGTAAGCCCTAAACTAACCCACAAACATTCAGTCCATAGCACTAGGGCATATCTTCTGTAGTGATTCAACTCTGCCTTTGTAGTGAGGAAGCAGCCACAGATGGTACATAAATAAATAGGTGTAGTTAGGTTCCCAAGTTCCAATAAAACTTTATGTGTGAAAACCAGCAGTGGGTCAGATTTGGCTTGTTGCCTATAGTGTACAGACTCCTGGTCTGTGTTTTCTGAGTTGTATAGTGATAGAGAGCAACTGACAGTGAAATGGTAAACCAACAGTTCTCAAAATGTGGTCTCAGGGCCAGCAGCATCAGTCTCATCTGGGAACTTGTTAGAAAGACAAATTGTTGTGCCTCACCCTTGAGCTACTAAATCAGGACCTGTAGGAGATGAAGCCAAGCAGTGTGTATTTTCAGAAGTCCTCCAGGTGATCCTGATACACACTTGCTTGAGAATCGCCATCGTGGGCAAAGCTTTTTTGATCAAGAGAAACGGGAATCTGCACAAGCTAACTCAGATAAATGTCTTACTGAAAACCAGAGTAATTAACAGTAGCTGCTACAACAAGCAATTTCCAAAGTCTTGGTGCCTTGACTCAGAAGTGTATTTTTTGCTTGTGTCACAGTCTCTTGTGGGTTGGGTGGCCTCTGTGTTGTGGCTTTGCTACCTGGAGTTCTTGGTCCCTGAGGTAACTGCAGTAGAGGAAGAGACAGCTGGAGGATTGGGTGTTGCACGACATTTCTAAGTGCTAGGGGTTGAAAGTGGTCTGATGAGTTCTTCCTGAACTTTAATGTGCAGTAGAATCATCCAGGATCTTGCTAAAAGGAGGATTCTGACTTAGGAGGTTGCAGGTGGAGCCTGGAGTTCTGCATTTCTAACAAGCTTCAGTGTGATGCTGCTGCTGCTGTCTTGCAGACCACATGTTGAGAAAATAGTGCTTACTTCCCTTCTAAATACATCCTGTTAGTCTGAGTCCTTCTCTTGACCCCAACCCAACTGCAAAGAGATTGAGAAACTATGTGCCCAGGAAGAGGCATTATTTTTGTCCCATGAAACTGCAGTAAGCAGCAGTATGAAGTCAGGGTTGGAAATGATCTCTAAGGCTGAATGGTTACCATGGTAGGCTAACAGGCCACCCCACCCACCCCAATTGTCCACATCCTAATTCTCTTAGCCAGCTACATTCCCTTACATGAGAAAGGACTCTGGATGTTTGATTGAGGACCTTGAGATGGGAAGACTATCCTGTATGATCTGGATAGGTCCAATGTAATCATCTGGGTCCTTACAAAAGGGAGATGCATGAGGGTCATAATAGGGACATAATAGGGGAGACCATGTGGCAACAGAAGAAGAGAAATTATGGTGATGGAAGCAGAGGTTGGAGTGATCCTATACCTGGAAGGGGGCCACAAGCCAAGGAATGCAGGTGGCCTCAAAGAATCTGGAAAAGGAAGCTTCCAGCTTCCAGAAGGAATGCAGCTCTACCAACACCATGATTTCAACACAGTGAGACCCATTTTGGACTTCTGACCTCTAGAATGATAAAATACTAAATAGTATTGTAAGATAAATCAATCTGTGTTGCTTTAAGTCACTGAACTTACAATACTTTTTTTGATAAGGTTGAATTTGCCTTTATTGGTGGCAAGTGCCACAGAGACCGTACTTATGGTCAAGTTGGAGTTCTGCCTTCACAGAGCCAGGGCAGCCAGAGGCTATTGTCTCTACCCACTGTCTGCCTGGATTGGTGGATAATGCAAAGCTCAGTTAGAGAGTGGATGCAGGGGCAGAAGTTACCAAGGCCAGCGGCTGAATGGAGAAGGAGAGTGGGGTGGCACCTGATTGGGATGCCTGTGTCAGCAAGAATGGCCTAGCCAGCATCCCCAGGACAAAAGAAAGGGTTGAGTCTTCCTGGGAGAGATTGGCAAGCAGTACCCCAGGGTGGGGGTTCTACAGGCTTGAGGGGCCAGTGGGCCCACAGAGGAGGATAGCTCTACAGAAGCCCCTAGCCTGGTCCTGGGTTGATGCACCTGAGAAGCTTGTGGTAATTTGTTACAGCAGCTACAACAAACAGATACAATTAGTCTACTGATTCCTTTCTTTTCAATCTTTTTCCTCTTCTCTTTTAATGGGCTTTTGTTATTTATTCTATCTATGACTGTGTAGCTATCAGTTTAACTCTATATGCTGATCTTTTAGTTCCACCTTCTTTCTTTTACTGGAATTTTGCCCTCTTATTATTTAGATTTTCAGGTAATAAATGTTTGAATTGAATTAAATCAGTTTATGGATGCACCTCCTTTAAGGTCAGTTGACCTGGTCCCATCAACTATGTTCAAGGATTAGATTGATTTAGTTAATGTCTAATTAGCAGGAGCTGAGAGTGGGACAGGTAATTATAAATATATTTAATCCTATATGCAAGAAAAGGAAAAAAAATATCATTTGTATTTACTAGTTACTGTATTAGACTCTTTACAACTATTATGCTAATTTTATAGTGAGAAAAATGAGGCTCAAAGCTGAAGTAATATCTCCAAAGTCTCATAGGTAATGTGTTTTGGAAGTAAGACTTAAACCCATACCCTACTGGAGTACTTTCCTCTGCATCTAGCTCTCAGAGAACCCAGAAGTTGGTTAAACACTCAGAAAAGCAAATGGCTGTTTTTGAAGGTATAGGCAAAGAAAAACTACATTTTTCTTGTTTTTTTTTTTAATTTTTTTTTCCAACGTTTATTTATTTTTGGGGCAGAGAGAGACAGAGCATGAACGGGGGAGGGGCAGAGAGAGAGGGAGACACAGAATCGGAAACAGGCTTCAGGCTCTGAGCCATCAGCCCAGAGCCTGATGCGGGGCTCGAACTCATGGACCACGAGATGGTGACCTGGCTGAAGTCAGACGCTTAACCGACTGCGCCACCCAGGCGCCCCCATTTTTCTTGTTTTTTAACACTTTATTTTTGCTGTGGGAAAAAACTCATAACATAAAATGTACCATCTTATCCATTTTTAGGCTTACAGTTCAGTAGTGTGCAACAGGTCTCCAGAACTTTTTCATCTTGTAAAACTGAAACTTTGTACCAAATACCCATTAACTCCCCATGTCTCCTCCCTTCAGCCCTCCAAAAACCACCATTCTATTTTCTCTCTGTGAATTTTATTATTTTAGATACTTCCTATAAGAAGTATCATAAGGTATTTGTCTTTTTGTGACTGGCTTATTTCATTTTGCATAATGTCTTCAATGTTCATGTTGTAGCATGTGACAGGATAGGCTTCCTTTTTTTTTTTTTAAGAGAATAACTGGATAATATCTATTTTATTTTTAATTTTTTAGTTTTTATTTAAATTCCAGTTAGTTAACATACAGTGTTTATTAGTCTTAGGTGTACAATATAGTGATTCAACACTTTTGTACACCACCTGGTGCTCATCACAACAAGTACATTCCTTAATTCCCATCACATATTTAACCCATCCCCCCACCCACCACCCTTCTGGTAACCATCAGTTTGTTGTCTATAATTAAGAGTCTGTTTTTGGTTTCTCTCTCTCTCTCTCTTTTCCCCCTTTGCTCCTTTGTTTCTTAAATTCCACATTTAGTGAAATCATATGGTATCTGTCTTTCCCTGACTTATTTTGCTTAACATCCATAATGCTAAGCATCCATGTTTTTGTAAGTGGAAAGATTTCATTCTTTTTAATGGCTGAATAATATTCCAGTGTGTATGTGTGTATCACTTCCTCTTTATCCATTCATCGATCTATGGACACTGAGCTGCTTCCATATCTTGGCCATTCTAAATGATGCTGCTATAAACAGGGGTGCAAGTATCCCTTTGAATTAGTGGGTTTTTTTTTGTTTTTGTTTTTTTTTTTTTGTATTCTTTGGGTGAATACCCAGTAGTCTGATTGCTGGATCATAAGGTAATTCTATTTTTGACTTTTTAAGGAAACTCCATACTGTTTTCCACAGTGGCTGCACCAGTTTGCATTCCCACCAACAATGCAAGAGCATTACTTTTTCTCTGCATCTTCACCAACATTTGTTATTAATTAGGTTGTTGATTTTAGCCATTCTTACAGGCTTGAGATGATATCACATTGTATTTCCCTGAAGATTAGTGATAATGAGCATCTTTTCATGTGTCTGTTGACCATGTGTATGTCTTTGGAGAAATATCTGTTCATGTCTTTTGCCCATTTTTTAATTGGACTATTTGGTTTTGGGCATTGAGTTTTAGAAGTTCTTTATTTATTTTGGATACTAATCCTTTATCAGATATGTCATTTGCAAATATCTTCTCCCATTCCATAGATTGCCTTTCAAGTTTATTTTTATTGTTTCCTTCGCTGTGCAGGTTTTATTTTGATGTAGTCCCAGTAGTTTATTTTTGCTTTTGTTTCCCTTGCATCAGGGGATGTATCTAGAAAAAGTTGCTATGGCCAGTGTCAGAGAAATTACTGCCTGTGCTCTTTTCTAGGATTTTTATGTTTTCAGATTTCACATTTAGGTCTTTAATCCATTTTGAGTTTAATTTTGTGTATGGTATAAGGAAGTGTCCAGTTTCCTCCTTCCCTGCTCCCTTCCTCCCTTTTTTTCCTTCCTTCTTTCCTTCCTTTCTCTCTCTCTCTCTCTCTCTCCCTTTCCTTCCATGTTGCTGACCAGTTTTCCCAATACCATTTGTTGAAGAGACTTTTTCCCATTGCATATTCTTTCCTGCTCTGTTGAAGATTAATTGAACATATAATTAAGGGTTTATTCTGGATTTTCTATTCTGTTTCATTGATCTGTGTGTCTGTTTTTGTGCCAGTGCCATCCTGTTTTGATTACTTCAGCTTTGTAATGTAACTTGAAGTCTGGAATTGTGATGCCTCCAGCTTTTCTTTTCTGTTTAAATTTTTTTTTAATGTTTAATTTTGTGTGTGTGTGTGTGTGTGAGAGAGAGAGAGAGAGAGAGAGAGAGAGAGAGAGAGCGTGTGTGTGTGAGCACACAAGAGGGGGAGGGGCAGACAGAGAGGGAGACACAGAATCTGAAGCAGGCTCCAGGCTCTGAGCTGTCAGCACAGAGCCCGACGTGGGGCTCAAACCCACGAACTGTGAGATCATTACCTGAGCTGAAGTCCAACACTTAACCAACCGACTGCACCATCCAGGCGGCCCCCAAGCTTTGCTTTTCTTTTTGAAGATTGCTTTGGCTATTCAGAATATTTTGTTGTTCCATACAAACTTTAGGATTCTTGCTCTAGTTTTGTGAAAAATGCTGTTGGTATTTTGATAGGGATTATATTGAATCTGTAGATTTCTTTGGGTAGTGTGGACCTCTTTGGTTAGATTTATTCTCAGTTATCTTATTTTTTTTGGTGCCATCGTAAATTGGATTGTTTTCTTAATTTCTCTTTTTGCTGCTTCATTATTGGTGTATAGAAATGCAACAGATTTCTGTACATTGATTTTGTATCCTGCAAATTTACTAAGTTCGTTTATCAGTTCTAACAATTTTTTGGTGGAGTCTTTAAGGTTTCATATATAAAGTATCATGTCCTCTGCAAATAGTGAATTTTACTTCTTCCTTACAATTTGGATGCCTTCTATTTCTTTTTGTTGTCTGATTGCTGTGTCTAGGACTTTCAGTACTATGTTGAATAAAAGTGGTGAGAGTGGACATCCTTGTCCTGTTCTTGACCTTAAGGGAAAATTTCTCAGTTTTTCTCCATTATGTATGATGTTAGCTGTGTTTTTTCATAAGTGGCCTTTATTATGTTGAGGTGTTTTCCTTCTAAACCTACTTTGTTGAGGGTTTTTCTCATGAATGGATGTTATACTTTGTCAAATACTTTTTCTGTATCTATTGAAATGATCATATAGTTCTTATCCTTTCTCTTACTGATGTGATATATCATGCTGATTGATTAGAGAATATTGACCTACCCTTGCAACTTAGAAATAAATCTCCTGTGATAGTAGTGAATGAGTTTTAAAAAATTTATTGTTGGATTTGGTTTGCTAGTACTTTGTTGAGGATTTTTGCATCTATGTTCATCAGGGACACTAGCCTGTAGTTCTCTTTTTTGTGTGATGCCTTTATCTGGTTTTGGCATCAGGGTAATGCTGGCCTCATAGAATGAATTTAGAAGTTTTCCTTCCTTTTCTGTTTTGTTTTTTGTTTTTGTTTTTTGGAATAGTTTGAGAAGAATAGGTATTGATTCTTCTTTAAATGTTTGGTAGAATTTGCCTGTGAAGACATCTAGTCCTGGACTTTTGTGTGTTGGGAAGTTTTTAATTACTCATTCAATTTCTTTGCTGGTTATCAGTCTGTTCAAGTGTTCTCTTTTTTCCTGATTTAGTTTTGGTAGTTTATGTTTCTAGGAATTTATCCATTTCTTCTAGGTTGTCCAATTTTTTGGCATATAGTTTTTCATAATATTCTCTTAAAATTGAATTTCTATGGTATTGGCTGTTATTTATCCTCTGTCATTTGTGATTTAATTTATTTTATTCCTTCCTCTTTTTTTTTTTTTTTATATATATGTCTGGTTAGAGGTTTATCAGTTTTATTGATTTCTTTTTCAAAGAATGAGCTCCTTGGGGCACCTGGGTGGCTCAGTTGGTTGAGTGTCAGACTTTGGCTCAGGTTGTGCTCTCCCAGTTTGTGAGTTCTAGCCCCACATTGGGCTTGCCACTGTCAGCGTAGAGCCTACTTGGGATCATCTGTCTCCCTCCCTTTCCACCCCTCGCCTACTCACACTCTCTCTCTCAAAAATAAATAAACCTTAACAAAAATAGATTGAGTTCCTGTTTTCAGTGATATGTTTTATTATTTCATGAGTTTCTATATCATTTATTTATGCTTTAATCTTATTATTTCCTTTCTTCTTCTGGTTTTAGGCTTCATTTATTGTTTTGTTGTTGTTGTTGTTGTTGTTGTTGTTTGTTTGTTTTTTAGCTCTGTTAGGTGTAAGGTTAAGTAATTTATTTGGGATTTTTTTCTTTCTTTCTTGAGGTAGGCCTCTATTACTATAAACTTCCCTCTCAGAACCACTTTTGATGCATCCCAGAGGTTTTGGACTCTTGTGTTTTCATTTTCATTTGTTTCCATGTACTTTTTTATTTTGTCTTTGATTTGCTGTTGACCCGTTCATTGTTTAGCATGTAATTTAACCTCCATGTATTTGTGGTCTTTCCAGATTTTTTCTTGTGGTTGACTTCTAGTTTTATAGTGTTGTGGTCAGAAAAGATATATGGCATGAATACAATCTTTTTGAATTGGCTAAGCCTTGTTTTGTGGCCTAATATGTGATCTATTCTGGAGAATGTTCCATGTGCACTTGAAAAGAATGTGTATTTTGCTGTTTTGGAATGGAATGTTCTGAATATATTGTTAAATCCATCTGGTCCAATGTATGGTTCAAAGCCATTGTTTCCTTGTTGATTTCCTGGTTAGATCTGTCTATTGATGTAAGTGAGGTGTTAAAGTCCCCTGCCATTATTGTATTATTGTGGACAGTTCCTTTATGTTTATTATTAACTGTCTTATGTATTTGGGTACTCCCATGTTGGTTGGGTGCATAAATATTTACAATTGCTATATCTTCTTGTTGGATTGTCCCCTTTCTTATTATGTTGTTTCCTTCTTTGTCTCTTGTTACAGTCTTTGTTTTAAAGTCTATTTTGTCTGATATAAATTTTGCTGCTTCAACTTTGGACATTCATTTGCCTGATAAATATTTTCCATCCCCTCACTTTCAATCTGCAGGTGTCTTTAGGTCTAAAATGAACCTCTTGTAGCAGCAATTAGCTAGGTCTAGTTGTTGTTGTTGTTTTTGTTGTTTAATCCATTCTGTCTTCCTTTGCCTGTTGATTGGACTATTTAGTCCATTTACATTCAAAGTGATTATTGATATATATTTATTGCCATTTTATTAGTTTTGTGGCTGTTTCTGAAGATTTTCTCTGATTTTTTTCTTGCCTTTCTCTGTTTCATAATTTGCTGGGTTTTTTTGGTGATATATTTGGATTTCTTTCTCTTTATTCTTTACATATTTATTAGTGGTTTTTGATTTGTGGTTACCATTAGGTTTGTATATAACATCTTCTGCACATAGCAGTCTATTTTAATTTGATGGTTGTTTATATTTTAACCCATCACTTACTCCTTTCCTCTCCATGTTTTAGATATATTATCATATTTTACATCCTTTTAATTTTGTGAGTTCCCTGACTGATATTTTATAAAAATATTCATTTTTATTGCTTTTATATTTCCTACATTCATACTGTCACTTTGGTCTTTCCTTCCCATTCAAAGAGGCCCCTATAATATTTCTTGCAGATCTGCTTTAGTGGTCATGAACTCCTCTAGTTTTTGTTTGTTTGGGAAACTCTTTCTCCTTCTGTTCTGAATGATAGCCTTGCTGGGTTTGGGAAACTTTCTCCTCCTATTCTGAATGATAGATTTGCTGGATAGAATATTCTTGACTGCAGATTTTTCCTATTTAGTACTTTGAATATATCATCCCACTCTCTTCTGGCTTAGAAAATTTCTGTTGAAAAATCCCCTGATAACTTTATGAGATTTCCTCTTGTATGTAACTGTCTTCTTTGTCTTCCTTTGTCTTGATGCTTAAAATTCTTTTCTTTATCACTATAGTTTGCCATTTTCATTATAGTATGTCTTGGTGTGGAACTGCTTTTGTTGATTTTATTGGGGGTTCTCTGTGCCTCCAGAATCAATCTGGATATCTGTTTCCTTCCCTAGATTAGGGAAGGTTTCAGTTATTTTCTCTTCAAATAGATTCTCTGCTCCCTTTTATCTCTCCTCTTCTGGGACTCCTATAATGGGAATGTTCTTAAATTTAGTGGAGTCACTGAGTTCCCTAAGTCTATTATCATTTTACATAATTCTTTTTTCTCTCTTTTGTTCTTCTTGATTACTTTCCATTACTCTGTCTTCTAGGTCATTAATTCATTCCTCTGCTTCATAGCATCAGGCATGTTTTTAATCGCGTTTATTGTATTCTTTCTGTGATTGGTTCTTTTTTATGTCTGTGCTCTATGTCTGTGTCACTAATGTCTTTCACTCTTTTCTCAAGTCCAGTGAGTATCTTTATGATCACTGTTTTAAATACTACATCAGGCATGTTACTTATGTCTATTTTGCTTGGATCTCTGGCTGTTAATTTTCCAGCCGCTTCATTTGGGAAAAATTTCTCTGTCTTCTCACTTTGTCTATGTGTTTTGCCTGTTTCTCTGTGTTAGGAAAATCAGCTACATCTTCTGTTCTTGAGGGTAATGGCCTTATGAAGAAGAGGTTCTGTAGTGCCCTGCAGTGTAGTGTCCCCTGTTCCCAGGGCCTGGTGCTTCAGAGAATGTCTCCATTGTGTTCTGCGTGTGCTCTGGTGTTGTGTCTTGGCCACTTTATCCTTCAGGTCAGTCGTCTACAGAGGCTCTTTCTGCCTGTTGTGGCAGTGTTTGGTCCCTGGCTTGAATGTGACATGTTTTGACTAGGTGTTCTTTGATGTGCTTGTGAAATAAGGCCTGTTGCCTCTGCTGCTGGAACCAAGGCTCCACAGACTCCTGAGTCAGTAGATGTGGTGTTGACAGGGATTTAGGCTATTCTTCTGGGGTATAGGGCCCTCTGCGCTGGGACTGAGGCAAGCATGACTAGGAAGGGTGATTCCACTGGAGCACAAGGTCGTAGGGGGCGGTGTAACAAATTAGGGAGCATTTGTCAGTCCTCTGCTGGTTCCCACAGGTGGTCCTGTGTTTATGCTGAGGGACAGGTGAGGGAAATGGTATCTTCCAGTTCTTTTGTTCCCAGAGGGGTCTCTCCAAGAATGCTGTCTCTCTGGGATGCATGAATAACCTCCCTTCTGTGTGTCCCAGGTGCTCTTTAGATTGCCATTTGTCCTTCCTTCTTGCCAAGAGCAGCCCTAATGCCTTTGGGCTCTCCCTGAGCCAAGCCTGCTGATCTTTAGAACACCAGGCTTTAAGCCCCATTGATTGCAAGAACTCATGAAATTTGGTCCCTCTTGCTTTCCAAGCCAATTGCTATGGGGATTTGTTTTCCCCATGCACTCCCTATGTGTCTATCTCTTACCCTTCTCCATGACCATGGCTCCCTTCCCACCACAATGGCCACCATTCATTTCTCTCCCAAAGCACATCTTTGAACTACCTACCTTCTTCAATGTGTCCGCTTCTATACCGTTAGTTGTTGAGTTTGTGCTGCCAGACTTCAGGTTGATTTCTGGGGTATTTAGGACATTTAATAGTTATCTAGTTGTATTTGTGGGATGAGTGAGCCTAGGGTTCTCCTCTGCTCCCACTCCCCCACTCAAGAAAAAATACTTTTGTGAGGGTAAGTTTGACTTCCTAAACTGCCAAATTGATACGCTATTCCCTTTTTAAACTTTGTCTTACATGACGTTTGTATAACATTTTTACTATTTTCCTCTTTAAAAAAATATTGGTATTTTTCCACTTAACATTTTTATCATGAGCTTTCATTCATGTCACTAAATATTCTTATAAAACTCATTTTCAGTTGTTGAATGAACTTTGGTTAATCTAACCACTTCCCAATGGTTAGACAAGCTGTTTTCAACACCCCCCCCCCCCCCCCGCAACTATTGCAAAGAACATTGCAAGCATATTATTTGTAATTCTGAATGTCTGATTTTTCCTTAGATCAGATTCTTAGATGCAGGATTATTATTGTATCTCTACCTCTCTGTCTCTCTCATGCTCTCTGTCTCTCTCCCTTTCTCTCTTTCTCTCTACGTGTGTGTGTGTGTGTGTGTGTGTGTGTGTGTTGGAGTTGTGGTGAGGGAGGCTTTCTGTGGACTGGCTCAGATTGACTTGAAATTCTAAATTCCATTGCTGTAAGCACATGGCTTGAAGAGACAGTTCTGTTCTTTCCTGCATTATGGCCCTTAGGGAGAGCCTGCATTATCACTCCTTAGGGAGTGAGGCCTTGACTCTTCTTCTGCAGAACACAGGTTTGGGTGCAGATGAGCTATAGTGGAAACTAGCCCCATGTTATTAGTACAGTGGGGAAATGGCTGATGTCACCTCTGTGGTACTGCCAATTATGTCTGTGATTAATTATTGGGATTCCTTGGAGCATGGTTAAATGCGTCCATCTTGTCGTAAAAACTGTTGGGCTTCCTATCTTTGTATCCAACTTTCATCCAGGCCTGAGGCTGCTGACACTTGACTTAGAGGCCATTTATTTAGTGCAGAGTGCTCATCTGTATCTTAAGTGAAGCAGCAAGGTCTGGGGGTATATCAGGGGGAAGGAATGGACATCAATACTGAGTGCCTGCAGCATCTACTATGACTTCCCTATTGAGACCTTGTAACCAAAATATTTAAAGAAACTGATTTTAAATGAAAATTAAAGGACCAATATTCTCACACATGGGCAAAATACACACACACACACACACACACACACACACACACACACTATGGTAACAAGGACTCTCCTTACTCTCCTTAAACTGCTGGCAGTACATTGAAATTCTTAAAAAGGGTATGCGTATGTGTGTGTGTGCATGCATGTGTTTGGCAGTAACTCAAAAAATTATAACTGTATTTTCTTAACTACTGGTAAGGTTGAATATTTTTATTTGTTTATTTGCATTTGGTGAATTGTTGGTTTCATCTAATTTACTCATTTGTAAATGAGTAAAAGGATATCTTTATTTTTATAAATCTTTAAATTTAGTATAGCCAAACATACCAATATTTTCATTCATAATTTCCTTCTAATGCTTCAGTGCAAATCAGTTACATTTCAGCTAGTTTACTATGTGCTGTGTTAAGATGGGTAGTACTTGGCCCCTGCGTTTAGGGATCTTACAGTCTATCAAGGTGGACAAATATATGGATAACCAGCAATAATGCAATATAAGTTGGGCTACAGTATGTTCCAATAACATTACATAGAGGGGAACAACTAGTCCCCATTGGGGTCAGAGAAACCTTCTCAGATGTTCATAGATATTTTCTGATATGGGAGTATATGTCAGGGGAGAGTTGGAGTAATACTCAGAAGCATCATAGAGTAAAAAGGATGTCAAGAAATGAAGTTGGAAAGCCTTAAAAGCCCAATGTCCCGAGATCAAAATTTGCCCAAAGCTAACCTTGTGTATCTTTAGAAGGTTAAGAGCCGTGACTGCAATTTTCATTTCTCCTAGTACTTGCCTATTTAGAAAACTCTGTCAAGTAAATGAGAGAAGACACCCCCACCTGTTCAGCCTGTGGAGCTCAGGTGCCCTCAAACCAGCTGCTGAGGATGAGTCACAGAGTATTCCCTGGTGCTTTTTGCCTGGAAGTGGGAAAGGTGCCCAAGCTATGGCTGTGGCATTTTGGAAGAATCCCATTAGAAGTCTAGTTGGAGCTCTCCCAAGGTTCACCTCTTGATCCTTTACATTCTTGACCTTAAGAATGAGTTGCAGTCTAAATTTCTGAGGTAAGCCTTGGGAAGCTCAAACCAGGGATTTTGATGGGTGTCCTTGTTGAGCTCAGCTGTTTTTATAGGGTGTTGGGAGCAAAGGTCAGGGGCAAGTGTCCTAAAGGGCTCAAGAAGCAACGAGACGTTGATGACATGTAGGGAATTGAGGGTGGGGGAGTAAGTGGGAGAAGAGTGATGATTCCATGATTTGGAACCCTAGAGAAGACGTTAGGGTCAACAGGTAGTGGATGAGAGGTGTTGTTTTTTTTTTTTTTAATTTTTTTTTCTTAATGTTTTTATTTATTTTTGAGACAGAGAAAGACAGAGAATGAGCAGGGAAGGGGCAGAGAGAGAGGCAGACACAATTGGAAGCAGGCTCCACGCTCTGAGCCATCAGCACCAGAGCCCGATGCGGGGCTCGAACTCACAGACTGTGAGATCATGACCTGAGTCGAAGTCGGGCACTCAACCAACTGAGCCACCCAGGCATCCCGAGAGGTGTTGGTTTTAAACTTAGTAAATCTGCTTCATGAACTTCAAGGATAGAGGACAACTTTATCTTGTTATTTCTTGCAGAGTCAGCAAGCAGTTATGAAACTGAGAAGCCAGCTCCATTCTAGCACTGTTCATGACCACCAAAATGCTTCATAAAGACATATTTTTTAAAAATTTAAACATATTTGGAACTTTAAATTCAGGTATTAACATTAGGGGTTGTTTTGTTCCTTTGTACAGTTGGAGTTTGGAGGTTTAAGACTTTAAAATTGCAATTGAGACTTCTAGTTTCTTCCTAGGAGATTTACCTCACTGCAAGTGGTTGCCACCAGGTGAGACCTGGAACTAGATTTTGCCATCAGCTGTTCAGCCTTCCTGCTCTCTGGCAGGTGCAGCTGAACACACACCCTCCATAGCCCGGATTCTCACTGTGCTTACCTATAAATGAAATACGGTGGACAGCAAAAATGAGCCCTATTACTAAATCACAGATCCCTCCTGCTGAAAGCACAGTTGCAAAACAACAAGAAAATACTTAAGTGCTAAATGATCCATTACCTGTTTGAGCTGATAACTCTGATTTTGTTCCCTGATAGCATTTGCCTCTTATCCAAAGTCTCTTTTCTGCAGAAACTTTCCCTGCAGTTGAACTCGGTCTATATTTTGTTAGTTTCTCGCACTAGCACATCATTAATTTAGATAAAAGTCTTTGTAAGATGAACTAGCCTAGTTATACTGTTTTTGAAGTCATACTGTTTTGAATACTTATATTTTGAAATAAGGTTGGGTGTAAATAATTAGTGGTGCTCTAACTCAAGCTGTCATTCTTCCAGAGCTGGCCTGACAGTCTGAATGCAACTGAAAAACTCTGGGCCTTAGATGAGGTTCTAAGAAGGACTCACAGTACCAAAGCTGGTGGTCAGGCCTTGAGCAATGATCAATGATTCTATAAATCTGGAGTTCTGGACAGTTGGCAGCTTACCCCTTTCTTAGAAGAGCATGGTATATACTGCAGTATTTGGGGGGCAGCGGTGTTCTGGCATTATTTCCTGCCAGTCTTGGGGTCTCAGAGAAACTACTGCAGAAGGAGTAAAGAACTGAGTTTTTCAGAGGTGGAGGAGCCTTTTGAAACAGTCTACTTGAGTAGGGCATATTTTTGGCAGGTGGGGACTCTCTTTGTTCAAGAACCATGGCTTACATCTTGATCTTGATGTCTCCACTTGCCTTTGCTCATTGAGTTCCAGCACTTCCTCATAATCCTTCTGAGCCAGAACCCCATACAGGCTGTTATGACCAACATGGAGATGTCTGCTCAAATCTATTATTTTTAAATATTTTTAAAAAGTTTATTTTGAGAGAGAGAGAGAGAGAGAGCGAGCGAGCGAGCGAGCGGGGGGGGGGGGGGGCAGAGAGAGAGGAAGAGAGAGAATCCCAAGCAGGTTCAGCACAGAGCCCGATGTGGGGCTCTAACCCATGAACTGTGGGATCATGACCCGAGCTGAAATCAAAAGTCTGATGCTTAACTGACTGAGCTACCTACGTGCTCCTCACATTTCCTTTTAGGAAAAGAATTGCTGCCCAGCTGCCAAGAGTATGATACTTCGGGGTCTCTCTGCTTTTGAGCTTAGATTGTACTCTTCTCTGGGTGGCTGCTTTTCAAGCCCTGAGCAGAGTTGTGGGCATAAGGGCCTGGCCATTTCGCCCAATCTGAGACGACTTTAAGGATCAGTCTGTGTTCCAGAGCTGTTAGATGGCAGCTATAGCTACCATGGCTAGCTGGCAGAGATATCTCCTTTTGTTCAATCCTACTTCTCTATTTCCTTTCACAGATATTACTTCTTAATAAACCTTTTGCATCCCTGTATCACATCTGCATCCAAATAATCCCAGCCAGCATAACTACTAGCCAGCTTTGCAAGAAAAGACACACACTAACACTTATTGAGCACGTATCATGTGTCAGGAATTGTTCTAGATAATCAATATGTACTCTCTTTTTAAACATTCACATCCTCTCTTTTTAAATCTTCACATCATCTTATGTGCCAGAAGCTATTATTATCTTTATTTTTAAGATGGAGAAACTGTGGCACCAAAGACATAAATTACTTGCCCAAGGTCAAATAACCAGGCCATCTCGAGGATTTGAGTATCAACAGGCTGACACTAGTGCACTTAAATGTTCTCCTTGTTCTCCATATTTGACAGTCCTGGGCTAGTTGAAGCACTTTAGCCATCTTTTACTACCACCATGTAAGCAGGAAGATTTGCTCAGGTGGTAGACTGTTAGTTGGTATGTATGTGGGAAGAGACGGGTCCCTTCATTCTGATATTTCCAGCCCATAGTATGTTGCCTGACACATAAAAGAATCACAGTGAAGTTTTGATGATGAGTGAACAAAGGGGAACTGAACATCCTAACATCCCGGTTAGGTAAAGGAACATGGCACAAAAGATAGTGATTACTATGGGGAGGAGATAACGACAGTGTATGGAAAAGCTGTGTCATGGAGGGAGAGAATTTGTGGATTGTGAAAACTATGTGTGAGCTTTTATAATTTTGAGCTCACTCTAGTTTCAACATAGCTTTAGCCCCCATTAGTCTGGCTGGTGTGCTAATGTGGGAGAGAGCATAAAGCAGTTAACTCTGAAATACTTGCCCTTATCATGTGAATCTGTACTTTCCTTTAACCAAAACAGAACAGTGTCCTTTAAATTTTAATTGAGATATTGAAAGGTAAAAAGTATTTCTTTCTCTTTTTTTTATTTTTTAACGTTTTATTTATATTTGAGAGAGAGAGAGAGAGAGAGAGAGAGCGAGCGAGCATGAGCGGGGGAGGGGCAGAGAAAGATGGAAACAGAATCGGAAGCAGTCTCCAGGATCTGAGCTGTCAGCACAGAGCTCGATGTGGGGCTTAAACTCACAAACCATGAGATCATAACCTGAGCTGAAGTTGGACGTTTAACGGACTGAGCTACCCAGGCGCCCCTCTCTTTTCTTTTTTGAAAGCTAACAAGTATTTCTGAAGGGAAGTTGATTTTGTGCTTCAATATGTTGTGTGGAGTCATCTACCTTCTTTCTCATTATTCTTCTCATCCTCAGGCTGAAAGTTCATACTAGATTAGGAACTCACGAAGGACTGATTAAGATTCAGGAACATCCCTAGAGATCAACTCTGGATGTATGCTTAGGGATTGGATCACTGGGGCCCTGCTAGTGAAGTTAAACGATGATGTGCTCATAGTTTGCATGCTTATAAATCTGTATGGTGTCATTGGTGCATCTTTGAAATTCAACCCCCTTTAAGAGTCTCTGCACCATTTTAGGTTGATAAAGAATAATACTTTTTTGTTATAAAGTTGTAGAAAGAGTAATTGATAGGATATACTTATATACTTGCCTCATAATAGGGATTTAATATTCATCTCTTTAATCTTTGATAGAAAATATTACCTTAAAACTTTTCTTTAATTGCATTCTTAATAACCAAAGAAGTGGTTTTCCCTTTTACAGAGCACACAAGAAATCCATTCTGTCTTTGGCTGTTGTGTTTTCATTTCCATTGGGTTGTCAGTTTCCATCAATGATATTGAAGCTTTTGTGCAAATGCTCTTCTCCTTACAATGCAAATAACAGAAAATGCTGCAACCAAATATAATGGGGGTTAACTAAAAAGGAGACTTTCTAATTTGAGATTTGACAGCAGTTTCACCTTAGCATAAGGTTTGGTAAATATTTAAATGGATTATATTTTTTGAAAGGACTTGTATTGAATTTTATAAAGAAAGATCAAAGCCTTGAGGTTTAAGTTCTGATTCTGCATATTTCCCTCTTAAAATATACTGAAATCCACTGAATATTTTTCTCGTGCAAGAAAGTTTTAATAAATCCTTGGTAAACCATTTCCACTAGAGATTTTGTCTTTATTACAGTGAGCAGACTAGATATTTTAATTCATGTTTGAATTCCTATTCCAGAGCATATAAATGCTCTGTCTTCTACAGCATGAATGGTCAATTGGCTAACTATATTTCATGACCCTGGTTTATATAAAATTCATATAGGAAAGACATTTAACTAGTTTATTTTTAATACTCATAGAACATAGTTCTAAAAGTACAAATATATCCTAGAATGTAATAACAATGATAACAGTAGCACAGCAACATTAATTATAGCGTCTAATTTTTATTGAGTGCTTAATATGCCCTAGGTACTTTGGTAAGAACTTTATATATACGTATTTATTACTATTACTATTATTATCCCCAAATTACAGATGAAAAAACTGAAATTCAGTAAAATTATATAACTTGCCTAAAGCTATATTATAATTGACCTACTTAGAATACTGTGATTCTGATTCACTTCAGATCACAGCTTCTTAACCATTAAGCACTACAGCTAATAAAAAAATAGAGGTTGATATAGAAGGTCTATTGTAAAGAATATAATTGCCTGTGGACTCCTAGCTCTCAGAATTAGAAGACATATTAAAGGTCATTTAATCCAGTCACTAATTATTTGTGGAATGAGATTTATTTAGTTAAGGTCTTTGCAAGTTCGCCACATTAGGGAAAGAAGACCTGTTCCTGTTGCAGATCTGACAACTTGTTATATATCTTCTTAAATAATCTCTTTGTGTCTGAGTTTTTTAATGCATAAAATGGTCATAATAACATTAGCTAAACTATCCTAAAGCTCTGTTACATGAGTTTATACATATAGAAAAGTTTTGAAAAGCATCATATGTTACATTACTATATTACAGTAATGAATGCTTTTACATCCTTACTTCACAGTAAAATTCCAATTTGACTTTGGTGAAGGTCTTGAAGGAAGCAGTACCCTACATTATCTGTACATTTATTTACAATAAAACACTGTAGAAAATTTTTTGTATACTGTACACACCTATAACCTAACATATATTATCTATATTATACTCAGAGGCTAATAGCATGTTAAGATTCAAGTACTAAGTAATAATTATCACATATTAATACACTTGGAAAGTATTTATAGCAGCAAAATTTTTTAAATTCATTCTTGAAGCTTCAAAAACCAGTGTGTGCTCAGTGTAACCCTCCTGCTAAGTGATTAGATTGAACACAAATAGAGAGGATGGTTATGTTTCTACTGACCCTGAAATAAATATCAAAGGACAGAGCAATATTAAATTCCAGACATAATAATCCGACTGTATGAAAATACCTGAATCCTGAGTAACTGTCTCTCCTTGTAAAAAGTGACCACATTAAAGAAGGATAAGGCATATCGGACAGATGTGAAAGTCACTGTTGTTAAAACTCATCCCTTCCCCCAAACAGGTGAGACAGTAGCATCGACATTTTCAAATGCCAGCTGCTAAATTCTTATTTTAATCTTCTTGGTACAAAACAACATTAGTTCATTTATTCAAAAAGCCATTTTTCGAGTACCTGCTATATACTAGGCACCATGGCAGGCTTCAAAGGGTGCCAGACATAAAAAATAGAGATTTTCCCTAAGGAGTCCACAGCCCAGTTCAACAGACAGACACAGAAATCAACTTCATACAGAGAAATTGTTAAGGATGGCATTGCCCTAGAAAGATGGTAGGTTCAGAATAAGGACAGTGAATGGAAAGGGCATTCCTGTGTAAGGAGGTAACATGTACCAAGGGACAGAGGTCACAGAACTTTGGGTAAGCATGTAAGAACAGTTCTGTGCTGCTAATTCTGAAGGATTTTGAAGGGCACGAAAGGGACATTGTTGACCACTCACATATCCTCATTCTCTTCTAATTGTCCTACTTCTTGGGTCACGCCTTCTTTCTGCCTCCCTCTGCCGTTGACTCCTCATGTTACTGGTTCTCCTAGGGTGAGCTCATTTATAGTTATACGTGAAAGATTCCCAAGTCTTTACCTCCAGGCCAGTGTGCTGTGCTCAGCTGCAGAGCCATGTTTCTAGCATCCTCTGAAAATCTTCCCCTGGATGGATATATAATGGGCTGAATTGTGTCACTTCCTCAATATCCCCCCAAATTCAGATGTTGGAGTCATAACCTCCAGTACCTCTGAATGTGACTATATATTTGGAGACACAGTCTTTAAAGAGGTAATTAAGTTAAAATGGGTTTACTAAGGTGGTCTTAATTCAAGATGTCTGGTGTTTTTGTAAGAAGAGATTAGGGTAGAGTATTGACAACAGAGGGAATACCTTGTGAAGATACAAGAGAAGATGGTGATTTACAAGCCAAGAAGTGAGGCCTAGAAGGATCTAACCCTGCTGACATCTTGATTTTGGGCTTTTAGCCTCCAAAATTGTGAGAAAATTAATTTTTGTTGCTTAAGCCACTCAGTCTGTGGTACTTTGCTATGGCTGTCCTAACTAATATAGATATCTCACACTTGACATATTTAAAATGAGAACTTACCTGGGGTGCCTGAGTGGGTCAGTTGGTTAAATGTCCAACTTCAGCTTGACTCAGGTCATGATCTCTTGGTTCATGAGTTTGAGCCCTGCATTAGGCTCTGGGCTGACAGCTCAGAGCCTGGAGCCTGCTGTGGATTCCATGTCTCCCTCTCTGCCTCTACTCTCTCATGCTCTGTCTCTCTCTCTCTCTCAAAAATGAATAAACATTTAAAAAAATGAAAATAAACAAACAAACCCTTACCATTCTTTCCTTCCCAGGCATTGAAAACCAGACACTTACAGGGGATGAAATCCAAAGTTAGTCTGAGAGCCAGTGGAACTCTTCCTAAAACATTTACTGGGACAGCCAGATACAGGAAGGGCATTTATGATTCCCTGGAAACAGTACTGGATTGGAAGTCAGGATTAATGTCTGGGCAATGAAAGAAAAGTGAGAATATATAGATAAGCAACTAGAAAAAATAGTCACCACATAAAATCCCACCATATTCATATAAATGTTCCCCAACGTTCTGCCTGTGAATAATATGCATTTTTTGGGTAAACTGGGATATGTTGTTATCATGTTGTTTTTAAATATTTTTTTACTTAAATTTTTTTTGATATATAGGATTTATCTCCAAGCCAGTATTCTTGCCTGAATTATTTCTGTAGGCTATTAGCAAAATTTTCTATTTTTTTTCTTGCTTTCTTGCATTATTGCCCATTTAGCAGAGTACTATTTTTAAATGATAATAATATAATAATGTACTAGATCATCTTGCTTCCTTCCCTCAACCCTCTCCCTCAACCTTCCATCCATTGGCTGCCCATTGCACTTTAATAAAATGTATACTTCTTGCCCTGACTGTAGTGCCCTCATGCCCACCATTTTGACCACATCTCTCACAGCGTGGCTTGCTGTGCCTTAACAACACTGGGCTGCTCTTGGTTTTCAGAGTGTTGTAAGGCTTCAGAGCCTTTGCTTTGGGCGGGGTGGGGGAAATGAGGGGTGTTTTGCATTTTCTGATTGCTCTTTGTGGAGCACTCTTCTCCTTATTCTTTCATTGGCTTTTTATAATTCATTTCTCAGACTGAAAGTCACCTCCTCACTGATGTTCATCTTCCTGTCTACCCGAATGAGAAACAACATCTTCTGGGCCACTGTTTATCACATTCCTCCGTTTTATTCCTTCAGTACACTTAACACTCTCTGAAATGGCGTTGTCTGATTATTGTCTGCCTCGTCTAGAATTTCACCTCCCTGAGGGCAGTGACTTTGTGGGTCTTGCTTATAGTGTCTGTAAGAGTGTATACCTCTTTTAATCCCTTTCCCTTTCCTTTTCAGAGGTAACCACTATTATGAAATTAGTCTTTGGTGACAGGTCAAGGGAATGCTTTTTCTTTTTTAGTAAGTAAGACTTATAAGTAGCCCTCAATTTCTGAAGAGTTCGAAATTATGTGAAATTTAATTTCTTGTAGCAGAAGAAATAATAGAGTTTCAGAAGTGAGTAGGCAAAAACCCCTATGCCTGTTTCCATGCGTTCCTTCCTTGTTCCTCAAAACTGGCCTTATCAGGTGACCTCATAGTAACAATAGCTTGGCTATCCTTCTTCAGATGCCCCTCTAGATAGATCTGGGAAGTTCCTAATGACCAGCATCTAACTAACACCAGTCACTCCTCTTTTACTCTTTTAATCAGGGAAAAGCAGAATGAGAATCTGAACTGGGACCTTTGTTCACCAAGTGAGTTCAGGAACACCACTTAACCTCTTTTAGCCCAAGAGATAGTTTCCTTACTCTTAAGTGAGAAGAATGACTTTCACCCTGTATGCCCCTTGAGAGTATTAATTCTTATGCATAATTTGTGTACTCTCATGTCCTCCCTTTGCACGTTGTATGCCTCGATTAGGTGTATCTGGTTATAAGTGCCTTATTTGGGTTCTTAGGGCTTATAGAAATCAGTAGTTGTCCCAACACCCTGTGAATTGTAAGCTTTTACAATTCCTGCATCCTGGCCAGCTTGTTTCAGGACAGCAATATGCCCAGCCCCAAGCATTGAATCACGACTTGGTTGATCTAGTCTGACAGTGCTCTTATTCTTTTCCAGATACTAGATTTGACACTTTTCCTAGCAACTAGGTATAGTTATGTAATCCAGTTTAGGCTGATAAGACATACATACAGTAAAGACTGGTTGATAGAGGGGTGCCTCTGATGAGAGGGAAACTGATTCCTTCATGATCTGACGGAGCAAATGAACTACCCTGGCCCTGCTAACTCCAAACTTATTGTTATTGAGAGCTACAAGCCCGTATTTATTGAATCTATTCTTTTAATTTGTAGCTAAAAGTATTCTTACCTGAAATAAAGGTTTAGAGTAGAGATTATTCCCCACAGTGCCCATATCAGTTTTCTATTGTTGCTATAACAAAATCTTAGAGGCTTATGCAACACAAACGTATTATCTTACTGTTGTGGAAGTCAGTCTCTGGACTAAAAACAACATGTTGGCAGGGTTGTGTTCCTTTCTAGATCTAGGGAAAAATACTTCCTTGTTTTCTCTTGCTTCCAGAAGCCACTCACATCCCTTGACTAGTGGTGCCCTTCCTCCATCTTCAATAAGTCAGCAACATTTCATCTCTCTGTGCCTTTCTTTTGTGGTGACATCTTCCTATGACTGACTCTCTTCTACTTTTAATGATTCTGTGATTACATTTGACTCACTTGGATAATCTAGGATAATCCTCCACCTCAAGGTCAATTGATTTGCAATTCTAATTCCAACTGCAACCTTAATTCCCCTTTGATGTAGAACATAACTTATTCAGTTTTCAGAGATTAAAATGTGAAAATCTTTGGGGGAGAGGAGTACTATTCTGCCGGCCACAGTGTCCGACATGGTACTCTGTTTTTCAACAATGACAGCAGCAGCAGCAACAACAATGCACCTGCTGCCTTCTGTGGTGTTGCAGGGTAGTGGAAGAAGAGATGGTCTGAGTTGAGTCCTGTTCCTGCTTGCACCACTAGCCTGAGCCACCTGCTTTCTGGGTTTCATTTTCTTCATCTCTTAAAGGAAAAAAAATTGTCCTAGACCAGCAACTTTTTATCTCTATTTTTTAGTAGCAACTTCCTTTTAAATAAAATAAAAAATACAAATTTTCATGACTTCAGTGATAGTGCAATTTATGCAGAAAGGGCTCGATTCCTCATCCTTCCCTGTATCCACTTTCCCATTGCACTGGGTTGAATAGTGTCCCCCCAAAATTCATGTCTACCTGAAGCTCTGTAGGTAACCTTATTTGGAAATAGCATCTTTGCCAATGTAGTTAGTTAAAATGAGGTCATAATGGATTAGAGTGGACCCTAAACCAATGACTGGTATCCTTACAAGAAGAGAAAACAGAATAGACACACACAGGGAGAATACCATGTGGCAATGGAGACAGGAATTGGAGTAGTATCTCCACAAGCTGAGGAACATCAAGGATTGCAGAAACCACCATAAGCTAGGAGAGAGACATGGAACAGATTCTCCTTCAGAGTACCCAGAAAGAACCAACCTTGCTGATACCTTAATATCAAGGCATAGTCTCCAGAACTGTGATAGAATAAATTTGTGTTGTTTTAAGCTATTCAGTTTATGGTACTTGTTACAGCAACCCTAGGAATCTAATACAACCATGAAACTTTGCAGTGCTCTCCTACTCTGACACTGGACTGAGCCATATGATTTGCTTAGGCCAATCAAATGTTGGCAGATGTGATGCAAGCAGAGGCTTGGAAAAAGTACTTGTGTGTAATTGGACTTTGCATTTGTGCTGCTTTTCTTGCTTAAACATGTGCCCGAGCTAGCCTGCTGGAGAATAAGGGAACATGGAGTAGAATGCAGTTGCCTGGTCATCCTAGATGGCAGTCATACCTTTTTCAAACATGTGACTGAGCCCAGCCAAGATCAGTAGACTTCCTAGCCAAAAGCCAGTTTATTTGAGACACGTGATCAACAAATGCTTACTTT
Organism: Felis catus; assembly: GCF_018350175.1. Lineage (NCBI taxonomy): Eukaryota > Metazoa > Chordata > Mammalia > Carnivora > Felidae > Felis > Felis catus. The sequence continues at coordinate 84,532,331 of NC_058377.1, read as the reverse complement.
GTATTCTAGTAGTGCTTTGTGATTATTTGTTACTCAGCATTATTGTGGTAGTAAATAATTGATACAGACAATGACAGCAGTAAGATGACAAGAACAAGTGAATCTCCTTTATGGAACCCATACTGCAAATCCCTGTGCTAGTAGGGTTTTGAATTCTCACCAGTTTTGACCTTCTTTTACTGCCCAGGATACTACAATGAAGTTTATATGGCATCCTCTTTTGAAGGTTGTGTTTTCAGGAGCCAACTTTTGAATCCAAACAAATTTAGAATCATCCATCATTTACTGACTATAAATCGTGCACAAGAATCAGTGAGCTCTGATTCCCTTGTCCCTAAAATGGGGAGAAATATTATCTAAGTCATAGATCTATAGCAGGAACTAAAGAAGGTGGTGAATTAATACTTAGCCCAGTTCTTCATTACCCACGGTCCACACAGTAGACTGAAAAGCACATATTTTAAAAAAAAGGTGGTTTTTCCCCCCTTGTCCTTGATACATTATAGATATGCTGCAAATCTCCATGTATTTATTGGCTGTGAAAGTGACAATAAAATGTATGTGTGTTTCACATATATATTTTACACATATATGTTTATATATATACACAATATATATTACCAATATTTATAATATCCCTATAGTAAATAATATCTCCTAAATTTTAAATGAATAAATAGAGCCTCTGAGAGATATGGTGATTTACTCATAATCACTTACCTTTAAACTGCCGATCTAGTTCTGTTTAGATAAAGTCCAGGAGATTTCTGCTATATGGTTGTTTCTTCTTGATTTCCAAATGGGAGATAATCTCAATGTGCTAACTGATGGATATCTTTGAAATAAAGATGAAGATAAGATATTTTACTTTGTCTTTCTTGACCTAGAGAATTTCATTAATAGTTAACAGCTATCTGGACTCCACTAAAATGTTGAGGAAGGAGAGTGTGCTTTAGGTGGGTAGCCACTAGGTGGCAGTGGCGCACACCCACAGCTCAAGTAATCGTGCTGAGAGCCAGCCACTTGGTTGGAGGTGATGGATAACCTTGTGGTCCACCTTGCCTCTCTCTCATCAGCATCAAATCACACAGAAAGAGCAAGGCTCTGGTATTTTGATGCAGAACATTAATAACATAAGTGGATGGAAAACCCGAGAACTGAAAATGCCACCTTAAGCCTCAAGCCCCAGGTATGAGATAGACTCACTGATTACAAGGCTCTTACCACATATGAACAACTAAGATTAACTGTTCTGGGCTATCTGAGGGTCAGTTTTCCACTCTGGCTTGTGAATCTTTTTTATTTTGGAATAGAAAGAAGCCATGCAGAAAAACAAGGGTTTTTTGCCATTTGGGAGCATAGTCTACCTTTGAGCAGGTGTCTGCCTCTTTTCCCATCTTTGAATGCATTCAGACCTGTCATTCTTTGCCAGGGACAGCTGTGTTCGTGTTCATACAGCAGAAGCAAGGGCCTGCATGCTCTATGCAGACTATACATGTATGGAGTCTTGTCAAATGCCTTCCCCTCCCCTCTCTCTGGAACTAATTTCCTATAGAAACTCCAAGGGAAGGTACAGTGTGCTAGCTGAACCTTCCAACCGAAACCGGACTATTTCTATTTCTTGCCTAAGGCCACACCTCCTGAATATAAAACTTTAACAAAATAAGACTCTCTTCCAATTGGCCAGTATTTGGGATTGCTTAATTTGGTGAGTTTAAATTAATGTAACCCCGTGTTTCAGACTCTTCTACAAATAGTAGTTGCGGGGGAGGAGAGGATGTTTTGGGTGTAATGACAAAAGGAGCCCAATGTCAAATATATTTGAGGAATGTTCTATTGACAATAGTAGGTGGTTTGTGTTGTTGTTTCTGGACTTATTAAAATCATTTGTTTTCTTGTATGCAATGGGAATCTTTAAGAAGGAGATATAGTATGAGTGACCACAGAACTACCATTTCCTCTCCCACCTTAATTTTTTTCTCAGAAAACTTAGTGATACCTCCAAGGTATTAGGATCTCTGTTAGAGTGGTATGAGAAATATTTGCCCAGCTGTTGCTCACTGTATCATTCTTTTATTGCTACATAATAAAACCACCCAAACTTAGTGGAATAAAGAACAATTAATTATATTACACTCAAGATTCTGTGGATCAGGAATTTGTAAAAGGCACAGTAGGGATAGGAGGGATGTCTGAATGCTCAGCTGGGAAGACCACAATGCTCAGGGTAACTTGAAGGTTGGAATCATTTGCAGCCTCTTTTAACATGTCTCGAGGGACTGGGACTTCTGCTACAGCTACTGGCAGGAACACTTGTACATGGCTCCCTGTGGTTGCTGGGTGTCCTCACAGCATGGTGGCCATGTTCCACGACTGAGCATCCCAAAAGTCCCAGGAAGAAGTTGTATCACCTTCTATGGTCTTGTTTTGGAAATCATATAGTGGCACTTTCTTCAAAGTCACAAGCCCACCCATATTCAAGAGGAAGGAACATGTCTCACTTCCAGTGGACAAAGAGTCAATGTCTCACTGCAAGAAGACTGTGGGGGATAGGAGATAATGTTGTGACAATTTTTGGAATATATGGCCAGACACAGAACAACACTTTATCTTCAGAAAGCCATTGATGACTGGGATTCATATCTCCATAATATCAAACATTCTCTATATGTAGTTATTTCTTGAAGGATATTATCTTAAAGAATATTAGAACTAGAAGGGAGGTTATATAGTCCCACTCTCCATGGGGTAGAACTTTAATTTTTGAAAGGAGGCTGTACAATAAGGACCTGAGGATATCAAAATATATAAAGTTTTAAACTTGTTTTTAAGGAGCTCACAGTCTATCAGGGAAAGCAGATTTGTAAAGAAAATAAATACAGGTACAGAGATAATACTTTGTAGTTGGGCAAAGAAGATTTCAAAGACATTGTGAAGTATGAACTGGGATTTGAAAAATAAAAGTAGTTCAAGAGGCAGCAGGAGCAGGAAAAGGCATTCCAGTCTGCAGAGACTGTGTGAAGGCAGGGGGCAGAGAGGGAATCGGCGTGCTGTATTTCAGAAAATCGAAGTGATTTATATATAAAGAAAGTCTGAGGCACAGAGTAAAAGGAATAACTGAAGTGTGCTCATCCATTATCCCACTAAGGAATTTGAATTTTATCCTTAGCCCACAGAAAACCATGCAAATATTTTGAACAGAGAAGTGACAAGATCAGGTTTCTGTATTAGAAAGGTCCTTTATGTGGAGGATGGACCAGAAGCCTTGGGTGGCCAGAGCGAGAGACTCTTGATGAGGAGGGAGCGGTGATCCAGAGGAGAAATGAGCCCCTTCATTAGGAATCTGGCAGTAACAATGGAGTGGAAGGAAAGAATTTAAATAATATTTAAGACCATGTATAATTTAATGTATATAAAGCACTCATGGTGAGGGCTAGTATATAGAAGCACTCAAAAAGCACAAGCTGCTATTATTAGTGTTTTTGTAAGAACTGGATTTTCTGAGGCACCAATTGTAGGGATGAGGAAAAGAAAGTGTCTAAGATGACACCACTACACTCCTGATTTGCTAACCAGGAACAGTTGGAGCCATTTCTCAGCATAGGCAAACAAAGGAGAAGTCAGTTTGAGGAGATCAATAATGAGTCTAGTTTTGGACATGTGAATTTTTAGGTGTTTCTGTAATTCTGCAGAGATAAGTTTTAATAGTTTGTTGGGAATATGAGTCTGGAACACAGGAGCAAGGTCTTGGCTTGATTAAGGATTGGTGATGATTATTGAATGTCAGAAGAGTTGTAATGAAGCATATCTAATTAATTAAATGTTTTAAGACACTTGTCTAACTGCCCCCTGCCCTCCCCCCCCCCCCCCCCACCAATTCCTCATGTACTGCAAAGGCACTTTATTTTCTCAATATTCTTTTTAAAACATACTTTTAATATAGCTCTTAAAATATGATAATATTATTTAGAAGGTACCTTGGCATAATCTTAACCTTAATAGACTTGAACGTGAACCTTAACTTGTTTTAATAGAACCCTATTGTCCTCTGCAAAAGCAAAGCAAAACAAAACACCTGTATTTCCTGTTGGGATTATTTATTTTGATTCTAGGTTCTGACGACTTTCATTACATTGCTTTGGTTTTAAAACAAATTTATTAAACTATTGCCTTTTCTTTGTTAACATAATTTGTGCTTTGTTAAAGAAATTTCTATCCTAACTGACCAATGAAATACCACAGGGCTAATGCTATGGATGAATTGATTAGGTGGCAGCAAACCTAAGAGATTACAAAATTATTTTTGGCTCCAAATGTCTGCAAGGTTTGCCTCTGGATCAGGTGGAAAAGAATTTGTCTCTGTTTTGGGATGAGGTTGGATTGGCAAGTATGTGACATAATTACAACTCTTCCCTTCCTATTCCATGGCAGATACCATTTGGATCTCCAAATCTTTCTTAAAGTATGCCCCTTGCAGCTACTAATAGATCATTATGTACTTACAATAAAACCAGTTTTCCATCCCATCAAAGGTAATGTCTTCACAGGCTTCTATCAAAATACTTGGAAGAATATTTTATTTTAATATTTGTTTCCACCAACACATTAGTGAGAATTATTTTCAGCATTGATAGATATCACTAACAAATAGAAAACAATTCATATAAAACTTGTCCTATCCCTGAACCTATTTTCCTTGATATTTTTGCCAAATACTTATAGTGAAAGACAATAAAATCAAGCTAATAAATTTTCTGGGAAACAACCTTGGAATGCATACTTGATCATAATATCCTCTCCAGATCTTGTTAAGCTAGAATAAAAGACTAAGTTAACAAGATAAGATAAAACTGATTAGAAAAAATGTAAAGTTCTGCCAAAAGTTTCAACAAATCAATACAAGCACAAGACAGGGGTGAGGGGATGAGGCTTAATAGATGCTTCTGAGGAAAAGTGCAGGTAATGGCTCATTTCACAAACTGATGTGAAATGAGTGTCTTTAAAGACTGTTCTGATAGGAGCACAGCATTGCCCAAAGTCTGTTCTACAGGAAGGACTATTCAGCGAAAAATGCCTGTATCAAATAATTTTGAAAAATGTTTGGTTAAAGTCAACATGTTTCTCTATTGCAAGACTTCTCAGGAACTTAGGTGTGCTAATGAGTTTTCTAACTCTAAAATAGCATCATGGGGATGAGGAATCCCTCAGGGGTGGGGACGTTACAACCCTGGTCACTGTAGGGCTAAGGGCAGTAGGGAACACACATTCTCTGCATATGGGCCACCTCCCAAGTAAAGGAAGAGACAAGGGGCAACGATACAAATGTACAAATAGATACCTCTCTCTTCTTCTCTGGGGGACAAGTGATGGGGCAAAAGGAGTTCAGAGATGTTAAACTAGTGGAAATGCACAGAAATATCAGGAGTGGGAAGAACATTCTGTCCCCCCCCCCCAAAAAATGAAATATCAAGAAGATTTAGGGTGGAGGGTGTGAGAAAGTTTCAAGATGTATTTCACAGAATGAATGAGGCCATGACCAAGGAACAACACAGTTTTAACCAAATACAATTATTGAAAAATTAGTAGATTCCCTTCTTTCCCAAAGATTATCTATTATTTGTTTGAATTATATATTTTAACCTGCTCCTTAAAATAAGCAGAGATAGGGGAGCCTGAGTGGCTCAGTTCAGTCGGTTAAGCATCTGACTTCAGCTCAGGTCATGATCTCACAGTTCATGGGTTCGAGCCCCACATCAGACTCTGTGCTGACAGCTCAGAGTCTGGAGCCTGCTTCGGATTCTGTGTCTCCCCCTCTCTTTGCCTCTCCCCTGCTTTCAGTCTGTCTATCTGTCTTTCTGTCTCTCTCTCTAAAAAATAAATACACATTAAAAAATTTTTTTAAATAAGAGATAACCCCAAAATGTGATCTGGCAGTACATAAAACTCTGCCAAAGAAATGGATAAGAGACCCAAATATAATAGCTATAACTATGAAATTTCTAGAAGAAAGTATAGAGGAAAACTTTTGTGACCTTGAGTTAAGCAAAGCTAGGGCACAGAAGCAAGCCAGTTTAAAAAAGATTAGGAAATTAGATTTCATCAAAATTAAATATGTTGTGGGTGCCTGGGTGGCTCAGTCGGTTAAGCATCTGGTTCTTGGTTTCAGCTCAGGACACGATCTCATGGCTCATGGGTTCGAGCCCCACACTGGGCTCTGCACTAATGGCAAGGAACCTGTTTGGGATTCTCTCTCTGCCCCTCCCCTGCTACTGTAATACATTCTCTCTCTTTCTCTCTCTCTTGTTAATAAATAAAAACTTAAAAAAAAGTTTGTTCTTCAAAGGATTCCATTAAGAAAATTAAAAAAAAAAAGGCAAGCCACAGACTGGGAGAAAATATTTTCAAAACATTATTTGATAATGAACAAATTGAATTCTTATAACTTCATAATAATAAAAAATGGGCAAAAGATTTGAATAACTGCTTCTTCCAAGAAGCACATTAAAGCAAATTAGGATCTACATCATTAGTAAATAGGAAATGCAATTTATAGCCACAATGAAATACCACTGCATGCCTACTTGGAATGGCTAAAATGAAAAAAACAGACAATACTAAGTGTTGGTGAGAATGTAGAGAAGCTGGAGCTCTCATTTACTGCTGCTAAGAATGTAAAAATGTATAGTCACTTTGGGAAACAGTCTGATAGTTTCTTAAAAAGTTAAAAACAGAGGCCCTTGGGTGGCTCAGTCATTTGAGCGTCTGACTCTTGAGTTCGGCTCTGGTCATGATCTCATGGTTCATGGGTTCGAGTCCTGCATCAGCCGCTATACTGGCAGTGTGGAGCATGCTTGGGATTCTTTCTCTCTCTCCCTCTCTCTGCCCCTCCCACACTTGCTCTCTTTCTCTCTTTCAAAAACAAATAAACTTTAAAAAAAAAAAGGTTAAAAGCATACACAAACATAAGTATATGCTCATGTGGATATTTACCAAGGAGAAATCAAAATATATATCCACACAATGGCTTGTATGCAGATATTTGTTGCAGGATTACCAGGATTAGCACCAAGCTGGAAACACTCCAAATGCCCATCAGCTGGTGAATGGATAAACAAAATGGGACTACACATATAATGGAACACTATCTAGGTATCAAAGGAATAAAGTAGTGGTACACACAATAGTTTGCATGAATCTCAAAAACATCATGCTTAAGTGAAGGAAGCCAGACAAAAGACTGCACTGTATATGACTGCTTTTATGTGAAATTGCTAGGAAAGGCAAAGCTATAGTTACATGAACTTTCATGGAAACAAGAGTTACAGTGACTGCTTTGGGTTGGTAGTGGAAGTGGAGTTTGACTGAAAACGGGAATTAGATAATGAACTTTATGGAGTGATATGAGTATGCTACAATTCTATTGTGGTATGGGTTGTGTGACTACATAAACTTACCAAACAGAAATCACTCAACTGTTCATCTAAAATGGGTGGGTTTTATGGTATCCTCAATAATGTTTTTATTTTTGTTTTTGATGGTATTTTGGTGTTCCCTGTCCAGAATGCTAGGATTCGTTTACCCAGTTGTACCCTTGCACTACTCCGGTCTGTCCTTTACACAGCATACACAGCAACCAGAATGGTATTTTTTTTTTTAATATAGATTGGTTTGTATCAGTCCTTTGCTTAAAAAACTCTAGTGGTTTGTCATTGACTTAAGAGTCAGTCTAAACTCCTTACATGGTTTAGGAATCCCTCCAGGATCTAGCTTCTCTCTTCCTCTCTGACTCATTTTATTTCATTACATTGTAGCCATATCAGGCTTCTCATGGTTTCTCAAGCCCACCAAGCTTATTCCTGTCTCAGGGATTTGCAGTTGCTATTTCTTCTGCCTGGAATGCTCTGCCACCAGAGTCCCATGGCTAGTTCTGTCTTTTCACTCACTGCAAACACCTTCTCCTAAGACTTTCCCTGAACATCAGTTTAAATGATCTCTCCCACAAAATCTGTCTCTGTTTTAGCCATCTACTTCTGTATAACCACTCACACTAAAATGTAATAGTCTAAAACAACACTTTATTATATGTGTTACTGGACTCAGCTGAGTGGTGCTTCTCTTCATTCAGTGAGAACTGCTCGGAGCATGGATGTCTCAGATGACCTCTTGTTTAGCAGGGCCTCCCTCCATGTGGCATCTCTCACTCTGGAATTTGGTCTGAGTTTCTTAACAGCCTGGCAGCTGGATTCCAAGAGAGAGACATGATTCTGTTAAGACCTGGCTGGAAAATCTTAGAATGCCATGTCTGCTGCATTCTGTTGGCCAAAGTTAAGTCCTGTCCAGATTCAAGGGAGAAGAAAATAGATTCACTTCTTGTTCAGAGGAGCAATATGCATATACTTGGATGTGAGGGATTATTAGCCACTACATTTTCAATCAACCCAGTATAGTCTTTTTATCAAGGCTTTTCCCCCCATAATATCTGATATTATGTTGCATGTTTATGTGTTTAATGCTTTCTTGACATCTTCCACTGCATCTGGTAGCCACATATAAATCGCTTTATCACTCATAAGTTTTAATGATCACCCACGTGAGCATTTAATTGTGTAGTATGTCAATCCACAGTCTGTTGGTGAAAAACTCAATGTATTTTCTTTTTTTTTCTTTCTATTCCTTGGCTTAACTCCTATAATACTGTATAAAAGCCAAAAGTTTAAAGATAAACCAACATACTATTCTCCTGTAAGTTCAGAATTTGGGCAGCTTGGCTCATTAAGGCTGGCTGACTTATTATTGCCCTGTTAGTCTTATGAGCCTTATGCCCTTATGCCTTATGCCCTTATGAGCCTTATGACTCATAAGGCTCTAGTGTTATAACCATGGAAATCAGTTACTTTTAATTCAGAAGGATATTTTGAAAACTGATTCACTCATCAATTTATTTAATCTTTGTAAAGTATTTCTCCACAAAAAGGAAAATAAAATAAGTTATGACTTTCTGGTTGGTTGGATACTGGGTGAATGGGAGTTTACAGTAGCTTTTTATTCTATTATTGCCATTTTATTTTTATTGTATATTTATTGCATTCCTATCTTATATTTACTATATTTATTATATTTTATTATATATTTATTATATTTTTCTTTTACCCTTCAGTGAATTCATTACCTCAGGCACACGTACTTTGAGTCCTTAATTCATATTAGAACTTCTTCTTTTCTAAATGCCAATCTATGAATATCAGAATAAGTATACACCTGCCTGCTTTATCTTATAATCTTGAGTGATGGCAAGGTGCATTTTAATCTGGTCAGCAAAGCACAAAGTTGGGAAACTTTATTCTATGGAGAAGAAAAGATGGGATTGCACTTATCTTTTTGGAGCTACTCTGAACTTTTTTGGTTTGGTTTAGGAATGGGTTTGGCCAGAATTCTATAAAGGAACAGATAGTAAATATTTTCGTCTTTGTGGACAACCTGGTCTCTGTTGCAAGTATTTTCTTCTGTCATTTTTGCACAGAAGCATGTGTAGACAATACATAAACAAGTGAGCATAACTGTATTCCAGTAAGACTTTATTTACAAAGACAGACAGCAGACCAGATTTGGTCTTTGGGCTATAGTTTTCTGACTCCTGGTTTTAGGATATTAGAGGTGTGATGGGAGATGCTTTCTGGTGTAATGGAAAGTACGTGAGCAAACAGAGCCAAGTGACTTGGTTTTCGGTCCTGGCTCTGCCAGTTTTATTTAACTCAGTGAACATTACAGAGCATTTGTTGTAGGCATGGAAATACTGAGAATTGCACTGCCACTCTCCTCTCTCTTACCTATCAGTCAGCAGGCAACACTATTCAATCACAACATTTCTTCATACAGAGTTCTCATTCAGAGTTCTCATACAGTACATCTCATTCAGATGTACTCTTGAATCCTTCTAAACACAGCGTTGCAGGTAGCCACTGTCAGTGGATTAGAATTGCTGTGTGAGATGAAATGATGTGTCACTCCTGAAACACTGTGTGTCAGTTACTGTGCAAGGTGATAAGCATATTATGATTAGACTTAGTGCTTACCACTTACCCTTCAGGGCCCCAAAATCCTGAGCCATTTTCCTAACCTAAGTCAAATTATTCAACACCTTTGAAATCCATAAAATGGAATGCAGTGTCCTACCCTGTCTTTTCCCATCACACAATTGTGAGGATTGAATGAGGCACTGTGAATGAAAACATTCTGTCATTGGCAAAATATTGAGTAACATGTCTTTACGTGCTTTCAATACTTATTTAAAAAGTGAAAGCACCAAACAGTTGTCTCTCAAGCCACACTTCGTTGCATAAAATTTGGGCAGCCCCTGAGATGAGGATTAAATCCCTACAGACTTTTAGGTTTACATGAAACCATTCCGCAACTGGGACATGAGAAATTTAACCATCCATAAAAATGACTTTATTTTGAGAAATTAGGCCAAACATTTCACTTTTGCAAAACTGATGTGTGAATTGTGTTGCCTAAGGTGTCCTCTGTTCCCAAGTCTTGTAGATGCCAGGTGCCAAATTCTTCTGAAATGGTTCCTAAAAGACAGGAATCCAAACACAGTAATAGTAGAAAACATTTTTAGTAGAGACAGCAGTGGGTGGGAGCCTTCAGGGGAAGCTCTTTGAGAGATCTCAGGGGACTATAATGCTTTTTCAGTTTCAAGTAACAGAAACCAACTTGGTTGCACCTAAGGAAAGACAGGGAATTTATTTTAAAGAAACAGGGTTTTCTCTTGGAACTCAAAGGCAAAAATGCAGCCAAACCTCAGGAAGTGACTAGAAGCAGAAGTGTAAAAACCATGAGGCTTCTCTGGATGTCACTTTGGTCTGTGTGTCACTGTTTCATGCCTTGCCTGTTCTCTCTTTGTGTAGTGTGATTTTCTCTACATCTCCAGATGTAAGAAAGAGAAAGATGGTCATGCTTTATTTTCCAAATTTCTACATTAGAGGCCTCAACTAACTACAATTTTTAATTATTTTAATTCCAAATGTCCAGGATGGAACTTTAGCTATCAAATGCCTACTGGCTCAGTTAAATGAAGTCAACGATTATGAAGATACTCCAAGAAGGCACTTCAGTGAGTTAGAAGGGGACTCATTTCCCAGAGAAAGGGAGTAGGGTCATTGACTTAATGTGTAAGACAGACACTCCAAAAGATGTCTACTTCAGGGTTCCAATGAAAGGATGCCCTTCCTGCCTAATAGTTTATGGGCAAATAGTATTTGAGTATAAAGCTTGGTTTAGGAGAATAAAGTGGTCCTGGCCATGTCACCTCCAAGAATTTCATCTCAGAAATGTGTTCTTCTTCATATTCTTCATCCTAGGCCTGTGTTTTCAATTTTCCCCGAGATCTAATGAAAATCTTTCTAATGAAATGAGTTCTCAGAGTATTACACCTTCTATAAATTCTTGTCCGTTGCCAAATATATCATAAATCTTTGATACAGAAGAGAATATTTGTTCTTGTATATTTATTCCTCCCCTCTGTTCCTAGCACATGGCTGGGTACATGATAGCTGCCCCACAAATATCTGCTAAAGTGGCTTCTCTGATAGGAGGCCAAGATGATGGAATCATATGAAAGTGATCAGAGAGAGAATCCTTAAATACAAAAGCTGGAACAGAAATTCATTTCTAAACTAATGTAGCAGGCTGGTTATTGATCCCACACAGGTTCACATCTTAATCTTGTGGCACTGTGAGTGTTACCTTTGTATGGCAAAAGGGAATTTTCAGATGTGATTAAGTTACGGGTCTTGAGATAGATTATCCTGGATTAGCTGTGTGGGGCTGAGGTAATCATAATAGTTCTTATAAGAGGGAGAAATACAGGAGCAGTCAGAGGCAGAAGAGAAGGCCATGTGGTGACAGAAGCAGAGTTGGAGAGGTGCAGTTTGGAGCTGGAACAAGGGTCCACAGGCCAAGGACAGCAAGTGGCCACTGGACACTGAAAGGGGAGAGGAAATGCACTCTCTTCTCAGGGCCTCCAGAGGGAACCAGGCCTGCCGACACCTTGACTTTGCCCGGTGGAACTAATATAACTAGGGATCCCAAACTGAAAGACACAGGCCAACTCCAGTTAGCATATCTGTTTTATTTGGCCAGAGTAATATTTTAAGAAAGGAAAAGAAACAAGGCAGTATTTAAAATTGGTGTGTTTTATGTAAAAATCTGGATTTCTAGTTTATCTGAAATGCAAAGACAAAAACAAAAACAAAACCCAGAGGTTTAGAAATACAGGTTCTGTATCCCTGTATAGCAGCTGTCCCCCTGAATCTGCCCTGCAGCTCCTGCCTGGGATTTGTACATGTTAACTCTAGTCTCCTCCATCCCTACTGTATCTCTTACTGAGGCAGAATTATCAAGATAAGATTGCATTTTGTTCTTCTTTAGTAGAGAAATATTTCTATGTACTCATTTCTGTAGATAGGCTGAGAGGGCTGTGTGTTTAGAAAAAGTAGTTGTGATAAATGTATGATACTAATATGAGATGCTAACAAAAAGGGAAACTGAGTATGGAATATATCGGGACTCTACTGTCTATAAGTTTGTCTATAAATCTTAAACAATTCTAAAATTAAAAGTTTCCTAAATGGAATTGGCATATTTCTTTTTTTTTTAAATTTTTTTTCAACATTTATTTATTTTTGGGACAGAGAGAGACAGAGCATGAACGGGGGAGGGGCAGAGAGAGAGGGAGACACAGAATCGGAAACAGGCTCCAGACTCTGAGCCATCAGCTCAGAGCCCGACGCGGGGCTCGAACTCACGGACCGCGAGATCGTGACCTGGCTGAAGTCGGACGCTTAACCGACTGCGCCACCCAGGCGCCCCGGAATTGGCATATTTCTTTAGAAGAGTGGAGAATATTATGCATTACACATACAGGTGAAGAGTTTCTCTGTTGTGAGATGAATCCTTCGTCTGTTTCATCATGCTCGGGGCCTTTCTGAGCTTGCATTTGTGATATGCAGACATTTCCATTTTATAGATTAGAATCTGAGGCCCAGAGAAATAAAGTAACTTGCCCAGGGTCACAGAGTTAGTCTAGGAGGAGCTGTGGTTGGAACTCAGGCCTCCTGACTATCTTCTAGTGCAGTGTTCTCATTTTTTTTTTTTTTTTACCTACTATTGTGGGGAGTAACATTAACATTCTAGCATACAGTGGGAATCTCACTTACCTATCTAGAATCCTCTGTTGGAGCAAAGAAGCAGCCTCATACTCAGAACAGCCTACTTGCTTGTCTCTTGCCTTTTTTTTTTAACTTCCCTCATTTATATTTTATATGTGGTGCATAGGGAAAACATTTGACATTTGTCCAAATACCAAATGTACTTTGGATTTCATCACTTACGTATTAGCAAACGTCAGCTATGCATGAGAATGTTTCCTCTGAAAGAAGGAAACTCAGGGTTTGAGAAGGTCGGAGCAGAGGCCTCTTGATCAGAGCAGAGTGAGCTCAGGTCTTTGCTGATGTTGTTGGGTAGAGGCTGAGACAGGCATTCTGTGTGGGGTCCAGCTCTGTTAGGAGGTGTGGATTAAGGGATTAAGTGGATTTGGGAGGTTATGACTACTGCTAGAGCACCATGTGTTCACAACCTTGGTTCTAAAGAGCCTTTGGTGTGACTGATTCAGAGCTAGCCAGAAGGTCAATGTCAGCTACTTGAAGACTAAACAGGCTTGGAAATGGGAAAGTCCCTGGCCTTCCTGGGGCCTTATCTCTGCAAGGCTATTTCCATGCTAGTAACTTTCTCTGGGATCTGAAGTGGTTGGGGTAACTGAGACATGTAGCTTTCCTACCCTTTAACTAAGGTTAAAGACTCTGGAGGTGTGAAGACAGAAGCAGAAAGGGAGAGTAAATGATAATGATATCTGCAGTAGTATTGAGTGCTTTCTGTGTGCTCATGTAATTTATATATGCAAGCAAAGTGTCCCTCTAGGAAAAAGTATCATTCACTGAGTTACTCTTTGGGCATCTCTAAACATGAATCATGACTCCTGACATTTTTATATTACCAGTGAGGATTCTGAGGCCTAGAGAGAGAGAGAGAGAGAGAGAGAGAGAGAGAGAGAGAGAGAGAGAGAGAGACTTGCACAGGGTCACAGAACTACTCAGGGAGGAGCTGTGAGTAAAATCCAAGCCTCCTGGCATCTAGCCTAATGTTCTTTTCTTTCACACTGCTAAGGGAAATGATGGCCATAGGAAGAGAATATTCTGGAGTTCATACTTATGATAGTATAGGCAGTATGGTACAATGGCTGTAAGCAGACACTCTGAAGCTGATTGCCTGGGTTTAAATTCCAAGTCCACCACCTAATTGTTGTGTGACTTGTTTAAAATTTTTAATCTTTCTGAACCTGTTCCTTCTTCTGTAAAATGCTGCTGGTAATAGTTCCCACCTCAAGTGACTATATGAGGATTAAATGAGTTAATAAATAGTACCTGGCTCATAGTAGCTGCCATATAAATGTTAGCTCTTACTGTGACATGGTTATAAATATTACCCTTATTTTGAAATTGAGGACACAAGCTCAGTGAGGTTACATAGCTTAACCAGCAGCACACAAAAAGGAGGCAAGCTGGGGTTTGGACTCACATCTTTTCTCTCAATCATCTATTATATTACCTTTTAGCAAATAGTTTTTTTTCACACCAGTATTCCTTGGCCACTTCTCTGGGCAGCCCTTGGTATGTAAACAAAGTTGCGGTGTTCATGTTGATAAAATGTCAGTATTTCTATAGATCTTAGATCTTTCACGAATTCCTTTCAAGTTCTTGCCTTGAATATTTTTCCTGTTTTTCTTTGTGAAAAGAAATAGAAAGAATAAATGATGTAAAATCCAAACTCAATAAGTGGACTGAATGACATTTGTAGTAGTAACACTGAGTGTAAAAAAGAATACTTATCTTTGAAGTGGGAAAAAGCTTTGTCTTAATGGCTTCAGACTTCACTAAGTAAAAATAATTGAAATTGAAAAGAAATGGGATTTGACCACAGGCTTAACACATAGGTCAGTGGTGCTGAGAGAGCAGGAAGACAGTGCTCTGATCAAGTCATTTAGACATTGCCACTAGAGCCTGGTGTGTGTAAGGCACTAGGCTGGGTGCTCTGAACATAATTATAATGCATTCATTGTCGTCAAAGACGTTTTGTGTGAATCTGATGTCTGCAGTTATTTAAAGCCCTCAGTCTGGGTCCATTCTGCCCTTTTTGAATCTCCGTACTTTCTATGAGCCCTTAACACACAGAGGAATATTGATCAGGATTGTGGGAAGGCATGTTTGAGCTCTGGATTATTCAAAGAATAGCTAAATGAACTGATCATCTTCAGGCTGGAAGTGAGAACCTAATTATTCTCCTTACTTGAATGTGTTCAAGCAGAAAATAGATTAATCTTGTTTGGGATGGTTCCAGAAGACAAAACTAGATGGAAATTGCAGAAAAAGAAATTCTCAGTTCAGTTTGAATCAATCCAATTAAACCACTAATGGTACCTACTAAGTGCTAAGGGTTTACTCAGAAGTGAGTGAGGCAGGCAGAATCCCTGCATCAGCAGAGTCACTAAATTATTGTTATTTTCGTCACCAGAGTTTCAGTCTACTTTGGGCATTAAAAATATGGTAGAAAATATTGAAGTATGTGGTGGTCTACACTTTACAGATAGCCATATTTGAATGAGCTAGTTTGGTTGGCAAAGTGTTTTCATGGCATAGTGGAGATACTCCAAAGAGACACTAAAAATAAGGAGTTGGGGTTCTAATTCTGATCCTATCATGGCCTATGTAGTCTCAGGCCTCAGTGTTAACATCCAGTAAATGGCAACATTGAACTAGATGGCCTTCAATCCTCTGTCCATTCCATAATTCTATTCAACTTTCATTTTGTCCTTATATCTTTGTACAGTCAAAAAATATTATCACATCTATTCTCGAACTAGGCAGATAATTATTATGAGAGGCCCACAGATTTAATATGTATTCCGTATGAGAATTTCGAACTGGAAGAAAAAAGTCGTTTGGAAAAAATCATTTTTTTTCTTTAGGAATTTAATTTTAATGTTTTCTAGCTTTATTAAAGGTATAATTGACATACAGCATTTTTAAGGTATAAAATGTGATTATTTGATATATATGTATATTATGAAATGGTTATTGCAATAAAGTTAGTCAACATGTCCACTACTTCACATAGTTACCTTTTTATTTATTTTTTTGTGGTGACAACTGTTAAGATTTCTCTTAGCAACTTTCAAGTATGTGATACAGTATTGTTAGCTGTAGTAATCATGATGTACATTAGATCCCAGAACTTATTCATCTTGTAACTGAAAGTTTGTACCTTTTGACCAGCTTCACTCATTTCCCCCCCTCACCCCTGACCTTTGGCAACAGCCAAACTGTTCTCTGTTTCTATGAGTTCATTTTTGTTTTTATGTTTGTTTGTTATTTTTAGATTCCACAAATAGGATCATACACTATTTGCCTTTCACTGTCTGACTCATTTTGGTTGATCAAGATTGATCTGTGTTGTCATAAATGGCAGGATTTCCTTTATTTTAAATGGCTGAATATTTCATTGTATAAATATACCACATTTTCTTTATCCATTAGTCCATTGACAGACAGACACATTGTTTCTGTATCTTGGCTATTGTAAGTAATGCTACAATGAACATTGAACACATCATGAACATAAACACATCTTCAAGATGTTGATTTTATTTCCTTCCCATATATACTCAGAAGTGAGATTGCTAGATCACATGGTAGTTCAATTTTATATTCTTGAGGAATTTTTATACTATTTTCTGTAGTGGTTGCACTAGTTTGTATTCCTACCAGCAGAACACAAGGGTTCCCTTTTCCATACATCCTTGTTGTCACTTACCTGTTATCTTTTTGATACTAGCCATTCTAAAAGGTGTGAGGAGATATCTCACTGTAGTTTTGATTTGCATTTCTCTGATGATTAGTGAGTTTCATCTTTTTATGCCAGTTAGACATTTGTATGTCTTGTTTGGAAAAATGTCTATGTAGGTCCTTTGCCCATTTTCAATCAGATAATTTGGGAGGGTTTGTTTTTTGTTTTTTGTTTTTTGTTTTTGTTTTTTTTTTTTGGTTTTGCTGTTGAGTTGTTATGAGTATATTTTGGATATTAAGCCCTTATCAGATACTGGTTGGCAAATAACTTCTCTTCTCCCATAGGTTACCTCTGTATTCTGTTGATCATTCCTTTGCTGTGCAGAAGCTTTTTTGCTTGGTATAGCCCTACTTATTATTATTATTTTTTTAATTTTGTTGCTTGAACTTTAGGTGTTATATTAAAAAAATAATTGTCAAGACCAGTGTCAAGGACCAGACCCCATATTTTTTCTTCTAGGAATTTTAGGATTCAGGTCTTACATTTAAGCCTTTAATTCATTTTGTGTTAATTCTTATGAGTGGTGCAAAATACAAGTCCATTTTCATTCTTCTGCATGCGAATATCCCCATTAATATTCTTGTCTCCCTTGTCCTTGACTATATATGCATAGGTTTATTTCTGGGCTCTTGATTCTCTATCTGTTTTTATGCTAGTATCATACTATTTTAATTACTATAGCTTTTGTGGTATAGTTGAAATCAGGAAGTATGATGTGTCTAGCTTTATTTTTCTTTCCCTAGGTTTCTTTGACTGTTTGGGATCTTTTGTGGTTCCATATGAATTTCAGCGTTTTTTCCTTATTTTTATAAAAAATGCCATTGAATTTTGATAGGAGTTACATTGAATCTGTATATGACTTTGAATAGCATGGACATTTTAACATTAATTTTTCTGATCATGAACATTGGGTATCTTTCCATTTATTTGTGTCGTTAATTTCTTTCATCAATATCTTATAGTTTTCATTGTACAGGTGTTTCATTTCCTTGGTTAAATTTATTCATAAGTATTTTATCATTTTTGATGCTATTGTGAATGAGATTGTTTTCTTTGTTTCTTTTTCAGATAGTTTGTTTTTAGTATATGGAAATGCAATTGATTTTTGTATATTGATTTTATATTATGAAAAATTACTAAATTTGTTTATTCTAACAGTTTTAGGATGGAGTCTTTAGGACTTTCTATATAAAAGATCATGACATCTGCAAAGAGAGACAATTTTACTTCTTTATTCTGATTTATATGTGTTTTTTTTTTAAATTTTAGATACCAGTGTAATTAGCATTTGATTTGGATGATTTAAAATTTTTTTTCTTGCCTGATTTTTCTGGCTAGCACTTCTAGTACTATGTTTAATGGAAATCATGAAAGTATGCATCCTTGCCTTGTTCCTGATATTAGAAAAAGAGCTTTAAGTCTTTCTCACTGAATATGATGTAAACTGTGGACTTGTCATATGACCCTTATTATGTTAATGTAAATTCCTTCTATACCCAATTCATTGAGAGTTTTTGTCATGAAAGGTTGTTGAGTTTTGTCAGTGTTTTTTCTGCATCTACTGTGAAAAATAATCCTTGATATCCATGTGCTGAAAAATATATTAGCTCTAATACTTTATTATTATTATTATTATTATTATTATTATTATTTTAAATTGAAGTATAGTTGATACACAGTGTTATATTAGTTCCAGGTTATGAGTGCTAGTACTTAACTAGATTCCAAAGGTTATAAGGAAGACTTCCACTGAGCCTGAGCTGCAGAAAAATAAGTTAAGGGCTTTCTGAGAATAAGTCCGTTTTAATGTAGACAGGGGGTGAGAAGTAACAGAGATATTTTAAGAAAATGATGACTTATTTCTTAAAAAAGTTTCATTGAAGCAATTTTGGTAGATATATTTTAGGGAAAAAAGACCACAAAAATCCAGCAAAATTGTTATTGATATTTCCAAGGGAGCAATGAGTTCAGGTTATATTTATAGACACATTTGATTCCTAATAATATTCCCACTAGTATTATGAAACTCTACATGAATGTGTCATGAATAAGTGGCTCAAGAATGTCGAAAAGTCTAAAGTTGTACCTTTGGTAGATAACATTTTAAAAATTTTTCTGTATGTTTTAACATTCAGCTAATAAAAGTTAATATTTTTTAAAGTAATTTAAATCATGAAGCATTTTCAGTGTGTACCCTTTTGAAAGATCATAGATTTGGGAGAACAGGTAGTCAAGTGATAAAGCAAATGTAGAGAGCCCAGAAAATATAGCTAATCTCTGTGGACTCCCAACTCTTTTGAAGGGAACTATTTCTCTGAACAGATAATTGGCAAATAAGTTACTAGCCTGTCAGCAATCTCTTTGACCTTGACCATAGCAACTTCTTACTAGACATGTCTCTGGAGGCAAGGGAAACAAAAGCTAAAATGAACTATTGGGACTTCATCAAAATAAAAACCTTCTGCACAGCAAAGGAAATAAGCAACAAAACCAAATGGTAACCTTTTGGGATGGGAGAAGATATTTGCAAATGATGTATCTGATAAAGGGTTAGTATCCAAAATTTATAAAGAACTTAACAAACTCACCACCTAAAAAACAAATAATCCAGTTAAGAAATGGGCAGAAGACATGAATAGACATTTTCCAAAGAAGACATCCAGATGGCCAACAGATACATGAAAAGATGCTCAACATCACTCATCACCAAGGAAATACAAATCAAAACCACAATGAGATACCACCTCACACCTGTCAGAATGGCTAAAATTAACAACACAGGAAACAGCAGATGTTGGCAAAGATGTGGAGAAAGGAGATCCCTTTTACACTCTTGGTGGAAATGCAAACTAGTGCAGCCACTCTGGAAGACAGTATGGAGGTTCCTCAAAAAGTTAAAAATAGAACTATCCTATGATACAGCATTTGCGCTTCTAGGTATTTACCCAAAGGATATAAAAATACTGATTCAAAGGGGCATATGTACCCTGTTGTTTATAGCTTCATTATCATTAATACCCAAATTATGGAAAGAGCACAAATGTCCATCTACCGATGAATGGAAAAAGAAGTGGCGTGTATACATACATACACATATATATATATATACATACATATGTATATATATGTATACATGTGTATGTATATATACATATGTATATATATGTATACACACACACACACACACACACACACACACACACACACACACTGGAATATTAGTCACCAAAAAATGAAATCTTGCCATTTGCAATGACATGTAAAGAACTAGAGTGTATTGTGCTAAGTGAAACAAGTCAGTCAGAGAAAGACAAATGGCACATTTCACTCAAATGTGTTATTTAATAAATAAAATAGATGAACATAGTGGAGAAAAAAGAGAGAGGCAAACCATGCAACAGACTCTTTTTTTTTTTAATTTTTTTTCAACGTTTATTTATTTTTGGGACAGAGAGAGATAGAGCATGAACAGGGGAGGGGCAGAGAGAGAGGGAGACACAGAACCGGAAACAGGCTCCAGGCTCTGAGCCATCAGCCCAGAGCCCGACGCGGGGCTCGAACTCACGGACCACGAGATCGTGACCTGGCTGAAGTTGGACGCTTAACCGACTGCGCCACCCAGGCGCCCCGACAGACTCTTAATGGTAGAGAATAAACTGAGGTTTGATAGAGGGAGGTGGGTGGGGGATGGGCTAAATGGATGATGGGTATTAAGGAGGGCACTTGTTGGGATGAGCACTGGGTATTGTATGTGAGTGATGAATCACTAATTTCTACTCCTGAAACTAATGTTACACTATATGTTAGCTAACTGGAATTTAAATAAAAATTTGAAACAAACAAAAACTGTCAAGTTGCCTAAAGTGCTATCACATGTACTTCAGGGTCCCATCCCACCAAGGAGGAGGATTCTGATCCAGATGACACAGCAACAAGCAACAGGTATGCGTCTTATTGCCCAAGAGGCAGTTTTGCAGGAGGCTGGAAGTTCTTAATCAAATTTTTTTTAAGTGGTAAAACACGTTTAGGGGAACAACTCAGGAAAATATATTCATTGGTTTTGTAATTGAATTTCTACAGCCCCAAACTAATAGTTCTTGGTCTGGGTTAGTAATTCAAATTGGAAATAAAGATTTTGGGGGTGCCTGGGTGGCTCGGTTAAGCGCCCGACTGTTGGTTTAGGCTCAAGTCATAATCTCATGGTTCATGGGTTTGAGCCCCGCATCGGGCTCTGTGCTGACAGTGCAGAGCCTGCTTTTGATTCTCCCTCCTCTCTCTGCCCTCCCCACTTTGCTCTGTCTTTGTGTCTCTCAAAATAAATAAATAAACTTAAAAAAATTGTTAAGATGTGGTTTTTTAGGCTTCACATTCTGAATGCGTGGCCTGTTTCCCAGCACTACCTCCTTCTACTCTTCTCCTACCCTCACAGATCAGCAAAAACTTCTTTGCCAGAAAAACACAGGCAAAGTGGAACTGATGTTACCACCTCCAAGGACCAGCGATGAAGTGGGCAGTCTTGGCTCAGTCTCCCTGTCTTCCTGACTCTCCCCTTAATATTTAAATGGTTAGGTACTGGCTTTAGGACACTAAAACAATACTGGCCCTGCCCTTGCACGCCGTACATCTCATACGAGATTTAGTTTTCCTACCCAGTCATCTTGAGAGCTCTTTCTTCCAAGTCTAGGTTTTCTCATTTATAAAATCATAGAGTTTCTCTAGGGACCTCTAAATCTGTTGAATATGGGAAACAACTTAAAGCCCCAGAATTCAAGTGGAATGAAACTGACTGAGCCCACACCTAAGAATACAGGGATGAGTGGTGCCAGGCACTCTCCAATCCTGGAGCTCCTCCTCTGCCTGGACAACAGGGATCAGGGGCCTGATGATCCCTTGGCCTGCAGTGGTTTTTTAGCCTGGGCACATGGACGTACACAGAGTTTGGGATATCTTGGTCCTTTAGGACAAGGGTAGGCTGTCCCAAATGTCTACTGCTCTTTATTCTTTCATTTCACTGAAGGAGCAGTAGTTGGGCCCCAGGTTTCACACGGTGTAGTCAGTGTTGGTGTCTCACTTGCCACAGTGATATGCAGTGGCTACTGGGTACATACACAGGGCGTCTACATGGTGAGCACAGCTAGGCACTCTAACCATGTCATACATCAGCTCCTTGGAGGTACATATTTTCTGAATGTTGGGCCTGCCTGGGTTCTTGTACACTAGAGCCTGAGGAGTTTAGGAAGGAGAGAGTTAGATTATAATTCTGGAAGTTTCCTTTTGGCTTAGTCAAAATGAGACAGGGATTTTGGGGTGCCTGGGTAACTCAGTCAGTTGAGCATTTAACTCTTGATTTTGGCTCAGGTCATGATCCCAGGGTCATGGGACTAAGCCCTGCATCTGCCTCCACACTGAGTGTGGAGCCTGCTTGGGATTCTCTCTCTCTCTCTCTCTCTCTCTCTCTCTCTCTCTCTCTCTCTCTCTCTCAAAAAAAGAGGGATTTAATACTGCTTATTCTAATATTTGTCCTCTGAAGACCAGGTTGTAGGATCCTTAAGCACAGGAAACATGACCTTATTTTTAAAAATGCATGTTATACCACTTTTCTAAACTGTCCTGGAAATGTTATAGAAAATATGACTGTTTCCTTCCTCCCTACCATGATAATACCCACATGTTTAATATTTGTAAAGTTCTATAAAACTTTAAATTTGTATGGCATAAAAGCATGTAGAGATAAAGGAATAAAGAAATATGACCTTGGAATATAAAGATTTTTCTTTTTGTACTTAGTAATCTGAAGCTATGTTAATGACAGATAAAAACATATAACACTTCAGTTTAATTGCTTATAAAGACATTTCCATCACTCTTTTCTATGTATATTTAAAAGAGGAATAAGAGTCATATGCTGAATTATTCATGCTTGCCTGAAATATGAGTGAAGTCTCATATTGGATTTTGGACCTTCTATTACTTTTTAAGTTTTTCCTTGCCACTGCCTTAAATTCTTTGTATTTGCATGGTTCTTAATCCAAAAGTAAATGACATAGTTTCAATATCAATACATTTAACTCAAGCCAAGTATGTTTCACTCTTCTACTTGCCCAATGAGAAAATAATTGGCTTTAAGGGAGAGAAGAGGTTGCTGGTTAATTCCTTTCCCAGGCTGGCCACAAGGTCTCTATCCCACCTAAAGTGCAGTGAGTTAAATTTCATTGATCAAATTTTTACTATCACATAAAGTATATTCATTAAAATGCAGCCACCTTAAATTTCAGTTTATTGAACCCCTGCACAGCCAGATGCAACAGAAGAATGGCAAAGAAGAAACATGTTCACTGAAAACTGGCCAATTGTGAAGAAGCTGTAGAGAATGTAGACAAATGGTCTAATGCCCTTATGCCTTGATTTCCTCACCAGCATAAAGGGAGTAGGTTTGCTGATTCCTTTTGGTTCTAATCTACAGGGATTGATTGTTTTCAGGCTGCTTGCTGGCATTTGTGTTAAAGGTAGACCAAAAAAATGAATCTTCTAATTGGCTGCTTGTGTTTTTATTTGGCTTTAAAGGCATTTTGGTACTATACCTGTTACAAAGGTATGCCTTTCATTATTGCATTTGGCTGTTTGAGAGTATTGGTCATATTCCATGATCAAATATAGATATGTATTCATGCCCATGTTTATCTCTCAATAGGTAAAGCTAGCAGAAAAATACTCTTTTAAAATGCAGAATTGGCACATTACTGAAGCATTCATTTACATCAATATGAGCTGTCCCAAATTCGTTTTACCCAAATTAAATCCAAACCTAGACATTGAAATGATATCATGGTAATTAACCTTAATCACAATGCAGAGAAGTTGGCTAAGTGATTCATGGCTATTGTTGAGGAGAGACAAAATATTGATAAATTGGGAATTAATGAAGCCTGCCTTGTACAGATCCTCAGTACCCTCACTTCCAACAGGAGTGAGTTCCTGCCCAGGTGTAGCAGTAGCCCACACACCAAGTGGCATTGGTGCTTATGCAGAAGGGGTATTCCTTTCTCCTCTGTGATGGTGATGTTCGTCAGCTCATAGCTCATGCAGCAGATTGCTCTCCAGCAATAGAAGAGAAAGCAAAACTGGACTGACTTCATCCTGGACTAGGAAGCAAACAATTAGAAACTCAAGGTATTTTCACCGTCATGAACTTTGACCCAGTCAGACTGAATGGAAATAAACCTGCTCCCCAAACTCCACAGTCACATTCAGTTTTAACAAGCATATTTTGACAAAAGAGAAACATGTTACAGAT
This sequence comes from Felis catus, assembly GCF_018350175.1. Lineage (NCBI taxonomy): Eukaryota > Metazoa > Chordata > Mammalia > Carnivora > Felidae > Felis > Felis catus. The sequence goes on along the minus strand of NC_058377.1, from coordinate 84,508,075 downwards.
GAGAACTCCTCATAAAATTCTTTAAGTGGAGGTGTATTTTTTTTTTTTTAAGGATTAAAATGGTTCAGGGGATTATCTTAAAATGAAAATGATTGCCTGGAACCAGGCAATTGTCATTGTTAAATGGCCCCTTCAGTCTCAGTTTTAATGACCATTTTGATTTTAATAAAGAAAATTTTGTGCCTGAGAATTCATTTTTTGATTTTTGAATTAACTAAATAAGGGCATATAATTTTGTTCACATTTGATTAGTAGGAAAATATTTCAAAGGTCAAGTTAATAGGTCTATAAAATTAGTTAGTTGCTATCCCTGTTTGTAATAGATACATAAATTTTGAGAAATTAAACTGGCATGTCTGGACTTCCTACAAGACAGTAATAAAAAGTTCTTTCCTGAGAGTCTCAATTTGCTTTTTAGATCCTGAGAATCAATAATTTAAAAAATAACTATCCCCAATTGATAACTACAGGAGCAGAAACCTGTAGTCTGTTGTCTTGGATGAGGAATGCCATAGACAGAGGCAAATCTCAAGTCTACCATTTATACAATAGCATGTGTACCTACTAACGTGGTCAATTTCTTGGGTATTAAAATGTTCCAGGGCTTGACTAGTGCTTAAATTGAAGAAGTATTTCAATAGATAGAATGATCAAATATTGTTAAAACTGTCTAAACAATATTTTAGGGAAAAGAATGCTAAAATAGATTACTTTTTCAGAACTAAGTTCAATATAATAGCATATCTACTCCTTTATTTTGTTGGTTTATACATGACTATAGATTTTTCTTTGGCATCTTTAATTTCATGAATTCAGAATCTCCAAGTTTTGGTTTTGGCTATGATGAGAATGGTGGGTCAGAGAAATAAATAATACATTTCTGAAAAGTATATTGAAATTATATGACCTCCATCACTGGCCTTTTAACTCCTTCCTTAGACTCCTGTCCCCAGTGGTCTGCCTAATCCCCAAATCCCACTCACCAATTTAGCAACATCACTATTCTATTTTTAATTCCCCAAATGCGCTGTTGATCCTTTTCTCCTCAAATCTACTATGGACCCAAATCTTCTTTTTTTTTTTATTTTTTTATGTTTTTATTTTATTTTTGAGAGAGAGACAGGTGCGAGTGGGGGAGGGGCAGAGAGAGAGGGAGACACAGGCTCTGAATCAGGCTCCAGGCTCTGAACTGTTGGCACAGAGCCTGACGCAGGGCTCGAACTCACAGACGGTGAGATAATGACCTGAGCCAAAGTCAGATGCTTAACCAGCTGAGCCACCCAGGTGCCCCTGGTGCCAAATCTAATGAGAAGGAACAGTGTGCACAGATTCTTCATTCTTTATGACCCATATCAGGTGCTGTTCTACCTGTAACTCTAACTGAAGCAAAGGAATGAGGTAAATTAGAACTTTTATCATCCTCTTCTCTGACTGCCTTGGCATCTAGCCATACTCCTGTTGTGAAATGTTTCCTTGTCTGTCTCTGTGGAGTGTGTGTGTGTCTTCAAATAATGTATTTAAAGGCAGGGGTTGATACTTATTCATGCATATTTTCTTAGCCTTTGGCAAAGGCTGTGCATATCATTTAACACATGATCAATGTTAGTTAAATGAAAGTGAAACTGCAAGTATTTAATATGCCACTAGAAGTGGACATATATGGACATATATTACTAAATACACTAGTATAATTTTATACCTTTTTAAAATTCAATTACACTGGGTTTAATTTACTCTTCTTTTTTCCAGGTTCTTAAGGTGGAAGCTTAGATAATTTCTTTTACACCTACTTACTTTGATAACATAAGCATTTAAAACTACAAAATTCCCTTTAAGTGTTGCTTTAGATTCATCTCCAAATCTTAATTCATGTTGAGTTGTCGTTATCATTCAGTTAAAAGTATTTTATAATTCTCCTCTCTTGTTTTATCCTTTGATCCATGGGTCATTTAAAATCATGTTGCTGAATTTCTAAATTTAGGTGATTTTTTAAGATTTTTTTCTGATTATTTATTAATTCATTGTGTTTAGAAAGCATACTTTATATAATTTCTATTATTTAAAAATTTTTGAGATATATTTTATAGCCCAGCCTATGAATTATTTTGAAAACAGTTGTATGTATTTGTAAAGAATGTGCATGCTGCAGTTTTGGGGTGGAGTGTTCTACAGATGTTTATTGACTTGATAGTGTTGTTTGACTCTTCATATATGTTCTTATTTTCTGTCCACTTGTTCTATTGATTATTGAGAGGAATGTTGAGATTTCCTACTATAGTTTTATCTATTTAGCTTTTAAATTGATCAGTTTTTGTTCCTGTATTTTGAAACTCTGTTATTAGTGCATGGCACATTTTAGATTTTTCCTTTTTTTTAAAAAATGTTTATTTATTTTTGAGACAGAGAGAGACAGCACATGAACAGGGAAGGGGCAGAGGGAAGGGGCAGGAGAGGGAGACACAGAATCCAAAGCAGACTCCAGGCTCTGAGCTGTCAGCATAGAGCCCAGTGTGGGACTTGAACTCACCAGCTGTGAGATCATGACCTGAGCTGAAGTCAGACTCTTAATTGACTGAGCCACCCAGGTGCTCCAGATTTTTCCATATTTTTTATGAATTGACCATTTTATTTTATGAAAAGTTCCTCTTTATGCCTGGTAGTGTTCCTTCTCCTGAGCTCTACTTCCTCTGGTATTAATATGGTCACTCCAACTATGTGATTAGTGTTTGCAAGATATATCATTTTCCATCCTGTGCCTTAATATTGAAAGGGCATTTCATTTGGGTAGCATATAGTTGACTCTTCCTTTTTAAAAAATAATCTGATCAGGTGATCTTTGCCTTCTCATTGTGGTGCTCGTAATCTTAACATTTAACATAATTTGTATACTCTTGGGTTTATTTTAATCATATTGTTATTTGTCTCATCTATTCTTCATTTTCCTATTTTTCTTGTCTTCTTTTGAATTAATTTTTAGTATTTATTTTATCTCCACTATTGGCTTATCAGCTTTATTTATTTACTTATTTACTCACTCTCAAGTTTAAAATGCATATCTTTACCTCAAATAATATGATTCCACTTCACACGTAATGAAAGTATCTTATAACATTACACTTCAATTTTTTCCACCATCATCCTTTGTGCAATTGTCCTTTATTTTCCTTTGACATCTTCCTAATCCCTCAATGTGTTCTTAAATAGTCAATTATATTTTTTAAAAACTTAGAAAATGAGAAAAAGTCTTTTATACTTACCCATATTACCTCTTCAACAGATCTCATATATTTTCCTTCTGTCTAATGAACATCCTTTAAAATTCTTTGTCATGCACATTTTCTGACAGTACATTCTACCAATCTTAACTTTACTAAAAACATTCTAATCCAGTTTAATGTTTGAAGGATATCTTTGCTGGTTATAGAATCCTATGTAAGTTTGTTGGTTGGCTGTTTTGTTTTAGCACTTCATATTCTTTGTTTGCATTGTTTCTGATGAGAATTCTTCCCCCTCTCTGTAATGTGTTTTGTGTCCTCTGACTGCTTTTAAGATTTTATTTTTATCACTGATTTCCACGTGAGTTTCTTGGATGTACAAGTTTATAGTTTTCATTAAATTTGAGAAAAATGTACAGATAATTCCAAATATTACTTATCATTGCCTTGAGTACAAAGTAAACAATTCAATTATTCTTTGGCTTCTGTCTCGTGGTGTTCTAAAATATGTTATTATTTATTTTAAAAAGAATCAAAGTAAGGCTTAGAACAGAGATCAATCTCAATTTTAATAGGGTCTAAGATGAGCATTTGTAATATATTGTCATAATTCTAGATGTAATAATTTTCTTAATGTCATGCTCCTCTGCTATACTGTGAACTCCATGAGAAGCCAGTAGGAACAAAGAAGACACTCAGTACATTTTGGTTGTTTTTGTTTAGTGAATGAATGAATGAATAACACATGGCTTTTCACTCAAAGAGTGAGACAATATGAATTTCTCAGAAACACTAAAATGGATGGGGAGGTAGTCATGCCAGAGGAAGGTGAGATTTCAGGGAAACAAGCCACTAGACATATGTTCAGAGATATCTCTGTATCTCAGTCCAAACTCCAGTAAAGATGTCTAACTAGATGTGTGGCATAAGAGCAGCAAGAAACTGCCCACCTGGGCTGCATGACCCAACAGAAAGGCACAGATTTTTGGAACCCAACTATATTAGTTTGCTAGGGCTGCCATAACAAAATACCACAAACTGAACAACTTAAACAACAGAAATGTATTGTCTGACAGTTCTGGAGGCTAGAAGTCCAAAATCAAGGTGTCAATGAGTTGGTTCCTTCTGAGAACTACGAGCAAGAATCTATCCCATGCTTTTCCCTGTAGTTTCTGGCAGTTTTCTGGCAATCTGTGGAGTTCCTTGGTTTGTAGACTATCACCATGATCCCTGCTTTCACCGTTCTGTAGCATTCTTCCTGTGTGCATGTCTGTGTCCAAATCCTCCTTTTTATAAGGATATTAGTCATATCTGATTAGGGATGCCCCCTACTCCACTGTGCTGTCATCTTAACTTCACTAATTATATCTCCAATGACTCCATTACCAAATAAGGTCACATTTTGATGCACAAGGGGTCAGACTTCAATATATGAATTTTGGGGGGACACAATTCAACCCACAGCACTTATAGACCTGAATTTGAATTATGTCTTTTTCTCTTACTGATGTAACATGTTTTCACATGTGAAAATGGGGATAATGGTGATTTACTTGCAGGGAAATTGTAAAGATTAAATGATAAAGCGTTGGCAATGCACTTAGCTCGAACTTGACATGTAGTAAGCACTTAATACATGGTGTGTCTTACTGTTTTATGCTGTTTATTGATTGATTGAATATGTTGTGCTCCTGAATATAATTGAGAAATGGGTTTATTTTTCATTTGATTCTCTTGTCCATTAGAAATAGATCTGGCCTCTGTGAAATCTTTGCCAGTTTCCCTCTCAGGTTGTTTTCTAGAGAGGCAGGAAGATAAGTACTGAATTCCAAGTGCTTAAATAATTAAGCCAAGGCAAGAGAAAGTTGATAACAAACACTTTTTTTGTGCATTATAATTGTAGAGAAATATCATGTAGATAGTTAACCTTGAAGGCTTTATTGATTTGACTGAAAACTAATCAACTAATAACTCAGAAATACTGTTGGAAGCACTTCTCCAGAGAGCCATTGTAATTAGCAGCTGGTACCCTTCTGGGCAGTGGAACTATCACCCTGCTTGCATTTGGTCAAGTAATTTTTCAGCTGAGTGATCATCCCAGAGGACATCATTTCCCTTAATACAACTCCCTCCATTTCACTGGCCATAGCAAATTAGTCCCATCTTGGCTTCTGAAAATGGTCAGACTTTAACCTGAGCGTCTCTTCTCTTAGGATGTAAAGGGGATACATTTAGAAATTCAGAGAGTTTGAAAGAGAGATCTGATTATCTTGACTACTTCTGTGTGGTCAGGTTAGAGCTTCAGTTGCCTGGACCTGCTTCTCGTTAGTGTAACTGAAACTGGTTTTTCATTTGTTCATTTATTTTTTCCACGATTTTCTGGATAGACTGTCTTTCATGAATGTGAAGAATGCCACTCCCCCCTGCCTTTTCATTCCTGGTTTTTGGATGGAGGGATAGTCCTTAGAAGCTATCCTAGCATATCTCAAAGTCTTTACTGCTCCACCCTTACAGTGATGGAGGGTTTTACCTGATTGTAAACGTGGAAAGAAATGAGGGTTTGCTTGGCCTTTCTCTGCCTTTCTTTCTCTGAGACAGACTTACCTACAGAGAACATGTCTCACATCTTCCTTTTCTTTTCTAGAAGAAGGTCAACCTCTGTCTCAGTAGGTGTTCACCTTATTTTGGGGTGGAGTTAGTAGGCCAACATTGCTTTTCACAACACTCTATGTCCAGTTTAATTTCTATCAGGAATAAGGGGGATATGTGGGATTCCTTCTGATATTCTCTTGGTTCTATTTCTCAACATTTTGAGGGCTCAGGCAGGGATGTAGAGCACTATTTATTTGGGTCTTGTAGGAGATAAAGTTGGCCAGCCTCTGAGACTCATCAACAGAGTTGTCTTGTGAGCAGTTTGCTGAAATTCTCCAATGCTGTAATCATTCCTTAGGTGCTCTGCCTTTGGTATATTTAAGGAAATTCTCTTTAACTGAATTGAGATAATCTGATCTGGAACAATTCCGTGTATCTCCAGTTATAATTTCAATCAGGGATTAGAGAATTTCTATTTAGAATAAGTCCAACAAAAAAATTGAATATTAGACACCCAAGATCCTTAGAGAAAGCAGGAAGAAGTAGTATTTATGTTTAGCCATTTATTAAATCCCTGATCCCTGTGGTGCGCATGTTAGTCACATAATTTCATTTAATATTGAAAAGGATGTGGAGCCTAGTAAAAAATCAGAAAAGATGTCACTTTGCCTTGGCAAGTCTTTTATGGCTTGTGAGAAAAGTATGGAAAGCTAATCCTTTTTCATTAAACATAGTCTCATAAAGAGTATGATAACCTTGAGTGGACCATCTCAGGCACAGAACCGAGAGTTTTTTTTCTAGTTTCTTTCTTAGGTGAATGGCTGTTCTAATACTAATGCTGAATTTGACCTGGTGAGTCGCTCATGGTTTGGTGATGGAAAGAATGTCAAAGTTGATGAAATCCTGGTACTGAGTTCTTTTTTACAGAGGAGGAACAGATCCAGAGGTTATGGAACTTGCCCAAGATCACACTGCTTTGAAACAGGAGAGCTAGGAAGAGAAGTGAGGTCTCTGAGAAGGGAGACTTCTGCTGGTGCTCACTCTGCTCCGTCCTGTTGTCTCTTTACCAGGCACTTATAGACAGCAATCAACCACTGTCACCACTTACACTGTTTTTAAGGCTGTCCTCTGGCGGTGGATAGGAAAAAGTCTGAATCCAAGAATAGCACTATAAGGTGAGCCCTTCACTTAGTAACTTTATTTCTCAGTAGCTTATAACATTTGTATTGTTGCAAAGAATTAGCATATACTCCCTTTCTTTTAGGATGCCAGGTCAGGTAGCACACTGCTGCTACCTTATGGCAGCTACAACTTGTCTTTTTGACAAGACAGATAGTATTCCAGCAGAATAATATTCTGTAGCATCGATCACTGTGACAGGATATATAATAATAATTGGGACACTTACCATGCACCCCATTACACTTTTAAGTTGTTCACTGAGATTTTCATTTTTCCTGTTACCCTGTCTTGTTGGCAATTTGTTGAAATTCTCCAGTGGTATAACCATTTCTTAGGTGCTTTGCCTTTGGTATATTTAAGGAAATTGGTGTGTGTATGTAGTTGCTGATAGTTATTTTGGAATGATTTCAGAATCATTTGGAAGTAAGTCCCAGCATAAATGCCACTTTCTTTGGATGTATTGAGAAGCTGTTCTTGATATCCCCAGACTGGACCAGGGCTCACCTTTGGGTTCCTATGTACCTTGCATTTCCCTCTATCAGAGCCCTTATTGCTTTGCACTGTTACTGTTTATGAATTTTTCCTCTTTGTTAGAGAGTGGGTTCCTTTTTTTTAATGTTTATTTATCTTTGAGAGAGAGAGAGAGAGAGAGAGAGAGAGAGAGAGAGACTGGACAAGGGGCAGAGAGAGAGAGAATGTGAAGCAGGCTTCAGACTCTGAGCTGTCAGCACAGAGCCTAACACAAGGCTCGAACTCATGAACCATGAGATCATGACCTGAGCTGAAGTCAGAAGCTTAACCAACTGAGCCACCCAGGAGCCCCAAAAGTAGGTTCCTTTAAGGTGAGATTTTTAGAGTCAGATGGATTCAAGTCCTGATTCTGCCACTTATCAGCAGTGCATTTTGGGGGCAAGTTAGTTAAACTGTCTAAAATCTCAGCTAGCTAATCTGTAAAATGGGTATAATAATATCCTTCACAGAGAATTGTTGAATATTAAGTAAAGACCCATGTGTCAAATGCACAGCATTGAATTGTAGAAAAGAAGCACTCAGTGATTGCAAGCTCTCATTTACTTTATCGTTCTTGTTGTTGTCACCCTGGCATAATTAATAAAAGTTTCCCTTTCACTCTCCAGACTGTCCTCATTTGAATCGTAAGTTATGTGGTTTCCCTTTTTGACATAATCTGTTGAAGAAATAGACATCGTGGGGCACCTGGGTGGCTCAGTCAGTTAAGCATCTGGCTTCAGCTCAGGTCATGATCTAGTGATTCGTGAGTTGGAGCCTGCCTTGGGCTCTGTGCTGACAGCTCAGAGCCTGGAGCCTCCTTTAGATTCTGTGTCTCCCTCTCTCTCTGCCTTTCCTCTGCTTGTGCTCTGTCTCTCTTTCTCAAAGAATAAAGAAACATTAAAAAAATAAAAGAAATAGACATTGTTACTGTCCAAGAAAAGCATATGTCTAAATGTACAGACAATAAATAAACATTTTAATACCTACTCAGATAAATGATTTCCTTGAAGTTAATTTATTTGGCTGACTGAATTTTTGTCCATACATGTTTTATTCCTAATTTGAGGTGAAGACTTATATGGTGGCTTGTTTTGGTGGCCAGACTCCCAGTAAATACCTTCCATACCCAGAAAATTGTACCTATGTACAAATCTAGAGTGTGGCAAGCTAAGTATAAAAAACAGGTAGCAAGGCTTTACTCATTTAAGTACTATGCCATGGAATTCTCATACAGAGAACAAGTCAGATTCAACATCACAGTAATCAAAGGGAATTAATTTTGTCTGTCTTCCTGCTCCTAGGAAAGATTATACTTACATAACTGCAGATAGATGACTATCATGTCTCCTCTTTTTATTGCCAAGCAAGGCAATATAAAGTACTTCCCAAAGAAAATGAATATGGTTCACTTTGGAATCTTATAAAGTATTTGGTTTTATATATATAAACCATATATATATAATATATGTGGTTATATATATATATATATAATATAGCATATATATATATTTTGGTTATATATATATATATATAAACACATTATATATATATGTGTGTGTGTGTGTGTTTATATATATATATATATATATACTAAAACATATTTTTATAATCAACATTTTGCATATGATTAAAAATGTCTATGTCTATTTTATAACTATTTTTTAAGTAAGATATTTTTTATTATTATTAACCCAGGGCAAAGCACATTGCCTGTAACATAGTAAGTGCTGAAAGGGAATGTATGTGGAATAAACAAATGACCTTCAGTACTGTTTGAACCCTTTTGTTCTGATGTTATTTCCCATATTTACCTATATATTACAGTTGTGTTTACTTATCTCGATCTCTTTCTTCCTGGAGCTTCCAGTCTAGGAGACATTGATTTCGTCCTTACCAAATGGAGAAGGTGTGAGAGAAGTGATACAGGTGTGATGTGTGCTTGGTCTGGCCCCTAGCTTCACCCCTAGCTCCAGCAGATACTAAATGCTTGTCACAAAGTTAGCTCAGCCATCTTCCACAGATGTTTAATAGTTAGGAGTACCAGGCTACAACCAGCAGGGGTTAGAATAAGTGCCAGAGCCTATTCCTGACCCTTGTGGGTACATTGTCCCTTCTGAGAACTGACTGAGGGAGGCCTGATCTTCTCTGGTTCACAGTGAAACAGTCATACTAGGTCTTAAAATACTGAAACACTTTTTCTCCAGGGCACATACTTCTGCCCTTAGCTCCCTGAATAACTCCCTCCCCCACAGGTACCCTGGCCACCGTGGACCCTCTCTAGGACCTCCTGGACCTCCCATGGCCCAGCAGCTGAGAGTTAATGCCTGGCTTGGCAAAGGGCCTCCAGGACTACACCCATTTTGCTTGCTCCCATGTTTGCTTGCCAGCTCCTAAATATTTTGAGCACCACCCCTTTGCAGGGAGTAACCAAGCTGCTCCCTGAACTCCTTTTTGGTCTTACAGATTTTCCTTCTTTCCCAGCCTGCCAGTGTTCTGTTTTTACCCTGCCACCTCCACGTCTGAAACCTGGTACCACTCTCTGTAGTCACCATCCTCCAGTCCTTTGTCCAGCCTGCTCCTGGTGACCGCCACATATGGCTTATCTGCCAATGGTTGAAATCTCCTCCCTTGATCCAAGCTTCTCTCAAGGCTCATGTTAATTGTCTTGGCCTTATTAATAGAACTTGGCTTTTAATCATGGGCCCCTTCCCTTAGGATTGGCTTGCCAGGCATCCTGTATAGATAGCACATATTCTGTATTTAATGATTTTAACTTGCATTCCGTGTTGACTTTGTCAGAACATTCTAAGTACCTGATCTCAACTTTTTTCAAAAAAATTGAAGAAATACGATGGGCTATTTTTCAAATCACACTAGATATCCTGATTCCACCCCTCCCCCTTAAAATCTAGCAACTCTACTTTCCTACCCTGAGGACAACAATTTTACCTTCATTTCTTTGTATTCCTATTAGTGCATGCTATTCTTTTTCTCTGTCTGGGACAAGGTCTTTTCCCTTTGTCTATAATGCTGTGTAGACTGCAGGCTAGGTGGTCAACACCAGTTTCCCGCTAATTAGGACACAAGCAATATTTACTGAGTGAATGAATGAATGGATGAGTGGATGCATAAAAGAAAAGAGTTTGTTCCATAGGATTCTCCTTCTCTTTAAGATCCCACTCAGAATACAGTGGGGACTTTGAGTCTGAAAAACAAGTAACTATATATTCTGGAGAAGTCAAACTGCCTTATTGTTGCTTCTCTCTAGATTTAATTATTTTTTTTTCCTTAGCAATTAGTAAAGTGCCAGTCTGTCTCAGATGTGCTAAGCAGAACCAAGAGAAGATGTTTTTTGTCCACACTTGAGCCAAAGTGTTAAAGGAAGAGTGGCACACTTGGGGTGGGGGCTGCGAGAGAGTGGAGATGGAAAGTAATTAATATTTATTGAGCAACCATCATGTACTTTTTTAGGTATGATCTCATTTTATCCTCACAGTAACCTTGCAGAGTATATTCTAGGTAATCATGGTCAGCCAGGCCAGGTAGCTTGCTCAAATCCTTGAGTTATTAAATAGCTGAACTTGAATGTAAACCTAGGTCTTGCCACAGAATACCATTCTGTCTCCCATTGCTAAGAGCACCATAGTGGTGGAAACAGTAGGGATCAAAGCCAGAGAACTCGAGGGGAGGGTAATAGCCTAAGACAGAGCCAGGCCCACTCATTTTCTAACTCTTCTACGCTCTTTCTCTCCTTCCTGCCTTCCACTCATTCTAGACCATTCCTGGCATAGTTCTAGATTCTCAGGGTGCTGATGAGCTGGTGAACAAGATGAACACAGTCCCTGACCTCCTACAGCTATATACTAGGGTAGATTATAGAGATTGAAGAAAGTAATTTCAAGCTTGATATAATTATTAAAGTTATTTTGGAAGCATCCAAGGAGATACTGGAAGATGGCAGTTGTTGGAGAGGTGGAGATCAGCAAAGGCCTTGTGAAGATAGTAATATGTGGGTTGAAATGTGAAGGATGAGAATAATTTAGCTATGCCAAAAGTTGGGGGAACAGTTGTTTCAGGCAGAAGAAACTGCCAGAGGACGAAGATGGGATGCATTCAAGAGTGTAATAAGAATGGCTTATCTTTCCAAAGTGAAAGCTGGAGCCTCCCAGTTTTATTTCATTAAGGGAGGTAGCCTGTTGCAGTAGGGAGAGGTCATGCGTCCTGAGTGCTTAGGAAAAGCTATCACATGGAGAAATATTAAGACAGAAAATGGGGCAGTCACACAGGCTGGTTTGATTACAAGCAGTTGAAGGAGGCAGAGGCAGAAAGTAAGGGTAATGGCACAAGCAAATGAAGGACTCAGAGGGACATTTAAGGTTAAGTAATTTGATAAAGAAAATCTCCAACTGCAGTGGCAGCTCTGACTTTGCTGGTTTTGAAATTGCATTTGGAACGAGGATACAGTAAAATTGTAAGAAAGCCACTCTGCACTGGCAAAGAATATACTGAGTGGCAGTTGGGAATGTGATCAAATCTAATCTCCCCACTTCTCCAATTATAAACTGTTTTCCAAAAGTGTAGGTAGGCTGATTAAAGTACATACTCTGAAAGAGCCAAATGCTTCCTCCAATGTTTAAAATCCAAGCAGGTCCTTTATCACAGAACACTCTCTGTATTAAATATTGATCAAATTAATTTCATTTTGCAGATTCAATACTTAAAATATCAATTTGATGATGGATCATAGTCTTTAAAGCTGGAAAAAATAGTAAATGCATCATTCCCTCCACTCCTTGCATTTACAGATGAGGGAACTGGAATCCAAAAAGGATAAGTGAGTGCCTAGCATCACAAAACTAAGTTATAGTAGTTAAACCAAAATATTCCATTGTTCTTGATAAAAGCAAAGAACAAGTAGGTTGATACTGAACTTCAGCTTTAACTGCACTGTCCACTGATAGTATATAGAACTTTTCCCGATATTTTGTCCCTTGACAAATATTTATTTTTCTTGCTTTTACCTCTAATGAAATCTTCATACTAAAGTGATTGTTGCTATTAGAAATCTGGATGGCATCTCATTAAAAGTGAGGAGAGGAGAGTGTTTGTAAACATGGCAAGTGGAACTAACTGTGGATCATGGAATATCCTAGCATCACTGTGCTCTCCTTTGTGTCATGCCAACATGCTCCATAAGCTTCAAAATCATAAGATAGTAGCATGCTTCCCCTCTTTTTCATTCAACCCAGACTAAGCTCCTGCTTTGACCTCAGTTCCATACTGGGTACAAAGTGTTGGAGGCAGAGCTTAGAGACGCACTCTAGTCTTAGGAAATTTACCATTTAGATAATTTTGGTAATGAGTAGACAAAAATGAACATTTGTGGGGCATCTGGGTTGCTCAGTCGGTTGAACTTCTGACTTTTGGTTTTGGCTCAGGTCATGATTTCACAGTTTGTGGGTTTGAGCCCTGTGTCAGGCTCTGCACTAACAGTGTAGAGCCTGCTTGAGAGTCTCTGTTTCCCTCTCTCTCTCTCTCTCTCTGCCCCTCCCCCATGCTCACTAGCTCTCTCTCAAAATAAATAAATAAACTAAAAAAATTAAAAAATAAATTAAAAAGTGGACATTTGTATCAAAGATAAAAAGGGCAATTAAAATTGCTAAGAGAGTTGGAAGCAGGATTTCTGCAGTGCAGCCTTGACGATAAAGAAAAATGAGACAACCAGCACCTGGTACCTAGATCTGTTTCTCTCTTCGTCAGGGGGTAGAGAGCTGAAAAGCAGCTGGATAAAGCCAGGTCAGAAGGTTCTGCTGGGATCTGACTTGAAGTTAGGAGGGGGGCTGAAGGAGCTAATCAGAGCTTTTCCTATCTTCAAGTTACTCCATATTTCTTTACTAAGACAGGAGTGAGTGATAGAAATGGCATATATGAGCCACATACAGAGGTTATATGGAACCGATGGCCAGAAACCCATTAGTAAGTTCTACGTAACTTCTACTTCCTGGGTCTACTGGCAGGTACTCAATCATGGCACTCTTTTCCCCTCTGAGGCTCAGAATCTTTCTCAACACCACTTTTCAGCTAAACCCTAACAAATAATTGGAGTTAGTGCATGAGATGAAACTGAGTTCCAATCCTCGTGCCAAGGTGTATGGCACAGAGTGAAGGGACATTAGTAATGCTTGGAGTACCCTGTGTGGCCCAACGTAAGAGATGCCATGAGCCGGGTTTTAAAGGATGAGTACATTTTGGGTAAGAGGAGGGTAACCTTGGGGAAGAGTATGTTAGGAACTAAAGTGTATACACAGCAATGAGAATAGCTGTTTCAGGGAGATTGAAGGTGCTGACCTGAATAGAGGAACAGGTATGTGTGAGGAGTAGGAGGAAATGTAGTTGGACAAGAAGAGTGAGTCAGATTGTGCCAAACATTCTGAATTTGTTGTGATAGGAAATAGGGAACTATTATAGGCGGGTGTAGAATTGCAAGTCTCTTTGATGCCAGGCTTCATAGAAGGCAGCTGGATTCTTCTGTCCTATGCATTCAGTTGGTATATTCATGAGAAAACAAGTGTGAAAAAGGCAAATAACATCTTACTGCTAGTATGAAAATAGTTTTGACCTCATGAATTCACCTGAAATGGTGTCCGGGGCAGCCAGAGAACTGCTGTTCTTGACCTGCTAAGGAGTAGGAGGAGTTAAAACAAGAGTGGAGACAGAATCGGACATACATTTTAAAAAATTAGTTTGGCTGGTGTGCTGTGAAAAGATTGTGGGCAGGTAGTCACACAAATAGAAGCAACAGACTTAGTAGGTGGCTTTATCATAGTCCAGGGGCTGGCATAATGGAATGGGAACGAATGTGTGCCTGGTTGAATGTGTAAGAGATATTTTATTTTACTTTTATTTTATTTTATTTTATTTTATTTTATTTTATTTTATTTTATTTTTTATTTATTTTTAAACTGTTTATTCATTGTTGAGAGAGACACAGAGCGTGAGTTGGGGAGGAGCAGAGAGAGAAGGAGACACAGAATCCGAAGCAGGCTTCAGGCATTGAATTGTCAGCACAGAGCCTGATGTGGGGCTTGAACCCACAAGCCATGAGATCATGACCTGAGCCGAAGTTGCAGGCTTAACCAACTGAGCCACCCAGGTGCCCCGAGAGACATTTTAAGGAAAGAATCAGTGGTTCTTGAGTCAAACACTTCCTCTTTCTGTTGTTATTGAAAAGAATAAAAGAAGAATTGGCAGCATTTTTTTTCTAAAAATTAGGTAGGTAACACACCAATATACCATATTAATACAGTGAATATTTTGCTTTTTTATATTAGTTATGATGCATAGATGTTTTTATAAGACTGAAATTAATATATATTTTACTCTGTAATATGCTATTTTAACCTATCAAATATATGTGTATAAATATACACATGCATACACACACACATATATAATTGTCCATATTTCTATATAATTTTAGTTTTGAAGCCCTGCTTTCTTTTTTTTGTTACTATGCCCTGATTTATAAACTCTTTCCAAGGGTTAACATTTCCATCATTTACATTTTATCCTCTTATAGATAATGCTGTTGGTATTCTCACAAATGTATGTTTCACTTGTATTAAACCATTCTGTGTTTAAGATAAATTCTTAGGTGTGGAACAAGGGAATCAAAAAGTATTGCTTGCTTTTTTATGTGAACTTTAAAACTTGGGAAGACTTTCCTCTAGGTATTAAGTACTATCCACTTCAGCAAGAGAAATAGATTTCTTACTTCCAAGTACTCAGGCCCCAAACCTTGGAGCCATTCTCGGGGAAAAAGGGTGAAGGATTTATAGATGCTCTTTGTACTAACCTTGCAATTTTTCTATAAATTTGAAAATACTTAAATACCAAAAATCGAACAAATCTGTTTCCTGAGGCAAAGAGGCCAGACATAAGCACCAAAAACATAGAGATACTCAGAACATAGTTGAGTTTCTCTCATTATTTCATATCCTACATGTAGTCCATCAGCAAATCCTATCAGTTCACTTGGCAAAATAAAATATAACCAGAATGTGCTATTCCTTACTGTCTTTACCACTAACACCCTGCTTCAAGCCATCTCCTCTCTTTCCAGGGTATTTCAATAGCTCCCCACCCCCACCCGGTCTCCTTGCTTTACTCTTGTATCTATCCTAGTGCGATTCTATTAAAGGTACATTAGGTCACGTTATACCTCTGCTTAAAGTCTTTTATGGTCTTCCCATTTTAATAAGAGTCAAATCCGAAGCTCTTAAAGTCTATTAAGTAGGGTGATACTATAATTTATTATCCAAAGTGGAACTATTTGGGGGCAAAAGAAGGTGCTATTAGTAATTCTGTCCAGACAACAGCCATGAATGTAAACTTCCAGGTATCTAGTCACACTGCTTTTGTGATCCTACCTGTGCTTTCCTGTTACCTCTCGATCTTACCTTTATCATTTTCTCCATCTCCATCCATCCCCTTGGGTCGCAAGGAGCCTCCTAACTGATTCCTTAACACCAATATGATGCTTTTCTTCCATACAGCCTCACAGTTCATTCCCTTTCTTCCATCAGGTATTCTTGCAAACATCACCTTATTAGACGTGCCTTTTCTGAGCATTCAATATAAAATGGTGTTCCCTCTTCTTCCCACTCCCACATGTCCTTGCCTCCTTAACCTGCTTTATTTTCTTCATAGCACTTGTCATCTTCTGATATACTTGCTTCTCTGAATATTGTTTTGTCTCTTTCCACTAGAATGAGTGCTCTATGAAGCAAGGAGATTGTTCTGTTCACTTTATTCCCAGCATTTAAACAGGGCCTGGCTCATGGTGGGAGCTCAATGAATATTTATTGAATTAATGAAAGAATGTGAGATGTTCAGCTGCTTGGTTGGACCTGTAGCCAGCAATTGCAAACTCAAGTTTCAGTTTCTGTTCCTAACCCTGTAGAGTCATGTTCATATCACAGGGTGGTAGCATCTTTAGTTCCTTCTATTCTTCATACTCTCTTGCCCAAATATATACTTACTCCTGTGTTTCAAGAACATCTGAGGCTGGCCTCTCTCTTAAGCACATCTAATTGAGTAATCTGTGTTTCTACATGAACCTTTTCAATATATAGTCTTCCTGAAAAGTATGTTATAGTAGCAAGCAAACCTCTTTTTAGTTCTTCAATTAATTTTTTCAAGTAAGGTTAAGTGTTTCCTAGGAGTCTTATGGAAGCCAGCATCACTCTTTTAACCTCTTTGTCACATTCCCTAGCATCCTACTTCATGTCTCTTATAGATGAAAGAAATGCCCTGATTTTTCATGCTATGGTATCTTTGTAATATTGTTCTTGTCTTGAATATTCTTAGAAACTTCTGGTGGTCCTTTGATTCTTTAAAGCTCAACTCAAGTAACTCTATCAAATGCCTTTTTTGACTCACTTAAGCAGAGTTGAATACTCCCTCCTTTGTGTCATCAGTGTTCTTTATTATATATCTGATATACTGGCCCTATTCTACTGCAAATGTTCCTAAAATGTCTCCCCTGTTAGTGTACTCTTTAAGGATAAGGACTACACAGCATCCCCTTTGCTTGACAGTATCTGGAATGTAGTAGACAATACAAAGTCAGAGAAAGTAGAAATGAAGTCAAGATGGCTCCAAGAAATCAAGATGAGAATCCAGAGAAATCAAGATGGCTCCAAGGTCTAGGAATAGTAGAGATGTTTTAGCAAGCCATGAGTTTTAAGCACCTGAAATACGCTATGTCACTTTGATACTCTCTGATGCTGAGGAGGTGGCATAGAACAAAGAAGAGCTCACTTTTTATATAGTCCTTGATTTCATTAACATGTACAACCCTTGCCCTTCTTGATCAGACATTTTTGTTAGATGGCTTTATTCTCCAAAAATTTTTTATTTGCTGCAGTTTCTCCTTCATGGTTCAACAGATGATACTTCATTTTCCTGGTTGACAAAGTATTTTTACTCTCTAACCTTTGCAGGATGGGATACTATATCTATCCCTGAGAAACAAAAAGCCTTAGCATATAATGTGGTCTGTAACATCCAATGTGAAAGACAGAGGGGCATTGTGGTGAAGCAAGGGATTCATGGCCAGACAGAGTTAGCATCAAGTTCTGGCCTTATAATTTTTTTGATGTGTAACTTAGGGAACCTCTGAGAATTAGTTTCTTCACCTACAAAACAGAATAATTTCAGTTACATAAAGTAGTTATAAGAACTTGGTATAGTGCTTGTCATATAAGCCATTGAGTATGTGGCTATCCCATTTTTTTCAGGGAGCTTGGGTTTTAATGGGAAGGCAAAGATCATGAAATATTTGGAAAATAGTCATGGTACTGTGAAACTGAGAAAGTTTGTGGGATGCAATTGTCAAGAAAACTTCCCAAAACAAAAGGACTAGTTTAATTTTAGAAGGAGGAGGAGGACGAGGACGAGGAGGTTGAGGAGGAGGAGGAGGAGGACGAGGACGAGGACCTCAAGGGGTGAGTAGGAAGGGACTAGGAGATAGAGAATTTCGGGGAGCCCATGAATAGTTTATGGGGGTTGGGTGAATAGTCATATACCCAGATGTAATAGTAAGACATTTAAGCCATGTCTAGTGTATGGAAAACACAGTCTGTTGCTGCTATTTTTGCTATTTCCCTTGGTGAGGACATCTAAGGCCAGCAGTGCAGAGTACTGGATCAAAGACAGAACAAGTGTAGAGAGTACTAGATTCACAGCCTTCCCTGGATCCCTCAAGGCTGCCCTTGGAGCTTCCTGGTCCCAGTGCATCAGAGCTGTACACTGTTCCAGCTGTCAGGCCAGATAGAGAATATCGGTGCTAAGGATCTGTGGGACTTCCCTTCAGGCTGGCCTGGTTAACATACAGAGCCAGGCTGTGCAAATGCTCTTTATGATCAGCTACAGGAAGCCTTAGGGTAAAGATGAAGCATTGGAGAGCATCCTTCATTTCCTACTCGAAAGAGGCAGAGATAAACTCATACATGCGTGTGGTAAAATATAGCATTTAGCTGTTCTCTACAGGGTTGAAAAGAATAATGTATGAAAGCATTTTTCAGCACAAGGCAGTGTTTTGCTCATGAAGTTCATTGAGAGCTCTGTGATCTCTGGGAACAAATTCTAAACTTAGGTTTGACTGGAGGTGCATGTTTTCAGGTATAACCACTTATATATTAATGCTTTGTGATCTACATCCACAGCGATCTGCTCTCTCCAAGAATCACCAGTAAGATCATCTCCAGGTTTGAAATGCAGGGACTTTTTCTCTGTTCTCAGCTTCCTTGCTTGAGGTGCCTTGGTTTTTCTATCCTTTGAATTCTTCTTTTGGAAGTTGATCATGTACCTAGTCTTAAAGCTTTTGGTTGCTTTTCTTATAATTATTTGAAAATAGGGAATATATCTTATTCTTCTTCGTAACCTGCCCATCACAGTAACTTCCATGTACAGATATTTGAACTGATAGATGGCTTGGCTCTTCACAAATGAGTCAAGGAGTTCTACAGTGACCTATGTTGCTTTTGTATTTCTAATTTGCACTTACCACAAATTTCTGATGGGCCTCTTTTCTAACTCATCCCTTTAATTATCGTCACTATCAACATAGACTGCTTATGACCACAAGGTCATCCACAATTTTGGAAGAGAAATACTCTTGCTTGTTTGTTATTTCTTATAGAAACACTGAGCCATCAGGAATGACAGAGTTGAAGGAGAGTTTTCAAGAATCTGTGTCTCAGGAGCCAATAGAATTGCAATCTCACATCAGTTGATGACTTTGGGCGAGTCATTTGTCTTTACCCTTTTTGAGATTAGCAAACAAAGCACAGGGAAATATTTGCCTGGAAGGTTTGTCACAAGGGTTAAATGAAGAAATATTTGTGAAAATACTATGTAATATGTGAAGTGCTGTATAAGTTGGTTTGATGATAAATTGCTCAGGTCCTATACTAGACTATGTCTTAAGATGGAGAAAGTTCAATAGAGAAAATACAGAAACAAAAAGCTGTTCAAAGTATATTTTGACATAAAATGTATATTATTTTCATTAATATGACTTGATTTGGGGGTTATGGGGGAAACTATATTGTTAGTTTTAGTCAACAATATCTAAAGCATTTTGTTTAGATATGTATATTGAGATTACAGAAAAAAGTATTCTTTGGTTGTATAAACTTGGAAAATATTGAATTGAAATTCACCAAGTTTCTATTCTGATATATCTTAGACCTTTGAATATGCCAGTTTTATTGAGAAATTTCCAAAAAAATTGTGTGTGTGTGTGTGTGTGTGTAGTACATCTTGCTGTATTTCCTAAAAATATATGAATATGGATTGCCCTCCCCTTTCTTTTTTTCCAAAGAGCATTTTGGGTTAGAATTCCATAAAATGTGTTTCAGAAAATGCTGCTCCAGAGAATAGCTGGAACATTTTTGTGACCCACATATTTAGCTGAAATATGGACCTGGAAGAATGGTTTGATAACCACAGGTATAAACTATTAAAGATACTGTATGTTCTTAAGATGTGACCGAGAAGCTTGGTCAAGCTTCCATTTAATTTGGCAAATGAAGTCATCACCAAGGTATTCATTACCCTCAAGCAAATTAAAAGGCTGAAAAGGAGACCCAGATGGTCGTGATACAATGTGGATTAGACTGGTTGGAAAGAATTCTAAGCCTTTCAATGATGACTCCAATGTAACCATAGAAGTCAGTCCTGCTGACTACCCCTGGCATTTACTTCTCAACACTTGACCTTCCCCACTAGACCTAAGAGAAAACTTAAAAGAATATAATAATTTTATACATTTTTGGGAGGGGGGCAATGTTTTTGCTGTAAACATCTACAAGTTGTATAGACCAATACAAGCCACAGTCTTGGGCTCTAAAAGGCCATGAGTAATATTTGGGTTATTAGGGTGGCTTTTGCTGGTGTATCTGATAGGAAGACTTCCCTGCCAAGACAAGCTGAGAGTAGTAAAAAATTTGAAGAACGACCACGAACTGGCAGTTCACTGGCTACATGTAGTTTTCAGATATTTCCTGCTTGGGCCACATGGTGTTTTTAAAATGAGGCAATTATACTACAATTGAGATTTATACTTTCTCTTGAAAATGTAAGAGATTTAGTAGTACAGGGCTACATTGCTGCATGAAAACAATCGGTGAGAGCTGAATAGCACTTGCCCAATTTAGATGGGCTGTATGCTTCCAGTTTTCCATATTCCCTCCCTCTTTTGTTTTGGGGAATGAGCTACTTAACTCAAATTTTGTTTTTTAACCTGCCTGGCCCTGTAGCACTTTATAATTGATGGCCACTGCACACGAAGTATTCTTCTTTAGAGCCATTTAGCACTGATCCTTTTTCTATCTCTTCTGTTGAGAAATACAAAGAGACATAAAGTGAAGGAAATGGTTATTTAATTCATCAATATGCACTGAGCCCCACCTGCTAGATTACAAGCTTGGAAAGGGCAGGGCTGTTACCCTCTGGTTTTCTCTTATAGCTAGTGTTAAGCATAGTGCCTGCCATATAGTAGACACTCAGATGTTTGTTGAATGACAAAAGAAGGGAAAGATAAAAAGAAGGAAGAAAGAAGGACAACACAAGGATAGAATGAAGGAACAGGATAATGAGAGACAGAAAGAGAAAAGGAGAGGAAAGAAGGAAAAGAGAAAGAAGCGAGGAAAGGAATGGGAAGAAGGGAAGGGCAGAGAAAGAAAACAGGAACTGTGTGTTAGGGTATAATCTGGGCTGCATATTCAAATATACGTAAATTTGTGTTCTCTATTCTTGAGTTCATGGTGATTTTTTTCTCTTTCATATAGCTACTGAGATAGAGATTTCCTGATATCAATTCACTTGCTACAATAATATGAAGATAGCCTGGCAAAAGAACTGTTTTTGCTGTTGAGAAAATATTATTAGCTGATATGGGAGTAGAGTCAGGGGACGTCAGAATGAGGAGTGTTCTGAAAGTCAGGTGCAGTTGTGGTTCATTTTGGGTTTTTTGGTGTTCTTTTGCATTCTTATTAGCATTTGTGACTCCTTCGGAACTCCTGTTATTTTCACAAGGCTTAGAGTTTTTAATAATAACATAATATGCAAATAATAAAAGATGTTGTTAAAGACTTCTTTTGGTCCCTTCCCTGGCTATCTAACATCTACCCATGTAACTGTCACTTCTGGGCAATTATGAGTTATCATACAAAAATGTTTAAACTCAAATTTATTGAAATATGTATTCAGGGACCTAGATTGGCCCATGGACTATGCCTACTTTTTCTCTAGAATGGGGTGGTGGTAGTGGTAATCAATTCTTAGCCCCATGTGCCTGGCTGTGGCTAAAGAATACAACTACAACAAGCCTCTCTGTAAACCACCTTGAACTTAAGGGAGCCTATAAATTAAAAGAAGTATCAACATAAAAGACTGTTCCATTCATGCTGTTTGACTAAGAAAAAATGTGTTGGTAGGAAAGCCAGAGGCAAGCATGATAGTCTCCTATTAACACAGACATTTGATTATCTCTCAGACCCCTGCATAACTACCTGTCTTGCTTCATATTCCAGAGTATGTGCTTCCTGATAATTGATAAAACAGGTGTTTGTAGTGGACCTTTTGGGAAGCAAAACTGTGGATGCTTCACTAAAGAGCCCACTGACTGGGGAATCTGGCTGCCTTTGTGGTCCTTTCTGGGTGCTGGAACCTACAGTTCCTTGACAAGCAGTATTCATTCTATGTGTGACAACTTAGACTGCCTTGCTGATAGAAGATGTAAGAGTAAAGAGCTCAACAATAATCACAAAACCGCCTTAATAACATTAACAATAACAAAATTATAATAATAATTTTCTGTCCCCTAAGAGTAGAATATGAAAACTAGGCTCTAGAATTAGGCCAGATTTGAATGTAATTTTATTTTTATTAATATTTATTTATTTATTTTGAGAGAGACAGAGAGCACAAGCAAGGGGGTGGGGGCAGAGAGAGAAGGGGAGAGAGAATCCCAAGGAGGCTCCACACTGTCAGTGTAGAGCCTCACCTGGTGCTAGAGATGCCACAAACTTTGAGATCCTGACCTGAGGCGAGAGTCACAGGCTCAACTGACTGAGCCACCCAGGTGCCCCTAGGCCAGATTTGAATTTTAAATTCTTCATTTACTAGCTTTTGATATACAACCTCTCTTAGCACTGTTTACCTCATATTTGAAATGGGAGTCCTTTTTTTTTTAAATTCATATTCAAGGTAATTGAGTTTTCTTTTTTTTGTTTTTGAAATATAGTTGATATCCAATACTACATTTGTTTCAGGTGTATAGCACATAGTGATTCAACATTATATGTGTTACAAAGTGATCACCACAATAAATCTTCCTACCGTCTGTCACCATACAAAATTGGTACAATGTTACTAACTGTATTCCCTGTGCTGTACATTGCATTGCCATGTCTTAGTTATTCTATTCTGTCCCTTCTGGCAACCACCTGATTGTTCCCTGTCTCTGTGAGTCTGTATTTCTGTTTTGTTTTATTTGTTTCCTTTGTTTTTTAGATTTCACATTTAAGTGAAATCATGTGGTATTTGTCTTTCTCCAACTTATTTCACATAGCATAATACCCCCTAGGTCCAACCATGTTGTTGAAAATGACAAGATTTTATTCTTTTTATGGCTGAGTAATATTCCGTTGTATGTATAAGTACTATATCTGTATCCATTCATCTATCGATGGGCATTTAGTTTGCTTCCATATTGTGACTACTGCAAATAAGGCTGAAATAAAGGTAGGGGTGTATATATCTTTTCAGTTAGTGTTTTCATTTTCATTTTTTACTGGATCATATGGTAATTCTATTTTTTATTTATTTTTAATGTTTGTTTATTTTTGAGAGAGAGACAGTGTGTGCCAGGGAGGGGCAGAGAGAGAGAGAGAGAGAGAGAGAGAGAGAGAGAGAGAGAGACAGAATCTGAAACAGGCTCCAGGCTCTGAGCTGTCAGCACAGAGCCTGATGTGGGGCTTGAACTCATGAACTGCGAGATCATGGCCTGAGCTGAAGTCGGACACCCCACCGACTGAGCTACCCAGGTGCCCCATGGTAATTCTATTTTTAATTTTTTGAGTAACCCCCATACTGTTATCCACAGTGGCCTCACCAGGTTGCATTCCCACCAACAGTGCATGATGGCTTCTTTTTCTCCACATCCTTGCCAACACCTGTTATTCCTTCTGTTTTTGATTTTTGCCATTCTGAGAGGTCTAAGGTGATACCTCACTACAGTTTTCATTTGCATTTCCCTGATGATTGGTGATGTTGAGCATCTTTTCATGTGTCTATTGGCCATCTGTATGTCTTCATTGGAAAAATGTCTGTTCATGGTTTCTGCCCATTTTTAATTGGATTATTATTATTATTATTATTTTGGTGTTGAGTTGTGTAAGTTCTTTATATATTTTGGATACTAGCTCTTTATTGCATGTGTCATTTGCAGATATCTTCTCCCATTCAGTAAGTTGGCTTTAGTGTTGTTTATTTTTTCCTTTGCTGTGCAAAGACTTTTAATTTGATACAGTCCCAGTAGTTTATTTTTGCTTTTGTTTTCCTTGCCTGAAGAGACACGTGGCTAGAAAAATGTTGCTGCATCTGATGTCAGAGAAATCATTTCCTGTGCTCTCTTCTAGGTTTTTTTTTTTTTTATGGTTTCTATTTTCACATTTAGGTCTTTAATCCATTTTGAATTTATTTTTATATATGAAAAAGTGATCCAGTTTCATTCTTTTGTGTATAGCTGTCCAATTTTCCTAACACCATTTGTTGGAGAGACTGTTTTTCCCATTGCATATTCTTGCCTCCTTTGTTTAAGATAAATTGAACATACACTTGTGGGTTTATATCTGGGTTCTCTATTTGGTTCTATTGATCTATATGTCTGTTTTTGTTCCAGTACACCATACTATTTTGATTACTATAGCTTTATAGTATACCTTGAAATCTGGAATTGTGATGCCTCCAGTTCTTTTATTCTTTTTCAAGATTTCTTTGCATATTCAGGGTCTTTTGTGGTTCCATACAAATTATTGGATTATTTGTTTTAGTTATGTGAAAAATGCTGTTGATATTTTTACAGGGATTGAATTAAATCTGTAGATTGCTTTCGGCAGTGTTGGCATTTTAATAATATTTGTTCTCCCAATGCATGGGTATGGAATACATTTTCATTTGGTTGCATCATCTTCAGTTTATTTTAAGGTGTGTTTTACAGTTTTCGGAGTACAAGTCCTTCATCTCCTTGGTTAATTTATTCCAAGGTATTTTATTATTTTTAGTGCAATTATAAATGCAGTTTCTCTTAATTTCTCATTCTGCTACCTTATTATTAGGGTAGAGGAACGCAATAAATTTCTGTATATTGATTTTTTATCTTGCAACCTTACTGAATTCATTTATCAGTTCTAGTAGTTTTTTGGCAGAGCCTTCAGAGTTTTCTATATACAGTATCATGTTATCTTCAAATATTGAAAGTTTTACTCCTTTCTTCCCAATTTGGGGGCCTTTTATTTCTATTTTTTTGTCTGATTGCTATGGCTAAGACTTCCAGTATTATGTTGAATAAAAGCAGCGAGAGTGGACATCCTTGTCTTGTTCCTGATCTTAAGGGAAAAGCTCTCAGGATTTCACCATTAAGTATAAGGTTAGCTGTAGGTTTTTCTTATAAGGCCTTGATTATATTGAGGTACTTTGTTGAGGTTTTTTTTTTTTTTTTTATCATTCATTGACGTACTTTGTCAAATGCTTTTTCTGCATCTATTGAAATGATGATATGGTTTTCATCCTTTCTTTTGTTGGTGTGATGCATTATATTGATTGAATTGTGACTATTGAACCACCTTTGCATTCAAGGAATAAATCCCACTTGATGATGGTGAGTGATTTTTTAAAACATATTATTAGATTTAGTTTGCTAATATTTAGGGTTTTTGCATCTATATTCATTAGAGATAATGGACTGTACATTTTTTTTGGTAGTGTCTTTATCACTATCTTTATCACTATTATCATTGCTGGTAATTGGTCTCTTCAAATTTTCTCTTTTTTTCCTGATTCAGTTTTGGTAGGTTACATGTTTCTAGGAATTTATTCATTTCTTCAGGTTTTCCAAGTTGTTGGCATATAAGTTCTCATAATATTCTCTTACAATACTTTGTATTTCTGTGGTGTCAGTTGTTGTTTCTCATTATTTTCTGATTTTGTTTATTTGAGTCATCTCTCTCTCTCTCTGTCTCTCTGAATCTGGCTAAGGGTTTATCAATTTTGTTGATCATTTCAAAGAATCAGTTACTGGTTTCATTGATCTGTTCTATGGTTTAGTTTCTATTTCATTTACTTCTGCTGTAATCTTTATTATTTCTATTATTTCCTTCCTTTTACTTGTTTGGAGTTTTGCTTATTCTTTTTCTAGTTCCTTGGTGTGCGTTTAGGTTGTGTATTTGAAATTTTTCTTACTTTTTTTAAAAATTTTTTTAATGTTTATTTATTTTTGAGACAGGGAGAGACAGCATGAACAGGGGAGGGTCAGAAAGAGAGGGAGACACAGAATCTGAAACAGGCTCCAGGCTCTGAGCTGTCAGCACAGAGCCTGACGCGGAGCTCAAACTCACGGACTGCGAGATCATGACCTGAGCCGAAGTTGGATGCCCAACCGACTGAGCCACCCAGGCGCCCCTTTTTCTTACTTTTTGATGTAGGCCTATATTGCCATAAACTTCCCTCTTAGAACAGCTTTTGCTATAACCCAAGGATCTTGGACTGCTGTATTTTTTTTTTTTAATTTCCTCTTTGATTTATTGGTTGACCCATTCATTCTTCAGTTGCCTTTTATTTAGCCTCCATGTATTTGTGTTCTTTCCAGACTTTGTCTTGTAGTCTATTTCTAGTTTCATAGTGTTATGGTTAGAAAAGATGCATAGTATGACTTCATTCTGCTTGAATTTGCTAAGACTTGTTTTGTGGCCTGACATGTGATCTATTCTATAGAATCTTTCATATGCACTTGAAAAGAATGTGTATTCTGCTGTTTCAGGATGGAATGTTCTGAATATATGTTAGATACATCTGGTCCAATGTGTCATTCAAAGCCACTGTTTCCTTATTGTTTTTCTGTTTTGATGATCTATCCACTGATGTAAGTAGGGTGTTAAAGTCTCCTACTATTATTGTCTTACTATCAGTTACTTCATGTTTGTTATTAGCTGCTCTCTGTATATGAGTGCTTCTGTATTAAGTACATATTTACAATTGTTATATATTGTTGTTAGATTATTCCCTTTATGATTATGTAGTGACCTTTGTCTTTCGTTACAGTCTGTCTAAAAGTCTATTTTGTGTGATACAACTTTTGCTTCCTCCACTTTCTACTTACTTTTATTTGCATAATAAGTGCTTTTTCATCCCTTCAATTTCAATCTGCATGTGCCTTAGGTCTGAAATGAGTCTCCTGTAGGCAATACATAGATAAGTCTTGCTTTTTTATCCATTCTATATCACGCTATATCTTTTGATTGAGCATTTAGTCCATTTGCATTCAAAGTAACTTGATCGATATGTACTTACTGCCATTTTGTTACTTGTTTTATGATTGTTTTTATAGTTTTTCTATGTTCCTTTCTTCTCTTGCTCTCTTCCCTCATGATTTGCTAGCTTTCTTTAGTGATATACTTGGATTTCTTTTCCTTTATTTTTTGCGTATCTATTACTAGTTTTTGATGTCCGGTTACCATTAGGTTTGTATATAACATATTATGCATATGGCAGTCTATGTTAAGTTGATAACTACTTAAGTTTGAACCCATTCTAAAAGCACTAAATTTTAACTCACCATCCTGCCCTACATTTTAGATAGTATCATATTTTACATGCTTTTTTGTGTGTGAATTCCTTCACTGGTTTTTGTAGACATACTTAATTTTTACTGTTTTTATCCTTGCTACTTTTCCTACTGTTACTTTGGTCTCTCCATTCCATTCAGAGTCCCCTTTAACATTTGTAAGGCTGGTTTAGTGGTGATGAATTCCTTTAACTTTTGTTTGTCTGGAAAACTTTTATCTCTCCTTCTATTCTGGATGATAGCTTTGCTAGATAGAGTATTCTTTGTTGCAGGTTTTTTTTCTTTTAGCATTTTGAATATATCATGCCACTCCCTTCTGGCCTTCAAAGTTTCTGCTAAAATATCAACTGATAGCCTTATGGAGTTTAACTTGTCTGTAACTGTTTTCTTTTGCTGTTTAAAAAATCTGTATAATTACTTTTTTAAAAAATTGCTTTAATTTTATTTTTGAGCCAGAGAGAGAGAGACAAAGCACGAGCACGGGAGGGGCAGAGAAGCAGAGAGAGAGGAAGACACAGGATCTGAAGCAGGCTCCAGGCTCTGAGCTGTCAGCACAGAGACTGACATGGGGCTTGAACTTACAAACTGTGATATCATGACCTGAGCTCAAGTCGGATGCTCAACTGACTGAGCCACCCCAGGTGCCCCTCTATGACTACTTTTTTTAAGTTGATTTATTTATTTTAAGAGAGAGAGAGAGAGAGCACATGAGCAGGGATGGGGTAGAGAGAGAGAGGGGGAAAGAGAGAATTCCAAGCAACCTCTGCACTGTCAGCACAGAGCCCAATGCAGGGCTCAAACTCAAAAACTGTGAGATCGTATCCTACACCCAAATCACAAGCTGGAAGCTCAACCAACTGAGCCACCTAGATGCCCTATGACTACTTTTTGCCACGTTAATTATTATGTGTCTTGATGTAGACTTCCTGGGGTTGATTTTATGGGGGCTTTCTGTGCCTCCTGGATCTGGATTTCTGTTTCCTTCCCCAGATTTGGGAAGTTTTTAGCTATTATTTCTTCAAATAAATGTTCTACTCCCTTTTCTTTCTCTTCTTCTTCTGGGATTCCTATAATGTGAATGTACTACACTTGATGGTGTTGCTGAGTTCCCTTAATCTATTTTTATTTATTTTTTAAAAAATTTTTTTTCAACGTTTATTTATTTTTGGGACAGAGAGAGACAGAGCATGAACGGGGGAGGGGCAGAGAGAGAGGGAGACACAGAATCGGAAACAGGCTCCAGGCTCTGAGCCATCAGCCCAGAGCCTGACGCGGGGCTCAAACTCACGGACCGCGAGATCGTGACCTGGCTGAAGTCGGACGCTTAACCGACTGCGCCACCCAGGCGCCCCTATTTTTATTTTTTATTATTCTTTTTTCTCTCTTTTGTTCAGCTTGGTAAGTTTCCATTACTCTATCCTTCAGGTCACTGATATATTCTTCTGCTTCCTGTAGTCTACTATTTATTCCATTTAATTTATTTTTATTTCAATTATTGAGTTCTTCATCTCTGATAGGTTTTTAATTAATGTTGTCCACCTCTTTGTTGAGGGTCTCACTGAAGTCTGTCCCTCTTTTTTCAAGTCCAGTGAGTATCTTTATGACCATTACTTTAAATTCTCTATCAGTCATATTACTTATCTCCTTTTAATTTAGCTCTCTTGCTGTGATGTTGTACTGTTCTTTCATTTGGGATATATTCCTTTGTCTCCTCATCTTATCTGACTCTCTGTATCTGTTTCGATGTGTTAGAAAAGTCAGCTGTATCTCTTTCTCTTGAAAGTAGTGGCTGTATGAAGAAGAGGTCCTGTAGTACCCTGCAGCACCCTGTCTCCTGTTCACTAGAACCTGGTGCTTCAGAGGTGTCTCCTCTTGTGCCCTACTGTTGTGGCTGAGCTGCTTTTGCTCTCTGTCCAGTTGTCTGCAATGGTTCTCTTGGCCTGCTGTGAGCAGGGTTGGGTCCCTGAGTTGTTGGCAGGCCAGGCTGGAGCTGCATTTGCCAGAGATGCACTAGCACCAAACTGCAGGGCACTGTCCCTGTGTTGTCCTCTGAGAATCTTTCTTTGTTGGGCAGGGTGTGCAGTCAGACCAGATGTCTGCCCCCAGCCCACTGCTGGGGCTGCAATTGAATTGGTGTGTGTGGTTACCTTCCCTCTCCCCAGGGAGTGAGTCACTTTGGAGCAGCAATGGCCCCTGTCAGAGCTGCTTACGCATTGCCAGGCTTGTGGCACCAGTTTGGATGGACACCTGCTAAGGGTATGTTGGAGGTCAGGGGGCTACAGAAGAAATCAGGGGTGGGATGCATGATGGCAGCAATGTCTATGCAGGTTCACTGCAAGAAAGGACCTGCAGCTACCTGGGAAAACTCCTGTTGAGGCCTGCTGGGTTGGAGGTGGTGGAAACAGAGAAGCTTGCAGGGGCAGGGTACACTGTTGGCAAACTAGGTGGAGAGTGTTGGTGCTATGCTGGTTCCCACAGGTGTCTGTGTATTTAGGCTGAGGAACAGGGTAGGGAAATGGTGCCTGCTAGCACTTTTGCTTTCAGAGAATTCTCCCAAAGATCCCTCCCCTCAAGCACACACTATGAGATTAACAAATAAATCTCCTTTCCATATACCCCAAGTGTTTTTCAAACTGCTGCTTTTGTGCTATATCTCAATAGGGTTGTTTGTTGTGTTGTCTCTTTAAGGGTCAGGACTCAGTTTCCTATTGCCTTCCAGCTCTTCCAGAGCTGAGCCTGCTGATTTTTAAGGTTCCAGGTGCTAAGCCCCACTGATTGTAAGAGCTCACGAAGCCAGGCTCCTCTGGGTTTTGAAGCCAAATGTTAGGGGATTCATCTTCCTGGTGTGGGTCTCCCAGGCCTGGAGTGTGGGATCTGCTCCTCTCCTCTGTCTGCACCTGAGACATCCCTTCCTCCTCTAGATAGTATTGCAGATCTGTTTGGCTCCCCAGCTTGCCTCTGTCCTTCCTGACCCCCTCAATGTGGCCTCTTCTCTACATTTAGCTGTGGAGAGTGTTCTGCTAGGCTCTGGGTTGTTTTCTGGGTTATTTATACTGATGTGGGTGTTATCTAGTTGTATCTGTGGGATGAGATGAGCCCAGGATCCTCCTACTCTGCCATCTACCTAGGAAGTCTGTCTTCTGTCTTCATTCCTACCCAGGAAGTCTGTCTTCTGTCTTCATTCCTTCTTAAAAATCTGAGATTCCAACTGGTATCATTTCCTTTTCACCTGAAGAACTTTTTTTTTAACATTCCTTATACCGCTAATTCTATTAGTTATTAATTGTTTGAAGATGGTAGGTCTGTTTTTTTTTTTTTTTTTTGACTCTTTAAAGGTGTTACTCCACTCTCTTCAGGCCTTAATGTTTGTTTGTTTGTTTGTTTGTTTGTTTGTTTGTTTGTTTTTAAATTAGAACTTGAATTGTAAATTGAACTTGAATCGTTCCCCTGAATATGATGTGATCTTTTTTGTCTTACTGCTGTAAATATTTTCTCTTTACCTTTTGTTTCCAGCATTTGTGCTTCTCCAAACTTCCTCTTCTTGTTCTTCAAGTCAGATGGAGTGAGGGTTTTGACTCCTCTATATAATCTCCTCTACAGAATACATTCTACTGACCCTTTATTCTCTTTTGTTGTTGTTACTTTGTTGAAAGTTTATAGTCATTGCCTACAGGAAGACCAGTCTGATAGGAGCTTTATTAACTGAATGAGGAGTGGAAGTTTCTCCTGTATATTTTCATTCCCAGGAAGTCGTAATAGTGACTGAATCAGTAATATACCTTGCTTCTGGTATAGGGCAGATGGACTTTAAAATATAAGAACTATTGAGCTACAAATTAGGCTTTGTTTAGTTCATAGCAAGTCAATGGTCTTGAAAGACTGGTGTTATTAAGAGAATAATGAATTTACAAAATTCCAAAAGCTTTCCTTTACATATCAAGAACTAAGCTGGAGATCAGAGCACAGAATTTCCCAAAAAGCCATAATGTAGAGGTGCAGTATGATGACAACAGCTTTCCTGACTGTGAAAAGAAAAGAAAATAAAAGAAGACAGGAATAGAAAAAAAAAAAATCAGAGGAGATTAGATTAAGTTCCTATACAACCTGAGACTCTGAGAATGGTAATAGAATTTCTATGGCTACTTACTCTGCCTCTTTGCCCTAAGGAAACCAAAGACAGGTGGAGGGAGGATCTATGTTTATGCAGGTTGGTGCTCTGCATCCCAGCCATATGCAGAATAATACCAGAACTGTAAGGCAGCCTTAGAGGAGGATGGTGTTGAAATATGAGCCTGAGATGATGTTCCCAGTTGTGCCTCGCCTGGGCATGGCACTTGGGAAATGCAGAAAATACTTTGTGCCTAATCAAGAGGCATGGGATTGCTTTAGAGGATAGATGGTCTGAATACATTTGGGGTTAAGAAAAGAAGGCTGTAAGAGTATAGGGAATTCATGACCGGAGGCAATGGTTAAAATTCATGTTTATCAGCTGTGGATCTGCACAATGCTGAAGACTTGGTATAGGCCAGTCACACCTTATCAGGTGTCAGTGAAGAATGTCCAGAGCTAAAAACAAAACGAAACAAAACAAAACCCAAAGAGGTTTTTTTTTTTTAAAACAAAACAAAACAAAACAAAACCCAAAGAGGTTTTTTTTTTTTTAAAGTGGAAAAGAATTTAAAAATGGCAACATCATGTGATTATATGCTACCCTGTACTGACTTTTATTTTCATCAGTCTCCTACAAAGATCAGGCTAGATATATTAAGGACTCAGTATCTACTTGTCAGTTTGACTTGCAAACATATGAACTGGAAAGCTCTGTACCCTCTTTCCTGCTTCTCTCACACCTTTGACCTAACAATTGCATTGCTCAAATATATCACGCAGTTTCACTCATCCAAAAATACAAAGATATATCTTTTTTTTCTATTTTTTAAAATTTTATTTAAATCCAAGTTAGTTAACATATAGTGTAATGGTTTCAGGAGTAGAATTTAGTGATCCGTCACTTATATATAACACCCAATGCTCACCCCGGCAAATGCCCTCCTTAATGCCCATCACCCATTTAGCCCATCCCCCCACCCAGTACCCCTCCAGCAGCCCTCAGTTTGTTTTCTGTCTTTAAGAGTCTCTTATGGTTTGCCTCCCTGTCTATTTTATTTTTCCTTTACTTCCTCCATGTTCATCTGTTTTGTTTCTTAAATTCCACATATGAGTGAAATCATATGATATTTATCGTAAAAGATGTTTTTTGAAGCATGGTTTGTAATTGCTGTTTGCTGCCATTTCTGGAAAAAAAAAGTCAATCAAGGTCTGGGTACATAAATTTTGATCTGTCCATAATATTCATGACATGTGGCCACTTAAAAGTGAGGCATATTTGTAAGTGTTGGTATAAAAAGATCTCCAAAGTATATTATATGGAAGAAACAAGGGTTTTATTTATGTTTATATTTTAAAATAGTTATACACCTAAAACTACATAGAGTGTGTCTGAGAATAAAGGTAGGGGAAGACTTACTTTCATCCTAAATTTTTCTATACTTTTATGTTTCTTTTTTAACTGTATATACATTGATTTTACAATGAAAAGGTAAAATTCATGCCTCTTTCTCAGTATTCTAATGGGAAGAAACATAAATGTGAAAAAATTGAGTCTTCAGTATAGCTTTTTTTTATAGTGTACCCCTCTCATTTTTACTAAATTTTACCTATAAAATTGTTATTGTAAAGCTACTGGAGAAAACTAGACAGTTAAAAAAATGATAAAGTACTTAATTCCTACTTTTACATGGATGCCATCGTATATTCCGTATCTAGAGTTTTGTGTTTCAACGGCATGGGTGAGGGATGCTTTCAGCAAAGACAGCAGATAGAATTTATTTTTCATTTATTTTTAAGTATGAAGGCCTACAATATTCTCTTTTAAAGAAGTCCATAGCAAAGATGACAAAATGATTTGGTGAAGGTGATCATCCTGAGAAGATAAATAGACTCTAAAATTGTTTTGTTTTGTCCTGAAAAATCAATTCCATTTCCTACAGGCTTCATGGGAGGAAAATCACCTTTACTGAGGAAAATGTTGTTTTTGCTTCTGAGAGGAACAAACCAGCATCAGAGGAGGGAAGACTTTTTAAAGTGGTGATACATCCCTCCAAGTAAGAATGAGCCTTTATAGAGAAATAGGGGACACATACTTATCTTTTTCAGCATTGGATTAAAACCATGTCATGCTTAGGGCACCTGGGTGGGGTGGCTCAGTCAGTTAAGCGTCCAACTTTGGCTCAGGTCATGATCTCTTGGTTTGTGAGTTTGAGCCCCATGTCAGGCTCTGTGCTGACGTCTTGGAGCCTGGAGTCTGCTTTGGATTCAGTGTCTCTCTTTCTCTTTACCCTTCCCCTGCTCATGCTCTGTCTCTTTTTGTCTCTCAAAAATAAATAAATATTAAAAAAAATTAAAAAACAAAAAACCATGTCATCTTTTATTGTTCTCCCAGCTCCAGGGCAGTACTCGCTTAGATATACAGGATAGAGCAGCAGAAAACTATTTCAAACTGTGAGGATAACAGACTAATATCCTGATGAATAAAAACAAAAAACCTTGAAGGTGAGACCATAGGAGAGAAATGTGCAGAAAAAGTATGAGTTGAGCAGATTGTCTCGAGTAGAGAGTCACTATAGCATGCTGTAGCTTTCTTCTCCATGTTGAGTGACCCGTGGGAGGAACAATAACTATAGATTTTTTGTAAGGACCAGACAGAAGCATGAACAATCTTCCGGCAACTTGTGGGAAAAGACTAGCCAGAGATATCTGACTTGTGATGAATAAAGGAACCAGTTCTTGCTTCCTTGGGGAGAAATATCAGAAAAGGAAGTTAGGGGGAAGGGATTAAGAGGACTTTGAAGGTCTAAAACCCTCCTTCAAGTGATCCAGGAAAAAAGAATGAACTGTTTGAGCCCTAAAACCACCGAGAGTTTGATGGAAAAGATGGGAAGAGAACTGACATGCAAACACATTTTCTATTTGCAAGTATTGCCTTTGTTTTCCCATTTAATCTTAATAATATCAATGTGAGGTTGGCATGGCTATCACCTTTTTATAGATGAGGGAACAGATTCAGAGAGGGTAAGCCTCTTTCCTGTTGCCACACCACTATGAACTAGTGGAGCCAGCTTCTGACCCACCTTTATTCTGGAGCCTGGGGTTTCTCTTCTATACCAGTCCATCTCTCAGTTACACTGGGGCAAACTTAGGAAGCTCATTGCCAGCACATATTTCCCATTTACCATCTTTATTTTTTACCATCTCAAGAATCTCTCTCCTTTTCTACCTTTATTCTCCATTAACCATCTACTCCAACTCCAGCATTTAAAAATACTGTTTTCTACATAACATCCCTGAGAGGTAGCTGTTGTTTCTCTTCATGTTATAGATAGAGGAGACTTACTGGTCACTGTAATGACAAAAAAAAATAATGTTTGGTGTCACTGAACACAAGTGTTCTGGAACTTTAGAGATAGAATCAGCTTGTTGGCTTGAGCTAGTTAGTGTTAGAGCGAAGACTAGAACCCAGTAGTTGGAACTGTTGTGCAGTAATTCTAATCTCCACTAGATGGCACTGTAAAAAAATGCTTTGAGAAGTGCCTTGGCTTCCTCTGGCAGAGCTGTATTTCCTATTGAGAAAATGTGTTACCCACCAGGGAATCCTGGGGCCCAATTCTCCTGAGTGGCTGGCATCCCACCTTTTACTCAGAGCTCTCTGTTCTGATGCATCCCTTTAACCATCATTATTGGGAAGGGGATCATGAATGAGTTATTACTAATGACTCATCATTAATGAAAATTGCCAATGATTAATCTTTAAAATCTCTCCTTCTTGGGAGGTTTGCTTCCTTCGTGGAGTTTATCCCCCATGAAAAGTAGCCATCTGTCCTGCATAACCCTTCTTAATCAATGGGGAATCCCCCTGACCTAGATTCATTTTGGAAATTTGGGAAATTGTCCCCAAGACAGTAACTGGATATCCACTCTGCTTTTAGTAAGAAAGGGTGATTCATGGGCTTGACTCTCCAAAGATATGCCCTTTGTCAAGGAGTCAGGTTAACTCTGGAACCAAATTGCCAAGTCTGACAGACCCAGGCATCAGTTAAAACTGTTGCCACAAATGCATATAATCAATGATAACTGTTTTGCTAGTTCCCAATCATGTATAAAGATGGTTTATATTGTTTGTTTATTTTCTATATTCTGTGATTTGATCTTACCAATAAAATCAGCTGTCTCACCTTGGAGACCTGGAATGCTCTTGTTTTTCTATTGCCTAAATGAGGGAACAGAATATGCAAATTTCTGTGCCCTGTTCAGATCTCAGACTAATTATCACTTGTTTCTATACTGTTGTGTTAGGTTAGAAACCAATGTTATATTCTTCGATAACACTGTATTCTACCTTCAAAGCATTTTGCACACTAATTAGCTCTCTGAAACGGGAACCCTCTTACACTGTTGGTGGGAATGCAAATTGGTGCAGCCACTCTGGAAAACAGTGTGGAGGTTCCTCAAAAAATTAAAAATAGACCTACCCTATGACCCAGCAATAGCACTGCTAGGAACTAATTAGCTCTTTGTATGTTTAAAATATGTCTGTTTTACTTAGTAGATTTGAAGGACTATTAGTGCAATAATCTTTTTGTCTTACATATAGTTGGTGATAAATAAATGTTTACTGAAACTGAAATGAATGTGTATTTTAGCTCTTCCTAGTCAGCTGCCTGGAGAATAAGTATCCCTTGATGAAGTCTATAATATAGATTTATAAGGCACATTTAGTTTTGAAGGATATGAGAGCGTCACAGGGTTAAGAGGAGACATACATTCTCTTGCTGATAGCATAGGGGAATTGCCTCCTGGACTGTATGGATGAGATCCAAAAGGAAATGCTAATCTTTGTGTTATTTGAAGAAAGCATCAAATAAATGCTTGTTGGAACTATTATATTATATTTTATCTCTTGGGTTCTTGATTATACACATGACTTCCAAATTCTATTTGAATTATAGTTGTGGTCTGATAAACTCATAAGTCCTTATTCTACCACTACTTTTTGTTCTTTTGCTTTTAATTGATGTATTGTTTGTGATGTCTGCACTGGGGTAATGGAGAGAATTTCATAGTGTATAAAAGAAAAAGCACTAGGGTTCTACTTGGGGATGTAGACTGGCTACATGATCTTTTTTTTTTATTATTATTATAATTTATTGTCTAATTGGTTTCCATACAACACCCTATGCTCATTCCAAAAGGTGCCCTCCTCAATGCCCGTCACCTACTTTCCCCTCTCCCCCACCCCCCATCAACCCTCAGTTTGTTCTCAGTATTTAAGAGTCTCTTATGGTTTACCTCCTTCCCTCTCTGTAACTTTTTTCCTCCTTCCCCTCCCCCATGGTCTTCTGTTAAGTTTCTCAAGATCCACCTATGAGTGAAAACATATGGTATCTGTCTTTCTCTGCCTAACTTATTTCACTTAGCATAATACTCTCCAGTTCATCCACGTTGCTACAGATGGCCATATTTCATTCTTTCTCATTGCCAACTAGTATTCCATTGTATATATAAACCACATCTTCTTTATCCATTCGTCAGTTGATGGACATGTAGGCTCTTTCCATAATTTGGCTATTGTTGAGAGTGCTGCTATAAACATTGGGGTACAAGTGCCCCTATGCATCAGCACTCCTGTATCCCTTGGGTAAATTCCTAGCAGAGCTATTGCTGGGTCATAGGGTAGATCTATTTTTAATTTTTTGAGGAACCTCCACACTGTTTTCCAGAGAGGCTGCACCAGTTTGCATTCCCATGAACAGTGCAAGAGGGTTCCCATTTCTCCACATCCTCTCCAGCATCTATAGTCTCCTGATTTGTTCATTTTAGCCGCTCTCACTGGCGTGAGGTGGTATCTGAGTGTGATTTTGATTTGTATTTCCCTGATGAGGAGTGACATTGAGCATCTTTTCATGTGTCTGTTGGCCATCTGGATGTCTTCTTTAGAGAAGTGTCTATTCATGTTTTCTGCCCATTTCTTCACTGGATAATTTGTTTTTTGGATGTGGAGTTTGGTGAGTTCTTTATAGATTTTGGATACTAGCCCTTTCTCCGATATGTCATTTGCAAATATCTTTTCCTATTCTGTCACTTGCCTTTTAGTTTTGTTGATTGTTTCCTTTGCAGTGCAGAAGCTTTTTATCTTGATGAGGTCCCAAAAGTTCACTTTTGATTTTAATTCCCTTGCCTTTGGAGATGTGTCAAGTAATAAATTGCTGCGGCTGAGGTCAGAGAGGTTTTTTCCTGCTTTCTCCTCTAGGGTTTTGATGGTTTCCTGTCTCACGTTCAGGTCCTTTATCCATTTTGAGTTTGTTTTTGTGAATGGTGTAAGAAAGTGGTCTAGTTTCATCCTTCTGCATGTTGCTGTCCAGTTCTCCCAGTACCATTTGTTAAAGAGACTGTCTTTTTTCCATTGGATATTCTTTCCTGCTTTGTCAAAGATTAGTTGGCCATACTTTTGTGGGTCTAGTTCTGGGGTTTCTATTCTATTCCATTGGTCTATGTGTCTGTTTTTGTGCCAATACTGTACTGTCTTGATAATTACAGCTTTGTAGTAGAGGCTAAAGTCTGGGATTGTGATGCCTCTTGCTTTGGTCTTCGTGTTCAATATTACTTTGGCTATTCGGGGTCTTTTGTGGGTCCGTACTAATTTTAGGATTGCTTGTTCTAGCTTCAAGACGAATGCTGTTGCAATTTTAATTGGGATTGCATGGAATGTGTAGATTGCTTTGGGTAGTACTGACATTTTAACAATATTCTTCCAATCCATGAGCACGGAATGTTTTTCCATTTCTTTGTATCTTCTTCAGTTTCCTTCATAAGCTTTCTATAGTTTTCAGCATACAGATCTTTTACATCTTTGGTTAGGTTTATTCCTAGGTATTTTATAATTCTTGTTGCAATTGTGAATGGGATCAGTTTCTTCATTTGTCTTTCTGGTGCTTCATTGTTAGTGTATAAGAATGCAACTGAATTCTGCACATTAGTTTTGTATCCTGCGACTTTGCTGAATTCATGTATCAGTTCTGGCAGACTTTTGGTGGAGTCTATCGGGTTTTCCATGTATAAGATCTGCAGGAAGTGAAAGCTGGACTTCATCTTTGTCCATTTGGATGCCTTTGATTTCCTTTTGTCTGATTGCTGATGCTAGAACTTACAACACCATTTTAAACAGCAGCGGTGAGAGTGGACATCCCTGTCGTATTCCTGATCTCAGGGGGAAAGCTCTCAGTTTTTCCCCATTGAGGATGATATTAGCTGTGGGCTTTTCATAAATGGCTTTTATGATGTTTAATTATGTTCCTTCTATCCCAACTTTCTCGAGCGTTTTTATTAAGAAAAGATGCTGAATTTTGTCAAATGCTTTTTCTGCATCGATTGACAGGATCATATGGTTCTTATCTTTTCTTTTATTAATGTGATGTATAACATTGATTGATTTGTGAATATTGAACCAGCCCTGCAACCCAGGAATGAATCCTACTTGATCATAGTGAATAATTCTTTTTATATGCTGTTGAATTTGATTTGCTAGTATCTTGTTGAGAATTTTTGTATCCATATTCATCAGGGATATTGGCCTGTAGTTCTCTTTTTTTGCTGGGTATCTATCTGGTTTGGGAATCAAAGTAATTCTGGCTTCATAGAATGTGTCTGGAAGTTTTCCTTCCCTTTCTATTTTTTGGAGCAGCTTAAGGATAGGTATTATCTCTGCTTTAAATGTAGAATTCCCCAGGGAAGCCATCTGGTCCTGGACTCTAATTTGTTGAGAGATTTTTGATAACTGATTCAATTTCTTTGCTGGTTATAGATCTGTTCAAATTTTCTATTTCTTCCTGTTTGAGTTTTGGAAGTGTGTGGGTGTTTAGGAATTTGTCCATTTCTTCCAGGTTGTCCAGTTTGTTGTCATATAATTTTTCATAGTATTCCTTGATAATTGCTTGTATTTCTGAGGGATTGGTTATAATAATTCCATTTTAATTCATGATTTTATCTATTTGGGTCAACTCCCTTTTCTTTTTGAGAAGCCTGGCTAGAGGTTTATCAATTTTGTTTATTTTTTCAAAAAACCAACTGTTGGTTTCATTGATCTGCTCTACTGTTTTGTTTTGTTCTGTTTAGATTCTATATTGTTTATTTCTGCTTTGATCTTTATTATTTATTTTCTTCTGCTGGGTTTGGGGTGTCTTTGCTCTTCTGCTTCTATTTCCTTTAGGTGCGCTATTAGATTTTGTGTTGGGGATTTTTCTTGTTTCTTGAGATAGGCCTGATTGCAATGTATTTTCTTCTCAGGACTGCCTTCGCTGCATCCCAAAGCGTTTGGATTGTTGTATTTTCATTTTCATTTGTTTCCATATATTTTTTAATTTCTTCTCTAACTGCCTGGTTGACCCATTCATTCTTTAAAAGGATGTTCTTTAACCTCCATGCTTTTGGAGGTTTTCTAGAATTTTTCCTGTGGTTGATTTCAAGTTTCATAGCATTGTGATCTGAAAGTGTACATGGTATGATTTCAATTCTTTTATACTTATTAAGGGCTGTTTTGTGAGCCAGTATGTGATCTATCTTGGAGAATGTTCCATGTGCTCTTGAGAAGAAAGTATATTCCGTTGCTTTGGGATGCAGAGTTCTAAATATATCTGTCAAGTCCATCTGATCCAATGTATCATTCAGGGCCCTTGTTTCACATGATCTTTTTTAAGCCACCTGTAGTGTCTGAGCATCATCTGTGAATGAGGAATTTGGTTTACCTGAGTGGTGTGGCAGGTAGCTTTGGACATGGCCCTTAATTATCTCCACTGCTGGTATTCATACCCTTGTGTAATTCTCTTGCCTTGAAAGTGGGCTGAATACACAGAGTTGCTTATAACCAATAGAATAGGGCAAAAGTGATGGGATGTCACCTTCATAATCACGTCTGCAATGATTATGACTTCTGTCTGATCAACACACTCTGTCTACCTCTATCTCCCTGGCTTTGATGAAGCAAGCTAAACTATTTGAGGGGCCCACATGGCAAAGAACTGAAGAAGGTCTCTGGCCAAGAGGTAGTGAGGAACTGAAGCCCTTATTCCCAAATCCCGGGTAAATAAATCTTACCGAAAACCATGTAATCAGATCCTTGAAATCAGATCCTTGCCTAGGCAAGTCTTCAGATGAGACCTCAGCCTTATGCACCACCTCAGATGGGACCACTATAGCATTATGAGAGACGTTGAAGAAAACTATCTAGGTAAGCCATGCCCGAATTCCTGATGCACAGAAACTGAGATAATAAATGTTTAGTGTTTGAGTTCATAGGTTCAAGACTTCTACATCCCACAGCCCAGGGCCTTCCTCCTTTTGGGGGAGTATGACTTAAAAATTAAAAAAAAAATGTGTGCAGAGAGTAGAACTTGTTACCCAGCAACAGGTAACTAATACAAGTGGTATTCAAACTTAACCTGTATAGCTCCCTGTCCACAGTTATCTCCCCTCGTCTCACCCATTCATGCACAAACATGTATGACACCTGTAGAAACTATATACTGCTTTCTTTAAGGCTAATAAAATGAAAACCTCTGATAAGGTATGTATGCAGTTATCAGAGAGGGGCAACAGAGTAATGACAGGTGGGGTCAGAAGAGCTAATTATTGATGAGTGTTTGGTCTAATCAGTTAACTCTTTTAATGCTTCATTCCTCGTTTGTAAAATGAAGAGGCTGGAATACAGCTGGGTTCTCAAAGTGTGACCCCAGATCAGCAGTATTAACATCATCTGAGAATTTGTTAGAAATGCAAATTCTCAAGACTCACCACAGATCTACTGAATCAGAAACTCTGGAGGTGGGGCCCAGCATTTGAGGTTTTTTCCAGCCCTCCAGTAATTCTGATGCATGCAAAAGTTTGAGAACCACTTGGGCTCAAAGTTCTCTAAACCCTTACAGCTCTATTTATACTGATGACAGTAATTACAAGAAATATTTATTATGTGCCAGGAATTGTGAAATGACTTTATATTCATTATCTAATTTAATCGTCACAATATCCTATAAGGCAGAAACACTTATTATCTTTCCAGTAATATTTCTAATATCTTTGCTTCTTAAGGGCAGGGGCATCTTTTTTTTCATCTCTAAACTTCTTTAAGCCTTGTACAGGAGTCACAGTTATTTTGTACATGTGTGTGTGTTTGTGTTTGTGTGTGTGCGTGTACGTGTGTGTTTTAGTTGGTACTCAGTGTTTAAAATGAATAAGTGAATGAATGAAAAATTGAATTTATGAATAAAATTAGTAGGAAGGCACAACTGAGATTTTAAGTAGAAACTAGGAAGGTAGTGAGATGGAAGCCTGGGACAAGTTGGATATTCTCAGATAGTTTTAAATCAGTATTAGGGAGCACCAATCTGCTTACCTATGAGGCTGGTCTTGATCAGAAGGTAACCAACCTCTTGGGGCACCTGGGTGGCTCAGTTGGTTGGGTGACTGACTTCAGCTCAGGTCATGATCACACAGTTTGTGAGTTCGAGCCCTGCGTCGGGCTCTGTGCTGACAGCTCAGAGCCTGGAGCCTGCTTCAGATTCTGTGTCTCCCCCTCTCTCTACCCCTCCCCTGATCACACTTTGTCTCTCTCTGTCTCGCTATAATAAATAAACATTAAAAAAAAAGAAGGTAACCAACCTCTTGATTCCTATTGACTTCAATTTGCAGGCTGTAGCTATTGAAGAATCTAATATGATATTTATTTATTTTCTCCCAGTGACTCTGGGAGAGAAATTATTTTACAGAAATAAGTTGATATCTCAAGGGGATAAACAAGGATTTAAAATGGTATTTCAGACATATTAATCAGAGTAAGTCCTGTGCCCTCCAGAAACTAGAGAGGGGACCCTGAAACAGTTAATAGGTACTGCTCCTCATTTCTTGAATCTTTTAGTTGAGTTATCAAGTTATTTGGGTTTTTCCTCCACATCCTTTCCAGATCTGGTCTCCTTGTCAATTAAAGGAACAGCAGGATATCTGGTACTGTCAAACATCTCAATAACCAAGCATACATTCAGAGCTGACTCTGAATTTGGCAACATGTTGCACATTGCTTAGAACTATTGCAATGTGACCCTTGGTGTGTGTGTGGGGGGGGGGGGCATGTGTACATTTCTTTCCTTCTTCTCCTCTTCTATCCTCCATAACAGTGGTAAACACTGTTCAAATCTCACTGCAGATCTTTTCTCAAAATTATCCTGTAAGGAAGGTACAGTTGCTGTTGTGATTTTGCAGATGAGAAAACTGTAGCACAGTGAAGTTAAAATATCTTGCTTTAGGTCAGAGTGGTTAGCTGGGGTTCAAACCCATACAGTCTGACTCTAAATCCAAGGCTTTTAACTATTATTTTAAATACTAATCTGATTCGATCAGAATTTAGGATTCTGATTGGGCTTTATTTAATAATGGGTGCTGTCACTGCCTCAGCATAGGTTAAAAATCCATGAACTTGTAAGTGTGACTCTCTCATTCTCTTGATTTACATGTAGCAGAAGTTAAAGTTAAGTCTGTATGATAGAATGCTTGGTATTCTCTCTCTCTTTCTCTCTCTCTCCCTTCTCTTATATGCATGTGAAACTCTCATTGACTCAGTCTTGGAAAGCTATTAGTAAATTTGGCTTTAGAAGAGCTTCCTCTTCAGAAGCCTTCCTCTTAGGTTTAAGTTTCAAGCCAAGGCCCAATTACTAGATGGGTTTACATTTGGTATAAGGAACCAAGCCCAGCTATAAATAAGATGTGTATCTATTTGTTATCATCCTTGTTAGCAATATATCTTTTAGAGTCCTGAGGAAGAGGAACAAATGTCTGGACCAAGAGTAAAATGGGAACATCTCCTATGTCCCCTAATCATGATACCTTTTAAAACCCCAGCATTAACACTAAGCAATATATTTAATGCAAATATACTTAAAGCAGTTAGAAAATGACATGAGATAATGTGTGTTTAATGGTTATGTTGTATAGAAAAGGCTAAACTTCTCATGTGAGTTCATAGGAAGAATTAACTATTGATTAAATTTAGAAGGAAAGGATTAATTGGGAAAGTAGGATATGACCTAACAGGGCTTGGTTATAGGAAGAAGGAAGATGATATGGCATATCAGGCAAGGGAACAGCTTGGAGGTAGAAACAAGCATGGTAAGTAGAAGAATCACTGAGAAGATTGCTCTCTCTCACCCTTATCTTCAGGACAGTTGAAATTGGCTGTGAATATTATGAGCAACATTAAAGCCTGTGCCATGGAATTTATATTTTAAGTAATATGTAATAAAGAGTCATGGTGGAAATATTCTACAGGAAAGGTCAATCTGGCAGAGGTGGGCAAAATGGACATGAAAGGGCAGAGGTTCTTATAATTGGATTGGCATGATGGGTCAGGGATGAAGACAAATGGGATGGAGGCAAGAATGCAGAATGGAATGCAGATACAAATGGCATTTTGAAACAAAGGGCATGTGATAGAGTGAACACTGGTGATGAAGAATCGGCATGAGTAAAAATCGATGTCAAGTATTTTGTATTGATTATAGGTTGGGTTGGAATTTTATGCTAGTATAATAAGAAGTCCATAAATTCTGCCTTAATCCATCCAAGTCTCCTGCTTCTGAGGCCACTAAATAAGATACGAGAAAAGCAAGTAAGAACACGCAGAGTAATACTGCTATTAGCAGAGACTTCAGCTTGGAATTCCAGTGCAAAATAAGCTAGGAGGAACCACATGAAAACTTTGTAAGGCACAGAAGCAGCCTATGTATAGCTTAGATCCAAAGCAGACCAAACAGCTTCTATGTGTATTAAGTTCAGCATGAATAGGAGGTCTTACACCGATGGTATGGAAAGACCAATTCAGAGCATACCCAGTGCCAGGGAAAAAGTGCTGGTGGCTCTAGGCATGAATGAAAAAGTATTCACAAAGGAGAGAAAAAAGGGTTACACAGAACAGCTCTGAGCCTTCACCCTTTTGGCCTGGTTAAATAAAGAAAAGAAACTGCAGCCTCAAAAGCAGTTAATGTTATTTCATTAGAAACTCCAGTCCTAGAAAATGTGGCCAACTCATCCTTGAATGTAACCAAATCCACTAGTTTTTGTTGAGTGTCATTTCTTGCCTTTTTTCCTGGCTCATCCATAGGGATAAATAAGGTATAGGGGTGCCATGAGAGGAGCATCATCTTAAGGCTGGTTAATTGGCAAGATAGTGG
The DNA here is from genome assembly GCF_018350175.1 of Felis catus. Lineage (NCBI taxonomy): Eukaryota > Metazoa > Chordata > Mammalia > Carnivora > Felidae > Felis > Felis catus. Next base: position 84,463,337 of record NC_058377.1, on the reverse strand, counting down.
CAATGTTGATTGAGAAAGGGGACAAAGGAGGGAATTCTGTTTGGAGTGGGAGGTTGGCATATTAGACAACATCTATGAACAAGATGACATAGTACACTCAAATTGAATGACTTTGAGTGGACAGAGTTTAAAGAACATGAGATCTATTAACCACTTCTTGTCTTGAAAGGTCAGCAGGAGAAAATAGTAGATTGCAAGAATGGTGGTGGGCAGTATGGAGAGAGCAGGCTGAAGAGAACTATGGCTTCAGGCCATAGTCATCCTGATGATTCAACAGGTAGGGCGCTGGGGGGTTATGCACTCCAACCTCACTCTCCTCCAACCCTTGAATCTTTTGTTGATGTCTCCATTGGCCACTGACCATAAAATGCCTGTTCATGAAGTTCACATAGGTCAGCCTATGTGGGCACAGTAAAACATGGAGGAAGGTTCCAGAGGGGGAACCAGAAGTTTCTAATGTAGGATAGATTGTGAACTAAATGATGAAGGCGCTAATAGTTGGAAATACCTCTCAGCTAATAAGAAGAGCAGGCTTAGTGGGGTGCCTGGATGGCTCAGTTGGTTAAGCATCCGACTCTTGGTTTCAACTTAGGTCATGATCTCATGGTTTCGTGACTGTGAGTCCCACATCAGGCTCCACACTGAGAGTGCAGAGCCTTCTTAGGATTCTCTGTCTTCCTCTCTCTGCCCTCCCCAACTTGCACTGTCTTTGTGTCTCTCAAAATAAATAAATAAACTTAAAAAAAAAGAACAGGCTTAGTGATAGAAATTTGGGGTACAACTTATGGAATGTTTAATCAGGAAGAAAATACAGAATTTTTACTAAATACTTATTATGTACTGGGCATAGTACTAGGCCTTTTCATATGTTACCTCATTTATTCTTCACAATAACTCTATAAAAGAAGAATTAACATTCTGAGAGATTTGTTGGTTCATGGGTCTCAAACTGGCAGCTCACGGGCTGAGCATCTGTGTTTTATTTGGCCTGCATGGTGCTTTAAAAGTCAGAAGATTTCACATAAAAATACAGGTTTCTGGCTTCTCTGGAAAAATCAGAAGATTTGGCAACAGCAAACTTACATTCCTGCAACCTAGAATTGTGTGGTAACTTTCCTCTTTAGATTGGACATTAACTTTGGCACATTGCCCACCACTCCTTATTTGTGTTGAAACTTCCAGATTAATTAATTGAAATTATCTGCCAAGTATTTTAATTTGCAGCTCTGATCTACGACCTCTTATTTTATAGATGAATAAATTAAGTCATGGAGAAATCAGATGACTTGTACAAAATTTCACAGCTAGATAATGCCAAAGTCAGCCTTAGGACTTAAGTCCTAGGCTTCTGCATCATGATATCTATGAAATGTGAAAGTTGATTACTATAAATTTTATGATAATCAAAGCAGGGTGGTGCTGGCTTAAAAACTGAAAAATACATCAGAACAAAATAGAATCCAGAAATTAAACCGCACATATACGGTCAACTGATTTTCAACAAATGTGCCAAGGCAATACAATGGGGAGAGGAAAATCTTTTCAACAAGTGGTGCTTGAACAACTGGGCTAAACACATGGAAAAAAGTAACATCAACCCCTACCTCTCACTCTACACACAAATTAATTCAAGATGGATCATGAAATGTAAAAGCTAAAATTATAAAGCTTCTCGAAGCAAACATAGGAGCCTGCTTTTGTGACTTGGAAAAAGCAAAAATTTATTGGAGAGGAAACAATATGCAACAACCATAACATAAAATGAGTATTTAGAAGAATGGATGCACTTCTTGTCTGAGAGAAGAGGGTCAGGAATGCTTAGTATGGGGATATGAGAAACCTGAGGCATTGAAGAAGCAGCAAGAGGTAAATAAAAAGTGTTGGCAGAACTACGGTGAGAGGTTAGGATATTCTGAATCTTTCCCAAGGCTCCAATAACAGCCTATTTAATTTGGGTCTATAAAGTTTATTTGGAAACTTACTAAAAGCCTCTTCTCTTAGGCTTCAGGAAACTAATGATTCAGATTACTGAAGCTATTTCTTTTTAAAATTTTGAACCTCTCAGAGTCTGTCTTTAATTCTCTGTCTATGTTCTGAATCTTTTGTTCTTCCCCAGTCTTTGTCACACCAGGGTTTCTGGCCTTGGCCACCAAACTCTGTTAAGGCAAGAGCTCCACACAGCGTTGGTTTAAAACAACCCTGTGTGTATAATGCAGTGGAAACTGCACTCAGAAACACCCACAGTCTTTTTTTCCTGATTGGATCAGTTTGTGACATACAAAAAAAGGTGAGTACAAAGTCGAATGAGGTTGTTTTTCATTTCCCCCTTGCCATTTGGATACCCCTTTTCAGCCGTGTAAGCAGACATTGGGTTTCCTAATGGTGCAAGTTTCCTCTTTTCCCTCCTGAAATGTTCACTGTAGTGAATTATTGTATTCTTTTTTTTTTTAATTTTTTTTCAACATTTATTTATTTTTGGGACAGAGAGAGACAGAGCATGAACGGGGGAGGGGCAGAGAGAGAGGGAGACACAGAATCGGAAACAGGCTCCAGGCTCTGAGCCATCAGCCCAGAGCCTGACGCGGGGCTCGAACTCACGGACCGCGAGATCGTGACCTGGCTGAAGTCGGACGCTTAACCGACTGCGCCACCCAGGCGCCCCAAATTATTGTATTCTTGATTCCTTTGTGGCAACTGTTCGTTTTTCTGTGTCATATAAGAGATTAAAAGTAGAGTTCTTCCAAACTAATATGAAAAAAGCAGACAAATACAGAGAACAAACTGGTGGTTGCCTGAAGGGAAGTAGGTGAGGGGATGGGTGAAATAAAGGGAATAGGTACAAAATTCCCATAATAAAATGACTAAATCACATAGATGATAAGTATGGCGTAGGGAGTATAGTCAAAAATATTGTAATAAGGCTGTGTGGTGACAGATGGTAACTACACTTATCATGGTAAGCATTGAGTAATATATAGAATTGTCAAATCAAATGTTGTACACCTGAAACTAACATCACATTGTGTGTTAATTGTACTTCAATTAAAAAAAATAAATTAAAAAAGGGTAGAGTTCTTTTTGGATTTGGTGCTCTGCTTCTGAAAAAGTATATTAACAAAAACTTATTTTTAAAATTTTTTTGTTCTCCTATTGCTTCGAAAATATACTAGGTTTTTTTTTTTTTTTTAGTAGAACAAATCTACCATTTCCACTTATAAGCCACCTTCTGTTTTCTTAATATAATTTCTTGTTCTGATCCTAAATTTGCTCCCTTTATTGTCTGTTCGTTAGATGTTATCATTTCTGTGTTTATTGTGCCTTGAAGACTTTTTCCCTGTCTTTTATGCCCTGAAGGTTAGTGAATATTTGAATTTGGGCAGCAAGATGATGACCACCATATAATCTTCTTTTCAATTTCATTTCCTTTTTTAATTACTTTTTTGAAGATGGAAACTTACCTTAGTTCCTTGGAGGAACTAGAACAGCCAAATGGGAGTTCAGCTCCTAGGGGAAAAAGAATGTAAGAACACAGAATAGCACACTTGGCATGTGTATGTTCCCGAAACAGCCTTGTGCACAGCTCACCTGCTATCTTCACAAAACGGCTCTTAGCTGTGGTCATGTAAAATATGTCTTCTGATGAACAACTTAGAAGGTACAAAACCAGCTGTGTACTGTCAGCCTTTTCTCATTGTAGAACAGGTTGAAGAAAACATGAACTGTATAAGCAAGGACTATGGATCTAACAGTGACATTTAAATGCTGGAACTTTCTGTAGGGAGGGTTTCTGTGTCTGTTGATGCTTATGTCTTCTATTTGAGCTCTTCTATAGAGCTACTATTACTGTTGTCATTTGAAGTCACAGAACAGCTTAGGATGTCAAGGAAAATGCAGATGACACTTAGGAGGAACTTGTGAATTTGCAAACAGAAGCAGACCAAGCAGCAAATATAGCTGCTACCCTCCCTCAAAATTTCTCCAGGTTCTGTTCTCCCTCATCATCTAAGACATTGTTCCCTAGTTTTGATAAGGTGATATACTATACTTCTTTCTTTATTATATATTTTTAAATATTAAGATAATATCACAGAAAATTTGGAAAACAGGAAATGATTAATAAGCAAAAAGTATTACCTATGAATTTGCAGTGGGTTGCAGGCTCTGTAATACTGAGTACTTTAGACACAGTTTGCCATTTTGTCATGACAACTGCTATGAGGTTTGGTATTATCCTTGTGTTACAGATGGGGCTGAGAAAATCAAATAACATGAATGAGTTCTGCCACTGGTCAAGCACAGAAACTGACATCAAAAGCGAGTCTGTTGGGCACTGAAGCACATGTCCTTTCTTCTCTTGCTGGGCTTCCTCATGGCTTGTTGGTCCAAGAGTAAGTGAATATGCCGACTTCTATGGTTACGAGTAAGGACAGTTAGATACATGAAGCTGACTTTCTGGGAGTTGCAGCAAAGATGCCTTGACCTTTTTCTGAGCAGGGGATGATAACATGATGGAAGGAAAGTTCTGGGAAGATGAATGTCTCATGCCATTATGCAAGATGGACTGGGAAAGAGTGACTAGATGCAAGAACGCTAGGTGGGGAGGCTGTGGCTGTGATCCAGGTATGACTCCAAAAGGGTCTCAGCTAAGCGTTTTACTACTTTACACAGTTTTCACTTTCTCTTTAGAGGTCACTGCAGTTTTCACAAGGGTAATATTTCTCTGAGACATACCATTTTGGATCTACTTTGGTTCCAATTTTTTTTTTCTAATATGTTCTCTGGCCTTAGGGTGACCGCAAGTGAAATACAGTCTCTTAGCCACTCTTTTTTTTTTTTTTTTTAATTCCTTGATCCCACTCATCCTTTAAGCCTGTTCAGGTCACTAATTAGAACACAAGAGACTCCTTTTTAGCATAGGCTGAGCCCCTCATCCTCAGCCTGATAAGCCCTTTGTAGTTGGAGGTGGAAGTGTTTGGGGACTACCAAAGGAAGTTATTTTCTATTATGACTGAGACCCAGTGTCTATGTTGCCTTGAAAATTGTATAACAGAGCTCGGTTCCTTTCACTGGGGGTCTGGGTCCTGGGCATCCTCTCTGCCATCCCCAACCACTCTTCCTGGCATTGCTGTATAGTATCAACTGGATGCCTCTGGGAGCTCAGGGCTGCAGCAGGCTAGCAGAATCCCCTCCTATTTCTCTCCTTTCCAGACGCAGAGAATGGCAGGTTGTCTGTCCGCTGGCAGCCTGAAGCTATACGTTTTCTGTCTGGTTGTATCAGTGCTCATTATTTGCTGTTCTGTTTAGCTGAGTATTATGCAGAAACTTTGAGATGTTGTGGGGAATCAGCCAAGTCTTAACATATCTAGGAGTTGCCGATTCCACACAGCTGTTTCCCAGCTTTACATTGGTTAGAGCCCACAAGCCCAAGTGCCTGCATCTCATCGGAAACATGAACGTTAGGTTGAAAATATCTTATACATTTGGTAAAGTATGAAGTTCCAGTCAGACTACATCTCTTCATTGCTCTTCATACAGTCTCCCTTTTCTGCCGCCATTGACTGCTAATGTTTTATCGAGGTGGAATCAGATATATTAAAGTAAGAATCACAGAAATTTGGGGAGGAAAACAGTATCCCTTTGAAATGCCTTTTAGGAACTTACAAATCTCTATTCTTTGCAAGTAGCCTTCTCTTCCTCCTCCTCCTTTTCCTCCTCCTTCTCTTTCTCCTTCTCCTTCATGGATTCTATGCCTTACCACGTGACTGCCCTCTGGCATAATTATAGGGTCCCCTGAAAGTCTTCAAATTCTGGAGACGCTGAAAAAATCTCATATTTTACAATTCCTTGCCCATTATATTATAAATGAAGCCAGTAAAGTTAGCTCCCTCTAGAGGTGTCCACTTGCAAATGTTGATCTACCAGGTGAGCTGGGGATTGGAAGCTACCAGAATTGATGCTACTGAAGGCAGAATCCTCATCTCCAGCAACTTTGGGGAATCCCATAGTGGTATCTGATGGGCATGGATTCAAATGAGTTAGCAGGAGATATAGCAGATGTAGGGCTGAAAGTAAGCAAGACTGATATGCCCATTTCAACATGTAAGGAAAAAATACTGCTCATTCCCTGTCCATTCTAAGGTCTGGTTCCCCCTCCAGTGTCAATGCCTCCATATACAAAATTTACCCCAGACATAGGAATTAAGTGAAGGCTTTGGAAAAGAGTTTCATTAAGTCTTCAGGAAGATGGACTTTTGCCTTTGGGTCTAGGGCTTAGTTACAGTATGTGTTTTTTCTGTCATGATGGTCTAGATGTAGGAGACATACGCACACAAACACTTTAATACATAAAACTGTCCAACTTGGAAAAAAGAATCTTGATTCCTTCATTCCTGAAAAAAGAGGTTCAGTTACCAGTGCTCCCAGCTTAGTCTGCTCAAGTAATTACAATGAACATCAGTATCATTCTCTGACTAATGCCAGTCTCAGTCACCATTCTGGGTCCGTTTCTTTCCAAATACACACTTCTGAGAGGACCAAATATGAGTTTAGTGAGGAGAAGTAAAATTGTTGAAAGGAAAACACTGAGGGTATGGCCCAAGCATATCAAAATGAACAAAGTAAGCAAGTGACTTAGCCTATGAGACACTTTCTCTGTTTCTTCTTTTCACATACATGTGAATAGGCACTTGGGTCTTGGTCTCACTGTCATGTTGTCATTATGGAAGTTTCTTTTGTTATTTGCTCTGAAATACGATTTGACTTCTCATCAGTAGAAGGAACTTCAGTGGGGTTAGGTTATAGACAGAAAGGCCCCTCCACCAGGTGGCTCATTTTGTCTGTACCGGTCCTCCAAGAGACCCAGCCCAAACTTATATCATGGCCACCTTCCTGGTGACTAACTTTATACTGGGCCTCTAATAGGGCTAGCAAATAGGCTTCACCTTATTTTCTGGCTGTAATTGACTAGGAGTGACTGTGTGGTATGATATTCGGAGAAAAATTCTGAAACTACGTCCAGGCTCAGAGCAAATGAATTCATGGTTGATATGAAATTCCTGTCATAAGCACAGGTCAAGGGTAGTGTTAGCTTAGATGTCAAGTATTCACCATCCTAGAACATCTTGTCCCTCTTTGAAATGACCTCTAGTACATGCTACATCTAGTTTCATATCCAGATTTTTCATTCAGTTGTTCTGTAAACTTACTAGGAACCTCCCAGAGTAATCATGACAGCTACCACCTATATAGTGCTTATTATGTATTATTATGATCTAAACATTTTACATACATTTACTCTTCACTACAACCCTGTGAAGTATTTTATCACCTCTGTTTTAAAGATTAGGAAACTGAGGCACAGAAAGTTTAAGAAAATTGTCGAGGTCATAATTGGTATGTGGCAGACTCAGAATTTAAACCCAGGCAGTATGGTCCCACATGTAAACACTACTCTGTGCTATTTCTCTTATTAGTGCAATAGTATTCTGATCTCTCCAAGGGACCTATCCCCTCACACACATCAAGGAGCCAACTTTAATAACTCTCTCTCTCTCCCTCCATTCCTCTCCTCTTTCTCCCTCTCCTCCTCTGTCTCCTTTTCTTTTCTTCGTCCCTCTTCCCTCTCCTCCTTTCCTCCCTCCCTTCCTTTTCTTTTTAGAGAGAAGCAAAGAGATACATACAAACTACAAGACATCTCAACAATTGATTTCATTTTTTCCTGTTGGACTTCCATTAACACTACTTTCTAAGGCTCATGTTGTTCTAATGTTAAAGTGCATATAATAAGTTTATAAATTATATGAGAGTGAAAGGGGAAATGGTCTAATAAGGATAGATTCAGAATCCTGGGTAGAGAGAGGAGAGGAAAAGGGGAGTAAAATAAAAGAGCAGCGTCAAGGCAAAGTTATTGGGTAAGTAGTAGAATATTGCCATTTCTAGAATTAGACAATTTAGGTTATAAAATTAATTAATTGATCAATCAAGTATTTTGTGTCTACTATGTATCAGGCATAGAGCAGAGCACTGGAGATAAAACGGTGGTTAAGACATAGTTCCTTTATCTAAGAGCTGTATGTTTATCACAAGGAAATAAATATGTGGAAACAAACTAAACTTTATGAGTTAGCCTCCTGGTCCTGGCTTCTCTCTGCTCCCTGCCCATTCTTACCCTGGGAGGATGGGTGACTTTTTGACCTGGAATTGCTTGTGTGTGGCTGAGTCCCTACTGGGATCTTCTTGGTGTCTCTGCCTAGAAAGAGCATGCATTCTGGTATGCTGTCTGGGCCAGGTTTAGTGGGATAGATCCTGCCCCTGAGAACTAGGCATGTCATTTCCCATCTCTGTCTGTGACTAGCTGCATAAGGTGACTTTTTAGGTACAGTATTAATAAGACCATTTTTGCCACACATAAGCCATGTGTTCCTATCCAATTTTAAATAGCAATGAAGCTAACATTTTAGTTACCATCTGTACCCCTATTCCTAACTTTCAATTACATCTGAACTCACAGGGGCCTATTTTTTGGACATCCTCAAGCCTCAACAGCTTACATAATGCTCCTGGGATTTTAGTGAACCCCAGAAGTCCCTCATCTCCACCATTATAAAAATGGGCTGAGGAGATTGATTCAACCCCGGCCCAGCAATATCCTCACTGCCAAGGAGAAGCAAGTAATAGTTTATGATTCATGGACTGATTGGCAATCACTATCAGGATTACCAGAAATTCATCTGGAATGTTTTGTAAAGCTTAAAAAAAACATTTAGCATGTGTTTCACTGTTTTTAGTAGCTTGTCAACACCCTAGAAACTGAGTTTCTAGTTGACAAAACCCTGAGTATGAGTGTGCACTGAATTAGGGTAACACCCAGAGAGTGCATACTTGGTACATTATAGAGGAGGAAAGGGCTGTCATAGCTTTTCTCACTGACCTGTCTTCTCTTTGTAAGCTCATTTGTCACTCAAGAAACATTTGGGGCATCATCATCATGGAGAAGTCCTCCCTGCTCCCCTATTGTTATTCCACAACACTCTGCGATATAATGCTATGGCATAGGGTCCTGATTGTGTGTTATCTTGTCTACATTACCAGAGGGTAAACTCTCATAGGGCAGAAATTGTGGCATGTCCACCTTTGTGTTGGCCCTCAAGATGTAATTATAGAAAGGAAGAAACATGCTAATTTAGTTTGAAGCATCTTCAACCGGGATGGAAGTAGGTATCCAAAGGAGATAGGAGCAGAAGAGATAACCAGAACTTTGGAAAATGGACATCAAATGACAGAGGATAACATGTATGGGTATGTGTGGGGGACAGAATCAGAATTTAATTCATTTTCTTCACCAGTTCATGTCTGGCATTTGCTGAGTACAATATGTAGAATGAGAACACTGTGGCTAGTATGAACAAGTTAATTCCAGTAACAGTAGTGTTAGTTGTGATGAATCCACATGACTAAATGTACCAAACAAGAACCTCCAAGAACAGTAGGTATAGGTTTGGGCATGGGTATATGGCTATGGGATGTAAGAACTTGAAAAAGCTTTGGAGTGGAGGATGGTGTTAAAGAAAGAAAGAAAGAAAGAAAGAAAGAAAGAAAGAAAGAAAGAAAGAAAGAAAGAAAGAAAGAAAGAAAGAAAGAAAGAAAGAAAGAAAGAAAGAAAGAAAGAAAGAAAGAAAGAAAGAAAGAAAGAAAGAAGGAAAGAAAGAAAGAAAGAAAGAAAGAAAGAAGAAAGAAAGAAAGAAAGAAAGAAGGAAAGAAAGAAGGAAAGAAAGAAAGAAAACAAAAAAACAGCTCAAGATGGAGTCATTTGCCTCTCAAGACAGCAAACCAAGATTTAATTACAATTTCAACCTACCCCAGTAATGTGGCCTTTTAAAAGTCACTCTGAAATTTCCTGATCTGTGATAGTGACGTCATCTGTGTGATAAATAAACAAATCGACCAACAAACAAAAACCTCTGTCATGTCCTTCCCCTCCAAAAGGAGATGTCCTGGCCTGAACAACCCTTTTCTTTTCTCTTGCTAATTAATAGCTTCCTTGCCCAGCTGTCCTGCCTATAAAAACTTTCCATTTTGTACAACTCCTCAAAACACCTCTGTAAGCTCATTCATTATTTTTGCTGAATGGGATGCTACCTGATCATGATTGCTTAATAAAGCCAATTAGATCTTCAAACTTATTGGATTGAATTTTGTTTTTTTTAAACAATGGATACCAGACCTATAAAGAGGGATGAAAAACTTAGGCTTTCTTAGCATGAAGAAAAACAGGAGTGGGTGGTAACAATGACTCTAAAATACATGAAGATTTATTCTGTGGGGCTGTAGAATCCACAAGGTATGTGTGGCTTGATATGTTACTCTACAAACACTCTCAACATTTACCCTTGAGAGGGTTTAAGTGAAGTATTTTCACATCTATTTTGTAATACACATTATTGACTGAGTTAAAGAAGGGAATGGAAACTTGTGGTATATGGAACTTGATTTCGTGTGGAACAGTTGAAATGACTGGCTGACTTAGTTGATTACAAAAGGGCATAATTTAGCTTGGGTGCTGAGCTACTGTGACCCAGGTAGATAGTAAATGGTTGATGCAGGTGATATGAAGGATTGAGTGATTATGAGAACTTGAAGGAAAAAAACAATCACCCAGTGTAGAAAGAGAAAAATAAATGGAAAATGAAAAATAAAAAACAGTGAAAACAAAAAATTAAATACCACCCACAAGGTAGTATTGTTAACATGCAAAGGACAACATAGTCTAGAAACTAAATTTTTAATGATTATCAATGACTGCTTATGAGGGCATAGAAACTATAGGCTTATAAAACCTTCGCATCTTAAGAATTATTTCCCTCAAACAAATCGATAATCTCAGCAACTCCAAAATCCAATTATCAGAAAGTTGAGCCAATTTTATTCCCTTTGGCCTTGAGCAGTCACTGTTTCCTTGAGTGTATATTGTTGAGGCCTTTCTTCATCCCTCTGACAATGCTCCCTCATCATTGTCTCAGCCTGTTCCTTAACAATGGTCCCAATGACATTGTCATAAATGACAATGGTCATTTATTGAGTGTACAATATATAGGCCTATGCTAAGTACTTGTGCTCATCCGTTTGTTAGTCTCCATATTGTGCTATTGTTCATGCATTTTACAGATTAGGAAAGTGAAGCTCAGAGAAGCTAAGAATTCATCCAACGAGAAGAAATTATCAAGGAGCTAAGCTGGATTCAAGCCTAAATCTATTTGACTCAGGATCTGTATTTCTAAAACATAAAATTATGCCACTCCCATACTTGGTCTCATGCCAGCACTTACAGGACTGCTTTCACTCTACCACAGCTAGATTCTAGAGGAAGCCAAAGGAGATGGACAGCCACTGATAGTGTCTGTTGCACTAAGCATCTGGGCAAGCACTTGGCATTATCTGAGTTTTAATGTCTTGCCAATCCGTTGGCTATAAAACAATATCTTATGGTGGTTTTATTCTCATTTCTCTGATTACTAATGAAACTGACCCCTCTGGATACATCTGTTGCCCATTATTTGTGTTTCATGTGAAATGCCCATTTTTATCTTTGGCCCATGTTTTATTAGATGTTTTAAAATTTTTTCTTACTTATTTTTAGGACTTCTTTGTTCATTCTTAATAGGTGGCAGAAAAAAACGAGCTGTTGATCAAATCTATTTTTCTTCCACAATGGGCATACAGCTACAGCTATATGGGCATACAGCTATTCCCATCCTCCTTCTCAGTTAGATGAGGTTGTGCCTGACTTGTGATGAATAGAATGTAGGAAGAAGCAAGGCATATCAGTTGTCAAGCCTGTCCCAGAAAAGCCTTCCTTGTGATCTGCTATTCTTTGTCTTCCTCTGTCTTCCAGTTAGGCACTGATGACCAGGTAGATCTTAGAAGCCAAGTATTGAAGATAGCAGAGCCTTCCACAGCCTGGGGTTCCTGAATGACTGAGTTAAAGGAAACCTTCCCAAGCACAGACAAGAGTTTACATGAGCAAGAAATTAACTGCTTTTCTGTGATTCTACCTTGATTTCAAGATTTACCAGTTAAAGTAGTAGCTGATCTTCATAGAGGATGCTGACCTTTTTCAAATTACATAAGGTGCAGATATCCTGGATTGGAACATATGGTTTATGCATATGGCAAAAATGGTCTCATTAATATTGCAACTAAAAAGTCACTTTATCTACTTAGTCATGGACAGAGCTGGAAGACTATAGGCCTGGTTCATAGGAGCAAGACATACCCCAATACATCTATTCATGGCCCAGAGTGCAGATCAAAATACAGTTGACTTTTGATCAGTTTGGGGGTTAGGGGACCCAACCCTCCACGCAGTAGAAAATCCACATGTAACTTTTGACTCTTCAAAAACTTATATAGCCTAATGTTGACTGGAAGCTTTACCAATAACATAAACAGCTAACACATATTTTGTATGTTATATGTACAATAAACATAAGATATTGTAAGATATTGTAATATCTTACAATAAAATAAGCTAGGTAAAAGAAAATGTTAAGAAAATCATAAGGAAGATAAAATACATTTACAGTAGTGTACTGTATTTATTGAAAAGAATTTGTGTGTAAGTGCACTTTGCTGTTCAAACTCATGTTGTTCAAGGGTCAACTCTATGTGTTTTTTCTAGGCAGACAATACCAAGAAGATCCTAGAAGAGGCTAAGCCACATAGGATGCAATTCCAAACTGAAAAGTCACTCTTTCCAGAAGAGTGGGCAGTGGGCAGAGAGAAGCCAGGACCAGGAGACTAATTCTGATAGAGGTACGTCTAAAAACATGTAAAGATCAATACAGATAGAAAAGTAAAAAAATTTTTTTTTAGAACAGGGCATTATTAAGCTAAGATCATTAATGACAATAGTAGTTAGGAGTGTGGTCTTTGAAGTCACACATAACTGGATTCAAATCTGAATTTTGTCAGTTACTATTTGTGTGACCTTGGAAAGATTACTTGCTTTATTTCAGCCTCTGTTTCCACATCTGTGAAGTGAGAGTGACGTGGTATGTACATTGTTACAATTGTTTCAAGACTCAAATGAGGTTTAAAAAGTACAGGACACTTAGCACAGTATCTATACATGGTAGGAACTTCATGAATGGTGGCTATTATTATTTTCAGTTGTAGGTCAGTTCAAATGAGATAATATATGTGAAAAATATTTTGTAAATGAAAATACTCTGGCTATATGCTCTTGGAACACTTTTTCCTGCCTCCATAAAAAGCACTTTGACTCTTTCACAATCTAGTTGTTAGATTAGTCTTGCCTTACCAGCTGGTGGGCCTAGGACTCTGATGCAGACTGTGGTTCAAGAGGAGGGAGCAGGTATAAGTTGGACTCTGCTACATGTCAGGGCCCACAAGGACCATTGAGGACATCCAGGAGATAGTAGAAGAGAGGGGCAAAAATAGGTACTAGAACTAATAAGACTATATAATTGGTTACATTCCAGAATGTGTTGGTGTTGCCTTTGGAATGGGCCAATGAAAGCATGTGAAGATTTTTGAGGCATCAATGAAAAGAGCTTGGATCCCTAATTTTGGGCATGTACAGAAAGGGAACCCTACCACACACCTTTGTCTACTTGTTTTCCTCTAACACCACACATTCAAATATAGATGTCTAGTGTCCAGCCAGGACCTAAATGGGGACCATCATTATAAATATTCTTTATTCTAACCCTAGCATCTAGCCCAGTACCAAGAAATGGTGAACCAATAGTATATGCTAAATCAGTACATTAATTTAAACATCAAAGACATTATGTGTTCACTTTGGTTGGACCCCTTGTTTCTTAGATATTCCTAGGGCAATCCTGAATGGCAAGAGCAGAGGCAATAGAGGAAAGCAAAGGACCACAGAGTTTTGTCACTTCAACCATCAAAACGAGAGAGATGCATGCCATAGTGAGAAAAAGAGCTATTCTAAAATACAACTGGCTTTCATACAAGAGAGTGAGCTGTGGGCAGAGTAGAAGGGAGGTGGAGGTGGAGGCAGGGTGGCATCAAGCAGAAGCTGCATGACCATGAGTTGCATTGAGGACAGTGCAATAGAGGGATGCCTGCAGAGTCAGAGCTGGACTGTATCACCATCCCCACCCCTGACTGAAGCAGAATTAACTGTGGATGAGATTTTCTAAAAAAAAAAAAACTCATTCCTAGGCCCTCTACTTAGAAATTTTGATTTTTTTTTGAAGAAAAAAATATTTTTCCCTTATTATTTTGAGAGAGAGAGAAAGTGTGAGTCAGGGAGGGACAAAGAGAGAGGGAGGGAGGGAGAATCCCAAGCAGGCTCTGTGCTGTCAGCGCTCTATCTCACCAACCCTGAGATCATGACCTGAGCTGAAGTCCAATGCTTAACCAACTGAGCCACCCAGATGCCCCAGAAACTTTGATTTAATACATTTGAATTGTATCTAAACATGTTTGAGTTTTATTTAACATACAAAAAATGCACCCATTAAAGTGCAAAGGTTGATAAGTTTTAACATACATGCATGCACATACCTATCATAATCAAGACAGAACATTTACATAACTCCCAAAATTTCCCTTAGATTCTTTGTGGTCAGTTGTCCCTTTCCCAGTTCCAGGCCTCCAGTGATCTGCTTTTTGTCACTACAAATGAGTTTGCCTGATCTAGATTTGATATGTGGCATCTATAGGATGAACTGTGTTGTTGTTTTTTTTTAATGTTTATTTTTTTGAAAGAAAGAGGGAGAGACAGAGTGCAAGTGGGGCAGGGGCAGAGAGAGAGAGAGAGGGAGTCACAGAATCTGAAGTAGGCTCCAGGCTCTGAGCTGTCAGCACAGAGCCTGACACAGGGCTCGAACCCGCAAGAGATCATGCCCTGAGCCGAAGTCAGATGCTCAACCGACTGAGCTACCCAAGTGCCTCTATAGTATGAACTCTTATGTGTCTGGCGTCTTTCCTTCAGCACAATGTTTTTGAGGTTCATTCATATTTCCAGGTGTATCAGTAGTTGGTTCTTTTTTTTGCTGTGTAATATTCTATTACATAGATATTCCACAATTTATTTATGCATTAATTCATTGATAGGTATATGTGTTGTTTTGAATTTTTGCCTGTGATGAATAATATTGCCATTAACGTTTCTATGCATGTCTTCGTGTGGACCTTTTCATTTCACTTGGTGAAAAACCTGGGAGTAGAACTATTACACTGTATAGTAAAATCTATATAGCTTTAAAAAACTATAAGATTGTTTCCCAAAGTAGTTGTATCAGTTACAATTCCTGCCAATAATATGTGGCAATTCCAGTTGCTCTACATTCTTGCCAATACATGGCCTTGTCATTCTTTCTAATTTTATCTATTTAATTAAGTATGTAGTAGAGTCTTATTGTGGTTTTAATTTTTGTTTTTCTTATGACTAATTATGTTGAACATCTTTTTGTGTGCCTGTGAGCCATTTGCATATCCATTTTTCTGATGTGTCTTTCAATCTTTTGCCCATTTTTTATTGAATTGTCTTCTTGTTAAGTTTTAAAAGTCCTTCGTATATTCTGGGTACAAATCCTTTGTCAGATGTAAGTATTAGAAAATTTTATCCCTGTCACTGTCTTCCCTTTAAAATTTTCTTAATAGTGTTTATTATAGGCTGAATCAAATACACCCAAAATTTATATGTTGAAGTGTACTCCAAGTGCCTCAGAATGTGACAATATTTAGAGATAGGGTCTTTAAAGAAGTGATTAAATTAAAATGCAACAATTAGGGTAGATCCTATTCCAATTTGACTGGTGTCTGTACAAAAAGAGGAAATTAGGACATACATGGAGACACCTAGAAGGCACGGATACAGAGGGAAGACCATGTGAGGACACAGCAAGAAAGCAGCCATCTGCAAGCCAAGGAGAGAGGTCTCGGAAGAAATCAAAACTACTGACACCTTGATCTTGGCCTTCTAGCCTTGAGAACCGTGGGAAATAAACTTCCATTTTTTAAGCCACCCAGTCTGTAGTATTTTGTTATGGCAGTCATAGCAAACTAACATAATATCTTTCAAAGAATAAATGTTTTCAATTTTGATGAAGTCCAGTTTATTACTTTCTTTTTATATGGTTTGTGTTTGTTGTGCTCTACCTGTGAAATCTTTTTAAACCTCAAATTTGTAAAGATTTTCTCTTGTGTTATTTTCTAAAACTTTTAGTTTTAGCTTCCACCTTTTAGTTTCATAATCTATTGAGAATTAATTTTTGCATATGGTGTGAGGTAAAGGTGGAGTTTATTTTCTGTTTCAAGTGGATATTCAGTTGTTCTAGCACCATTTGTTGCAAAGACTACCTTTTCCCTATCCAATTACTTTGGAAATCAAGAGACCATACATGTGTGGGACTTTTTGGCTCTCTATTCTGTTCCATTGGTCTTTAACCAAGGGAGTGTTTTTTAATAAGCTTTATACGTGATCCTAATGCACAGCCGAATTTTGAAACCTCTAGGATGGATGATCTCTAAGAAACCTAACTCTTTAATTCTATGAGAGCTCACTCAACAAGTAACTGCCTCTGAGTCAACACTAAAAAGGCAGGAAATGATAAAATAGATGATCTCCAAGAATCTTAAAGTATTTGTCCTCTCCCTTGGCACTTGAAGTGACTCTGGACTCAAAGCAGGTATTGATTAAAAGAGATTCTCATGTAGGCATTGAGGAGGACACTTGTTGGGATAAGCACTCGCTGTTGTATGGAAACCAATTTATCAATAAATTATATTAAAAACAAAGAGAGAGATTCTCATGTTAAGAACTGTTGTCCAATGGTGAAAACCAAATTTGGAGCACTCTTTTTTTTTTTTTTTTTTAAATGTCTACTTAGTTTTGAGGGAGAGAGAAAGACAGAGTGTTGGTGGGGGAGGGGCAGAGAGAGAGGGAGACACAGAATCCAAAGCAGGCTTCAGGCTCTGAGCTGTCAGCACAGAACCTGACACAGGGCTCAAACCCACGAACTCGCGAGATCATGACCTGAGCCGAAGTGGGTTGCTTAACTGACTGAGCCACCCAGGCGCCCCAAGGGAGCACTCTTTTTTAGAAGCATCTGCTAAATGGCATTAGCGTTCATTCACAAGCATCTGTTAATTGTGGAATGTTGATACAAGCTAAAATGAATATTATTTAGATACAGAAAGATTTTATTCCACTTAATGTAAGAGGAGGAGCAAAACAAGTCCTGGAGATAGAGGCAGATCAACAGAGGAAGTAGGAGAAATCCTAGCTCAATGTCTACCGTAGACTATAGTTTTAATGGATCCAGTATCCCCAGCATGTAGAATAGTATCCAACACATATTTGATGCTGGCTGGTTAGATGAATGTGCTAAGAAAACAAAGGAAAGGGGGTTAGAAAATTTATAACAGGATCAGAGTAATAAGGTATCCAGTCAATAATACAAATATGTAAAGAAAGGGTAACAATTTAATGATGTAGTTAAGAGCAGAATCATTAGAGTTTGAAGATTCTAGGTTCAAATCCTGACCATTTAACAACACTGACCTTGAAAAAGGTATTTAATTTCTCTAAGCATTACTTTCTTCAGTGAACATTAGGATAATGGGCATTTTTTGTTGTGAACACTAAACGAGCTAAGAATTATTTCTTTGTTTTTATTTGTAGCTATAAATTCCACCCGTTAAGGATAACGATTGTGTTCATGACCTTATTTTAGAGCATCAAAAAATGCTGGGCACTTATTTCATAAATATTTGATAAATGAGTTACAAGATATGAAATACTTAATACTGTGTTTTCCATGTAATAAGCCCATAGTTAATAATAGCCCATGGTTATTTTTCTTTTCATTGCATTGCAGGAAGGCCAATATGACAGTCAGCTAATTCCCCATTGGTGACAGAAGCTATCTGTTATAAAAACAAACAATCCAATTAGGACTGTGGCAGTTAATGTAGGTACAATTCATTAATGGTCCACCTCTTGATGGATATTTATAGGGTCACCAGCTTGAACTGTGTCATATGCAATTTTCATGCTGATATTTAAAATGGTCAATTATTGGTTCAAATGACATTTCTTTCAACAGGACATATTTCCATGGATGGCTGAACACTGATGAACACATTCCAAATAGAATTAGCACCACATCTTGTTTGTCTCCATTGTGGAATGTACATGAAGAGAGATATCAAAGTCTCTTCCCTAATGTATGTGTGGGCTCTAGTTTCCACAGTCATTAACAAAATTTAGAGCAAGCAGCCCATTCTGAAAGGCTAAATGGGAAGAAGCCTGCCTGTGAATAATAGCTGGTGGATTCTGAAGCCTCAACTGCTTTGCAATCTCGGCTCTCACTTTGTAATTATTTATTAGCCCTTAAATAATCAGATTGGAGGTAGAGAGCTCAGAGGCTTTGTAAATTCACATTACTCTTACCTAAAGGCACAAAACAGAATGTTTTCAGTGTGAATGTTTTCTTTGACAAGGTTGCACAAACATATTTTCAGTGAAATCAAAATATTTACATTCCATTCATTTTTTGTAAGTTAAACATTTGAGGATCTGCAATCCAAGGAGGGCCAAATGTTAAGCTCCATTATTCTAACAATTTATGGTGCATAGCATTTGCTGACACATACAATGGTTTTAAAGGAGTGGGCCTGCCTCACTGGTTAAGTGGGGTTGGGTAAAACAGACCCTGAATGCTGGTTGAATAGACCCAAATGCTATGATTTGAGGGGTAGCAGAAGAACTTGGTAAAAATCTCAACCTGTTCTCTTCCCTTTCCCTTCTATACTCTTCTCAGTTTGGCTCAAGCACAAGAAATTCCTACCTTTATGTACACCTTGGCTTCAAACCTTTGAAATCTCTTACTGAAATACAGATATATTTTCTTAAAGAAGCTGGTATTTTTAAAATCACCAATTAATTATCCAATCGCAGATAACACAATTTGGTTTTTTTTTAAAGGCATAGGCTTTGGGGTGCCTGGGTGGCTCAGTCGGTTGGGTGTCCGAGTTCGGCTCAGGTCATGATTTTGAGGTTTGTGAGTTCGAGCCCTGCGTCGGGCTCTGTGCTGACAGCTCAGAGCCTGGAGCCTGCTTAGATTCTGTGTCTCATTCTCTCTCTGCCCCTCCCCAACTTGTGCTCTGTCTTTGTCTCTCAAAAATAAATAAATGTAAAAAAAATTTTTTGTTTTGAAATTTATTGTCAAATTGGTTTCCATACAACACCCAGTGTTCATCCCAAAAGGTGCCCTCCTCAATACCCATCACCCACTCTCCCCTCCCTCCCACCCCCCATCAACCCTCAGTTTGTTCTCAGTTTTTAAGAGTCTCTTATGCTTTGGCTCTCACCCACTCTAACCTCTTTTTGTTTTTTCCTTCCCCTCTCCCATGGGTTTCTGTTAAGCTTCTCAGGATCCACATAAGAATGAAAACATATGGTATCTGTCTTTCTCTGTATGGCTTATTTCTCTTAGCATAACCCTCTCCAGTTCCATCCACATTGCTACAAAGGGCCATATTTCATTCTTTCTCATTGCCACATAGTACTCCATTGTGTATATAAAACACAATTTTTTTGTCCATTCATCAGTTGATGGACATTTAGGCTCTTTCCATAATTTGGCTATTGTTGAGAGTGCTGCTATAAACATTGGGGTACAAGTGCCCCTATGCATCAGTACTCCTGTATCCCTTGGATAAATTCCTAGCAGTGCTATTGCTGGGTCATAGGGTAGGTCTATTTTTAATTTTCTGAGGAACCTCCACACTGCTTTCCAGAGCAGCTGCACCAATTTGCATTCCCACCAACAGTGCAAGAGGGTTCCCGTTTCTCCACATCCTCTCCAGCATCTATAGTCTCCTGATTTGTTCATTTTGGCCACTCTGACTGGTGTGAGGTGCTATCTGAGTGTGCTTTTGATTTCTATTTCCCTGATGAGGAGCGACGTTGAGCATCTTTTCATGTGCCTGTTGGCCTTCCGGATGTCTTCTTTAGAGAAGTGTCTTTTCATGTTTCCTGCCCATTTCTTCACTGGATTATTTGTTTTTCGGGTGTGGAGTTTGGTGAGCTCTTTATAGATTTTGGATACTAGCGCTTTGTCTGATATGTCATTTGCAAGTATCTTTTCCCATTCCGTTGGTTGCCTTTTAGTTTTGTTGGTTGTTTCCTTTGCTGTGCAGAAGCTTTTAATCTTCATGAGGTCCCAGTATTTCATTTTTGCTTTTAATTCCCTTGCCTTTGGGGATGTGTCAAGTAAGAAATTGCTAAAAAAAATTTTTTTTTAAAAAAGCCACAGGCTTTGGAATCAGAAATACGATCTGAGTTCAGATCCTAATTTTGCTATTTTCAAACTGGGCACATTATCAAAATACTCACAGTTTGTACTGATAAAAATACTGAAATTGAACTATTCCTGACAAGAGAAAACTTAAGTCTTTACTGAATAATCCAAGATCCTTTTGATTACTAATTCCAAAATCTGTTCATGCCTTATACCAGGGAAAGTGTGTGAATCTTGAAAAATCTGAAATGTTAACTTCAGTAACCCCTTAAAGGATTGTGTTCGTGAACTTGTGTTTTTATGTTATACTCTTGGTTTTTGTAGGATGCTACATACTAAAGCTAGCTCTTAGACTGGCTTGGGAAAATGCTATCTGCCATGTTACTTCCTGTCTCCTATAAGAGGATCCACATAAAAAAAGTCTTTCAAAATCCAACACAAGACATACTTTGTTTCTTCTAAGGAAGAGGTATGCTTACATTTCCCTAATGTTGAAAAAATACACACTTACTTTTGCTTTCCATTTGGCTGTGACAGAGACAAAGTTAAAGTCCAATTCTATCTATTGCATAAGTCCTTTATGGCCAATATATTTGTGTTCCTACTTTGTCTTAACATTTCTCCTCTTATTTTTACTATTTACCTGCATCCAACTATCTCTATCGTATAGTTATTGTATTTTTGAATTTTCGTTATTAGCTTCGTTAAATTCTTTATGAGATGCGGCCAGCAATAAATAAATAAATAAATAAATAAATAAATAAATAAATAACAAATATAGTAAATGATTAGATCTCATACTGTTTATTACAATAAAAAAGAAAGAAATCTTGTAAAACTTAAAGGAAATGGTAGACCAGGCTGTCAATCAAGGTGTATTAGTTATCTATTGCTGTGTAACAAACCATTGCAACACATAGTGGCTTAAATTTAAAACCATGTAAAAAAGAAATAGCCATTTCTTGCATTAGCTAAGCCTTCTTGCAGTGACATGGTGGATCAGTTAAGACCTTATGGTCCATGACCTCCCTCATGTGACTGGTAATCGTCAGGCTGGTTGGTCTAGTAGGCCTCAGCTTGGTGACTTGCCTATACTTGATCTCTTATCCTCCAGCGTACTAGCTTGGGCTTCTTTAGAGGATGTCTCAGGGAAGTAAGAGAGGATAAGTGACTTTGAACAAGCAGTTTTCTTGTCTCTGTCTATGTCACATTTGCTAATGTCTCTTCAGCCACAGCAAATTTCATAGCCATTCTTAGTTTTAAGGAGTAGAGAAATAAATTCCAACTTCTTTATGGGAGGAATGGCAAAATCAACTGCAAAGGGACATGAATACAGAGAAGAAAATAATTTGTAGCCAGTTGCAATCTACAAGACCAAGTAAAGATAAAATAAAGACAATAGATCTTTAATGAAGAACATAAGGGATTGCTTCCATATCTTGGCTATTGTAAAAAATGGTTCAGTACACATCGGGGTGCATATGTCTCTTCAAATTAATGTTTTTGTTTTCTTTGGGTAAGTACCTAGTAGTGGAGTTACTAGATCATATGGTAATTCTATTTTTAATTAAAAAAAATTTTTAATGTTTGTTTATTTCTGAGACAGAGAGCATGAGTGGGGGAGGGGCAGAGAGAGGGAGACACAGAATCAGAAGCAGGCTCCAGGCTCTGAGCTGTCAGCACAGAGCCTGACATGGGGCTTGAACTCACAAACCGTGAGATAATGACCTGAGCTGAAGTCAGTCGCTCAACTGACTGAGTCCTCCAGGCACCCCTATTTTTAAATTCTTAAGAGATCTTCATACTGTTTCTCATGATGGCTGCACCAATTTGTATCCCCACCAATAACATACCTTTTTCCTTTTTCTCTGTATTTATTATTATTATTTCTTGTTTTTTTTATTTTAGCCATTATCACAGGTGTAAAGTGATATTACACTGTGGCTTTAATTTGCATTTCCCTGATGACAAGCGATGTTGAGCATCTTTTCATGTGTCCCTTGGCCATCTGATAAAGAAAATGTGGTATATACACAATGGAATATTACTCAGCCATAAAAAAAGAATGAAATCTTGCCATTTGCAAAAACATGGATGAACCTAAAAGCTATATTGCTAAATTAAATAAGTCAGGGAGAGACAAATACCATGATTTTATTCATATATGTAACTTAAGAGTCAAAACAAATGAACAAAGAAAAAAAGAAACAAAGAAGCATATGCTTAAATACAGAGATCAAACTGGTAGTTGCCAGAGGGGAGGTGGGTGGGTGGATGGGTGAAATAGACAAAGGGGATTTAGAGCACACTTACCTTGAGGAGCACTGAGAAATGTATAGAATTGGTGAATCATTGCACACCTGAAAGTAATATAACACTGTATGTTAATTGTACTTGAATTAAAAAATATATATATACATAAAAAAGAAAAAGAAAAAAAGGAATAAATGGGAATCAGTTATTAATGTTTATTGAGCACCTACCATGTACAAGCTATTTGTATTTATAGAGCACTTGGTTTAGGAGAAGGAGGTTGTTTCACTACAGAATGTGAGTCAGTGACAGAGGATTTTCTATGACATTGTCTGGGCAGGATTCCATGTATCTGCTTTATAATTCATGAACTCCAGTTCTCCCTTCTCTGTCTCAAGATAGGTTTTGGCATCTCAGCAATTAAGAGATGCTAGAAAGTTAAATAGTTGGAGTAACAGACTGTGAAGTTCTCAGGATACTACAGATAAGAGGAACCTGTTGATTTGGGGACATTGCAGCTGTGGTTTTGCTTTGTGTATGATTGAAGGATCTGCCAATGTAGGGATGTGGGAAATTAAAATTCACCAGACAGTTTAAGGTCTTATCCCCCTTTGTGCAATAAGGATCAAGGGATTAATAGGATCTCAGAATTGGAAAGAATGTCAAAAGGTCATAGAATCATGTCCTGTTTGTTACCCTGTTTGGTTTTTTGACTGCCACTCAAGTACCTGTTTCTTCCAGGTAGACAGCATGCCCATGGTTGGGCTCTCAGTTCTGGTTCCAGACTCAGCTGTCTCTCCCTTTGAATCTGTATGTACCACTGTTTCAGTCCTTCTCTTCTCTTCTCTTCCCTTCCCTTCCCTTCCCTTCCCTTCCCTTCCCTTCCCTTCCCTTCCCTTTCCTCTCCTTTTCTTATTTTAAAATGTTTATTTTTGAGAGAGAGTGAAAGAGAGAGCAAATGGGGGAGGAGCAGAGAGAGAGGAGGGGACAGAGGATCCAAAGCGGGCTCTGCACTGATAGCAAAGAGCCTGATTCAGGGCTCGAACTCATGAACCATGATATCATGACCTGAACCGAAGTCAGATGCTAATTGACTGAGCCACCCAGGCACTCCCTTCCAGACCATTTCTGGGGCTCTCACCCGCCCCAATGGGATATCCAATGGGATAGTCCTGAGGGCTCTGCTGATTAGGTCTTCCTGAATTAGTGAGGAGGATACTATGGAAAGAAGGATAACCTTTTCTACTACTTAGAAGGAGAATTTCAGGTTCTGATCCAACAGTTACTGCATGCTTTCTCAGTGCCAGAGACTATGCCAGATGATTCCATATTTCTTCTAATTTGTTTTAATTTTTTTATGTTTATGTATTTTTGAGAGAGAGAAAGACAGAGACAGAGACAGAGACAGAGACAGAGACAGAGACAGAGTGTGAGTAGGGGAGGGGCAGAAAGGGAGAGACACACAGAATCCGAAGCAGGCTCCAGGCTCTGAGGTGTCAGCCCAGAGTCTGAGGTGGGGCTCACACTCACAGACGGCGAGATAATGTCCTCAGCCGAAGTCAGTCGCTTAACCAACTGAGCCACCCTGGCACCTCTATTCTAATTTAATCCTAAACACTCTCTGGCCAAGATCAAGTGGAAATTCCAGAGACTAAACTTGTCACTCTCAGACTGCTTTACCAGGAAAAAAAAATACATTAAAAAATCGGTTGTACCCAACACTTCATATTTTAAAACAATTAAAAGTACAACCTTTTTCTCTTCAAATACTTTGGATTCCTTCTTTTGGGGGTGGTGTGGCAAGGTCTTTGCATTCTATCGTAGGGTGAAAGGGGAAGATATAAACTGGGTATAAACTGTGATAACTGTGAATCGGACTTTTTCTAAGGCTGTATTCAGTGTGCATGAACAAAATCTCAACTAGGCTCTTCATTCAGACACAGAAACCTTGATGGATGAATATTCAAAATTCATTGACGAGTTCCATACCCTCTTTCAAAGATAAGTGCCAAGTCCTTCCCTTAATTATACTCTGAACAAAATAAGATATGTAGAAGAAGAGAATGCATTTTGAATTTCTATTCACTCTCATCCCTTCTTCTAATTACACAAAGCATCTTTTATATGGGAAATCCAGAGACAATTTTCTGCTTGAGAATGAGGGCAGACTTTTTTGCAAGTCAATAGCGTAGTCGTTATGTTGTTAGGTAGAGACAAGATGACACAGTATAGCACCACATTTTGTTACTCCATGCCTGAGAAGTTTTAAGTCTCATATCAGCTTCAAAAATTTAAATAGGGAGTTATGTTCATTTAGGTGGATTTCATGGTTACAGGATGTGAGAGGTGTGAGATGCCAACAATGGGGATTCACATGGGCCAGAAAATAGAAGAGACCTAAGTGTTCACAAGTAGAGGCAAGTTTTCTACAGAGAAATCATCCAATAGAAATACTTCATCTGGTGGATGGAGTAAAAGATCAGTGTCTCCTGTAACCATCCATTACTGGTCTGGTAGTGGATGCTGTTAAACACCAGACCAGATTTCTGGGAGTAATAAGCAAAGAGAGGAGTACTCGAGAACAAAATGTTAGAGAATATTGATTAGATCACCTACTGCAAGTAAGAAAGAGATATAAAACAATGAAAATGGCCTGGCACAGAAAACCACAGGGCAAAAAATAAAGAGCTTCTTTAGAAGTGTAAGGAATATGAAAGAATTGGGGGGAAATCACTATTACTGTCTGGACAAGGCCCCAGGTATGGCTGTGCACAGTTAAGACCATTGATATTTAGAGAGGGTAAGGAGAAGGAATCCCAAGGTGATGCAAATCACCTTTAACGTGTTAACAAGCAGAAAATGTCAAGCAAAGAGAGAAAACGTAGGCAATAAATTGGGAAATGAAGTGGAGAACTGAGACAGGTACTCTAGAGGCTCATAAATGGGCAGTGGAGCAGGCAAAAACCGTGAGAAATCATGTGAGTTTCAAAACAGAATATGGGGAGAGAAGACTATTATAGTAGCTGACAGTTATCGAATGCTTATTGTAGGCTAATTTCTGTCATAAGCAATATTCCTCATAATTCCTTCAGGAAGGTACAATTATGATCCTCTGTTTATGGTCCAGGAAACTAAGGTGTAGTGAGGGAGGATAAGTAACCTGCCCAAGGTTACATGGCTAGCAGGTAACAGAAGCAAGAGGAGACTGCTTCCATAAACTACCTCTGGGTTTAAGAGTTAGTGATCTGCAATAGGTTCACTTAAATGACACCTAAAGGATTCTATTTTTAGAAGGATCTGATTAATTGCTTTTGAATATGGAATAATGGCCCCGGATCTGTTCTGTTTATTGGGTTTTAGTAACACTTGTAAGAGTGTTTGTGAGGCAGAGAACATAGGGTAGAAGCAAAAGAGCAATGAGAGAGTTGGGACCTATAAGACCAGGGCTCATGGAACCAACATGGCAGTTAGGTTGTTTACTTTTCTCTTCCAGAAGAGGTCAATTGTGCCCAAATCTGCTTATTCAAAGGGAGCTTGACTGTGCTGTCCTTAGACTTTGGTCAGCATCTACAGATTCTAATCAAGGAGGTTGGAGCTGTTGGGAAGTTGCATTACAAGGAGGTAAGGCAGCCGATTTGGGTTTGTGCAAAGACCAAGCCAACTGGCTGTGTAAAGGGACAAAATCTACCCTTATAGGTAGGAAGTAGGTAGGGATTCAGGAACACAGCCTGCTAAGAGGTGACCAGCTAAAAGACAAAACTCACATATTTTAAAATTAGAGCTGGATTTGGATTCTGGCTCCACTCTTGATTAGTAAGCTATTTAATTACTTTGAGCCTCAATTTCCATATCTTGAAAACAGGCATAAGAATGTCTTTGTTGAAGATATGTCATGAATATTTTGAAAAGAGATGATATATATGAAGCAATCAGTTCCTGATACACACAAGATGCTCAGTAAGCTAGCTGTTATTATTACCAGGTGATGACGATAATGATAATGATGTTGATCATTATGATTCAGAGCTGTGTACCATTCTTAGTGAAAAGCATGGTGCAAACCGGGAATAGAAGTGAGATAGCACTGGAGTAGGGTATGAATAAACCCAGCTGTTCTATTTGGGCATCCATGGAGGGGTTTAGGATGGAGGTCAGCCTGAAAGACAGCCCAGTATTCAAATTGTAACCTCTGCACACCCAGCTCAGGGCAACAGATTGAGTCTCCCCTTACATTTCCCTATATCATGCATAGTAAAGCCTCTTCTATGATAATACTAGGTCTAAGTCTCATCAGTTCAGAAACAGACAGGCATGGGTTGCTTGTAGTAGGGCTTCAGCACCCACAGTCAGGCCTTGAGCAGACAGGAACTGAACGATTAGCCTACCCCCTCTCCTGCTGTAAGGCAGCCCCTCTAACATGCTGTCATTTAATAAGTCATGAGGAACAGTATCTCAAGTAGCATCTCCTGTGTGGCATTGTGTTTTAAATAACTCGAAGGACTTGATGAAGCTTGTATGCTGGTCTGAGATATTGCCAGCAGTAGGCTTGTGTATCTTATCACTTCCTTGGTTCACAAACAAGAAGTTCTTCTTAAGGATTAGATGACATTGGCTGACATTGATATACAAAGACAGATTAGTACCAGAGGGACATAGTGGAAGAAAGAGAAGAGAGATGATTTGTATGATGATCTTAGTAAAAATTTGGATAATTAATAATGATAGCAATAGCAATAATAGTATATTTTTTCCAATGCTCAGAAACTGTTGATGGTGAGATTTACTATCATTTGAAGAACAGCTTATTCTAGTGATGGCTGGTGACAAAGGAGATGTATATACCAATTTCAGGAGCAGTAAAAGGAAAAATATCTTAGTGGATATAATGGCTAATATATTTTGAGCACATTTTTCTAGGCACTCGGCTAAGTGCTTTACAGGCCTTATTTATCACAAAAACTCCGAGTAGCTATTATTATTATTATTATTATTATTCCCTATTTATAGAAGAATTAGAGGCTTAAAGTCTGAATTAGATAAGGTAATGCTGTAACAGCTAAACCCTGAAATCTCAGTGTTTTCTTCCAATAGGATTATACTTGTCATTCATACAAAGTTCAAAATCAGAGAAAGAAGGTGGTGGTGGTGGTGGTGGTGGTCAGGGGTGGGGGCACATCACAGTCATTCAGAGATCTAAGCTAATAGAGGTTTCACTCTCCTCAACACCTGGATACTGTGGTCACCTGCACATTGATATGCCAACAGGGATAGGGAAGGAGACAGCTTGGGGAGGCGGTTTACAGGCCAGTACAGAAAGTACGCTCTCTTGACCAGAACTCATTCACATGGCCCTTTCCACATTTAATAAAGGATGAAAATGAAGTTGCTGGCTGTGCAACTGCTTCTCAACACACTTCTGCCATATGGAAGAGAAGGATAGAGCGGCATCAGCCAGTCCCACCACAAAGTGGTTCAGTAGATTAACTGATTAATTAGCAAGGGCCAGGGCCAGGATCTAAACACACGTCTGTGTGATAGCAGAGCCTACATTCCTGGTATTCCAGCTGTGCTGGGGTGAGAAGAATTGATACGGAGAGAAGCATGTGTTTTTGTTTTTTTGTTTTTAAGTTGCCTTTATTCTCAGCCCAACTTGAGGAGCTCAGAAAGAAACACTTTGCCCTGCTGTCTCTTTCTTAAAAAGATAAAATTGCCTGGATGATGCACGTTTTTTTTTTTTTTTTATTTGCAGTGACTCACCCAAGATTGCTTTAGTTCAGCAAAATGTATCACATCATGAAATAGAATGACATCTTTGAAGCCAGAGCACAGTACTTCTTGAAGTGACACACAAGAAATGTAAAGTGAGCCTCATTTTCTGAAGAAGCTGAGAAAACAAATTAAAAAAAAGGCAATAACACGAAATTTTTATTAAGACATACCCTGTTCAGTCATTGCTACCCTAAGTTTTTGAGAGTCAGTGAATTCTGTGCAAATGTTTTGACTGATTCATGTGACTGCTCTGAGTGAATTTTTTATATATTTCTTTGGTAACTGTGGTATTAGGAGTAGTGACATTAGTACGAAATAATGAGTGTTTACTCTCAACCAGAATCTTGCCTAATTGCTTCTCATGTATTATCCCATTTAATATTTTATAAACTGTGATAAACTCTACCTCAATTAAAGACACTTTATAACATAGTTATTGTTATTTAAATTTTTATTTATTAGAGAGAGAGAGAGGGAGAGAGAGAGCAGGGGTGGGTTGAAGAGAGAAAATCTTAAGCAGGCTCCACAATCAGTGTGGAGCTGGATGCAGGGCTAGATACCAGCACCCTAGGATCATGATCTGCGCTGAAATTAAGTCTGATGCTCAACCAACTGAGCCACCTAGATGGCCCAAGCATTGTTATTATTATATCCAGCCTTAAAGGTTAGGAAACTGAGGCCCAATACTGTTAAATCATGTGTTCAAAGTCACAAATTGAGCGATAGAGCCAGGATATGAACCCAAATGTTGTGACTGTAGAGTCTATAGTGTTAGTCACTACTTGTGAGGGCCCCCCTACTGCAAGTTGAAGAGGTGGGGAATTGGACCTAACATTAATGGCAAGCCTACATGGTTCTGGGCATTTTATGCATGTAAATAGGTGCCAGGTGTTCTCCATATTCTCATATGATCTTACTGTTTCAACCCTATATCCAATGATTTTCAAAATTTAGACACTCACAAGCTTTCCATCTCAAAGTATAAGCTGAAACCCTTACAGTGGCAACATGGCCCAATACAGCTGGATTCTCTGATCTCTCTGACCCCATCTAGTTCTCTCCCTCACTTCCTTTTCTCTAACCATGCTGACTTCCTTATCATTCCCCAGTCACATCAGGCAAACTTTCCATCAGGGCTTTTCCCCATGCAGTCCCCTCTTTCTGGAATGTTCTTCACACAGGTATCTACATGGCTAGCTTCCACTCATCTTTTAGTTATTTGTTCAGAATTGCTTTTTCAGAAGTTCAGCTTCTATCCATGATGAAGTAGTTCCTTATGGCAAATCCTACTGGAGGCAACAAATAAGACTTAGTACATTTTAGGAACAGGAAAGTGATCAAAAGCAAGTAGATGCTGAAAAGAGACAATGCTTGAAAGAAGAAAACATTGACTTTCTAATTTTTAGTAGTTTTCATCTCAAAGAAGGCCTCAGTCTGCCTTGTGTAGGGTAATTAAAACTCTGAAATAAAGCCCATAGTCTTACTGGTTTGAGGCAACCACAATCATTCTGGAACATCCCAGGAAAAACAATATCAACAATGGTGCCAGACTGGGCTGCCCAGGTGGCTCGGTAGGTTAAGCATCCGACTCTTGATTTTGGCTTGGGTCATGATCTCATGGTTCATGGGTTTGAGCCGCACATCAAGTAGGCTCTGTGCTGACAGTGTGGAGCCTCCTTGGGAATCTCTCTCTCTCCCTCTCTGTCAGAATAAATAAATAAATAAACTTAAAAACAAAACCAAAACAGAACAAAAACTATTGTACTGGAGAAGGAGAGCTCAAAATTCTGTGAAAAAACTTTGTCAAAATCTCTGGCCTCTGAGATGTACACATAGGCAGAGTCCAAGAAGCCCTGTTAACTCTAAAAGAACTGAAATGACATTTGAGCTGTAGCAGAGACAGAACTTTGCCATTTGCACACAACCCTGTGCAAGTGAACCCCTTGCTTAAATCAATACTGTATGCAGGAATATTTCAGAATCTCTACAGCATGTCATTCCTAATGTCCGGGTTATATCCCAGAATTACTGAACATATGCAGATTCAGGAAAATGTGTCTTATTTTGAAATGAAAAGGAAATCAAAGAACACTGACACCAAGATGACCCAGATGTTGCAATTGGTAGACAAGGGTTTGAAATTGACTATTATAAATATGTTCAAGGTTGAAAGGGAAACCACATGTATGCTGGAAAGACAGAAAACAAATGATAAATTTCTGTTTAGAAATAAAATTGTTTTCTGCAGAGGAATAGAAATTGTGAAGAAGAAACAAAATTCTGGAGTGCAGAAGTACAGTATCTGAAATTTTTAAAAAAGTGGCTGTACTTCACGGCAGAATGGCAAAAATAGAAGGAGAAAGATTAATGGAGATTGTCTCATCCAAAGAACAGAGAAAACAATTTTTAAAATATCTCACATATGTAACATATGTATAATTGGAGTCCCAGAAAGGGAGGAGACAGATAATGGGACAGAAAAAAATACTGAAGAAATAGTGACTGAAATTTTCCCCAATATGATAAAAGATAGTCATTTCCTTCTCAGGGAGCCCTTCTCAGACCACCTTTGAAAAATTAAAACCTCCATTTCTCCCAATATTTCATATCCTCCTTTCTGCTTTGTTTTTCTTGATATATATCACTTCTCTCCATCTAAAATACTAGCTACTGTACAGGATTTGAGTTCCATGAGGATGAGGACAAGCATTGCTATGTACTTCACACTGCCGTATCTTCAGTACACAAAACAATACCCATCATATGGCTGGTACTCAATAAAAATCTGCTGTGTGTTGAATAAATGAACCTTGCTAATATTTCCAACTTAGAATACAAAGTTTCTAGGCACCATCACTGAGTATATAATGCTTTTGTTCAAATGACATTCACTCTGTGAGTGTGACATGGCAGGAAAGTACAGATAGCATTTTTTCCCCCTCCAGTTTCCCAAGGTACTTTTCAGAGCTCATCACATGGAAGTCAGTGACTGGATATCCTTTTCTGGATTCTGCCATTGTAGTTTGAAGGTAGACTGAGGGATTCACCTGAGCACCTGCATTCTTGCCTGTTCTTGTTTATGCATCTCCCTGAGTCATCCTCTTGTGGGGGAAACTGAAATCTCCAAATGACATATCTAAAGTTTGTGTTCAGAAGCATATTCCTAATGTTGTGTTACATGTGTCACAATGTGTCAGATTAAATCCTGGGAAATAGGTGAACATGTGTCAGATAAATCCTGGGAAATAGGTGAACACACACCCCACCTGACAGATACCTTCCACCTCTTCTTTTTCCTCAAATATATCAGTTGGGGCAGTAACATTTAGGGGACACCTAGTTCACTGTGTGCCATCCCTCTAGGTGAAGGCAGACATATGACAGGGTTTTTCTAATTTGATATTGTGAAGATTTTGCCCACTGTGACCTGGATACATATATTCTCTGTATCAGTCTTGACCTGCAGCTGCCCCAGCCCTGTTCTTCATAGTGAGAAGCAAGTGATTTATAAGGAACCCAGGCCCTTCCAGGATTTTAATCAACACAGCCAGACAAGTCTATCCCCTTTCCTCTTTGTGTTTTGTTTTGTTTTGTTTTGTTTGTTTTTACACACAAAAAAATATGCCTGGCACTATGCTAGACAGAGGTGGTCTAGCCCTCATGGAGCTTTGACTTTAATGGGGATCTATGAAAATAAGTGGCTGATTCATATATCATGTAGTTAAGTATCATAAGAGATCTAAGAATAAAATGCCGTGACAGGGTACAAAGGGCCACTGGACCTAACTCTGTGGGAGCAGAGAAGGCTCTCTGGAGGGAGCTAAAGACTGAAGGATAAACAGAAGTTAGTCAACTGAAGGTAGGAGAATAAGAGGGAAGGGGCAAGGAAGAAAAGTCTAGCATATGTAATGGTACAGATGCAAGACTATTGGGTGTGTCCAGAACACTGGCAGTGGGTTGCAATAGCTGGAGCTCTCAGTGTTGGGGTGAGGAAGAGCAGAGAAAGAAGATGCTAAAGAAATAGACATCCCGGATCCCTGTCTGAAGGGATGGGTAAGCATTGTTAAAGTATCTGGACTTTATCCTGAGAGCAAGGGAGGTCACTGATGAATCTTTGACAGAGCAATGATGTGGTCACGTTGTATTTCAGGAAAACTATCTCACCATATTATGTAAAACACATTTGTGCAGGTGCTGTAAAAAGCTGTAGAAAGGAAGAGTTGGGGTGGTTGTTTGGACTAATATTATAGGTCTTAAACTACAGAATGAGGTGGGGGAATGGAGAACAGATTTATGAGATGTCTGGAGGGTACTGGAAAATTAATTGGAAATTAATCTTGGCTGTTTCATTCAAAGGTTTAAAATGCAAACACTTTAAAGATGTCATAGACTGCCTACTGGCCAATCCTACTTATAGTTGGGACTTGTAGAGGGTCATGTATGAACAAGGAGGACTGAGTCAATCCTGAGGTCCTGAGACTGGGGGATGCTAGACAGGGCTGGACAGGTAAAACCACACTTGACAGGCAGTGCTAGGTGGGGACAGAGTTGTCAGAAAGCAGAGAGCTCCAGGGATAGGAATCAGGAGCCAAAGGGGTAAAGCAGAAATTTTAAGGTACTGTGCAAGAGAAAGAGTAGCTTTTGTTTTTCTTTTTTGAGAGTAGCTTTTCTACAGAAAAGGAGGAAAGGTAAGGTATTCAGTGGAATGAATTTCAGAGATACCTAAGCAAGACTACAGCTGACTTTTCATAAAGAGAGAGGCTCTTGTGTTCCCTTCATTTGGTATCCCTTGAGCTTCTTTGATTTGCCTCAGGACACTGGAACCTGGGGTGAAACCCTATCCCTTCCTCAGCCAGCCCAGAAGAGCTCTGCCTTCTGCTGCAGGTGACCAAGGGGTGCCTTGTCTTCTACTGCAGGTAATGGAAGGTGCCCTGCTCTAAACATTAGTTAACATAGGGTGCCCTGCCCTGTGCCTCCAACCGATGAATGGCAATTGTTTTCTTGTTTTCATTCTGCCCATGTGAATTCCAGGCCCCCACACCTGCCCAGCCTGGCCTTGTTTTCATATAGATATCTCTGAGTGACTCAATGGAGTCTGGTATTCCTACTGTTTATTAAGCCCATGCATTGTCACTGTTGAGCCCTCACTCACCTTCTATGAAAACGTACTCATTTTCTGTTTCTTTGGAGCTAAACTGGCTTTGCCACAGCACTCTCTAGATGCAATCATCAGTGTTGTTTCCTCAGTATTCTCACCCGTGTTCCTTCTCACTCTGCTCTTTAACCCTTTAGTCCTCCTTCTCATACAGCTTGCTTTGTGTGATGGGTAATTGTGCCTGGGAGCCAATACTGTCACTCTCTTTTCTACTCCCTTGAACTTGTTTTTGGTTTTCTCCAAGTCAGAAAACATAAAAATGGAAAACAGTATAGAGCTTCCTCAAAAAATTTAAAAATAGAACTACTCTGTGACCCAGCAATTGCACTACTAGGTATTTATCTAAAGGATAAAATAAATGCTGATTCAAAGGGGCACATGCCCAATGTTTATAGCACTATGGGCAATTGCCAAAGTATGGAAAGAACCCAAATGTCCATTGACTGCTGAATGGATAAAGAAGATGTGATATATGTACATAGAGTGGAATATTACTCGGCAATCCAAAAGAATGAAATCTTTCCAATTGCAACAATGTGGATGGAACTAGAATGTATTATGCTAAGTGAAATAAGTCAGTCAGAGAAAGACAAATATCATGTGATTTCACTCATGTGGAATTCTAGAAACACAGCAGATGAACATAGGGGAGGGGAAGGAAAAATAAGATAAAAACAGAAAAGGAGGCAAACCACAGGAGACTCTTAAACACAGAGAACAAACTGAAGGTTGCTCGAGGGGAGGTGGGGAGGGGTGTGATGTGCTAAGTGGGTGATGGGCATTAAAGAGGATACTCATTGGGATGAGCACTGGGTGTTGTATGTAAGTGATGAATCACTGGGTTCTATTCCTGAAACCAATACTACACTGTATATTAACTGACTTGAATTTAAAAAAATAAGTTAAACCAAAAAGAAGCATAAAGATGCTAGGCTGCTGGAGAAGTTGGAGAGCTTTAACTCTTATACAGCTCTCCTTCCGTCACCTTGTGATTTGACAGAAGTCTAACTAATTGAATTTACTTCTTTTTTTAAAAAAATTTTTTTAAACGTTTTATTTATTTTTGAGACAGGGAGAGACAGAACATGAACAGGGGAGGGTCAGAGAGAGGGAGACACAGAATCTGAAACAGTGAAACAGACTCCAGGCTCTGAGCTGTCAGCACAGAGCCCGACGTGGGGCTCGAACTCACGGACCGCGAGATCATGACCTGAGCGGAAGCCAGCCGCCCAATTGACTGAACCACCCAGGCGACCTAATTGAATTTACTTCTTAAGATGCTTTGAAACTTCTAATTGAGAATGGAGGTAGAATTAATGAATTAGGGGCTTGGTCATTCCAAAATAATCCTCACAAGAAAAATGAGGAAATATGAAATTGACTTTTAAAATGAGTACTTCTCTAGGGGCACCTGGATGGCTCAGTCAGTTAAACGTCCAACTTCCGCTCAGGTCACGAACTCCCAGTTCGAGCCCCACATCAGGCTCTGTGCTCACAGCTCAGAGCCTGGAGCTGCTTTGGGTTCTGTGTCTCCCTCTCTGTGCCTTCCCTGCTCGCAGTCTGTTTCTCTGTCTCTCAAAAAAAGAAATAAAAACATTTAAAAAAATGTTTTTTAAATGTGTGCTTCTCCTAAATGCTAAGAAAGAGATATGTAGGCTGTACCCCAAGGGACCATGACCCAATACCATACCCAATTCTCTTTGTCTCGACCTAATAATACATTTCCCCTGGGAAGTGTCTCTGCAAGGACCCCA
Source organism: Felis catus (assembly GCF_018350175.1). Classification (NCBI taxonomy): domain Eukaryota; kingdom Metazoa; phylum Chordata; class Mammalia; order Carnivora; family Felidae; genus Felis; species Felis catus. Next base: position 84,428,106 of record NC_058377.1, on the reverse strand, counting down.
GGACATGAAGGACTTACAAGACTGGTACCGGGCCCCAGTCACTGTATATTGCTATTTCATAGCCCGGATTTAGTCTACTCTGGACTTCATAGAGAGATGATGGGTCATGTTGCTCTTTCATTAGCAGTCTTATGTTTCTGGAAAGAAACAGGGTGGATGAGCTGAAGATTGTCATAATCACTGTTTTGCTTTTATCATTGTTGATATCTCTCACCCCTAACTGCCAGCTCTTCATACATTGCCTCTCTAACCAGGGGGTGAAATTTCCCCATGGGTACAGTTCTAGGCCAAGAAGAAGAGCTGTTTTGTTGCTCTGAGGAAGGCACCAAAGCTCCTTCTAAAGATGAGGGGGTGAAACAAAAAAATCCAGAGGAAAGTCAGATTGTCCATCTTAAGAGGAAAATATTCTTTAAGACTTCCTGAGATAGCAAATTTAGGATATATCTATAGCTTTATTCATATCAGTATGTCTTCTGATGTTCACCCAATTGCTTATTTTTCTCTGGATATATTGTCCATTTACATAAGAAGTTATGATAAGAACAAATTAATTTCTCTGGGAAAATTTGAACTTGTTTTAAATTTAATTTTTTAATGTTTATTTATTTTGTTTTTAGAAAGAAAAAGAGAGTGCAAGCAGGGGAGGGGCAGAGAGAGGGAGACACAGAATCAGAAGCAAGCTCCAGACTCTGAGCTGTCAGCACAGAGCCCGAACTCAGGAGCTATGAGATCATGACCTGAGTCAAAGTCAGATGCTTAACCAACTGAGCCACCCAGGCACTCCTGAACTTTTATTGAAAAATGGCTTTTGGGGTGCCTAGATGGTTTGGGTTAGCATCCTAATTCGGCTCAGCTCATGATCTCAAAGTTCATGGGTTTGAGCCCCACACCTGACTCTGTGCTGACAGCTCAGAGCCTGGAGGCTGTGTCGGACTCTGTGTCTCCCTCTCTCTCTGCCCCTCCCTGCTCACACTCTGTCTCTGTCTCTGTCTCTGTCTCTGTCTCTCTCTCTCTTTCTCTCTCTCTCAAAAATAAAAATAAACATTAAAATTTTTTTAATGGATTTTCTTTTCTCTTCTCTTCCCTTCCCTTCCCTCTCCTCTCTTTCTCCCTCCCTCTCTTCTCCCTCCCTCCCTCCTTCTCTCTCCCTTTCTCCCCTTCTCTTTTTTAAAAAATGGATTCTTTTTCCCTTCCCTTCCCTTCCCTTCCCTTCCCTTCCCTTCCCTTCCCTTCCCTTCCCTTCCCTTCCCTCTCCTCTCTCCCTCCCTCCCTATCTTCTCCTTTCCTCCTCTCTCTCTCTCTCTCCCTTTCTCCCCTTCTTTCTTTCTTGCTTCCTTACTCCCTCCCTTCCTCCCTCCCTTCCTCCCTCCCTCCCTCCCTCCCTCTCCTTCCCTCCCTCCCCTTTCTTCCCTTCTTCCTTTTTCTTTCTTTCTTTCTTTCTTTCTTTCTTTCTTTCTTTCTTTCTTTCTTTCTTTCTTTCTTTCTCTTCTTTTTTTCTTTCTCTTGCTTTCTTGCTCTTTCTTTCTTTCTTTCTTAAATATTTTACATAGTTTGATGGTATGAACATGACAGGAAAGAGATTTAATTTTTATACTGAAGAAATTCATTTTGGTAGGATTTGATGCATTATAGTATATTGAGAATCATTTAACTGCATACTTTAACAGCAATATGAATTCTAAAAATGAATTTTCTGACACAAAAAAGTACATTACAGTACATTGCTCTTCTAAAAGATAACATTTTCCCCTCCCTAAATGAAGAATATATGAATAATCTGCTTCAATTTATACAAAGGTAAAAAAAAAAAACCACAAGTATTTGTTTTAAATTGGGACCACTCAGAAATAAATTTGGATAATAGCAATATTTGTGGGTATGATGACATTTCAGCCTTCCACTGGTATTTTAACTTAAAAAAATTTTTTTGATGTTTATTTATGTTTGAGAGAGAGAGAGAGAGGGACAGAATGCTAGCGGGGGAAGGGCAGAAAGAGAAGGAGACTCAGAATCTGAAGCAGGCTCCAGGCTCTGAGCTGTCAGCATAGATCCCGACACGGGGCTTGAACTCATGGACTGCGAGATCATGACCTGATCCAAAGTCAGATTCTCAACTGAATGAGCCATCCAGGCACCCCTAAAAATTTTAAATCCCTCTTTTTATTTCCCTCATATTTCAAAATAGTAAAAAGGTCCAAGGAGGAGGAAAGTAGGATGCATTCAAATGTATAATCTCTACTTCCCTTTAATTTCTATTTCTTTATAGACTTTGAGGTCATAAAAGAAAGAATGGAACTAAAGCTTTTGCTGATTGAGTGTCTTGGCACCAAGCCTTGTGCTGGGCCATTCCTAGACTTTGTCTCATTTCAACTTCACAAATTGTTTGTCAGATTTTATTATTCCCATTTTTTCATGTGAGAAAACTAAGGTGCAAGTTTACACAGCTGGGTGGTGAGGAACCAGGATTTGAAACCTAGTTTCAAAGACTGATTTCAAAATGTGTTCTCAGCACTATACCAGTTTGCTCCCTTCCTCTATTCCAGGTTATAATTCACTAAAAGTTAATTTACTATTCAGAAAGAATCTCAATTTAATGAGCTCCAAGGGACATCAAAATTGTTAAGCTGTAAGCATCCTTCATAAAAATGGAGGTTTAATGTAAAATGATACAGAGGGGAATTTCTCTCTTATTAATTTTTTCAACATGGAGAAAATGTTTAATATCCCTGGTATTTTAAAGTACATTAACAGAAAAAAAGGATATGATATAAGAAATAATGAGTTGTCACTTCCCTTGTAGTGGTGCTTGAGTGAATAAATGGACTTAGCTTACTCCTATAACCTTATTTAAAGTTATTTAAATATGTATATTTAATATATTTAAAAATATATCTTGGGGCACTCGGGTGGCTCAGTCACTTAAGCATCCAACTTTTGGTTTCGGCTCAGTTCACGAACTCACAGTTCATGGGATTGGGCCCTGCATCGAGCTCTGTGCTTGCAGTGTGGAGCCTGCTTAGGGTTCTCTCTCTCCCACTCTCTCTCTGCCCCTCCCCTGCTTGCATTCTCTGTCTCTCTCAAAATAAATAAATAAACTTTAAAAACGTACATAGCTTTATAGTAGAAAAATTATACAGATAACTAATGCATCCAAAGATAACTAATGCTAACATTTTCTTATGTTTCCTTCTAGTTGCGTGTGAATATATATAATTTGTTTATAGAAATAGGATACTTTACTGATTTAAAATATGAACTTTCCCCACTTAAGAACCTCTTCAACATTATTTCTATGCCATAAGTAAACATCTATATGCATTTTAGAGAGTCATTAGTATTCCACCATAGAAATGTTACGTAATTTATTTAGCCTATATTGGTTGGCTATTTATGTTGTTTCCAGTGCCTTTTATTTATAAACTGTGCTGTTATGAAATTCCATGTCCATGTATCTTTATATACATCCCTGATTATTTCATTTGGATAAATTGCCAAGTGTAATTTAGACATAATAAAGATTTCTCATTTTTATTTTATTTTTTAAGTTTATTTATTTATTTTGAGAGAGGGTGTGTGTACACACACAAGCGGGGGAGTGGCAGAAGGAGAATCCGAAGGAAGCTCCACTCTGTCAGCACGGAGCTTGACTTGGGGCTCAACCAAGGTGATTCAAGGTGATCTATACAATGACAAGGCACTGTATGGCTTAGGATGGAAATAGCAGATATTTGAGGGTAACAATTTATTTGTGATAGTTATAGAATGTCCTAAGTCTGAATTTTGAATCACTGACTTGAGCTATAAAGGACATTCTTATCTCACAGATGAGGATATTATTTTTCTTAATATGTAAAGTCCTTGAGAGCCAAGACCATGTTCTTTTCAAATTTTTATCCTAGCACTTAGTACCGTGCTTTGGTACATGAACATTTCAATAAATGTTCATGAAAAAGTAAATAAAATTTGGGTCTTGAGTGGCTAAAAGATTTACTAAAAGTTATGCAGCTAGCTCAATGTGGAACTCACACTTGAACCCATAACTCTTGACTTCTAGTTCTGTGCTACTTCTCAATTTTACCAGGGCCTCAGCTGGGTTCCACAGGAAGCAACAGCTGAGGCAAAATTTTAGGTGCTAATATGTCATGAGGAAGTGCTTTTATCCTCAGGAAGCAGAAGAGAAACAGAGAAGGAGGCATGAAAGGAGGGAGCACGATTTGAGGGTGTATTTCCAAGGACACTTCCTTTTGGTATCTAGGGCAACTGACTGCTTGGCAACATGGGAGCATTTTCTCAGAAGGTTTTATAAACAACAGCACTTTGGGATAGTTCACTGGTGGGAAGAATAAGAGAGACAAATGTGTCTGCCGGTTACAGTCTCCAATGGAGTATTAACCTCTAGGTTGTGCATATGTGGGTACTAAGCAGGCTCCTCTGGATTGGGAGGTGGAAGTCAAGACACATTGTTGGGTTATGCCCACCAAGGTCAGCTGCTGTGGGAGCTGGAGTAAAACAGGCAGCAAAGAACTCCAGACGCAAATGGCTCTGAGGATCAGAATAGAGCCTATGAGATGTCTGACACATATGGGTTCATTTTGTTAATACGTACTGAACATGTTGTACACTGTGCTGAATTGATGTCATATATATACTGGGGAATCAGATGCGGTTCCTGTCCTCCAGGTGCTTACAATTTTAACCGAAACATGGTTCTTGGGCTGATCAACTAAACCTCTTTTTGTTCTCAGATCCATCCATAGCCTTTTCTCTCCCCTCCTCTGTTTCTCATAGAGCTGCATTTCCTCAAGATGGTTGGTTTGGCCAAGAAGACCCCAGGGGGAGGCTGGAGAGAGAGAGAAAGAGGGGAGACTCTCGCTTTTGCCATCCCTGCTTATGGTGGCATCTTTAGCAGCAACTGAATCTCCTCTGGGGCTTCAGCTTACAGCAATCCTTGCTGTGGTTCTGGTTCCAAGGTTGGGCCAGCTTCCTGCAGTCCACTTACTCCCAGTGTCCCTCCAGCCCTAGCAGTGGTAGTGGCTTCCTCTTGTTGTGAACCTGAGGATTGCCTCACTGTCCTTTAATTGATTTTTAAATTCTTTCATTACCTAGTAATCAGTTCCTGAAATTAATTCCTTCTGTTTATGAGACCTGGAGTCATTTCCTTTTTCAATGAAAACAGTTCATCCCAAGGCAATTAATCAATAACCTTTAATAATTTCATTGTCCATGAAGCAAATAACAATCTGTTAAATATTTAAAACAGTGAATATTTTGTTCATAACCAGTTAATGAAAATCATCAAGAAAATAGATTTTTTAATGTAGACCTGGTCATTATAATCTTATTTTATTTAAAGCTATAAAGATTTAATATAAAACTGTGATCTGGAGGGATGAGCATAATCTTTATAAACATTTTTGTTCATGAACAAAGACCACTATTTCTGCCATGAGATCATTAGAAATCAAACACATATATTGAAATGCTGACTCTTTAATTGTGAAAGAATGCTGCATATGTAAAGTCACAAAGAGAAAAATATATTATTTTCTCTTTGACACTCCAACACTTTCATTTCCTTTTTCTGAATGTAAGGATGGACATGAAGGGAAAGATATGGAAAAGCTTTTTAGGGAGGTCAGCTTTCTCTCTCCATCCATTGTGTAGCCTAAAATGATCTTGCTAATAATGCAATGCAAGCATTTGCCCAACTGTATGCTATGTGGTCTTAGAAAAAAAAGTATTATGGTATTCAGAGTTTTCATAAACTCTAAGTAATATTCATATTAATTTTAACATTAGAATCTGTGTTAATATCAATCATGTCCTCTACTAGATGCTTTATACATATTATCTTGTGAATCTTCATAAGATCCTATAAGCTTGGTATCGTTTGTCCTATTTGACAGACATGTAAAGTAAGGGAGGTGAAGTAATATGGCCAGTGCTGCAGGGAGAGTAAGTATTACATCTGGATATCAAACCAAGTCTTTAAGATCAAAACTCCCTCCTCATTTCTCCACACGGCGCCACTACTCTCTGAAATAAAACTAACTTTCTATTTTAAGGTAAAGCCTGAAAAGTAAAAGTGTGTGTGTATGTAATTTTATATTTAAAAATCATGATTTATATTTTTTCTATGTTCCTTGAAAGTAGAGAATGTGAATTACTTTTCTCGATTGTTCTCTTTCATAGGAATAAATTCTTAGAATTATGAAACAGAGGGAGTCTATAGATAATAGAAGGTCAAGCCTCCTAATTTTACAGATGGGAAATCTAAGGTCCAGAGGCAGGAAATGATTCAGGCAAGGAAGCTTCTACCTCTCAGAATTGTCCATGTGAAGACAAGCATTAGGTAGTCATGAGACTTAACTGGGGGAAGAGAGGAATGGAGTTTAAGTGAAACATTTGGATAGTAAACAATTGCCAAATGAAACAGATGAAAATTTCCTTTTACCTGTAGCTGGGGTCTCCCATGTGGGCTGCTTCTGCATGTTCCTTTGAGAACTCTAAGAAATAAGTATTTGGGGGAGGGAGCAGGTCAATGAGGGTGCCAGTTATGTGAAAGCCCCAGTAGGCTTCCTCTTAGGAAAATCAATACTCATGAAGAAGAGTGAAAGCCTATAACTTTCTGAAGGCTATCCTGGATTGGGAGGATACCTGCCACAAATTGAGAGAAAATGAAAGCACAGTTCCCAGTTTTGTCTTGGGCACCTGGTCAAGAAAAAAGAGGTGATTTTTAAGGTAATTGTGTGAGGTGTTTTTTTTGTTTGTTTGTTTGTTTTTGAGAGAGACAGAGAGACAGAACTTGCATGCACAAGTGGGGAAGGGGCAGAGGAAGAGGGAGAGAGAGAATCTTAAGCAGACTCCATGAGAGCCTGGCAAGGGATCATGACCTGATCATGACTTGAGCCAAAATCAAGAGTCAGACACTCAACCGACTGAACACCCCGAGGTATCCTTTTATAACTCATCCCATAGGGAAGTTTTCTGAAAAGCTAGAAGTACTAGTCAAATATTACAATCCCAAGAAAGTAAAGACCCAGGACAAGTGAAGCATTTGTATGCAGCCCCAGAAATGTGAGTTCAGACTAGCTAGAAATATCCTATTTGGACTTACATATGCTGTAACCCAATCTGTGAGATTCTGGTTGTACTGCTTAATACATGGATTTTAGGGTTAAACAGACCTGAATTCTGAATTTGCTCATTTTTTTTTTCTATGACCTTAGGATTGTTACCTACTTAACTGATATTAGTCTCAGTTTTTTAAACCTCTAAAATGGGAGATAATAATACCCTTTGCTTGGCTAAAGTCATTAGAGGTGTCTAGTCCAACTAGAAAAAGCTATACTGTTTCCTCTGTAATTACATGATGTCGTTGCTCCCAGAAAAAGGTTACTGCGTCTCCCCCATCAATTAAGGCAATCAGTCACACTTGATTAATTCAGCCCATTTCAGTGCACTCAGCTGCTGGATATACTTACAAAGGAAGCACCTATATGCTAAGGGATGTGCTGCGTTGGCTAATAATAGAAGAAAGAAGCCAGTAGGCTGTCAATATATGAAACTTTGTTATCCAGTCAAATATCTGTGGCTAATGGGGTTCTCAACAAGCAAAACACATAGATGGAGAATGAATTTTCCCTTTATTGATAACAATCAGATAATTTTGTCATATACTCATTACAAAATGACCACAGTAAAAAAATGCACAAAAAGGACAGAATATTTGAATTAGCTTTTGAGAGACAAAATCAAGTGATTGTGGATGTGGTATTTTGCTTCCTGCATAACTTTGCATGGTCTGAGCGCTTGTTTGCATCTCTGTTTTCTCAAGACTATTCTGTGGCAATTTGCTTCAGCCCAGCTCTCTTCCACTTTCCTTTCCCAGGAGAAAGGGGAACTGTCATTGTATGTATAATAAGTGTCTACTTTGAATAGAGTAGCCATCTAGATACAAGATATCTGTGTCATAAAACTCAAAGTGGTGACGTTTTCCCTTTTTTCTTTGATGCTATTTCATTACATAAAATTCATATACATTTCATAGTATTTAAAATAAATAATTGTGTAACAAAATAAAATCATTCATAATCAGCCATGGTCATTTGAAAAATTTTTAATGTTTATTTTATTATTTTTGAGAGAGACAGAGACAGAGACAGAGTGTGAGGAGGGGAGGGGAAGAGAGAGAGGGAGACACAGAATCCAAAGCAGGCTCCAGGCTCTGAGGGAGACACAGAATCCAAAGCAGGCTCCAGGCTCTAAGCAGTCATCACAGAGCCCGATGCGGGGCTCAAACTGTTGAACCATGAGATCATGACCTGAGCCAAAGTTGGATGCTTAACCAACTGAGCCACTCAGGTGCCCCAGGCATGATCATATTTAAAACAAACAAACAAAAAATGATTTAAATCTATTTCCAGGTTTGGAAGCATTAAGCCAAGAAAGAAACCATGTTCTCAGACTGACGATGCATTGTAGTATGGGCTCTAACTGATAACCACAGTGAAAGAAAATAGGGAAAGTCAGTCAATCTGAAGACAAACTATCTACTGACAAGATCAGCACCCAGTTTTGTTAAGAATCCAAGCTATTTTAATTCATGCTTTTTAATCAGAAATAGGAATAGTCTCATCATTTTAATTCCAATGCAATATAAACTGAGTATAGACATAATCAGAGCACCAAGATCACATCACTTATATTTTGTATAGCAACATAATCATTCCAATTACAAATAGAAAAACAACATCAAATACATTAAATTAAAAATATAAGCATTTTCTTGCATAGTGTCTTTTAGGTTAAACAGCTTAAATTTCTCCTGACATTAGCCCATTAGTATACTTAAGATACAATTTTTTGACATTATTTATTATTTATAAAAATAAATCTTTCCCATTTGAGAGATGAGGAAAACAGGCTTTAGTCAATTCCCCAAGTCACACAATAATTCACTCTCACTATGCTGTGTTGCATATTATGTCACAACTTATGTCAGTATTTCCTGGGAATAGCTCAGATAAATAGGACATCTAATCGAATGTTATCCAAATTTGCAATCCAAGAATATTTCCTTAATCAAAGTTTTAGGAAGAACCCAAAGGCTTAGAAAGAGACATAATGATAAAATGGAAAAGAAAACCATGAGCTGGGACTAGTTGGTACTCCCATTACTGTTTCATTCTCCAAAGTCCCTCAATAAAATCCAAAGAACAGTTTAAGAATTGTTCACAACAAGCAATCCTAAAATTCATATGGAACCACAAAAGGCCCCGAATAGCCAAAGTAATTTTGAAGAAGAAGACCAAAGCAGGAGGCATCACAATCCCAGACTTTAGCCTCTACTACAAAGCTGTAATCATCAAGACAGCATGGTATTGGCACAAAAACAGACACATAGACCAATAGAATAGAATAGAAACCCCAGAACTAGACCCACAAACGTATGGCCAACTCATCTTTGACAAAGCAGGAAAGAACATCCAATGGAAAAAAGACAGTCTCTTTAACAAATGGTACTGGGAGAACTGGACAGCAACATGCAGAAGGTTGAAACTAGACCACTTTCTCACATCATTCACAAAAATAAACTCAAAATGGATAAAGGACCTGAATGTGAGACAGGAAACCATCAAAACCTTAGAGGAGAAAGCAGGAAAAGACCTCTCTGACCTCAGCCGTAGCAATCTTTTACTCGACACATCCCCAAAGTCAAGGGAATTAAAAGCAAAAGTGAATTACTGGGACCTTATGAAGATAAAAAGCTTCTGCACAGCAAAGGAAACAACCAACAAAACTAAAAGGCAACCAACGGAATGGGAAAAGATATTCGCAAATGACATATCGGACAAAGGGCTAGTATCCAAAATCTATAAAGAGCTCACCAAACTCCACACCCGAAAAACAAATAACCCAGTGAAGAAATGGGCAGAAAACATGAAAAGACACTTCTCTAAAGAAGACATCCGGATGGCCAACAGGCACATGAAAAGATGTTCAACATCGCTCCTTATCAGGGAAATACAAATCAAAACCACACTCAGGTATCACCTCACGCCAGTCAGAGTGGCCAAAATGAACAAATCAGGAGACTATAGATGCTGGAGAGGATGTGGAGAAACGGAAACCCTCTTGCACTGTTGGTGGGAATGCAAATTGGTGCAGCCGCTCTGGAAAGCAGTGTGGAGGTTCCTCAGAAAATTAAAAATAGACCTACCCTATGACCCAGCAATAGCACTGCTAGGAATTTATCCAAGGGATACAGGAGTACTGATGCATAGGGCCACTTGTACCCCAATGTTTATAGCAGCACTCTCAACAATATCCAAATTATGGAAAGAGCCTAAATGTCCATCAACTGATGAATGGATAAAGAAATTGTGGTTTATATACACAATGGAATACTACGTGGCAATGAGAAAGAATGAAATATGGCCTTTTGTAGCAACGTGGATGGAACTGGAGAGTGTGATGCTAAGTGAAATAAGCCATACAGAGAAAGACAGATACCATATGGTTTCACTCTTAAGTGGATCCTAAGAAACTTAACAGAAACCCATGGGGGAAGGGAAGGAAAAAAAAAAAAGAGGTTAGAGTGGGAGAGAGCCAAAACATAAGAGACTGTTAAAACTGAGGAACAAACTGAGGGTTGATGGGGGGTGGGAGGGAGGAGAGGGTGGGTGATGGGTATTGAGGAGGGCACCTTTTGGGATGAGCACTGGGTGTTGTATGGAAACCAATTTGACAATAAATTTCATATATTAAAAAAAAAGAAAATCATAAAAAAAAGAATTGTTCACATAATTTGACTTAATGTTGTTATTTATCTGTTTGTTTTAAGTGGGAGAAAAAACATACAAATGGACAATGGCCAGATATGAAAAATATATATATAACTCTGATTCATAATATACAGCAACTGAACCATTATCTATAGTGATCAGCCCCAGAAGCCAGCCTACTATACACAAGGCAGACTTGTAGGAAGTCAGACCACCATCCCTAGCAATCTGCCCGGGATGCCAAACAATAACTCATGGAACAATCAGCTCCCAAATGGCTAAGTTTTTGATTAATAATTGACAACTTTCCTAATTTTCGTCTCTGCTTCCAACTTAGGACCGACCAGAGAAAGCCAAATGTGTACCTCTAACCAATCACATAGAATACCCACCTCCAGCTTCCTCAAGCCAAAAGCCCCCAGTCAGGGCACACCTGACTGAAAAGAAGCCTTCCCTTCTTTTCACTACAAAGCTTTCCTGTCCTTCTGCCTGCCTTTGAGTAACTGCCAAAATGCACGTGATTGGTGGCCAACACTCTTACTATCAAGAGGTTTGAATAAGCAGACATTGCTTTTCTCATTTGGGTGGTCTTGTTTTTAAATTTCCATACAACAATGAGAAAGAATGAAATATGGCCTTTTGTAGCAACGTGGATGAACTGGAGAGTGTTATGCTAAGTGAAATAAGTCATACAGAGAAAGACAGATACCATATGTTTTCACTCTTATGTGGATCCTGAGAAACTTGACAGAAGACCATGGGGGAGGGGAGGGGGAGGGGAAAAAAGGTTAGAAAGGGAGGGAGCCAAACCATAAGAGACTCTTAAAAACTGAGAACAAACTGAGGGTTGATGGGGGGTGGGAGGGAGGGGAGGGTGGGTGATGGGTATTGAGGAGGGCACCTTTTGGGATGAGCACTAGGTGTTATATGGTAACCAATTTGACAATAAATTTCATATTAAAAATAATAATAATAAAAAATTTTCCATACAAGAAAAGCTTTACTATTTTTATAAAAAATGATACATTATCATTTTTAAAAAGCTTAAGTGATACAGGAAAGAAAAATAATCTCATTAACAAGATAACCACCATCTCCATTCAGTGAACATAATAGCTGATATTTCTTTGGTCTGCAGATAAGTAGACAAATAAGTAGATGGATAGATAGAAGATTAGGTGGGTAAATAGATGAATGGAAACAATTTTCATAAAACAGCATCCTGAAATGCATTCTATTTTAAATTAAATATATTAAATTATTATAACAAATGAAAGTAAATATAAATGAGCTGAGCATCCAATAACTATTTCTTCCCCAAATGCATACTAGTTTCTAATAAATTGTCCTAAAGGTAGATAAGAACATATTGTGAAATAAAATGTGCCAGTAACTGTTTTGAACTCTAGAGTTCAAGATGAAATGGTATTGAATGCCTTCCTGCTGTGAAAAATAGGAAAGATTTAGATTTGCATTTCTGCCTCCATTTTTCCACACATTCTTATGTATTATATTCTTATAGTTATTTACGTTAGTATATTTGTTTTGTCAAAATTGATAAAATTTGCATTATTTTCTGTGAAAAGATCAATATCTGAAGTTTATTGAAATCTATAGATTCCAAGCAGTGTTCTAAACTTGCCTGCCTGCCTTTTGTGGGCTTCATGATTCTTTCTCTTTTCCTCTCCTCACTTTTTGTCTCTCTCTCTCTCTCTTTTCTTTTGTTTGTCTTTTTTTTTTTTTTGCCTTAAAGTAGGGGCAGAGGCAAGAGAAGGAGAAGAGTTCATCAGCTCCTGACATGGCAGTTTGCTTTGATAAAAAAATTAAAACCCTTAGGATTTGCCCTCTCTTCTGAGATGTTGTCAAATATCCATTACTATGGTTTATTTCACTTGGTTGGAGGAGTATCCTGTTTTTCTGGTAGAATACACTAAGCCTTCAGTTAATTCACTCAATTCAAAATGTAGCTTTGGAAAATCATGTCCCTGCTGGCATTTCTTGCTCCTGCTCACTCATCATCCAGCGTGGCACTTATTCTTAAGAATTTGCCTTGACTGTTTTTCCTGCATTCCTACTTATCCCTTTAGTCCACTTCTCTGAAAATTGAAGAGAATAATGAAAATCTCAAGATCTGGAGTGCTCACCTTCTTTCCCCAAGATGGCTCTCAGGAAACAATAATGATAGTAAATGTTAAATCGGCACCAAGTCTTACTAAAATTTTCTACTTTGTCCCTTCGGTTACTGCTTCTCAAAGTTGATAGCATTTGCCAGTTTTGAATGTCCCTCCCACTTTTTTTCCTGTGTTTTGCTATTGTAGAGGTTTTCAAATGCATATGTATTCCAAAAATTTTCTGCAGGCTGAATAAAAATAGTGCTTATATACTACTATATTTCAAATGAGTCCAGGTGCTGTTTTACAGTGAATAAAATAGAAAGTAATTTAAATGCATTACTGAATTCTTTACAGCTCTTTGTCATTATGTATTTAGGTGAGGGAATCTAGCAGCCTCTTAAGGTTGCAGAGAAAGCCATGTCACCATGTAACCTTGAGAAAGTTGTTTAACTACTGTAAGCCTTACAGTAAAATGAGTTGATAATAGTGTCTATCTTAGAGGGTTGTTATAAGGCCTAAATGAAATAACCCATGCAAAGCAGTCACCACAGTGCCTGCCACCTAATAAGCACTCAGTGTTAGCAGCCACAGTTGCAATCAATGAACACTATCATATGAGGATCTAATAATTGCTTAGAAGGGGTTCTTCTTTTAATGTTGGGCATCATGCTGGACCAGATATGCTTCTTGACTCTTTTGAGTCATGGCTTATCTGCTTCCATTAGGTTAGATTACATACATCCTTAGCTAGAAGAAAATGTATTGAACGTGCCTCCAAAGGAACAAGGCTGATGTCAGTTTAGCATGCAACATCTGTTTGGATGCATGAGGTGTCCCGGCTTGATTTCCATAAGAAGCGGGCACTGACACAAAGATTAGCATGAGGAAGTTTATTTGGAGGGCTCTCAGGATGCATACCCACAGAAGGAAAGGAAAGAAAGCGGGACTGGGCAGAGGGTAGAAGTTGGCTGAGTTGATAGAGTTTCAAGGAAGGCCACAGCTAGCTCCTCCAGGGAGCTCTGGAATGGTAATGGCCTGCCAAAGTGGTCCCAAGCTGTTGCAAGGAGGGCCTTACCATTATATTCCCACATTGACCAGTGATAGGGTGCAGGATCGCTCTGGGGAAATATAGGAAGGAACAACATTGCTTGAGGCAGCTCTCCCCAGTTGAGGGTAATGTCTGGTGAGAGCTTAGCTTTGAGGACTGGCAGCTGGCAGCCTGCAGCATCTGGGGCATAAGTTCTTGAAGTCTGAAGGGGGAGTTGAGTGTGCAAACAGAATCCATCCTATTAACCACAGCACACTCTTTAGAAATCATATATTTCTTACTCAAAATAGTTCTGAAATGCCATTCGGAATAAATTTCAGGGGCATCTGGGTGGCTCAGTCGGTTAAGTGTCTGACTTCAGCTCAGGTCATGATCTCACGGTTTGTGTGTTTGAGCCCCGTGTTGGGCTCTGTGCTGACAGCTCGGAGCCTGGAACCTGCTTCGGATTCTGTGTTTCCCTCTCTCTCTGACCCTCCCCTTCTCATGCTCTGTCTCTCTCTGTCTCTCAAAAGTGAATAAACATTAAAAAAAAATTATTAAAAAAATTTCAGAGATATAGTTTAGTAGCTGCTTTAAAAGATGCATCTAATTACCATTTTTATTGTATACTCTGATGTCATGAAGTAAAACAGATAATGAAAAATATCAATGCATTCTCTAGTGGACATGTATTTTAATACATTTAATTCATGTGATTAACATGGCTTGAGACATTTTACATAGCTGTTAATTGCACTGCATCTGATCAACCCTGACCATCTATGTTTTGAAGACTATGTATATACATGTGTGTGTACCCATGTACATTCATATCTGTTTTTTGAGCAAGTTTGATTTCTACATATTCATGTAAGGGTGTCATGTTTTTTCCAGGGCCAGTGTAAGGCACTGTAAGAAACATAAAGCATAAGAAGCATGCCAGGCCTCAGGGAGCTGAGAGGAGATAAAACACGTGCTCGATAATTATTTATAGCAGACCACTTTTAAAAAGAGTTAAGTGGCCTGACACTCACATGACAGGATCAGCAGAAAAGCAGAGTATTCAGGGGCACAGAGTTCTTGGCCAGGCTTCTTGGGTTCAAATCCCAGCTCTGTTACCTCCTGGTTCTCTGGCTTGACTTTTCTACACATCACTTTTCTCATCTGTAAAATGGGTTTCAATACTGCAGGTTAGGAAGATTACATGAGGTAATCTATGGGTAACAGTTTTGACTGTAACCCAGTGCAAGAAACATTATCTTATTTTTCTATATATTAAAAAAAAACACATCAGTTTGCCCATGACTCTTGCCTACCTGGTTAAAAAACCGAAATTCGTGTTTTTGTGGGGAGCCTAGGGTCATACAAGAATCATGATACTTGAAGAGTGGCCTGGTCTACAGTACATACTGGTCATCACTGGTGCATGCACTTTCTCTGCCTCCAACAAAGAGGTGCTTGGTTCTTTGCCCAGATTGAGAATTGCTGTGTCTAGTTGCTGAATCCTCAGATACACCTTGCGGCCATTCTCTTCGGAGACCTGCATCTCTCCAATTATAGAATCTGGAGCAGCAATCATTCTCCAATGCTTCTGGACTCTTTAAATATCTACTCCCCATTCTCTGGAAAAACTCTCTCAAAACCTTTCTACTCCAAGCATAATCCATTACCTTTCCCATCCCTGAAATATCTCTCCTCAGATAACCTAGTTCCATATTCTCTTATGAGCCTAGACTTTTGGAAAAAAAAAAAAGTCCTGTTTGGAAATGATTTTGGGGGGGGGGGTATGTTTGTGTTTTTCCCCCATTTCTTGGAAAAACAAAGCCAAAAAAAATCGACCTTCTTTAAACAAAGAGGTGTGAATTATTTACAGCAGTGAGAATAAAATGCAAATTAATATCTCAGTACATTGTTCTACCACACAGGGATGGCTCTATGTTAAATAGAGCTTATTTCTTCCTATTTAACTAGCAGTTCAAACTATTATAAAACTCATTGCCTGTATTGGTGTGAAATGAGTTTCAGTATTTGCAGAATTCAAAATTAGTAATTCAGCAATCTGTTGTTAACACAACCTTTTGTTTTCACCCTTCCTCTGTTTATCAAATTATCTGCAGATGGTTCAGATCACAGGGTTTCAAAAAGAAATTTTTTTTACTAGAAAAGCAAGTGCACTCTTTGAAGCTGTATTGCTCCCACACCTGTATCCCATTCACTAAGCATGTTCTGCCATGTATTAAGATGTTCAGATATACTTCTGTTGAAATGATGTTGTTACATTCCCAGAGATAGAATATTGAGGAGGCTGAACGTGAACTGAAGAAGGTAAGTGTGTTACTGAGTGATAGGAAGGGAGGGACCCTGTAAAATAATGTTTTTGAGGAGTTACGATATCAAATGAAACCTTGGACGGTTCAGGTACAACTCAAGTGGGACTAATCTGGAAAATGAAACTTAGAAATAGCAAGAGCATTATTAACAGACAAAAAAAGATAAAATCCTAAATATTTAGCTATATGTTACATTATAGTTGTCACATTGAATACTGTGGTGAGCACCCAAAACATTGTATAAAAATAAAATTCTATTATACATTTACTAAAGGATTTATTTAGAGAGATAATTCTTAGAAAAAAGATATTTTTGTAAGCTCCTAGGGGAAATACTTGGTTTTTAGGTTCCTACGATTCCCTGGTCACAACTTTTTCATCAACCAGTCAACGTATACCCTTGTTTTATGTTCATTTCTGTTTAAAGCCACCTTATTTAATACATATTTTTGATTTATCAACATCGAACTCATGGCCAACAGCACTATAACTCATGCCTGAGTCGCATGCCTTCTTGGACTTAGGAACATCAGCACTACTTTGAGGAGTATTTTATTTTATTTTATTTTATTTTATTTTTCTTCCAAGTTTTCATTTAAATAGTAACTAACATACAGTGTAATATTACTTTCAGGTATAGGGTTTAGTGATTCAATACTTACATACTAAACTTTGTGCTCATCACAAGTGACCTCTCTAATCCCCATCACCTATTTTATCCATCCACCCAAACCCCAAGTAACTCCCCTCCAGCAACCATCAGTTTGTTCTCTATTGTGAAGAGTCTGTTTCTTAGTTTTCCTACACTTTCCCCACCCTACATGTTCATTTGTTTTGTTTCTTAAATTCCATATGTGAATGAAATCATATGGCATTTGACTTTCTCTGACTGACTTATTTCACTTAGCTATATATTCTGTAGCTCCATCCACACCATTGCAAATGACAAGATTTCATTCTTTTTATGGCTGAATAATATTCCACTGTGCACGTGCATGTGTGTATGTGTGTGTGTGTGTGTGTGTGTGTGTGTGTATACACCACTGAAGGCCATTTTAAATAACAAAATCACCAGCAAAAAGTAGAAAAATGCAAATAACGTGGCACCAACTGGACTTCAAAAAGCACTTATTTATAGTGTGAGAACTGAAACAAGAATGAAGAAATTTGCCTGAACTTTATTTGGTCTCAACTGCAAACATATACATTGTATGACTCCAATTTTTTACCTCAATGTTCATATCCATGAATGCCCATAAAAACAATGTGAATATTGGATTTGGGGGATTACAAATAAATTTTAGTGAGTAGGCAAATTCACAAATACAGAATCTGTAAACAGTGAGGATCCACTGTACTTAGAAGTAAATGTTTATAGGTTGCTATAAAGGAGTAACCTAACCATATTTTTTTAGAGTTTGGGTTATTTAAACATTTTAAGGCACTTTTGATTGGGTCATAATTATTCAGTCTGGAACATTAATATTGGGAGGAATCTTAAAGATCGATTTTTATAGGTAAAGAAGATTGATCCTGCTTTTTACTAGAAAAGCAAGTGCACTCTTTGAAGCTGTATTGCTCCCACACCTTTGGGAAAGACACCTTTCCCAAAGTTGCATTATAAATCACATAGTGGCTCAACAGGGCCTAAATCTCTTATCCCTTGATCCTAAGCTTTTCATTACTGTTCTACCCCATACAGCATAGGATTTAATGTTAAGGTTGAGATCGTATGAATGATTATGCCAATTCCTGGTTTGAATCCATTCAAAAAAATTAAGGAGTTCAACACAGCAAAAGCAATGAGCATTGACAGTTAATCTTGATAATTTCACTAGCATCAATGGTAGATCTTCTATGAGTCTAATTTTTATGATGAACATATCTTTTATTTCACCATACCCAACAGAGATGTATGCTCTCTGCATACACACAAACTGGTTTTAGTCTTCAGCACAAACTATGAGTAAAGTCAACCAGGGTGGATCTTAAAGGTATTATTAAAATGATAAAGCTAAATAAAAAAAACTTTTATAATATACACAGTATCAAAAACTAGATTTTCATTCCTAACTTTTTTATATGATATATTCATCATATCGTTCAGATTCAACAATGTCACATTCAAATGACTCAACCTCTAAAAAAACTACGGTTATGTCACTAGTTTGGGCACTAGTGACCCAAAAAACATTTATTTCCAAGTATGTCTATTTTGAAATTAGGGATAGTTTAAATATTGAGCGACTGATTCTAACACAGATGCTGGATAGATAGATGAACAGAAAGAAGGAAATTTGGTGTCTGAAACAAAAATATACTTAATCATTTTGATAACATATTCCACTGGAATGTCTCTGTATCCAAGACATCTTTGTCTCTGGGATTAATGATTTTCATTTTGTTCTCAATTTGCTACAGTAACCAGAGATCAAATTTTAATATTCTATTGAGTTAAAGTCACTAATTATTTCAAAAAGGCAGAGAGAAGAGATTTTGTCAAGAATTGGTTTATGAAGCCTGAGCTATATTCTGAAGTCATAAATACCTCTTCTTTAGAGTCCTTCTTCAAATTTGACTGCAATTTTAAAAGGGTTCTATTGCTTTTTAAAATGTATTGTCATGGGTCATTAACTGTCCCAGAACTTTAAGTATTTCCTGCACTAGGAAATCAAGGATGGAACTGACAGCCTGCTGGACTGAAAGTCAAATGACCTGGAGTCAAGAGACCACTGACTAATTGAGGGAAATTCTGTTTGAGAATGGGAGTCCATGGACAATGGATAATTATCCATCTTACTTAGGGTCATTGATTAAACATGAGTGAATTTTTTTTAATGTTTGTTTATTTTTGAGAGAGAAACAGAGCACAAGCAAGGGAGGTGGAGAGAGAGACACAGAATCCGAAGCAGGCTCCAGGCTTTGAGACAGGCTCCAGCCCAGAGACAGATGGGGGCTGAAACTCACAAGCCATGAGATCATGACCTGAGCCACCCAGGCACCCTATGAGTTACTTTTTTAAAGGGCTATGTTTTGGGACACCTGGGTAGCTCAGTCCATTAAACATCGGTCTCTTAATTTTAGCTCAGGTCATGATCTCACAGTTTCTGAGTTCAAGCCCCACATCGAGCTCTGTGCTGAGCATGTGGAGTCTGCCTAGGATCCTCTCTCTCCCTCTATCTCTGCCCCTTCCCACTCATGCACACTCTTTCTCTCTCAAAATAAATGAACATTAAAAAAATAAAGGGCTATGTTCCACAAAAATAAATAACAATAATAATGTAGAGGCTATTGTGAAGAGTGCAGATTTAGAGTCTATAATTTCATGTTTATAAAAATCTTAGATTCTATTTCCAATAACATAAATGTTGGAAAACCTAATGCTATGTGACAGTTACTCAGGCTTCTGATATCTGGTTAAATAAAGACCAGAAATAAGTTTCAAAAGTATATTGAAGTTCATTCCTGAATAACTTCAGTAGTTCTTATTTTAATTATTAAAAATAAAACCTATGCAGAATAAGAAGTAGTCTCAAAAATGAGCCAACAAAAGAAATTAATAACCTAGCTAAGAAAGATCTTGGGCTTTGGAGTCAGGCAAAATTCACTAACAGTTCAGGTTAGTCATTTGATTTCTTCAGGCTTCCTCAATAAATCAGTACAGTGATACCTATATGGTAGGTTGGTTGTAAGTTCTAAATGAGATAATGTCTATAAAGTGCTTTGCATTTCTATTATATGTAATATAACTGTGTAAAAGTTACCACCAAATTTAGTGGCTTAAAATAATACATATTTATTATATGACAGTTTCTGTGGGTCAGGAATCTGGGCCAAATTTAGCTAGATGCCTCTGGCTTGAGTTCTCACATGAGATTGCAGCCAAGTTTTTGGCTGGGTCTGAAGTCTTGTCTGAAAACTGGACTGGAGAAAAGATTTCAAGGTAACTCATGTGGGCTTCTATTCCTTGGGACTATTAGATTGAGAGCCTCATTTCCTTGCTGACTGTTGGCCAGAAGCCTCTCTGTTTCTTTTCATATGGACCTCTCCACAGGGCTACGTGGTAATATGGCAGGTGGCTTTCCCTAAAGTGAGCAGTCCAAGAGAAAGAGAAAGAGAACATTTAAAACAGAAAATGCAGTCTTTGTACAGCCTAACATCAGAAGTGACATCCCATGACTTGTGCCATATTTGATTCATTAGAAGCTGATCAGTAAATCCACTCAAGAGTAGGGGATTACACAATGATGTTAAGTCAGGAGTTTGGGGTCATTGAGGATCATCTTCAAAGCTATTGAGAGAATGGTTACGGTTCCAAACAGGTGGATTTAAACATCCCCTGATCATAACAATTATAATAACAGCAATCTTTCTATGGAGCTTTTTATTGCCAAGCAGTGTTTTAAGTGTTTGTATACATATTAATTAATTTAATCCTTACAAGTTATCATGCTTCTTTTGAAGATGAGAAAATAAAGTTAGAGCGAAATTGTCCATGAACCAAAGTGTCCATGGTCACAGAGCTTATAGTGTTATATTTGTAATTTGAATTCAAGCAGTTCCAAAGCCTAGAGTCCTAAATATTATGCCGTACTACTGCACAATCAGTAGCCCCTAACCTTTATGACTTTCTCAGGAATCTGATGAAAGATATGAATTCTTTTCTAGAAAAATATACTAAGGTACATTTTCTGTACCATTTTAGAGGGTTTTCAGAAACCCTGAAATTCACAGATGGACACCTGATGTAGAACCCTTGTCTATATATAATGCTACAACTTGAATAGAATTCAGTAAAACCTAGATTTCTTCATAGCACAAGCTGGTGTAGTAAGGAACAGACTGTGAATCAGTAGAACTGAGTTTGGATTCCAGCTCAATAGGTAAGTCATTTCACTTGAAGCCACAGTCCTTTTATCTGTAAAATGGACATAATCCTTTCTCTATGTAAGAACTAGCATACACTGAGTGTAAAAACTCACATATATTACTTTGTACCATGCACTGTTCCAAGTGTTTTTCTCAGAGTATCTAATTTATTAATACTAACACATCTTCCCTTTTCCCTGTGAGATAGATATAATTATAGTCCTGTTTTAGAGCTAAGGAAACTGAAACCCAAAGAGGTGAGTTACCTTGTCTACGGTCACATGGTAAGGGGCAGAGTCAGAATTTGAACCAAGTCAATCTGATGTTGAAGTCCATATTCTTAAATGCTGCACACCATCACCCTCTGGGGCTACTGTAAGAATACAATAAATATGCAAATATGAAAATATTCCATAAATGGCAAGTGCTAAACCATTCCAGATATATAGTTGAAAGAGAAACGAAATTTATTTGAATTGCAATCATGTAACTTCACAGCTGTGAGACCTTAAACAAGACTTTTTAAACTATCTGGACCTCTGCTTCCTCAACTATAAAAAATGAAAAATCATACATCTCTTCTCTTTCTTAAATATGATGCCTACAGGAAGACATTAAGTAAACTGTAAAGCATTAAGTTAATGTAGGTTCTTATATTTATTTATATTTCATCTAATTACCTTGACAAAGGTCCTTAAAGTGGATAAATGGTATTTCAAACTCAAAACCTTGAGTTTCTTTTATAGAGGATAATCTCCAGAAAGTATCAAGCCTGGCTACATTTGCTAATGCCTCAAATATACATATATATATAACCAGGTACCAAATATATATGTACATATATATATATTTAAAACCAGGTACCATCAAGCACTAGACTTGTCTTCTGAACATCTAGACCCACCTGCAGTTTAAATTTTTCAAGAATTGGTTTGGCTTTAGGGCACCTTGGTGGCTCAGTTGGTTGAGTGTCCCACTTTGGCTCAGGTCATAATCTCACAGTTTGTGAGTTCAAACCCTGCATTGGAACTAAAAAAAAATTCCATTCACAATAGCAACAGAAATAAAATAAAATACTTCAGAATAAATTTTACCAAGGAAGTGAAACTGTATACTGAAAACTATAAAACATTGATGAAAGAAATTGATGAAGACACAAATTATTGAAAAGATATCCCATGTTCATGAATTATAAGAATTAACACTGTTAAAACATCCATACTACTCAAAGCAATCTACAGATTGAATATAATCCCTATGAAAACTCCAATGCCATTTTTTTATAGAAATAGAAAAAAAGAATCTTAAAATTTTTGTGGAATTATGAAAGACCTCAAATAACTAGAACAATCTTGAGCAAGAAGAGCAAAGGTGGAGGTAGCACACTTCCTGATTTCAAACTATATCACCAAGTATAATAATCAAAAACAGTATGGTGTTGACATAGAAACAAACACGGATCAGTGGAACAGAATAAAGAGCCAGAACAAAAACCCACACATATATGGCCAACTAATTTTCAACAAGGTTGCCCAAAATATATAATTTATTGAAAAATTATCTTGAAAAAACTGGAGAGCCACATTTAAAAAATTACACTGTTGTACCATACACACAAATCAACACAATGGAGATTGAAGACTCAAAGGTGGGACCTGAAACCATTAAATCCTAAAAGAAAATGTAGGAGAAAAGCTTCTTGACATTGGTCAATGCAATGGTTGTTTGATATGTCACCAAAGCACGCGCAACAAAAGCAAAAATAAGTGGCACTACATCAAAATGAAAGTTTCTGCACAGCAAAAGAAACAAATGAAAAAATAAAAAGAAAAGAAAAGGGAACCTATGGAATGGAAGAAAATATCTTCAAACTATATGTCCAGTAAGACGTTAATATCCAAAATATATAAGCAACTCTTACATCTCAATAGCAAAACAAAACCAAAAAAACAGAAAAAAAAAACACAAAAAACAAAAACAAATAACCTGATTTAAAAATGGGCAAAAGACCTGAATAGACGTTTTTCCGGAGAAGACATATAAATAGCTAACAAATATATGAAAAGATGCTTAACATCACTACCTATCGGAGACATGCAAGTCAACATCACACTGAGATATCTCCTCACACTTGTTAGAATGTCTATTATCAAAAAGGTGAGAGATAACAAATGTTGGCAAGGATATGGAGAAAAGGACTTGTGCACTTGGCTATGAATTGTCATAGCCATTACAGAAAACAGTATGGGGGTTCCTCACAAAATTAAGAATAAAATTATCATCTGATCTAGTAATCCCACTTCTGGATATGTATCCAAAGGAACTGAAGTCATTATCTCAAAGAAATATCTGTATTCCCATGCTCATTTAAGCATTATTCATAATAACTGAGATATGGAAACAACCTAAGTGTCCATCAATGGATAAGTGAGTAAAGAAAACATGATACCCATGCATGCATGTGCATGTAAGCATGTGCCTATGTGCACGTGTGCACATACACACAATGGGATACTATTCAGCCACAGAAAATAAGGAATAAGGAAATCCTGCCATTTGTGGGATGAAATTGGAGGGCATTATGCTAAGTGAAATAAACCAGAGAGAGAAAGACAAGTATTGTATGGTATCACTTATATGTGGAACCTAAAAAAAAACAACAAAAACACCCAAACCCTAAAAAGTGTTAAACTCATAGTAACAAAGAGTAGAATGGTAGCAACCAAGGACTTGGGTGGGGGAGGGGGGTAGGAGGGAGTGGTGTGAAGGAAATGGTGAGATATAAGTCAAAGGATATACATTTCCAGTTATAAGGTAATCTAATATTCAGCTGCGTGACTTTAGTTAATAATACTGTATTGTGTACTTGAAATTGGCTTAGAGAATAGGTCTTACGTATTCTCATTGTAATGAAGGTTACTATACGAGGGCACGTGGGTGGCTCAGTTGGTTACGTGTTGGACTCTAGATGGTGGCTCAGGTCATGATCTCACAGTTCATGGGATCCAGCCACACATCGGGCTCTGTGCTGATAGCATGGAGCCTGCCTGGGATTCTTTCTCTCCCTCTGTCTCTGCCCCTCCGCAGCTGGCGCTCTCTCTCAAAATACATACATAAATTTTTAAAAAATAGAAAGAAAAGGTAACTATATGAAGTATTGGATGTGTTAATTAACTTGATTGTGGAAATCCTTTCACAATGTGAACATATATAAAATAATCACATTGTACACTTTAAATATGTTACAATTTTGTCAATTATATTTCAAAAAAGATGGAGAAAAAAGGTAACATACAATAGTATTAAGAAGGTTAGCAATGGACTCAGGAGGCCTACATTCAAATCTCAAGCCTACACGTATTGTCTATGTGACCTTAAGTGAGTTGCCCAACTGCTTTACACCTGCTTGTGCATCTGTAAAAAGGGGATAATAATAGTACTAACTTTATAGGATTGTGATGTGGGTTAAGTGAGCTTTGTACATATTCAGAACAGTGACTGGCAAATGTTAAAGACTCAATAAATATGAGTTATTATATTTGAATGACTGCACTCTCTTCCCCATGTCTCATTTTAATATCTATGAAGTGGGAACAGTACTGAATTTTATTTCTGATTAGGATTGTAACACATTTTCAAGTTGCTTGAAGAATATTTTAAACTCTGTAGGTGCTATGGATCTACAAAGGGTAACTGTTTTCCACTTTTAAAAGGGAGAAGATAATTACTATGTGGTCTTTTTCAGGAGAAGCATTATTCAACAAAGAGTTAGGTTTTTTTTGTTGTTGTTGTATTTTTTTTTTTAGCACCCACAGAGTGGCAAGCTACTGTGGGATGACTCAAATGATTTAGAAAACTCAATTCTGGAATGAAGTGGAATATTTTTCTTATATCAGAATTTCTGTAACTGCAATATCAGAGCAGGAGAATACCAGTTTTCATGTGGGAAAAGAAATCCTTTCATAAGAAACATACAATATGTTACAAAGAGTAAGTAAAGAAAGAATCTATTTTAAACTGCCTCTCCTCTTAAGAAAAATAAACCCATTTATTCTTTGCATATTATGTCCATGACTACCCTCTGCTTTATCAGAAGCTCAAAGGTATCCCAGGCACCTATCAGGTCAGCCTTCCACCAAGTGCATTTCTATTTTTGATTCCTCACAGGAAACAACAAAGCTTACAGGCTTGTTTTGGATTGGAGTTTTTCCCCGGTCACACTGAGGACTAACTGAGCCCAAACCCCCTACTTAATGGCACTGACAGAGACCAGCTCAAGGGAAAAGATAATGTGAGTTTATGAAATAAACACATAAATATCTGTTTAAAAAAATGGTGACATACAATCTTGTCATTAGGAAGACATTTAATTAGAGGACCAGAATATCATAGGCTCACTTACAGCATCTTCAAATCCTCTCCAAAGAGCACCTCCACCCTTAACAACTAAAATGTAAAATCAGACAGAAATTGGGGCGCCTGGGTGGCTCAGTCGGTTAAGCATCCAACTTCGGCTCAGGTCATGATCCTGTAGTTTGTGAGTTCGAGCCCCACATCGGGCTCTGTGCTTGACAGCTCAGAGCCTGGAGCCTGCTTCAGATTCTGTGTCTCCCTCTCTATCTGTCCCTCCCCCGCTCTCTCACACACACACACACACACACACACTCTCTCTCTCTCTCTCTCTCTCTCTCTCTCTCTCTCTCTCTCTCAAAAAAAAAAAAAAACACTAGAAAAAAACTTAAAAAAATCAAACAGAAAAAGATGCTTGCTTTTTTCACCAGTTAAATACAACTGGAACTTGTGCTTTACTTAACCAGATTTCCTGAGCAGTTATCCTGGACTCAGATGAATCCCAAAGAATGGACAGGGTATATGTGCATTTTAGGGTATATATTGGGGGAGAATGCAGAATGTTATTTGGGGAAGCATTGTAACAGCCTAAATTCAGAATTAATCCAGTTTATTAGTGAACAAAGGTCAAATAGGAAAAGTGTTGACATGCCTGGGTGAGGTGTAAAACCCAGAGGTATTGAGCCAGGGTACCTGCCATGTGTATATCATGGGTCAAGAAGACCCCACAGCAGAGTTTAAAGGGAGAAGTCCAAGCCATAGCCAGGGTGAAGGGTACAGTTGGGTTTTAGAACTTAGAAATGGGAATGAGAACAGAGCCATGGCCCCAGTTAGCAAGGATGAGGAGGGGAGACTGAAAATTTCCTGAGTGAAATTTTTGCCTCTGTCCATTAGGATGGACAACATACCAAGCAGCCATGGATACAAGGAGAGCCACGGTTTCCTCATATTAGGATGACAAGTAATTTCCCTAGGATCTTAAATAATCCCGTAAGAGTAAAGGGGAGAGAAGGAACACTAAATTTGACAACCCAAAAGAAAATGAGTTTCAAATGGTAGTGTTTCAGTTAAGTTCTATTTAACAGGGCAGATTAAGTTTTTGCCTCTTAAGCACAAGACACAAATACAATTACATTTGTACTTCTGGATTTGGTGCAGTAGACTCCGTCGCAAAGGACAAGAAAAAGAAAGAGAAGTGCTCACCTCAATGTGGGGAGAACCAAAGGGTCCAGAGAAGGGAATTTTGAAATTAATACATTGTGGATTCTCTGAGTATCTGGGTGGCTCAGTCGGTTAAGTGACTAACTCTTGATTTTAGCTCAGGTCATGATCTCACAGTTTGTGAGATGGAGCCCTGCATCAGACTTCAAGATTACAGCACGGAGCCTACTTAGGATTCTCTCTCTCCCCCTTTTTCTGCCCTTCCCCCACTCATGTGTGTGCATTCTTTCTTGCTCTCTCTCTCTCAATAAATTTTAAAAAATACACTGTAGATTCTCATGTACAAAAGCCCTTTCACTTACTCTTAGCTTCTCTCCTTACTTTGAGAGAGGTCTGGAAAAAACAGTTGCTAGGGCCAGTTAGTTTTGGAAGCCCTGATTAAAATTTGGCAAGGCCTGAAGTTGACTGCCCATTTTCATGGTTTGAGAGCAGTTTTATATATTGATTGCACCTTTCAAGTTTAAAATACAACTTGTAGTAAACAGCATGGCTTTATTTAAAAATCTGAACAGATACCAGTGGTGGGATGGAGATTGGCAATGGCAATGGTACTTCTAAAGCATTGAACTCCTTTGATGTTTGCTTGCATTTTCCTTTTTTGTTACCCCCATGGCCAACTGCCAAGACAACAACTGAAATGAAAACAATACAGTTCCCAGAAATGAGGTCTGCTGTGTTTTCCCTGGCAAGGGAGGGTTCTATCATATGAGCCCAAATGTTGGAATGCATCTTAAGATTGATTGATTCAAACAATTGCTTGTTTTAATTTTTAAAAAAATCATTTATATTTATTTTGAGAGAAAGAGAGAGTGCGAGCAGCGAAGGGGCAGAGAGAGAGACAGAGACAGAGAGAATCCCATGCGGGCTCCACGCTGTCAGCACAGAGCCTGATACAGGGCTTGAACTGACGAACCATGAGACCATGACTTGAGCCAAAATCAAGAGTTGGATGCTCAACGGACTGAACCAACCAGGTGCCCCTGAAATTACATGTTTTATACATTACAATATAGGTCAATTGATAAAACCATGTTTTCTGTATTTGGGGCCAACTATCAAGTTTAAGAAAAAAAAATAGAAGAATTAGGAAATTGAAGAACAATAATTTAATGAGATCAATTTTATGATTTGATAATCTATACATTAAAGAGTTATATTCAAAAAAATGTTTATTTATTTTGAGAGAGAGAGCATGAGAGGGGAGGGGCAGAGAGAGAGGGAGAGAGACAATCCCAAGCAGACTCTATGCTCTCAGTGCAGAGCCTGACACAGGACTTGATCTCACACACAGGGCTCAACCTTATGAAGACCTGAGCCAAAATCAAGAGTTGGAAGCTTAACCAACCAAACCACGCAGGTGCCCCTAAAGAATTCTATTTTTAAAATACAGAGAGCACATAAACCAGTGCTATCAGATGGAAAGTTGGGAGATAAAAATATTATAGTAGATAAAGCTTGAGGACAGTAGGAGGTCTCTATATATTAATTAATTAGCCCAATTTGGGGGGAACATTTATAATGTACCAGACACTGTTCTCATACTTTGTGCTCCACGTTGGGCTTTCTGCTGTCAGTGCAGAGCCTGCTTTGGATCCTCTGTCTCCCTCTCTCTCTTCCCCTTCCCTGCTTGCGCTCTCTCTCTCTAAAATAAATGAAGATTAAGAAAAAAAAAAAGAAAGAAAACAGAGGTAGCAATACCAAAAATAACAAATAGTAGACACTAATAGCAACTTCATCCTCTGAACTGGATTGAGGGTGCAGATCCAAGAGACTGTAAAGGGCCCTTTGAACAGACTACAGTTAGTGCAAATTGTTTTAAACTTTACAAACCCTTGAAAGATTTGGTTGAATCTTCAAAGGAGGGTCCTGATTATAATAAGAATAAAAATATCATTAACCATGTAAATAACAATAACTAGCAGCTCAAATTTAAATGGTATTTTGAGAATTAATCAAATACTCTCATATTTATTATGTAATATGATTTTTGGAGAAGGGCTACTTATGATGGTAAGAAAACGGACATTGTACCCTGACTTTGCAGATGAGGTAAGTAAGATTCACTTAAGTTGAGATTAAGTGCAGTCTTTGAAATGCATCCTGTCACGCAGCCAGCATTAGTTTTAGTCAACAACACTGCAGCAACATCCTCTTGTGTTGGGATCGGATTCAAAATTTAGAACTTATGGCAAAAACTGCGTAAAGTCAAAATGACTTTGAAAAATTTTCTATAATCAATCACCAGGAGGATCTGGCTTCTTTAAAAAATATAATTGTTTTATATATGAAATTCTAGTAAATTAAATGCACGCATCATGCAACTCTACTGAATTTCTGTAATACAGCTTAAAACCAAGGTCATTATTTATTTTGCAGAGAATGTATTGTCTAGTGGTCTATGAACTCCCTTAATTTCTCTTCTACGATTGTTCTCTGCTTAAACAGAATCTCCACTGCTCTAAATTTCAGAGAAATCCTAAGGGTTCTAGGATTCAGAGCCTGTGATCATCAAATAGGTTCATTATTGTAAAGAACTAATGACTCTTGTCTTAGCTTTGTTGCTAAACAATTCTTCACAGCACAGTTTTCCCTCACATATTTGGACTTCAGCTAACCCACATACTTTCTGGGAACTTTCCCAGATCTTTGAACATATATAGTAAAAGCAGAGGATTCACATATCTATTCTTTGCTGTTAGAAATTTAATGGTAGGAAATTTATCCACGTGACTTAGTTTCAGCATTTGATGTCTTATGAGTAAGGCAGCTAGGAACAAATGCAACTAAAAGAAGACTCTCAAATCCCACTTTGCTACCAGGGAATTAGAAGAAATAGGAGTTCAGGGTTTTTATTTTTTTGATAGTTTTTCTCCCCTAAAATTCTAGTACCCTCACCATTTTGAATCCTAAGCTATACCATTGTAATTTATGAAAGTTTTAGTTCTAAAAGACTTTTCTAATAGATGATTAAGTTCTTAAAACCAAGACTTTTTTTTTGAAGAAATCCAAAGCTATTTCTAAAGCAGTTGTCAACAAAATTGACAAAATTAAACAATTCAAAGAGTAATAAAATCAATCGAGGATTTTAATTGTGGAGTTCAACTCTAATTTTTAAAATGTCTCAACTTGGATCATCTTAGGATAGGTTAGTAAAAAAGTACTGGAAAAAAAATACCCAGATTTTACCACTTACTGGCAGATGGGTTTTGGCAATTTATTTAAATTTTCCAAACTTCACATTCTTTCTCTTCTTTTTCTGTTTCCTTTCAAATAAATGGGGCAAATGACCTAGTGGGAAATGGTGATTTTTTTTTCCTTTAATTTTCCCCTTCATCCTCATTTTAAGGTAGTAACCATGCTTTGTAATTTCTTGTTTTTGGTACATTTGTAATATATTATATAGAAAGCAGAAGCTGGATCATGCTTTTTCTGTTCTGTTAAACTTTATTTTTTATGATCTCAAAGCCATAAATAGGATGTTAGTGTCCTGCTAGAGAGGGAGTCAGGAGTAGGTATATAAGTCAGAAATAAACTGAGCAGGGAGGGGAGCTTCTGAGAAATTGGGAAGACAGGAAAGTTTATGCCTCCCCAGAAAAGAGGGCACCTAAGCTCAAGGATTCAGTTGCTTTGGGGATGATGGTGAAATCTCAGAGGACAATGGCTGCCACCTTGTAGGCCTCCCAGCCTTACTTAAGAGTCATATGACTGAAGCCTCACAGGGAAGCAGTAGGGCAACCTCTCTTGCCTACATGGATTGGGATCATCATGGGTGCCTGTATGGCCACTGGTATGAATGGGTGACTGAAAACCGGATGGGCCTTCCCGAAGTCTTAGTGTCATTTTGATCCTGGTGTTTTGCACACTCTGGAGCATGGGGAATGATCTAACAACAAAACAGGTTACATGACCTTTCAGCCTACTAAAGTGGGGACCAGAGTCAATATTTGGTTGACTGAAAACACATTTTAATGAGGTATTTCTTACAGACCTCACATTATGGGCTGAGAATCTGACAAATAACTTGATATACAGTTGAGCCTTGAACAACATGGGAGTTATGAGTTCTGACCGTCACAGAGTCAAAAATTCTTATACAATGTTGACTCCTCCAAAAACTTAACTACTAATAGCCTACTAACTACTAATAGCCTACTGTTGACTAGAAGCCTTACTGATAACATATACAGTTGGTTAACATGTATT
This sequence comes from Felis catus, assembly GCF_018350175.1. Lineage (NCBI taxonomy): Eukaryota > Metazoa > Chordata > Mammalia > Carnivora > Felidae > Felis > Felis catus. Next base: position 84,397,205 of record NC_058377.1, on the reverse strand, counting down.
TTGTATATTATGTGTATGATATAATGTATTCTTTCAATAAAGGAAACTAAAGAAAATATTATTAAGAAAATTATAAGGAAGAGAAAATACATTTACAGTACTGTACTGTGTTTATAAAAAATAAATTCACATATACATGGACCTTGACAGTTCAAATTTGTGTTGTTCAAGGATCAACTGTACATTGATTTTACCCCTCCTTCCTTCCTGTCCTTCCTTCTTTTTTCCTTCTTTTCTTTTTTTCTTGGAATCTTCCTGGAGTCCATCTGAATCATAATTATTGCTGACCTTCTGGACTGATTAGCTCAGTGGATTGGGGTATGTTGTTAAATGAGTTGTGGTCGCATTTTATTCATTTATTGCCCAGAAAGCTTTAAATGGAAAAAAGGACTAACCAACCATCAGACAGTCCTTTTATTGGATTCACAGACTCCCCACATAGGAATTGATTGGTCAAAGTGAATTTTAGAAGACAACTTGATGAATAACCATAACTCAAAGAGGTGTAAGTCTTGCCAGCAACAAATAAATGTCCCTACAGAGAGAGCAGCATCAAGTTTCAGAAATGACAATTTCTTAATGTTAGTTGAAATAATGGTGCTTTTCCCCCTTAGGAGTCTTGATATTAATTAAAATAAAATTAACTGTTGTGGAATGTGATAGCTAAAGTTTTAGCTCAAAGTTTTGTGCTTCATCACCACCCCCACCTTCTGCTGACAGAGTCCTCTTTCTCATGGAGAATCCATTACACATATTTTGGTGCAGAAGGTTGGCCACAGAGCTAATCATAAGACCTGACTAATTAATTAGTACATTGCATCCACTCACCATAGTGACTGATTCAAGGATGGCTATAAAACTGATGACATCAATTGGAAAATTCAAAAGAATTTTACAGTTGGATCTGTAGCTTTAAGTATTATGTAAAACTAGAATTAATTGACAGTTGTCATTTTTGCTACCATATGAGGAGAATTTATCTAAAAAAAAGACAACATTTGAGTCTCTAGATCCAACCTAGCTTAGGCTGGACTTCTTAGTTACATTATCAATATAAATTATACCCTCCATTTTTTTCTTAAACTTTTTTGAGATGGACTTCTCTCACTTGTTTTCAACAGTGGCTGATTCATACACTCTGTCTTCTGTTTCCCTCTCTCTCTGTCCCTCCCTTACTCTCTCTCTTATAAATAAATAGATAAATAGATAAATAAATAAATAAATAAATAAATAAATAAATAAATAAATAAATAAATATTTTTAAAAAGTGGGAGGTGGCGCCTGGGTGGCTCAGGCGGTTAAATGTCTGACTCTTGATTTCAGCTCAGGTCATAATCTCACAGTTCGTGAGTTCAGAGTGGGGTCTGCTTGGGATTCTCTGTCTTCCTGTCTCTCTGCCCCTCCCCTGCTCATGTGCTGTCTGTCTCTAAAACATATATATATATATATATATATATACATATATATATATATATATATATATATATTTTAAAAAGTGCCTGATTATAGAAATCACATCAAGTCAGGAAATTACTACAGTTAAACCTTGGGTTGCAAGTAACTTGTTCTGCGAGTGTTCTCCAAGATGAGCAAACATTTCTAATTAATTTTAACTTGATAAATGAGCTATGTCTTGCAATACGAGTAGTACAGGATGCTGAATGTCAATGATCACAACTGAGCCAAAGGCTCTTGAAATTCTCTTTGATACATGAATTACAAGCATGTTTCCAGAACGAATTATGCTCACAAACCAATATTCTATAAGGGAAAACTTAAGATTCCTTGAAAGCATTTCAAAACATTTGTAGCAAAAGGGCTGGTCCTTTTGGTAATAGCATATTTTAAATAATATAAACATTAAATCTGTCTTTCAGTAGCATGTCTAACCTTGTTTGCTTGTAAAGACTTCCAGTAGGGATAATTCTGTAGAACACAATGGAAATTTCTCTGCTCTTCTGCAGGTTTTGTAATTTCTGAAGTAGGAATTATTTCCATGAAGAAGGCTTCTGTGGACCCATAATGGTTTTCATAGAAGAAACTAGCTATGTATCAATTTGTGGTTATAACTAGGAGAAGTTTACGGTTGTTAAAAATGCTATGGGTGTATTAAGTCACAGAACATTATGTAATAGTACACAAGCCTCGGTAACGAAGGGCTATTATTATCTGCCAAAAGGATGTTGACAATGCTCTGGGTTCTTTCACCTGAGGGGGATGGTATTTGCTTCATTTACTGGTCTTGTTATATGAGTGATTGTATCAAAACAACATATGCCAATTGGTCACCAAAACCCATTTCTTGCTGCTTGGTAATAGAATAGGTGACATTATATTTGAAGGCAGAATCTTAACAGGCTCTTATTCTTGCAAGTGCTAGGATACTAATGAATTTATTCTGTACTCTTTTTGGATTAAAGGAGGAGAGTATTCTGCTTGCCTAGGAGAAAATAAAATTATTCCTGAAAACAGTACATTTAGTTATTTTAGCTTTGTATTAACTGGGCCATGGTATCAAGTTATGGAAGCTAGGTCATTCCACTTAAGCAAAAGGGTGGAAAGTCATCAGGAGGTTTGGTCATCAGAATGGACAGCCAAACTGGAACAAAGTCAGAGAATCTGTTGGACATCAGAAATAGCTGACATCAATGATGAAAATTTGAATTTTATCAAAAAACTGTATAAGAATTTATTAATAATTGTGTCTATTTTGTTATCTATACAATTTACATTAATAGATATATTATTAGTTAGAGTAGGCTAGCTTCTGCAATGAACATCCAGAGTATAATAATTCAAATACAAGTTTATTTTTATGAGGCAGAACTGGAGAAATTAATAAGTTAAGGCAATCCTCTTCCACATAATCATTCAGATAGCCAGATTGACAGATGCTCTACCATCTTCAAAATATAGCTTCTCAGGTTCTAGAATCATTTCTAGTCCCACTGTCTAACCAGGAATAAGAGCATGGAGAAATACCTCACATAAGATACCTTGAAGTGGCACATGCCACGTTTGTTCCCATTTCATTGCCTAAAACTTGATCACACAGCCAAACTTAATTGCAAAGGTAGCTGGGGAATATAGTTCCAGTTAAACAGCTAATTTCCACCTGCAAATATACAACATGGATAGGGGATCAAGAATTGTTAATGGACAGCTGTTCATCTCTGTCGTAATGTTCTAATATAGGGTAATCTTTGGTTTTCTGGAAGGAACCACACCTGGTAATAATGTATTATTCTTTTAAGGTACTATATATGCAAATTGACAGTTCTATTCACAAGTGAGTGAAATTATAGTTTTATTTTCCTTTGTTAAGTATTTTATTCTTGATATCAGTATGCATATATAAGATTTGGGGAAACACTGGAAAAGTGTAAAAATTATTTAAGTTTCTAAAAAGTCATCCGTGAAATATCTTGCCTAAGTGCATTTATTAAAAGCTTTTTTTCAAATTGTATGGGTATATCTATCTCACGCTTTATCCGTTCATCCATCACTAGGCACGTAGGTTGTTTCCATATCTTAGGTATTGTAAATAATGCTTTAATGAACATTTTGGGGAGCAGGTATGTCTTTGAGATAGTGATTTCATTTCTTTTGGACAGATAACAGAAGTGGTATTCCAAAATCATATGGTAGTTCTATTTTTAAGTTTTTGAGGAAACTCCATACGTGCACCAACTTACATTCCCACTGACAGTGCTAAAAGTTTCCCTTTTCTCCACATCCTCACCAGTACTTGTTATTTCTTATCTTTTTAATTTTATTTTTTTTAATTTACATTCAAGTTAGTTAGCATATAGTGCAACAGCGATTTCTGGAGTAGATTCCTTAATGCTCCTTACCCATTTAGCCAATCGCCCTCTCCCACAACCCCTCCAATAACTCTGTTTGTTCTCTATATTTAAGAGTCTCTTATGTTTTATCTCCCTCCCTGTTTTTGTATTATTTTTGCTTCCCTTCTCTTATGTTCATCTGTTCTTTGTCTTAAAGTCCTCCTATGAGTGAAGTCATATATTTGTCTTTCTTGGACTAATTTCGCTTAGCATAATACCCTCCAGTTCCATCCATGTAGTTGCAAATGGCAAGATTTCATTCTTTTTGATTGCCGAGTAATACTCCATTGTGTGTATGTGTGTGTGGGGGAGGATGTATATATATATATATATATATATATATATATATATATATATATATATATATACCACATCTTCTTTATCCATTCATCCATCAATGGACATTTGGGCTCTTTCCATACTTTGGCTATTGTTGATAGTGTGCTGCTATAAACATTGGGGTACATGTGTCCCTTCGAAACAGCATACCTGTATCCCTTGGATAAATACCTAGTAGTGCAATTGCTGGGTCATAGGGTAGTTCTGTTTTTAGTTTTTTGAGGAACCTCCATACTATTTTCCAGAGTGGCTGCACCAGCTTGCATTCCCACCAACAATGCAAACAAGATCCTCTTTCTCCGCATCCTCGCCAATATCTGTTGCCTGAGTTGTTAATTTTAGCCATTCTGACAGGTGTAAGGTGGTACCTCATTGTGGTTTTTATTTGTGATGTTGATGAATGATGTTGAGGATTTTTTCATGTGTCGGTTGGCCATCTGATGTCTTCTTTGGAGAAATGTCTGTTCATGTCTTTTGCCCATTTCTTCACTGGATTATTTGTTTTTTTGGGTGTTAACTTTGATTAAGTTCTTTATAGATTTTGGATACTAACCCTTTATCTGATATGTCATTTGCAAATATCTTCTCCCATTCTGTCAGTTGCCTTTTAGTTTTGCTGATTGTTTCCTTCACTGAGCAGAAGCTTTTTATTTTGATACTTTTTTGATACTAGCCATTCAGACAGGTGTGAGATAACATCTCACTGTGGTTTTGTTTGCATTTCTCTGATGATTAGTGATGTTGAGCACCTTTAATGTACCTGTTGACCCTTGGTATGTATTCTTTGAAAACTGGCTATTCAGATTCTCTGCCCAACTTAATCATATTGTTTTTTTCTATTTAGTTGTATGAGTTTTGTTTTGTTTTTTGTTTGCATTTTTTTTTGGATATTTTGGACATTAAACCTCTCATCAGATATATGATTTGCAAATATTTCTCCCACTCCATAGATTGCCTTTTCATTGTGTTGACAGTTTCCTTTGCTATGCAGAAGACTTTTAATTTGATGTAGTCCTACCTGTTTATTTTTTGCTTTTGTAACCTTTGCTTTTGGTGTCAAATTAAAAAAAAATAATTACAAAACTGATTATCAAATAGCTTAAGCTATGTTTTCTTTCTTTATGTTTTCTTCCAGGAATTTTATAGTTTCAGGTCTTACATTCAAGTTTCCAATCTATTTTAAGTTGATTTTTCTGTGTGGCGTAAGATAGGAATCAAGTTTCATTTTTTGCATGTGGCTGTTCAGTTTTTCCAATTTTTTTTAAAAAACAAAGTTCCTAATTTCTTTTCTGTTTTTGTTCCATTTAGGATATGTGTGTCTATTTGAGTTATTTATTTATTTATATTTTTATTTTAGGGAGAGAAAGAGAGTGCAAGTGGTAGAGGGGGGAGAGAATCTCAAGCAGGCTCCATGCTAACTAACCACAGAGCCTGATGTGGAGCTTGATCTCACAACCTTGGGATCATGAACTGAGTCTAAATCAAGAATTGGATGCTCAACCCACTAGGCCACCCTGGCACCCCTGTCTGAGTCAATTTTTAAAAAATTTTGTTTAAACAGTACTTATGTCTTTGGGGTACCTGGATGGCTCAGTTGGATAAGTATTGGACTTCAGCTCAGGTCATGATCTCACGGTTCCTGGGTTTGAGCCCCACATTGGCCTCTGTGCTGACAGCTCAAGAGTCTGGAGCCTGTTTCAGATTCGGTGTCTCCCTTTCTCTCTGCCTCTCCCCCACTTGAATTTTCTCTCTCTCTTTCTCTCTCTCAAAAATAAATAAACGTTAATAAAAATTTTTAAAAAAACATGTCTTTTATAGAATTGTGCAAAATATTCTCTTATTCTATAATTATTTTAACTTATTTTAAAAATAAACTATGTTCTTTTTCTTTTAATCATTCTTAATTTAGTATACTAGTTGTGTCCACATTAAAAAACAGAAAAAGCTAGGCTAAGTAGTTATTTACCTATTTCATTGTTCCCTTACTCCTCTCATCTCCTGTACCTCCCCAGCCTGATCCTCATATACCCACTTTTGCCAAATAACCTGTTCTTAGAGTTGTTGATAAATTTTCTGTTCTCTAATTTATTCTAAATTATTTCTGCTTTTATCCTCATTCACTCCTCTTGATTTATTTGGATTAATATATTGTTCTTTCTCTAAATTCTCAAATTTAGTTTTAAAATCAGTTTTAGGAATGCTTGGCTGGCTCAGTCAGTTGAGTGTCAAACTCTTGATTTCGGCTCAGGTCATGTTCTCACAGTTCCTATGTTCAAGTCCCATGCCGGGTTCCATGCTAACTGCACTGGAGCCTGCTTGGGATTCTCTTTCTCCTCCCTCTGCCCCTCCCTCCCTGCTCACATGTACATGCACACTCTCTTTCACAATTAATAAATGAACATAAAAAAATGAAATCAATTTTAATTAAAGGGAATCAACCTTTCTTTTTCTTTCCCTTTCTTTTTCCTTCCTTCCTTCCTTCCTTCCTTCCTTCCTTCCTTCCTTCCTTCCTTCCTTTCTTGCTATGAAGTGTCCTCTGAGTACATCTTTGACTGTAGTTCATAACCTAAAATATACTATTATTGTTACATTTTCTTGTTATTCTGTTTTTACTTTTGATTTACTTTTGACAGAATTTAGTTAGTAGATAATTAAAATTTTCTGCTTTCTTTCAAATGTCTTAATGTTTGTGATTAGAAAATCTAATTTGTATTATTTCTACTTTGGGGAAATATACTGTTTTCTTTATGCCACTTGAGCAAAGGGTGGCTTTTCTTCATTTTAAGACCTGCTGATCATCCTGAGTATATTAGTTATTCCTTTATTTATTTACTTATTTTTTATCTGCTGAATTGTCTTCTAGAGTGAGAGAATGTGATAAAAACAAAATACACTATCAATATATTTTGTTAATTTTAGAAATGTTCTAATTTACTAGTTGTCTACCATATATAAATGGTGCCTATAGGTAAATGGTAGCTATATCTCATGGTTTGGATCCTTCATCATTATAAATTCCCTGTGTCTTATTTCAACTTGGTCCAAATTTTTCTGTTATAGATGGTACTATTCAGTTTGAGGCATGAGCTTTGTTCTACTAAATATTTCAATGTTATCATATCTTTGCTATTTTAACTTTTTTTGCTTGTTTTTGTTTAATTTGCTAAAGGTAGTTTCTCTTAAATTTAAATATAATTTAAATCTAATTTAAGTCATCTCTCAAAGAACTTCCTATAATATGATGTAATTTTAAATGAAAGAAAGGAGAACAAAAATTACATTTTCACTACAATATATAAGAAAATGTATACATATGGTCAAAACATAGATAAGAATACGGAAAACTTAAGTGGCCACATTAAGGCATAAATGTAGAAAGGTTTAGCATATTTCCTTTGATGTGGTTAGAATGTTATCTTGGTAATAGTAATAATAACTATAATAATATAATTTTAATATAATAATATAGTAAACGTTATTATATAATAATAACATATCATCATCATCATCATCATCCTTGTGCCATATATGGATGATATAAATGCTTAAATGAATCAATTCATTGTCTAAAGCAATTTCCACTAATGATACTGGGGCTACATTTGATGTGAATTTCCCCTCTCTCTCATTACTCTACCAGTGTACGTACCCTGAGAAGAATTTGCTTTGGCTAACCTACCTCACATACCTCCAAGTTATGATTACTACTCCACCTGCCTTCTCATTAGAGCGCCTTGCAAGAGCCCATGTGGGAGAATCATGGTCTCAGATGTCCTAGTGAAGCCAAATGACCAGTGGAGAAGTGTGGTATTCGTGCACTTATGTAATCTCACTCTTTTGTGTATGGACTGGAACTAGTGACTTGATTTGAAGGAATGGAATACAGCAAAAATGGTGGGACACCACTTCCTATGACTTCCATCTTCCTTCTTGTCCTCTCTCTTGCTTGCTCTGACAAAGCCAGCTACCAGTGTGGACAGGCCCATGTGGCAAGTATTCCAGGGAGGCCCACAGTGAGTAGATTTTGAGAAACTTCTGAGGCCCTCAGTTCAAAACCAGCACGAGACAATGAATCCTGCCAACAACTACTGGAGTCAACTTGGAAATAGGTCCACCCCTAATTGGGCCTTAAGTTAACTGCAGCCTGTGGGAGACCCAGAGCCAAAACATTCAATTATGCTCACTGAATTCTAGGCCCACAGAAATTGTGAGATAATAAGTCTGTGTTGTCTTAATTCACTAAAAAAATACTTAAGATGTTCCCCTGTAGAAGGGTGTCACTATTAGTGATCTACACTTTACAATTAAGGGTTTAAAGGGAATTTTCCTCTTTAGATTTCAGGTTTCAGATTGTGGTCTGGCCCTGTTATTTCTTTCTATATTCATATGCACCTTTATTGAAATCATTTTACTTTTGGAATGTGAAAAATTACCATTATACAATTTATATACAGAGAAGAAATCCAGTATAGGCTCAAGTTGTTCATCTGTAACTACATGAAAACACCAATTAGTTCCTTGCTTCTGTGAATTCTGAGCTTAAAATCCCTTCAACAAATCTCTGATCCTTTCTCAGCTAAGATTTTATAAGTAGCTTATTTTTTTCATTTATCAATTGTGCATTACATAGAAGAACTTGGATCAGGGACTTATAGAGATTAAGAGAAAGTTTAAGTTCTGACCTTAACCCTTATCTCTAACAATTTTGCAGGGAAGAACACAGACACAGTTCGATCCAATCACATTCAAACACGGTGCTTTAGGAAGCTGAGTGTGTGAACGATAAATAAGAGGGTAGGTGTACAGATGAATAAGAACAGTCCTACTCTTGAGGGGTTGTTAAATGCTGCTGGAAGGTAGACAGACAATAAGTATTACTGAATAAAAATGTAGATCTAACTGGGAATCTAGTTAGGGAAGACTTCCTGAAGGAGGCAGCACATGAGCTGGATCCTGAGTCTCAAGCAGGATTTAATGGTTGGAGATAAGGGTAGGACAAGAGAGACAGTGTATTCTGAATATCTAGACAAGCAGGAGACAATAAGAATCTCTCCCAGGCAGCAGGAAAGAGTTTAAATTAGCCAAACATAGTAAAAGGTAAAGGTATAAATATAAGAAATGATAAGAGAGATGTGTCTGGAGCTCTTGAAAGAGGCCAAAACTAGAAGTACTAAACTAAGAATTGTCTGCATGGAGGTGGCATGCAAAGTGGATGATGTCCCTGAGGAAGGAAGTAGAGAGGAACTGAGGATAGAGCCTTGAGGATCACCCACATTTAGGGAGAGGATAATAAATTGAGGCAGCAGAGCAATCCCTCTTCTGTTTCTCCGAGAATTTTGTTTTAAACCTCACAGCCTTACTTGTATCTATAACCTCTTTTCTTCAACACCCTCTGGTCTCCAACTCGCCAGTGTTCATTTCTCTCCCATCATAGACAGATCTGAGTATGTCTGTCAAATCACTTGGAATCCAATGACTCAGGTGTGAGTCTCAGAGCTGGCATGTTAAGCTGTGCTACTAAGCACAAGTGAACTCACTTCTCTGAGCATCAGTTTCCTCATATAACAAAAGCTGACAATTATGCTTTCTCTGTAGGGTAATTGTGAGAAATAAGTGAGATAACATGAGGCAGCGTCTAGCACAGCACTTGGCATATAGTAAATGTTCCTTGAATCTAAGTCTGAATTGCCAAATGAGCTACCCTATGATGGCATGATTCATCTGTAACTTTTGTCTACAGCTGAAAGATTTACAATTATACCACGTTTATTGGGGAAGAGCTATTTATCACATGAAAAATTATGCTTTTCATGTTCCAAAAGAATTAACTTTCCTCTAAATTTCATTTCCTTATTCCTTTTTTTCCCCTTGCCTTGGCCTTAGTGTATCATGGGAAACATTTTTTCCCTTGCTTATGCTTCATTTCATGATAGGCTGTTATGAGCATATAACACAAACCACAAAAATATCAGGAAAATATGGAATTGTAAAACTAGGGTTCAATCCAATTCAGAACTTTGGTTTAAGGGGAGCCTTTATATCTTTTCTCCATGGAAATTCCATAGTGTGGGGTGCATAAGGGTGGCTTGCTCTAAGAGTTTAGGAGAGATTAGGTAATTTATTCTCTGCCTCTGTCAGCATCTGCTTTTTGTTACATTTTATTCATAAGCATTTTTTAAACACATATTTATAATCGCCAAGTTTTGTAGCCCTTTGTATACCTTTTACTGGCTGTTGAATTCACTTGAAACCTTCTTTAGGAATCAGCCTGAAAATAATGCTTCTTTATTTTTATCTTCAAGATACCCAACCCAGTTGGAAGGGGAGAAAAAGAATGTCTGTGGGATCCTGTTAAATTTCCATCCCTTCCCCTGTAGTTTCATCAAGATCAAACAGATTCTACATAGCGGCGGCAACATAGAGCAGAGAGCAAATCAGATGCATATGTGAAGCTGTGATAAAATAGAGCTTTATAGAAAGGGAAGAAAGACCTAGCAGGCATGCCTGGCTGGCAGCTGAAGAAAGTGTTACTGTCATTATTAAAGAGAAATGAATATACTGCCAAGGCCCCGAGAATAGAGTATCAAGTATTGCCTGTGGACCCGATGCTGAGTGACTCATTCGCTTGGTCTTTCTGTACGTCGGAAAGCCAAGTGCCCACTTAGAAAATCTGTTGATAACATGTATAATATAAAACACTTTAATAACTGTGGAGATTTGAAAGATCCTCAGTTTGTGGAAGAGCTGTGCTAAGCAACCTGACATGCAAACTTGTCTAGTCCTGGCAAGAGCACTATGAGGGAGAGGCTAGCATTAGTCCCATCTTATAGATGAGAAAACTGCCCAGAAAAGTTAGGCAAACTGCCCAAGGTTTATATTTGGTAAATACCAGAGCTGCTTTTTAAACCTAGGCCTGTTGGCACCAAAGACTATGCCCAATCATTCTGCTAAAAAGTTGATGCTACTTTTTAAAGTTTCCCATTACTTATAGACAATTCTATCCAACGAGGGTACAATGTTATAGGAAGCTAGTGCAACCATTAGAAATAGGTTATGTCATCCATGAGTTTATTAAATCATGTGTCTTAAAAAATTTATTTCAGGTGTTTATTTCATCATATTTCTAAGGTACTACCTAAATTCATGTTTCTCAGCTAGTACCTTGTGAGTCTAAAAATGTATTTTGATTCCTTATAGATTGAGTGCAATCAGAATTATATTCGATCCTTTTCTTCCCTCCTTTCCTTCCTTCCCCTGCTTCTTCCTTCTTTCCTTCCTTCCTTCTTTTCTTTTATTTGACATTTACTGCACACTTACTAAGCTTTGGGGATAGAACACTGAAAAGCTTCCTGCATTATAAAGCTTTCATTTGGGGTGCCTGGGGGGGCTAAGTTGGTTGAGCGTCAGATCATTGATTTTGGCTCAGGTCACGATCCCAGAGTCCTGGGATTGGGCCCTGCGTTGAGCTCTGTGCTGAGCATACAGCCTGCTTAAGATTCTCTCTCTCTCTCTCTCTCTCTCTCTCTCTCTCTCTCTCTCTCTCTGCCCCTCCTCCCTGCTCACGTGCTCTCTCTTTCTAAAATAAAATTAAAAAAAGATTTCATTCTAAAAAATTAAACAATAAGTAAATACAAGTATTTCAGATAATGATCTATGGCATGGAGATCATAAAACAAGACGCTGTGATGGTGACTGTGGGCAAGAAGGGCCCATGACATTTAGCTGATGACCTAAATGATAAGAAGGAGTCAATCACCCAAATAACTGAGGTCAGGTCTCCCAGGCAAAAGGAACTACAAGGGACAGAACTACTACAACCCCTGGGGGTGGAAAGGACTTGATGTATTAAAAGAGAGCAGCAGGTGTAAGGTCGGAGATGGAGGCATTGCCTGGTCCTTAGAACCTTGTGGGTCCTTGTAAGGAGTTTGGACATTATTCTCAATACCTGGTAAAGTCAGTTAAATAGGATAGTGAAATGATCTGATTTAAGTTTAAAAAGATAAGAGCTATGAGAAGAAAGAACTTAGGGGAATAAGAGTAGAAGCAGGGGGACACATGAGGAGGCTTTTAGAATAAGGATGGTGGTGTCCAGGTACAAGGCCACTCAATTTGTAATGCCGTTTCAATTTGTGATGCTAAAGGATGGTCAGTAAGTAACTAACAATGTCCACTTATGATAAGAGATGGTGGGAGAAAGAGAAGAATCAGATTTAAGAAGTGAGAAGGTAAATAAACTGGTTCATTCCATATCATTTATGGAGATTACTGTCTATTATGATAAGAAGGAAATTTCCTTGTAAATATCCCAATCTACCTAGATCCCTATTTCATTTTCCTTCAAATCCCCCACAGATGTCACAGCTAAGGCCAGTGGCATTATCTTCCTCCTCCTATCCTCTCTCTTACCTCTCTTGTAGGCAACCTGAAAGTTAGGAGAACTTAGTGAGGTCTGGATCTGAGACTCAATGCTAAGGCACACTTTTAATAAATGAAGCTCATGTTCCCTTTAGAAGCTGGGAAAATTCCATGTTTAGAAATGAACTACCATCCAGGCAATGGAATATTCTTTAGTGCTAACAAGAAATGAGCTCTCAGGACTTGAAATGGAGGAAACTTAAGTGAAGATTTCTAAGTAAAAGAAGCCAATTGGAAAAGGCTACATACTGTACACTTCCAACTATATGACATTCTGGAAAAGGCAAAACTACGAAGACAATAAAAAGATCAGTGGTTGCCAGAGGTGGAAGGAGAGAGAGAGATGAATGAGCAAAGCACAGAAATTTTAAAGGATAGCAACAATCCTTGGTATGATATTATAATAATAGATAATATGTATGTCATTGTACATTTGCCCAAACCCATAGAATGTACAACACCAAGAGTGAACCCTAAGGTAAACTATGGACGTTGGGTGATTATGATGTGTCAATGTAGGTTTATCCTTGGTAAAATATGTACCATTCTAGTGAGCAATGTTGATGAGAGAGGCTATTCATGTGTGGGGCAGAGGTATCTGAGAAATCTCTGTACCTCCCTCTCAATTTTGTGGCAAACCTAAAACTACTCTAAAAATGAAGTATTAAAAATAATCTATCATAACTATGTATATTTTTTGAGCATACTACAGAAGCTTAACTTTATTAACCACCATTAATCATTAGGGAAATGCAGATCAAAGTCACAATGAGACACCATTACTCCACCATAATTACTAAAATTAAAAGTACTAAAAATTACAAGATATTGTGGGGCAACTGTATACACTTTCATATAATAGTGGGAGTGTAAATTGGTTGAACTACTTTAGGAAAATGTATACACTATGACTCAGCAGTTCCATTTATAGGTTCACACCCCAAAGACATGAGTACTTATAAACCATATTTACAAGAATATTCATAGATGCTTTGTCCATTGGAGCCCAAAATTTAGGGGCATCTGGGTGGCTCATTGGTTAAGCATCTGACTCTTTATCTTGGCTCAGGTCTTGATCTCATATTCATGAGTTTGAGTCCCATGTTGGGCTCCACGCTTTTTTTTTAAAGGCCAAAACTTAAAATAACCCAAAAATGCATCAGAGTAGAATGAATAGTGATATCACTATACAGTGGAACAATACACAGCAATGAAAAAAACTGCATTTACAACATGAATGAATCTCATAGACCTATGCTGAGGAAAATATATTTCCACTTCTATGAACAGGAGATGGTATGAGGGAACCTGCTGGGTTCTAGAATTTCATAAGTATATTTTTAAATGATTAAAGTTATGACCACTTTTAATATCTTGGGTTTGATACTAACAAAAATACTTAAGTGTACTCATTCTACTAAAGGACAAATAGGGCGAACTTTATCTTGTCTGAGGTAAGAGGTCATGTATGAATTACGCCTGGCAGATAATTTCAAGAACATTTTTACCATGCGTCTATAACATATATGGCACAGCATTTAAGATTTAGGAAGGCATGGGGCACCTGGGTGGCTCAGTCGGTTGAGCGTCCGACTTCGGCTCAGGTCATGATCTCACGGTCCATGGGTTCGAGCCCCACGTCGGGCTCTGTGCTGACAGCTCAGAACCTGGAGCCTGTTTCAGATTCTGTGTCTCCCTCTCTCTGTGACCCTCCCCTGTTCATGCTCTGTCTCTCTCTGTCTCAAAAATAATAAACGTTTAAAAAAAAAAAAAAGATTTAGGAAGGCATGGGGCACCTGGGTGGCTCAGTCAGTTAAGTGTCTGATTTTGGCTCAGGTCATGATCTGGCAGTTCCTGAATTTGAGCCCTGCGTCGGACCCTGTGCTGACAGCTCAGAGCCTGAAGCCTGCTCCAGATTGTGTCTCCCTCTCTATCTGCCCCTTCCCTGCTCTGTCTCTGTCTCTGTCTCTGTCTTTGTCTCTCTCTCTCAAAAATAAATAAACATTAAAAAAAAATTTAGGAAGACACAAAAGCACAAGTGAGATTTTTTTTTTCTTTTAATCAGTGTTAACCTCACTAGCATAGTGCCCTAAAGTTTGACTATATTCATTATTTTTGAAAATAGGTTCAACTTGACAGGCCAGCCAAACATTTTCCTACCAGCTTTTGCATACTCTGCTTATACTGAAGCTAATATTGCTCCCAGATTTCATTATTATTGTGCCTACAGGAGCATGGCTGAGTTTATTTGATAATCCTCTCCAAATTCAGTTAATTAAATGGAAAAATGTTAGTAAAATCAAACATTTGTTACTATAGTGAAAAGTTTATTTGAACTGAATTTTTCTCCTTTTTGGACTGGTGGTTTTGGCATTGTAAATCTGCCTTCCAAATTCACCCGCAAACACGTTTCTGTGGAAACAGAGCCACAAATAGAAGCAGTGGTTATTGATTTTCTTTGGGGGCTACCAACTGGTTTCTGCAAAACCCTGGAGAGCGTATGCCGATTTCCATGTGTATTTTATCCCCTTTCTCTCCCCCTACCCCTTCCACACCTGCACAGCTTTAAAATAATCCAGGCCTATCTATTATTTATCAAAAGGCTAGCTGATAAAACAAAGAAATTCTGATCTCTCCTTGTTATTAGAATCTCCTAGATTCTGCCTCTCCTCTAGCCTGCCTCCCTCTGTTTCCGGGAAGCCCATCCAGGCTCAGGCAGATCCTCCACCTTTGGTCAAACCCTAGTGCTCCATCCAAGATACTCTTTCTCCTGTTCCCCAACCTCTCCAAACTTTGTTCAGTCCTTCATCCTTTCATCTAGGCCCTCCACCTGCTTGTCATGCCTCTCAGTTCTTGTATAGGCTAACTCCTACCCATATAATTAATTGAACTTTAGACATTTCTTCCTTTAAGAAGTTTTTCTTGGGCACCTAGGTGGCTCAGTTGGTTAAGCATTGGACTCTTGATTTTGGCTGAAGTCATGATCTCACAGTTTGTGGGATGTAGCCCTGTGTTGGGGAGCCTGCTTGGGATTCTCTCTCTCCTCTCTCTCTGCCCCTTCTCTCCCCAGAGCATGCACACTCTCTCATAATAAATAAATAAACATTTTAAAGAAAGAGAAGTTTTTCTTGACCCTTCCTTTAGACTAGGTTAGATGTGCCTGTTAAATATCTCTGTAGTGCCTATTAAATATTTCTATAGCAACTGTAACTGGTGATGATAACACTTATGTTGTATTTTAGAAGATTGTAGAAGGCTTAGGTTGAATAAAGTAAATATTTGGCATAGTGTACTCATTTTCAGTGTGGCTGGGTTTTGTTTGTTTGTTTGTTTGTTTTTTAAATACCACAGCTTTGTTTGTCAAACCAATAAATAGAAAGGTATGCTTTCAAAGTTATGGGGGTCAGAAGTTCAAACCCAATGTGTCTCAAGGGGAGTTCTTGTTCCTTGCTTCTCTTAGCTTCTGGTGGTTGTTGGTAGTCCTGAGATTGTGACTGCATTACTCCAGTCTCTGCTCCATGGCTATATTGCCTTATCCTGTTCTCTGTGGGCCTCTCCTGTGTTTCTCTTATAGGGATATTTGCTGGATTTAGGGCTCACCTGGGTAATCTGGTTGATCTCCTCATCTCGAGATCCTTGACTTAATTACATCTGCAAAGACCTTGTTTCCAAATAAGATAATATTTACAGATCTGGGGATTAAGACACAAAGGACCAGGGGCTATGGTTCAGCTTACTACATATAGTAACAGGCACTCAAACACTGTAAGGATTATTAATGAAGATAATAATGAAAATGCCTTATTGATAAATTGGAGGATATCCTCACTGGTTCTCTTCAGACCAGTGTCTTATCTTCATAGGCTGTGTCATGCTAATTCCCACATCAGATACCTCAGTCCTGAAATTATCTTCATTTGAGAGTCCTTTTTGCTACTCTTATCTTACCCATTCTTTAAGGTTCAACTCCAGTCTTAACCTCCTCTACAAATCCTACCACAATCAATAACAGTGATAATAAAAGCACCTAGCATTTATCAAGAGCTTACTAGTTGCCAGGCATGGTAGAAAAAACATTAATTTTCCAAAGGATATCCCCACTGTTCTTCCTTCCTTTGACTTGCTATTACATTTATATCTGTGCCACCATACATATTATTTAATTATATACTCTCAGATTTGCTAATTGTAGACTATGCATGTGGTCTATATATAAATTTTTTATTTTATATATATATATATATATATATATATATATATATATACATATATATACTATTTTACTACTACTGTGACTAACATTTCTTAGAGTACTTACCATGGGCCAAGAACTGAGCTAATCAATTGAATTTTCTCTTTAATCCTCAAAGCAATTCTGCAATGTGTATACTTCCTTTATTCTCACTTTTCAGATGAAGAAAAGGAAGTTTACAGTTAACTGCCTATTGTCTATCAGTGATAGAATCAGAATCTGAACCAAAGGACTTCAGAAACCAGAGAAACTTATATATTATGTTATATATTTAGTACAATGTCATGTAAAGGTTGGCTTTGTCTTCTCAAGCATTTAGGTAGATTTGAATCTTCTTATGGCCATACTCTTCTTTCTTACAATCATCTGTTATGATGCTCAGTTCTTGGAATAAAATTTTTGTCTTGTTTTTAAATATACTAAATGTACTGGATGATTTCAAGAGCTCTTTAGCTCAAAGCTCTAAGTTTGGTCCACTTAGCAAACAGGTATTACCTCTAAAGTCCTTTGCAATGTGGATGTAAAGTGCTTGAGAGACTCAGCTCAGAATGAGAAAAAAAAATGCTCCCTCATCTCACCATCTCCCCCCCCCCCCTTTTAAATCTGTCCTCATCACAGGTAGGGAGTCAAGTAAATCAGCATAAATTATTTTCCTTCTTGATATTGTAAAGGTCATTAAATTAGGTAGCATTAATAGCATCAGTAGGAGGCTGAGAACTGAAAGAGATACAGACTCTGAACCCTGTGACAAAGCTCTCCAAGCTCTAAGCAGAGGAAGAGAATTGCCTGGTCATTCAAGAATTTGATTTGCTACTCTTCAACGGGAAAACCTTTGTCCTTCCATAGTCAGTGATCTAGCAAAATTTCCTTACCATTAATTTCACTCATTAAAAGGAAAAGAAGATGACAAGAAGTTAAACATTATCTTTCTCAAACTACATTCAATCAGTTCTAGTTTACATCAGCTCAGTTGGAGAACAGCAGAATTATGAATTTTAACACAACATCATTAGCGTCATTTAGTTTTCTCCAACTTTGATTTTGGTTTAATTTGTTAAGATTCAGTTAATTATTTAGGGAACAGCTTATCTCCTGCTTCCTCTACAGTAACAGAATTTTTTAAAGAAATAAATTCAAAATTTCCCTCTATCTCAATGAAGTGACCATAATGTTTAAATATTATATTAAGAAGTACCAAAGTTTCTGTTAAAATTACCAAGCCAATTGGGAAAATAAAAAAGTAAATCCTTATGCTTTAGAAATGTTTACTTCACCAGGTGGATTTTAGGAAAAAAACAGTAACCTCTTGTTTTACGGCATTCATTCAGTTCTAAGTGGTGATGACAATGATAGTTAACCACTGTGAGTGCAAGCAGTGAAAACCTGGTCTTTGAATTTTTCGTCTTTGTGATAATTGATCTTCACAACAGCTTTACGAAGAGACCACTACTTTCTATGCCCAATAAACTGATAAGAAAATTAAAAACCAGAGAAATTATGTAATTTCCCCAACGTCCTACAGGTAATAAAGAATAGTCAGTATTTGACTCTATGCAGAATATGTAAATTACACTGCCAAGTGTACTGTGCCCTCCAACAATAATTGCTGACACTTTTCCCCTTATGAGTAAACATTTTATAAAACTGACAATGTGATAATGCTGAACTTTATCTGAGCCCTTTCGGTTCTGGAAAATAAGAATGGTTTGGAAATCTTCCCACCCTTTAAGGACCACTTTGCACCCTGCACTGGTGTGTCTTGAGAGAAGACCCATTTCTGTCCTCTCTCAGGACTCCCATAAAGTCTGAGATGACTTTCTTGCTTACTTGCCACTAAAAAGTCCCAGGTCCCCTTTTGTTCTTTGAGACATTCCTTATTAATGAGTATTTTGCTATTGTAATACTTTGCATAAAATAATCTCCTTGGCTGGTATATTTGTCTTTCACAGTTTGGTGCTGTAACTCAGAGAGGACCAGATCTCGGTTTTTTGGGTCCCTGTTTACATACCCAGGTAGAGAAGCCCCTCCTACCCCTTTTGTGCTCTGCTCCTGAAGAATGATTGGAGACCCAGTGGTGAGTCTGATTCCTGTGCTATGGACTCATGTCCACAGGTAGCAGGGTAAGGTGCCAGCTTGATTTCTGTGGCCAGCTTCTTATGGTTTTGTGGTCTTCTTTTGGTGGTCTCTGTAAAGGAATTAATGATTTATAGAAATCTTGTCTCTTTCATGTGAAAGACAGTAAGAAACTCTGGTTTGTTAGTCTTTTCTGTTTGTCTATTTGTCTGAGTTCAAATTAATTAAGAAGTTATGTCCACTGGGAAAGGAATAGCTTATTAATGTGGATCAGTGAATTTTGTGTTTCTGTGTTTCTGTTTGACCTGTGACTGAAATTTTATTCTATTTTATTAAAACATTTATTTATTTTGAGACAGAGAGTCTGAGAGGGGAGGGACAGAGGAATAGGGAATGAGAGAATCTTAAGCAGGCTCCACACTCAGTACAGAGCCCCAACATGGGGCTCAATCCCACAACAATGAGATCACATCCTGAGCCAAAATCAAGAGTCTGATGCTTAACTGACTAAGCCATTCAAGCGCGCTTATGACTGAAATTTTGTAATTAAAGCTATGTTTTCTTTTCTCCCTTTGGATATTTATGTCTGTCATTTAGAAAGGCTTTTGCCTTTCATTATATAATATTTCCTATTTTCAGATGAAATTACTGAATTTGATTATAAGATCTCTTTAAGGAGTTCTATTCTGATAGGCTTAGAGGTAAATTATTGCATATATAATTGAATATCCCTAAAATTCCCAGAAATTAAGGAAATTGAATTACTAAGACTTTCAATGTGCTAGATTTAAAAAGTACCTTTACAGAAATAAAATCAAATGTTTTACGATTTCAAGCTCACATAATTTAGGCAAATCTTTGGCAAATGACAGTTACATAATATTTTTGGTTTAATAAAAATAGCTATGTTTTCTCTGAGTTATAAGTGTTAAGTATAATAAACAGCAGGTGCAATTCTCATATTGTATATGAGAATGTTACATTTAGAAAGTTTAAACCTAATCAAACTCATACATCTAATAATAGATAGATATCTACTGATTTTAGAGGCTGTGCTTTTAATCTGTAACCTATATATCACTGTAAGCAAGTGAAATTATTTTTTGCATATATCACATTCATTTAGGAATGAAAATATTTAGTAACTTCCCCAAGTGGAAGAGGAGATTATACTAATGTTTTCTTTAAGCTTAATACCAGACCCAAAGTTTCTCACTTGATGGATGTACACTGCCTTACAAACAGGAAAATTAATTGTGTTATTAAATATGTTATTAGTGCAGGGTCTGTGTTGAGCTAAGTTTGGAGCATGTGACCAGACCACTAACTATATATACATTAGTGATGGTAAAAAGCCATGTGAACTGGAGTTCTCTTGAAAGATTGTGCCAAATACTTTGAATCCAACCTGGATGGAATAAACTGTTTCATATTATCATATATCAAGCCCACTCTGTATGGTGATTTTAAATTTTGGTTAGTAGTACTATTTTAACTGTTTGCAAAGTTTGGAATGCCACCCCTCCTAAGAATCCCTAATTTCCTTTCATCTTTCCTTGCTGAAAACTGCAGCTTTCTGACTATTTCTGCAACGTATTCCCAGACTATAATGAACTTTGTAGCTCTAGTTTAGTCTCCTTTTTTATCCTTTTTATTTTTAAAACAAATATAACACTAAGCAATCATGATATTATTTTGAAGAGTAGCCCTTACATTTTTAGCAATTGTAGTATTCTAAAATAGTTGCTAATATAATTGCTAAAAAAGTTGCCCTGCCTTTCAGAAATGACTCTCTTCGTGCTTTTAACTAACATAGAATATGCATGTGTAAAGCTATTTTAAGATGAAAGCGATGGTTTGATATTGTCTTAAAAATAACTCTAATTTGGAGGCAGTCAATTTTATGTCACTCTTATTCAAATTATCTGCCTTTAAGTACAGAAGATTTAGTACACTTAGTAA
Organism: Felis catus; assembly: GCF_018350175.1. Classification (NCBI taxonomy): domain Eukaryota; kingdom Metazoa; phylum Chordata; class Mammalia; order Carnivora; family Felidae; genus Felis; species Felis catus. The sequence goes on along the minus strand of NC_058377.1, from coordinate 84,376,319 downwards.
AATTAAAAAAAAAACATATCTTAAAGAAATCTGCTGTTGTTTAGAAAACCGCATGAACAATTCCCATCTGCAAATGGTTATTTATTACTTAGTTATTTTTAGATTTTTTTTTTGGATGCATCGCTCACAGTAGCCTCTGGGTGCGTTTGCAGACTTTAATAATTAGCTTTCCCATTATAGCTTACACACAACATAGAAGACAACATAAACACAGGATGCATTCACATACGTCAGCATATATTCATACGCAAATAAACAGGTGAAGGAGGATACTTTTCATCCAGACTTTATCAGCCAATGAGATTAGTGAATAATTCCTTAAAAAGCCAAAAATCTTAAAATACTTGATACTAATCAAGGAGCTACTTCTTTGTTCAGGGATTATAGTTTGTTTCTGGGCCATGACTTGTGCCTATAAGCTTTTCACAAGGTTATGAAGTGTTTATGCTCTGAAAATGAAATGATTAGCTCTGAAATACAGTGGGAAAAATACTGTGAAATGTCAGTATAATACTGTCTACTAGTCAGTTGCAACTCAATTGTAAAATAGTTGACATAACCTTTAATATGGAATGTGTAAGCATTTTAAATATGCTAGATACAATGCCAGAAAGGCCCTGTAAAAGTAAGAGTACCAAAGATTTCCCAAGACTTTATAAACAATCTGGCAAGATGCTGTTAGAATTAGTGTGCTGGAGGGGTGCCCGGGTGGCTCAGTGGGTTAAGTGTCCTACTCTTGGTTTAGGGTCAGGTCATGATCTCATAGTCATGAGATTGAGCCCTGCGTTGGGCTGTGCAATGACAGTACGGAGCCTGCTTAGGATCTCTCTCTCTCTCTCTCTCTCTCTCTCTCTCTCTCTCTTTCTCTCTCTCTCTCTCTCTCTCTCTCTCTCTCTCTCTCTCCCCCCTCTCTTCCCTCCCACCTCTTGTGCACTCTCTCTCTCTCTGCCTCTTAAAATAGGAAAGGCTAGATTCTGCTGTAAGAGTTGACTCCTTCCCCTACTCCCCCAGTTTGATTTTGATCAACACCATTCACTCCCTAGAACAGGCATCACCAAAGCTCATAATAGGCCTCTGTTCTGCATCATAAGAATGTTTACACACCTCTTCCAAGATGCCATCACCCTGAATACCTCTCCTTCTGATTTGGTTAATTCTCTTGTCTAGCACATGCTCCCCCAAAGGGCTAGGGAATGGATAGTAGGGGACTCTTCTAGGGGTTAAGAAGATAGCCCTGGGCAGAGAGAAATGTTCACAGTTCTGCAATCTGAATTCCACTCACATTTACATAAAAGGCGATGATGATTGCTATCCCCAGGTGTCCTGATTTGTAAATGTAGTTCCCAGATTCCTCCCCAGGGTCTGACACTCTGCTGCTTATTCTCTAAAAGGCAGGATGTGCTGTCCTCAGTTACAACTTCTGTTTCATTATAGATTCTCCGGTAGCAAGGAATAAAAAGCCATCCGTGGTTATTGACTGAATTTAAAAGGGATTCTGGGGGGTTTGGAACATAGTTTTGGCAGGAAGTATGCCATGACCTCTTATTTTTATGAAAAGGCCTATATGTAGGTATATGGGAAAGTTCCTTGATGTAAACTAATAGAAGTTACTACAAAAGGCATGGTGGTGGTAGTGTCTATAGGAAATAACACCATTCTATACCTAACCCTCACTTGATTCACCTCTGCCCCAGGTTTGCTCCTGATTGGTGCCAAGACAAGGTTGTGGGTGATTTTTATTTGCACCTAAGTTTATTTGAGTGAGTCTCCACAATTGCCCTATTTTCCACTTAGGTATAAGGAAAGCAGAACAAAGAGCTAAAAGGAAGACTGTACTTCACTGTGGAAGAGTAGATCTGACAGAGGGGATGTCACCCCACATCAGTGTATCACTGTTCAAGGTGGGGTGCTTTGCTTCAATTAAAGGGCATTTTTGATGGATTTGCATTTAGAAAACTATTCAGAGATAATTTAGACTATGCCAACTCAATTTCACTCACTTGGCCTCCGAGATGCATTCATAGATGGAGAGAAAGGGATACCATTGCAGCCAGGAAGACCAGAAATGCTTGTAACTCAGTCTATTTAGTAGATGCTGCCACTGCTGATCTAAGTTTGCCTAGGGCAATGCACCATGGATATGAACCCCATCTGTCCTGCATGCAGAGATAAAAGAAGGGTTGTGAATCCTTTTATGCAGGGTTTTGTCATAGCCCCTAGTTCCAACTCTTGAGCATGGCATATCCACGTCCACCCTCACTTTCCTTTCCTAAACCATAGTGTGGTCTGCTTATCTTTTCTTATCCTCACAAGTGCCATTCTTGTTCAGTTAGCCTTTGCCTTGGGGCTCCTTCTGCCTTAGGACTTTTCTTTCTAGCTTCACTTACGTTACTGCTTCTCTCTGCCCCTTGTGTGACTTCTACCAGACAGACCCCTACCACCTAAGTATGTTGACTCATCTTGCACCTTCTAGACCACAGGTGTCCTCCCCAGGCAGGTGCAGGATATCCTGCTGCCCATTGTGCCTGGGGCAATGTTGTGATCAGAAAGTCAGGAAGAAAGTAGTCAGTCTTCCTCTGCAGGGATGATGTTTCCTCACTGTCAAAAAAAGTAAATATGCTTTTCTTACATCTTAAGACCTCACCAGTACTGATATGGATAAGATGGAATCAGGAATGGGGAATGGTAATGGACAGTCACTGAAAATCCATGTATAAGGAAAAACTGGCTGAGTGATCTACATTTTATAAGGAATTATATGGGCAGAACAGAACATCCACATCCATAAATTTGGGAATGGGAAGCATGAGATCAACTTTCCTAGGACTTTATTTTCACATCCTTCAGAATTTTAAAAGTAAGATAGTTGAGAGGCTGGGAGTAAGCAGGCAAAAAACCATCTTCTTTTTTTTTCTCCCAACACATGCGCTGAACGTTTTTGGCAAACGAAAGCCAGCCTCTTCCATTATTCATTCATTTTATTACATTCTTATCCAGTGCCTACTCTGGGTCAGGTATTTTGCACTGGTTGCTTGGGATACAGTGCCTATTTTCAGGGAAGGGTTGAAGGCTTCTTAGGGAGAGAGAGAAGTAAATAGAACATTGCAATTCACTGGGGATCACAGTCCCCAAAGAGAACAAAAACATTTATAATGGACTTAGTTTGTATCCCTCAAGGCCTCCTATCTGCTTTGTACAAAGGAAGATCTAATGCCCTTTGCCCCTTTCTATATAAACAAAGACTTCATAGTGTGGTCTGGAACATATGTACCACCACTGAGAGAATTCAAAGCCAGGGAGAAATTATTTGTGGTAAAAGGTGTATTTGGAGATGAGGAGCTTAAAGAATGTTGACTAGTCAATGACTAAGAAAGGTTAGAAAATGAGTTTTTCCTCTCCAAGGAAAATAGATTTCGGGGACTGAGACAAGGTAGATTTTGTTGGTCACAAGCAAAAAATCTTTCTGCTACTGTGTATGTGAATTTCTGGGACTCTTTAAGAGAATTTCAGGGAGAGAAATGGAAGGTTTCTCATTTGCTTTATAAAGAAAGGGCAAAGAGGTGTGTGTGTGTGTGTGTGTGTGTGTGTGTGTGTGTGTGTGTGTGAAAGAGAGAGAGAGAGAGAGAGAGAGAGAGAGAGAGGTGAAGGCTGGGGAGCAGAATGTTCTCCCCAGTTGGACCCCACCTATCAATCAGATTCTAGTTACTCTTTTTTTTTTTTTAATTTTTTTAATGTTTATTTATTCTTGAGAGAGAGAGAGAGAGAATGAGAGACTGAGCATGAACAGAGGAGGAACAGAGAGAGAGAGGGAGATACAGAATCTGAAGCAGGCTCCAGGCTCTGCTGTCAGCACAGAGCCCAACATGGGGCTTGAACTTACAAACTGCAAGATCATGACCTGGGCCAAAGTCCGAAGCTTAACCAGCTGAGACACCCAGGTGCCCCATATCCTAGTTACTCTTGGTTCACCCTGATGACACATGCCTGCATAAACTTTATTCTCGCCATTGTTCAGACACATTTCCCCTTTCCTGGTCAATCTTTCCTTGCTTCCCCCAATTAGATGCTACTCTATTCTTTGTATCCCTGGAATACCACTCTCATACCTTCATCATAGCACATACCCCCTTATTTCATAATCTATGTATCTGAAACAGCTATTCCTTTGTGAGGACAAATGGGCGCAGAACACATGGTGTTACATCATTAGCACAGGGTCCATCCTGCTTGCTGAGTCTGATGTTAAAGGCCCAGTTCTGTTACACAGTTAGCTATATAACTTTTAGGCAAGTTTGTTAACCATTGTAAACCTCAATTCCTTCTCTGTAAAATGTAAATAAAATAGTACCTACCATATAACGTGTTTCCTTATGCAGATAAAATTAGACAATATGCATGCAAAGAACTTACACAGAGCCAGGTATTAGGTGGGTACTCGATGAGTGTTACTTGCCTCGATCGAGTCCTCAGTAAGTCCTCCTTGTATGACCTGAATGACTGTCTTGGTGAGAGTGGTTTTCCGTCAGCTGTGTTCTCACTGTGGTGCTTTAGTAATTCAGATTCCCGATACCTAAGAAGTACAAAGTATTTATAAAGTCCTCAGACATTTTTAAATCTTAAAATTCTCTGGGCCATGAAAGGAACAAACAAGCAAGGGCACACGGAGACATAATTCATAAAGTTTTAACATGATCCAATTAAAATACCGAAACTTCAATATAGCTGTCATCTTTTGTACTTCATATCGCTCTGTTTTCATCTCTCTGAAAGCATTCCACAGTTGCTCTGGATAGGTCTCACAAATCGCTTTTGGGAAACCAGTCCCAAGATCTTGTGTTCTCAGTCCTGCTTTCTACCATCCCAAGAAACATGTTTCTCATGAGACAGCAATAAGCTCAAATATCTGCTTTTGGTATGTGTGAAACTGTACAGCGTCTACATCACATTATGGAGGTACAGAGGGAGGGTTCAACCAGAGCACGTGACCACTTTTACTTTTGAAGAAATCCACCCTCCCTACTTGCCTTAATGAAACCTCACTTGAGCCAGTGTGGAGGTACCTTTCTCTCAGTTCCTCCTCCCCTGGTTGAGGCCAGAAGATCACAGGTAAATTTATTCAGGACAAAAATTCAAGGTGTACTAGCTAGAAGAAGTTAGGAAAACCACCACGCACATCAGTTCTTTCTCTCCGTCCCCCCCTTCTTTCCTTCCTTCCATCCTTCCTCTTTCTTCTGTCCTTTACTTTCCTTCTTTCTTTCTTTCTTTCTTTCTTTCTTTCTTTCTTTCTTTCTTTCTTTCTTTCTTTCTTTCTTTTTCTTTCTTTTCACTGATTATAATGTGAATTTTTTAGCTATTTTATTTTTATTATTTTATTATTTTAAAAGATTAAAAAAAAATCAGACAACGAAAAGAAGTCCTCCAGGTGTCCTTCGCTGAGCCAACAGCAGTTAGGTGAGAGCAGAGCATATCTATAATTCAGCTCGGGAATATTTCTCTTAATAATTAATCGAGCACCACAAAAGGAGGAGGCCCAATAGGGCCATCGAACAAAGCTGCCAGCTGAGGCCGACAGTGGCCGCCTCAGCGCCAAGTGACCCGCCCAAGGTCGGATTTACTCCAGCAGTCCTGGTGTGCGTCCTAGTGTTTGTCTGGTCCATCAGAGGGAGCTGGAAAGGTGCCTGTAGACTGGGTGGTTATGTGTGTGTAAAAATTCGCACTTCCACCGCTAACCTTCTTTGAGTGGATGTATGGGAATTGCAATTTTACATCCTTGTCTTGGGGCATTTCATATGCTTGATGCCTAATAAGCAACCTAGGAGTCCATGCCCCCGCGAGGGCGAGGACGCCGCTGTGGGCGCTCTGGCTTGTCCCGCGGGGTACTACATTTGTTTTTGCTGTTCAGTGAAGGTAGGTGGTGTAGAACTCCGACCTCTACCATAAAGATCTCCCGGGAGCCAAACCTCTGGCCGAATTGTGTTCTTTTTGCAACAGGTTCGCCGAGGGCTCCTGCACTCTTTCCAGGGGCCGCCGCCCCCGGGCCGGGAGCCCTCTGAGTCTCTTCCACTTGGACTCGTGCCTCTGGTGCGCAACTCTTAACCTGGGCTTGATTCCAATTTCTGCAATCCACCCCTCACCCGGGTCAAGCACACTTTTAAAGTCGGCCTCCTCTGCGCCCTGAGGCCCGACCCCCCCACCCCCACCCCCACCGCCGCCGCCAGTCGAGGCAGACAAGCGTGCAATGGAGGGGGAGACCAAGGGGAATCGGCGCGTGCATAGGCGACTGGGGGGCTCCCGATTAGCGGCCTAGCTAGAGATGCACCCGGGCTCCCAACCCCACAAACCCACAAACCCGTTATGCGGGTGCGTGTGTGCGCTGAGCTGTAGAGAAAGCGGGTCAGGGAGAGAAGCCGCGCAGAAGCACCCGGTCGGCGAGCCTGGACCTCCCGTCGAGGTCTCCCCTCCCAACCTCCGTCTTGGGCTCCCGCTCTGTCGTGGGGACCCCGATATCAGCTCCAGCGCGGACACCTCTCCCTCGGAAACTAGGGCTTCGCCTTTGGGGGAGGCGGCCAGGGGCTCCCGGAACCGCTCCCTGTTGCTCCCTGAAGCCTCGGCGTCGGGGTCCGAGCTTGGGGGCGGGCGGTGCAGGCGTCGTGACTGCGCCCGCCCCGCGGCGCGGGGAGGTGCCCCAGGCGACCGCCTGCACGCCACACCCTCGGCACGGCCCTGGCCCCGCCCCCGGCCGGCGCGCGTTCCCGGCCAGGGGAGGCGTGTGCTGCTTCTGCAGCCAGCGAGAGAGGGAGAGGGATGGATATTGGAGGAGGAATTTGGGCTTAACAAGTGATCGCTGCTGTCTAGGATTTTCTTTTTCTGGGGAACCTTGACTTCCTTTCCCAATCGTGTCCACCTGTGCTGAACTCCAGAGGAACCAGAAGTGTTGGGGTCTTCCTCGGGGCAGCCCTGATCCCCACCCTGGGCTCCAGCAGCGAGGACTCTGTGCCCCCAGGCAACAGAACTTGTTCCGTGGATATTTTGCAGCTTCCACCTGCCACACCGGAGTGATTCCTTCTACCCCCAAGAACATTCTTCCCCTCCTCCAGCTGTTGCAGCTTGAGGGGGAAAGACAAACCGAGCGGGGGTTTTCTTTATATTTATTTTTCACTCCGCCTGGGAACGGTGAGTATGATACCTCTCTTCTCTTTCCTCCACTCTTCTCTTTTGGCTGTTAAGAAACAGTGGACATTTGAGGGATAAATAATATTGGGGGATGTGGCAGAAGGACATGAATGGAAGGCGGTTAAAAATAAACCAGGAGGTGGAAGAAGGGAGGTGCAGATGCAGCGCGGCGCTCCGGGGGGCCAACAGTTGTTATTTTCCTAACCCCGGGGATGGGGTGCGTGCGCCCTGCTTAATGTGCCCGAGCGGGAACCTAGGTCTGGAGGGGAGGGCGCGATTAAACATGTCGTTTCCCAACGAGGTGGGGTTTAGATTTAGCATCCTTTTGCCTCATCCCAGACTCACCGGTTCTGTTTCTTTGGGAACAGCTGGCGAACGGGTTTGAATTGCTGTCTCCCCCAGCATTTGGATTTGCGTGCCTTTTCCGAGCATTTCAGCAGCACATAGGGACCGTATAAATGGCGTGCGTTGAAGTGTATATTTCTCACGGTGTTGGTTTTTTGATTCAATCTCTCTCTCTCTCTCTCTCTGATAGGTTCAGGTACCACCCTAAGCCAGTTGCAGGAATTAGCACTGAGAGAGGAAAACAGCCTCCTTGTTGGGGGGTGAGAGGAGGAGGGGAGGCATGCTTGGCTGTTGTTTGGGGGGGCACAGGGATTCGGGAATAGGTAGTCTGCTAAATCCTATTAGTTTAATGGTGTTAAAGAGGAAAGGAAATTTCCCTGCAAAGGTCTCCCCCATCAAGGCTCCTGGGAGTCTGATTGAATAGATTCTCCGAAACAGGAATACCTTGGAAAGGAAGAGAGATTTTTAAATGAGTTTTGCTGTGTGGAAGGTTTTTTTTTTTTTCCTTTTTTTTTTTATTCTTTTTCTTTTTTTCTTATTCTTTTCCTTCTCCCTCCTGTTCCCTCCTCACCCTCCTCTTCTTCTTCTTTTTCATCATCATCATCATCTTCTTCTAGGTTAGGGATAGTGAGGTAACTGGTAGCCAATTAAAAGGAAGGTAATTTGCTTTCTGTAAGGTGGGGGAGGAAGAAAACAAACAAACAAACAAACATAAATAAATAAATAAATAAATAAATAAATAAATAAATAAATAAAGTAAATAGTGTAGAGCCAGATGAGGGCAGGTCTCTATCTCCTGCAGAATTGATGGGATATCGGAAGACCTACTAATTCATGACCTTCTGGGAGTCAATTAGTTGGGAGAGGGGTGTGCATAGTACACAAATATACAGGCACTTTGGTTCTATCGGGGTTTTATTTAAATAGTGTATTGTAACGGCTTTGAGGGAGTTGGGAAAGAAACTGAGCAAACTCTCAGGCTCTTCGGCCTGTGAAAGTCTTTAAAAGGTGGTGGCCTGACCTTCCAGAATAAATGTAACCCCAGGGTAGTTTTGTAAGTAGAGATTTGGAGACCTTCTGAGGGTAAGCATTTCAGAGTATTTGATGATGTTAGGAGTCAGGCAAAGGAAGGGGCTTGTCATTTGAGATACCTTCAGAAGTGTATTTTCTGGGTTTTATGTGTCCCAATAAAGCTCACTTCTTGCCCTAGGAGAGTGTGAGATGATTGGGAAGCCCTCTGTTTGTCCCTTCTCTGCTTTGTCACTTCATAAAACTCTGGTAGGTTTAGGTTTCTAGCCTGACAGGATTCAGCAAGAAGCAGCAGGTGGTCAGGAGCTGAATCCTGTTCATAGCTCCAGAAAGCCATTTCTCTTGCTTCCCAAGTGCTTCCAGTAACAGAACCTGGTAGATGCCCTGGATTCTGACTGGCATTATCCTCCCCAAGTCTCTGGGCTACTGTCTGCATTCTTGGAAGTCCTGTTGGACACAGTGAATGCAAAAGCATAGGAGACAGGAGATTGGGGCAGTTTTTACAGGTCTTGGCTGAGGAAATGAATTAGCCTGACCTAGAGAGAGCCAACTGAGAAGAAAGGCCAGGATTACCAAGTGACGGCGGAGCCAGATTGGGGCTGCAAGGAAGACATGATCAGCAAGTGGGCACGTTGGAGATAAAGGTGGGCAGAGAGAGTCAGGGAGAGGCAGAGGGAGTTGGGAGATGGGAGATCATGGATGAAATTATGGGGGGAAGTATGACAGGCTGAAAATGAAGTCCACACAAACTGGGATTTAAAACATAAGGAAATAGTCTCTTGAGAAGAGTGTAGGAGGAAGCATTGAGGTGAACACGGAGGAAGCAGCAAGGAGAGAAGATGATTATCAGAGAAGTGGAAACTGGGATTAGCTCCTAGGCTGTGGGTGGTAGAGAGTGTTCTGGAGTCTGGGGAACAGAAAATCAACAACAGGGACATGCTTCAGGGAGTCAAGAAGTGCCAACTTAATACAGGCCATTGATGAGTCTCAAAATGTTTTGGATGTCCTCACATTCTGTCCTCCCCTAATTCAGACGGTATGGTATAAGGACATATACATCCGGGGGTGGGTAGATAGATGATAAAAGCTTAGGTTACCGTCCAGTGTGTATTGATATTCATTATGTCGGTGCTATTCTATCAACATTCATTGTCTCATTCAAACCTTACAAAGTGGGATGGAGGAGGTTGTATTATGACCCACACTTCATAGATGAGATGATTGAATCTTGTGGAAGTGATGGAGCCTGGATTAAAGAGAACTGGTTTTTCCAACTGCTCTAATCCTGAATCAAGACAGAGAGGGGTGGAAAGGCACTAAATTCAGAAATATTTGATGAGTGGAAATTTTAAAAACCGCCTTGAGATCACTGAATGATGGAAGCAGCTATAAAGTGACAGCATTATTGTTGTGACATGAAGAAAATGACAGCGAGGATTAAGACCTGGCATGAGTGAAAGGGGGAGCTGAAGGAAGAGCCATGTGGGTCGAGAGTGGAGAGAAGAAAAATAATTGAGTTGCCGTGAAAATAGACTGAGCCGAAATAATAACCAAAGAAGAAGGGAAGAAGGATGGTTTAGTGAGGGAGGAGATTTAACAACCTGCCCCATACTCCTTGGAAATTTGTGGCCCCTTGGTGCTTTATATGGTTTGCTTGAGGACAAGAAAAAGAAGTGTATGGGAAGGAAACGCTGTTTGCTCTTTATGATTTGATTCTTCTTTTTATTTTTCTCCTATGCTTATTTCCCTTCCTTTTTCAGGTGAAGTACTTCTTCTGCATGATTTTAGCTGAAGGATGCTCTGCATTTCCTTGATTTCTATGGAGACCTCAGAGCTGGGTTTGCTCCTGCTGACACCTCATCTTGTACCTTCTCTACCTCCCAAGGTCTTTGCCTCTTTCAATAGCTTGGCATTGCCCCTGGGTCCAGGAAGCCTATGATGAACTTAAGGGGAGCACCTGGAGAATCATCCTGATAGGCTTTGAGCAGCAATGGCTGGACATACTTCAAGCCACATGTTGACATGGGTCAAGCCATCACTAGAAGGCAAGTGCTAAGACTAAAGGCTTATTTGCATTTTATTTAAATTTGATGGACTGAGCTTTGGACAATTTCCATGGCAGAAAAATATATTCCATTTTCTAGGCACAACTGCTGGCTGTCAGACACTTGCTGCCTTTGAATCTTGCAGCATCATCACCAACCACCCTAGACGTATTTCCAAATTTGAACAGCCACCCTGAAACAGGTTTTGGGGAGACCCCAACATTTTCTGACTTAGGCCTGAGAGTGCTAGGTTGTTTATCTAGACCAGCCAAGCTCCGGAGAGCAATGTTGAATCCCTGGGAACAGAGAGCATGGGGCGTGCTGATTTAAAAACAGAAAATGCAAAGTTGGACTGAAAATATCCTTAGTCTTCCAAGCAATCTGCTTAAGGGTTCCAAACTTACCTTCATTTGGTGACAAAAGAAGCTGCCCTATTTTTCTTTCTTCTTCTTCTTCTTCTACAACTGGAACCAGCCATTTCCAAAAACCACCACCATGGAGGTTGCAATGGTGAGTGCGGAGAGCTCAGGGTGCAACAGTCACATGCCTTATGGTTACGCGGCCCAGGCTAGGGCACGGGAGCGGGAGAGGCTTGCTCACTCGAGGGCAGCTGCGGCAGCCGCCGTGGCAGCTGCCACAGCTGCTGTGGAGGGCAGTGGGGGTTCTGGAGGGAGCTCCCACCACCACCACCAGTCGCGTGGGGCCTGCACCTCCCATGACCCTCAGGGCAGCCGGGGTAGTCGGAGGAGGAGGCGCCAGCGGCCTGAGAAGAGGAGAGTCCACCACCGCCAGAGCAGCTTTCCTCATTGCTCCGACCTGATGCCCAGTGGCTCTGAGGAGAAGATTCTGAGGGAACTGAGTGAGGAAGAGGAAGAGGAGGAGGAGGAGGAGGAGGAGGAAGAGGAAGGAAGGTTTTACTATAGTGAGGATGACCATGGTGATGAATGTTCCTACACGGACCTGCTGCCCCAGGATGACGGGGGCGGCGGTGGCTATAGTTCAGTCCGCTACAGTGACTGTTGTGAACGTGTGGTGATAAATGTGTCGGGCCTGCGCTTTGAGACCCAGATGAAGACTCTGGCCCAGTTTCCAGAGACTTTGTTGGGAGACCCTGAGAAGAGGACTCAGTACTTTGACCCTTTGCGTAATGAGTATTTTTTTGACAGAAACAGGCCTAGCTTTGATGCCATCTTATATTATTACCAATCAGGAGGCCGCCTCAAGAGGCCAGTCAATGTCCCCTTTGATATCTTCACTGAGGAGGTGAAGTTCTATCAGTTGGGAGAGGAGGCCCTGCTCAAGTTTCGGGAGGACGAGGGCTTTGTGAGAGAAGAGGAGGACAGGGCCTTGCCAGAGAATGAATTTAAAAAGCAGATTTGGCTTCTGTTTGAGTATCCGGAGAGTTCCAGTCCAGCAAGGGGCATAGCCATCGTCTCTGTCCTGGTCATCTTAATCTCCATTGTCATTTTCTGCCTGGAAACTTTACCTGAGTTTAGGGACGACAGGGATCTCATCATGGCACTGAGTGCAGGCGGGCACAGTGGGTTGTTGAATGACACCTCGGCACCCCACCTAGAGAACTCAGGGCACACCATCTTCAACGACCCCTTCTTCATCGTGGAGACAGTCTGTATTGTTTGGTTTTCCTTCGAGTTTGTTGTTCGCTGCTTTGCTTGTCCCAGCCAAGCACTCTTCTTCAAAAACATCATGAACATCATTGACATTGTATCCATTTTGCCTTACTTCATCACCCTGGGCACTGATCTGGCCCAGCAGCAGGGGGGTGGCAACGGTCAGCAGCAGCAGGCCATGTCCTTCGCTATCCTCAGGATCATCCGTCTGGTCCGAGTATTCCGGATCTTCAAACTCTCCAGGCATTCCAAAGGCCTGCAGATCCTGGGCCACACCCTCAGAGCCAGCATGCGGGAGCTGGGACTTCTGATCTTCTTCCTCTTCATTGGGGTCATCCTGTTTTCCAGTGCTGTGTATTTCGCAGAGGCAGATGAACCTACCACCCATTTCCAAAGCATCCCAGATGCGTTTTGGTGGGCCGTGGTGACCATGACAACTGTGGGCTATGGGGACATGAAGCCCATCACTGTGGGGGGCAAGATCGTGGGGTCCCTGTGTGCCATTGCAGGTGTCTTAACCATTGCTTTGCCAGTGCCAGTGATTGTCTCTAACTTTAACTATTTCTACCACAGAGAGACTGAGAATGAGGAACAGACACAGCTGACACAGAACGCAGTCAGTTGCCCATACCTCCCTTCTAATTTGCTGAAGAAATTCCGGAGCTCTACTTCTTCTTCCCTGGGGGACAAGTCAGAGTATCTAGAGATGGAAGAAGGAGTTAAGGAATCTCTCTGTGCAAAGGAGGAGAAGTGTCAGGGAAAGGGGGACGACAGTGAGACAGATAAAAACAACTGTTCTAATGCGAAGGCTGTGGAGACTGATGTGTGAATCTTGTTCTCCACCTGCCACTGCCTCCCCCCACCCCCAGCCCCAGTATCTCCAAATATATTTATGCATAGAGAGTGGAGTTATGAAAATGAAATATGCAAACGAATCTAATGCATATAGTAGTACACCATTTAATGGTTATACGTGACATAATTGTTACTCAACTTGTATTACATATCAAATAAATGATACATCTTGGAGAAGAGGGAGGCTAAAATAGGAGCAAATCTTATCTTTATATTTTTTATTAGAATGCAAGAATTTTGCACACTAACTGGAAAAGATGTTAAAAGTAAAGGTGGTTCTGTGGAGAGAAGGTATATGTGTGTTTGTGTGTGTGTGTGTGTGTGTGTGTGTGTGTGTGCGCGCGCGCGTGCACACGTGCTGCGTGCGTGTATGTGCAAGTAAATTGTCAACATTGTTAGTAATTGTGCAGTGATGGGAAGAGTTGGCATTTTGAAGTATTTACTATGTAAGAACTAATGAATTTGAGCAGTCATTTATCAGTGCTCTGATAGCATCTCATGTCTTTGGATTCCATGGTTGTTTTTTAAAAATTGTAAGAATTACTGTGTAGGGGGAAAAAAAAAGGAAAGTGAATTATTTAATAGAATATAGGTCACAGTTTTATCTTGGATTTAATTAAAGTTTATTTTTAACTGGAAATTAACTTTTAAAAAGGCTTCAGGGGCCTTTAGAAATTGATTATATTTTATTATTAATTTGGGGGAAGATATGACAGGAAATGCCTAACAATAATGGAAGAAGTGAAATCGGAGAAAATGTAACAAGTTTTGTTCACAGATAACAGGACTGGAATTTTTTTTTTCCTTTGCACTACTTTATATGATGGAGATTGAGAGAGACTTCCTACTGTGAGTGTTTACTAATGTAACAGTTCAGTGACAATCATTGGAAGAATGATTTCTTAGTCTTATTTTATGTTCTCTTCTTTGTGTGAGACTAATGGCCACGCAGATAACAGCACATGGTTCCCTTCTTTTAAAATCTAAATAACTGATCTGCAAAGGGACTCTGAAGTAAAATTTAGCAACGGAATCTTTTAGAAATTGGACTGTGACAATGATGCTTCTGAAACCATACTATTTTAATTATTCTTCTGCCTTTTAAATGCAGAATAATTTAACCAAAGTTAATGCATGCACTGAAAGAATTCTTGAAGAAAATAAGATGCCCAGCAGCTACAGTGATTATGGCTTAAGAGCTTTCTATTAAATGTGCAACGTAAATGCTAGATTTATTAAGTTTATTTCTTTGTGCAGCTGCATAAAGGCACAGGGTGGGGATTCACCTCAGAATTTAGCATTCCACTTGCTAAAAATGATACAAAGAAGGATTGTGTCAAAACATTTGGTTTCAATATCACCATCGCTATCAGTTTTGTAAAGGGAACTTGTGACACATGTAACTGCACTTAAATCATGACAAGATGTTCTAGAATGTGAGGTAACAGCTAGTAATCGGACTTACACTAGTAAGTCATAATGAGATATAGAGTAGCAAATTTAGAATGCATAAGAGGCCTTATTCTCTAATGTTTCTTCAACATCTATTCTTTATAAAATGGTTGTCCTGAGGTTTGGGAAAAATATACTATGTAGCACATAATGAACTCTGACAACTGTGAATTAAAAAAAAAAGAAAAAAGAAAGGAAGAAAAGAATGATCAAGAATAGCTTTTCTCAAGCTTTTAAATCCCAGGCCATCATTTGATAATAGCATAAATCTTTAATGATATTTGAACTTCAAAATAAATCCATGTTAGATTTAAAAGCAAAGCTACACCCTTCTCCCCACCCCATCCCCACCACTTAAAGAAAAATACCTTTCAAGAATACCTATTGGAGAATGAAAGGCAGTAAGCGGGGGAGTTGATTGAATGTTCTGACCAAAGATCTCCAGTGGACAATAGTGAATGATAAAACAAGGATATGCAATCTTGTAATAAGATTTCAAAGACGTCATTTTAATATATTTTGGATTTGAAGCAAAAATACAACAAACAGACTAGGAGTAAGGCTATCTGGGTTGGTCACTATTCATTTGAAAAAGTCACCATTAATCTCCACACCCCAATTTCCTCATTAGTAAAAAAAAAAAAAGGGCACACAAAGACTTTCGTTACTTCACAGAATTGTTATGGAAAGCAAATAACACGTGATAACTCAGAAATGCCTAGTTCCATATAAATGCCTGATGTTATATCTACATTGCTTAATCTTCCTCTGGAAAGAGAAGAATTAGAACCCCTGTGTTATGGGGCACCGGAGAGGCTCAGTCCGCTGAGCTTGGGACCTTGGCACAGGCCATGATTTCCTGGTGCCTGAGTTCAGGCCCCACATGGACTCACTGATGTCAGTGAGGAACCTGCTTTGGATCCTCTGTCCTCCTCTGTCTGCTCCTCCCCCACTTGTGCTCTCTCAAAAATAAATAAACATTAAACAAAAGTTAAAAAAAAAAAAGAACCCAGGAGTTACATCTGCTTTATTAGGATATCGTGAAAATCATGGGTAATTTCTTTAATTTTGAGCTCCTTACAGGAAGTGGATATGCAGACACAAGATAGCCTCTCATTGAATAATTGCTACAGTTTCTTCACTTGGGGGAAAGAAAGATCCCGGGCATGTCCTGGTGTAAAAAAGTTGACTCTGTGAGTGAGGTACCATGTATCTTTTTCTGTACCCAACTAGGTCAGATTATATTTTAGATAATTTAAATGCTATTCAGCATTGGATGTTTATTGAACATTCAATAATCCCAATGGCAATGATTTGGCTATGCTTGGAAGGGAAAAGGTATTACATTTCTACCACAGCTCCTTTTTAAAGCTGAAAGTTATAATAAATTTAGCCTATATGTATTAGATTTGATAATTCTGTGAATTCAAGAAATATAGTCCTTTTGGGATCCTGGGATTTTCCTGTATCTTACATAGTTTTTTTTAAGTGTAATACAGACAAGAAGTGACAGCCATGGGCTTCCAAAGCAAATATTAGGTTATCACTACATGTATGTGTGTTGGTTTGCATTTTCTTTCAAGATGCATTTATTTTAGGATGTCTGAATCTTGATTCCACACTAAGAAGAAAGCATGCAAGCCCTCAAGATTTGTCTAGGGCACTTTTGTATGGAACACTTCTCTTGTAGAGAATGTGTGAAGGTAGAGAAAGTGTCAATTGCAGCTGTGAATGTATAACATTTTTCCAAGTTAAAGCTAGCTAAGCAAGGTGCTTTAGTACCATTTGTAAAAATTTTATCTACTGAGTAATATGCTTTCAGAAGCTATTTGTAACTGACATTTAGGAAACTCTCCTCTCAGAGGCCACCACACACATTTGGCTGTAAGATAAAAGAGAAGTGGACCCATTTAGAGATTTGAATTTTGGGAACCTCGGATCCTCTAGTTGCTTTTCAGATGATAATGTTACCAGAAGTACAATATTTGAAGGTCATCCTAACCAGAGTTTTTTCAAGGGTGGATACATTGTTCTCTCTTTTAAATGTTTGAAAGGGAAACAGTTATGCAGACCAGTTATGGAGAAAAGAGGACTAAATACTCCTTTTAATTTCTGCAAAATAGAGCTTTTTTTGTGCCAAAGGAATGATGGATGGTCTGGGAGTGGAGAGATGGCTCCTTAACATTGACACATCATTTCATCTTGACTCTCAGGTTTTTTGTTTTGTTTTGTTTTGTTTTGTTTTGTTTTGTTTTGTTTTGTTTTGTTTTTAAGTGTACAAATAGGCTGTTGTGCTACATTATCACTTGATTCCTTTTAGCACCAAAATTCTCTGGAGTGGAAGGAAGTTATTAGACTAGCTGGATATTTTCTAAGTATTCAAATCATATCGGTCTTGATTTCATAGGTAATAAGAGCAAAAACAGTTTAAAATCTCACTGTTGGGTTAAATAGAGAACCAGAGATTTTGAGATTGAGTTTTTAGAATGTAAATGAAACTGAATGAATAGGGTGTATTTTGAAGCTCTTTATTCTAACAACGAAAGGGAAGGGATTCCCTTAATAAAAAATAACTCAGTCTCCAGTTGAATACATGTGAAAGTTGGTAAGTAAACATTTTGATTTCTTGCTTTGTTATAGTACAGTCTTGTCAGTAAACGAGTGTTCCGACCTATGCTGGGGAACTCATTTTATGCCTAAGCACATGTAGTATTTCACAAGTGTCACTGCTTTCCTTGTCAAATTAGTTTTGTTTTTAATGTTTATTTATTTTTGAGAAAGAGAGACACAGCATGAACAGGTGAGGGGTTACAGGAAGTGGGAGACACAGAATCCAAAGCAGGCTCCAGGCTCTGAGCTGTCAGCACAGAGCCTGATGTGGGGCTCGAACTCACAAACCCTGAGATCATGACCTGAGCTGAAGTCGGACACTTAACTGTCTGAGCCACCCAGGTGCCCCAGCTTGTCAAATTAGTTTTAAACAGGATCACTGAAGGTTTGTAAAAATGTTTACATAAAACATCTGTTGAAATAGAATCCAATCTATGCATAAGAAATAACTATGGAAAATACTTTTGAGTTCAGATATATATCCAGTTTTTAGAAAGTCAACATTAGCCAGTAGAAAGTTATTTTTAATTGCACTGGAATCATAAACAGTAGTATCTCCACATCCCAACAGAATCAGAAATGGTGTTCTCTGTTGTTGATTTTGAGGATTGTGATGCACCTTTAGCCACCACATCGCAGCTGTTCCTAGGTAAAGTGGCAAATACACCTAGGTTGGTTTTACAGTTTTTGGTGAGCATGTGATGTGCTCATGTGCATGATGCAGAGTGTAACATCCCTCTTTATGTGTGTGTGTGTGTGTGTGTGTGTTTATTGATACAGTATAGAATGATTACGGGTTGTCATTCAGTGGCAAAGGGGCCTGTTCCAGGAAATCTTCCTGACCCAAAAGTCATTCTGAATTCGGCAAGGGACATTTGGTGTGGACAAAAGGTACTTCTTGGTTTTCCTGCCTGCAAAGAAGCTTGACTCAAAACACAGGGTCATCCAAACCAATGTAACTGTTACAGGTTAGAAAACAATCCTACTTTCTAGTACGAAGATCAGTATTCCTATTTGAAAGAATGTTGATGGAGTGGTTTGTGTTCAAGATTGAAGGAAGCAGAGCTATTTTTGCGGTAAATGGGAATGTGTACTTCTGAAATGTAAATTAAGATTAGGACTGTGATATGAGTTTTATTTCTGACTTGGTTCTCTGTTTCCATAGCAGTCCCAATTTCTTACAGTATCTTCATAAAAAAGTATGCTAATACATATCAGACCATATGGCCCAATTTGAGGTACAGAAAATATGGTTACTTTATTTACGGATAAATAAATTAATCCCAGGGTATGAGTTGGGTGCTTTGAAAAACATAGCATATAGTAATGAGCTATGGCTCTAAGTGAGGCTACAACATATTCCCTTTCAGGCCTGTAGGTAATACGAAATGGTACCAGAATAGATATATCAAGGAAATAAAATGCTAAAGAAGGCATCTTAATGTTGTCTAGGGAGGGATTTTCCCACATCCACTGATCATGGTGTTGCTGATTTGCAGTCAAGTTTTTGATTTATTTTACATCATTGGTATCTTGGAAGGAGAATTTGTATCCAGAGTACCAGGAGCTAAATGATTTTGATCGCTGATCCACAAATAGTTAACTTCTGCTTCCTGATTTGCAAATTACCTGTTGTACAGATTGTCCAAAACTAGTTTCTCATCTGAGTTGGCTTTACTCAGGCTCAAAACCATGGTCTCCCTTTCAATAGCCAGGCTAGAAACATGCAAAATTGTAAACAGAAAACAATATACTACAAAGAAACAACAAATACTCTGAAACTAGATAGCCAAGTAAACTATTTGGAAAACCAAATCTGTTGTTCAAATTAATGTTTATGTACCTCAGAATGAAATCTGAAGGATTTAGGAATAACCTTTCCCCTATCTCCTTGCCATTAGCAGAGTTAACCAGGAGTGACTATTGTGTGTTGTAAAGCAGAAATGAGCTACTGAGATATTATGCAAGTTAACATTTTCTGTGAAAATGGCAGAAATGCTAACTTAACTTAGAAGTGGTCATGATAGTACTTATTAGGAATAACTAGTGAATATGGAAAATATGCTGTTTTTCCCAGTTATTGGTGTTATGTGCAAATGTACTTGGATTAATTTTTCATGACTTTGTAGACCAAAGGCATATTTTTAAAGCCACGGAACATGAAGGCATTTTTATACACAGCTTCTTAAGCTACTGACTGTTGAAGAATCAGTCACCTCTTAAATCAGTGAAATAAATAGCCCCTGTGGATATTGACTACAGTTGTATCAATGCTGAGCCAAATATTTATATTTGTTTTAAAATAATTAGATTAATATTTATTCATATGTTTGTATACATATCATATATTTAATATTCTGCCTTTATTCTGGCCAAAGATATATAAGCAAAATGAATTTTCTAAGGCATTGCAAGAGACTTTTTGAAATGAAGTATAAGTGTATAATTCTTTTGTGTTTGGGGAAAATGGTGAGACCTAAGGATTGAGGAACCTTTCTTTACACTCTAGGTTGGATTTTGTGCCATACAACCACAGTGGTATTAGGGCTAAGCTCTGAGATATTCCATGCGGTAAGGATATATGGGGTTTCATTCCCAGGAAGGGTTGATTTTTATGTTTTATGAAACGTTGCAAAATGTTTGTCTTATTTTTCATGGTCATTATTCCCATTACATAAAGGATACATAGAGCATGGAAACTAGACTATCTAGCCCCATAGAGCTACTTTGTGCTCTCTAGAAATCAATTAACTTAAAGCCATTATTGTTCTGCATTTTTATCGTAGCTGTTGTTTGATGTGACTTCCTTAATTCTCTTAGGTTCAATTACAGTATTAAAAAGTCTCAGGTTGTTTTTGTTTTGGGCAAATGTTTCAATATCTCAGCCTCTGCAGGCACTCACACACAAAACTGTAAGATAATTAGAAAATCTCATATCTCTTAGAGACTAGGGCTGTATTATCTGAGCTCCTTCAATGATAGGGACACATTAGTTAACATAAAGGATGCATGTTATTCTATTTATAAACTTAATTCACTCATACCTGAGTAGATTGATGGTTCCCCTAGAGAAAACTAATGTGTTCATAGCACTTGAACAAGTCTTTTTTTTCTTCTTCAATTGGTAGGGATCATGATCCAAACGAGGCTTTCATTCGCTAGCAGATAAGGTAGGAAATAATTAATGAAGCTCCCACTGGACTGAAATATAGCAAGGGGTATGGAATCTCTAGGGAATATAGTAGGATTTATACTTATTTGTTTATTTGTCATTCCTAATTGGTGTCGTTGACATTACTGTTGGGGGAATGGATTTTAATTTCAGGGTGATTTACCTAATATTAAAATGAATTTCGATAACAAAATAGAGATCATAAGTTCCACACTATCTCATTAGCTTGAGGAATAACTCTAGTTAAACATTTTAAGATATTAATTTGAGATTTGGAGATTGCAGTTCATATTTAGAGCCATTTATTTGGAGAGAGATTTAGCCCATAAATAATGATTCATTTATTCAGGTTTCTTGAGAGGTTAATGGAATCTCTTTATTTTTCTTCCCTGTCTCCTGACTTTTGAAAACTATATTTAAATTTATGGATTATACTTAAATTAGTGGTTATGAATTTTCTTTTACCAAACCAAGTGATAAGCTTGATTACAAATTGATCAGAGGATGACAAGATCATTTGATGGGTTTTTTTTTTTTGCAACATTTGCTGTTAATCAGTCTGATTTCAGTATATATGGAAAACAACATAACATAATGCGTATACCATATTAGAATCTAGATGACCGAGAAGGTATACTCGGAATAGATTTTCCTTCTGGGATCCTAGATGTGTTCTCAGAGTTCTTGACCTGTTTCCTCCAGATCTGAGCCAACCGGCGTGAAGCTAGTAAACTGCTTTTTTCCTGGTATAGCAACAGGGTGTAAGAAGGATCAAGGGCTAATTGGGGCATTGGGGAATGGGAGGGAGGTAGGCAAGGGGTAAGGAGTTTTGCCTAAGTGAAGTCATTCATTTGATGGTGAAAATAGGTAGATCAGACTGAAACTGCTTCATTTGGTAATGCTATTAATTTTTTTTTAATCTAGGAAATCCAGAAAAGCAGATTGATCACTTAGTATTGGTACCAGATGTAGTAACCATGTGTATGTATATGTACCAATATTCTAACTCCCTTTGCTGGTATTCTGAGAGCATTCACATACCATTAAACCAAAGCTGCATCTTACTAAGGGTAAAACTCACTTTTCCCTTCAGAGCAAGAGTCACATTCTTAAAAGATTACCATGCGGGCACTTATATTTCACAGAGGATAATC
Source organism: Felis catus (assembly GCF_018350175.1). Classification (NCBI taxonomy): domain Eukaryota; kingdom Metazoa; phylum Chordata; class Mammalia; order Carnivora; family Felidae; genus Felis; species Felis catus. The sequence continues at coordinate 84,354,853 of NC_058377.1, read as the reverse complement.
TCCCCCACCCTTAATCCAATGCAGAATGTTAATGTGGTAGGTGTATTAAAACTAAGAATTAAGCATCAATTGAAGCCCTAAGAGTGCTTGTCACTAACACAGAGCTGAATGATGTGTTTATGTTGGTTATTGCTGGTGTGCAATTCTTAGAGGAATGGAAAAATCATAAAATCTGTGCAACATAATTAGAACTTCTTGCTGTCATCGTATGCTCCTTGCTGATTTAGTTGCTGCTACTGAACCAAAGAGAAGACATGTCATTTCACTACTATAATCCACATACTTCACAGGCTTCAAGGCAGTGTGAGAAACAGTGGGGGAAAGAAAGGGTTAGATTAGACAGATAAGGGTGAAGCAACATACAGTATTTTAAGGTGTGAATCATCTTGTGACACCAGACTATTTTTACTCACTCAAGGGACTGAGTTGAATTTTTGGATAGGAGAGGCTCTGTTTAGGAATTACTGTTCCCTTTTTGTTTGTGGTATCACTGTTGGAAATCAGTCTAGCATGGGATAAATACTGCCATCATTGTTAAAATAAGCTGAAGATTACATACCAGAAACATGTTTTTATTTCAGTTGTGAAAAGCTGTAGTTGTGTTATAAGCTCTGCAAGAGGGATTAGAAAGTCACTCAACTTTTAAAAATTTTACTGCACCCCTGAAAAGATTTGGACGGGAAATTAAAGTAGAAGATTCTAAGTTCTGACCAAATATAAACTTGTTCAAAGGTCTCCTTTTTAGTTTCCTGTTTCAATCTTTTCCCTCAGTTACTAAACCTGTTTTTTTTTAACTGCAGAAATAGACATTAAAATGCTTGGCACCCCCATCTTCCCCATACCCCGCTGCACCCCATTCACATTTATTTCCGTGAAAGCCCAGATTAGGAAGGCTTCTGCTATCCCAAGTTCACAAATTTCTCAGGGGGAGGTTTTTTGTATGATCCAGGTAGACATTGTCCCATTTTATAAATCAGGTCATTCCAGTGCAAACCCGGGAAGCTTCTACAGTCACCTGCAATGTGAGTCTATTATGTTCTGTTATTATGTTGGGTATTGTCTGCCTATTACTGAACAGCTGGGATTTTAGAAACAGCTGGATGATTAGTTGTGTATTTTGCATTTTTCACTCAGATGCTTTATTTCTGTGTAGAAACAGCCTCAGTGTAGAATGAGCTGGGACTATAATAGCGGAAATCTTGTTCTGTGCAACTGTTGTTATTAGGAATTTAATCAAGAAAATTCAGGGCAAACAGTTTTGGCTATTGTTTGCTTTGCAAACATGTTGTTAGATACAGCGTACTCATTTCCACTTTTAGGTGAAACAGTTGATTTACCAAATTTTAAAATGCCTCTTGCGATATTCCTTAGGCTACTGAAGCTATGCTTTGGCTGTTACATTTATTTGCTTCAGGGGAAATGTCTACACACGATGAGACATTACCTGAGTTTTGCATTCACTGCTGGCAAGAGGAGCTGACAGAGCAGGCAGGCTTCAGTCCTCTCATGCACCAGAATCTATTTTTAGGTTTGTCCCTTTGTGACTAGCTTCAACCCTGACTAGATGGGGTTGAAATTTAAAGACAAGGCAATGCTTTATTATGATGATCTGTAGGTTTATAAAACTGTTTGGTATTGTGAACGGGACATATTTAATTCAGGTGCTGTTTGTCGGTTCCTCACCCAGGGCTAAAATTAGAATAAAAAGGGTGTACAGACTTCTTTTCTTTCACCAATTATTTTTTCAACAGATGTTTGTTAGACTCATGCTAGATGACTGGGCTGTGCCCATGTTCCCAGTCTCCAAATGTACTAACACTTCAAAGAATCACAGTCCATGTAGAAGGATTTTTGAGTTACGGAAAGATTCCTTTTTCTAAATAGCAGGATTCTCATTTATTATTACTATTAGTCCCCCTTCCCCCCAACCCTGAATCTATATATGTGACTAGGTCTTGTTTCTCCTTGGAGAGTGAATTTCCATGCTATCATGCTTTGATAATAATTTTTATAAATTATATCTTGTGTTCTCTAATGTGCTTCATTTTCTGTAATAGCTTCTATATAAACTGCATAGTAAATGGGACTGAATTCCAACTTGCCAGTTTTTTTATGATTCTTGCATGAATAATAACAAGTCAGTGCTTTCAAATAGTAGAGGTGATTGTACAGAATATTTACTTCTTTTAATCCCCAGAACTTCTATTTCTTCTATTTAATAGCATGTGATTAAATTATAAGTGAGAGAAAGTGGATTTGACTGAAATAATAAACATCTATGAAACAGTAAATGATAATAATATTTTTTATTCTAAAGTAGGTTTTTTCCAGGACCATGGTTCTTCTGCCACTCCTCCCCATTTAAAAACAAAACAAACAAAAACACCTATATCTTTGTCCTTGGGAAAGGCTTGCTTGCCATTGATAGTGCATTTACAATTTTTGACTTGAATAAAGACCTGGGTTTCTTTTTTGGAGAGATGTGAAAAAGATAGTTCTTTTTGTGGACATTTCTACTGAGACAAGCCAAATGAAATAGCGTCAATTACATGGTTAAGTCAGGGCAGTTGAGGCAGACTTTTGGGATTTTTCTGAGGTGCCTCTATCTACATTGATCAGATCCCATAGGTGTTTGCTCAGGTTTCCATTTGCTTTCAAGATGATGTCTGATTTCTTTCTCTTGGATTTCAGACTTTCACATTTGAAATGCAGTCGCAATAACATTTTCAGCTCTCTCTAACTAGCTTTAACTTCTTAACAACTCAGACTTTTCCTGTGAAATATATCTTAAAGACTATCTTGTTAATTTTCCGACTGTTTCAGAGCATAACATTAGAGACTCTGGCTTTTAGTATTCATTCACACCAAACAACCATTATCTTTAATTGAAGCCACTTCTACTTGAAGCCAAAACATTTGGTGGAGTCAGTGAAGGGAAAAAAAAAAAAAAAAAAAAAAGCCAAGGCACTGTGAAGTCAGACCTTCAATTCTGCTTCATTAAAGCCATTAGTATCAAACACATCCTGGATTCTCTTTAAATTTGAGTTTTCAATTGCTATCTATTCTGTCAGGGAAAAATACCTTTAATTGTAAAATCATTATGTTGTAGGATTTTTATTCTAACTTTAGCAAACTGCAACTATTCTTGTGCCTTAGAAATATGACATTCTGTAATGAACCCATTATTTATGTGATTTCTTAAAACTAAGATTTTTTTCCTTTGCAATTTTTCATGAAAGTATTTGCAAACTAGAAATATATATTTTAGCCTAAATTAACAGACACATAGTTAATATTTGAAGATCTTTGGGCAAATAGCTGAATTGCTCATTGTTATAGTATAAAGGAGGAACTAACTTTATATATATTTAATATATATAACATATATGTTTAACATATATGTGTTAATATATAATATATAAACATATATGTTTATATATATTTAATATATATGTGTTTATATATGTATTTAATATATATTTATTGTCAAAACATTCTGTGTGGTTCATTTATAAGTATTTTAATGGAAGCCAAGTGCATTTAAAATATATCAGAATTTTTCTGTATCTATTCAGAGTGTATAATTTAGAAATGTGGTATTACATTAAGTAGATTACATTTCTGAGATTTTAAATAAATTCATATCATATAATGTTAACTCTATTTAGGGCCTATTTTTTTAAAACATACTAAATAGCCTCACAGGCTATGTGTGAATGTTCTTAGAATAGAGTTTGGCAATTTGAAAGCCTGTCTCCCTAGAAAAGCAATATGTTTTCAGAAGAAAAGTTCTCTTTATGTACACATTTGAATATAAATATGTTAGCCTAACTATCTTTAACTTTTATTTTGGATCTTGATCTTACAGTTTGGTTCTAGGTTTTACTTTTTCTGGCACCAAATGGGTGGCTTCTATGGCATTAAATAATCATTAATTATTTATTTCCATTAAAATAAAACTTTGCCTTAAAAATAGGAGAGACTAATAATTTGTGCAGATTGACTCCTAGAGAATTAGCACATAAAACATATTTTTCTTTCTTTATTAGTCATGTAAAGCAATTTCATAATAATCTTGTTTTTCTGCCTTTTTTAAAATTTCAAACTCACATTATTTCACTAAGTATTTATTGCAGCCTTGTCATGCTATTTATCTAAACCTAACTGCTTGGCATAGAGAAGTAAACCTCTTGGTCCCCACAGAATAGTATTAAAAGCATCTTGTTATAATCTCTCACCAGAAAGATGGTTCTATGGCAGATATTCAAGGAGAGTATTATAGGTAACTCCAGGGCATTTAATAGAAAGTATGGACAACTTAAGTGATTCAATTTCATTAAAAAAAAAAAAGTTCAGATTCTCATAGCTCCAATTGTTTAAATGATATTAGTTGCCAAATGTTAATTATTATCGAATGGTCAAATGAAAACCTGAGGGATGAGGTGTAGAGATATGGAGGGTTTTGCTATTAAATAAAATAATATTTTTGTTTTTATTTTTATTATTTTTTAATATGAAATTTATTGTCAAATTGGTTTCCATACAACACCCAGTGCTCATCCCAACAGGTGGCCTCCTCAATACCCATCACCCACCCTCCCCCCCCCACCCCCATCAACCTTCAGATTGTTCTCAGTTTTTATTTTTGTTTTTTGTTTTTTTTTGACATCATTGTTACCCCTATAAGCAAGTCATAATTATTGGTTGCTATTTTTTCTATAGATAAGAACAAGAAGGTTAGATTAACCATGAAGAAGCAAAATTTGCCTTTGTATGTTTCTGCTGGTGGCTATAACACAAATCTATTATCTTATAATTTCTATCATTACCATGTTAATATAATCATATTTTGGTAATTTGTTAATTTCCAGTGAAGCCTAGGTGGTAAATCCAGATTGTGTGCTTTGCAGTCTGTTAGTAGTTAGCGGATGGGGAGACATGGTCATAGAATTTGCCACTATCACTACTAACTAGTACTATCAACATATCTGTGCTGAAAGTTTTTTCTTATTTTTTTATTTCTTTCTCAGATTCTCTTAGGAGAATAGTATTTAATTTTATTTTATTTAAGGAAAGTTTTATTTTTTAGGAGAGTGTATCCAATCCATCTTTGAAATACAGATCACATGGCAACAGTATTTGGGAGAAGCAGTAGTATGTGTTTGTGGTTTTGGCCAGTTGGGTTGTTTGTCCATAGCCAAATGAAGACATCCGTGCTTTTCCTTGATTAAGTGGCTGATATATGCTTTGTATATATGTGAAGTGTTTTCAGAGAGACTCCTACACAGCTGACAAAAGGGTCTTCATTTGTATTCATGCTAGTGGAAGAAAGCTTCCTACTTAGCTTGGTTTGTGCTATTGTAATGACATTCGAAATTCAAGGTTGTGTGGTATGCTCCATGAATTCCAGCAGTTTGTAAGAGGCTCTGAAGCATTTGAATTGTGCCTTTATAGTGGTGAGGATGACCAAATTATCTACTCATTGCTTTTGTGGGTTCTGTGCATGTGTTTTCATATTGTTTTAAAGCACCATTAAAGCTTGTTTATCTCATTCCAGTATTTCGGAGTGTAACGTAATGATTGCATGTAACAATGATGGCATGTGATCATAATGAAGAGAGTTCCAATTAAGGCCAGAGGAGTTATTTTAAATATTTTTTACCTAAATACTACTCTATTATGTTCTCAATATGTAAATAGAGAAGGGGGGGGGGGGAGGAATTTTGTTATTGTAATTGTAACACCTTTTTCCCTAAGCATTTTTATCCTACCTCAATGTAATTATAACATATTTATAATTTGAATTGTGTTTTCCCTTGAATGTAATATCTCGACCTTTTTCTTAGTGTTGCTACATAATTTTTTATTTTCATTTTTTTGCCATGATTTTGTGTCTGCACCATATTCCATGGAGTCAATGCATGTCATTTTCTTGTTCATTCCAGTATGATGGATATTTTCTAAATTGCTTATTTTTTTCATTATAAATAAAACTGTGATGAATATTTTCATGAATATAATATTTTAAAATATCTTTTTACTATTTTTAAAGCTATTTTCCCAGAGGAAGTTGTTTTTAAATAAAGGGATTTTAATTTTAAATGATATTGCATTGTTTTCCAGTATAATGCAATATATTAATAATGAATCTAGTGGGGCAAGAAATAAATTTTGAAAATAATTCATTTTATGTTCTCTGCCATTTAGCAAGCATTAATCATTTAAATATCAATAATGTAATGGCTATTTGTTGACCTCAGGTTTGCCTAATCATATAGCAAATTGTTTGAGATGATAAATGTTGCTTGAACAACTCCTAACAAAGTAGTTCACATTAGTTCTCTGCTGTCTTATCGTAAGCAGACTCCTATAACTTTTCTTTGGGTTCAAGGTGGTCAGGTTAATTCTCTGTCTGCATCTTACCTGAAGGGCCTGCCTTCAGCTCTCATCTCTCTTAACCGTACCATCACAAGTCCTTCATTTGCCCTTAAGACAACGTATTGTCCTGAACCACCTAATCTCTGTGTGGCTTGTGAATGGTCTCCTGCTAATTTCATCACAGGATATTTAATAACAGGACACAGGTTTTACTTCTAGTTTCTCTGCTTTCTTTTTGTTCTCTTCTTCCTTCTTCTCCTTCGATTTCTCCTCTCTCTCTTGATTGAATATCTAGCTTTTCACTGATGTGATGTTTCAATGTTATGGGACAGATTACAAATGAGAAACTCTCTGCCCACTTCTCTCTTCTCACTTGTATGGAATTGGAAGGTCCCTTAGAAGAGCTTAAAACTATTCAGGTCAAAGCCTACCAGCCCATCTTCTGGTTAGAGAATTGAGCTGCATGGACTACTGGGTTGTACATAAACCTTATGGGAATGAATCCTGTATTCTTGTGGAAGTTGTCTCTGGCAATAATACAGGCTATTCCTAGGAATTCTAATTCCTGCTCTCCAAAAATAATCTCTCTTTACCTAACTTCCTGAATTCAACACTTCAATGAAAAGAGGCTGGGGGTGGGAAGGCAGAGTGTCTAACCTATTTATTTATTTATTTATTTATTTATTTATTAGTAGCTAAAAGCATATTTTTAGCTTTCTTTCTTTTTTTTTTTAAGGACTTCCCAAAAGGATTTTTGGAATCTTTGAAAATCTCTGCTTATTTTGAACTTTGAGCCCATAATTCTTTCCTGTTTCTTATTATCTACTTATTTTTTTGGAAATGCTAGTTTGGGGGAATTAACGCAATTAAATTAGAGGTGTTTCCAGTTATTCTTAGAGACCACCTCTCATGTTAGGAAGAAATGGTAGAAATAAAGAAGATTGTTTGTTTTTTCTTTTCCTTTTAAAGATTTGAAACAATTTGTAATATCTTGTAGACAGTTTGCCAAATTGCATCTTGCTTTTCAGAGAGAGAGGGAGAGGTCTTGGTATCTTAAACTGTAACAATGGGCTTTTGAGGTTCAGTCATGTCAGTGAAGAGACGATAAAGCCAGGAGCCAAATACTAGTTTCTACAACAAATAAGCAAACAATGATATTAGAACATTTTAACTCTCTAAGTGAGACAGTGAAGTTATGAATAATGCTTCTATTTTTGAAAACTCATTGGTTATATTTGGAGCTTAGCATGGCATTGTTGGAATGTATCTGTATTGATTAGTTACCAGCTGATGCTCTGGTTGGTGCCCAGTAAATGCCCCAGGGTCTGCCCCCCACCCCTTAGATCTGTTTAAGAGCTATGGATTAAGGTACCTCAAGGGATCTCCAAAACTTAGTACAAGTGCTAAGGCTATGATTCATCTTAATTGTTCATGCTTTACCAGTTTCTTGTATATTTCAAATATCATTCTTGATATGTAAACAGACGTCAGGCAGTCCAGTAGTTCTAGCATTTCTGGATTTGGTTTCTATTTTTGCCTTTTGTTTCAGATCTTATAAATCTATTTATTTTTTCTTTGTCTTAGTCTACTAAGGTGTATCTGCGCCCTGGGTCTGATGAAAACAGGTTCATAGAAATGGTAGATAAATCCCAGTTTGAATTTGTAAAGTGCTTAAAAGTTATAATTATAAATTGGTTTATATGGTAGCATGTATATAATTCGCATTTTCCATATATCAAACTACTCCAAAGCTTTGTGGCTTAAAACAATAGACTTAACAACAGCATGTGAGCAGATTTGGTCTGATAAAGAATCTATTCCAGAACTAATCTTTTAGAGATAGCTGACCCTGTCTATGGATAGAATGCACAGAAAAAAGAATATTTTAATTTAGCCTACTTTTCAAACTCTCTTCTGTGTAGTGCATCTTGGGAAATGGACTCACATTATGGAGTCTGGATTATATGTGTCTGTAAAGGTAGTAGTTTGTAGAAAGTAAAATGATTTTGTCTCTATTAGGTTTTTGAAATTCTTTCCTGAGAAAATTGTAAGTTTCAAAATATAAAGGATTGTTTGCTTCTTCAAGTATTCTTTCCCAGGCTAGTGGCCTACACAGTGTTATTGGCTAATCTATAGACTCCACTGGCTAGACAGAGACAAGAATTTCACATTAAGCAATGAGTACATCATTTTGTTTTCTTGTGACTCAGTACTTTTAGCAGTTGTTTCAAACAATCTGAAAAAATAAATCTTTGTGTTAATGTGAACTCTTTCTTTGAATTTAGAGCCAAGAACATTGCTTTCCATTGTGAATTTAAAGCTTATCTCCTGTGAGATTTGATTAGAAAGTGCATGTCCAACTTTGGATCTTTTTATATGTAGCACATGCGAATTTCATCAAGCAGTGGATCAATTCTAGTCAGTTGTCAATGAAATATCTGGTATTGAAATGTGCTCAATTTGATATCTGGCGAGTGTATTACCAATCTTATAACAAATTTTCAAGTGATTTCAGAGTATTCATATTGGCTCATTACTGACATCAATAATGGTTATGTTAAACTTGGTATTTCTCTTGCTTTTAGTAGATGTCTTGCATCATAGGCTAAAAAGCGGATTTTTTTCTAATGTATCTGTGAGGAAATGCTTTGAGGATTTCTATATTTTTTCTCTTCCTTATGGTATAAAGTTGTCTTCCAAATGCACGTGATGGCTCTATCTATCAGCAAATCATTAATTTTCAGGGACTTTGGAATTGGTAGAGCAGATCAATCTGTTATTCAGGAAAATTATCATCACTATACATAGTAATATAATAATTCTCTCCCTTGCTATTGTTGTATAGACATGTATGTGATTGTATCTTTTCCCCTTTGGCTCAAAACTCTGAATTCTTTGTTTCTATCCATAAGAGATTTTGAATGATTCCTTTGTCATGTTTAAATTTCATACCTGAACATTGCCTTTTCATTTCCACATACCCATCAGATGGCAAAGTCAGTGCTTTGGATAACATTAGCATTCTTTAATAACTAAAGACAATTCTCTTCTGTGGATATCTCCATCAATTATATTTCTTGCAGCTGTTACTTCTCCACACACATAAGGCAGCAGAGCTCTTGTAGTATTCTCTGTGTGCATATAGATTAAATTTTGATTAATAATAAGAACAACAGAAGGAGAAGGAGAAGGAGAAGGAGGAGGAGGAGGAGGAGGAGGAGGAGAGCAACAACAAGAACGACAACAATGACAATAACAAGGGTTTTCTAAACATTTGTTAGCCAGAACATAGAACAACAACAACGACAAAAACAACAAGGGTTTCCTAAACACTTGTTGCCAGAACATAGGCATATCCACTGCTTGATGAGGGTAGCTTCATTGACTACTCTATTTTTAAGGATTTCTATGGGAAGACCACAAAAAAATATGTGTGTATTTAATGAGAGAAGATAAGAGTAGTCAAAAGTTATTTCCTGAATTTACCTTCTATTTTCTTTTAGAACATTTATTTAGCTTTTCATAAAGGAACACATAGTATATTTATAGTTCACTTATTGTGTATCCTTCACCTAGTGATATGGTTGCTAATATTAAAAAGTCAAAGAAAAAAATGCCAAGAAAGAGAGGTTACAGGGACCCGTACTGAAGGATCTGGAGAGAATTTGCAATGTGAAATATTTGTCAAAAACAATTGGACAGACTTTCACTTATCTTCTGTATCCTTTGCCATGTTGATAATACTGTTAGACATCTTTTCATATCACCATGAAATGTGAAAAATCACATTCTAAAAGCAAAAGGGGAGCAGGAAACTGTTCTTTTGGACCACTTATTGTCATAGTGCCTTCATCTGCATGGCTGTCCTATTCTTGAGCTCTTCCATGCCTCAATCTTTCCTCTCTGATGGTTGAGACCATTGAATTTTGATCATCCTGTTTATCCAGTGGTGGGTGAAGTATCTGAACTGATACTAGAAGCTCTGAAGAAACAGGCCCTGACATGCAAATCCAACTCACTAATCCTGTTACGGTATATTTAAACCTTTGCTAATTTATTTTGGAAAATGTGGCAAGATTGGACCCAGACCCTATTCTTTTCTATTTCTTGTGTTTTCTTTAAAATCATCCCTACAGAAGAATAAGTTTTGTATGATAAACAGTATTCACTTAAAATGTACACGTCAGTGAATTTTGACAAATGTATATACCCATGAATCCACCATTACAGTCAAGGTACAGACATCTTATCCCTGACTCCAGCAACAAATTAAATCTGCATTTTGTCACTATGGACTACTTTGGAATTTCTAGAATTTTATATAAATGGAACCATACACTATGGACTCTTTTGTTTCTGCCTACTTTCACTCAGCATAATGCTTTTGATTCAGGTTGTGGCATGTATCAGTAGTTGGTTTCTTTTTATCGCTGAGTACTATTTTCACTGTATGCCACATTCTGTTTATCCATTCACCTGTTGGTGGACATTTAGGTTTTCTAAGCCCTATTTTGATGTTTTTCACCAAGTTGTTTTCAGTGCCACCTGCTAATTGTTTCATGTCCTTAGAACTAAATTTCATCTTTTGTCATTTACTATAATACTTGGATATGTATTTTCTCTGTACACTACAGGAAAATAACAGATGAGTAAAAGTTAACAAGATATGTATATTTAAATTGAATTACTTAGTATTTAAAAATTCAGTTCTTAATGATTTATTTCCCAAAGGAAATTGGTTCTAATCAAGAATGCACAATCTTTTCTTCCAGAGGTCACTTTTATCTCTAGGCCATTTGTCACTTTGATGGCAGCAATGATGAGGATTTCTGTAGAAATACATGTTGACGTATAAGTAGACCAGCAGTATGCTGACAGAGCACTTCTTTGTTTGAAGAAACAGTACATGACATTTAAATGGATTTTAGTTATAAGAGTTGATAAGTGAAATGCAGAGTTTTCTATGTTCCCCATTTAAAATTAAGCTCTTTGAGACTTTCATTAGATTTCTTTTTCTTTCCTTTCCTTCCTTCCTTCATCCCTCCCTCTCTTCCTTCCTTGCATCCATCCATCCTTCCTTCCTTCATTTCTTTTTTTCCTTCCTTCCTTCCTCTCTTTTTTCCTTCCTTCCTCCCTCCCTCCCTCCTTCCCCTCCCTCCCTGCCTCTGTTTCTTTCTTTCTTTCTTTCTTTCTTTCTTTCTTTCTTTCTTTCTTTCTTTCCTTCCTTCCTTCCTTCCTTCCTTCCTTCCTTCCTTCCTTCCTTTTTCTTTCTTCTTGTGACAATCATTTCAACCAGAAGTTGCATTCACCAGGGGAGCTGCAGTCTCTCTTCTGAGGCAAATGTATTCTGAGGCAAAAAGACCATTTTTATCTCTGTCAAACTTAGTATAGTTACTTAAGTTAAGAGCAATGTGAGTTTAGGAGGCCTGTTCTTTTAAATCTTTCTTTTAACATCTCTTCTTTTAAATCTCCAGACTTATCCTCTTAAATCTAATATTAATGTCTAAGTGATTCACATTTTTAAGTTCTCTGGGGCCTTCTTCATTTGTCCTCTCCTTTGAAGTTTTCTTCCTCTATTTTCCATCTGCATTTACATTTCTCTCTTTTTCTCCTTTTTCCCTCTAGCCACAAAGATTCTCCAGGGAAGGACTGACTACCACGAAAGAAATTCTTTTGGCTCTACTTTGACCATCTTGCCTATGAAATTTTGGTTTCCTAACACAGAAATCTCAATGATATTGCTGGAGCAAATTCTCTATCCTATACCCTGGCAAAGCTCCTAGAACCAGTCCCAGTGGGATTTCTGTTTTAGAAGCTGCCTTGAGATCTTCGTAGCATTGTTCCATTTGCTTTCCTAAAAGAATTTTAGCCAAATGCTGTCCTCAAAATGTTTTGCCAAAATACTTGACCACTTCATCAGTATAAAGATTATGTACATAAAAATACAAACATATGTGTGTTTGTGTATATTCAGGTATATACAAACACGCATATGTATATCTCTACACTAATTAAGCTCCTGGAGGTATCTTCCTCTTCTACCCCAGAAACATTTTCTTCCTCTTACTCCATAGTTGCTTTGGCTGAACTGACTGTGAGGCTCCTGGGATTCTATCACATTCCATCTCACATTAAACTAATCACAGCATTCTTTAGTTTAGTTGTCATGATATAACAATTAGGCAGTTCTATTGTGCTTTCAAATGCAGACTGGGACCCTTGTGAACCAGTTGGCTAAGTGGATGGGTGAATGGAGAAATGGGAGAAGTAGAGAAAAGAGGTATTGATACCCTGGGATGGGTTGTCATTGAGCATTAATAAAAATTGCCATTTATTATTTTATTTACAGCCACTCCAGCGGGGAGAGAATACATCAGACTTGGCTAGTGGATAGTTAAGGGTCTTGAAATATAGTTATAATTTGATATCACTGATTTTAAAATTTTAAAATGCCATGGATGGCATATGGTATAATTGTTCATTAATTCTGTCTTCAACCAATATTTAGTGAACCTATTTTATATGCAGAAACCTGTGCTGTGTCAATAGCATAGATGAGGCATACTCTTGACTTCAGTGTATATTCAGGTCAAAGTCTTTGGTATTAACTTGTTAATTTATCATTCAAAAAACTCTTAGTGAGTATCAAGTGGCATTACCCAGTGTCATGGGAATTTTAAATTTCTTGTTGACTTGGCATTTCTTTCATACCAGAGCTTTCTGGAAAACTTATGGGGGAAGAAATGTAATTTTGTTGCTAAACCCATTCTGTTGCTTTGGTAAGACTTAGTTTGAAGAAAACACACAATTTTAACCTTATGGTTATTTTTATTTTAAACTCTTGCAAATATGTATTTAGAACTGTAGTTTTCATATTCTTTTAATAGTGTCAATTTCATTTTGTAACTTATTTTTGAAATAGTGTTTCCTATTGGAAAGAAACATTTTATATCCCATATTTAGAGAGATACTGGTCGAAATTGATTACGATCAGGTGAAAGCAGTGATATTTTCACAAATGATGACATATTTTCTCTGCATATGATTGTGAAATTGGATATTGGGGTGTATAATTTGGATGTCTATCTTTGTTAATTGTCATGATTTCTTCATGTACCACTAACTTGTTATTTCATCAGCTGATTATTATGTTGTTTATAGAGATATGGCTGTGGTTGTTTCTTAACATGTATCCCTTACAACAGTGAAATTTGACTTCTGGCCTTTTGCCTTTCCAGGTAATTGAATTAAATGTGAAAGCACCTAACCCATTGCTGTGTTCTCTCTCTCTCTCATTCTCTCTCTCTCTCTCTCTCTCTCTCTCCCTCTCCCACTCTCTCTCACACACACACACATACACATACACATACACATACACATACACATACACATACACATACACATAATATAATGGGCCCCAGTTAGGTAATAATAATATGACTCTTCTTATGAGAATTTCTAGGTAAGCAGCTCAATTAAGCATTAATTTTTAAGTTTCTGCTCTTGGCTTCCAGGGATGGATTTTGAACACAGTATTTAGTCTCAAATGGAAGAGAGGTTTTCTGGTACATTGTAAACTAGTGTCTGGCTGGTCTGAGAGGGCTGACTCATATTTCATTATTATAACATGAGTATTCTCTGAATTAAATAAGAAAAAATGACCCTTAGTTCTTCTTTCTGAAGACTATTACCTAGTACTAACTAATCTTACCTTGCCTTCCTACTCTATGGTTCCCCACCTGCAGGTATCAAATGTTGCTTTATGGAGCAGGCAAGAATGCGGTGATGTATAATCAGTGACATCGGAGCATGCCACAACAAAGTTAACACATGCAAAGTGATGAAAACGGTACCTAGTGTATAATAAATGCTCAATGCTTATTTATTATCATAATTATTATTCTTATTACTTCACTTTGCTTTTACATGAATGTCTTATGATTATGTAGGATTACCTAAAGCATTTCTCTACCATTCCCCATAATCATTAGCAACACAAAATTTTCACCTTTGAATATATCCAATTGGCGCATGTAAGCAAGAGAACAATATCTTTTCATATTTTTGTGGCATATCTGATACAATCATACTGAAACATATTCAGGTCTGTGTTAGTTTCCAATTGCTGCTTTAAAACATTACCACAAATCAAGTGGCTTGAAACAACACACAGGTATTATTCTACAGTTATGGAGATCAAAGGTCCTTGATCAGACAGCAAGCTATCAGTAGAGTTGCATTCCTTCTGGAGGCTCTAGCAGAGCCTTTTTCAGCCTTTAGGGCCTGCCCAAATCCTAGGCTCCTGATCCTCTTGCATCTCCAAAGCTAACAATCACATCATTCCAACCTCCACGTCACATTCCCTTCTCTGACTCTGACCCTTGGTCTCTCTCCTGTAAGGATCCTTGTGACTGCACTGGGCCCATCTGAATAAAGCATGATAATTTCCCCATCTCAAGGTCTGTAATGGAATTACATGAACAAAAGCTCTCTCAAGTTCTGGGAATCAGGATGTGAATATATCTGGGGTCCCTAATTGTGCCTGAAAGAAGGTTCATTGGAAGCCATGGCCATTACTTGGTGGGTAGAATCACAGATTTTGGATCTGAAAAGTACATTAGATCACTAATTTTAGAGATGAGGAAAATAAAACATAGCAGAGAGGATTATACCATTTGGAACTAAAACCCAGGTCCTGGACTGCTAATCAGGTGACTTTTTCAACTGTTTTCATGTAACATTTCTTTTGTTTCTTTTTTTTCATTAATTTTTTTTAATGTTTATTTATTTCTGAGAAAGAGAGAGAGAGAATGAGCAGGGGAGGGGCAGAGAGAGAGGGAGACACAGAATTTGAAGCAGGTTCTAGGCTCCAAGCTGTTAGCACAGAGCCCAATATGGGGCTAGAACTCGTGAATGTGAAATCATGACCTGACCTGAAGTCGGACACTTAGCCAACTGCGCCACCCAAGTGCCCCTTCACACAGCATTTCTTAAAAGTGTATCCATTAGCCAATTAATTGGTTTGTGATTAAGAGGCCACATTATAAAATTCCCAGTAGTAGTTTTAAACTGAATTTGAGGCCACTTTGAAATCTGAAGATAGTCTAGCCACTTGGACTTCATTTGTAGACACACTTAACAGAATATTTCAAAATTAGCTCAGTCGCATTAAAAAATTTTTTTTTAAGGTTTATTTTTGAGAGAGAGCGAGAGCGAGCGTGCACAGGTGTGCGTGCTAGTGGGGGAGGAGCAGAGAGAGAGAGAAACAGAGAGAGAGACAGAATCCAAAACAGGCTCCAGGCCCCGAGGTGTCAGCACAGAGCCTGATGCCACGCTTGAACTCACGAATCACAAGATCATGACCTGAGCCAAAGTCCGACACTTAACGAACTGAGCCACCCAAGTACCCTGATATTTTTTAAGGGAAAAATACCTTAAGGCTTTCCCAAGAAGCTTATAAAATTTATAAGTGTGGTTCCAGTTGAAATTGTGCCGCCTAGAATTCTTAGAGGGGAAAATATGATCTTTGTGAATACTTCTCATTTAGGCCGCAACTAAGAAATTTACATACTAAAAATGGCAAACATTTGATTTTTATGAACAGAGGGCACAATTAGAGCTTAGTCATTGATTGTTTTTATAGACTACTTAATGATCTGTTGAGAAAACTCGGTACCATCTACTTTCCCACGTCTCATCTGTGTAATGTGCCCGGATGCTATAGTGAATTAGAACAGTGTGCTCTTATGTACAATATATGTATTTTTTATGGAGCTCTCCCAAGAATAAATTAGAAACTGGCTTGATGCCTCTATTTCATTTTCTTTTTTATTCTTTTTGCGGTTTGAATTTTTACAGTCTGTAGAGGATACACATGGTCATTTTGATGCTATTTTACATTCTGTGCTGCATTTCAGAAGATGACGTGAATTATAGACAATTGATCTTGTCATTTATATTCACTAGACATGTCTAAATTATCTAACCAAATAAGCAAGGATATTGAGTATCTCCTATGTTGAAAAAACTGTACTGGGTTATCAAGATGAATTAGCTACAACTCTTTATAATGGAAAAGCCATCAACTTCAGATGCAACTTTAGTTTTCATTTCCTCTCTAGCCCTTAGTAAAAGAAAGACTGTGAGCAAATGCATAACCGCTTTGAACCTGTTGCTTGACCTCCAAAAGTAGGAAAACGAGACCCATACTACAGGGGTGTTAAAAGGATTAAATTGAGATAGTGCATGTGAAAACACCAAGTGCAGTGGCTCATGCAAAGGTGCTTCATAAATGTTCATTTCTATTTTCAAAAAGCTCACAGTCTGGTAAGAAAGATATCTATGAATAACTGATATCTCTGAATAACTGTATACAAGGCAAAGTGCTATGTGGCACAAGAAAGGTCCAAATAGGAAGCCATTGGAGTTCAGAGGTAAACTATGTTGTGGGGACCAGAAAAGCCTTCTTGGAGCATTTTCATGGCATTTAGCTGGCCCTTAAAAGAGGAAGGGGATTTAGATATTTAGAGATACAGGCTCTGTGATTTATTCACTTGTCTCCTGAATGATCTCCCCATGAGCTTGCTTTCTGTGCCCTATTTTGTACATTATCCAGTGCTCGAGTTTTCCAGTTTTGTCTCTTGTAGTCCAACTTCTGGCTATGTTCATATATCATCAAGGATTAATGTCCTTTCCTGCACAGGCACTCTGGGTTGAGGCTTCTATACTTGTCAAAGTTATATGTAATTTAAATAGGATACATTTATTAATTTTTTAAAAGGCAAGTCATGTTTTCCCCTGAAATAACTTCTGATAGTGAGATGGGTCCAATTAGAGTAATCTCATGTGGTTGGTTTGCAGAGATTTAGGCTAGTTTGGGGGGAAAGTCCTTGATAGAAATTATTCATGGCCCATGGAACCAAGATTTTCTTTCAGAGAAGAAAGAAATGGTCAGATTCATTTTTTCTTTTAGGTGTGTGATTCTGGAAATCCTCTGTTTCCCATAGTTGCCCACACAGCTGTTTCCATCTGTGTGACGGCATCATAGCCCCTCTTAAAAGCACTATAACCTCCATTGGCCTCTACAACTCACTGAAGACCTGATTTAGAAAACTGACTCATTTTGCACAGGCTACTGAGCAGCTGTTTGGAGGTTCTACCTTCTAGCGACTTACAGCTTGAACTAGTTTGAGAGTCCAAAATGTGGCATTTCCTCCTTATTTACCTCTGAAGTCATGCAATCTTTACCAAATTTGGTTCAAGATATTTCCCATACTTCTACTCTTGTTAATGTTAGAGTGACCATATTTTCTGAATTGAAAGTTGGAATATATTGTATGACATAGGATCCAATTTGGGGGCCTGATGTACCTAATGTATGTGTGTGTTTGTGTGTGTGTGTGTGTGTGCGTGTGTGTGTGTGTGTGTGTGTGTGTGTGTGTGTAGCTCAAACCTGGTTGGTTGCTCTACCTCTATTACTATCAAATGGACCCTTTTCTCCTCTTTCTGTCTCAAAAAAAAGTTTAATATCTTTAAATTGCAGCACTGAAGTTTTGGTCCTAAGGTGGGCAAATCTGAGTATAGATTTTAAGAGCTCTTACTTATTAATAGCTGTTAATAAGATAGGAGCTTGTGTTTACATTTTGGGGGAATGTTCAGATAAGTGGTTGTATGGTTGTTTGTTCCTGGTTCATAATGAAACATACCCTGAGGGCTCTATTAATTTTGGTTTGGGATCAAAACACTTGTCTCCTGGTGTGGCTTCGTCCTCCATTCTTGGCTGGGCACCCTTCACCCTTAAAAAGAATCAGTCTCTGAGGTCTTGGTGGTGAGGATTCAGAGGGGAATATCTGCCTCCCCAGACAGTAGCCTGTGGCATTATTTTGTTCCTGTCTTTGTATTTAGGATCTAACAAGCAAGGATTTGTGGGGAGAGAAGGGACTCTATCCTTGATCCTAAGATCAGGTGTTGCTCGTCTGAGTGATGCATGGGTTACAGAGTATACGATTTCCCTGGGGTCCCTCAGCTACTCTTAAGAACAGGTTGAAGTTTTGCCTTACACTAACTGTACATAATATAAAAGTTTGAAAAAGGGTGGGGATTGTGAAATTTTAGACCTACTTGATATATCTTTTGGAAGAGAACAGAAATTGAGAACTTAACAGGAATATAGGTATATAAGTCCATATAACCAGGTTTTGACATGTGTATGGGTGGAGGGGCTGATGGGGAGTGTAAAAACCCAGAATAGTTTTATTCATTCTGTTGTCACTGTATTTTCTCATTCAGCTGTTGTTTCTCTGTGTCTTAAGCTCTATCTGCTTTCTTTAAATATATGGATTCAGGTGGTACTAAATGGTTAGCCTGATTCAGTACTGGGTAGTACCTTATATTTGACTAATTTATTAATCACAGTTTTCAGGGAGCGATGATGTTCATATTGTGAATCTACTCATAAATGAAGACACAACTCTTTGTAGTATTTGTGAATCATCTTGGGCAATGTCACTTACTCTAAGAACTTGTAACTCTAGGGCATGCGGCTGATTCCTGGCTGCTCAGTTGGAAGAGCATGTGACTCTTGATCTCGGGGTTGTGAGTTTGAGACCCACACTGGGTGTGGAGATTACTGAAAAAAAAATAAACTTAAACTAAATAAAGCATGGGGCTTAGAGCATCAAAACCTTTTGTTGTCAAGCTTTTAGATGTGCTGGTTTATTGACATGAGTCAGTTTCAAACTCTAGATCTTTATACTTTGGCTCCAGGCAAACATAAGGGAGCCTCACGAAGCCAAAATTCACTTTGATGCAAGTTATTCTGGGGCTCTAGCCAAGATGTTCATTTTTCATTTATTTCTCAGTTTTAACCAGACATGCCAAAAGGTCCTCACTGTACCTCATGTCTGCATAATGAAAGGTGAGATAGTGGGAGGCCTACATGTGCTACATATTTTTGTGGGTTGAAATAAATTACAATCTATAGCAGTTTTCCCAAAGCATCTCAACAGTAGTTAATAGTTATTAGTTGAAAAGAAGAGGTCATTTTTGAAAGATTGAGTTAAAGTAGAACTGGTTTCTTTGTGATGGTACTTCTCAGAGCCTACAATATGCTGATGTGTATAGTGAATTTCTAAGAGGATGATGTGTGGACTTTCTCACATTTTTAAAGCAAACCTTCCTCCTCTACTCTTTTTATCTCTTTGCAAAGCATCTCATTGATGTTTTGTTTCACAGAACAGAATTTGGCCAATACTGTTTATAGAATCTGGAAAAGAGAATTTTTGACAATTTTTATTAAAATTCTATAACCTACCTCTTGAATCTGGATTTCTAGGAGTCTAGATAAAGTGCTCCTAAAACTTTAATTGCATGCAAATTTGCTGGATAGTCTGTTAATATGCAGAATTGGATTTGGTCTCAGTGGGGCCAGTGATTTTGCATTTCTAAGGTCCCAGGTGATTGATGATACTGGCCCCTGCAAAACACTTTGTGTTCCTGGTTGAAAAATGTTTAAATGGTTTCTGTTGCCTGGAGCTTGGCAGTGAGCTGGTTAGAGGGGCATTTCCTTACAAAACAGGGAGTTGGAGCTGAGTAAATGGTTATTGTTCCGTTTATTTTTCTTTATGATTTTACCAGGTTAGGACGGATACTCACTCATTCACTCACTCATAAATTTAGAGTAAAATAGCAAATAGCTATGTGCATTAACACTGCACTGTGTGTGTTTGAAGTATTCCAATTTTTTTTTTTTGGGGAAGTCCCTAGTGGGAGAGTTTGAGTCTCTGTTCTGTAAACAATAACTTTGACTGTTAAATTCCACATCTAGAGTAATCCTTAGTTTGACCCATCTGTTTAATTGTTTACCCATATGAACATTCATGCACACAGCCTAGGCCAAAGTCTTAACTGACTCTTTGTGAAAGCTTATCAGACGAAGTTTTAATTATTTAAGGCTAAAATAACAAATAAGGTTTATCTCTTAGGTTGACTCCATTTATTTGTTCTTTGATATCTGAAGCGATCTCTGTAGAGAGGTTCTAAGGCTACTGTTTGAGCTTGATGAGAAAGAGCAACAGAAATGATTAGCGGGGGGTGGGGGGGAGGAAATATCTTCACAGAAGCTGAGCTGCTTATTTGACATCTCTGATAAAACATTAGGTTATGCTGACACCACATTGCCAGCAGATGGTCTTTGCACCCTGTGCTTTGGTTAGCATCCATTGTCAAATACTTAAATATTGGCTAAAGCTATTATAAAAATAATTTGTTTCAAATTCCATTCTATTTTTTTTAATACTAAAATTGCTTTTTAGGCTGTGTACTCAGAGTAACTGGGCCAAGATTCCAGTGAAGTATCTGGATTGTGCTAAAAATAAGTGCAGTGTTATTCCTTCAATCCCCTTCTCAGTGCTTGGATTGATTACTCCTCAAATTCCTTGCTAAGAAATTCTTCCTAATAGAGATTTATTTGTATGTAACCCAAAACTCCTATTTGCAAACAATTGATGGAGTTATGAAAAGTCTTTCTTCAGTAGGTTAAACGTTTCCTGCAGTTGCTTTACAGACACTTTGTCATTGTTACAAAGTGAAACTTTAGTTTAATCTTTAGTCATATCAAAATTTTAAATTAATCGAGTCTGAATCATGATTTTATAATATTCCTAGATTTGTGTAATAAAGCATTAACAATATTAACAATTATGATACTTTTTTAATGTGTTACACTCAATTTGTTGGAGCAGAAAAAGATACGACAAACTATAGATGCCAGTGGAAAAGAAAAACAGATTCAAATTATCCAGTGATGTACTCAACTATAAACTACATTTTTAAAAGGGGGACATAAAATATCCTGGGCACTTGTGCATATTCTTGTGTATATGTTCTTGTGTTGTTGGTGGTGGTGTATATTGTTTTGGCTTTGTTTTGTTTTCTTGTTCCCTATATTAAACCAAATAAGAGCTTTTCTGACTTGGTGGTAGAAAGTCAGGATAGAGAGCTGGCTGATCTGTCCTCCATTTCTAAGTTGTATATAATCTGTTGGGCTACTCTTGTGTCCCCTCTTCATATGTTTAGATGGCTGGCGCTGACCGCCATAACAAGGTCTGTGTCATAGCTATGTAATATAAGAATGCTAAACTTATCACACTTATATTACTGTAAATTCAGCGCCTGATGCTGTACAATTACGATACTGCATTTGAAGAAAATAAAAAAGCGAATTCAAATTTGTGTACAGAATATTGTTTTCTCATTTGTGTATTAGGAAAGATGAAAATGTAGATTATTAGTCAGAGAAAGAATGGAGAAATTTGTGTCAGAGCTCCTTGTAATCTCACACTTACATTCTTATGTTTGTGTATTTGCGTTCATGTAGCTTTATATAAATCACACTCTCTAATGCATGGGGGAAAAGAGATCAGAGCATGAGGGATAATCCTCTTTGAGAGCAGGGACCATGTCTTATATTTCCATCCCTGCACACCCTCCACTGGGCTCTCTGCAAAGCAATGTATTGATTGTGGAATCCCCAAATCATGTCAATTTGTCTTTGGGCTGTAAGCAGGCATAAAATCAGATAAAGGCAATAAACAGGGTCTATAACATGAACCAATTCAAGGGAAAGTGCTAATCACAAGTGAGTTATGGTGGGGGAGGGGCAAAGAAGGAATCAAAAGTATCAATTTAGTCATCACAGGTGCAAAATCAATTATTGTAATAAAATGTAGGTTATTTGAGTTTGTTCAAAAATTTCAATCTTACCTTTAAAAAGTAAATACAATTACCTTGGTTTTAGTGTGTCAGATACAGATACATAATTTCCTTGAGTATGTTTTTCCTGTTTGTAAATCGCTCCTCTGGGCTCAGGCTTGCTCTTTCTAGGCAGCACTGAGAATTAGGGTTAAGACAAATGTTTTATCCACTCATAGAGTCAACAGTCAGTTATCAGAAGTCATTACCACATGCAAACAAAATGGGCATTTTTAGCTTTAAAGAGAAATAAAAGGGAGTTTGAGTTTTAAGTATCATTATGTAATACTTAATATAAACAGGAAGGTATTTCACACTGCAACTTGATGCCAGGCAATTGATTATGCATATATAATTGGTGCCTACGTTCAACCCATAATATGGTTGTCTTCTGTTTGCTCCAAGAGAATGATGGGAAAATAACATTAGAATGTGGAACTTTAGCAATAAATCTTAATTGAGTTTGCTTAAGTGCTACTTAAAAATGTTTGCAGTAGATTTGAACCAGTGCCACAGCATTAATTGAAACATAAAACTCAGTCATTTAAATATCTTTCTCCAAGGTCAGAGAAAGTCTTCACTGAATTAAAATATGCTATTATTCACCAGGGAAGATTATGTATTTTACTCTCTGTACAAAATAAATGTAATGGATACTGTGATTATGTGCTGTAAGTCCTGGAAATTTATGGTTGACCTAAACTCCTCTAGTGTATGAATTTTTTGGTTATCCACCAAACCCCATTTTGTAGGGTGAAAAATCAGTGTCCTGGGAGATTTTCTTAATTTGCTCCAAGTCAGTGAGTGGATTTGTGTTAGTAAACATTCAATTCTGAATCCTGTGTTTGCACCAAGCAGCTTCTCAAGGCAACAGTGTGAGGTTAGCAACTTACTAAAAATAGCTAACATGTATTAGTGCTTATAATATGCCAGAGAGTATGTGAGGCATTTTATATGCATTATTTCATTTTGTTCTCTGAATGATATAACGAATATATTATTACCTACATTAAAATTTTTTTTTACATTTATTCATTTTTTGAGAGACAGAGAGACAGAGCACAAGTGGGGAGGGGCAGAGAGAGAGGGAGACAGAATCCGAAGCAGGCTTCAGGCTCTGAGTTGTCAGCACAAACGTGACGCTGGGCTCAAACTCACAAACCGGGAGATCATGACCTGAGCCGAAGTTGGACGCTCAAGCAACTGAGCCACCCAGGGGCCCCAATTATTATCTACAGTTTAAAAAAGATTACAAACTGAGGTTCATATCTTGTCCAAGGCCATGTGGGTGGGAAATAGTAGAAAGGGAGTATGACCCCAATTAGTCTGTCTGCAGCATCTTTACTTCTAACCAATATGTAGACTGGGTCCAAGAGGGTAATTTAGAGCCAGCCAAAATGTAGATGTTTTTAACAGAACCAAAAATCTTCATTTAAACTGTGGTAGAATTCAATTCTTTCATGAGGTGATAAATGGGGTATAAAATATAAAATACTGTGTCTATTAATAGATTAGACAATTCTTAAATTGTTTTTTATCCTGAAAGTCTATACATTAGTAAAAATGGCTTAGTTGAAACTACTTTTTTTTCCTTAGGACCTATTTCAAAACACTTTTAAAATTGAAAAGCAAATTCAGCTCAAAATTAAATTCCTATCCAAATTTATCTTTTAAAAGCAATTCCTAATTTTCTCTTCCAATGAGCTTACGGAATGTATATTCAAAAGGAGCAGACACTGACTTTTGAAAAATGTTCATGTATTCTCCTAAAATAATCCAGAGAACCAATGATTGTCTCAATGAAATCTGTGCTTTTCCTCCTTTTTTTCCTTTCTGTATAAGCACAGTGCCTTGGTGGGAAAAGGGGCTTTAATTAATTTGAGAAAACATGCTACAGTACATTTACTGAGATGCTATCATAACTAATTAAAACAAAATTGCTCTTGTCAAAATAAATGAATAAATTTGATGAGGCATTTTCCTTTATTTTGCAGATTTGTTCCACTTTATCACTAATTCATAAAATCCACAAAGGGTCTCTAGTCATCAGGGTGATTAGTTAAATTCTGCTGTTGTTACACTGTTATTAAAGGGAAAAAAAAATATCAGACACATATACCAGGCTAAATGAATAGGCTGAGAGCACATTTCTGCAAGTGCTCTAAATGAAATCATATAAGGCCATGTACCATCTGAGGTCAAGGCAAAGATTATCATTAATGTTCAATGTTTGTATGTCAATACTACAATGATTTTTCAATGTAAGAGACATTCTATAATTGGAAAAAAAAATTCAGCTATTGTCTCAGACTACAAGCCATAGAGGTAAAGCTTATACAGGTAAATTTGACCACATGTTCTGTTGTTCATAGGCGCTAGTGTGCTAGCGTGAGTGTTAAGTAAAAGGATATCATATTGTTAAGTAAAAGGGTATCGTATTTATAAATAAAGATATCCATCAAAAGAGGGCTTAGGTTAAGAATTATTGAGTAACATGGAAATGACTCATCCAAGATGATGTTGATGTCCCTGACTCTATAAAGAAAAGAAAGTAATATTGGGATAGGTCATACTAGAGCTGGTATTTCTAATTTAAAGCATGCAAAAGCTGAAGTCCTCTGTTTATTAAGTACCTATTATTTTCAAAGCACTGTTTTAGATAGTATGGTGATAAAAAATGTCCATGGACCTACCTTTGAAGATCCTGTACTCTGGTACAAGAGATAAGATACTTAAATATTTACGATAGGATATAAACAATATTTTTTTGGAAAAGATTCAGGCAAGTTTTCCAGGTGGTCAGAGTTCTTTTAAAAGATGGGTTTGAGACTTGTCCTTCAAGAGAGACACCAAACTTCCAACCTAAACATACCTATTTTGAATACAGAAACTCATACATCACCTTTTAGGATTATTCATTTTGGATATTAGTCACAGGAAATCTGCCATTTTGACCTGGGTTTCTCATATGCAATCCAGTATTTCAGAAACACCACCAAGTAGATGTCTTTAAACTCTTTATGTTTAAGTTTATAATGTGAGCATTAGGAAGCATGATAAAACAAACCTGGTGAAAACACCATACCCTATACTCTGATGTTCAACTTAAGCGTTTATTTATTCAGTCAAATCACTATTGAAGACCCTGTTGGGTGGTGGGAACAGTGTTGAATATTGGTAGTATGAAGATGAAGAGTCATGTTAGACCCAAGGAACAGCAAGGCAAGAGAATAAACATAGCTGACAAATACTAAAATAAAGGTATACAATATTACGGAAGCGGCAAGGAAGCAGAATGGAAGATGGCCCATGTGATTTAAGTTTGATAAGCAGGAAGTTCACCAAACAGTGAAGAAGGCAAAGCGGGTTCCAGTGAAGGGAATAACCCATAAAAAGACATGAAGAAGAAGGCATAGTCAGGGAAAATCGTGAGATGCCTGGATTATAGGGCAGGTGAAGGTGAGTGATAGAAATTCAGGAAGTACTTTGGATATAGCTCTGTATTCAATTTCACTTCTGCTTCCCTTTCCAGGCCCACTTCCATCATCCCAGTTCAGACACTACCCAGAAAGCTGAGATTATTAAAAGAATGTAAAGATTCTTTACCCCAAGTGCTGACACCATCTCAGTGAATATAAAACTGCTCTTTTTTCCCTACATTCCTAAAAACAGTATTCATTAAGTTTGGGTCTATTTTCTTCTTCACTAGTGCCTAGTATAGTATCTGGGTTGATAATTTGTTCTGGTCAAGTGATTGCATATGAAATGTGAAAGAGTAAATAAAATAAAAACAACAAAATACTGGATGAATATTCAAATTCACACTTAGTGAGATTGGCAGTGATTTCTTGGAATGTTGAGATGGCATTCTAGAGTCATGTACAGAATCAGTGGAAAAGTGTAGTGGCTAAGTTAAGAATTCTTCCAGGGACAGGGAAGGAGGAAATGACATCATTACTCTTCTCAATACTTTCCACCCCAGCCCTTGCTCCCCACAAGCCTCCAACTGTTTTATGATTCCATGATTTTATACCTGGCATAAATGACAGTGGCTTGTGATTACCTATACATTTAAGGCACAGAATATTTACTGCAGCCATCAAGGCTTTCTAATTCCTGACCCTTTTATACCTGTTCAGTATTTTGTGTCAGTTTCTTATGTTAACATCTTTATTATTTCTATCCCTCCCAATTCATTTTAAAAAGTCCTACATCCTTCAATATTTATCTCATTTTGCTGCTTACTTTGTTAGCCATTTTCAATTATCTGAACTGATCATTAACATATATCCTATAACCTTTACTACCTTTATGATTATCATGAGGTATAGTTTGATAGCCTTTTTAATGTTTGTTGTATATTTATTTGCCCTACCCCCATTCCTCACTGTGAGTCCCTTAGGATTTTGAAATTTATTCCATATGCATATTATATCTTATATGATCACTGGACACAGCCCCTAACACATAGAAATGCTCTAAAAGTATTTGTTGAATGAATGAGTGCATGAATAATTTTTCATGCTTTTGTTTCTTTCCATTACATATACAATTTTAAGTTATCTCTACTTTGTTGAAATCTTACATTTTTTTCCAGCGTGGGTAAAATGTCTTATAAAAATTATCTGGAAGGGGTACCTAGGTGGCTCAGTCAGTTAATTGTTCAACTTTTGATTTTGACTCAGGTCATGATCTCACAGTTTCTGAGATCAAGCCCTGCATCAGGCTCTGCACTGACAGCATGGAGGTTGCTTGGGATTCTCTCTCCTCTTCTCTTTCTGCCCCTCCTCAGCTCACATTCTCTCTCTCAAAATAAATAAGCATTTAAAAAAATCATCTGGGAAATTTTTCTTAAAGCAATATTTTTATTCACAGTATGAAAATTTCTGTCTTATGATGATAATGGATTTGGTTTCTCCTCCCTCATTTTTAAAGTTAGATAATAATTAATATAATTCATCTTCTTGATCTTTTAAGAGCTTGATTTAATTTTAAAATATGCATTATATTTCCATTAAGATACTAGAAATATTTAAAATTTTAATATTTACCTTTGTTTTCATTAATTCAACTATTTTTCAAAATCTGATTTTTGTGGACAGTCCATTAACAAAAAGAAATAGAATTCTGAGAGAACATTCCACAAGAATTTTCATATTTTATGAACACAAGTCATGAAAAGGGAAATTTATGAGAACAATCTGCCTTCCATGTTGCTGCTGCCCATCTGAGTGTGTACACTTTATATTTGGGGGCAATTTATCTTTCATTTTGACCCTCCTATTTGATGCTTGTCCTGAGTCAGTATCACTACAGTAACAATCATTTTGGTGTAGGCAACAGTTGAAGGTTTTTTTTTTTTTAAGTTTATTTATTTATTTTGAAGGAGAGAGGATGGGGGGAGAGAGAGAGAGAATCCCAAGCTGAGAGCACAGAGCCCAATGCGGGGCCTGAGCTCACAAACTTTAAGATTATTACCTGAACTGAAATCAAGAGTCAGATGCTTAACCCACTGAGCCACCCCATGAAGTTTTAATGCTACTAACACTTGCATCCCTTTCGCTTTTTCTAAACCAGAGGCAATTGTTCTATTTTCTTTTCATTGCTATCCATTATGTTTATCATGGGAGAACTCTGCTTCCTGCAAATGTAACTTTCCAATTACATTCTAAACCCATCCCTATGAAAATACACTACGTTTATATTGTCTGGTCAACAAATAAAAATAATTAATTGGTTACCTTTTTTGGCCCCAATATGTTACTATTTTTAATGTCTTAATTTTAATACTTTCCATTATTTCAAAAAGTCAGGGTTTTAGTTAATATGTTATGCTTTATATAACAAAACAGGGATAAATTGAAATATTACAATTCTGTATTTTGTTTCCATCAGTTTCATCTACAGTGATCTCATAATTAGATTAGCATCTCTGAAGGCATGGATGATGTTATTTTATTCTCTATGACTTGCTCTGCCTATGATGGGGTGAAGTCCATGTGAAATGCTCAATAAGTACTTATGAAATACTGAATAAAGAATTGTAGAGGTATTGAGGAGGCCTATAGAATTATCTGTTTCAACTCCTTTATTTTATTTTACTTTATTTTGTTTTGAATTTATTTTTTTCTTACAAGTTTTTTTTTTTAATAATGTTTATTTATTTATTTTTGAGACAGAAACAGAGCACGAGCAGAGGAGGGGCAGAGAGAAAGAAAGACACAGAATCTGAAGCAGGCTCCAGGCTCTGAGCTATCAGCACAGAGCCCGACATGGGGCTCAAACCCCCAAACTGTGAGATTGTGACCTGCTTTCACGTTTTAATTTAAATTCCAGTTAGTTAACATACAGTGTAATCTTAGTTTCAGGTGTAGAATTTAGTGATTCAGTGTTTCCATATAATACCCAGTGCTCATTGTAACAGGTGAACTCCTTAATCCCCATCCCCTATTTTCCCCTTCCCCCTGCCCATCTCTCCTGGTAACCATCATTTGTTGTCTATAGTTAAGAGTTTCATGGTTTGCCTCTCTTCCTCCCCTCGCATGTTCATTTGTTTTATTTCTTAAATTCCTCATATGAGTGAAATCATACGGTATTTGTCTTTCTCTGACTGACTTATTTCATTTAGCATAATACTGTCTAGCTCCTTTATTTTGCAGAAGAGAAATCTCTGATTCCCGTATTCTCTCCCAAATATCCATAGCTTGTTGTTGAGTATTGAAACATACCAGAGGTTATTTTTTGGTATGTTAACTTTATTTTTGATGATGCAATGTTACATTGTTTTCCCTAGTTCAAGTGGTTTGAAATGAAAACACCTCTCTGGTGTAATTAAAGTGAATTTAAATTTAATTCTTTTCATTCAGTTCTCTGTTAACTCAAACATATCTCTGAATCTTTCCATTCTCAACTCTACTGCTACCACTTTAATCCCAGCATGCAACTCCTCTTGCTTGCTAGCATTAATTTTAAATTCCCTACAGTCAAACCCAGTATTGTGATCTCTTACTACTCATTGAGGAACAGTTATCACAAAGCACAGATCCTGGCAATCAATATCATGGCAGAACATATGAGCCATTTCTTAGACTTTGTGGTGGGTCTTTAAGTTACATCAATCACCAGGTAATTCATCTAGATCCAACTTCTCCTTGGCCGGATGTAGAATCTGAGGTCAGGTAAGAGAGAGAAAGGATTTTAATACAGTCATACAAGCAGTAAGTGAAAGAGAAGCAGTCTGATTCTAGTGTCCCTGACTCGGCTTATTTCCTTTTCATTCTGTTGTGACTGTCTCTCAGGAACAACCCCCAGAGGGTGTGTCTGGGTCACATTGGTTGCTTGGATATGTTGAAAATATATTTGAAGATCACCTATCATGATATTTCTAAGACCTGTCATTTTAATAGACCTTTCTCTGTCTCGCTAACTAAATCTATAGATACCTCATTTTCTTCATCGGTAAAATGGGGCCAATACTAATCCATTGGGATTTTGTGAGATTTAAAATTACACATATACATGCACCCATGTAAATTTATTTATTTATTTATGTATGTATGTATGTATGTATGTTTAGAGTTGTGTCTAGACATAGCAAATGGTGCTCAATAAACTTCAATGATTATTACCTGCAAATCAAATCACAAAATTTCATATGCTTTTGTCTTGTGGGTCCTGGAGGTAAGATTGGAAAGATTTATAGGTTACAAACAAAATAGCTTGCCATTCATTTATTTCACAAACATTTATAGAATGTTTCAGTGTGTGGTTGCCACTGTAGTAGGTTCCGTGGATGTAACAGTGAGTAAGATTGAGATCGTTTTTGCTCTTATAGGACTCATATCCCAGCGTAGGAGCCAAGCAATGAACAAATAGGAGTATAAATAAAATATATCCAACTATAAAGTTCAAAGGAAAAAAAAACATAAGAAACAGAGTTAGAGAATAACAGAAGGGACCTACTTTAAATAAAGTTTTCAGAGAAGGTCTTTATTTAAGCTGATTTCTAAAGAATGGGTAGGAGCTAGTCACGAAGTAGGAAGGGTGGAAGCATTCCAGGCAGAGAGCAACCAACGTGCAGGGATCCTGAGGTAGAAAAGAGCTTGGAATATTCAAGTAGCTGCGAGTAGACCACAGGAAGGTGGTGTGTGTGTGTGTGTGTGTGTGTGTGTGTGTGTGTGTGGATAGAGTGTGATGACCAAGAAGTAGAAAGGAATTAAATGGGAGAACTAGGCATGTAGGATCTTGTTGCTAATGGTATGGAGTTTGCTTTTTACTCTGCAAGTTTCAAGGAAAGACATTGGATTATTTCTAAACACCCTGATCTAATAAAATGAGGTATAAGCAAGAGAGGATTTCTCTTCTGTATTTTATAGAAACTTCATATCATTTTTTTTGTTTGTTTCCTGAGCAAAGTTCATTCTCTATTCTTTTCCCTCTGCCCTCCTCTTCCTTTAATCTCTGTTTACATCTTTTTCTTTTCTTTTTTTTTTCTTTGCTGGAAGGGAGAATAGCTTCTTGGATCAAAATCCTTCCCACAGGTTTCCTTCAGAATAAATCCCTTTATAACCTTAAGAGAGTGTTGAACTGTCCATCCAATAGTTGTTTATAAATGATTTTCATTGTGAAATTATATTCATATTGTAACAATTTAAAACTACCCACTTTGTTATTTATTCTCAGATTTAACTAAGGGTAGATTTGTTCTCTAGAGCAAAGAGGTATTTTGTTTCAACATGTATTTATTTTCTCTTGCCTGGTCTAAAAGTGACTCAGGATGAGAGCTCTTTAAAAATGGCATTCAACGTGTTGGGGCTTTCAGTCTTGTGTTCTTAGATTCACACAGACTTTTTCTGTTCTCCTATGTTTTTCTTCTTCACTATTGAGATAAATATGGGCTTCTTCTCATGTGCTAACTGATCATTTGGAAGTTGTTGACTATGCTGAGAAGGATCCAGAGTTCGTACCTATTCTCATCAAGACAGAAAACCATTATCAAATGATGTCTGCTATGGGCATAGATGGAACAGGTAGGGTCTCATGTGTTTGCCAAACATTCTTTCAGATGTTAAACATTTCATCTGGTGAAGATGAACTGCCACACACTGAACTGGAATGTGGTTCAGTATTTACTAAAACACAGATTCCCATTTTAATGTTATGAAGAACATTAGGACTAGTATAATAATCTCTATATTTATGTTAAGAGAACATGATTTGAGTTACCTAAGAGGTTGAAAGTATTGCTGAATATTTGGAAGGACGGTGGCTCAGTCAGTTAAATGTCCAACTTTAGCTCAGGCCATAATCCCATGGTTTGTGAGTTTGAGCCCTGCATTGGTCTCTTTGCTGTCACTAGGGATCCTCTGTCCCCAACTCTCTCTGCCCTTCCCTTGCTCTCTCTCTCTCTCTCTCTCTCAAAAATAAATAAACTTTAAAAATTAAAAGAATATAGATCTTGCCATTAGATATCTGAATAATTCTGTTTCAGGCATTGGTTGACTGTGGCAGATAACCTCAGTTTACCCCTTCATGTCTACTCTCTGCTCTTCTCTATCCTACTCTTTTGCTTCAGGAGGCTGATCTGTATGGAATACATTGATAGATACTCTGTTGTCTTATTTCTAGTTAGTTCAGCTAGTGGAAGACCTGGCAGGAGATCAGGGAGAAGGAGGAGAATGAGGATGGTATACATATTCCTCTAGTTTCCTTCTTGTAGGCTTGCTGAGAGCTGCCTATATCTTTCTACTATAGATTGCATGTCTCCTTAAGGTGGCTCATGATTCTCTTCTTACATGTAACTGTTCCCTCTCCTCTTTTCAGGCCCAAATCCCCAACTCCAGGGTACTGCACCATCCCTTATTTGTTCTGGAAACACTGCCCACAGCTTTGTAAATAGTCCCTTTGTTACCTCTTCAAAGTATTTGAATTTAGGTGTGCCATCTGGTTTCTAAAGGGACTCTGACTGATGCACTAGCTGTATAATGTTGACAAAAAAATTTTAAGTTGTTCTTCAGTAAGAATCCTCATCTATAATTTTTTTTAATGTTTATTTATTTTTGAGACAATGCTAGAGACACAGTGCAAGCAGCAGAGAGGCAGACAGAGGGAGACACAGATTCTGAAGCGGGCTTCAGGCTCTGAGCTGTCAGCCCAGAGCCCGATGCAGGGCTCGAACTCACAAACCATGAGATCATGACCTGAGCCAAAGTCGGATGCTTAACCGACTGAGACACTCAGGTGCCCCAAAAATCCTCATGTGTAAAGTGGAAGAAAAATAATTTCTCATAGACCTTTTGCATATCTAAAATCAGGGGGTGGATTAGAATGATTTTGTTCAAATACAATTTTCTGAAGCTCTAGAGATTCTGCCTTCATTGTCTTCCATACCCCAGGAGTAACTTTTACTTATTAGGTTATACTAAAGATCTGAAATTTTGTAACTTGAAACAAGGACTCCATGACTAAAATAGTTTGGAAACTGCTCTTCTTGAATGATTTTAGGGATGTTCCTAGTCCTAAAAATCTATTACACCGCCTGGCTGTTATTTTATGTGCAGAAACGACTGTTCTTTGCATCATGGCCTCTGAAGCGGGCTGGTAATTTGTAGGCTTAGTTAGCTGTAGGCCATCCAGTCTCATGATTTACCATGGGCACAGGGAAGAGTCCAGTTAATTCTCCAGGATCATATTCTCTTTTACAAAATGTTCTCATGGCTTAGGGTAGAAAGCCATGGGGGCCAATAAATATAGAGTGAATAGGATATCAAAAGGCTTCCTGCATTGGTTTCACTGTGGCCTCCTGGGCACTCAGAACCATTGGGCAGTAATTGTCTGTCACTGTGGTGAACACTGAACCCCATCTAGAGTGCTTGTTAAATTTTGCAAGTTGTCCAAGTCCAGGAACGCTTTTGGAACATTCTACCTCTTGACTTTTTGCTTCAGCCCAATAGTTAGCATCTTTTACTTTCTTTTCTATATAAAGAAATAGAGGAAAGGTATGAGCAAATTTCTTGGGTGTGCTGTAGGCTAGACATGCTCAGAGATTTATTGCAGCATAGGCTGGGATGATGAAGCCCTCAGAAGCACTACCCATATAGTATGTCAAGGAAAAGGTCTGGAAAACTCTCAATACAGTGGTTTAGAAGTGCTCTTTACAATCATGTAAGTGCCTGTTTGTTCCTTTATTTAACATGCATTCGGCACATTTTTCCAAATACCTGTTGTGTGCCCAAGAGTGTGTTAGACATTGCGGAATATGAACATGATTTTGATGAGGCCCCTGAGCTCAAGAAGCCTCAAGGTAGGACATATTTAGAGCACTGCAATATGATTGGCTGCCTAGAGAGAGCTTCCTAATTTTCTTGTTGCCTAGAGAGAGCCCTGAGGGACTAAGCAGGATGGGACGCCTAGTGGATGATCTGGGGAACTACTTGGTTTTGCATTTCTTCAGTCCATCCCTGACTGTATCTCTGGGGAAGAGTCTTTTTTACTTGTACCATTATTTTCCTGTACCTTTCATTGCTAAAATCCAGTTTATTTCACTTCAGACAGCTTTGCTGTCACAATATACTCATATCCTTTTTGGTGCTTTTCTCTTTTTTAGCTATTCACACCAGGAAAAAAAAAATCTTTCCTTCTTCTCATTCCATCTGTGACCCAATAAAAGACCCTAATCATACTCAAATATATATAGAGGAAGGAAAAGCAGAAGTTTTGAAGTAAAATTAGATGCTGTTATAGCCTGTAGTCCACTGGACCCCCTGTAATCAGCTTCAGGATTTGGCAAATTTATTTTCTGCTTCTCTTGCTTTTCTAAGCATGAATATTCAAGGTGTTTAAAAAAGTAAAACTTTTTTTTGTTTATTTATTAGGAACTTGCACTACATTTTTGGGAGAAGGCATTCACAAAAAAAATGGGAAGAAACATATCCACATGGTCATGAGGCATTTGAACTTAATTCTTTGGGATATAGTTATATGAAGATGGAAGTGTGGATCATGGAAGGCATATCAGGGAAAACAAAACAAAACAAAGAAACCCATAGTTACATACTAGAAACTCAGAGTTTGTCTTGGTTCCCACTGCACTTTGACAAGATTGAATTGTAGCAATCACCTTTCTTGACTATAATCAGTTGTTTCTCTGTTTGTCTATAACACCCTAAACATCTTTAAGAAGACAGGAGGGGGGATCTCTTTTCTATTTGTATTTCCAATGTTTAACACAATGTCAGGCACATAGTAGGTACACAGTAAGTGTTAAAGAATGAAGGGTGAATTTCAAAGTGTATATTGAGGATAGGGTTATCTAGTTTGACAAGAGCAAGTATTTGATACAGAAGAAGTGGGATCTAGTGTTAGAAAGATAGATTTAGGGCAATTATGAAGGCATTAAATAGACTGTGGGACACCACTAAAGTTTTAGAGTGAGTATGTGTCACCAAGAAATTAGTCTGTGGTAGAAGTGTCCAGTATAGATTGGTGGAAGGAAGGGGTAGACAGAATATATAGATACCAGTGATGGGGCAGATAAAGGAGAATAGATGTTAGTGGTCTAAAGGATACAAATGTTATTCAGTAGTTTAGTATCCCAAATAACTGGCTTCAATCTGCTTTTCCCTTCAGAATACTATCAATCTTCCCAGCCCTGAATCCTAGTCTGCCACTTAGATAACTTGTCCAATGTCGAGTGAATGCTGAGTTCTTTAAACTCATTTCTGTGTATTTAATAAGAGGATTGATGGAAAAAAAAACCACTATATTTAGCATGGTGCCTGATGAATGGAAAATAGTCAATTATTGGTAATAACTATTAGTACTATTGCTTTTATTACTTGTGAAGTCTACGAGTAACAGTGTAGTGCCATTGGATGGAATGAGTCATCTATGAAACTTTTTTTTCCCTGTGTATTCTAAGTCAGAGAAATGCATCATGATTCATAACATTTGATTGATTTAATGAAAATGATTCCTTACCCTTTGTCTATTAGCAGAACAAAATTTCTAGCAAATATTACCTATGAAGGAATCACCTTCTGTGAGAGGGTATCACGGAAAAACTTTAGTTCATTTATCTCACAGGAATATTGTGACCATGGGCAAGTCACTTCCTCAGCATAGGTTTCCATTTGCTCAGCTGTAAAATGAAGGGGTTGGACTAAATGATCTTTAAGTTCCTTCCTAGCCAGATATTAAATGATTTTTCAAGTTGCTCATTACATTTCCAGGCTCCATCAACTAGCTCATCATGTAGCCTATTTGCTCATTTAATGTCTCTCTCTATTTTTCATCCCATTTTTCAGTCTAGATTTTCATTTGGTACACTTTCATTAGCACTACAGCTTTTTGAACATTGCTTTCTGTAGATGATAACTGTGTGAGCATGTGTCTGTCTGTGTCTGTGTGAAAGGGGTAGGGGGAGAGGAAGAGAGAATGAGGGAGAAAGACTTTTTTGGCTAGGTTTATGAACCCAAACTTTGTTGGTGCGAATGACTGCCGTAACATTTTTCTCAAATATCTATTAACTCTTGCAGCTTGGATGCTGCAGGATAAAATTAGGCAACATTGGTCTTGCTTGAATTTTTTTGCATCCACTAATTTACATGAGAAAGAACTTCTAGAGAGAAAAAATTGGACCTAAGTCTTTCTTTAAGGTTCAAAGGTATTAAAATATGTCTGATGGATTAGGATGAACTTGATAAAGTCCACATTGTAGGAAAGAGGAATGAGGTGCTTGAAAAGCAACTCATCTTGGAGGCATAAAGAATCCTGACCCAGTTTTCACAGAACTAGAATAAATAATCCTAAAATGTGTATGAAACAACAAAAGACTCTGAATAGCCAAAGCAATCTTGAGAAAGAAGAACAAAACGGAAGGTAGCACAGTCCCAGGTTTCAAGATATACTACAAAGCTATTATAATCAAAACACTATGGTAGTGGCACAAAACCAGATACACAGATCAGTGGAACAGAACAAAGAGCCCAGAAATAAACCCATACATATATGGTCAATTAATCTGCAACAAAGGAAGAATATACAATGAGGAATAGACTGTTTCTTTAATACATGGTGCTGGGAAAACTGGACAGCATGCAAAAGAATGAAACTAGACCACCACTTTATAATGCCACACACACACACACACACACACACACACACACACACAAATCTGAAGGTGCATTAAAGACCTAAATGTGAGGCCTGAAACTGTAAAACTCCTAGAGGGGAACACAGGCAGTAATTTCTTTGACATTGGCCATAGAAATGTTTTTCTAGATACATCTCCTCAGGTAAGGGAAATTAAAGCAAAATTAAACTATTGGGTCTACACCAAAATAAAAAGGTTTTGCACAGCGAGGGAAACCATCAACAAAGCAGAAAAGCAACCTACTAAATGGGAGAAGATATTTACAAATGATACATTCAATAAGGGGTTAATATCCAAAATATATAAAGGACTTATACAAGTCAACACCAACCCCCCCATTATCTAATTAAAAAAATGAGCAGAGGACCTGAATAGATATTTTTCCAAATAAGAAACACAGATAGCCAACGGACATAGGAAAAGATGCTCAATACCACTAGTCATTGGGCACATACAAGTCAAAACCACAATGACACCTTACACCTTACACCTGACCTTACACCTGTCAGAGTGGCTAGAATCAAAAAGACAAGAAATAACAAGTGTTGGTGAGGATGTGGAAAAAAAAGGAACCCTTGTGCATTGTTGGTGGGAATGCAAACTAGTGCAGCACTGTGGTAAACAGTATGGACATTCCTCAGAAGAAGAAAAATAGAACTACCATATCATCCAGTAATTCTACTGCTGGATATTTACTCAAAGAAAATGAAAATAATTTGAAAAGAAACATGTACCCCTGTTTATTGCAGCATTATTTACAAATAGCCAAGACATGGAAGCAACCCAAGTGTCCATCAATAGGTGAATGGTTATGTATATAAAATGGAATGTTACTCAGCCAAAATATAATGGTATATATATACCATATATATATATATATATATATATATATATATATATATATGGTATATATATATATACACAAAATGGAATGTTACTCAGCCAAAAAAAAAGGATGAGATTGTGCCATTTGTGACAACATGGATGGAGCTAGAGGGTATTATGCTAAGTGAAATAACTCAGTCAGAGAAAGACAAAGATGATATGATTTCACTTACATGTGGAATCTGATAAGCAAAACAAATGAATAAACAAACAAAAAGCATAAATATATCCATAATACAGAGAACAACTGGTTGTTGCCAGAAGGGAGGGAGATGGGGAATGAGCAAAGTGGGTGAAGTGAGTAGGAGATACAGGCTTCCAGTTATGGAATGAATGAGCCATGGGAATAAAAGATAGAGCATAGGGAATATAGTCAATGGTATTGTAATAGCATTGTATTGTGACAGACAGTAACTGTAATAATCATGGCGATATATAAACATGTTGAATCAGTATGTTGCATTGATGTAAACACATGCCAACTATACTCAATAAAAAAATACGAGAGCATAAAAATAAAAATAAAAATAAAAAGTTTGGATCAGGAAGCCTTTCTCTCATTAGTAGTTAAGCTTTGGAGGAGAGGAAGTCCTGATTCCATGCTCAGGATGAATGACCCTGGAACCATTTTGAAACCACCCTGACATCTTGGATATGCCTTGCGAAACTGTATGTATTTTAGTTGAAAAAACTTCACTAAAACAGGGAAGATCTTAGGCATCAGGCAGTTTTTCTCTGGGATTACAAAGTATAGCTGAAAGCCAACAGCATTTTTGCCTGGGAATCCATGAAGCTCTCTTTACCAAAAGCAATGTGAGAATGTATGCAATAACACAAAAGTGGGGAATTAAAGCCCACCTTTACACCAGATACTCAGTGACAATGATGTTAATTAAAACTAACAAGCAGAACTGTTGGGGGTCAGCAAATATAATGCTAATTTCAGTGGGTGTCAAGTTTAGTCTTAAGGTCTAAATTTCTCTCTTTAGACAGGGAGCAGCAGATAAGCAATGGCTCTTGGACACATGAACACTCCTGGAGATCCTTAGAGATCTTTGGGGAAAGACACTTGTACAACACATTGGGGTTATTGCTCAAAGAGTAGGTGAGAATGCAGAGCCATTGGAAATTATGTACTAATGTAAGTATGACTCTGTTTGATTTTAGGCCCATATTAAATTAATATAGATGCACTGACCAAGCTTAGAGGAAGGTTAAAATGTTTTGGGAGGCAGTTATACTAATTATTAATGTAAAATAATACCAGGACATTCTGGATTTATATAATAGTTAACATGAAGTTACTCCCCTGGGATACAGATCCTCTTAATCTATTAGCAGGCCAGTTTTTTGAGTCTGCTCTGTAAGCCTGAGGAAAGTGGCTAATAGACCTGTGTGAGTGGCTAGCCAGTTTCTCTCAGATGATATCCAAATTCCCTTTACTGCTTTTTCTTTTATCTGCATCAATAGTCATCTCGGGGCACCTGGGTGGCTCAGTCGGTTAAGCGGCCGACTTCGGCTCAGGTCATGATCTCGCGGTCTGTGAGTTCGAACCCCCGTCGGGCTCTGTGCTGACATCTCAGAGCCTGGAGCCTGTTTCAGATTCTGTGTCTCCCTCTCTCTCTGCCCCTCCCCTGTTCATGCTCTGTCTCTCTCTGTCTCAAAAATAAATAAACGTTAAAAAAATTTCCTTAAAATAGTCATCTGAAAATCCTCATGAGTTAGAAGGATGGGTAGTATTACTTTTATCCATTTTAAATGGAATTGAGCAAAGGCTCAGAAGGGCTAACGGGTTGTCTGAAGTCACATTGGGGTTAAGTCCAAGTTTGATATTCTGACTCTAAATACTGTGTTGTTTAATTTCTTT
Organism: Felis catus; assembly: GCF_018350175.1. Taxonomy (NCBI): domain Eukaryota; kingdom Metazoa; phylum Chordata; class Mammalia; order Carnivora; family Felidae; genus Felis; species Felis catus. The sequence continues at coordinate 84,315,821 of NC_058377.1, read as the reverse complement.
TCTTCTGTGGCTAGTGAGACAACCTGAAGCCTGGAGGTATAGATGAAAGAGGGGGAGGGAAGTTTCTTTTTTTTTCATTGGAAAGGGGCAATAATTCTAGACAGATTGTTGAAACTATAGTTAAGCATCTTTTAAAAAATCATCTTTTTCATAAGCTGTCCATCATCCTGGACCAGACCTCCCTGAAAAATCTAATAACGTGCATAGTGTGTGTGTGTGTGTGTGTGTGTGTGTGTGCGCGCGCGTGTGTGGCTCTGTATGTGTGTGTGGCTCTGTGTGTGTGTGTGTGTGTGTGTGTGTGTGTGTGTGTGTGTTTGTATGGGCAAGGGAACCTGGAATTTTTTTCCCTGTGATTGAATTCCCTTTACTTTACAAGCAGCTCTGATAAGCATAGTAAGACAATAATAATTCATCCCTTGTTGATTCCAGATGCAAAAGAGAATTTTATGGTTTTATGGTCTGGGTCATTTAGTTCTCTCCTGAAGGTTGGAAATTTAATTATTTCTTTCCCTTTCCATTATAATCTGAGTGGCTTATTATTAATTTTCCAATGTATTTAAAATCTTTTTTTTTCTCTTTGTAATGGTTAGTGTTACATATGAATTTAACCATCAGACTGAAATCAGATAATGGCTGAGTTTGGATGCTTTCTACAGGAGTACTCTCTACAGAGTGCCTGACAAACAATATTTGGATCAGTATCTTTTGAAAATATGAAATATAGAATTTGATATAAAACACATATTTCATATGTATATGAAAATATTTCATATATATATGACATATATATGACCTATATATAGGTTTATATATATATAAACCTATCATCTTAAGGCATCTATTTTAATAAGTGTTTTTGTGGCTAAGGGAGTGTAAGCTTGCTTGACTTCCTGTTGAAAATAAATGCCCCCCTGAGGAGGAAAACACATGAATCCTCTGTTAGTCTCTTATTCCATAGGATGTGTTTTTTTGAATTAACTAATGGTAATTCCAGGAGGCTCTGAGGGAATTAGACAATAAGAAAGCACATTTCTCTGAGAGGGCTAGATCCAGAATGTGCTGGATTTGAATCATGATGCTGCATTGCGTCCTGAATACAACACTTTGGACAATAAAACTCAATAGTTCAAGCCTGCATTTTCTTCCCTATAAAATGGGATTGATAGTATTTCCCTACTCAATTCCAAAGGATTTTGCTGGGGGCAAATTAAATAAGGAATCTGAAACTGCTTATAAAACCTTCCATCATTTAGGAGTCTTTGGATATAAGCAACAGATTCCATCTAACATAAGCCAAAAGGGAACTTATTGGAAGGCCCTTGGGTAACTCACCAAATAGAGAACAAAGCAGGAGCACAGTAACCAGGGCTGGACCAGGGATCCAAATGACACAAACCAGTAGGTGGCCTTGTCAGGATGCCATCACCAGCATGAATCACTTCTGCCTTTGTCTCTTTGAGATCTTCTGCTCAAGATTCATAATCCCTGGAGAGAGCTAGACCAAGACTAAATGTCCTTATGTTGGGGCAGAAGCCCTCCACCTGGACCAGCTAGACTTATTAACAGACCATCAAGACTGCCAACACAGAGGGAAAGGAAATGCTGTCAGGGGAAATCCAGGAATGGAAATTCGCTAGCAAAAACAGTGCTCACTGTAAAGATTATAGTGCGCTTATTCCAGTGGGAGGGCAAGCGGTTAAGAGGGTACAGAGATGTCTGTGGTATGGGTGGGGCAGGAGTCTCTGAGCTCTGAATGGAAGGGCTGCATACTTTGGGGAAAACGGTGAGGGAGTACAAAGGAGGAGGAATGGAGGTTAGGGAAGTAGAGGTAGGAGGGCACTCAAAAGATAAACACCAGTAATTTTCCTTACAGAATCGTTTTATGCCCAATGAATTTCATATACCTTCTCAAGATAAATAGACATTTTCAGCCAATTCTTTTCTAGTAGCTTCTCCTAGTTCTTCAAAAGTAGGAGAGTTTATCTTGCATACAGCCTAGTGTTGCAGGTAAGTGCCCAAGAGTACTTGGAAGAGATGTGTGGAATGGCTGGGCTTCTGCCACATGTCAGCCAGAAATGCTCCTAATTCTATGTTTTGTGAATTGGGGTTTTATGTGTGAATCTTTTTAGGGTAGGAAAAAAAAGATACTATTGCTAAAAATAGCACCAGAAAACCATTATGGGCTAAAGGAAAACATGAAGAATTGTTTTGAATAGCATGTTTAGACTCTTCAAGCTTTGGCAGCTGGGTACACAAGCACAATATTGCCTTATTGTTTGATTCATATCAATATTACCTCAGCATTGTTCGTGCAATTCATTTTGCAACAGGCAGAATGAGCCCCGGTCTGCGGAAAATGTTTACCTGCCAAGATGATTTGTTGAAATAATCCTGAATCACACTTGATATATTTGGTCAACAGGGGAATTAATAGGCTCAGACAGATTGGGCTTCTTTGCTCAAAAATATCTCCTCCTTCTTCAGTGTGTGTCCTGAAAGGTTGGAGTTCAGCTGCCCTGGAATTCTCAATCCTCCTTGAAATCTGGGAGTTCTTTTAGCTCATTCATTTATCCTGCGTGTCCATTAACATTTTCATGTGTTCACAGAGTGGATAGAACTGGTCTGGTGAACCGAAGTGAGGTTAGAGAAGTATATGCCACTTTGGGAAGTGCGTATTCTTAGCTTTGCCCGAAGCAAAACAAATTGTGTGAATATTCTTAGAATGCTCAAAATAAGCTAAGCAAACAGTTACATGTAAGGTCAAGTCAGAGCTTGAAACAATGATACCTTAGACATACAACAGCCTTCCATTGGCTTTTAGATGCTGCATAAAAATACTTGTTCAGTTGGATATTTAATTATGTAGCTATGCCTTCAGGGTAAGAGTGGAAGTAATGTTTTTCTTTATTTGCCTATTTCCTAAATGTTCCATTCTAATTATTTTAGTCTATATATTCTGTTTGGTTTATAACATTTTTATATGAATTAAATTTGTATATCCAGATATATATGTATATGTAGGTGTCACTGGTATGGGCCTAAAATATTTGTGTGCTGTGATTTATACCTGCTTGATAGAGGTTGTCTGTTGAAAAGAAGAGACTAAATGATATAACAGAGGATGTTTATGGGAAAAAAGACCGGGGCAAATTTTGGAATGGATATTGTATGATATAGAATGCTATTTATACTCAATAATTTTCTTGTTTATGTTAAATTTGAAATACATGCTCATTTTCAAAAACACTGGCAGTATTAAACAGTATAGAGCAGAGAAAATCCCAACATGAAACCTACCACTCCAAGGCAACTTGATAGAATTTCTGTATATACCCTTCCAGGATTTTATCTTTTTTTTTCTTTCATTTTACATAGTTGTGTTCATTCAATATATACAATTTTATACTTTTCTTGGTTCACTCAATAGTATATCATAGAACCACTGTCTTTGTGAATAAATACTTAATCTTTTAGATTATCTCAAAATTTGGATTTCCAGAAATAGAGTTAAACATATATATACTCTTGAGGCTCTTAACCTCCAGAAGGCTCTGCTAATTTACATTTCCATTCTATAATCCAATTTATACTCTGATTTACACTTTCTAAAGTCCTCCATGGGAATGCCTATCCCATTGGGTAGCATAATTGACTTTCATCAATGCTGAATTGATAATTTTTATTGAATTTATGAATTTGATAAAATACATAAGTAAAAAATCAGAAAGTTATCTTCTGCTTTTTACTTTTGCATGTCTTTGATTATTAGTAGTAACATTTTCCATGTGTTTATTGACCATCATTGTTTCACTTTTTATGAACTATCTATTCGTGTATTTGTATATTTTTTCTATTCATGCATTTATATATTTTTATTCCAGTGTATTTTTTATGTAACTTCACATATTTTAATATTTTCCATGCTTATGGATTTTAGTGCTTTGTTAAATGAATTACACGTATTTTTCAGAGCTTATCAAAAGCTTTGTATGTTTACTGTTAAACATACAATTTATTGTGTGTGTGTTTAATGTTTATTTATTTTTGAGAGAGAGAGAGAGAGCACGAGTGGGTGAGGACAAAGAGAGTTGGGAACAGAGGATCTGAAACAGGCTCTGCGCTGACAGCAGTAAACCTGATGCGGGGCTCGAACTCAAGAACTGTGAGATTATGACCAGAGCCAAAGTTGGATGCTCAACTGACTGAGCCACCCACCCAGTCATCCCTATTTTTTTTGTTTTTTAACATATGGGAATTTTAAGATGCCATGTGTTCACATAACCGACCTATTCCTATATGATTTCTGCCTCTAATTTTATGCTTAAAAAGGTTTTTGCCATTTCACAATCAGATAAATAATCCTATACACTTTCTTATAGTTTTTTTCATGTTTTACATTTAATACTTTGATCTCTCTTGATCTTACCTTGGTGCATAGCATGATGTTGGGCCTACTTTGATTTGTTCACCCCTGAACTCCTTGCCTTAGCTCATAGGGCCCTATGTGACCCAGACCCTGCCTATTTCAGTAAACCCATTCATGTCCCTCGCTCTCCCTGATTCAATACTTTGTAGCAACACTCTCTTTCCTACTCTTTCTTTATACTCAAGCTGGTTCCTCCCTCAATACACTTGACCTTTGGTTTCTTTTGCTTGGGCCCCCTCCCCAGATCTCCATATGACTTACTTGTCATCATGCCTATCTCTTTCAAAAAGGCCTTCTTAACCACCCTATCTAAACACTGGTCCCCTATCCCTACTGTTCCCTTGATCTTATTATATTATCTCCCTGGGACTTAGCAATATCCAAAATTAATTGTCCATTTACTCGTACAGTTATTGTCTCCAACACCAAAATGTAAGTTCCGTGGGAACATGGACTTTGCCTGTGTATCACTACCATTTCCCCAACACTGAGAATTAGATTGGCCTGGAACACAGTTCACTTTCTTTTTATTCATTCATTCATTCATTCATTCATTTTTAATTTATTTTTTTAAATTTACATCCAGGTTAGTTAGCATATAGTGCAACAGTGATTTCAGGAGTAGATTCCTTAATGCCCCTTACCCATTTAGCCCAACCCCCCTCCCACAATCCCTCCAGTAACCCTCTGTTTGTTCTCCATGTTTAAGAGTCTGTTTTTTCTCTTTCCCTGTTTTTATATTATTTTTGCTTCCCTTCCCTTATGTGCATCTGTTTTGTATCTTTATCCTCATATGAGTGAAGTTATATGATATTTGTCTTTCTCTGACTAATTTTGCTTAGCATAATACCCTCCAGTTCCATCCACATAGTTGCAAATGGCAAGATTTCATTCTTTTTGATTGCTGAGTAATACTCCATTGTATATATACACCACATCTTCTCTATCCATTCATCCATTGATGTGCATTTGGGCTCTTTCCATACTTTGGCTATTGTTGATAGTGCTGCTATAAACATGGGGGTGCATGTGTCCCTTCGAAATAGCACACCTGTATCCTTGGGATAAATACCTAGTAGTGCAATTGCTGGGTTGTAGGGTAGTTTCATTTTTAATTTTTTGAGGAACCTCCAGACTGTTTTTCAGAGTGGCTGCACCAGTTTGCATTCCCACCAGCAGTGCAAAAGAGATCCTCTTTCTCCGCATCCTCGCCAACATCTGTTGTTGTCTGAGTTGTTAATGTTAGCCTTTCAGACAGGTGTGAGGTGGTATCTCATTGTGGTTTTGATTTGCATTTCCCTGATGAGTGATGTTGAGCATTTTTTCATGTGTCGGCTGGCCATCTGGATGTCTTCTTTGGAGAAGTGTCTATTCATGTCTTTAGCCAATTTCTTCACTGAATTATTTATTTTTTGGATATTGAGTTTGATAAGTTCTTTATAGATTTTGGATACTAACCCTTTATCTGATATGTCATTTGCAAGTATCTTCTTGCATTCCTTCAGTTGCCTTTTAGTTTTGCTGATTGTTTCCTTCACTGTGGAGAGATTTTTATTTGGATGAGGTCCCAATAGTTTATTTTTGCTTTTGTTTTCCTTGCCTTCACAGACGTGTTGAATAAGAAGTTGCTGTGGCCAAGGTGAAAGAAGTTTTTGCCTGCTTTCTCCTTGAGGACTTTGATGGCTTCCTGTCTTACCTTTAGGTCTTTCATCCATTTTGACTTTATTTTTGTTTATGGTGTAAGAAAGAGGTCTAGGTTCAGTTTTCTGCATGTTGCCATCCAGTTTTCCCAGCACCACTTGCTGAAGAGACTGTCTTTATTCTATTGGATATTCTTCCTTGCTTTGTCAAAGATTAGTTGGCCACATGTTTGTGGGTCTATTTCTAGGTTCTCTATTCTGTTACATTGATCTGAGTGTCTGTTTTTGTGCCAGTGCCATACTGTCTTTATGATTACAACTTTGTAATACAGCTTGAAGTGTGGAACATAGTACACTTTCAATTAATATGTTCCTCAAATAAATGAATGAATTGTTGTGTGTTATTTGTGAAGTATAATAATGTAAAGATAATGACAACAGTAATAGCTAAATTTACTGAGTGCTTATTCTGTGATAGTCTATTAAGTGTTTTACTAAGCATTATTTCACACAATCCATCAAATAGGATCTGCTTATTGAGGACATACTGAAGTTTATTACTGCAAATAGCACTTAATAATAGTGCTATTAAATCTCCCTCTAATAGGTAACAAAGCAGAAGCACTGAGAGTTTAAGTACATGCTTAAGATCAAACAGCTAGCAAGAGGGTATGTTGTAGCTTTATAATATATTTTGCATATTTATCTGACCCATTCCTCAAGAGAAATTTTTTAACTTGTTATAGTTAGTTTATTCTACCAGGTGAATTCCTGGACCTTTCTTTTATTCTCTCCTACAGTTTTCTTATTGAAGTTGTAATTAGAATTTCATTAAACCTCTTCATTAATTTGGAAAGAGCTTCATCTTTTCAAAATGAAGTCATTTTTCTAGGAACATTGTCTCTCTTTATATCTATTACTGGGAATGTTTTGTAGCCTTTTTCTTATAGGTCCTGCTTATTTTTAAAAAAATTAAATTTATAATGAACCATCTTATACTTTGGTTGCTGATATAAATGGAATATTTTATGTTATAGTCTTGAATTATTTATTGACAATTCTTGCCTTTAAATGATTGTGCAAAGCCATATAGTTAAAAGAAATGAATATATGTTTCAGAGTCCTTATATTCTCTATTGGCATGTTCAGAGAAAAATGCTCACTGCCCTGACAGATTGGTAAAAACAAGCATCAAAGTCAGAAAGTCTACCAATAGAATGACTATTAAAAGTACGTGTTTAGAGGGCAGACCTGGGCTCAAGTTCTAGATCAAATCCTGATTAAGTTACTTAGCCTTCCTGAATTTAGTTTCATCTGTAAAATAGGTATAGTGATAACTTCTACCCATAAGGTTACGGTAAAAGTAAGTTAGGTAATCATGTCAAACATCTAGCCACTGAGGGATACACACTAAATGATTAATAATAAATGTTAGCTGTTGTTCCTAGGTCTACCAGTCTATATGTGATGTGAAAATCCTTTTCTCCAGATATTAAACTAGGAAGAGAGCATCATATTGTGAAAATTCGTGCTCTTTGGTAGAGGGTGATGCAGAGAAGCCTAAAGGGGAAACCAGTGGTGATAGAGTCACTTTTATTGCCATGTCCTTGGCTATAAAATCAAATGGGCATGTAGGACTTAATTTGTATGTCAACCTCTTTCTGTCTTTATAACCATGAATATGTAGATACACACACACTAATACCATCCTTTAACTTTTTAAAAGGTGTTTTATTTGTTTTTGAGAGAGAGAGAGACACAGAGTACTAGTGGGGGAGGGGATGAGAGAGAGAGAGAAAGAGGGAGACACAGAATCCAAAGCAGGCTCTAGGCTCTGAGCTGTCAGCATAGAGCCTGATGCGGGGCTTGAACTTGTGACCCAGAGGGAGAGGAAGAGGGAGAATCCCAAGCAGGCTTCATGCCTAGTGCGGAACCTGATGTGCTCAATCTCATGACTGTGAGATCAAGACCTGAGCTGAAATCAAGAGATGGAGACTTAACCAACTGAGCCATTGAGGCACCTCAAGTCTCACCTCTTTTTAAACCTCTAATACCATTAGCATAAACCCATGGATTGTTGGTAGGGAGGGATATCAAACTGGTTAGGTTATAGTTGAATCCCTCCATGCCAAAACCCCTCCCTCTGATTTTGATCTCTTGTTGTTGTTGTTTTTGTTGGAAATTTTTTTTCTATATAAAATGGGTCAGTCTACCCTTTCTCATAATAAATAATATGCAGTGACAATAATTAAACTTTGAAAATTGAAGCCATTGTTTTGCCTGAGAAGATCCTCTCCAATTTGTAATCATCTTGTCATGTAGCCACAACTTGGGGTTAGAGGAGTGTAGGGATATTTGATAGGGTAGGGACTATTTGTGGTGACAAAGACTTGGAGATCCCTGCAATGAGTGGACCAGTCAGTGAATGAGGGTCAGACTAGTCCCGTGGAACAAGCATAGGATTTGAAGTTGGACTATCCCTTGGCACAAATGCTGTCTCTACACTTATAAACTCTGTTCTCATATGCAATTTAACCTTCCTGATCTTTAATACTACAGCTATTATTTTGGAGATAACCAGGGTGTTATTTATGGCAATTAAACAGGGCCATGTATGTAAAGTGCTTAACACAGTACCTCACACATGGGACGTCAAAGACCTTATGACACTTACGATTATTATACTCATTCAGGTCAGGTAGAGGGAAGAAAACAGTCAGGTTCTGATGAAGAGATGTAGTTTGATTGGTTTAATATATGTTCTGTAGTAGAGCCATTTTCCTTAAAAGGAGATGAACCTCTCCAAACTGTGAATATACAGTGTATGGAGAAGAAGGCAAGGTGACTTTCAGCCTTCCTATATTTTGGTAGTTTTGCTTGCAAATGGTGACTGGTAAATGTTTTCTAGAATCTGCTGTCACACTGACATTTGATGCTTTCTTAATAATTTTCTTTTTCTTCATGTGTTAAATCACAAACTATAGCTATTTTGTTGGTCCATGGCAGTCCTATCTGTGATGCTGAGTAATTGCTTGGCACACAGAAAAGATTGCCTTCTATATTTAAACATGTTTATCAATCAAGCCTTCCAGACACCATCTGCCCAAGAAGGGCCACAACAAGTGGAGGTCCGGAGAAGGATGACTTTGGGATGAAGCCTTTCCCAGGAGCATAGAACAGAACCCGTTTAGCTCTAATGATTGTTCAAGGTGGATGAGGAGAGGGAAAGGGGGAATGTGCATTCAGATAAAACCCTTACTTGCTTATTAATTGAGCAAGGCAGGTGCCAGGCTGCTCTGAATTCTGCTGGCAGGCTGCAAAATGTGCCATTTTCCCTGCTAATAAGTCCTTCAACACAGGAGACATCTCCAGCAATCTTTACAGCAAGCAATAAAGGAAAAATTCAATTAATATGAACCCTGAGGTTAACTTTAAAAATCTCTTAGCCTCTTCTCCTACAAGTGAAGTGTTGAAAGGAAAGATAAGAAAAGGAAAAAAGGAAAGAAAATGGAGCCCACTGTCATTAGGGATTAATTCAAGAGTACATTTGCTAGGTTTAGTCTAGACTCCTAATGGCATTCAAGGTCACTTTGATGTCCACAGCACACTACCTTGGACACTGACTCTGAAGCCTTGGTACCAGTGAATGTAGGCCCTGGAAATGAGGCTCAAGGGGGAGGGGGCTTTACTTTGAACTTGTGACACTTTTCATCCTCATAGATATTCTCATTTCTGTTTTTTAGCTGCAACTCAAAGTTTGGGGAACTTGCCCAAGGAATATAGGCAGTGAGTGAATGAAGTAGCATTTATTTCCACTACTATCAGAACTGTTTGCTTTCATGTCTTCTCCCTCCTAAATATCTGAATGCTCCTTGGGCAAGCTTTATAACTAACTACTGGCATTTTATGTTTATTTTTTATTAAAATTAATGCAGTCAGAAAACTTGGTAACCAGGAAGAGCCAAAGAAATTTGAACATTTAAACTTCCATGTATTTCCGTTAATAATTTGGTTTGCATACTTCCATTCATTAGTATTTGTGTGTAAGTGCATGTACATAATTACACCACTTGGAAACCTGCATAATGGTTAAGAGTAAGTAGCCTAGATTCAATAAAATTTAGACCTGGAACAGAATCTTTTACTGTTGTATCACACTGGATAAATTTCATAACCTTTTTGGCTTCCACTTTTCTCATCTGGGAAAAATAATGGCCTTTCTAAATTTCCATTTCCTCATTTATATAGTGGGAATAATAACCACTATTTCATAGGTACTGCCTGAGAATTAAACCATTATTGTTTATAGAAAGCACATACCACTGGGCACATTTGATTAGCTATTGTTACAATAACAGAAACAAAATGATTATTGTGGTTATTATAATTTTTATCAGAAATATATTCTTTCTTAATACATGTTCTTCTATAGTAGTATTTCTCAGCCTTTTGTTCTTTATTGTCCTGCAAAGGAGATTTTCAAGAATTCCCCACCCCCATTGCTATCCTCCCCAAATTTTATACAGATACACTGTATATCTGTTTATGTACCTTATGCATTTGTGTCATATGTATATGTGTGTGTGTGTGTGTGTGTGTGTGTGTGTGCATGCATGCCTATAATCACTAAATCGAAATCACTAAATTGAAATCACTAAATGTGCCCATATTACTAAATCTTAACTAAATTGTGTATTATAATTTATAATTTTAAAAATATTTCTAAAAATCTTGGGGAGTTTAGTTTTGAGTCAGTTTTACATTCCCACCATACCTAGACCTGTGCCTCACTCCAAGGCATGGCTCAGAGAAGCTGTCCAGATTCCACCTGAGGCTTCTCATCAGATTTTCTTTGCATCCTTCCTCCCTGGCCCTCCACATCCTGCAAAATGAACACCATGAAGCTCCCAACTGATCCGTGTGTCTCTTTTTTTCATGTTCTTGTGTATTCTACTCACTGGTGGGTTGTCATCAAGGGTGGCCCTAGGTTAGACACTAAGAATTCTAACTGATTCAATATAAGTATCCATATTCCTGCCCAATGGCACTATGGTTTTAAATTTGTATGCCAATTCTGAGGTATTTCTTCCAGCCACAATGAACCTAGATTAAAGAGAGACAAAAAGCAGAAAGACTGTACAGAGATAGAAGACAATTTTGTGGAAAGTGCCACAGGTTTTTGTTGTTGTTGTTGTTGTTGTTGTTGTTGTTTTTGGAAAAGGACATTTGCTTGTTGATACATCAAATATGTGTTATGTAACTACTATGTGCTTGGCACATACTGTATGCCAAGCATATAGTAGTTCTAGTTCCTGTGAATATGACAGTGAACAAGGCAAATGCTGTCATGTTCATAGAGATGGAAAACATCTGTATATAATAATAGTAATAACCCCAATTCAAGAAAGTTAGGTCACCTTAGACTGGCAAATCAGAAGAACAGTATGGAACAGAAAAATGTGGATAATGCAAGAAGAGAAATTGAAACAGTATAAAACATTGACCTGCTAAGGATTTTCATTAGTTTTTAGAGAAGAGAGAAGTGAAATTTATTATTAGAATCACACTGTATATCTTTTGTAGTTTGTTTTATTAGTTTGCCTAGTTCAGCTCTGGTGTAAAATGTAGGTTATTCCCATGTCATAGCAAGAACTTGGTCATTCCTAATGAAGGCCTTTGTAGCTTTTGTTAAGCTCTGAATTCAGAATTGAGAGGACCAACCTGAAAATCTGAGATCAAAGATTCTAGTGTGCCAAATCAAGAAAGCAGTTCCTTAGGTACACATGGCCTTAAGAAGGTTTATTTAAGGTTGAGAGTGTTGTGTTTATATATATATTCAAAGATTGAATGCCTGTGTGTTTTGCCTGGGCTTGCCTTAGACATCACTGCTCCCTACACCTTATCCAGCTATTCCTTGATGGTTCAGCAACACCTTAGAACTTACCTGTCAGGACATTGGTTTCCTGTTTCACAACTACCATTTTACTGCTTTTCCTGAGTAGACTGGGACTTTCCTAAAAGCATTTGACAGTTTTTCTCTATCTCAAACACAAGGAATAGGCTAATCACAGACTAGTTGTCAATATACGTTTCTTTATGAAAAAGGAAAGTCAAAAAGGAAGGATGGAATGAGGGAATGATGGAAAGACGAAAGAAAGGTAGGTTCTGATTTGATATTTCATCTAGAATCTAATTCTTTTATGCCTGCAGCTCTGACTTGGTTTGATGACTCTGAGAACTTGCTAGATCACAAATGTCTTCTGGCTAATGCAGAAAAGACAATCAACAGATTTTAGCAATCTTTCCCTTACTGTATTTTCTAATTTGTTTCCTTAAAAAAAACAATAGTTATTGAGCATTCACTACATACCAGGTACTAAATTGTAGAGGCTATGCTACAACCATTGCAGCTTAACTCACAATAATTAAATAAGGTAGGCATTATTATCTCCTCTTTACCCAAGAGGAACCTCAGCTTTATAGGAGAAAGAAAACTAGTCTAGGTTCACATGGCTATTAAGTCCTAGGATGGAAATATATGCTCTAACCTGTCCTGAATGGAGAATCCACTTAGACATGGAATGTGTCTAGGGCACCTGGGTGGCTCAGGTGATTAAGCAGCCAACTTCGGCTCAGGTCATGATCTCATGGTTCATGAGTTTGAACCTTGTGTCAGGTTCGGTGCTGACATCTCAGAGCCTGAATCCTGCTTCAGATTCTGTCTCTCTCTCTCTCTCCCTCTCTTTCTCTCTCTCTCTCTCTCTCTCTCTCTCTCTCTCTGTTCCTCCCTTGCTCACCCTCTGACTCTCTCTCGGTCAAAAATAAATAAAGATTAAAAAAAATTTAAAAGACACTAAATGTGTGACTCTGTTTCTTATCCACATACCACATTGGTATCCACATTGATTCCATTTAATCAATGTTTCAGTGAGCTTCTAAAGAAACAAAGACTTTGGAAGCTTCAAACAAGTACATGACTTACAGAGAGACATAACTATTGTACATTTATGACCCTAGGTGTAGCTGTGTATGGCTCTTAAATTCTTTGGCTTCAGGGAAAAATAAGTATATGAAATAAGTATGTGGTCTGTGTGTCTAAGACAGAGAAATGAGAGGGTAAGGGTGAGAAAGAGAGAATGGAGGATAGAATAAACGTTATATTTTACTTTTCTCTTTCGGAATAGTTACTTAAAATGAGCTTTAAAAACTTCTTTCCTTGCTTTTTCTTTTGCTGCACTTATAGTAAATTTAATCAATTATGGCTTTGAATGAATGAGTCAGTAGTAGGGGTCCAGCAGGTGCTGAATCACTGCAATAGAAGAGCTCCCGCCCCTAAGAGTGCACCCAAACGGTGGGAGTAAAGAGTGCTCTGCCTCTTTTTCTTATTGTCAGCAGGAATTCTCCTGCCCGCAACATTGTCCTGCTTTATAAGATCACAGATGTATGGGGGTCAGATATTTCAAGACCCTGTGTTCTATACAAAGGTACTGTATTTTTCTTTCACTCCCAGGTGCCTTTGTGGATAGGTACTCTTTTTTCTTGCACCTTTAATGGAAATTCTGCAGGAAAATGTAATGGAATATATTTGGTTTGCTTTCGGTTGGTACCCTGTATATTATCGTTTATAGGGCTGGTAAACCTGACTTAACCTTTCTGTCTTTCCCAGAAGCTACCTTCTGTATATATTGTGTGTGATTGTGATCCTTTGGGGGATTCAATCAGCAAAGAAACAGAATTCTAAAATAGAAGTTTTATTCCACTTATTCCAGTCTATTTTTATAAACAGCTCTTTGCAGGCAGAGCCCATGTTCAGATCTGAATTTCTTGCTACAACCTACAAGGGCCTTTTCATAGCAGGTGCTTATTTAAAAAAACAAAACTTTTAATGATGATTTATCCAAAAATTTTAAAATGACGTGACAATTAGATAAAGGTCATAGATTTATGAGGGGAAAGGATATTGTGAAAGTGTTATAATACATGATGTTAAATTTCTCCAAATTGAAATAGTTCAGTCCTTTGTAACCAGCTCTAAGTTTTCTAGAATGTTATGTTATGTGTGCCATTTGATGTAATGTATGTTATGTATGCAACATACATAATATAGGTTATTTATCAAATGTAGGAGAAAAAATTAATGCTTTTATGTCATAGAAAGATTTAGCATTATATAAAGCCCTGAGTTTTTCTCCAGTAGAGAAAAGGGCAGAGAGTTTTCTGCAATCCAGCATTTTAATCTTTTGGCAAAGCTTGGTAATAAACTTGCCTGTTGTTGCCTATGAAAGCATTGAAGACTTGGTAGCTACTTTCCTTCAGGAATAATAGCACTGGGTAATAGGAAATAGAGACACCAGATAAGATCCTGTTGTTGTTGTTTTTTTTTGTTTGTTTGTTTGTTTTTTTTAAGCTTTAGTACTGGGATAACTGGACAATTAACTGAACTTAGAAAAGTTCATTAAAACAACATTAGAAATATGACTCAATCAAGTAAGGTCTAAGAAGGTCAAAGTATGACACATTAACTTCTGCTAATCTATGAATGCATAATTCCTCAGGCATCAGGAGACATTTCTGCCAGTGAAAAGCTTTCTGGGCTTGAGTGTAGCACAGAGTCAAATGATCAGGTTTGAGTCTCTTTTTAAGTGACCCATGTGACACTATGTTGGTGGTTGATTTAAGACTCCTCCTCCCTGTATTTCTTTTCTCTTTAATAAAATTATACATATTGAAGGTGTACAGCATGATGATTTTATGCATATACATAGTGAAATGACTTCTGTGGTTAAGCTAATTAATAACACTGTCTCCTTATATACTGTGTGTGTGTGTGTGTGTGTGTGTGTGTGTGTGTGTGATGAGAGCACTTGAAATCCACTGTTAGCACATTTCCAGTATTCAATAGAAGATAATTAATTATAGGCACACTAGACCTCTATATTTATTCATCCTACATCAGTGCAACTTTTTACCTTTTGACCAACATCTCACCAGTTGCCCCATTTCCCTGCCTTGGGTAACCCCAGTTTACTCTCCGCTTCTATGTATTAGACTGTTTAAGATTCCACATTTAAGTGAGAACCCCTGCATCTGTTTTCATTCATAGTACTGTGTGTGTGTTTGTGTGTGTGTGTGTGTGTGTGTGTGTGCGTGTGTTCTACAGACATTCTAGCTCAGAGGCATTTTTCATTTTCAGCTATGATGGCTAAATTGATGTGACTATGAAGACTGCTTTAACAGTGTTTGGTGAGGATAATACATAAAACCCATCTCACAGCAAAGGAGCCTTGAAATGACCTAGGAAAACATGTATCATTAAAACAAATGCAAAAAAGAGGGAAAAAAAAACCCAAAATCTAACCTAGACGGTTTCTATTTTGAAGTATAGAATTTCATGCTCATGTGCCTCCTGAGAAGAATATTGTGGTTTCACTATTTGGAAATGAAGACGAGGTTTTATTTTTTTCTTTGAAGGGGAGCTTCAGCAGTGTGTATGAGCAGTGCAGCTTAAGAGCAAAAAAACCAAACCAAAACAAATAATTTATGTCCTTAAAGAATCATTTATCATTAGGATGGGTTTTCTACAATGTTAATTTATAGAAAATCTGACTATTTGTAATATATCTATTTTCACCAGGAAATAAATATCTTATGTATTTTTCAATCAAATCCCTGGTTGGGATAAGAAACTATAGATTACAACCTACATAGTTTTTATAAAGAAAACCTGAGAAGTCAGGTGAAGTAACCCAAGAAAATAAGAATAAAATTGTTTTTTTTAATTTTTTAAATGTTTATTTATTTTTGAGAGAGAGACAGATCATGAGCAGCAGAGAGAGAGGGAGACACAAATCTGAAGCAGGCTCCAGGCTTCAAGCTGTCAGCACACAACCCAAAGTGGGGCTTGAACTCATGAACCAGGAGATCATGACCTGAGTTGAAGTCAGGCACTTTACCAACTGAGCCACCTGGGTGCCCTGAGAATAAAATGTTACTGTAGCACTAGAGCAAACTTGAACTTGGATAAACCCTCCTGGAATGAATTGGAATGTATTTATGTATTTGTGCTAGGCTTTAGGGTCTGTATATGATGCTTCTACAAAATAAGATGTGTAATAGAAACAGGAGGGAATGATTCAGTCTGCCCCAATCTGACACATACAGAGTTTGACCAATATTAACAGCCTTTATTCAACGTTGTCATTAGCTTTGCACGTGATAGATGATGAGAAAGCTATAGAAAGAGGATGAGACTTGGTATTTGCTTTCATACAATTTATACTCTACAGGATGAGAGAAAGAAACCAAAATTTATTGTGTAACTTATATTCAGTACACTGAAGATGTCTGTGTCTTAATCCCCAGAACCTGTGCATATATTCCCTTACATGGTAAAAGAGACTTTGCACATGCCATTGAGCAAAGTATCTTGAGTGAGGAGATTATTCTGGGATGTTCAGGATGGCCCAATGTCATCACAAGGCTCTTATCAGTGACGGAGGGATGCAGGAGAATCAGAGAGGAGATGTGACCATGGAAGCAGGGGTTGAAGAGAAATGGAGCCATGAACTAAAGGAAGTTTGCAGCCAGTAGAAGCTGCGACAAAGAAATGGATTCTCCTCTAGAACCTCCACAATGAGCATAGGTCTGCCAGCCCATTTAATTTTAATTTTTTAATTTAATATGATTTTAAATTAATTATTGAAGTATAATAGACATATATTAGTTTCAGGTATACAACATATTGGTTTAATAATTCTGTATGTTACTCAATGCTCACCACAATAAGTGTGGTCACCATACAACACTATTATAATATTGAATATATTCCCTATGCTATAATTTTCCTCTCTGTGACTTACTTATTTTATAACTAGAAGTTTGTACCTCTTAATCCCCTTCATCTATTTTGACTCTCTCTCCTATCCACCTCCTTTCTGGCAACCATGAGTTTGTTGTCTGTTTTTAAGAGTCGATTTGTTATGTTGTTTGTTGGCTCATTTTTGCTTTTAGATCCCACATATGAATGAAATGATATGGCATTTACCTTTCTTTTTTACTTAGCATGATACCCTCTGGGTCCATCTATGTGTCACAAATAGCAAGACTTCATTTTTCTTCTTCTTCTTTTTTATAATGGCTCAGTAATAATCCATTGTGTGTGTGTGTGTGTGTGTGTGTGTGTGTGTGTGTGTACACTACATCTTTATACATTCATCTATTTATAGACTTTGGACTTAGGTTGCTTCCATCACTTGGCTATTGTAAATAATCCTGAAATAAACAGGTACATATATCTTTTTGAATTGGTGTTTTTTTTGGGTAAATATTTAGTACTGGAATTACTGGATAATGCCTACCCATTTTAAACTTTTGATCTCCAGAAATATAAGATAATAACTTTGCATTGTCTTGGGCCACTAAACTTGAGGTAATTTACTGTAGCGGCAATAGTAAACTAATATACTATTACATTATCTCATCTCCTGTTCTTATTGATGCCATGGAAAGGTTATTGGTATTCCTCTGAAGAAACTCAAACTGTGCTCATGGGTGTACAAATTATTGGAAGCCATTCATCGAGTAGATAGCAAAGCAAAAATTTAAATTCTAATTAGGTGACTTTTGAACTACATCAAAATGAAGACTAGTGAATTAAGGGCCGATAATTCTAGTGTATGTCATTACATTTTAAATTACATCACAGAAGCAAAGAAGTTAAAGAAATGTGTCGTTGAGTTGTAATACTGGTTTGGATATCAGAAGAAATTGCTTTTGTCAGAATTTAGAGGAATGGTAAAATCCCACCAGGAAGAGGAAGAGAGGGGGAGATTAATGGGCAAGAGTGATTGTTACCAACAAGTGAGAGGGCAGTAAGATGATTAACTGGATGATGGAATGTAGTGTATATCCTAGGGAATAGTGGGTCAACTAGGAAGAGAGTTTCCAATCACAAAGAAGCTCAAATCCAGATACCAAAGTTTATATTGAATTTAGAAGGCAGTAAGGAATAATAGATGGTTCTGAGTTGTTCATGAAAGGTTTTTGTTATTCATTTCCAATATAATTTTATTTTAAAAATAGAACTTATAGCATTTAGGTACTATACTATTAAAGATTGGTCTTCTAGCAGTTTGTAACAAAGATTGATATCAGGGAAACTAACTGAAGGCCATTCAAGTAACCCAACCATGAAATGATGAGGACCTTGATGAGGGTGCTATTTAGAAATTTAGGGGAGGTTTCTGGATATCATATTGAAAGAACAAACAGTAGACAAATTAGAGATGAATTAATGATATTGGGCCTAATTTCTTGGGCAAATGGTTGGGTCAATGAAAAAATTACAGGAATGAATTTTGAGAAAAGAAGCAGGGAAAACTAATTAGATTCTGGAAATGTTGAGTTTTTGATGAAAATAAGACATGGAAATAAAATATTCACAAGGTTTCTGAAAAAAATGTTTTAAAACTCAGGATATAAGGATAAAGAATATAAGTGGAGGTATAATTTGAAAGGTGACAGTAAACTAGCTTTTCAAAGACAAAACTGTAGAGCGACAAAGGGATATGATAACGCATTGAGTTTTGGGGAAAACCATAATTTAGGATGTAGGAGGAGAAAGTGGAGTAATGCACAGAATTGACTGAGACAAAAAGTAGGAAGGAGATTGTATATGGCATAGACACCAAGGAATGAAGTGATTTCAAAAATTGACAGACACCAAAGAATGAAGTGATTTCAAAAAATTCAATACAGCAGAAGCTTCTTGGCAAAGAAGTCTGAAAGAGGCCACTGGACTCTGGGATTCTGGATTAAAGAAGCTGTTGGTGAATCTTGAAAGAGAAACTTGTTGAGGTTGGAAACAATGCAATAGATTGAGGAACTTATGAAAAATTTGAGAAAATTATTGTTATTCACTTTGCAAGTGGAAGGAAGACAGCAGAATAGTAGTAACTAGAGAGGGTAGTGAAGGTAATTCATGAACAACGTCTCTGCTGGTTCTTTCTCATCCTTCCCTCTTTCTGTATGTGGGTGTGCTTGTGTGTATATACATATAAATATATGTATGTATGTTGTTATATGTGTTACATACATATATACATACATACATACACAAACACACATAGACCTTGTTAGAAGATGAAGGAGGGACAGGAAAGTATCCTGTCAACTGAAAGCTACTTTGAGATGCATAATGAAGGAAGCCACTCCATATCATTTACACAGAGATTTATTCAGGCTAATTTACTGACAGGGGGAGTCAGGTAGATGATAATCCAGGTGTCCAGCAGCAATTCTCTGCAAAGTCTGAACCTTAATCCATAGATTTTATAGAGTGAGGAAAAGTGTGGAGACCACTATGGTGAGGCCAAAGAGTTTAACATTTAATAGACCTTATGGTGCCATCTGTGTGCCAGAGGGGAAGGAGGAGAAGAAACTATGTTATCTCTACAAGTTATCTTAACAACTTTAGGGAAGTCGAGAATAAGCCTTCCTACACATAGCCCCAAGGGAAGTCTTTACATGGTCATGAACAAGATGGAGGGCCAAAGATGGATCAGTATTGTCAGAATTCCTACATATATATTAAGGAACAGTTAGGACTGTAGAAGAAGCTGGAGAAAACAGGTAACTGCAAGTGAGGTTCAACAACAGTAGATATAACAAAAATGACAATTATTGTATGTGAGTCCCTTGGAGAACACTCCTCTGAGGAACTTTCAGGCTCCAGAAGGGAATATGTTATTTCTGTCTCTTTTCTTTACTGCATTTCTGGGGATAGGCAGCTAGATATTTCTTGAGATCTCCTACAGTGCCTTATACATTTAATGCTCATTATTAATTTGTGGTCTATATGAATAAATGTATCTTATTTGTATAAAGTGTTACTCCAAAGAGGTAAGAAAAATAAATTCTCTGAGATAGAAGAAAGCCTTAACTGATGCTCACAACATTTTTTAATAGAGATTTGAAACTCAGGGGGTTTATATAAGCAGAAGGTAGATAGTTCACTGAGAATTTGGAGAGTGCTTTTAATCTAATGGAAAGGCCCACAGCAGTTCATGAGTTCTTTGGTCAAAATATTTGGGTGTATGTTTCTCATCAAGACAATATACTTTGACTTTGACACTGATGGTTCCTCTCACTTTTTTTGTGCCAATGTGAATTAACATAGCACTGGCTTCAAAATATGTGTGCTATTCTCTAAAAAAGGCAAGGAAAAGGAGTTAGAGTTGGGGTGACTTCAGAGTTGCATTGGTCAGATACTTATTGATGCAAGATATTTCATCTAATTTAATCTTCACAACTCCATAAGGCAGATGCTTTTCTTACTGTGGTTTAGAATATACATATATTTTTACCATGTGCATATATATATATATATATATATATATATATATATATATCTTACCATTTTAATCTCTTTTAAGTATACAGTTCAATGATATTAAGGACATTCACAATTTTGTACAACTGTCACCATTGTCCATTTCCAGAACTTTTTCATCATCCCAAACAGAAACTTTCCATTAAACACTAACTCCCCATTCAACCCTCCCTCCCTCTCTCAGACCTTGTTAACTTATATTTTTGTCTTTATGAATTTACCTATTCTAGTTACCTCATAAAGGTGGAATCATACACTATCCTTTTGTGTTGGACTGATTTCACTTAGCATAATGTTTTCAAGTTTCACTCATGCTGTAGCATGTATCAGAATTTCATTCTTTTTTGTGGTTGAATAATATCCTATTGTTTGTGTAACAATATTTGTCTATTCATCTGTTGATGGGCATTTGAGTTGTTGGTACCTTTTGGTTAAGGTGAATAATATTGCTATGAACATTATTGTACATGTATCTGTTTGAGTCCCTGCTTTTAGTTCTTTGGGATATATACCTAGAAATGGAATTGCTGGAGGCAAGTGCTTTTATAGCCAGTCTTTTTTTCTAATAAACAATTGAGATTGAAAAATATTAACTTTCCCAAAGTCACATAAGTGGCAGAGCTGGGATTCCAACATGACCAAATACGTCTGATTCTAAAACCCGAAACTAACATCATGTTGACTTATGAGTTTTAATATATTTTCACTTTGCTATTATGAAAAGCTTGTATTTTCTTATAGGGCACTTCTGCCTTTCAAATGATCCAGAATGCGTTGACATGATAAAAAAAAAATGATCTTGTTAAAATGGTAGCTACTGATGTTGTCATCATTGTTTTTATCATGTTTAGAAAATATCATGTGTTATAAAAGGTGAAATATAAAAAAATGGGGAGCAACATTTCAGGTGTCTGGTTCTAAGATTTTTGTAACTAAAAATTTAGACTGAACTTCTGCCCAACTCATTCAGATTGCACATTGTACTTCCTGAGGGAGATTGCTTGACAATACCATTCTTTTGAACATATTTAAGTAATTAAATAGGATTATCTTTTAATTCTATACTTTATATTTGCCTAGTATTAATCACTGAATTATTTGTATGCAAGAAGGAACACAGACAAACCAAAACAAATGCCGGTGAATAAGATGGAAAAGAAGAAAAATGTATATTGCCTAAGAGACCAGTCAGACATCAAAGTATGTTGTTACCTACAAGGGCACCTGCTCTCATGAGGTAGATTTTTTTTTTTTTCAAATACTCCTACAGTCTTCCAACAGTGACAGTGAGATGATGGGTGTCATACCTGTACAGGACGTGTACTAATGCTTAGAACAGAAAATGACATTCACTCCTACTGTGCTGAATTACGAGGAGTCAACTTTGGAACCCCCCCCCCCCCCGCCCCGCCTACCCAATAAAAGTAAACTTTCTGGCTGCTAGTCCTGAAATGCGATTCTGCTCCGGGGTTTATTTCCTTGTATAATCCACTAGAAAAAAAAGTATACTTATTTTCTGAACAACAACCATGTGGATTATGTGTTTTCAAAATATATATTAGATGCACCTAATTCAGACAAATCCAAGTGCTGTGGACATAACAAAAATGGGGTTTTTATTGTGGAATTAGTATTTCATTATACACTACTCTTAAACATATATTAGTTCTGCCCATTTTTAAAAATGGCTGTAACTTTTTATTTTACTGTCTGCTTCTTAAGAGACAGGAAATTTAAGTGTCTTAGGCAGTATATCTTATCATATTTGTGGCTCAGTAATTGATAAGGCATAAAAGAGATTTATCTCTACCCACAGTAATTCCATTGTATACCTAAAGATTGCTACTGCTCAATTTGTAATGATACAGAAACAATTGTCAATAGTTTCACCAACTGTCAATAGTTTCCCATTTTTTGTCTGGCTTGATTTTTGAAGGTTTCTTGTTTCTTATGGAATGATTGGTAATAAGCTATTTTATTTGAGTGTATGTGCCTAAAATTCTGAACAATCTCACTTTTCAGTCTATCTGTAGAAAAACCAAAGATAAAGATTTGTCCTCAATTTAGCCGTTATTTGTCTTTTTTTTTCACATTGTGTTTAGAATACCAGTTGATTCTATTTTATTTAGACATATTTCTAACATCCTGGTGATGAAGTTGTCTGGAATACTTAAGTACACTTATATTTTAGCTCTTTCCCTATGGGGTGTGTTAACCATCATTACATTAAAAATGAAGTCTACTCCTATGTTTTCTTACTTAATTTAACTTTCTCATAACAGTGGTTTGCATCTTACATATTTTATATATCACAGTATTTGCAGTAATTTTTAGCTCATAAAACTATGTGTATGAATAGAAAGTGGGTTTTATTTATGATTACTGTCTCTAAATGTTTATTATAGGATAGGAATATATATAATATTTAATGAGGCACCAATCCTACTTGCCTTCTAATTAGACTCCCTGAATACAAAGATGACTGAAGAAGTTCTCATCTTTGAGTTATTTATGAGGATATATACATAACAAGGTGAGCCAACTCTGATTCATTTTAGATCATTATCCTTATTCTCACATTAACTATCATGTGTTGAATTCTTACTATGTTTCAGTCCTTGGTTAAATTATAGGCATCATTTCATTATTCCTCTCAACAACCTTTTGAGAAAATTGTTTATTGCCCTGGTTGGATAAATAAGGAAATTGAGGCTAAGCAAAATTCAGTAACTTGCTCAAGGTCACACAACCAGTAAATGATAGAAACAGGAGTTGAAGCTGTTTTTTGACTTCAAAGAATGATGTTAACTATTATTTTCTTCTGCCCCCTAAAGTTCTGGTGGACATTGAAGAACATAGAATGATTGGTCAAGATAGATCCCAATGATTAGTCTCAGACTGAGACTTATTAAAATTTAAGGTAAATTTAAAGTAAGGGAAACATACTTTTCTATAATAGAGTCTACCATCAGTAGAATAGTTTAAGAACATTGGTTGAGTACTGGGACTGGAAAAAGATGATTTTGAATGTGTCTTTTTTTGTAAGGGTCTTATTTTGACAATTGCCTTTGAATCTGGTTCCTCAGAAAACGTGCCTTATTGCCATGACAGAAACAAGTAAATCTGAGAAATGACAAGAACAAGGCAAATAGAATGTTTGAAACACCATGGACATGATCAAAATCTAAAAGAATGAAACATTCTTATTTGGGAGTCTGATATGAGTCCTAATAATGTTGAGGGAACACTTTCCTTTCTCATTGAAAAAATAATTGGTGTCACATGGAGATGAACACTTTAACATCAGAACTGCAGGAGTGCTGGGGTTAATGCTAGGGATTAAGAAAGGAATGATATCCTGAGGAGTGTCTGAGAAAAGTCCTGATGAAGGTCAATAGGTGCCAAAAAGAGAGAACACAGGCAGCCAACACCTCCCAAAGGGTGTGTTAGTCAACTTGGACTGCTATAGCAAAATATGACAGACTAGGTGGCTAATAAACAACAGAGATTCATTTCTCACAGTTTTAGAGGCTGGAAACCTCAGATCACAGTGCCAATATAGTTGTATGAAGAACTTCTTCTGGGTTGGAGATTTCTCACTGTATCTTTACATGGCAGATAGGGCTAATAAATGCCCCCAAACCCTATTTCCTAACACTATTATTTTGGGTATTTAGATTTAACATATGAATTTAGAGGGCAGGGGGACACAAACATTCATACTATAGCAAAGGAGGAATGGAAAGAGGAACAGCTTCTTCACAAGCCTATGCTAATAAGCTATCCTGGACTCTAACAGGGAAAAGCCTAGACTTGGAAGGATTGTGGTTCAAAAATTATGCTGATGAGACAGTAAAACATAAATTGTCTTTATATTGTCTTGTTATATCCAGATTGTAATTCTACAGTACAAACATTCATATTTATACCCATGTATATGTTGCTAATATCCCCTTTTCTGTTTGATATGCAGAATTCACCTTCATTTAACAGTTAAAATTTTTCCTCAATTTTGATAGTTGATGGATTGCCATTTGGTGGGTGGAATGCATTAATTTCCTTAGTATCTCTCCAAGTTTTGCTTTGTTTTAATTGAAAATTAAATAGGGTTGTTCTGGAACAAATCAAGTCAGAAATATTTATTCTATATATCACCTTGATGCCCAATGGACTACCTAATGGTTATTACTTATTTCATTACTTGAGTTGAAGGTTGCTATCTGAATACTATCTAGGTGTAGACCCATTCTGCATTCTTCACCTCTGTTTGATTAATTATGTCTTCCAAAGCTGAATGATTTCAGAGCATGGTCTTATTTTGCCAAAATTTTTATTCTTTTTCCACCACTGCATCAGGTAACAAATATGTTCTGGGTATCCAGCAGATATTTATTACTATTATCATTACCTTTCTTAATCCCTGTATCACTCCTTCAGCCCACATATAACCACAGAATGATTCATTGATACATTGATAATTATAAGTGCTCAAACAACTCCATTTCCATTGATCAACCATATAGCAAACTTTATACATAGAACTGTATACTTTATACATGGAGCTCTTTTTCCTAGGTTGCAAAATTTTGTGTTTGAAACCTGAGACTTCTAGGACTTAGGTTTCACTGATGTTTTGATAAAATATTTCTTCAGGTCACCTAGGAAAGAAATGATTGTGATTGATTCCTTTAGTTCCAATACAACTAACTGAAAAGAGACATTTTAAAACATCAGCACATATAAACACACAAGGGAAAAAAATGTCAATAAGGGGAATTGTCTCATTGATTTTAGTTTCCAGCATTCCAAAACTTATTCCTCTTGTGTTTGTCAGTTTGGGGTAGCCTGACATTCCAAATCTTATTCCTCTTACCTTAATTTGGGACGCCATAGACTGGATGGCTTGAATGACAGAGACTTATTTTCTTAGAATTCTGGAGGCTAGAAATCTAAGATCAAGCCCAAGACCAAGATTAAGACCATTACCATGGCAGTTTCTGGTGAGGGCTCTCTTCTTGGCTTGTGGATAGCAGCCTTCTTGCTCTGTTCTTCAGTGGTGGTGTGTCGGGGGGAGAGGAGAATGAGTAAACTCTGGTGTTTCGTCTCCTAAGGACACTAGTCTCATCATAAGGGCCCCACCCTCATGATCACATCTAAACCTAATCATCTCTCAACCATCCCACTTCCAAATAATCACATGGTTTTAGGGCTTCAACATATGAATTTTGAGGATTACAGTTTTGTATCTAGCACCTCTTTACAGTTGTGAATGGTTTAAAACAATCAATAAGTATTCACCAAGCGATTGGTATGAGCCCAGGAATGTGCTGGATTCTATGGGAGCTATAAAAAGGAGGACATGAATAAGAAGTTGATTTGAATTTTAATAAATTTAGATAGATCTTTTAGTAAGAAAACAAAGATACAGAGACATAATTCCCTATTAGGGTTTTTAAAATGGCAGAATGCTTTTTGGTTTGGTCATCAAGGAGGAGGAAAATCTTGAGTTTTTGGTTGCACAAGAAGGCATGGTGGGAAAAACAGAAGTTCTTCCTTTAAGATAATTCCCTTATGATTGCTTAGAATTGTCAGAATATAGACCAGAGCAGCCTAGAGAGGTCTATCAATCAATCTTCCTTTCCTTCTGTGCTCCTCAAGGTATTTACATAGCTGTATAAACCTGAGTTAGAAGGCCTGTGACTTAAATTCATGTGTTCTTATCTACTTCATCTGGGTCCATTATTCTATGCATTAAATATAAAATTGCTTAAGTGAAGAATTAAAGTAATTTAACCAAAAAGGAAAAAAAAATAGTATTTCATGCCTATAGTGTGGCAGACATTTTTATACTATACTTGATTTCTCATAACCGCTCCCCCAAAGTAACTATTTTTATCCCCATTTTACACACAAAGACACTAAATCCCAGGAAGATTAAATAACTTGCTTTAAGCTAGTTTTAAAAAGCACTTATTCTGCTAATAAGTGGTAGAGAAGAATTTTAGTCAGGCCCTGTTTAATCCAAAGCCCATCAGTTTTTCATCATATCATATCATTTCCCTGAGAAAACTACACTGAACTTGAATTTGGTAACTTCATATCTATTCAATTCTGTATGCTTCCTTCTCAAACTCACATGCGTATTCACAGCATTTGATTTGCCTCTCTCTTTCTCATCTTCTCCAACAATCACATCAGATATTTAAGCAAGTTGAAAAGGATAAAAGCTCATCCTTCCATTGTTCCACCAATTGATCAAAAATAATTCCATGCAAAGGAATGAGAATGGTGTGTGCCCTTTTGTATTTCTTGAAGAATTGATGTTCTAAAAGAAATATAATAGATATTATATGAAGATAAGAACCTATGGTAAAATAAATTTGGGAAATCCTGGTTTAAACCGTTAAACAAATGTGTACCTTGTAGGACTTCCCATATCTTAAAATGTTAATGTACGGTATAGATTTCCAAGAGAGTGAAATGAGCTGCTGTGTTTCCATAAATTATTTGACTACAAAACCCTCATCTTATTGAATAACTATTAGAATCTTAGAGAACCTAGAATTCTCTGGAGTACAGTTTGAAACACTGACTTCTGGCAGTGAATGACACTTGTTTCATGTAAATGGTTTTTTCCTATGGTCACTACAGGAGTGCATTTATCTTATGAGTTAAAACTTAAAATACCAGAATACATATGTGGACGAGCTAGTTCTTTCATTTCAATTGGTAAAGCAGTTTGGGGAAGATGATAAGCCACACAAATATGTGCTCAGAGTTCTATTTGTCTGTGCAGTTCAGAGCAAGGTGAATTTAAGATTGAATTGCTCTGATGGAGTGTGAGTGTGGGTAGGGTGGGAGTATGGGTGGGCGGCATTCATTTTAGGCCACCATTATGAAAGTAGAACTCACTTGCTTTTACTATCAGCACAATATGTGCCTTTGTAAACAGGACACAATCTGGAACCTGATTCCTGTATTAAACACACTTTTCTGTAGTTCATTTTTAGAATTTTGAACTTAGCTTCCTCATGCTTTTATAGAGAAGGTTTAATTTGTGCCTACAGAAGGCAGTTATCTTAGAGTCTGGGGGTATGATGGGAAAGTAATACATGAATTGGCATTGGTGGGGAGAGAGAAAAACTGATTGCCACAGATCATTCTCTTGAGCTTCCAACCATCTGGAGGATGCCATATGGAGGAGGGAAGAGTTCAGAGGAGACCAGCACTTAAATCATCAGACCCATTTTAGTCTCCACTGGACTAGATTTGATCATGAAGAGCTGACTATAGTTCTCTCTATTATGGCTACTCAACTCATATAAGTCTAGGTTAAAATAACAGGTCCACCATTTACTAGCTGTGTGTCTATTTTCAAATTACCTAATTTTTCTAAACCTCATCTTAATCATCAGTTAATGTAAGGATAATATTCATTTGGACATTATTATTATTAATGGAAATAAAAGCACCTACATTGTACCTTGCTCATAGTTGATAATGAGTGCCACTTTCCTTTGCATCCCAGACTTTTGGATGGGTTGGAGAAGGACTTGATGAGTGGGACATGAGGAATCCAGGTAGGGGGGAACATACTGGTGCTTTCCTATATTTGATAATGTTTCTGTGTTAAGAGGGCTAGTTAGTTTTACCTACTAGACACGAGATGACAAATGGATTTAATTTCCAATGAACTTTCTTCAGTTCTCATTTTACTTTTCTGCTCTGAAGACTTTGATAATGAACAGTACTTCCTCTTGGATTTTTCTTTGATTTCTGCAAGGCTCTACTATCTTAGTTCTCCTTAAATATGTGACTACCACTTCCTCCAGCTTTTGAAAAAAAAATTGTGTTCTGGTTATCCATCACTGCATAACAAACCACCTCCAAACTTTTTGGAGTAAAACAATGTCATTTTATTTTTACCCTTTACAGTTCTGGAGGTTGACTAGCACAACTGGGTGGTTCTCAGGTTCTCTCATGCAGTTGCCATCAGGAACGCAGGGCTGGAATCATCTGAAGACTTACTCACTCATGTCTGTCTCCTAGGAGGAGCCGGGAGATGTGAATAGATGGCGGCTGCATCAGCTGAAGATCCCTGGGCATCTCTCTCTGTATATATGTCATCTCTCTTCATAGTTTTTTATATACAGCAGCTTTGGGGTAAACATGCTTCTCACGTGGTGAATCAGGCCTTCAAAGATACATTTCTGAGCTCGGAAGGTAGATGAAGAGAGTGGGGAGAAAGAGAGAATGATAACATTTTCTGACCTAGCCTCAGAAGTCAAGCATTGTCACTTCTGAAACATTTTATTCATCAAGATAGTCACAAAGGCCTGCTCAGTTTCAAAGGGAGGAGAAATAAACTCTGCTCTTGTTGATGGTGAGACAAGATTCTGAAAGAGCACATGGAATCAAATACTTTTGTTGGCACTTTGAGAAAATAGAACTTATCACCATTTGTCCTTGGGCCCCAACACTGTACATCCCTTTTACATGAAAAATACATTCACTCAGTCCCCTGAGACATCATCCCCCACAGATGTCATGCTATTATGGCATTTGGCTAATTCTCAAGGGCCACGATCTTGGCATATAATCAGGTTTAGATATGGGTGAGCCTCTCCAGAGTGGTTCCCTTTCAGAAAGGAAGAAATAGGCAGGACAGCAGTCAGTGGTCTGCAGCAATTTGGAAAAAGTAACTGGGCGTATATTGCCAATTGTTTGATTCGGGTTTAGGCGTACTGCCTGGGAATGATTTTCCACAGCATTTGTCTTTGCCTTTCTCATAAAATGGTTCCTATGTTTGCAGCTCTGGTTTTTTTAGTCTGTTTCCTGCTGGGAGAAGCTCAAGCACGGCCTCTTTCATTTGGTGCTGTTTCTGTCCTTTTCCAGCCAAGCTGATATAATTCTTTTTTTAAAACTTGGCATGTTTTTTAATGTATCAATCTCTAAACCATTACATTAGACAAAAGTAACACCCATGGATCTCTTCAGGGTAATCTCCACGGTACCCCTGAGGTAGCTTCCTCTGAGATGGTTATGGGACAGTGCATTTCAGATTCTTAGAAGTCCTATTGTGTAATTGAAAGGATCTGTGAGACAGGCCTTGGTATGCTTAGAAAGTCTTTTTGTTTTTTTCAGGTACTACCTTAAATTTTTCTTCATATATGTTTTTATCATGGCTTTCTCTTTAGACCATGTTTTCCTGATTGCATACTAGATTTTTTTTCTGTACCCTGAAGCTATTTCTTATTTTTAGGATTGTTTTCCTCCAGAGAGGCTCAGGATGAATGTTTTATTTATGCAGCAAGCCCTGGCTCCTTTATATTTAACAATTCTTTCTTTTGGTTATTGCTCTCCTCATGCACTTTACTATAGTCAGCTAGAAAGCAGGCAGCCACTTCAATGCTCTGCCTGGAGATCTTATATCATCTAGTCCATTAGGTGCATTTTCCCTATTTTCTACATTATAGCAGGCAAGGGTGTTGCTAAATTTTCTAACAATGCCTTTAGGCTAGCCAGACTTTATTTGGCAGTTCATGGAGTCAAAGATACATGTCTCAAGATAGAAGGCCAGCCTTTCATGACTTTTCTTGGAAGTCATGCATATTTCTGCATTTCATTTAGTTAGATGATCACAAAGGCCCACTCAGGTTGAAGAAGAAGGGAATAGATTCCACTTCTTGATGGAAAATGGCAAGAATCTAGAGAAGCATGCAGGAATAAAAATCTTGAGGCCATTTATGCAACATGTAATCTAACAGATCCAGACTATAGCTGTTTCCAAAGATTCTGTTCTTTTCCTGCTCTACTTTTCTTTCCATAATTGTTCACTTGCTCATTCCATCTGCACTCATGGCTTTAAGTAACATACTATGTACGTGACTCTCAAAGTCATCTTCATCATCTTAGTCATTACCATTATCAGATAGCTAACACATTTTGAACACCTGTAGTAATCTAGGCACACATTATTACAATGTTAATAATTATAAAATTTTTTTAAAAATAATGGTAACAACAGTAGTAATACCTATTTCATATAGCTGTGAAGATTAGTGTGGTGGCATAAAAAAGTTAACCTTGTGAGTTTAAAAAAATATTTATTTATTTTTAGAGAGGAAGAGAACACACATGCACACGTGCAAGTGGGGGCAGGACAAAGATACAGAGGGAGAGAGAGAATCCCAAGCAGGTTTCACAGTGCCAGTGCAGATGTGGGGTTTGATCTCATGGACAACAAGATCATGACCTGAGCCAAAATCAAGTTGGATGCTTAATTGACTGAGCCACCCAGATGCCCCAACCTTGTGAATTTTTAATTACCCACAATCTCTCTCTCCCCATCTCCAAAGTCACTGCAAATAGGTTGTGCAGTCTAAATAAAATTAGTCATTTGTTTGTTATTCAATCACAGTTTTAAGAACCCTAGCACCACACACTATACTCTGGCTTGATCACCAACCACTATTTTCCCATATAGAAAGGCTTGAACCATCATCACTAGATAGAGATTGTTTATACAATATCAGCCAAGATGTCTACTGCTCAGTGAATGCTTTGTGCCTTCTTTTCCTTGACAAAGAACCAAACTGAGTACTAAGCATCATAGAACATTAGTGGTGGAGGGAATACAATGATGCTAGGGGGATCTTAGATACCATCCAGTGATGCAGAGTGTTTTACTTATTGCTCTCTGGAAACTATAGGTATCCAAGAAAATGTTTCTCAATTGAGACTCCCTGCCAATGCTTCAACCTGAACAACTTGATTTTTGCTTGTTTTACAAATTAGGGTTCTATTCAAGATTTTCTTTGGGGATCCCAGGTTCTACTTTCATAAATTGAAAAGTCACCAATAATAAACACCACCCCTTTTTAAAAATGAAGAAACTGAGACTCAGAAGATTGACCACCTCAAAGTCACATTCATAACAAGAGGCAGAAGCAGTACCATCATTAGAGCTCATAGCTGATTCCTATAGAGGGTCCCATTGGTGCAGAGTGATATTCTCCTGGCCTCTCAAAGTTACAAGGGAAGACTTTTAATTACCTGTATTGGTATCTCTTCACTTGAGGACTTTCCGTAGGGAGGCTGCTCTGCTGGAATGTGAGGAAGGATGGAAAGCCTGAAGAATTAACAACCCCAGTGATCAAGCCCAAACAATAAATAACAGAAGTTTGTGTAGAACTACCCTAACTTTTTTGCTCTTTACATGTAAAGAGTCTATACTGTTGTTCTGGGATTTGCCCTGTGGGATTAAGCTGTAGTTATCCATAGGGGTAATTTACTTGATAATATGCTTCTTATATAATATATCTATTTATTTTCTTATTCCTCTTCCAGAGTTTCCTTGGATCATAGCACTAATGAACTTTTTTCACTGGTGTCCTTGTCTGAGGATCTGTTTGGGAGCAAAAGCAAATGAAGACATCTTCTGACTCACCATATAGTGTTGGGCTTGAGTTAACCATTGGTGAAGGAGTAGACTGGAGAAAAGCAAAGTGTGAGTAGAAGACTGGGTGAAAGATAGAGTGTGAACAGCGTTGCACTTTCATAGTTCATGAAGAACTATGCTATCTTGGCACAAGGTCCTTCTAATCTGTGCAGCCCATTTTGCTAGCCTATTTTATATTTTCATTGTGTTTTATGCCCATTTAGACATCACCATTCTACTCTGACAGTCTAATTGTATTCTAGCTTCCCTGGCTCATGGTGACATTCTCAAAATCAGTGGCCTCTCATTCATCCAGTTTGTCATGCAGTGCTTGGCACTGAGTTCACTGGTTGGTTAAGAGAATCACCTTCCTTGTATGTTGGTAGAATGGGTCAGAAGCTCATCTAACAGGAGCAAGTAGAAAATAAAGTGCCTACACAAGATCAGGGAAAAGAGCTTAGCTGTGAAGTTGTAAGAACTCACAAACCATAAAAGGTTTTTAAGCACAGGAACAGTATTATGAAAGTGCTATTTATGGAAGAAAATGCATTGAAGTTACACTTAAAATAGATCAGATCAAGAGAGCTTAAACTCAAGGAGGCTGACAAGAGACCAATGCTGTAATTTAGGTATGAGGGGATGGTTTGTGGGGAGGAGGAAAGTCATGTCCAGGAGAATCGACAGAAAGACATAGATGAGAAGAGAAACACTGCACAAAATTTCGAGAGGAATTGCTAAGTGTTGGTAGGTAAAAATATGCCAGATTATATATATATATATAGTGCTTTCTGTTTTCCATAGTACTTAACTCTAAAGTTTGGAGCCACTGGGCAGATGTGATGTTATTGACAAAGGCAGAGCCATTGAGAGCAGGAACTGCTGTTGGAGGAGGTTAACAAGCTCAGTTTAGTTGTTTTAAGTTTGTGGTGAGAGCAAACTCTCCAAGTAGTAATATGCTATTGAAATACAGAAGAAGCCAGGGCTCTGTGACTACCTTAATCCTCACAAATTATTGTTTCAGAAACACATAGATTTATCAGCTAATTTTTAAGGGAGAAAATAAATAAGAATGGCTGTAGTAAAATATTTCTTATCACTTTTCTTTTTATAGTATTCATTAAAAATTCAATGCCATTATCAGTATAAAGATGCTTTCATATAAAATATTGGATTATAAAATACATGAGAAGACATTAAAAGTCATTGTTAACCTTCCCAGTTTTTACATGTCATACGAGATAACATATCATTGCTAGGCCTAGATTGAACAGTTGGATGTATTTTATGCTCTCATTTCACTTTATCATGGATTAAGCACTCACCGTGTATATTACAATTTGGGGGAATATAGAATGAATAAGAAAGCATTCTTGCTCTCAACAAATTTAGGATCTAAACAGTTTCTTTGAGACTAAGTCTAGATACCTCCTTGGCCAAGTCAAAAAGTTCACATTAAAATGTCAAGTGTGCATAAACAAAATTTGTGGGCTTGTGGTATCTTGTGGTGGTGCTAATGAAGGCTGTCATTTGGATTGACTAGGGTCATCCAGAAAGGCTTTTCTGAAGAGGTGGCATTTGAGATGTCCTTGGTATGGGATGGCTAGACTATTAGTAGGCAGGAGAGTATGTAGCAAGTGGTGGTTGAGCTGTGTTTTTTCAATGATGTGAAAAGTATTGAGGTGTCCTTGGGCTAAGTGGTGGACATATGTGTGTGATGTTGTCAAGGCACTTGTGAACATCAGAGCCTGAAGGCTGCAGCATCACAGTGACTCAGACCTGAGAGCTTTACAGCCTCCCATTGCACAAATCCGTTCTGTTTCAGAGCAACGCCTGAGTCATCATGGGGAACAGTTGGCCATGTTGTTAACAGTACACTCTGAAGCGGTTACAGAATATTTATGCCTGTTGGCAAAGGGAAATCAGATGTGGGGGCTCAGGATTCACTCCTGTATAAAGGAATGTGCCTGAAGTCTATTTTTCCCTGGAGCCTCCCTCACAAGGCAGGTAGAAAACTTGAGAGATAGGAATTGTTATAAGAATATTAACAGGTCATCAATGCTCCATTTATAGAATGTACTATGCCCTGTTCAAAGCATGAAAGCATGTTAAATACATAACTTCACTGAAGTGAGTCCTCACAAACACCTGCTGTCAGTAGCTCTGGTTCATGGGTATGGGACAAAGGCTTGGGAAGCTGAAGTAACTTTCCCATAGTCATGTAACCCAGTAATCAGTTGGGATTTGATTTCAGCTGATTATCACCCCAAATCCCATTTTTCTTAAACAGTTTTACCTCTCACGAGTAGCTAAGAATCATAAGTACATGGCTGATGGGCCACATAAATCATTCACAATGACACAGATCTTTAGTGTTTTTAATGTGCCAAATATTATAATTAATAGTAAGTTAAAAGAGCTGCTCCTAAATGTCGTATTTGTTCCTTATAATAACTCTGTAAAGCCAAGTTGAAGTTAATGTTCAGAGAAAGTGCTGGGTAGGAGGAAGGTCACAAGGTAATCCTTGGACACTAAATAAATGCTCATTCTATAAGTAGTTTTCAAATTTTTCAAAATAAAAAAAACACTTATCCAAACAAAATATTATGGAGAAACCTAATATGTGATGAAGCCAAAGGGAATGGGACTGTTGAGGCTGAACTCAAGTTACAGAACCTTGGGGACTCTGCCTGTTTAGATTCTTCCTACTGTACTTACTGGCCCACACCAAGATACCTCAGTAGAAACCTGGGCCTTGAAGGGCTCAAGTTCTACTCTTGTTACCTCAGATATAAAGGACACAGCTGCCTTGGTCTAAGCCTTTTATCCTCCCTCTCCCCCTACCTATACTTGCCTTTAGTCATTAGGGAGCATTTCTATTCTTTGACTCTTGTCTTTGCCTCTGCTGTGTGAGCACTGGGGGTTCTGTGTCATAATGTACGAGTTTATGGCTTGCCCTGTGCAGATATTCATATCTGGAGCAAGAACTTCTTTTTCTTTTCTAAAGGAATATCAGGCATCTTTACATGACATTTTAATTATCTTATTATCACCAAGAAAGCACAGAAATTCTAGTGTCAGATTGCACAGGCTCAGATCCTTGGTGTTTAACTTAGTACATTGAAAAATAGCCTCTCTGTTTGTCCTCTCATCCCTGAAATGGAGATTATAATGGTAACTGCCACTCTGGATGCTTTGATAATTAAGTTAGTATTTCATGGAAAAGACTTAGAACAGTGGCTGGCACAGAAAAACTGCTTGACAAATATTAGCTATTGCCATGCATTAAAAACTGTGAAGAGTTTTTAGTCTCAATGAGTTAGTATGACTAAGTAGACATACACACATACCTGTTGCTCTGAGACTGTATTTATCAAAAGCATCACATTAAAAATCAATCTTAAACTTTCCTTTTCAGGAGCAACCATGGTTGAGTAGTGAGACTGGTGTGGCAGTAAATATGATGGGCATTGAGAAGTTATAGTGTATCTACAGGGTATATGATATAGTGTACCATGGGATGGTGAGCAGACCACAGAACATGAGGAGTAAAAAAAAATTTGAAATATGATGATTGAACTGAAGGAGAGAATAGATACTTAGTATGGAGCCCAATGGGTTTCAGATAAAAATAGAACCAATACGTGGGGGCCTAGAAGGAAGGAAGGAAATATTTAGTACCTAGGATGTGTTAGGAATATGCATTCACATGTCACTTAATTTTTATAACTATCTCATAAAATGAGAATTATTTCCTCATTTTTACACATAAGGAAAGCTGGAGTTTAGGAATGCTTATCAATGGGGAGATCTAGAATTCAACATAGGTCCCTTGGACTGCAAATTCTAAGTTCTTTCTGCTGCATCTCTTTATATAAGTTGGAGCTGTCCAACAAGAGATAGGCTGCCATAGCAGTCTTGAAGTGTACACAGAGTGCTGTGGTTGGCTTTCTGCGACTCTTGATTCTAATACTCGGTATATGACAAAAAGACATTTCAATCTCAATTTTCTCTAAGTTGCCTTTCATATTCCATATTGATTTTTTTCAGGTCTTCATTTTCAGGAAATATGTCAAGTTGCCATTGAGTTTTATTCAGATATCTGTATTAATTTCATCAGAGGGCAAATTTCAAGATACAGCACTTCGCTAGGGGCTTTGCCTTTTAGACACTGATGTAACGGAAAAAACCGAAACACTTAAAGTTGGCTTTGACTATTATGACAAGCATATTATGTTGGTGGAAATCCTCCAGGCTTTCAAGGAGTGAAAATAATGACTGCAAAATAAGCCCAGAGTTAAGCTTTTCTAAGTGCCCCCTTCTGTATTTGCTTCCTCATTATCTGAATCCATAATTTGCCAGAACACCAGGCACTTTTCTCCTTGCTCTGACTGAAGTTTTCTCATTTGTGTGATGGGGAAGTTGAAGGACATATCCTTCAAAATTCATCCTCATACTGGTATTTTGTGACTGAAGACTAACCTAAAATAAATTTCCTACACTTTTCTTTCTCTTTCTTTCTTTCTTTCTTTCTTTCTTTCTTTCTTTCTTTCTTTCTTTCTTTTCCTCACTCCCTTTCTTTTTCCTTTGTTTATTTGGTCACCTGCTTGATAAATGAGACTCCAGTTTAATTTTTTTTAATGTTTAATAATTTTTGAGAGAGAATGAGAGACAG
Organism: Felis catus; assembly: GCF_018350175.1. Classification (NCBI taxonomy): domain Eukaryota; kingdom Metazoa; phylum Chordata; class Mammalia; order Carnivora; family Felidae; genus Felis; species Felis catus. The sequence continues at coordinate 84,279,254 of NC_058377.1, read as the reverse complement.
AGACAGAGCATGAGCCGGGGAGGGGCAAAGAGAGAGGGAGACACAGAATCTGAAGCAGCCTCCAGGCTCTGAACTATCAGCACAGAGCCTAATGTGGGGCTCAAACTCACAAACCGTAAGATCATGACCTGAGCTGAAGTCCGACACTTAACCACCTGAGCCACCCAGGCACCCCTGAGACTTTAGCTTAAATTCAAAGCCTTGACTTAAAAAAATAACCTTGAAGTGTGTAGTTCCTAAAACAAGCTGGCACTCTACAAAGAAAAGAAATGATTTCCACTTAAGCAAAACAGCAAAGTTACAGATTGCAGCTATCATCACTAATTAGCTATCACAGATGGAGGGCTGCCTCACCTCAAAGGAAGAGCTGGACAGCTACCTACAGATAACTGGGACATAAATAACTTGCTCAGCTCTCACTACAATAACCATACCATATTGCTTCTCTTGTAAGAGATGTCCATTTTAGAACTGGGACAAAAGTGACTTGTTTTGTAATTAGCTTTAATAGAATTTCCTAGGTATAAAAATAATAAACGCTATTGCAGAATAGTTAGGTAAAGGACAAAAATAAGAAAATAAGAAATTGTCCACAGTTCTTTCTAGCCATAAATACAGTTAATATATTATTATATATCCTTCCACTCCTCCTCTGATACATGTTTATGAAGTACTAGCTTACACTGAATATTTTGCAAGCCTTTTTACTTAACACTTGTAAACATTTTTTAGTCATTAATATTATCCCACCATATCATTTATGCATAATGAAGAGTGTTTTATTATTTGGATGTTTCTTATTTTAACTACCTTTATTATTTGACACTTAGGTTTTCATTTTTTCACTGTTATAAGCAATGTTGTAATGACCATCCTTATACATAGATCTCGGTGCACATACACAAATATTACCTATATTTCCATATATGTATGTTTTATGTATACACACATATACACACACGTGCAGAATCTATATTGAGAACACAGTTCTTTTAGCTATATAGCCTTGAGTGAGTTTCTGAATAACCCCATGCCTCAGTTCATTCACCTATAAAATAGAGCCCATAATAGTATGTACCTCATATGGTTGTAAGAATTAAATGGAATAACACTTGAAACATGATTAGCACAATTTCTGGAAAGTCACAAGTACCCAATAATTATGAGAAAAATATTGTCATTAGTTATGTTTATGTTACCGGATAGTCAGGAAGGCGCAAGTTGGGACAGAAATTTCATCTACTGACCTACTAGTGGTTAGAAATCATGCGTAGGTGGGAAGATGGGTGTGCTTTCCCAGACATCTCTGGAAGCTACCCCCATATCCATCTTAGCCTTAAGGTAGCAGCAAGGATAATATAAGCACATATTATTTCAAAAGACCCCTGTTGGAGAAGAGTTCAGACAGGCTAAGAAGCAAAATCTGGGGTAAGCAGATGAAGCTACAAGTCCTTTGACTTTTCTGTGCTGCCAATTGTTGAAGCTTAATCAGTTTGCATGTTTTATGATGAAAGATGTTGGCCCTGAGTGGAGAGACAGTTGGCCGAGATTTGAAAATTATTGTGACAGTTAAAAGAGGAAAGTGAATTAGCAACAATACAATAAATGGTTTAAACAGTAGGCCTGGCCAATCAGAGTCACTGATGTAGAGATATCCAGTCAAAGGCAGGCCAATTCTGTAAATGAGGAAGTTAGCACAACTCAGACTGTGTTGCATAGAGTGGCATTTGAGTTTCAGAAACATTTTAAAGTTCCCAAAGATGATAATTATTTACCATAACATACGCTATATTTTGGAAATAATGTAAGTACCAAACATTTGGGAATTTGTTACAGAAATCATGGTGGTGTATACCATATTATGTAACTCCTAGGTAATTAATCATTAGAAGTATGTTGCAGAATACTAACTGACATGACAGTGTTTTATTCAAGGAAATAACATTACAAAACAATATGCATAGTATGATTACATTTTATTTTGGAAAAAATCTTTCATTAAAAAAAGATTTGGAAGGACACAAAACAAGATATTAACAGTTACTCTCTCTGGGTAGTGTAATACTAAATGTACTTTTCTTTTTCTTCTTTCTTTTTTTTTTTAATTTTCTACCATAAAGTAAATAAGTATATATTGCTTATATACCAAAAGTATATATTGCTTCTGCGATAATAAGAGTAATTTGTAAATTTAAAAAGGAGTCACAAGTGAATTAAAAATAAAATTATTAAAAACTCTTTACTAAAATCTTGAAAATTAATTTTTAAAGGAATTAATTACCATTTAGGTTTTTAAAATTCAGTCCAGATTATTTCTACAAACAATCATTTTTCCCCTGCTTTAAATTGGGCTGATCATGCCTGTCAATTAGCAGATAGAGTATATGAAAACAGGTTGGATTTCATCCTGTGCACTTCAAAATCAGTATTACTTATTCAATTTATTATGTTGGTAATATAGAACTTGAATTTTAATTACAAGCGTTCAAATTCAGGTGTAGATAATTCCATTAAAAAACACCTTACTTTAACAAGGAATAACTAAGCATAAAAATGAAATGAGCAATGAAAATCTCTGAATGTACCCCAAAAGACCAATGTGCTGGACTGCAAAATTATTTCTTGAACTTCTTTCCTGAGAGAAATAAGAAATTATTGAGGTACTAAGACTTATCTTTAGAATTAAAATTAGCTAAGGGCAAATATTTTCTTTTCACAACCTGAGAGTACTAGTCATGGAATGTTAATATAGATCTAGTCAAATGTCGAATAAATCAATTGTGTGGTGCTTTATACACAGTATTCCTTCAGAGGTACTTATCCAGTAACAAAAAATCTATCATAAATATGATTTACTGATTTGTTGGATGGCCCATGTTAGTCAAAATCGTCAGTTCTTTTTTGCATACTTTTTTTTCTTTTTCTCCAAAAAGAGAGTGGGAGATTGTTGTTCTAATCTCTTTTTAAGAGCTCATCAATAATGCACCAGATCAAAATTTAGAACAGGCTGTGTAACGATTGGCATATGGGGGATGAAGAAAATTAATTTGATACAAGAGAACAACCAGACAACTTCCCCTCAATAATTCTTCTACTTCTGTGAAGGGAGGATTTAGGAGGTGGTGAGGAGGGGTGAGAAGCAGATATTTAAAACCTGCCCTAATGTTTTAACTGCATAAAGAGCAGACTGGTATAATTAAAATGCACACTTCCCATCTTTCTTCATCTCGACAGCCAATCGGTTGTTCTGTCATATTGATTCTACCCCTTTAGTTTTACTAAAATTTATCCCTTCCCCTTCATTTTGGATGACTTTCCCAGGTTCAGATTCTCCTTACCTATCTGTGGTTTATTCCAATGGGCCCTATTTTTTTCTGCCCCTATCTTTTCATAATTCAATCTATTTTTTAAACTAATATCATTACAAAGTTAATCTCCAAAAGCACAGTTCTCTTCATTTCATTGTTGGGTAACATTTACATCCCATTCTATATTGAGATTATTTGCAATCACTGTATTCGCTTTATCTTTCATAAATAAAGGCTAATTTTATAGGTATCTGGCATCAGAACAGTAAGGCTAGAAGTAGGTTGCTGGTAGTGCAAAAATGCATGTAAAAGAAATGCCCATGATCCATTAGGCAGTACCTTATAACATCAAGTCATATGAGGTAAGACCTTTGAGAAAAAGCATCACTGTATTGCAGACTCTCTTTTCTTTTCTTTTTTGAAAGTTTATTTATTTATTTTGAGAAAGACAAAGATAGCACAAGTGGGGGAGGGGCAGAGTTAGAGGAAGACAGAGAATCCCACGCAGGTTCCACACTGTCAGCGTGGAGTCCAACATGGGGCTTGAACCCATAAAACCATGAGATCATGACCTGAGCAGCAACCAAGACACTGAAACCAAGAGTTGCATGCTTAACTGACTGAGCTACCCAGGTGCCCCTAGACTCTTTCCTTGACTTCAAGCTTCACAATATGACTGTGTTATATGACTCATTTACTAGTGAAAGCCTAAGAATAAGAATCTTGGGTTTTACTACCAATCTCTTTTCATAACTGACTCAAGAGATCAGGACATGAAAGGATGCATTCATTAATTCATTTTACTTACAAATATCTACTGAGTATCACCTCATTCCAGAAATCCTGTTAGTACTTAATAGGTTCTTAATAAAGGTTAAGCTAATAGGGTTTAAAGCTTATTTGTCTACACTTTTCATTTTTTTAATTTTTAAAAATATTTTACTATTTATTCTTGAGAGAGAGAGAGAGAAAGAGAGAGAGAGAGAGAGAGAGAGAGAGAGAGAGAGAGAGTATGTATGTGGGCAGGAGAGGGACAGAGAGAGAGGGAGACACAGAAACTGAAGCAGGCTCCAGGCTCTGAACTGTTAGCACAGAGCCTGACGTGAGGTTGAACTCATGGACTGTGAGATCATGGCCTGAGCCAAAGTAAGACGCTTAACTGATTGAACTGCCCAGATACCCCTACATCTTTCATTTTTATAAAAGATCAATTAGGTAAACTGATCAAAGTCTATGGCAAGCACTAGAATAACTATTTGTAGTAATATATGAAGTTCCTTCAATTCTCCAGCATAGGACTATTATTGTATATAATCATCCTTCCTTCTGGAACACTCATCTTTCACCTTTCAGCTCCTGTCCAATTTAAAGATTTTATTTCAAATGTTATTTTTGCATGGAAATCTTTTCTTATTTCCTGAGATTAGATTTAACCTCCACATAAAAAACTTCATAACATCCTACTTTCCCTTTACAGCACTTAACAGAATGTTTAATTATCTAATTCATAGCTCTCTGACTAGACTAACTACAAAAGACCTCAGGTTTGCTCAGTGCTTCCACTCAATGCCTGAAACAATGAGACAGTGGACATTTGTAGGATGAATGAAGTAATGAATGGATCTTTTCATCTCTCAATCTCTTATGATTCTTGTAAAAAGATATTGTTAATAAAACCCAGTATGTTACTATTAATTGAGGCATCTCCAGGGTCACCATAATCCTACTGTGAGGATTGAAGTCATACACAAAGGGTCTACAATACAGTGTTCAAAAGTCTTGACTCAGGTAGCCCTGATGTACTCAGATACTCACTATGGATAATAAGCAGCTGAATGCTTTTTTTTTTTTTTACAGCTTTTTTCACTACCAGCATTCTGCCTCCAGGATTACTGTTTCAAACCCAGAGATCCTTATGTTTAGCCTTGATCTTTGAAAGATAAGGTGAACACAAAGATTGCAAATAATTTCAATATAGAATAGAATACAAAATGTTATTCAGCAATAGGATATTACCCAAGTACACAAAGGAACTATTCATAGACATAAATAATTTAAAAAAAAGAACTGGAGGGGTGCCTGGTGGCTAATTGGTTGAGAGTCTGACTCCAGCTCCGTTTGTGATCTCGTGGTTCTTAAGTTGAAGCCCCGTGTCCTGCTCGCTGCTGTCAGCACAGAGCCTGGAGCCCACTTCAGATCCTCTGTCCTCCTCTCTCTTTGCCCCTCTCCCTCTCTCTCTCTCTCTCTCTCTCTCTCTCTCTCTCTCTCTCAAATGAATATATTTTTTTAAATTAAAAAAAGAAACCTAGAGGGTAAAAATGTGGGCCAAACTGGTCAAGGAAACATCCATGTAGACTTTTCTACCTTCCTCCCTGTTCCCCATTCCAAGCAGTAAGTTTTGTTCCAAATGCATTTGATAATCTTTTATGAGCCCTTTAAAAATCCCTCCAGACCTCTTTCCATATCCATCATAGAATCATAGCATTCTGTATTTGTTGAGTGTATGTACATGGCTTGCTCTGGCAATGGAAAACTAATTAAAATCTTAAGTGGTTTCAGCTGTGATTTTCAGCAAAGACTCATCCAAGGCATTGGGTAGCAGAGCAGTGAATAATGCAGATGAGGTCCTTAATCTTATATAATTTATATTATCATTAGGCAGAGAGAGAATCAATAAGCAAGTAAAGCAATGAATGGCCAGGATAATTTCTTGGAGTATGATGTTTCCTGTAAAGAAAACAAGACTGGGTGATGTGATGGATGGTGACTGGGGCTGCTGGTTGTTGATTGAGATTTTTAGTTTGGGTGATAAAGGAGGACTTTCCTTGCAGAGATGACATTTGAGCCTTCACCCTTTTCCCCTACAGCAGTGGTTCCCAACTAGGGATGATTTCACATCACCCTCCCAAAGAACATTTGATATTATCTGGAGATACTTTGTTTGTCACAGCTAGAGGGGTATTTGCTACTGATATGTAGTGAGGGAAGAGGGCCAAGGATGTTGCTAAACATTTTACAGTGTACAGGACAACCTCCCAAAAAGAATTAGCCATTTCAAAATATCAACAGTGCTGAAGTCGAGGAACTGGTTTATTCTGATCAAGACATCCACGTTGGTTCTTTGAAGTTGTGAGTCACATCACGTTAGTCCTCTGTTCTAAATCCTTTGAGAATCCCCATGTCTCCCAGCTCTCTCCATTACTGCTTGTCTCTTATTTCACTTCTTTTATTCATTACACTTCAACTTCTGGCCTTTTTTTTTAATGTTTACTTATTTTTGAGACAGAGAGAGACAGAGCATGAATGGGGGAGGGTCAGAGAGAGGGAGACACAGAATCTGAAACAGGCTTCAGGCTCTAAGCTGTCAGCACAGAGCCCGATGCGGGGCTCGAACTCACGGACCGCAAGATCATGACCTGGGCCGAAATCAGCTGCTTAACTGACTGAGCCACCCAGGCGCCCCCAACTTCTGGCCTTTGTGCTGGCAGATACTCTTGCTTGGAATGTTCTTCCCTTAGATATCTGAAGGGTTATCTTTTCTCTATCAAATATACTTACTTATGACCTTGCAGTTGCAAACCTATACTTTCCTTCTGATTGTCTTACCTGGATTTTGCTTCTATGGCATCTTCTAACATGTCATATTGCTTAGTTATATAATATGATATTGCTTATTGCTTATCTCCCCTCCTGGAAGCTAATCTTCATAAACTTACGGGTTTATGACAGTGTCTGGCATAGTGGGTGCCTTGTGAATATTTGTCAAATGAAGGAAGGAAGGAAAGAACAGACTTGAGTGATAAAAATGTGGCTGTCAAGAAAAACCCTAGGGAAAGAGTAAGTGTAAAGACCTTAAGAGACAATAAAACTGGTATGCAAAGGTCCAACTACCCACCCCCCAAATTTTAATACTGAGCTATCTTTTAAATGTTCAACATTGCTTTTTGTTTTAGTTATTGTTTCAGAGGCTGCTACTTAAAAGTAAGTATGTTATCTGAAACATAACACAAAATTAAACTAATAAGTGTTATGCCATCAGCAATATATTGTACTATCTCTTAAATAAAGATGGAATGAATGAAGGTAGAAGAGAAAAAGATAAGGAAGAAGTCTTCTGAATGGAAGTATGGGAGAGGTTGAAAATGTCAAGGGAAGAAACTAACATTTGCTGATCAACTAGTATGAGCAAGTGCATCACTAAGTAGTTACATATGTGCTCTTATTTTGGGTCCAACATTTTTAAAAATATTTTTTAAGTTAATTTATTTATTATTGAGCGAAAAAGAGCACAAGCTGGGGAGGAGCAGAAAGAGAGGTAGACACAGAATCCGAAGCAGTTTCCAAGTTCTAAGCTGGAGCACAGAGCCCAAAGTGGGGCTCAAACCCACAGACTGTGAGATCATGACCTGAACCAAAGTCAGACACTTAACCGACTGAGCCACCTAGGTGCTCCATTTTGGGTCTAAAATTGTATTCATCCACTCAGGCTGCTATAACAAAATACCATAAGCCAAGTAACTTAAACATTAGACATTTATTTCTCATCATTCTAGAAGCTGAAAAGTCCAAGATCAAGGTGCTGGCCAGTTTGGTCAGGATTTTCAAGAGAAAATCCTGTTCCTGACTTAAAGATGGCCATCTTCTTGCTGTGTCCTCAAAAGGGGGAAAAAAGAAAGATCTTTGTGTTTCTTTTAATAAGAGCACCAATCCCATCATGAGGGCTCCACCCTCATGAAATAATTACCTCCTAAAGGCTCCATCTCCAAATACTGTACCATCACTGGCTTCCTCATCAAAAATGTAAATTTCTATAGGCCTTGGAAGGGATGTTATACTAAGTCCCACTGCTTATAGTATAAGCATATTTAAGAATGCTGTTTTCTTGTCCTGGAAAGATGAGTAATGAAAGTCTTTACATATGAGAATTATGGCCATTCTGAATTGCTGGAGTTAATGCATTCAAATATGCAATTGTTTGAAATAGTCATCTTTGATTTTGTGCCAATTTTAATTGCCTATTTAAGCAGAAATGCACTTCAAGTTATTTTTAGTCCTATAAATTGGGTTTATAATTCAGTGAATTCACTCTTCAATGCAAATATCAAGGCTGTTATATTTGTAAGCTAGTAGAAGATGCGACTTCTATTTTTAACTTCACTGGTCATCAAAATGATGCATGGCACTAGTTTAAGAAGTAAACTAGTCAAGGTAACAGTTTATGAAAACATTCCACCTTTATAAGAAATCACTATATCCCAGCACTTGTAAAATTACAGCTTGATAAATTTACACATTATTGTTAAATCTGTGAAAAGTCAAATACTTTCTTTGGAGAATTGCTATTGTCATATGAGTAAACTCTGTATTTCTTTGCATGATAAAGACTTCCACTCACGTAGATGTCACAGTTTATGCCTGTCAGATAGGTTTAGACAGTTGGAGGTTGCAGTTAAAGATTGTCACTCTGTGGGATATTTTTCAGTAGTTCATTTATATAATTCTATTTTATTAAAAAATAAGAAAATGACTTGTTAGAGAAGATTCTTCTCCACCTGCTCCAATTCAACATTTATGTTCCAGGAAATTCTAATTCTTTATAAAAGAAAAGCATATCTACAAGGCCTAGGAACCTGGGAAGTTACCATGAGCGTAATTCAACAATGTGGTTGAGTGGCTAGACTATCACTGTGCCTTTGGAAATGGATAAACTTGATTACAACACATGTAGAGCAAATATCAAAAGACTGACCTGGCAGCTACTCTTTTGGAATGGTGGCATGAGGAGCTCCATGGACTTTTCCAGTGAAACAATCACAACTGTTGAAAATCATTTAAAAAATAACCACTTACTCAAGAAAAATTCTGTAAGTACGATAAGTCTAGGGCATTTGAACCATGACCTGCTTCCTCTCACATCATCTCTCAGCTCAGTATAATAGAAGCTTCACTGTGAACAGATGGAACTAAAGGGATGAAACTATCTCCCCCTTTGGCTTCCAGCTGGGAATTATAATATCTCATGTAGAGGAGTGGGTCACCAGTATTTCTCATCCTTCCCTGCTCCATGTTGCAGAGACTCTATTCCAGGAAGGAGCAGCTGAGAAGTTGGAGGTGATCTCTTCCTCAGTCCAGGTTCTACTCATAGGGCAGAGGTTCTATCCACTGTGGGGCAGGTAATCACCCTCACCCTACCTTGCTCATAGCGCATAAGTTCCACAGTAGAAGAAGAAATTTGAGAAAACCAGAAGCTACTTTCCCCACTCAAAACTGCTAGTAAAGCCAAAGTATCACTTTAGGAGAAGCTGGCCATTTTCCATGGCCCTACTTCTAGAGCAGTGGCTCAGAGATTTTGCTTAGGTGGAGACAAAGTCCATAAGAAGAGAGAGGTCTAAAGCGCTCCATAAAGGAATTTACATTATTTGGAACAGAATTTGGCAAGTTTAAGACTAAAGGTGCTCTGGAAAACAATGGAGATTTTGATGGTAAGCAATTGAGAAGTGCAAAATTCAAATTTCTAGATGAAATTGAGTTTGGAAATACATTTGGAGAACAGATTGAATTGCATTACAGTATTTAGTTCTGTAGAATGACTAAAAAATAATCAGGTGCAATATGTGTATCAAAATTCCATTCAGTCCAAATAATGAACATATAAGAAATGTTTCACTTGTATAAGAAAACCATCAATATTTTAAATACCAGCAACTTTATTTTTTTAGAATAAAAGATTACAGATCTCTGTAATTCCCAATAATTGTCCCTTAATGTGGAATACTGAACGATGCATTTGCAGAGTCATAAGTGCATGGAAGATAGCCAACAGGAGTGATCAAAAATGTCAGTGTCAAAGGGATATTTTATTTTTATCAATAGAAAGAAAGAAAAATTATACTTGCTGATAATGGTGTAATGGCTAAGGGATATCATGGATACATTTTTTCCTTTAGCTTCATATGTTCTTTAAAAACTGCCAGACTATATAAAATTTCTGTAAATAATTGTAGACAACTCAGGAACAATATGCAAATAAAAGAAACTGCTAGTGTAGTCCTTGAAAATAAGCTATATCTTTTTCTTCTTATTTATTTTGTGAGAGAGAAAGAGAGACTTCCTGAGCCAAGGAGGGGCAGAGAGAGAGAGAGAGAGAGAGAGAGAGAGAGAGAGAATCCCAAGCAGGCTCTACACTGTCAGCATGGCACCCAGTGTGGGGCTGAACCCATGAACCCTGAGACCATGACCCAAGCTGAAGTCAAGACAGATGCTTAACCGACTGAGCCACCCAGGCACTCATAACCTATGTCTTTTATGCACACTGAACAATTCTTGTGCAAAATCAATGGAAATTAAAAATTAGATAATGTAACAATTTTCTTTAAAAAATGAGTTCACAAAACTTATTTTTGTTTGTGCCCTATTCTTGTAATACTATTGAGGCCATACAAAGTGGCTAGCAAATTTTTTTTTTTGAGAGAGAGAGAGTGTGTGCATGTGCACATGAGGAGGAGGGAGGAGAGAGCAAGGGGGAGAGAGAATCTTATGCAGAGCCCAATCTCACTAATAGTGAGATCAACCCGAGCCTAAATTGAGTCGGGCGCTTAACTGACTGAGCCATGCAGGTGCCCTGAAAATTTTGATTTACAAGAAATTTGGGCAATACTTTAGTTAATTCAGACAATATTTACAACTGCCACTTATAAAGAATACTATCAACCAAAATCAATATGAGAAATTAGTTTTGCAATTATACACTATAAAATCATAATTAAAAACAGGGTGCTGTGTGATTTTAAAGTCCTTGGCCCAGTGCACTTTAAGTCAGATGCCCACTTTTAAACATAGCTTTAATATTGTTTGTCTTTATTTCTTCCTTCCTGTTCCTCTGAATACAGGGAAATAAATTACAATATATCCTGGTTTTGCTAATGTGGAGCAGATAGTGTTTAAATTTAGTCTGCAAGATGATTTCACATTGGTAGCGTAAGTGGTCCATTTTTCATGTTTTTGTTTTTTGACACTGAAGACTTGAAGGCAGTGAGTCTTGTGTTAGAGTCAATAGAAAATGTAATACTCAAGGCAACAGAACTGAAATGGGGAATTTGGTATCAATTATGTTGCAGAGCATTTAGAATCATGGTAAAAGACTTAACTTGATTACTGCATCCATCATGACTATTTCTGAATAGTGCTTAGGATATCAGGGACAATTTTAATGGAAAATATGCACTTTCAGAATGGTGACATCTATAGAGCCTATCTTTGCCACCAAGTGCAAAGTACTTACAGCCATGTGATATATTTTCTGACAATTTATACCTATGAAATTATACATTCTATTATTTAATTAACAGCATTTATTACCTTTCCAGCTTTTTTACAAAGCACAGTGACTAGTATAATCAAATGTTCTATGAACTGTTATGTATTAAAAATGAAATCCAATTATGGGGCAATTTCAATGTCATCCTTTTTAAGCCTAGCAGATTTCTATAATGAAGCCCATCAATTGTTCTTTCCTGCTATAACATTTGATATTCTCAAACAAAATCTTTCAATTTTGTGTAGTAAGCTCCTTTCAGCTGTTTTAATTTTAGTTATTTGGTTCAAAGTATATGGAATTCATTAAAAATAATTTGTCATGTGCATGTGAACTATTAAAAAAATGAGACTAAGGGGAACTTGTTTGAATGAAGTTTCAGAAGTAAAATGCACTTACAATCAAACTCGAACATAATCTGTTAGGTTTTGAAAAGGTTCATATGTTCTTTCCTTACATATTTTCTCTTCCATAATACACATATCATATATATTTGGTTTTTAGAAAAAGAGAAAGATATTTCTTGAGTGCCTACTTTATGCCAGTATTTCATAAAATGCACTGGAAAATTCTTTTTTAAAAATTGAAGTGGCATTGGCACACAATGTTACATTAATTTTAGGTGTACGGCATAGTGATTCAACAGGAATGTATGTTGTTCTGTGCCCACCACAACTGTAGCAACCATCTATGGCCATACAATGCTAATAAAATACCATTGACTATATTCCCATGCTGTACCTTTTACCTCTGTGAGTTATCCATTCCATAACTGGAAATCTGCATCTCCTAAATATATATATATATATATTTAGGAGATGCAGATATATATGTATATATATATATATATATATATGTATATATATACATGTGTATATATATATATATATATTTAGGAGATGCAGATATATATGTATATATATATGTATATATACATGTATATATATACATGTATATATATATGTATATATGTATATATATATTTAGGAGATGCAGATATATATGTGTATATATATGTGTATATATATATATATATACATATATATACACACACACACACACACACACACGCACACACATCTTTATCCATTCATCTGTCAATGGACACTTGGGTTGCTCTTGGTTTGCTTTTATATCTTGGGTATTGTCAATAATGCTGCAATAAATATAAGGGTGCATTTATCTTTTTGAATTAGGGTTTTGGGTTTTTTTTTTTGGTGGGGATAAGTATCCAGTAGTGGGAGCTTATGGTATTTCTATTTTTTATTTATTTTGTTTATTTATTTATTTTGAGAGGATGGGGAGGGGCAGAGAGAGAGGGAGAGAGAGAATCCCAAGCAGGCTCTGTGGTTTCAGCATGGAGCTCCATGTGGTGCTTAATCCCACAAACCATGAGATCCTGACCTAAAGTAAAATCAAGAGTCAGGCACTCAATAGACTCACCCAGGCACCCCTATTTTTAATTTTTTGAGGAACTCCATACTATTTTCCACAGTGGCTATATCAATTTCACCCACCAACAGTGTAGAAGAATTGCTTTTTTCTCCACATCCTTGCCAGTACTTGTTATTTCTTTTGTTTTTGATTCTAACCATTTTGACAGGTGTAAGATGATGTCTCGTTGTTGTTTTGAATTTCCCTGATGGCAAGTGATGTTGAGCATCTTTTCATATATCTGTTGACCATCTGTATGTCTTCTTTGGAAAAATGTTTATTTAGGTCCTCTGCCCATTTTTTTTTAATTACTTGCTTTTTTAGTGTTGAGTTGTGTAAGTTCTTTATGTATTTTAGATATTAACCCCTCATTGGATACATCAGGTTGTCTTTTTGTTCTGTTAATGGTTTTCTTCTCTGTTGAAAAGCTTTTTATTTTGGTGTAGTCCCAATAATTTAATTTTGCCTTTGTTTCCCTTGACTGAGGAGACTTCTAGAAAAATGCTTCTATGGCTGATGTCAAAGAAATTACTGCCTATGTTTTTTTTTTTCTAGGAGTTTTATTTCAGTTTAAGGTCTCACATTTAGGTCTTTAATCTATTTTGGGTTTATTTTGTGAATGATGTTAGAAAGTGACCTACTTTCATTCTTTTACATTTAGCTGTCCAGTTTTCCTAGCACCATTTGTTGAAGAGACTATCTTTACCTAGTGCATATTTTTACCTCCAAGATTAATCAATTGATTAATTAACCATATAAGTATGAGTTTATTTCTGAGCTTTCTCCTCTGTCCTATTGACCTACATGTCTATTTCTATTCCAGTACCATATTGTTTCCATTACTACTGCTTTGTAATATGTTTATAAATCTGTAATGGTGATATCTCTAGCTTTTTTCTCCTTTCTCAAGATTGCTTTGGATATTTGGGGTCTTTTGTAGTTCCATACAAATTTTAGGATTATTTGTTCTAGTTATGTGAAAAATACTATTGGTATTTTGATAAAGATTGCATTAAATTTGTAGATTGCTTTGAATACTATGGGTATTTTAACAATATTGATTCTTCCAATTCATGAACATAGAATATCTTTCCATTTGTTTGTGTCATCTTCAATTTCTTTCATCAATTTTTACAGTTTTCAGAGTGTATTTTATTTTCAGAGTTTTATTTTATTTTTTAATTTTTAAAAAATGTTTATCGTGTTTTGAGAAAGAGAGAGAGAGAGAGACAGAGCTTGAGCAGGGAGGGGCAGAGACAGAGGGAGACACAATCTGAAGTAGGTTCTAGGCTCTGAGCTGTTGGCACAGAGCCTGACAAAGGGCTTGAACTCATGTACCACAAGATAATGACTTGAGCCAAAGTCAGATGCTTAACTGACTGAGCCACCCAGGCAACCTTTAGAGTGTATGTATTTCACCTCTTTGGTTAGGTTTATTCCTAAGTATTTTATTCTTTTTGATGCTATTGTGGATGAAATTGTTTTCTTAATTTCTCTTTCTGCTGCTTCATTATTAGTATATAAAAAGAAACATATTTCTGTATATTAATTTTGTATCCTGCAACTTCACCAAATTTATTTATCAGTTCTAGTACTTTTTTGGTGGACTTTTAGGGTTTTCCATAAATAGTGTCATGTAATCTACAAAGAGTGAGAATTTTCTTTCTTTCCAGTTTGGATGTCTTTTATTTCTTGTCTGATTTCTGTGGCTAGGACTTCCAGTACTATGTTGAATAAAAGTGGTAAGAGTAGACCTCTCTGTCTTGTTCCTAATCTTAGAGGAAAAGCTCTCAGTCTTTCACCATTGCATATGATGTTAAGTGTAGATTTTTCATATATGTCCTTTATTATCTTGAGATTTATTTCTTCTTAACCTACTTTTTTGAGAGTTTATCATGAGTAGATGATGTACTTTGTCAAATGCTTTTTCTGTATCTATTGAGGTGATCATATGGTTTTTATTCTTGTTAATATGATGTATCACATTGATTTGCAAATATTAAACCATGCTTGCATCCTAGGAAAAACTCCCACTTGATCATGTTGAATTATTTTTTTAACTGTAGTGTGGATCCCATTTGCTGATATTTTGTTGAGGATTTTTGCATCTATGTTTATCAGGGATATTGGCCTGCAGTTTCTTTTTTTGTGGTGTCTTTATCTGGTTTTGGCATCAGGGTAATGCTGGCCTCATAGAATGAATTTGGAGACTTTCCTTTGTCTTGTATTTTTTTGAATAGTTTGAGAAGAATAGGTATTAATTCTTCTTTAGATGTTTGGTAGAATTCACTTGTCCTGTCCATCTGGTCCTTGACTTTGTTGGGAGTTTTTTGATTCCTGATTCAATTTCATTGCTAGTAAATAAGTCTGTTCAAATTTTCTATTTCTTCCTGATTCTGTTTTGGAAGGTTATAGGTTTCTGGAAAATTATTCCTTTCTTCTAGGTTGTCCAATTTGTTGGCATACAATTTTTCATAATATTCTCTAAAATCCTTTGTATTTTTGTGGTGTCAGTTGTTACTTCTGCCCTTTCATTTCTGATTTTTTTTGAGTTCTCTCTTTTTTCTTGGTGAGTCGGGCTAAAGGTGTATCAATTTTGTTTAGCTTTTCCAAAAACCAGCTCCTGATTTCATTGATTTGTTCTATTGTTTAAGTCTCCATTTATTCCTGCTCTAATATTTATTATTTCCTTTCTTCTACTGGCTTTGAGTTTGCTCTTTTTTGAGCCCCTTTAGGTATAAGATTAGGTTGTTTATTTGAGATTTTTTTCTTGTTTCTTGAGGTAGACCTGTATTGCTATAATCTTACTTCTTAGAACAGCTTTTGCTGCATCCCAATGATTTTGGACCCCGGTGTTTTCATTTTGACTTTTGTCTGTGTATTTTATTATTTCCTGTTTGATTCTTGATTAACCCATTCATTGTTTTCTAACATGTTATTTAGCATGCTAAATATTATTTAGCCTCCACATATTTGTATTTTTCAGATTTTTTTTCTTGTGATTTATTTCTAGTTTTATACCACATGATTGGAAAAGGTGCATGATATTATTTCAGACTTTTTGAATTTATTGATACTTGTTTTGTGGCTTAATATGTGATCTCTTCTGGAGAATGTTCCATGTGCACTTGAAAAGAATGTGTATTCTGTTGTTTTTGGATGGAATGTTCTGAATGTATCTGTTAGGTCCATGTGTGTAATGTGTCAATAAGGAATCAGAGAGTTCAGGGCCTGTAGGCTTTGTAAAGATTTGCTTTATACACTGAGTGAAAGAAGGATGAATTTTGAACAGAAGGGAGATGTAATCTGCCCTACATTTAAAGGGATCTCTCTGATGTAATTGGGCAAGGATGAAATCAGGGAAACAAACTAATTACTACAATAATCTAGAACATAGGTGATGGTGGTTTGTACATAGCAATGAAGATGGTAAGACATAAATTGATTCTGGATATATCTTGAAGATAGAAGCTATAGGGTTTCCAAATAGATTCGATCTGTAGTATGAGAGAAAGAGGAGTCAAGAATAACTCCCAAATTTCTTAGCTTGAGCAATGGGTAGAATGGAATTGACAATTACTGAGATGGGGGACATGGTGGATCAGATTTGTGTGTGTGTGAGAAGTGTGAATGTGTATTGGAAAAAGAAAGATCAGGGTCTCATTGAGGGATAGCTAGACACAAGGGAGAATTCTTTAATATTGATTCCATGCTGGATGTTCTCAAAGATGAAAATTGTAATGAATCAAATGAGCTTTATTTTATTTTATTTTATTTTATTTTATTTTATTTTATTTTATTTTATTTATTTTAGTGTTTATTTATTTTTGAGAGAGAGAGAGAGACAGAGCGCAAGTGGGGGAGGGATAGAGAGAGAGGGAGACACAGAATCTGCAGCAGAGCCTGATGTGGGGCTCGAACTCACAAACTGTGAGATCATGACCTGAGCCGAAGTGGGATGCTTAACCGACTGAGCCACCTAGGCACCCCTAAATGAGCTTGATTTTAAAAATTGATATTGCATGCTAAAGATTTTAGATTAAGATTAATTTTTAAAAAATATTTTATGGAATTTAATGTATATGATAAGGAAAGAAAGGAAAAGAGAAGGGTAGAAGGAGAAAAATGAAGGGGTATGAGAGAAAGAGATGTAGATATTCTCCAGTTCCAAAGCCTTCCTCCCTGAGGAACCCACATGTTTGGGTCATACCTCTTCACATAAGTCAGAGCCCCAGATTTGTGAGGCTCCTTATTTGAAGTACGAGATTTTGAGAACTTCAAACTCCTCCATTTTCTCCCTAATCCAAGGCAGTGGTAGCTGTTTGCTACAGTTATTTTCTCTGTGTTGTTTCATATTAAGTCTTATAACACCCGTGTAATCAATCCTCTATGTTAGATTCATTTTTTTAATGGCTGGTATGGTTTCTCTTTTTGTAATTGGACTCTAAGTGACACACACTGATGTGTAATATAAACCTATCACACTTAGTGTAAAACAACCACAGTCTATTTCATTGTTCTTAAAATTAGTCTTCAATTTCCATTCATTTGCCATTAATCAATAAACAGTTCACATAAAGGGCATATTACATTCTATACCAACTGATTTATAGCTGTTGGAATATTTTGGGTCTTAACAGAGCAACTATGTTGAAACAATGGATAGAAATTTAAACTGAGCTTTTACCTTTTTCCTCTTGCATATCTTGGCATATAAACTATCTTAACATAGTATAGAGCTCACATTTTCCTAGCGATACACTTGGTATTTTTGAACAGCTCTCAAGAGTTGAAATGCTATATGGTTTTACATTTAAATGTAGACTTTTTGTGGGGGAAGGCATCTCTCCCTGCTGTGGAACTGAGCAACTGCTTTATTTCTTTGAAGATGATTAAAAAGCCCTTTCTTTAACCAAACCTGACTTTCTTTCCTATGCAAGTTTGAGAGAAAGAGTTCATGAAATTTCTAAAAATCTACACTCGCCTTTAATATACTCTCTTGAATCCTGACAATGAAGGAATCATTCGTACTAAGGAAGTCAATCTCTCTGGGTGATATATAAGTATGTAAATTACACACATTGCTGTTTTGGGCCCTTATGAAAAAATACCATTAAACAAACAATGTCACAGTCTAGGAGGAAAATAGCTAGACCTGAACAAGAGAAAAATTATAATAGATTTCCATATTAATTGTAGACAAGACCTTATTCAAAAGCATGTGAGTGATCAAACCTGTTTATAGCATCCTTGTATTACTTAGGATGATCCTTTACTTTATCATAAAAATTGATCAAGACTGAAAGAATTAATCTAATAATCTCTATATTTCCTCTTTGACTCGAAATTCACCATTTCTTATTGCTTTTAATGAATTAACCTAATTAGATAAATATATTATCATATAGATTCAGCACACACACACAAATCCTAGATTTTACTAGAGTTTTCATTTCACACATTCTGTACCATTTGGGGGAGGAATTATGATTCTGTTTTAAATATATCTCCATGGTCTTAATCATCTTAACTACATGCAAAACATTCTCATTTTCACAGTCCTTATCCCTTGTCCACAAGGATTAGATCCTCTAGACTCCTAGGCATTGGAAACAGCTTGGCAGTAAAGATATAATCCAAGCACATTGGTTATAGCAGGTACCATTGGTTATCTATCCAGCAACCATTTACACCACTTTCCATGCTAAGAAAACCTGATTGAGTTTTAGATACTTCAGGCAGAAAAGTTCTTTAATAAAAAAGGTACTTGATGCAAAACTTACAAGAATGTGAATCCTAGAGTGTGGCAGTAGTTTTGTGAATATGATGAGGACAGACCTGAGGGAAAAAGTCAACATGCTAAGGCTTGTTGTGGATGGTCGACTAGTAAGATGGAGAGACCCTGAGCCTTAATAATGTTGCAAAGGCATTTCACCAATCCTGGAATTTATCAACATTCAGAGCTCTTAATATATGGGATAATAAATGTATAACATATAAGCTGCTTTTCATTGGATATCCTGGGTTCTATCCAACATCTTGTAATTTGTGATTTGGCATCAATTGATCATAGGGCCAAACTAACAGTCAAAGATGGCTATATCTCCCATGGAGTCCATAAGTAAAAAATATATTATAAATTCCCCAACCACAAACCCCAAAATTTGTGTTGTACTTCCTGCCCAGTAGGGAAGGTGCCTACCTGACAACTTTATAGCAATAAAGTTTCTAAACCATGCTTGCCCCTCACTCCTGCCTTCTGACCAAACCTGTTGACTCTATCATGGCTCTGCATGATGTGAAATGTTTCCTCTTCCTAACTGTGAGTAATTAACTCTTTTTTTTAAATTTCATTGACCTTTCTGTATGTTCCTCAGTAACCTGTATAAATTAAAAGTCTGTGTATACAATTGAGACAGTTGGTACAGTGAGCAGGGTGACTTGGTGTTCAGTGGAGGGGCATGCCCCTAGCTTGCGCTGGCCTTATTAACTGGATTCACCAGTGAGTGTTCCCTGGGAAGGTATGCTTGTGCTTGTGCTTCAGCTGTAACAGCTTTATGCTGTGTGTGCCATATATTGCCATGGTGTTCTAATGTAAATTGTAAGACAATCTCTAAGGCATTTGCTTCTATAGTATACCTCGTTGAATCAAATTTAGTTTTAGGGAAAGATTAGCCACATTCTGGGATATATGACTAGATACTGTGGATCTTGTTTAATGCTTTATGCCATGCTCAGGAAAGGGCAATTAGGTTGATTGGCTAACATGCAAGGCAAAGGATCCCTGAAGGGAGTGAGTGGAGACTTATTCCAGAAAGATTGTGTTGGAGGTAAGTCTGATCCACTGACCCAACAGCACTGAAGTCAATGGTAGAGTCAATTGGTCAGATTGGGTTGTTTTCTTCCCATAAGCAATTTTTTTTCACTGGCTTGCACTTTTAGAGAACATCTCTGAAAAAAATCTGGGCACAGTATCACTTGGGAAGCTATAGGGACCCACTGGCAACACAATATGGGGTGCTCTTCTTATGGGAGCTTTGGCACCCAGGAGGCTTAAATGTTGCTTTACAGGCAAATCTCTTTATTGTTGCTTGTCCTACTGCTGATATAGGGATCCCATCCTTGGAGACTGGTGGCTCAGTGCTTAATGAAAAAAGAAAAGAGAAAGGAACATTTTGTTTCTACTACCCCTGACAACTGAGGAGGTTTTTCAGCTTATCTGAGATGGTAAATCTCCAAGTTGATATGCCTAGGCACTCTTAAGTGCTGTTCCTTACCAATATGCTAAGAATCTCCTCCTTAAAACCAAATTGTTACTTTAGAATTTAAAAGATAAACCTGAGGCCACTGTTCCTCTTCTGGATGTTGATCCCAGCCCCTCTGAGGTTGATTGTGACACCCTAGAAATTGAAACTTCACAGAAGAGATCACTGTGAATTTTCTAGTTTTTTTTTTACCCAAAGAAGGAAAAAAAAGGGGAAAATATGTCCATCTGATAGTTATAAATTATGATTAACATAAAAATTAAATAATATCGTATGCACAAACACTTAGCACAGAGCCTTAAAGGTAAAAAAGTGAATGACTATTTTTCTCCACTTTTATTGCAATTGGGAACACACACATAATATTGGTATTTTCTGAATTCACAATTTTAGCCCTTGGTCCACATTTTCTGTACAAGGTGGCTCATTTTAGTCTAGATACTCAGTTGTCTTAGATTCAATCTTTCACACCTGTTTTTTGCCTGCCATTCATATGATAATGCTGACATTCACAGTTAATAGCTAAGCTTTTAATCTCACCAGTGACATTTATGGCATTCATTATGGAAAATGAAAAGTCCTCCTGCAAAACTTTCTAATGACTTTCTTGCTTATGGATCAGAAAGGTATATGTATATTGATATCCCTAAACCATTACTATATTATGCCTAGAATTATTGACCAAAAGAAATTTGAAATTTGGAAAGACATTCAAGACATGGCAAGTGAAAAGAGCAGGTTGTGTAACCATATGTAGAGTACCTGTTATTTTAAAAACAAACAGTGTGTGTTTATGCATTCATGAAGGGATGTTAAAATGTTCTTGATTTGGAATTTCAGCTGAGTCCTCAGAAATGAGAGAAATAGATGTTAAATTGTTAAATACCTCTAGATCTACATTGAAGTGCTTGACCATCAATGCAGGACATGCAATGGGGTGGCCAAAAAATCCTCTCAGGGTAAGCTTATTACCCACATTAAATTCTGGCTACATAATAGACTCCTAGAAAACTAAGAGTTCTTGAGAACAGTCAGAATGTGAGTATTTTCAGAGATACTTGTAAGTGTACTGAGTGATTCTTGCATCTATTGAGAGGGAGCAGGGGATAGGCCTTCCTAATCTTGAAACCAGGTGAAGGGTCCTTAAAACACATTTAGAGGGCTTGGCTTGTTTTCTCTAGATTTTTTTTTTAATGTAAGTCCTGGCATGTTACTTCTGCCTGAAGTGGTCTGTGGCAGCAGAAAAAGAGATAGGCCTACACTTCCAGAATTTGGGTAGATTCCAGAATCTATGCGTATATAGATCCCAAAAGGAAACACGAGGGGGACTTATCCAAAGGCACAGCACCCAACAGGACCACCTGGAGTGCAAGGGGTCTCCACAGAATGGTGGAAAATTTGAAGACTGGAGCAACAAGAGAAGGTGTCACCCACACCAAGGAAGCTGCAGTCAGAAATCTCCAGGAAGAGCATCTCTGAGTACTTCCCAAATGATTAGATATGAAACAGGCTTCCAGTTGACTAAGGCCCCAAGACAGATGATAACCTTATCAGTCAAGCAAGGCCTTTCCTTACCCTCACCTCTTCCTTCCCTACCTACTCCTCCTATGGAAGAATCAAGAGTACTGGTGAAAAAGAGGGTGGGGGGGATAGAGGAACACAATGGACAAATAATGCAAAAGGACATTATGCCCTTCACCAACTCCCCACTGCACATTTCCTCACCCAAGGCAGGTCCAAGCAGGGGGAGAGGAGAAGCTTTAAATGTATGAGAGGTAGCATTGCTCAAGGTTGAGTTTTAAAACCTTGTTAAAAGGATATTTTAGAAAAGTTGAACCTAAGATTGTATTTAATTTATAAATCAGTGAGGAAAATAGTAACATAACAAGGAGCAAATTTTAAGACTACGTGTAACAAGTGCTTTAATGCAAAACATCAGTCTTTGTCAGGTGCTTGTGCACACATGGGGTTAGATAAATGCTAAGGACCGTGATTAGAGTAAAAATTCAGAGGAAGGAAATAGTACTTGCAGGCAAAAAAATCTGGTCAGATTTGTTGGAGAACAGGTAAATATTAGGAATAAAGACTATGCTTAACATAAGCAGGGACTAGTTCTTTTCAGAAACAGTTAAAATGGACACTTGAATATCATGTTTCCTGAGACTAAAGAATCATTTAGTTAACTGAATTAGACCACAGATTTTAGGAGT
Source organism: Felis catus (assembly GCF_018350175.1). NCBI lineage: Eukaryota > Metazoa > Chordata > Mammalia > Carnivora > Felidae > Felis > Felis catus. The sequence goes on along the minus strand of NC_058377.1, from coordinate 84,256,723 downwards.
AATAGGAGATAAATATTAAACATGTAGGTGAAAAAGATGACACCCTGCTTTGCTCAGCATTTTATTTCTAGTCCTTGACTAGACTGCCTGACATTTCATATGTGATTAATAAATATTTTTGTATGAGAGATTATTTACATTATTCTGAAGTGAAAAAGACCCTGAAGCTTTGGGTCAGCAATATAAGCAGAATGATATTTTAGAAATATTGTTAGAATAGTGGTAGAGGTGTTGGAATAAGAAAGTTCAGATATGAAATACTGAGAGACTTAAATGAGGAGGCGGGCTTTGGAACTGTAAAAGAAGAAGTGGGTATGAGCTCTGTTACAAAGATATTTGTGGAAAGGGTTTGTACACAAGGAGAGGGCCAAGGAAAGGGGGAAAGAAAAAAAATATGAAGCAGTAACTCCATATTTTAGGTTATATCAAGTAACCTGTGTTGAGAGCCATAATCCCATTAATTTCCCAGTGTTTGGACATGGGGCTTTTGTTGTTGTTGTTGTAGGCCCACAAATAGAATATATAGGAACATCCCAAGTTGAAATTTGAAAGTTTTTGTAGTTTGTCTCCTTTTTGTACAGTATTGCCATTTTTATCTTGACTCCCTTCCTTTCAATTGGACAGGGTCTTCTGCTCAGACTTCTGTCTGTAAACTGGAAACTTAGTTTAGGTTTCTCCAAAAACAGAGCCAGAAATGAAGGCTTTCATGGTGATTATTCACTTTAAGGAGTGACCTAAAAAATAAGGAGTAGGGGAAGGGGAAGAGTGAAATAGTGAAATAGGATCAAACACCCATTTAAGGATGTGTTACCACCTAGTATCTGCTATGGACAACAGGGGATTGATCTTCCTGGGGACTTTTTGAGTTGTATAGAGTGAAATTCAGAATTTCCTGCCCAAGGGACAGAGGAAGAAAGCATTTGTCCACAGGTTCCTTTTTCCATTGGTCATGGGTTGCCATTGTGTAATAATTCCTTCTCACTGAGGTGTGCACATTAGAATAGCTGAGAGGGATCATGGAGGTAGTATAACTGGTTGGGTTAAAGAAGTTACAGGACAAAAAGCAGGAATTATACAACACAGTTGAGGTAGCATGCTGTCACATTACACCTACCCATAGCTGAGTCCCCTGAGTGCCATAACAGCAAGGCTGGAGTAAAAAAGTTGGCCAAAAGAATGTGAGCTGGGCAAACGAGGTGCCTCATGCAGTTCACACTTTGAACCTGTGTCCTAATTCAACAGGTTATTCTAGTTATGTGTAATTCATCGTACAACCTTAAAAGAGTGACTGATTACAGTATCTAGAAAATACTGCTTATATAAGAATTAAGATAACCTATTCTATGGATGTTCTTAGCCGTCTCAGTACTTGCTTAATGGGCCCATGAACAGAGAATGCATGTAACAGGAGTGTAGGCAATAATAAGTCAACCATTATGGGGTCCCTTTTGTCAAAGATAATCCAGCTACAGCTCCTCCTAGAAGGTTAGCCTGCCAGACTCAGAGATCTATGCTAAATGATAGGTCACTATTCTTCAGCGAGACTAAACAGTCCCCTGGTAGCAGGTTGATTATATCACATTCTTTCCTCTTTGGAGGGAACAAAAATTGATTGCAACTGGAATTAATGCATACTCAGAATATGGTTTCTCCTTCTTTGCCCACAGATATGCCATCATGACCATAATATATGGGCTTTTAAAATGCCATATTATTTGGCAAGTCTTTGGTAGTAACACAAACTATGGTTGATTCTGCCGAGGCTGTGGAATTGCTTCTGATTTATTATTTTGGTCGGTGAATGGGGTGCAATTTAAGGGGCTTCCACAAAACATTTGCTACCACAATGTTTTGTATTTTATTTCAGGGAACTGATACGGGAATCCTGCCAGCTGCTAAGTACACTTATTCCAATTATGTATTCAGGGACTGGGGAAGTAACTACAAGGTGGGTCCATGGATACTTTGGATCATGTGAAATGGATTTGAGTCAGGTTTCAGTTTATTAATTGGCTTCCATTAGCACCTAATATAACCAAAGTCCATGATTATATTTTTGGTCTCAGATTATTAGTAGTACTAATAGTCTGTGCTATTAGTAATAGCACAGACCCTGCAATGGTCTGTGCATTCATTAGCCCTGGAATGGTCTATGTATTGTCACCTCCCAAAATATAGTTACTCTGATAAATAGTTGCAAGTCCTTTTGGGAAGAAGTGGGGAATGCTTATTGAGTATACTTGATTTGGTTCTAGACTCTTTCCTTCAGAGAACATGGTCTCTTCTTCAATCAGTGGACTCTTGGCAGCTGACCTCAGCCTTCTACTTGTTAGCTCTTGATTTTGTCTGATTATAAAAGTTATTGTAGTTAACTCCCAATCTTTGTAATCCTAGGAACACTGTGATCTATCCCTGCCACCATGGCCCCTCTGTTTATGAACTTATTGGATTTTACTTAATAGTCATTTTTGTGAACTACTTTCCACTTGTATGCAACTTTGATATTTATTAAGGCAATTACAAATTTTGATGGGCATGGACTATGTGTTAGCTACTGTTGTAGGTGCTGGGGTGCAGACAGGAACCAAAGAATGAAGTCCCATCCTCATGGACCTTACATTCTAGTGGGCATTCATGTTGCCCAACAATTTCCTCATATGCCGACAATGTGTTAGTGTGACTGTGACTATAATTTGGCTACAAAAGTAAACATTTTAAATGAATTTAAAATACCAAACAGAGTGGCTGTGGATTCACAATTTAAATATAGTAAAGAATTGAAGAAGGTTGAAAATTGTATTTAGCTATCTACTTCAGACTTCTCATTTTTCCTTTCTTTTAGAAATTGGAACCATAAGTTCATGGTACTTGATATGCACAGATACTAGAAAGACTAAACCGAATCTATAGTATTTTGTGTTAAATATTTTGTGTTTAATGTAGTATTATGTTGTTAAAAGGCAAAAATATATTTTTAAATTGGAGCACTGGAGATTGAGTTGTGGTAGCAGGATGTTGAATTATGGTATAAACCATAAAAGTATGGTATAAACCATAATTTCAGAATATTGCTTGAAAGAACATGCTTTTTTTACCTAGAAAATTTATATTGGAGCATTTGAATTTATGATATGTAAAAGGAAATTAATGTATCATGCAAATAGTAAATGTCTTTTCAATGTTATAAAAAGTAAGTTAATATGTGTCACACCAGAACGATGGTGATTAACCTGGAGAAAGGACAGAATTAACTAAGAAAATTAAAAAAAAAAAGTAAATGGAATCTAGATTCCAACTAAGGAGGCTCTGATTTTCTGTAGATCTTAGGTAGAGTATAGACGTTTATATTTAATAGCTCCATGGATAATAAAATTAGTATTTATAAACAGTGTGCATTATTTATAGAAAGGCAGAATTTGATTCCGTGCAAAAGGAGAACTTTTAAAAAATGTTTATTTATTTTGAGAGACAGAGAGAGATAGAGGGAGAGAGAGAATCCTAAGCAGGCTCTGTACTCTCAGTATAGGGTCTGATGCAGGGCTCGATCCCAACCACCATGAGATCATGACTTGAGCCAAAATCAAGAGTCAGATGCTTAACCGACTGAGTCACCCAGATGCCCCAAAGAGAGAACTTTCTAAAACCAATATAACTGTCAAGAGTCAGCATAAGTAGGATATCAAATTTGAATAAAAAAACTTAGTACTAATATTCAGAGATATGCTTATATGCATACAATTGGCCAAAGTAAACTGTGCTGAACAATTATTTTTAATTTTTGTCAGAGTCAAATATTTCCAACCCATGTGATGTCACTTATATCAGTGTAAGTCTAAAATGTCCTCATATTTTCTTATAAGCTACTTATATCCAAGCTCTGTAGCAAAAGACAGTATAGCAGAGTGAGTTCAGACTATTTCCATCTTTACCAGTTGTCGTGTATTCTCATTAATTTTTACTCATGTTTAAAAATAAATATAACTGTGATATCCATTCTTGGGGAGTCTCCTTTTCCCTTGTTTTCTGTTTCCATATGGAGGAAGCTCCACTGGAAAAAGCTCCACTGAGGAAGGCTGTTCTGCTCAGCCCAAGTCTTCCCCTTAGGACAAATGTATTCATTTCTTTCTCTGCAAGGATGTTGACAGCCCACAGCTCACAGCTAAGTCATATTGTAAGAATGGCCCGCAACTGAAGAGAGCAGACTTGTCCAAGTTCTGTCACCTCTCAAGGGCAGCTTGAGACTAGTCATGACTAGTCAACATAGGGAACAAAGACCTGGGCTTTTTGCCTCAACACAATATATGTCTGCCAGTCCGCCCTGCTCCAATATTCCTTGGGTGATCTCCAGAGGCCTCTGTTGCAATTGTATTGCAGTTCAACTTGTCTATCTGCCCAGTCCTGCTTCCCTCAATCCCCCCAAAACACTGATCCCTAGGAAATTCTCAATGAACCTCCTGTAAATAAATCTTTATTTCAGAGTCTCCTTCCAGGGAACCAGATCTAAGAGAGACAACTTCTCTGATTGGTGAATAGGCAATAAGGAAGGCCTACAGGTACTTCTCAGTTCTCTAATGGCTCTTGTCTCCTTGTAGATCTTTTCATCTTCAGGGAGTGTGTGCTTTGGTCAGCTCACTATCTTGTCACTGAAGGATCCTAACCTTCTAGGAGGTAACCATGGTGTAATGCTATCTGTGACAGGGTGGGACTGCTTTTTCCAGATCTAAAGTCATGTTCTTTGATCAGCTTGATATATGATAATGATACTTTATTTCTGTGTGTCTAATTGCATCATCTATCTTACAGTTCTGAACTCAGGCATGATGAGACATTTATGTTACTTATTGGGCTGCCTAAAACTCCAGTGACTATCTCCAGTGAATACCTCATAGGGTTATCGTGATAATTAAATGAGTTACATTTAAATTTCTTAGCACAGCACCTGGCATTTAATAAATGGTGAATAAATGTTAACTTTAATTATTTAAAATAACATGGCTTAACACCACCTTTATTTCAAAATGCATCCAATTTATCCAAATCCAGATCATGCTGAATAGTTTTTGGAGTGTTGATATAGGTGTGAAAAATGAAGGCCAAAAGGAATTTATGTATTAAACCTTGATTTTTGGTCAAGAGCCCCCAAACCAAACTCAAAATCCAGATGCCTGCCTGTAATCTTCAAAGTTTGTAGAAAAATTACTTCCCCCCATTTTTTCTGTGTGCTTACTAGCACCAGAAGTGTCCAAAGTAACAGTTCTTTGTGTCTTTGAATCCCATTCATCCATTCAGCTAACACTCATTGGTCACTTATTCTGTGACAAGCCATAGTTTAGTAAAGCTCACATGTATTATTTTACTTAATCCTCCTATGAAGAGAACTCCTGTGCTATCGTCACTTCCTAATAGCATTGCTGAAATCCTTTCTTCTAAAGGCCTTAGTAAAATCAATGTCCATTGACACAATTTAAAGACAATTATGTACAAAGGTAGAGTAGTGAGTTACATCTATTTTCAGTGAGCATCCTTCTGCATGGAATTAAAGAATAAGAATAATGCCAAGACTTAACTGTGAGGAGGGCTGTTTTTAAGATTTATCCATGTGTAGAAATATGGGTCATCACAAGAATATGAAGTGATTTGGGCTATGGAATCATGCAGATCTTCGATGAAATCAGCACCGTCTAACTATATGAATTCTATTGGCCTTTTCTGTCTTTGAAAATTATTGCATAAATGAAGTAAAAAATGTAAGTAAACGGGAACTTGGGTAGCTCAGTGGTTAAGCATCTGACTTTTGGTTTTGGCTCTGGTCATGATCTCATGGTTTTCTTGTGTTCAACCCCCACATTGGGCTCTGCGCTGCCCTCCCCTACTCGTGCTGTTTCTGTTTCTCTCAAAATAAATAAATAAACTTAAAAATGTTAATATTTAGTACAACGAATTTCCTGGCAAAGTGCACTCCCTTGATGAAAGATGACGGTACTAATAGTGGTAATAATAGTAATAGTTGTACCAATAATAGTTGTGAATACATCTGCAAAAAAAAATCCAATGTGGTAGATCCCATTTGACAGCTGCCATCTTTCTAAACAGAACCCTCATTTTGTACATTAATAGGCAGTTGTAGATCTTAGGGAAGTTAGCCTTTTCCATTCCACTGGTTCAAGAAGGTTAAGTCACTATTGTGTCTCTAAAGGAGACACTATGATCTCATTCTTCTGGACCTTTTTGCATATGACTCATCTTCAGACTGTCTTGCATTGGATGAAGTTATGATAGAAGGAGGTTTCCTGAGAAGCTTTCAAGAAACATTTATCACTCCTGATAATAGGAAGGTGCACATGGATATCTCTTGACATTGTGACCTCTGCCCCTCCTTCCTTCCTTCCTCCTGGCTGTGTGATGCTCAGACTTATGAAATCCATGGTATGGTTTTTAGGTGACAGGCATAAGGAAGAAAAGCCAACTTGCTGAAGATTCTAAAGCAGAAAAACAAAGAGCAGAGCCTCTTGAGGGCATGCAGATTAATTATTGTTTTAAAATCTTGCATTAACCATTGAGGAATGGTCTTCTTTTTTATGGTGATGTCTGAAAAACTAGCAAAGCACTTTTCTTGCTAGCTCAGTCTTTGCCCTGGAAAGCAGCACAGCTTTGTTCTGGGGTTATCAAGAAGTACTCTGCTTTTAGAAGCTCAAGTGTGGCCTATTAAATAACTTTACTTGTGCAGGTCATGCTTCCCTGGACTGGAATCTCTTCCGCTCTGTGCAGGGCGGGTTCTGGTTTACACTGGGAATAGGAATAGGAGATATTAGCGTTCCAAATATCTTCTCCTTCCCTGTTTCTGCTCTCTGGGTTAAACTCCACTGAGATTGGCTGAGAGAAGGGCACTTGGTTTGCTGAGGCTGTCTTACAGGAGGTGGGCTAGGACAGAAAGATTGGTGGCCCATGTGTTTACCTACTTGTCCTGGTAGGCAGGGCCAGGTAGGGCTTATGCTGCTGCCATCAATCCAGCTACTAATGGGGGCTCTCCCTCAATGAGCTCTTCTTTTCTTTCAGCTCCTTTCCCAGAGGTTAGCCCCCTGGGGCTGCAGAGAACAGTGGAAGAAGATGGACAGAGCAACTATCAGATAACGGTATTGGGAAATTTACAAAAATGTTCTACTTATCAAGGCCATAAGTAATAGAATGACTGTCAACTAATTGGAAAAGTTTTTGGAAGAGTTGATGTGGTTCACCACAATAAATTATGGCTCAGACAAGGACATCACTTAGCTAGTGGCAGCTCTGTCAAACAAAATCACATCAACAATTTATAAAAATCGACAAATGCTTTGGCAATCATTGGAAGATTTGATGAATGATGTATTTCACTTAAAAATAGTTTACTTTTGGTTTAAAAGGAAATGTATATTTAAATGTTTGAGTTGAATATTTATTTGTAGGCTTATTATATTATCATCATGGTTGATACTTACTTGAAATATCACTTTTGCTTGCAACGAAGTGCTTCTAACTGATGGATTTTGATGGAAAGAAAGAAGAATCATTTCATTCCAGCATTTGGTATAAAGAGTTGACTTTTCAGCAAAATTTTTGATTCTAGCAATGTGTAGATAAAAGTCAAATTCTACTGACATTGGTGAACTTCTGTATCTTTTAAAAAAAACTTGGCACCACTTTTCTTGCTGTGCCTATGTCAGGGTTATTAGAACTTGTCTCTTGATCAACCCAAATGAATGAGAAGACACAAAAACACACTTTTTAAAATAAATGTGAAGCCTAGACATTGGTACAGTTCAACTGTGAATAAAGAAGCCAGTGATATTATTCCAGGCTTCCTCAGCCTTAAATGAAAGACTTTTTATCACAAGTGCATCTTTCTTTGTTTTTAAAAAATTTTTTAAAATATTTATTTATTTTTGAGAGGGAGAGAGAGAGAAAGAGGGAGAGAGAGAGAGAGAGAGAGAGAGAGAGAGAGAGAGAATCTGAAGCAGGCTCCAGGTTCCCAGCCTGAAGCACAGAGCCCAATGCAGGGCTCAAACTCACAAACTATGAGATTATGAACTGAGATGAAGTTGGATGCCTTAACTGACTGAGCCACCCAGGTGCCCCACAAGTATATCTTTCTTTGTAAGTAGCCCTTGCTGATATGGGAAACAAAGTAAGAAGGAAATGGTAGATAAAATTAAATTTCCTTATAACCTTCAGCCCACTGACAAATACTTGAGGCAGGCAGAGTATAGCATTCCTTCAGAAACTCCCTACTGTCTTAATGTTAATGCTTTGCTAGAGGGAAAATCAACTTTAGCTTAACAATAGCTAGGCTTCCAGTACCCAGTAAGTCTTCTTTAACAAAGGAAAATTCTTTGGAAACTTCCTCTTGCCTTTACCTCCCCCCATCTCCCAAGTATTTAATCAGTCACTCCTCAGAATCCCAGGGCAGCTTTTTCTGCCCATGACCCTGTCTCAGTGCTTTAATAAAACCACGTTTTTGCATGAAGATGTCTCAAGAATTCTTTCTTGGCCATCAACTCTGAACACCAACATTTTCCACATCACTTGCCTCTCCATGGATGCCAAGACTGACACAGCTCAGATTTCACCTGTTGGGAAAACGTTACAGGCAGATACTTTGATCTTTAACTTCACTCCAGATATTTTCAAAAGGTAATCTTTCTGACATTAATTTTCTTTTTGAGACTTATTCAACTAAGTATATTAGATTAGATAGATAGGCTATTAATTATTCGTATTGAAGAGAAATATTGAAATGATAAAAATTGTTAAATTTCTTTATTGCCATTCCTCAGATAGATACTGTGAATAGTGGGTGTTCACTTTTTATTCCTTTGAGTTCTCCTGATCCTTCACAGTTTCTTAAGGGATACTGTGTAAAGGGAAATTACAGTGGGTGGGTCTGCAAGACATTTACTCCTTCGCAGACATTGAATCTATGCTTTTATTTGTTTATATATGGGAGTTCCACTGGAGATTATGCAATATTTTACTTAATAGTCAACCGTATATGCACACACACATATTCCTAAGTGTATACATATACTTACATATATAATTTACATTCAGTAAAATACATTTTATTTTATTTTATTTTATTTTATTTTATTTTATTATTTTTATTTTAGAGGGGGAGAAAGAGAACATGAGTGAGGGAGAGAAGCAGAGGGAGAGAGAGAGAGATGGAATCTCAAGCAGACTCCAGGCTTAGTGGGGCTCATTTCCATAACTCAGATCATGACCTGAGCTGAAATCAAGAGTCGGTCACTCAACCCAGTGAGCAACCCAGGAGCCCCAAATTACATTCATCTGAGTGTGCAATTTGTGGGTTTTGACAATTGTATCCTTTTTTCTTTCTTTTCATAATCACAGTCCTGCCCTTCTTGTTATGCAATATTGGAATATATACTTTGTCCAGGTTTGTAGCTGTTTATGGCAAAGTGGGAAATCCCATGCCAGTTACTCTATCATGACCAGAAGCAAAAATCTTTGACTTTTAGAGGACCATTCGCCAGCTGAAATTCTTTGAAAAACTTTCTTATATATCTATTTCTAAACTACTTATGCACAATTAATAGATTGAATGACATAAACAAAGAATTAAATAAATAAAACATTATTTTCTTGAGACAGTTGGAGCTGTAAAGAAATCACTGTCATATGTCCAGGTGTTCTAGGAAGAAAGTTTTTGAATATGTTTCACTTCTGGATCACCAGATCACACTCCTGGTTCTACCCCTTAATGCTTATATAATCTGGAAGAAACTCATGGAATGTAAGACGTTATGAAACATGGAGATATGGCGCTAAAGAACTGTTTTTAAACAGACATAGAATTTGTTTGTGTGTATGATAGTTTGGGTGGAGAGCCCTTGGGTGCTGAGAAAACATATTGCAAATCTGTTAGTATCTGAAATTACTGTGCAGAATTACTTAAAATTAGTTAAATATTCTGGAAACCATTGATGGGGCTATTTTGAGAATGAGACCCATTAATAAATTTGCTTCTAGACTCTTTGTTCTGCAATTTTAAGTGATCTTGTCAGTTGGAAACTCATTTGATGATGTAGTTGACCTTTAGTAAACCTCAGTGTACTCACTAATGTATCAAAAGAATTACTGGTAATGCATCCTGATGATAGATTAACACACCATAATGTGCCACTGGAGTGGAGCTTTTATATTATGTTCCTCCAAAAGACTGCCTAGGGAATGATAAGTCCTGAAGATGATTTCATTTAATTACTCTGGAATGTGCAATGACACCATGAACTGTTTTAATCCTTAGATGCAGAACAATTTGCAGATAGGCCTTGCATGGAGGAATTGATATCTGTGGACCCTAGAAAGAGACTGTTCTTTTCCCCGGAGTTTTGCAATAGAAAGGGGCCCATTTTTAGAGTTACCTAGCTTTGGATATTTTCACTAATTAACTTGAATGGGTTCTCTGCCTAGGAATAGAGTGTGACCATTTATCAGAGGTGTTGTTAAGCAGTTACTTTTTAATGGAGCCTGTCCAATCACATATATCAGATATGGTATAGAATGTTAGTGTTACTCTATTTCTTAAGGGGCATAGGATAGAGAAGGGGGGCTGACAAAATAATTCAACAAGGAAGACTGAAGGTGACAAACAGATTTCATTTTGTGCATTATTTCTGATAATTTGGTAGCAGTTACCTAGAAGGCTATTTTGAGAGATATTCTGAGGCAATAGCCAAGCTCTGCAGGAAAATATGCCATGATCAATTAATAGTGACTGCTCTAAGTCTAGGTAAAGAAGGGGAAAGTGAAAGCACTTTTATGTCTGTCTGTCTCTTTTTTTCCTTTTTGGCATCTCTTGTACCTAGAAGCTAAGATTGCTATAAATTATAAGAAAAGAGAAAGCCATGGGTGCACATGAATACAGGCCCATATTGCTGTACCATAATACACTGTGCTCGAGAATTAGTCTCTAAAAATTTGGTATGGGTCCAGATAAGGGAGGTGACATGTATATGTGCTTTAGTCAGAGAAGATTAGAGGGAGTGTGGATAGCTTTCTTGAATGGAAAATGTCAGAATGAAGTTTTAGATTTCCTTGGAGATGATTTTTATGCATAGAAAAGGCTATTTTTTTGGTTATTTTAAAAGTAATATTCATTTTATCAAACATAAGTTCAGAAAGTTTGTTTTTCTTTAAGATTCTTGATTCATCTTATTCTGTTTATAAGTCTAGTAAAATAAGATGGGTTTCATTTATAAACTTGGCCTATTAAACTTCCTCAAATATTTATTTTATTATTTTATTCTCCTCAAATATTTTAAACTTAATTTATTACTTTTTAAACAATTCAGATATATGACTAACCATCAAAATCTTCCCAAATACTTAAGCAATTCTAGAAAAATAAATTACATATGGTGAATCTAAAACTGTTTACCAAGATTAAATGCCATTATACTTTTCAAGCAGAAATCATAAGTCTAAGATCAATTACTCCATAAACTCAAGGCTAATCTATTAGATACTCTAAAGTATCAAATACTTTTAAACATTAAAGATAATTTAAATGTAAAACATATGCTCCCAAGTTCAAGTTAAGTTGTTATTTTATTTTGCAACCTCTAAGGAAACAATCAGCAAAACTAAAAGGCAACTGACAAAATGGGAGAAGATATTTGCAAATGACATATCAGATAAAGGGTTAGTATCCAAAATCTACAAGGAACTTCTCAAACTCAACACCCAAAAAGCAAATAATCCAGTGAAGAAATGGGCAAAATACATGAATGGACACTTCTCCAAAGAAGACATCCAGATGGCCAACTGACACATGAAAAAATGCTCAACATCACTCATCAGCAGGGAAATACAAATCAAAGCCACAATGAGATACCACCTCACACCTCTCAGAATGGCTAACATGAACAACTCAGGCAACAACGGATGTTGGCGAGGATGTAGAGAAAGAAGATCTCTTTTACATTGTTGGTGGGAATGCAAGCTGGTACAGCCACTCTGGAAAACAGTATGGAGGTTCCTCAAAAAACTAAAAATAGAACTACCCTACAACCCAGCAATTGCACTACTAGGCATTTATCCAAGGGATATAGGTGTGCTGTTTCAAAAGGACACATGCACCCCCATGTTTATAGCAGCACTATCAACAATAGCCAAAGTATGGAAAGAGCCCAAATGTCCATTGATAGATGAATGGATAAAGAATATGTGGTATATATATATATATATATATATATGTATATATATGTGTGTGTGTATATATATATACATATGTATATATGTGTATATATGTGTATATATATACATATATATGTATATATGTATATATATATGTGTGTGTGTATATATATATATATATATACACACACATACAATAGAGTACTATTCGGCAATCAAAAAGAATGACATCTTGCCATTTACAACTACATGGATGGAACTGGAGGGTATTATGCTAAGTGAAATTAGTCAGAGAAGGACAAAAATCATATGACTTCACTCCTATGAGGACTTTAAGAGACAAAACAGACGGACATAAGGGAAGGGGAACAAAAATAATATAAAAACAGGGAGGGGGACAAAACAGAAGAGACTCATACATATGGAGAACAAACTGAGGGTTACGGGAGGGGCCGGGGGAGGGGGATGGGCTAAAGAGGTAAGGGGCACTAAGGACTCTACTCCTGAAATCGCTGTTGCACTATATGCTAATTTGGATGTAAATTAAAAAAATAAAAAATACAATAAATGATATTTCATCAACTTAAAGAAATAGATAAAGACTACTTGTTGTAAATATGAGATTAAAAAAAAAAAATCCCGTGTCGACAAAGAACCCTATGGCAGGCAGATAATGACTGTTAAATGGGACACCAAGGTGTACAGCAGAAAAGACCATTATCCCAGGATTCCAAAAAGCCACAAGTAACTGGGTTTCCATGAACACACAGTTTGCAAATGTGACTTTCATGCCAAATTTGAGTCATACCTATTGAAAAACAGGAGGGCTCCTGGGACTTTTTTTTTAATTGAGATAAAATTTACATAACAGAATTAACCATTTTAATGTATACAAATTAGTGACATTTGGCATATTCACAATATTACACAATCATCACTTCTACCTAGAACCAAAATACTTTCATCATCCAGAAAGGCAACCTGTGCCCATTAAGCTGTTATTCTCCAACCATTCCTCCAGCCCCTGGCATCCACTATTCTGCTTCCCATCTCTGGGTTTACATGTTATGGATATTTCATAAAAATTGAATCATGCAATACAGAGCCTTTTGGGTCTAGCTTCCTTTAATTAACATAATATTTTTGAGGTTTATCCATATGAAAACATGTATCAGTACTTTATTCCTTTTTATGGCTTACTAATATTCCATTTGTATGTATGCACCACATTTTGTTTATCTGTTCATCAGCTGGTAGACATTTGAGTTATTTTTACTTTTGGCTATTGTAAATAGTACTGCTATCAACTTTCATGTACAAGCTTTTGTTTAATTACCTGTTTTCAACTTCTTATTTTTGAGAAGCTATGTAGTTTGCCTAAGTTTAATAGCTAATACTGGAATTGGGATATGAATCAGGACTTTACAATCCCAAGCTATGTTCTTTCTAGAACTTTCTACCTCCTCGTATAAAAGAATTGAATGGAATTTGATTATTTGTCACTTTCTAAAGTAGTCCGTGATTAGAAAGGGATAGGCTTAGAGAGGAAAGGAATATGATTGATTATAAACTATCCCTGCATTTACAGACGGGCAATGTTTTTTTCTGCTCCCTTTCAACTTACCTCAGGTGCTTCTGCCTTATAAACATTATTGGCTAGTATATCAATTAGTTTTAGCTTAGAAATTATCTGGAGGAGAAAGTCTCTGAGAACAAACAATGCTGTGCTCTGTTGGTGTCCTTTTGTAAACGATTCCCTCTAGTGGTTTGAAATATTTGTCACTGTGTTGACAAGACTTCTGTCTTTAAAAATGTAAGCAAGATAGACCCAGGATATTTATTATTGATAATAATCAAAACCACAACAACAATAATTCTGGAGGTTTCTGGCTGTCATCACAGAAAGGAAACCAGGGTGAGCTTTTAAAATATTTATCATATCAAGTTACTTCCTGGCTTTACATTCCAATTAGAATAAACTCCAAACTCTTTTGTGTGTCTTATAAAACCTTAAAAGCTTGAAGCCTGCCTGTTGCTCCAAACTCTTGCTGGAAAGTCAACTCCAGGGGGGGCAGAGGCTTCTCTGTCTTGGTCATTAGTTAATCTCCAGCACCTGCAATAATGCCTAGCAAATGGTTGGTGCTCCAGTAAATGTGTGAATGATTGAATAATGTCTTCTCATTCTGAAGATCTCCTTCTCCAACCACCATAATAAACCTTCCTCCTCTCTTCAATACCTTGATCACATCAAACTTCTTGCTGAATTGTGGTTTTGGCATTTGTAATCCCCACCAGTTGCAGTTTTCTCTTCTAGATGTTTGCATGTGGAGGAAACTTACCATCCTTCAGGGTGCCAGGCTCCAAGAAGAGATTGCCCCCCAACCCCCTTCATTATTCCCTATCACACCACAGTTTGAAAATAATTATTGGTATATTTGTTTACTTGTCTCTTGTTTGATTTCCCCCAAGATAGGAAAATGGTAAGGCCCATGTGTTGCCTATGCTTCTCAGTGTGTTAAGTATCTATGCAGTGTACCCGGTGTGGTAGCCGCTCATCTTGAGTGTGCCGAGTAAGAGAACAAACGGCATACTATGGGGAACTTTTCCAAGTTTGTTCAAGTCCAGTAATCCTTACCACAATGTAATTTCAGTGATCCTGATTTTATCACAAGTCCCTTTTGGGTTACCACATTCATGAAGAATAGTAGAACTTAGCTCTTGTAGCCTTCATAGCTCTTAGCTGTGAAGCTCATAGCTACTTAGCTCTTGTAGCCTTCATTTGGAGAATAACATAGGGACATACCACTTGGCAGAAGGTATCATAGGGCCAAGTGGGTAGAGTTTTGAAGGATTTCATGCATTCTTTGACAGTGCGAGGCTTTGGCCTGGTATTGTGGGAAGGGCCTAAGCCATAGTCTGTGATGCCGTCATTTTCAGTAGTTTTCAGTAGTAAACTGATGGTCAGTCGGAAAGGGTGAGACATGCTTGCTTTCTTTACAGGTGTATCAGAGAGCAAAGTCAGGGCCAGCTTGGTTAAGTGCAAAGAGTCCAAACTGGAGTTACAGCTAGATTTGAATTTTAGCTCAGCCAGTCACTTACTAGTGACGTGACTCCAGGCAGCAAGTGAGACTTTCTGAACTTCAGTGTCCTTGTCCAAAATGTGTGAAGAATAATGTGTGCTGTACAGAGTTGTGGAATAATGACCGTTAGACTGAGGCGAAGGTCACCTGATGTATGATAGGGTGCTTGGCTGCTGAAGCAAGGTGAGAGGTGGGGTGGGGATATGCTTCAGCAAAAGGGAACAGGATGCTATAAAGCTCTGAGGTAGGTGAAAGATTATGACCTGTTTGAAAACTGAAAGATGGGGGTACATGATCTGACACAGGGAGTAAGGAGGAGGCTGATAGGAAAGGATGCAGGAGAAGCAGGAAAGGTGAACTATGCAGAGACCCAGAGCACTGGGAAACCAGAAATGGTCTCAAAGTAACACAATTCAATTTGTATTTTGTTTTGGATGTGTAGCATGCCAAATGTTGCATGATGCTTGGACTGCTGGGTAGGTTTTGAGCTTAGACCTACTTCATAGTTCTGCCTTTTTCCTGTAAACTGCCCTAGCATTCCCAACAGATCAACTCACTTAGATACACATCTGCCCTTTAATAAGGACTTTTAATGCCTAGCCCACCAACTGTGTGACCTTGGATAATTTATTTAATCTTACTACATGTCATTTTCCACATCTCTAGGACTGTCTTGAAAATTAAATGGGCTGTAAATATTTGACAGAGGTGCATTCTCAGTAAACATTAGCCACAATGATCAGATATTGTTATATTATTATAACATATAAGGGTCAGGGCGAATATAAGACACTTTAGAAAGCTGATAAAGTCCTATTTTGTGAGAGGTGCATCTTTCTGTATCTCTCAGTTGAATTCTATCGAGCAAGCTATTCCTACAGGGCAGAAAGTCAAGAGACGTATGTCCTATTCTCACCTCTACTGGAAATCCATTTCATCTCCTTGGACGAGTTATTTATCTCTGATTCTCAGTCTCTCCATCTGTAATGGGGATTGGAGATCTTAGTAAGAGTCTTTCCTTGGGATGTTGTGAGGTCAAAATGAGCTATAAGGGCTCAGAGCTCTTTGAAAGAAAATGACAATATAAATTCAAGGAAGCTGGTGTCATTTTTAATGCTGTGGTTGAAAGGTGATTGATTTACACTGTGAATTCCCCTTAATAATTTGCTCTGTAACAGCAACATGAAATGACCCTGAAGAAGTCTAGACATAGCTGGCCTCCCTGGTATTAGCAAAGCTGAAGAAATATCAATTAAGATAAATACCCTAAGGCAAAAAAGCCATTAGCTTTCAGAGCCAAGAAGAATCTAAATACCTTCCTCAGAACTCAGAATAGTCCAGCATAATTTTTTTCCACTGCATTTTGGGGACAAATAGACAAGAGTGCAGTGCATCTCTTTTATATTAGAAGCAACTGAATCACTAGAGAAGTCAAATGACTTGCCTAAGGTCATATACTAAGTCAGCAACTATTCGAATCTATTATTTTCTGATTTTGAGTCCAGAATCAGAACTTACTAGACCTGACTGATACCACAGCTTGACCTGGGAATTCACTGGGCTTTTCTACTAAGCTGCGTCACAAACCATCATGGCAAAATAATTCTGCCATTTCTTCCCACTGAATCGTCAATCACAGCTGTTTATGTGATGAGCTTGCTATTTGTCCATTATACCGCTGTTTTAATGGTATGCAGTTGACGCAAGGGTTAAGGGCACTGACCCCACACAGTCAAAACTCATATAACTTTAGACTTTTCCAACTCTTTACTACTAATAGCATCTTTTGACTGGAAGCCTTATCAATAAATGGTCTATTAATACATACTTTTATGTTGTATGTATCATATACTGTATTCTTACAATGAAGTAAGCTAGTGAAAAGACAATGTTGTTAAGGAAAGTATAAGGAAGAGAAAATACATATAGTACTATACAAATAAAAAAAAATCCACGTATAAGTGTACCAGTGCAATTCAAACCTGTGTTGTTCAAGCGTCAGCTGCTTGCTTCAGACCAGGCAAGCTTACAACTAAATTGTGAAAGAGGCGAAGTTTGCTTTGCTGCTGAGGAACCCAAAGCCCCAGGTATTCGTGGCCTTCTATCAAGTTCTGCTGTAATTATTTACCCCTGTCCTTTCCCATCAAAGCTTTTTTGTCCCATGTCCTGTCCCCAGTGCCTAAGAAAGGTGAATTCTTCTTAATATGGGAATGGAGGTAATAGGTACTTAGTTGAGCACTCACAAGAATTTTCTGGGCCCCATATTTTTATACCTAAGAATCATTTAATTTTTATTTTTATATCCTCTGTGGATTCACTTGTTCTAAAAGATTTGGCTATCAAGCCAACTGCATATATTAAGTAATAATTAATTTGTTTTTCCATTTTTAATTAACCAGGGACTTAAACAGCTGCCAGAGAACTCCTGATCAGCATGAGATATAAGCAGCATGACTATCCTGAGATGATTATATCCAGTGAAAAGCAAGGAAATTTCCAGCCTTGCCATATGTAAATGAAGAACTGCAATTAGCCTTTAAATATATATATTTATATTTTATATTTATATTTAAATTTAATTTATATATATCTTTTTCTCTTGAAAATCTATTTCCTCTGTTTAAAAAATACTTTTTTGGAGGAAACCTAGGCTAAGAACAACTGACTTAAGACAAGTCATAGTTCTTGGGTTGAATTTTAGGGTAAAACTTTTAGGAGTTATCAGTGTCCAGCAGGATAATTTTTTTTTTCTTTTAGTGGGAGATCTTTGGCATTACTTTAGGGTCAGCATCTTATCTGAATGTTCAAGAAGCATTTTTACCATAATGCACAAATACCTGCTTATATCTGCTAAGTGCCAGGAATTAGTAGGTCCAACAGAACTGAGTTTCTGCACTTTACCTCACTGAAATGATGATGTAGGGTGAGCAGGCTTTCAGCATTTCTTATTCAAGAGCAGATTTGGTTTCTAACCTCTACCATGGAATAAATGTGGTTCAGAATACATGATCAAAGTAAAGACTGAGAAAAATGAGGATGATAGCTAATTTGCATATAAAAAAGTTTAGTCATTATTTATCAAGAAAGAACCATGGGGCCTTTCCTCCTAAAACTCTGTGCTTTAAAAAAGTTTATTTTCATCCTTGACTAGGATTTCATTTAGAATTGCTAAAAGAAATATTTATGTGACTTTTTTCTATCTTTCCAATTAATTTGGAGGAAAGATGATCTTTTCTACCTCAAGCCTGGAATATGGGAAATGAAACACTGTCCTGTTCCCCACACTTCTAAATTCCCTGTATTCCTCATCTCTATTCTCCCAAGCCCTCAGGTTCTCTTCCAATTCAACAATGTTCCACACTTTCAGATTTGTTATCCAGATATATGATATGATATGATATGATATGATATGATATCATACTGGGACTCAAAAATACCTTTTCTGGTAAGTAAAGACTAGGCTCTTCAGCCTGACATAGGAGATCAAGTGGATTAAATCTGACCTCTTACCCTTTAATTCTTAGTCAACTTCCCAAGATCAGCTTATTTTATTTTATTTTATTTTATTTTATTTTATTTTAAAGTTTATTCATTTATTTTGAGAGAGACAGAGATAGCATGAGCAGAGGAGGGGGAGAGAGAGAGAGAGAGAGAGAGAGAGAGAGAGAGAGAACCAAGCAGGCTCCATGCTGCCAGCACAGAGCCCTAAGCAGGGCTTGAACTCTTGAACCATGAGATCATGACCTGAGCTGAAACCAAGAGTTGGATGCTTAACTGACTGAGCCACCCAGAGGCCCCTCTAAGACCATTTTAAATGCTACTCCCTCTGAGAAGCCTTACCCGTTGGTACTAGCTGGACATGACTGCTTTTACCCTGTGAACCCTTACAGAATTTTGAACTTCTCTTTAATTCTGGCTTAAATCATAGCCATGTGCTCATTTTATCTCTCCCACTGGGTGATTGGCTCCTTTGAGTGTGGGCCTTTTCACAAGTCTGTATTCACAAGGGGCCTAGACTAGAGCTTTGTAAAGAGGGAGTCCTGGATTACATGCAGTGAATGAGTGAGTGAATACATTCAGTTCTCACTTCTTCATATTGGGGAACTAAAGTACCTGTGTTTCTCAGCACTCAGGGGACTGTGAGCCAGTGACTTGGGTTCTAGACATGGGAATAAAAGATCTGATTCTGCTGGAAATGCATATGGGGCTAATGAGGGCATTTAATTTTTTTTTTTGTTTTGTTTAATAAAAAACTCGCCAAAAACAGTGGGACGGAGAGAGAAAAGTTTCCATGGCAACCTCCAACGCTGTACCTCTGAAGATTCAGTTTATACATTTAAAAAATGTGCCTTCATTTATTCTTCCCATGGAGACTGCAACTTAGTTAACTGCTAAAAAGTTCTATGGAGGAGGTTTTAATGACACCTGTCAGTTTTGGGAAGGTAAAGAGGGAAAAAAGCTTATCATAGCTGGTGAAAGGCACTCAGATGTCTATACTCTGATTTACCAGAGTAAATGTGTATAATGAGTGATGGGTGGGTGGGTGGAGGGTCTCAGACCTTGCCAGAAAGTCAGTGGCTAGGCTAACCTAATGCCATGTTCTGCCATATTGCCCACCTCATCAAGATATTAGCTGAAAAGAAATGGAAAGAAGAAAAATGAACCTTAGTAACATAGTTAAACTGATCATTGAATGCAACTATTTTGGGGTAGAGGGAAAAATGTAAATTCAGTAAATCAACAGATGTTTAATAAGAGAGACAGATTATCTGAGGGACAAAGCTTCAAGTCAAAGTGAGTTAAAAACTTAGCTGCTCTGGTAGCCATACTTAATTGAAGAAGTTACCTAATTTTCCATAAGCCTGTTTGCTCAAGCATAAATCAAGAATAGTACCTACCTCAATGGGGGTGTTGTGACATTTAAAAGGTCAGGACAGGATATGACATACACTTAAACCTCAGAAAATCTTAGATGATGATGAGGGTGGTGTTGGTGATGATGATGATTTCCTTCTGTGCATAGCACTATATTATGCATCTAGGGTATAACAAATATACTCTTACATAGGGATTATGACTTAACCTGGCATATGTAACGGTCACAGGTTACAACTTATATAGGAATAAAGTTCCAACTCCTTCATTCAATGTCAAGGCCACTAATTATGTCTCCTCCCACCCCTCTCTTGCTCATCCCTTGCTACTACTCCTAACACAAGCTGATACCAACACACAAGCTGTACCAAATTACTTTCTACCTGTGAGCCTACTATGCACCAAGCTCGCATCCCTCTATCTTTACTGATTCCACTCCTTTGTATGACATTATCCTCTTCATCTACCTGCTGACCCATCATTCAGTCCTCAGGTTCTTTGACATTGCACTTAAACCTCTTCCCTTTCCTAAGGCACTTGTATTTATCTCTGTTAGAAAGCATTTCTTTCCATCAATAAGACATGTGTCAGACACTGAGATAGGCACTGGGATACAAAGCCCAGAGAATCATCATATCTGCTCTTGGGGATTTTTTGTTTCTGTTTTTACTATTTTGTTTGCCCTCAACAGACCGTGGAAATGTGACCACATTTCCCTTCTTTCTTGCCCCAAAGGCTAAGGGTAGGGTCTGACATGTAATAGATAATAAAGGTTGATAAGGTAAAATAAAGAGATGAGAGGCATTTTGTGCAAAGAATAGTTAAGCCAAAGGTACTGTTATGATAGGAAGAAAGGAGAACTCTTAGTATTTAAATAAGCTAGGTTATGGGAGATGGAAATTGGGTAGACAGAGATACTAATTTGGATAAAACTACTCATTTTCAATGGATGAATGCCGGAATATTTCCCTCTCACAAACAAGTATACCAAATCTGTGTTGCCCCATTTAATCTTATATGTGTATTGGAACGCAGAGGGCATGAGCCAATGGCTGTAGACACTTATTGCATGCATTTGAATGTGTCTTGATTCTATGTTGAAGCTAATTATATTTTTGTTTTAGAATATTTATTGTTTTTATAATCATGTGGAAGTTATTCCTCTATTTGTGTAGACCATGTAGGAGTGAATAAAATTAAAAGTACCTATTTTTATGCACAGCAAGTGATTGGATTACACTAAACAAGTGTAACTCTTTTAAATAGTACTGTCCCAAGGACAGGTCCCAATATTTGAAATATCAGATGTCTCCTCAGGGACAAAGTCTCCTCCAGAGAGGAGAGGTTCTTATATATCTTTGTTTTTGTTTTTGTTTTTTGCTTCTTGAGTGATGCTTGCTTATTACTTTTTTGTTCATTTGCACAATGTATTCATTGATCCTACAGGCTGTATAAGGTACCATACCTTATATGGCTTCGGGGCTGGAGTGGGACTAGAGCAAAACTGTGGAATGATATTTCATGTAGATTTTCAGAATTTCCAAAAGAGAGTAATAGCAGATGTAGGTCTAGTCCCCAGTGTATACCCTGTCACAAAAATCTATTCCCCACCATGTTTTCCAACCCCCAAAGCAATTTTACACCAACAAAGTGACCTATTTTGAACCTGAGTGGTTGGATGCATTTATCGTTCCACAAGCTTGTGTGAAAAAAAGGATTCTGTTGATTAGAGTTGTGAGAAGCTCTTCCCAGGCAGGAGGGAAAATAGTGACATCGCCTTTATCCCTCCCCCCTCCCCCCCCATCTTTGGTTTCCACTACTAGACAGAAGAAAAAGAAGTCATTTCCTTTCTCCCTACCCCACCAAAGCTGGTGCTGGTGGCCTGCCAAATGCTATCCACAGCATTCAGTCACTCTATCCTCAAGGAATCCTAACTAGTGTCACCTAAGAAGGGCCTGAGGAATAAAACTCTGGCAAATTGCTGATGGTGAAAGCTCCATGCTCCTCTCAGCTCTGGGGAATTGCTGCTAATAAAAGTATAGACCAGCAAACCTCATTTTCTCAAAAGCAGGTGTGTGGCTGACTTTAAGCCTGCAAGGAAATACTTTCATTACAACAGCTGTCCAACTGTCTTATGAACAGATGCTAAATAGAACATTTTCCCGCCAGTTCATTTGGTTGTAAAGACTTTAGTAATGACCAAAGTTATCAAAATAGGTGTTACTAGGGGCAAAGGGTTGAGATTCAGGACTTTGATGAAAGAACTTTTTGTTGCAGATTAATTTAATCTGTAAATATAACTGATATTTCCTTTACTAAAGGTTACTGTTTTTCATTCCCAGAAGAACTCATGAACTTATCTGGTAGGAAATGAAAATTCATGAACATTAAGGAAGTTGCCCACAGTTATCAAGTTAGGAAATGGTGGAGCTGAAACTCTGTCCCATATCTTTATATTCTAGGACTCATGCTTTTTATATAATTTATCCATATATGTTGATTTCTGAATATAATGAGGCTGAAGACTTATTATTGGTTAGAAGACTTTCCAGCAGTGTTTCTTAGAATTTGGTTGAAAGAGGACATGTATCTATTATGACTTATCAAGAATTAAGAATGACCCAAGACCATGAGACAGAGACAAACTAATTTGACCATAGAAAAAACAAACCTAAAACAAAACAAACCTAAAACAAAACAAAACAAAAAAACAGTAACACTTTCTAAAATGAGTTGTGATGGTAATATTATATGTGACTATGTAATAATCATACCCTTTATTGTGTGTTTCCTAAACTATTTTATTAATGGTTGTGCTTTTTTTTTTAAATTTTTGAATGTTTATTTATTTTTGAGAGAGATGGAAAGAGAGCACGAGCAGACGAGCGGTAGAGAGAGAGGGAAACACAGAATCCGAAGCAGGCTCCAGGCTCTGAGCTATCAGCACAGAGCCCGACACGGGGCTTGAACCCACAAACCATGAGATCATGACCTGAGCCAAAGTGGACGCTTAACCGACTGAGCACCCAGGTGTCCCAATGGTTGTGCTTTAAAATGTTGAGTTTTTACCCTGTGTTGTTAATGCAATACAGTTTTTTAATCACCACTTTTAAAAACCTATTTAACATTGGCCCTTCTCATATGCAACTCCTCTTGTCATAGATTTTAGACTATCTCTAAAGCTGTCTGCCAAACAGGGCAACATACAACCAAAGTGACTCTCATTGTTACTATCAATACTAATTGTTGTCAGCAGAATCATATTTAATGTCTAGCCTGCTGATGAATTGGATTGACACATTGTGGTCCAATCCAACTGAAATGGAAAAATACTTTTATATCTCTTATATTGAAAGTATTGTGCTTGGTGGGTGGGGAGCTTAAAAAGCCAATGAGAGGAAAAGGTATTCAACAACTATTGAAGATATAAGGCTGAATGAAATACATGCTATTCTATAGGTAAATAGTGCCAGGGGGGCAAAAATGAAAAAGCAATTGAATTTGTCAGGGAAACCTGGGAGGGTTTCACAGAGGTGTGACATATGAGCTGGGTTTTCATGGATAATCTTTTTTTTTTTTTTCCCCTATGTAGGAGCTGGTGGAGAGGGGACTCTAGGCTGAGGGAAGAGCAAGAGCAGACAGAGGTAGAGGGGTAAGAAAATACATTTAGAAAAGCACAAGTGTTGGGAGAATTGGAAATATCACTAGAGAATTAGAATAAAGGTGAGGTGTTTCAGGGCATGAAACAGTACTGGTATTTAGAGATATAGGCCTGCCAGATTGAGCAAATAGAATTACAGAATGACCAGTTAAGTTAGAAATTTAGCTAAAAAACAGGTCATTTTTAGTAGATGTGTGTCAGAAATATTGGGGCACCGGGGTGGCTCAGTCAGTTGAGCGTCCGACTTCGGCTCAGGTCATGATCTCACGGTTTGTGAGTTCGAGCCCCGCGTCGGGCTTTGTGCTGACAGCTTCTGATTCTGTGTCTCCCTTTCTCAGGAAGAATCAGAAGCTCCTGCTTTTGATTCTGTGTCTCCCTCTCTCTCTCTGCCCCTCCCCTGCTCACACTCTGTCTCTCTCTCAAAATAAATAAAGATGAAAAAAAAAAGAAATATTGGTTGGTGCATATGCATAGTAAAGTGTATTTGTTTATTTAAGTCCTGCTTTCATTAGTCATGTTGTATTTTATCTGATGGCACTGTAGAGGGAAGAGGAGTAAGGGGGCTGCACATGGAGGGCAAGGAAAATATATAAAAAAGACCTTATGTCATTGGAGTTTGATGATGTGAAGTTTCTCACCTGGGCTTCTCCCTCCTCATTCTCAAAATGTCTAATAACAAGAATAGAGGGACCCTGGTGGTGCCTGGATGCCTCCATTGGTTAAGCACTGGACTCTTGCTTTTAGCTCAGGTCATAATCTCACAGATCGTGGGTTTAAGCCCAGCCTTGGGCTCTGCACTGACAGTGGGGAGCCTGCTTGGGATTCTCTCTCTCTTTGCCCTCCCCAACTTGTACATGTGTGCTGTCTCTCTCTCTCTCTCTCTCTCTCTCTCTCTCTCTCTCAAAATAAATAAATAAACTTAAAAAAAGAATAGAGGAGGGCAGCAAGTCAGGGGAGGCTATGGCTGTTTGGTATCAAATTCAGAGAGCAAATTCAAAGTGTGACAGTCTTGGTATTGCATTTGAATGCCACCAGAGAACATTCTCTGCAAAAGAGGCACTAAATAATCAAGCAGACAGAATGTCTTGGCCAGTTGGCATCAGCCAGCATCTGTCCCTGACCACCCCAGGCACCTCAGTACTAGCACAGGATTATTAATGAGGTAACTCTACTGGCAGAGTCGGAAGCTGTATGTAAACCCAACAGCAGGTGCTCCTTCTCATCAGGCTGTTAGTTTTGGGTCTCCAGTAGGTAGAATATATGAATTCAAGAACCTAAGGGTGGAAGAATAGGGTGACCTATTCATGTCACTGCTTGTGACCCATGTAGGTAATTTCTGTTTCCTGTCCCCACAGCTTTAGGCTCTTTGGGTCTAGAGCAGGGTTCAGCAAACCAGGGCCAATGGACCAAATCTGGCCCATAGCCTGTTTTCTCACAGCCCTATGAGCAAAGAGTAGTTACAAATTTATTTTTACAGATATATGTATCTTTAAAATTTTTTTTAATTTATATATATCAATGAATATATGGCAGAAACTGTATCTAGGTTTAAAAGCCTAAAATATTTACTCTCTGGCCCTTTGCAGAAAAAATTGGCTGATCCTTGGCTAGAGGTGCTGGATCCCAGAGAAGGATTCTTCTACTAGGGCATACAGTAAGAGTTCCACTAAATTTAAAACTACAACTGCCACCAGGTTACTTTGGATACCTGTGCAAAGAATGGGGTGATTGTCCTTGATTATCAAGAGATTGGGTTGCTGTTACATAGTTTTGTCAATTGGTTGATATCCTGGGGCATCTCTTGTTTTTTGCATGCACAATGTTAACTGGAATGTGCAGTGCAGCCACCATGTTTCTTTCAGTAAGAGCAGGGGGGCAAGAGGCTCCGATCCTTCATAGACGAGGGCCACCCTAACTGGCAAGCTAGCAATTCAGTGGAAGTTGTAGATGAGCCAGCAGGGGAGTCTAGAATCAGTGATGGAGGAAAGAGATGAGGAATATCACTTACAGCCTTAGGATCAGTAGCAGCAGCACTAACCTCTCCTTCTTTATAAGCTTTCCTGGAAATTGTGACCAACCAGAATCTTGGAAACAACATTGTTTGAATAGAGTGAAGTTTGTGTGAGAAGCAAGTGCACCTGAGTGGTGCCAGGGTGGGATGTGGTGGACGCTTAGTGCTTCAGCCAGATCTCATTTACCAGGCCAATGTACCTACCTGTTCGTGGCTTCTAATGGCTCACATCTGTCCACTTCTGAGAATTGCCCTTGGCTGTACAGGTGCTGCCTCAGCTGGGAAGTTCTTCCCAGGAGCAGCTTGTTAATGACTGGTGACATGAGGGAACAAAGGGATATCTCTCTTGCTATGAAGTGGGATCAACTCTATAGTGCTCTTCATTCTCCAGAGCTCCCTGTGGCATTGGGCTGCAACTAGTCTCCATCAGAGCTCATGATCTTGCTTTGTTTTGCTTCCCTGTATCCTATACTTCTTTTTTCTTAATAAAAAAAATTTTTTTATTTTTAAAAATTTACAACCAAATTAGTTAGCATATAGCGCGGAACAATGATTTCAGGAGTAGATTCCTTAGTGCCCCTTACCCATTTAGCCCATCCCTCCTCCCACACCCCCTCCAGTAACCCTCAGTTTGTTCTCCATATTTATGAATCTCTTCTGTTTTGTCCCCCTCCCTGTTTTTATATTATTTTTGTTTCCCTTCCCTTATGTTCATCCGTTTTGTCTCTTAAAGTCCTCGTATGAGTGAAGTCATATGATTAAAAATTTTTTTTTAATGTTTATTTATTTTTGAGAGAGACAGAGACAGAATGCGAACGGGTTAGGGGCAGACAGAGAGGGAGGCACAGAATCGGAAGCAGGCTCCAGGCTCTGAGCTGTCAGCACAGAGCCCGACGCGGGGCTCAAACTCATAAGCTGTGAGATCATGAACTGAGCTGAAGTCAGATGCTCAACCGACTGAGCCACCCAGGTGCCCCTTCTGGATCCTATACTTCTTACCTCATGTCCCTCTCTTCAGAGGATTCCCTTCACAAATCAATTGCACACAAATTCTTGTTTTAGGTTTTGTTTCTGGGAGACCAGAACTAAAACAAAATCCTATATGATCTGGTCACCGCCTACCTTGCTAATCTCATTTCTTTCTGCTTCTCCTCTGACAAGCTTGATTCCAGCTAGTCCCAGCCTTCTTGCTGGGATATGATATGCTTGATATGATACACATCTGCCATTTTCAGGGTATGTATCCATATTCTTCCCTCCACCTGAAACTCTGTTCTCTCAGTAGCAACTAGGCTCACTCTCCCTCTTCATACACATTTCTAATCAAATGTCACTTACCTACTTAGAGAAAACTTTTCTGAATATCATTCTAACACAGTGTGCTCTGCTCTTGTAGCTCCTTGTTCTTCATTATTTTTTGCAGATCCTATCACATTCTGAACTTTTACTTTTTTTTTTTTTAATCTGTATTATCTGCCTCCCTGACTAGAATATAAACACCCAATGATAGGGGATTTTCTAGTTCATTTGCTACAATATCCCTAGTGTGCTCAACAGTGTCTGGCAAATAGGAGGCATTTTATAAAGAATGCCACTTTATGACAGTCACTCACTTATTCATAAATGGTGTATCTTGAGTTCAAATCTGAATTTGTTTGTCTCCAAAAATCCTGCCTTTGGCTCTGATCCCTTTCACTGCATAGTCATTCTTCCCAGCTGCTCCATTTGCCAAGTGCCTTATTCTAATTCACTTGACATCAGAATTCCAGTGGGGCTAAAATTCCTGACATCCCACATATTAATTAGGGGAATGCCATCTAGTAAAACAAATGAAACATTTCAGTGGTTTAACACAATCAAAGTTTATTTTTGCTCATATAAACCACATGGGTAAGGTTTGAGGAGGATGAGTTAGTATTTTGTTCCATGCAGTCATTCAGGGTCCTAAGCAGATTGGAGATGTGCCATCGTTAATACTCAGCTACTAAAGTGGCAATGAGCCAGCAAAATTAGAGGAAGAGGATATGTCCAGGTCTAGGAATAGTACACAGAACTACTACTGGCATTGGATTGACCAGTAGTTGGTCACATTGCCCCACATGGATTCAAAGCAGGTTCGGAAATGTAGTGGGTTTTTTTTGTTTTTGTTTTTGTTTTTGTTTTTGTGATGTTGAGAGAGAGAGAGAGAGCTAGTGGGGGAGGAGCAGAGAGAGAGGGAGACCCAGAATCTGAAGCAGGCTCCAGGCCCTGAGCTCTCAGCACAGAGCCCAACGCTGGGCTCGAACCCATGAGTGTGAGATAATGACCTGAGTCAAAGTCAGATACTTAACTGACTGAGCCACCCAGCCTCCCCAGAAATGTAGTGTTTAATCTTCCAGCCCTTTCCTGACAATGGATGTATACAATGGAAGGGAACTTCACTCTTTTATGAGCAGCTAATCACATCTACCACAAGCTCCCTCCCTTGCCACCAGTTATGGATATGCACCCTTCTTTGCAAACAAGAATAAACTATCCCTTCCAATAGGGAAAAGTCCAGTGTTCCATTTTGTTACTTCATGTAGATCGGCCTGGAGGCAGAATCTTTCACCATTTGACTAACCCTGATCCAGAGAAGAGAAGTGGTTGCAGGAGCCCCTTTAGTTTCTGAGTTTTGTAGACAGGCAGAAAAGAGATTCTTGTCTACAATCTTTACTCCACTTAGTAGGAATTTCTCTTGTAGCCATTGCCTCCTGAAGCTTGAAACTCTGGCATTGCTTGGTAATATATATATTTTTTCTCCTCTCAGGAGCAGATGGCACTAAAATTCTAACCGGTGTCTTAGTATGCGATGCATCACATTACTTTACTTCTCCCAATAGATACTCTTAATAATTCTGATTATAACAATTTATAGTCTTTGCTTTAAGTCTGTTTGTTTAGTAATATTTGTTTGCCCTTTGTTATCTCACTATACACTAATTAGAGAGAAATATGTCCCTTGTATTTACAATGAGAATAAACAAAGTCATTATTTGACTAGAGTACCATGGTTCCTAGGGCCAGTCGTTATAGGTTGTGGGTTAGAGCCCTCAGGTACTCTCCCATTGCCAAGTGAGTTAGTGCCAGATCTAGGATTGAAGAGACCATTGAAATTTCCTTCTTTTTTTCCATGCTGAAAGCAATGCAGGTAATAATTTTCACTTAACCTTGTCTTTGATAATGAATAAAGTAAGCATGAAATCCTATTAGTAATATTTGATGTCTTTGTTTTAGTATTCTGCTAATTTTGTATCATTTTGGTCAAAAGAATACACGTATTATCAGACTTATCTTAGGTTGAAAGGCATTGAGAGATACATTTATATCTATATATCTCTGAGAGAAATACATAACATGTAATTTCTGTTCATTCTTTTAACCATTGTGTTAGATTGCTACATCAATGATATCTAATTAATTATACCCATTGATATCTATGCCTTTAATAAGCAGCAGTCTTTAAGTGCTGGAACATTGAGGTCTACCCTTTAGAATGCTGTTATCACTCTGTTCAAAGCCTAGGCTATTTTTCTGAAGAGGCCATGTAGTGGTTTACCAAGGTTCTCTGGCTATCCGTTCCCAGAGAACCAACAGATATGTGACTGAGGCCACATAGGACCATCCAGCTTCATTTGAACTGCCAAGTGATTACAGCTTCATGAAGGACTCCAGGAGAGACCAGACAGAAAAACTGCCAGCTGGATCCAGCCCAAATTGCAGAATATTGAGAAAATAAATGGTTGTTACTTTAGGCCTCTGATTTTGGGGAGTTTGTTACATAGTAATAGATAACTGATAGAACTGTAGCATATTTATTTGGAATAAATATATATTCTGAACATGATCATTTCCAACATTGCTATTGCAACAGCATTAACCCTAGCCACTGTCATCTGTCATTGACTTCTCTCTACAATGCCGTTCTCTAGGAAATCATGCAATTTGCAACAGAGACTTCTGGCTGCCAGCTAGATTCTTTCACTGCTTTGTTTCCTTAGTTTCCTGAGGGATCTTCTATGTCTAACTATTTACATTCTACCTTGTTGTTCCCCGTTTCATATCTTCCCTTGATCCTATGTATTTTTCAAATTTCTTCCAGCTGTGTTGAGCACACAGCGTTAAGAGATACTCAATAGGGGAGTGAGTAAAGTCTTATAGCCAAGTTTTTTTTTTTTTTTTTAATCCTTAAAATGGGTAAGTTTAGATATATTTATAATCTTGGTCATCCTCAGGTTCAGTATTTGGTCTTTAACCCATCTTGTAATTTCCCTACCTTTTCTGTTTCTATTTATTTATCTATTTTGAAGCCCATTCAGTTAAACTTAAATCTCATGGGCATAGTGTTCTATGGGTGAAAATGAAAAGAGAATGAGCTCCAGAGCCATTAGGTATAATGTTGAACTGTGGTTCTTCAATATTCCAACTTTAGAACTACAAAGCATTTTACTAACATCTGAACCTCAGTTCTTCAATTTATATAATATTATATATATGTATATATATATAATATTAAATGATTCTTTCCTTTGTAGATTTGTTAGTAGGATGTAATAACAAGAATACAAAGTCCCTTGGGCAGCTCCCTAAGTAAGGGTAAGCAATAAATGAATGGTAATCATCATCATCAAGATTAATAATGGCTTATAACACATTGACTCTCCCTCAAGAACATTCTTCTAGCTAGGTCTGAATTAATTTATCTGATGCATTTTTTTAAAGTTTTATTTTTATTTTTGGGAGAAAGAGAGAGTGAGAGTGAGAGAACATGCATGTGTGGGGGAGGGGCAGAGAGAGAGGGAGAGAGAGAAAACCAAACAGGCTCTCCACTCTCTCACAATGGTGAGATCATGACCTGAGCCAAAATCAAGTCAGATGCTTAACCGACTGAGCCACCCATGTGACCCTCTCCTCTAAGATGTTTTAAAGCCCTTGAGTCACATCTTATTTCTAATAAAATATTTTTGCTCAAGTCTGTTTTTTTAGAAATCCTGGTATCAACTTATCATACTCTCTGGGCAAAGGAAATTCAATTTGAGCTGTTCAGTGCGTTTTTATTGAATTATTTAAAGTGCGTAATGCCATTTTAGTTAGCTGATATTGCACTTGAAATTGCTTCTGAGAGGAGGTAAGCAATTAAAACTATGGGCTTTATAGGAAGACAACACTCATTTTAAACAATTCGCCACAGGTCACATCATTTCAGAACTCCTGCAACCCAGTTCCCTATCATTACTACAGCTAGTTGAAATTCTCCATAGAGGACTTTCTGCCCTATGTTCTGACATAATGGTAAGGCAACAACGTTCCAGACATTGCTTTTGTCTTTTTCCCAAAATAAAACATTAATTTACCTGTAATCTTAATATTTATTGTTTTTTTTTAAGTTTATTTATTTTGAGAGAGACAGAGGCAGTACGAGTGGGGGAGGGGCAGAGAGAGAGGGAGACAGAGAATCCCAAGCAGATTCCATGCTGCCAGCACAGAGCTCGATGCGGGGCTTGAATTGATGAAACCGCAAGATCATGACCTGAGCTGAAACCAGGAGTCTGATGCTTAACTGACTAAGCCATCTAGGCGCCCCTGCCTGAAATTTTAAATTCTAAAGTTAGTTTTGAAGATCCATCATCCTTCACTTGCCTATGACAGAACTGTTATAGGAATGACATGGGATAATTTAGTGCTACTGAGGCATTCTTACTACACGAGAGTTTGCTGTATGTGGGGGTTGTGCTAGATGTTTGAATTTCAAAGGTGAAACATGAGAGGGTTAGCACAATGGGAATGAGTTTTGGATCCTATCTATTATGAGCCAAACATTGTGTTGGGCACTCTATGCATACCATCTCATCTAACACCCCAATACTATGTATTCTTTTTCAGATACAGAAACTGAGGCTTTAAGCTATTAAAGCTAAGATCATTCAGCTTAATATATATGGTGGGGGAGAATTAAAATATTCTGTAATATTTATTAGTTTATGTGTCTGAATTCTAATACGGAATCATGAACAAATGATCTGGGAACTCAGGAAAAAACAAGTTGTTCTTTCCCAGGTGTGGTTCCAAGGTAATATTTCGGTTGGGGTTTGGAAGTCATATGAGAACGATGGGAGCAGCCATCTTTCTGACTGAAGGATTGGATTGAGCAAGTTTTTGCACAGGTGAAAGTGAATGAGACAGGGAGTAGGTGGACATTTCTCAGGTACAGGGTACGTTGCAAGGTGGCTCATGCAGCAAAGTGGGGGTAGTGGATGCTGTTAATGCGCCAACCCATATCCTTAAACTCACCTCTGAATCCACCTGAAGCTGTTGTGGATTGTTTGCCAATTTAAACACCAGGGCCTCTGCTTCTCAGCCTGGAGACTTTTTCTGTCAGCAGAAACATTTGCTCAATTGCAGATAGCTGTGAGATGGACGTGTGGGGAGTTAACCCGAGGGGCACTCCTCAACCTAGGGGAGTTAGGAGTCAGTGGTAATACTTTAGTTCCTATAGTGTAAGCCTTGACAGTTGCTTCTCCCCACCACCCCCCCCCCCTTTTTTTTTTTTACAATGCAAGCACATGCCCTAAGCTTTGATTGCTAAGCATCCAAAGAGGCATCCACTTCAAAGACAGATATCTTGAATAAACACATTGCCAGCCACAGGACTGGATGCAAAGTCAGGCCACCTTCCCCAACTGAGGCTCCCTTGATTTAGAAATCTTGGCTGATTTCCATTAACTCACCATTTGGGCCACCTGTCTTTTCTCTTCCCTGTATTTTAAATTCCCACCCTTAGGTTTTAAATGCACCAATAAGAAAGGAGCCCTTGAAATCCTATGCCCCCACACTCAATTCCAATAAAAGCAGAAGCCCCTCCCCTTTTTCCAGTGCACTCTGCCTCCTCCTTTCTCTAACTACAACCTCACCGTGAGGCCCCAAATGTGCTGTGTAAGTTCCAGATCTTGTAAGTAGTAGACCTCTATTTTTTTCCAAAGTTTCTTGATGGTTTGTTGCTGAAAGGTGTCTTGCAATCTGAATAAGAATCACAAGCGCTGGTCCGACCACAACTTTGGTCATTGATAGGCTAAGACTGGCACAAAACAGTCCCTTGGTTCACTGGTGGGGACCTCCTGAGGCTCAATCTAAACAGTTTCACAGAAACTTTCTAGTAGAATTGGACTCCAGCTGCCTGGCTTTTTAATGTATATTTTATGATCTTTTCTCACTTTTCTGACCTCCTTTTTTTTCTGGCATCATCTTCCACTAAATTACTTTGAGCTGAATCCTTATCTCAGGGTCTGCTTTGTGGGTGAGTGGAGGGACTCACAGTAAGAGGGCAGGGAAAGTGGAAGGGAGAGGAAGAGCTGGGTGTATTTATGGCCTCTTGTGCTGAGAGGCATGGCTTTAACCTGAAGAACATAGGAAATCACTAAAGGCTTTAAAGATGAAAATAATATCAGAGTTGTAATGAAAGATTCATGAGGCTGCTTGGTGTAGGATACAGTGGAAAGGTTAAAGTTGCCTAGAGAGATTATTGGGTAGGTTTTATAATTGTACAGTGGCCTCAATTTGGTGTAGAATTTGTGACAGATGGAGACTTTTAAGGTAATATCTAAAAGCTGGTTACTTGGTACATGTATCAGTCAGGGATATCAACAAAATAAATGCATATTTAAAATAGGTTAATTTTTTAAAATTTGTTTATTTATTGAGTGAGGTGGGGGAGGGAGGGAGAGGGAGAGAGGGAGAGAATCCCAAGCAGTCTCCATGCTGTCAGTGCGGAGCTCAAGGAGGGGCTGGAACTCATGAAATAAAAGAACATGACCTGAGCCAAAATCAAGCAAGAGAGGCTTAACCGACTGAGCCACCCAGGTGTCCCTAAAATAGGTTAATTTAAAGAGGGTGTAAAAAGGGACCTATTCATACAAATTTGTGTAGGATAAAGCAAACAGTGAGAGATAGAATCCTAAGGCAGGTTAAACCAGAGGAACTTAAACCACCGTAGGCCCAAAGAACAGCAAGGAGTGGTTACCAGATCCTAAAGGAAAGCACAGTACAGACAGGGGTCCTTGAAAGGAGCAGTGACATGTGAGGCTGAGCCAGTCCATTGAGACCCAGCAGAGAGGAAGCTGGGGAAATAAACATCCAGACTTCTCTCTGTTCCCTTTAGTATACCTATTGGGCTCACCACTGGACAAACCAATTGGGAACAGAGAACAATTTCATATGTTGTTGTAGGCCGCACAAATCAGCCACCTGGGGTGGAGGGCAAGGAAGCCAAAAATGAAGTGTGGATCTGTAGGGCAAAAGACAGCATGTGCTGTTCAATAGCAGGTTCTTGAGACTGGAAAGCAGAACAGAAACAGCACAAAAGTTATAGGGAAAAGAAGGAAAGATGCTGGAAGCTTTGTGAGGGCAATCTTGGTATGACAAGCAATGGTGTCCTGTGAGGGTAAAGTGTAGATAAGTGCATTTGGGTGGGACAGGATGACACAGCACTGGGAAGAAGTAGGCTGACAAGAGTATGAATATTTGAGATGAGATGGGACCAATGTCCTTTCTTGGTGTGAGGATGGCTGGGTCTAGGTCATTTGAAGCTGGTTCCTTTAAAGCAAATATCTCTAAAAATT
The DNA here is from genome assembly GCF_018350175.1 of Felis catus. Taxonomy (NCBI): domain Eukaryota; kingdom Metazoa; phylum Chordata; class Mammalia; order Carnivora; family Felidae; genus Felis; species Felis catus. The sequence goes on along the minus strand of NC_058377.1, from coordinate 84,222,268 downwards.
ACTTAGTCCTCTGAAAATTGAGATGAGAAATAACACTGCTTTTTTGTTGTTTTTTAATTTTTTATTTATTTTTGAGAGAGAGAGAGAACACAAGCAGGGGAGGGGCAGAGAGGAGGACAGAGAATCCAAAGCAGGCCTTGTGTTGACATCAGAGAGCCTCATGTGGGGCTCAAACTCATGAAGTATAAGATTATGACCCGAACTGTAGTCTGATGCTCAACTGACTGAGCCACCCAGGTACCCCTAGAAATAACACTTCTTAATTCCACATCTCCACTTCTCAGCTCTGACCTGCACTTGAACACACACACACACACAAATACACACACTTTTGTAATGTTGGGAGTGCATTGGCTTTGATAACATTTCTGTTAAATATCTAGTGACAGGTCCTAGGGAAGTAGAATATTCCTCTTCTTCATAGGGGACATCTAGCCATCTGAGACCTTTTCATGCTATTAATGTGAACAGTTCAACAGTACGTAAGTGGAACACAGGACTAAAATGTGTGTTTCAATGTCAGGAACAGGGTTCAAGTCCTTACTCTACCCTTTATATGGAATTGAGCTAATTACTGTCACCTTCAGTTTCTTATCCGTAGAATGAAGAAAACAGACCTCTGATTGTTTTCTGCAATTGCTAGGATAAGCCAATGTATGCAAAGCATAATTGTTTACTGTTAATTTGCTTTTAAACTTTTAAAAAAAGTTTGTTTATTTTGAGTGAGAGCCGGCATATGCACAAGTGGGGAGGGGCAGAGAGAGAGGGAGAGAGAATCCCAAGCAGGTTCAGCACTGTCAGTGTGGAGTCTGATGTGGAGATTGAACTCATGAACCACAAGATCATGACTTGAGCTGAAGGTGGATGCTTAACTGATTGAGCCACTGAGGTGCCCCTTACTTTTTATTTCTGCATAAAGCACTATAATTTTATTTTACTTTAACTTTTTACTAGAAGGAAAGTGTTCTGTGTTCACAGGGCCTATAGACTTTTAGAGATCTACAGCAAATTCTGGTAGCAACATTGTTAATAGCATGGGTTTTGGTTCAGATGGATTTGGGTTTTAAGCCCGGTTCTTCCACTTGTCAACTGTGCAACTTTAGGCAAGTTATTTAAATTCCATTAAATTTCCACACCACAAATAATAATAGTATTTATTTGACAGAATTGTTGTAAGAGTAGATGTGGTAATACACAAAAAGTAGTATTCACCATAGATAACGAGCACTCTGCTAATGATAAATATTATATTTCATTAGGTGAGTTAGCTTCTTTTCTCCTTCCTCCACTTGTCTTTTTCAAGTCTCTGTCCTCCTTTTCCTCCTTCTCCACAGAGGCTAAACCCCTGAGGCATGCTAGAGTAAATATAATATTACCTGGGCCTAGTCATGTCCACAAGCTTCACATAGGTTAATCCATTTAATCTAAACCAGAATCTTAGATATTTTCCCCAGTTGACACATTATTAACCAAGGCTTAGAGAGGTTAGGTAATTGCCATAAAGTCTCACAGCTGATAATTGGCAACACTGGAATTTAACATGTATTCACCTACCTCTACAGTTCTTTCTACAACTGCATTCTGATTCATGCACAATTAAATATGGTAATGCAGTCAAGGAAAAACATTTTGTAATATTTGAAGTAATACACAAATGTGAAGTACTATTTTAATCATTATGAATTATTAAAATAATAACAATTGCATTGCTGGTTGGGCTGAGAGGTCTTTAACATCTAATCTGACCTTTAGTCATCACCGAGATGGGGCAGTCTGGTGCCATACTGGCCAACAGGGCAGGCTTAGCAAAAAGGCAGTTCAGTCTTCCCTGTCCTTTCAGGCACAGTGACATTAGGGATGCATAAATAGGACAGGCCAGCAATCTGTTTTTCTTCTCATTGTACAGTTAGGAACCAGCTGTGAGTGGGGAAGGAGTGAGTCCACATACAACCCAGGATGTAGTTTCCATTGACAAGAAAGGTGGTTTCCAGAAATTCCAACCCTGGAATTGTTAAGGAGACTAACAATGGGAAGCACACAGGATGCCTGGCTCTATGCGGATGGGGTATGACCCATTGCCTGGGTCCATAAAAGCCATTTACAGAGCTGAGAACTTATCTGAAATAACAATTTAAAGATCCAATTAGCATGCCAGCTGGATTTTTCTTTTTTTTTTTTCTTCACAAGCTAACTGCCTTCTAAAAAAACAATGACCTATATTTAAACTCACATGTTACTGGCAGAGCAAAAAATCTGGTTAAGGCGCACAAAACTGTCATTGGTGGAGATAACGAATAAAGAAAATAGGAAACTTCTGAGCAGAGAGTTTGACTCCTTCTTACCTTCCTCACATCTTTCCTTCCTTCTTCCTTGCCTTCTTCTCTGCCTTACTTTTTCTATTAAGTACAATAATACATGTTTTTAGGAGAGAGGTGACGTCTTTTTCTAAGACTAGGAGTGATACTGAAACCTCTTTCTAGTTAATTCAGAAGGCCCAGGAGAGGTCATGTGATTAAGTCTGTGACTCTCTTCAAAGTCTTAACTACCTGGAAGTTTCCTCAGGGACATTGTCCAGAATCCAGCAGAGGGAATTGAAATGTTTCCCTTCAAAGCTGCTTCTGGTCACCTACCATCATGCCTTACACTTTTAACTTAAGCAAATCTACCATTTTGCATAAACTTCCATTTAACCCATGATATTTTACAATGGGTTTATCTATTCTTAAGTGAAGAATGGGGAAAAATGCTATTGAGAATAGACTCATAAGCAATTCTCTAAAGTTAGTTGAAAATATCGGTTTTACTGCTGAGCATACATATTCCAAATAACAGCTACTTTGAGTGCCTATTTTATGTTAGGTTCTGTATTAAGACCATCACATAAATGGTCTCAGTTAATCTTCTAATCCTCTAGTGATCTTGCAAGATATATGTCATTACTATATTTTATAAAAAAGGAAACCGAGGCTCAGGTTACATAACTTTCCTAAGTCAGAAAGTGGTAGTTTTCATACCAGGATTAAGTTCTAAACCCAAGTTCTTTCATGCTATCCCCCACTCTTTTTTATTAGGTGACTTTTTTTTTATTAGGAGGCTATTTCATAGCTAAGTAAGGTAAATATAGAAAGCATTGCTCCACCTGTTGTACAGGTGAGAAAATAGTGCCAGAGGTTTTGAAGTGATTGATCCACAGCAACACTTGAAGCGATATAGTGAGACTTCATGGATTTTTCCAAAGTATACAAATCACTGCATTTATGAGATGGTCTGTGCAATTAATAAAGTTAAAGTAATGGTTTGCTGGCAATGATGAATTGGGATATTTATTAAAATAACTTAAAGAAGGAATTTTTTTTGTCCATGAAAATTACCTATGAAAAAAGATGATTTTCAGTGAAAAATATGGCAATTAATGCACCAGGGAAGTGAAACGTAAATGCTTTTATAGCATTGATATCTATTGTCTACTTGGCCTGAAACTAGATAGAGCTTTTATTTGTATTTGCTTGCTTGGTTTACTTCTAACTTTGCCTCAGTGAATAGGCTTTGTTTCATGTGATTGTAATTTAGTATCATTCAACAAACAGTATCCCAACTCCTATTTCACTGCAATAAGCCCAACAGTTTTCACTGCCATCAGGACGATATATCCTACGATAATTTTCTGTAGGACTCCAAAACAGGTTGTTAAAATACCAACCAAAGCTATTACAGACTAGATAGAAGTTCTCACGGGAACTCTGAAACTCTGCTCAAGTCTTTCTTCCTGTCTGGTCCCAGGCTCTACCATGGTACAGTTTCCCCAGGTTTTGTAACATTTTGATATATTGACCGAGCACTGCTGCATATGGATCTCAACCTGGATTATCTTCTTTTGGGCCCTTACTGTGAAAACAAACAATTCGCTTAAAAAAAAAAGTAATCTCAGGGCACCTGGATGGTTCAGTAAGTTGAGTCTCTGACTCTTGATTTTGGCTCAAGTCATGATCTCACGGTTCACGTGATCAAGCTCTGTACCAGGCTCTGCACTGACAGTGTGGAGCCTGCTTGAGATTCTCTCTCCTCTGTCTGCCCCTATCCCACTTGTGTATGTGCACATGTCCTCTTTCTCTGTTTCTCTCTCTCTCATTCACTCAGAATGAATAAATAAACATTAAAACAAAGTAACCTCATCTTGCCTGGACCAGAGCTATCCAGTAGAGATAAAATGCAAACTACATGTGTAATTTTCAACTTTGTATTGATGACATTGTTTAAAAAACGTAAAAAGAAAAAGGTAAAGTTATTTTTAATGTTTTGATTAACACAAAATATCATCATACAATGTATAATCAAGGTAAAGATTATTAATGAGATATTTTACATCCTTTGTACCAAGTTTGTGAGATTTAGTATGTATTTATATTTACAGCACATCTGAACTTGATCTAACCACATTTCCAGGTAGCTAGTGGCTGCCTTATTGCGCAGTGCAGGCCTAGACTTTTCTTTTTTTTTTTTTTTTTTTAATTTTTTTTTTCAACGTTTATTTATTTTGGGGACAGAGAGAGACAGAGCATGAACGGGGGAGGGGCAGAGAGAGGGAGACACAGAATCGGAAACAGGCTCCAGGCTCTGAGCCATCAGCCCAGAGCCCGACGCGGGGCTGGAACTCAGGGACCGCGAGATCGTGACCTGGCTGAAGTCTGACGCTTAACCGACTGCGCCACCCAGGCGCCCCAGGCCTAGACTTTTCAATGATGGATATAAAAATAGGTTTTTGCATGATGAAAATTTGCATTAAAGACTTTTATGGATACTGCCATAAAAACAATTAAGAATCAGTCAATCACGTATTAATATGTACTATGTACTAGGTGCTGGGATGTGGTGAAAGTGAGGTTGTTAGCAGGAGTATAAAATATAGTTTCTCATTGTTCCATGTCTAAGGAGCCTAAAAATTCCTGCATGGCTGCACCGAGGGAGGGGTAGGTAGGACAATGTAAACTAATACTACAAGGGAATTTGTTTTTTTACTTATGTTTCTATCCAAGAAGAGCTTTTTTTTTTTTTTTTTTTTTTTTTATAGCCAGGACACTAGTGGAGTCACTCTCCAACTGTATTTCGTCCCCTTCCTCTTCCAGCCCCTAAGAATTAACAAATACCCCTCTCATTGAGACAGTTTCAGAGTAAGAAGTTCAGAGGCAGAGGGTCAGAACGCCCCCAGCTTACAACATGCCCAAGGAGAGATGTGGACACTTAACACTACACAACAAGAAAATCTGATAATTGCAATTAGGCATTTTACCAGCTGTGTGAGATGATGGGTAAACACTTCTGTATTTTAAATCTAAACTTTGAGGGGCGCCTGGGTGGCGCAGTCGGTTAAGCGTCCGACTTCAGCCAGGTCACGATCTCGCAGTCCGTGAGTTCGAGCCCCGCGTCAGGCTCTGGGCTGATGGCTCAGAGCCTGGAGCCTGTTTCCGATTCTGTGTCTCCCTCTCTCTCTGCCCCTCCCCCGTTCATGCTCTGTCTCTCTCTGTCCCAAAAATAAATAAACGTTGAAAAAAAAATTTAAATCTAAACTTTGAAAAAAAATTTATGAAAAACCAATGATACTGCCATAATTTCAGCAGTGGCTTTGTTGTAAGAAAGTGACACCCCTGTGTAGCTTGGCATGCGAGAACAACATGGGGGCAAACCCAAGACATTTAACAAAACTGCAAGGACCACCCAGCCAGATAAGGCCCTCCTGGGTTCAAGCTTACTTTTGGATTGTTTTTCATTGAGAAGAATCTGGAATTCTAAACTAAGATCTCACTGAATTCCTTTTATAAGTCAGTATAGCAAAATCCTTCCAAGGTATGGTTTCAGAACTCTTTTATTATGTCCTTTAATCTTTATTTATTGAACTCTCAATAGCCTGAGCTCGTTCAGGGAAGGGTCTGTATCTTGTATATCCATGTCAATAATGCCTGGTATGTAGCAAATGTTCAGTATGCATTTGTTGAATTACCCAATAAATTGTGACTACTATTTTTTTGGTTGAATCTCCTTGGATATTGTTATAGACAGACATAGATAGGCCTTACCTGACCACTAAAGTCATGATTCTCATCCCCAGGACCACTTAAGCAGAGCTTTGCATAGCAAGCTGCATAATATGGCTTATTTCTTTCTGGTTGGTTACAAATTACACTGAAATCTAGATAGCATATCAAAAAATGTTGATAGAAAAAAGTGTCAGTGCAAGGCAATATGAAGAAAGTGCCAAATGAGCAGAACAGATAATACGTGAATTCAAAAGCAGGCGAGATCGATGTTGGCATTGGTCAGAAGGTGAGGTAGGAACTGGACTCAAGAGAATGGGTGGAATGTGTACAATCATTGCATGGAAAGTCATCAAGCTGAAAACCAGAAATTTTTGCTTGTTGTTTTTATTTATGGACCAAACATTCACTTTAGGGAGCCCACATGGTACTTTCACAGCATAGATAGCCTCCGTCTGGTCTCAATGGAGCTGAAAGAATTGGCTTCAGACTCTAGCTCAGGTTTTCCTCACTGGCATTTTCCACTATTTACAGGAAATGGGAAAACACACCCAGCTCTCTGTACTCTGGAAGGTACCATGGGTATTGCTGTAATGCAATAAGGATTATTATTGAAAGGAGTAATAAAATAGAATGATAGCCCAGTACACAGAGATAGAAATGAAACTACTCAGAAGTGGTGTATACCTTTTCGTCCATCTATCAGAGTACTTTTGAATTCAAGGCAGGTACAAAAAAAAATTAAGAGGTCTATCCATATCTAGAATCCTTTAATAAATAATAAATCATTTAAAATGGACTATAGGAGACTTGCTAGTTGCTTGCTTTTCTTCTGTTTGGCTATTCACCAGAGTCTAAATCCCATCAATCCATTCTAATGAGTTTTTGGTTTATATGTTTAATTGGTCCCTGATGTCATATTAGCAGTGGATTTGTGGGATTGTACTATTTGTAAGAAAATGCGCAAAGAAGGAAATAAATAACATCTTTTCTCTAAAACTGAATCTCTACTCCTTAAAGAATCTGTTTTTTCTTTACTTCTTTCCTCTATTCCTCCCTTGCTCCTTCCTTTCATTCTTTCCTCTCTTCCTTTTTCCCCATTGTTCTCTATTTTGGTTTGGTTCCTTTTATTTGTGATACTGCTCAATCATAATAGAGAACTTAATGTCTTTCTAAATTTTTCCTTCAAAAACAGATGCAGATATTCTTGCTATATCATGTAAAATGTCATTTAGCTTGAAAAAACAAAATCCCCATGCAATTAAATGTTCTATGAAGTATATCAAACTTCATGTTATTTGCAAGGATATCTGGATGTCATCTAGTTCCACTGCTGTGCAATGTCACTTTGTGAAATTGACAGAAATCCCTTTAAAAATCCCTCTGTGTCTAGGTTTCCACATCTGTACATAAGGGATTTTCTTGAGAACAAAATGTGACTAGGTCGGCAAAAGTGCTCTAAAAAATACAGAGCACCTATATCCAAGGCTGGTAATAATCATGGAGTTTTATGTCTTTTATTCTCTTACATTTATTGCTGTTTTGCTAAAAAATCAGTATATTTGTTCAGAAGTTAAACTTCTTTATATAACTGAATCTGTTTCTTGATTTCCTGTTATATAATCAGTGGATTGGGACATTTCATGGAGAGATAAAGTTCTAATTTCTTTCTGATTAATGATGTGGCTTGGGCAATTGACTTATCCCAGTTGTTGTTTCAATACACATTCACTTCAGAAAATGTAGAAGAAATGTAGAAGAAATGTAGAAGAAAGAAGAGAATGAAGAAGAGAATGAATTGCCTAACCTCAAATGACTTTTTAAAAATATATTTAAAAATTTTTATTTTAGAGAGAGTGTGCAAGTAAGCACATGCATGATCTGGGGAGGGGCAGAGGAAGAGAGAGAGAGATAAAATCTTAAGCAGGCTCCACATTTAGTGCAGAGCCCAATCAGACTCAATCCCACAACCCTGGGATCATGATCTGAGCCAAAATCAAGAGTCAGACCTTTAACCTCCTAAGCAACCCAGGCAACTCTGAAATGACTCTTAACTATGATTAACATTCTAATATGTGTCTTTTTGATAAGTTTGCATATACACACAACATTTAAATGTGTATATAGAATATAAACATACATAATATATGTAAGCATATCTAAATATACATTTATATAAAATAAAAATATTTGTTAGACAATTACATATTAACCTATATAAATATATATACATACACAAATATGCATGTATAAACATTATGTAAATTTCAACCACCAATATTAATCATTTAATATATTTTTCTTAGCAATTTACTTACATATGTATTCTAGTTTTAGGTTACAACAATTTTACAGTTAATTTTTTATGCAATGTACTCTTTTCCTAGCCCTAGTCATATTTTCAACTGTGCTCTCTTCACATCATAGAGCTAGAACCAAATGAAACTGTGTTTTGTCAATTTTAGCCTTGTTCACATAAAAAGTCATGAATCCTCTTCCTTTTCAGTGTTTGTTCTTTGATTTCACTCTTGTTGCTTACTGTCCTCAGATCTTCCTGGCTTTATTTATTATTCCTGATTCCCCATTTATCCCTTGTCTTGACAAGAGATCTGCCTTCTTTTCTATAGTTTTAAACCTTGGCATTCTCCTCTGGATGCAGCTTACACTCCTCATCTGGCTTCATTCCCACCTGACCATTCTGGGAAATTGTGAAGTTCAATCAAGCCTGAGCTTGGCTGCCCTATTCAAGCTGGCTGGAATTTAAATGCATGCCAGGGATAGAGCATTCAGAGCTGAAGGTTGTGGTCAGATTATGGAGGCCTTGAGTGCCAAAGCAAAGAGTTTATACTCTTTTCTGTAGACACTGTGACCCCAATAAAGGTTTTTAAAAGGGTTTGCTTTAGAGAAATTAACTTGGCATCTGTGTGTAAAATAAAACAGGGGAAAGACTAGAGACTGAAGGCTGCTGAGTGGGCCAAGTGATCGTTAGTATGGGTCTGTAATAGGATAGCAATAGACAGGAAGTGAATATGTGACAATTTTTTTTTTCAGTAGAGTTGGTGGGACTCTTAAGCCACATGCTATCAACAATATTATAAAGATCTTACTATGTGTCAGGTACCACTGTGTCTTTTACAGGCATTAATTCTTTTAATTCTTTCAGCAATCTAAAGTAGATATAATTATTTTTTTAACTTTACAAATGAAGAAACAGAAGATTAGAAAAGTTATGTAACTTTCTTAGGATCCACAGCTAAGTGGCTTTCCAATCTAGACTTCACAGATTTCAGTGTCCAGGATCCTAACAGATCCAGGTTCTGTTATAACCTGGATGGTAATAATAGTAATAAAGAATGTGGAAGAGGACTGTGTTGCTAGTTGTGATTATAGAGAGGCGGGATTTCTTAGGGGAAATCATTCTTTTTAACTGTAATGAAAACTTTAATGACTGCTTCTGATTTTCATAATAAAATACTTTTTATCCTATAATAAATTGAAATAACTGGCCCATTCTTCCCTTCCTTTCTACCAATTCTTCACAGAGCTTCCTATTCCTGTTTACATGGAAGCGAGCAGCTTGCATTGTCAGAGCTTTGCTTAAATTGTGATTGCAGAATTAGCTTCCTGCTGTTACAACTCTGGCGTTGTGAAATGAGATCTCATGATACAGTTACAGTCACCCAGTTGATGCTGATACTTTTCAGCTGCTGTTTCTTCAATACAAATAAAACTGCCGCCAAATGTATTTATTAGCATCGCTCTGTGTTTAATCCATTACAATGCATCAAATGTCAAGCTAACAGCAATTTTGTCACTGGAGAGTATGGTCATATAGGAGACTCTGGGATTGTCTGTTAGGTAGGTAACTAGTCTTGTAAATGTCATAGAGAGGATTCCCTCTCCCTAAGATTAATTTCCATTACAGCTGCATATATACTGTAAATTTCATCAGCTAGTTATATCAAAAGTAGATAAATAAACATCACAAAAGATTAAATTGTGATTATAGTGAAGCTTTTATATCTCTCCCAGTTGGGAAATAATATCTATTATGGCCCATTCTTCATCATCCCTAGAACTTGCTATGTAAATCACTGGGTACTTGTCCCAGTTAATGAAATGAGACAAGAAAAGAAAATAAAAGTCATACAGATTGGGAAAGAAGAAATAAAACTGTTTTTGTTCTTAATCATCTATGTAGAAAATCCAAAGAAATGACAAGAAGCTAAAACCAAAATGACAAGAAACCAAAACCAAACAAAAATAATTCCTGGAATTAATAACCAATTATAGTAAGGTTAGGATACACAGTTACTATAGAAGAGCTAATGCTTTCCTGTACATCAACAAATGAGCAACTGGAATTTGAAATTAAAAACAATACTGGGGTACCTGGGTGGCTCAGTCGGTTGAGTGTCCAACTCTTGCTTTCAACTCAGGTCTTGGTCCAATGGTTGTGGGATTAAGCCCTGCATCAGGATCTGTGCTGAGTGTGGAGTCTGCTTAAGATATTCTCTCTCTCTCTCTCTCTCTCTCTCTCTCTCTCTCTCTCTCTCTCTCTCTCTCTCTCACACACACACACACACACACATGCACAAATCTCTGTTTCTTTCTCTCTTTCTTTCCCTCCCTCCCTCCCCCATCCCTTTTCCCTGCTTGTGTGCTATCTCTCTCTCTCTCTCTCTCAAAAAATAAATAAATAAATAAAAATGAAAAAAAATTAAAACAACCCACAATACCATTTTCATTAGCACCAAAAAATGGAGAAATACTTAAGCATAAAACTAATAAAAACTAATAAAATATGTATAGGATCTATATGAGGAAAACTAAAAAAATGATGAAAGAAATCAAAGGTCTAAATAAATGCAGAGGTATTCCATGTTCATGAATAGGAAGATTATTAAGATGTTAACTCTCCCCAACTTGATTTATAAATTCAGTGTAATCTTAATCAAAATTCCAGGAAGTTACTTTGTGGATATTGATAAATTGATTCTTTTTCTTTTTAATAATTTTAAATGTTTATTTTTGGTAGAGGAGGGGAGGCAAGTAGGGGTGAGGCAGAAAGAGGGAGACAGAAGATTCAAAGCAGGCTCCATGCTGATGGCAGAGAGCCCAAAGTAGGGCTCACACTCATGAGCAGAGAGCTCATGACCTGAGCCGAAGTCAGATGCTACACCGACTGAGCCACCCAGGCACCCCTTGATGAACAGATTCTAAAGAAATAATTTATATGTATTTGAACATGCAAAAGTCTCAAATAGCCAACATAATATGAAACAGAAAGAACAAAGTTGGAGGATTGACTTGACCTGACTTCAAAACTTATTATAAAGCCATTGTAACCAGGACAGGGTGGTTATGGTGAAAGAATAAACAGAACAATGGAACAGGATAGAGGGTCCAGAAATAGGCCTATATATATACACACACATATGCACATACACATACACCCACACACCCACATGCATACATGCATACGCATACACATACACATACTCACACACATACACACACGCACACACATACATATACACACACATATACATATATATCTGACATATATATACATGTATATCTGACAAAAGAGCAAAGGCAATTCAGTGTAGAAATAGTCTTCTCAACTAATGGTGCTAGAAACAACTGGACATCCACATGCAAAAAAAAAAAAAAAAGACAGATACAAACTTTACACTTTTCACAAAAATTACCTCAAAATGGATCATAGACCTAAATAAAAAATGTAAAACTGTAAAATTTCTAGAGGAGAAAATCTAGGTGACCTGTTTGGCGATAAGGTTTTAGATACAACATCAAAAGTACAATCCCTGAAAGAAAATTGATAAATTGGATTTTAAATAAAACTTCTGTGCAAAGACACTATTAAGAGAGAGAAAAGACAGGGGTGCTTGGGTGGCTCAGTCGGTTAAGTGTCTGACTTTGGCTCAGGTCATGATCTCAAGGCTCGTGAGTTTGAGCCCCGTGTTGGGCTCTGTGCTGACAGCTCAGGGCCTGGAGCCTGCCTTCAATTCTGGGTGTCTCTCTCCCTGCCCCTCCCCTGCTTACTCTCTCTCTCTCCCTCTCTCTCTCTCTCTCTCTCAAAAATAAATAACCATTAAAAAATTAGAGAAAGAAAAGACAAACCATAGACTGGGAAAAAATATTTGCAAAACACGTATTTGATAAAGGACTTATATCCAAAATATACAAAGAATCCTCCAAACTCAGCACTTAACAAAAACAAAAAACTCACAATTATGATGTAACAAAGATCTGAAAGATGCTTTACCAAAGAAAATATACAAATGACAAATTAGTATATGAAAACATGCTCAACACTGTATGTTATTAGGGAATTTCAAATTAAAACAAACAATGAGATTCTACTACATACCTACTAAAATTACTAAAATCTAAACACCTGACAACACCAAGTGCTTTCAAGGGTGTGGAGCAGCAGAAACTCTTATTTGCTGTTGGAGGAAATGAAAAGTGGTACTTTGGAAGATAGTTTTGCGGTTTCTTACAAAATTAAACCATTTGGGGCGCCTGGGTGGCTCAGTCGGTTAAGCGTCTGGCTTCGGCTGGGGTCATGATCTCGCGGTTCGTGGGTTTGAGCCCTGCGTCAGGCTCTGTGCTGACAGCTCGGAGCCTGGAGCCTGCTTTGGATTCCGTGTCTCCCCCTCTCTCTCCCCCTCCCCTGCTCATGCTCTGTCTCTATCTCTCAAGAATGAATAAACTTAAAAAAAATTAAAAAAACAAAACAAAACAAAACAAAACCCAAAAAACAAAATGAAACCATTTGATCCTATGATCTAATGATTGCACTCCTAAGGATTTGCCCAAATGAATTGAAAACTTAAATCTACACAAAAACCTGCACACAAATGTTTGTAGCAGTTTTACAAAATTGCCAAAAATCGGAAGAAACAAAGATGTTCTTCAGTGCATGAATCAATGCATAAAGTTTGTCATATCCACACAATGGAATATTAGGTGATAAAAAGAAATGAGCTTTCAAGCCAATAAAAGATATGGAGAAAACTTAAATGCATATTGCTAAATGAAAGAAGTCAGTATGAAAAGTCTATGTACTGTATATTCTAACTGTATGATATTCTGGAAAAGACAAAACTACAGAAATAAAAAGAACATGAATTGGGGCAGGGGAGGGCCAAGGATGAATAGATAAAGCACAAAGGATTTTAAGGACAGTGACACTACGTATGATACTGTAGTGTGGATATATGACATGATTCATTTGTCCAGATGTAGAACCATATAACATAAGGAATGAACCCTAATGTATATACACTATGGAATTGAGTTTGTAGTAATGTATCAATGCCAGTTTATCAATTTAACCAATGTACCACACTAATACAAGATGTTAATAAGGGAAACTGTGTAGGAGAGAGGTAGTCTATGGAAACTCTGGTCTCTCTGCTCAATTTCTCCCTAAACCTAGAGCTTTTCTAAAAAAAAAAAAAAAAAAGCAGAAAGTCTCCTGATTAATATGAACAGTTTGTTACTATCACAGTGATATCATCAGAAAAATCTTTATGTATAGGAAAGCTGTCAAGCTCATGGTAGCAGACATAAGTTTTCCAAGAAAGCTCAGATTTTATCATTGGCAACAAACACTATCTGTTGTTTTCCTTGAAGTGATAGGCTCTTTTGTTCGTTTTCAGGAAAAATCCTAGGAAACACCTAAGTTTGAAAAACCATAGTTGTCTGTCAGTCGTTCTTTCAGGTAAAAGTGATGATTCAAGAAAAAAGCAGCCAGTAGAGCTATAGCTCAAATAGCACAGGGGCTTTCCCTCTTGACGTTACAGTTTAGTATGCAGCGAAAGTGCCTTTTGTGTTCTGTCCATTTTATCACACAAAATATTAAAAAGGCTCATTCAATGGTCAACATTTAATAGTTTTACTATTCAATTAAAGGTATTTGGTGAAACTGGCTTTTGGAATGCCAGTACTCTGACCTGCTAGTATATTGGGACTACTGCTTTGAATTGGGCTAAGGTATCAGCCGTATTGCCTCTCCCTCCTACCCCTCTGTTCCCACCAATGGTACATGTATTAACCAAGTGAAAAAGGAAAATAACATTTTACTATTATTATAAAAATAGTTTTGATCTCCTAGATCTTTTGGATGGGTCTTGGGTTCCCTCAGGCATTGGTGGACACAATTTGAGAAGTGTTGGCTTAGATTTGGGCCCTATAAATCCTTTATATCTTTTTAGTTCTTAAACATGTGTTTAAGGAAATTTCAGCATGACTTTTTTTATTTTATTTTCAGCAGAGCATTGGTCTGAATAACCTAGCTCATCACTAGAAAAACTAGCAATAGAGATCCATTTGACCCTTTAAAAAATGTGACCCTCATCTTTGATAGTATTTTGTTGTCCACTTATCCTTTATTCTGCTCTTTCAGTTCTTTAAATCTTTCATATATTTTTATATTCTGTAGTTGCAATTCTAACTGAGGTCAAATAGATCATATTTTGTTGAACTTAATATGTGAAATCCTGAGGATATAAATTAGGGATGCCCTGGGGGATACTTGTATTTACTTCTTGCCTACAACCAGCTGGTTCTACTCACTGGGGACCATTTTCTTCCCCTTGAGGATCCTGACTTAATGCAGGGTGAACACCACATTGGCATGTCTCTAGAACAACTTCAGCTTTCTCCTTGGCTTATTGAGCACAATTCAAATTTCAGTTTGTTGATTCTTTCCATTTTATTTCTTTACTTCCCCATGAGGCAACACTATTAAGCATTCTCTATTCATGGGTCTATTAATATTTCATGGATGGGAGGTGATAAAGTTTGGAAGGAAGTCCCCGAATTTGCCTGGTCTGTTTTCTCATAGTCCTTCCCCCATGCTGCTGGCAATAGAGATCTTTATTGTTTTCATGACACTTATTCCTAGCTCAAGTTCTATTTTAAAAATTTACCTGTTCATTGCCTGTCTCTCCCATCAGAATGTAAACTCCAAAAAAGAAAGGAATTTTTCTTTCTCTTTATTGCATCTCTATGCCTATAACAATGCCTGAAATATAGCAGATTCCCAGGAAAGTATTTACTGAATGAATGAATGAGTGAATGAGTGAAATTCAAACTTCCATCTACTGATAAATTTAATCAGTAAAACTGCAGTTCAGCTGACACTGGCAACTCACTGCTTCCTAAAACCCAGAGCCTTTAAGCTCAGTTTCCCCCAACAGCCTTCTGTGCTTCTATTTGTTGCTGCAGACATTTCAACTGACAGTGTCTACTCTAGTAAATAGCCTTTGCTTATGAACAAGACACGTGTATGCCAAAGAATGAAGATGGTTTCCTTGTGGTCGCAATGGCTAATTTCTGGTGGAACTTGAACCCCAAGTGCCTTTCTATGTGTCACACATAAATCTTCATTTCTCATAGCTGTAAGAGGCCAGAAGCATTCCATAACTGACTAATATTAACCCCAAATGAGGAAAATAAACAGGAAGTACAAATTTGGGATTCATTTGGAGGCTGAGGAGATTTCCAGGTCAAGGTATGAGTTAAGCAGAAGAAAGAAATTATGAGTTATCTCAAAAACCATTTTAAAAATTATACTTTTATGACCACTGAGGTTTCTTATTTATAAACTCTGGTCAGAGAAGTTGAGCTAGGTGGGAGACTAATGCATGCCATTCAAAATGAGTACTACTCCAATTGTGAAACATAGAATTTAAGCAAATAACCACCTTTCACTGCTTGGTTCAGGTGTAGGGATATATATCCCCCTCTTATAAAAGCCTCTGATAAATATGATTCATTTCATACCTGTGTCAGATGAGCAACATCAAACCTTAGTATCATTTGTGTGCCTTTGAAATCCCTCTCTGCATTTCCCTTGTCTTGTCAAATCTGACACTTTAAGGATAGATCTTTCTTACCAGTCTTGTACAGTAAAAGTATACAACAAGTTGATTCCCAACCATTTTATTTTCTTTTTTTAAACATTTGCTTTAGAAATTGCTTATATGTTAGGGCACTCATCAAACAAACCCACATTTTGACACCCACATTAATATCAAAAGAGACCATTTAATGAGCAGTGTTCTTATCGAGAAAAATGAAGAACTTGTGAATAGAATAATCTAGATTGTACACTAAATGAAATGTTACCATGAGAGAGGGGGAGATATTAGACCCTGGAGGGGTTTGGTACCCCCCCCCCAAAACATGAATGCAGGGAGGTATTCCCCCTACTGTGGTCTGCCTAAGATTTTCTCCTTGGTGTGCTGGTGCACTGGTGTATGGAATGGGAAAATCAAAATAAAAACAGGTCCTTGTTTGGGGGAGAGATGAAGAAAGCTGGCCTCCTCCCCCATGACTCACCCAGCTGGCTATGAGGTTAAGGGAGTCTTTTTTAAGACTGGGAGGAAAGTGGAGGAGGCAAGAGGAAAGCTCTGGAAGGTTATGCAGAAACTGAGTCTTCTAAATAGTACATAAGACGGTGCATCTGTGGATGAGATGGAGGCTGGGCCTTGCCAGAAATCATGCAGTTTACAGAGAAGTGCTATTTAGAGAGATGAGCAACCTAAAATAGATTGTAGGACACCTGTAAGGGTCAGCCAACAAGATTTCCCAGGATCTGTGTTCATCCTTTTTGAGCCTGAGAAGTGTCTAGAACAGGACCTGTAGCCTAAGAGGCACTCAATAAACAACAGCTGTGATTATTGTTGTGGATCGCTGGTGTCTCACTCTAGTTGGGAGGTGTTGTGGTAAAATACAATGAGCATCACCTTCGAATCCAAAGGCCACATATATTCCAAATGCCCTTCCTAATTGTTTGGTTATAGATGAGTCATTTAACCTTTCTGGCCCCTAGTTTTCTAATCTGGAAAATGAGGGTAATGCCTGTCCTGTTTATTTACATATTCCACAGAATTGAATGAGGAAAAGTGAGATACTGAATATAATACTCTTTTGTTAAGAAAAAAGCCCAAAAGTGGAAAGCAGTGGTAGTGGTGGTGGTGATGATGATGATGATGATGATGATGAAATCACTAGCTAATTCTGAAATATTTATCAGGCATAGAGCTAAGAAGATTTTACATATGTATTCTCGTTAAAAAACACACAAAATAAGTATTTTGAGCTAAGGAACTTGAAGCTCGAAGATGATACTCAAGGTTGAGTTGGACAAGTAAGTGGTAGGATCAGGTTTTGGACTGAGGTCTGTGCTGTTTCCTTTATGCCATCCTGCCTGTTATTATTAGCCAATATCTATTGGGCTTTTACTATAAGCCAGGCACTACTCAATGAGCTTTGTGTCTTTCACTTCATTTAATACTCACAACATTACCCTAAGGGAGAAATTAAATATTGTTATCATCATTTTACAGTTGAGGAAATAATATCACTATTGCTATTATATTCATTGTACACGAGGCCAGCTCCAGCCCTCGGAAAGCTTTCCTTTAACTGGGTCACAGAGGGTTCCAGCTGCCCACCCACTACCGGCCCCACAGGGATCCAGGAGAATGCTATTTATGTCTCCTGCCCATCCCACAGAGCCTGGCACCCAGCTCCCTGGGGGAGGACTGCTCTTTGGAATTCCTGGCACTGTCTTCATTCTCCTCCTCCTCATACGCTGCTCATCTCTCTTAGTAATGCCTATATTCAGTTTGTCTTTTAGCTCAGGCACAGAGCAAGCATGGCCCTTGGCTTAGGGGTCGCAATTTGGTTACTGAAGTCTGGCCAATGCCTCTGGCATCTCACTTTTCAGAAAGGGAATGGGGAGTGAATTACCAGCGGCAGATCCTCACCTGCAGCTAGCTCTCTGGGAAGGTTTGTTAGAAGGATTTCTCCACCTACCAAGATCGTATTTTTTATGTGACTGGGTTGGCTGCATGTCTAGGGGCATTTCTTTCCCCTGTCTGTAGCCGCTCTGGTGTTGGGGAGCTGGTAACCTAGGAAATAATGGGCGCGGGGGAAGAAGGCTTTGGCTGTGCTGAGTCTCCAGTGTGATTGTCAGCCGGGGGTGGGGGGTGGGGGGGGCTGTCTCTGAGGTGGTAGGTGTGTGAGAGGGTGTGTGAGGGTGCTGTGAGCGTGCGTGCCTGTGGTTGCTAGAGTGCTGGCACAGAGGTGTGGGCGTGATTGCAGTGTGAGTGATGCCAGTGAGGGTAATTGTCAGGCATCTCAGATTTTTTCTTTTCTCCTTCTTTTTTTCTAATTTATAGTAGGGAAAGAAATCCTCCTCTGCATCAGTGAGGTGATACTTTTGAAAAGTTTCCAAGGGGATGAATTATGTGCTGTGTCATTTCCTCAGTGTTATTGATTCTCTAAGGCTTTGTGACTAATATTTCTTAATGAGGGGGCCTGGGGTCAGGGGTAAGCTTAGGAGGCCAGCCTTGCCTATTTTTCACCACAAAAAAGACACAAGCCAGAAGCATCATGGGGTAAAGTCACCTGTAGTGTCAACCTTAGTTTTGCAGCCAATGTCCACACCCTACCCCAACACTTCGGTTGCACTAGATCCAACTTTGCTTTAGAGGAAACATCCCACCCTTATTTTCAACACATCAGATTGAGTAGGACTGACCCAACAGCCAAGGATGGGCTTGTAATCCAGAACCCAGTATATCATGAAACTACTATAATGGTTCAGGAATGAGCCTGAGAATCAACAAAGGCCAGTGAGGATGAGATTTAAAATTAAACTACTGAAGAATAGATAAATTTTTTAAGTTGATCTTAGAAATGAAAGATGCAATTTAAAAATTTTGGCAATAATTTCATAGGGAGGGCCCGCATGAAAATAGAGTTAATACCAAAGGATTGAAGAAAAGGGAGAGGGACAGTGTCTGATTTCATCTGAGCCCCTGGATCCAGTTGCTTTTGAGGCAAGTTTTATGCCTAAACTTTTTCATCATGTGAACCAGTAAGATCCTTTTGTACTGTGTGGTTAGTTTGGATTTGATTATCTAGCACAGGAAAACACTGCTTTTCAACTGGAAGGAATTTTACCCCTGGTGGATATTTGTCAATGTCTGGAAACATTTTTGTTTGTCACAGCTGGGAACAAGACTGCCATGGGCATTCAATGGACAGAGGCACGAGATGTTGCTAACCATCTCCCAATGCACAGGATAGGACCCTAGAACAAAGAATCATCTGGCCCAAAGTCTCAACAGTGCTGGTGTTGACAAACCATGTCATTCATAAAGCTGTAAAAGTCAGCTAATAGGTAACAAGGCTATCTTAATCATGTCTTCCCTCTAAAGACAGTTCATCTTATCAGAGATAAAACCTTGGGTCAGAAATTAATGGGGGGAACTTGAGGTCTCTGATGCCCCAGGAGTGATGCTGTACATGGAGCCACTCCTGACTTAGCTCTAATAGCTTGAGCTTGCATATGAAAATTGCAAACAGGTACAGGCCACACAAAGGCTGCATGAATCTCCTCATGGAAGGGAAGCTGTCTTCCTCTAGAACATATGATCCAAGAGAGCATGGAAGGAAGAAGCTTGCCCTGCCTTATATGACCAGGGTCCTATAACATTGTTTCCACCATATTCTATTCTTTAGAAAGGAGTCACTAAGAGTAGCTTGCACTCAAAAGGAGTATTATACTTTACCATCTGAAGGAGGGAGCATCGAAGAATTTGTGGACACATTTTGAAACCACAGCATACTGCTTCCCTGAATGAAATGTTAGGTATAGCTCACAATTCTTTTGGTCATTCTCAGATAGTAAAAGTTCCAGCCCAGTCTAACAAAAACCCTTATTCAAGTTTCTCACTTCTCCCAGTTTGGGCTGGGTCCCTAAAAGGAAGGGGGAATTTGGTTGATCCTGCCTTCTTCTCTATCCCCATTCATATTGGGCAACTCCTTCACAGTCGAGCATTTGTGAGTTTGGAGCAAGTTATAGAAGGCATAGTAGTCTGGTTTAGTTAATGTCTGTGTTTAGTAGTGCCAGATTTGGGAGTTTCTCTTATTGAGCCCTTTTGGGGTCTTCAAGGTTTCTTCTTGGAGCCTCTCCACTCACAGATATAGCTATGAAAATGAGATCTCTGTATGGTCACTTAAAACTCTGTATTCAGCCTGTCTTCTTACTCTGTCACTAAAGGCCACTCAAGGCACAACCAAGCTCTTCAATGGTTCTTTTAAAAATCTCGTTAAGCTTTAGATGAGAAAGAAATACTCTTCTCATTCCCACACTGGGGGTAATGGTTGGTGGTTGAGAGCATTTACATCCAGCACAGTAGAACAACTCTTCCAAATTGTTTTCTCTATCCACACTTCAAATCTTCAGCCTCAAGGTGCTTGATCAATGAAGGATTGAATATCCAATATCACCATCTTTTAAATAACTTGATTTTGTGGCCTGCTGCCTATTTCATTGTCTTCAACTGCTGAGACCTCTGTAGGACTTTAAAATAATAGAAAAAATATATGTAACATCTTATTACACCTATATAGAGTGACTGACAATTCCTCACATCTTAAATTCTTAAACATCAGCTCACATATTTTTTTCTCCTAAAAATGAGGCCAAGAAAATTTATGTATGTGATTAAGAGTAACAGCTTTGATTCCCAAACTCCTAATGCAATTGCTCATTTTTTTTTAACGTTTATTTATTTCTGAGACAGGGAGAGACAGAACATGAACAGGGAGGGTCAGAGAGAGGGAGACACAGAATCAGAAACAGGCTCCAGGCTCTGAGCCATCAGCCCATAGCCTGACGCGGGGCTCGAACTCACGGACTGCGACATCATGACCTGAGCCGAAGTCCGCCGCTCAACCAACTGAGCCACCCAGGCGCCCCTGCAATTGCTAATTTTTAGACTAAAATTTGATCATGGATGTGAATGTGGTTGGGGGAATATAAAATGCTATACCAGTATAATTTATCAAAAAATCTCAACTCCATTTTTACTAGCACAGTAGTACCTTGGCAACGATAATTGTCTTTCTGAAATCCTACTCTATTGACTCTTTGAAAAGCCTGGTTTAATCACAAGCCATAGAGTATTCACACACATATATTATTGATATAGCACTTAGCCTTCTGGCCTCCCAACACTTTCCCCTGACAGAACCGTTTAACCTCACCTGCTATGCTTACTTTTCTGATGGAAATTAACTTTGTAGGATGTCATGAGAAGGCAGTAGTAGATTCAAAATCTTGCCAATGGCTTGGAACTTTAATTCTACCACCTCTCTGAGAAATGGGACTAAATGTATATCATATAGACAAATGTATATATCTTTCTGCTTATGCTAAAATACCCTGTGCTCTATTTGTATGTCTCTTATGGCACTTTTATCTCTACATTATAGATATTTGTGTTTATGACACATCTTCCCTAATAGAGCCTTTGCTTCCATATTTGTATGCCAAACCCATACTACTCCTCTCCTTGCCCCATTCCCTGTACCCAGATACAGAGTAACAGATACATAGTTGACTCTTTAAATCATATATTAATTTGGGTGAATGAATGACTGAATAATTAGATAAACTATTGGAGACTTAAAGAATAGAATGTTCTCAGCAAATCCACTTTACGAAACTCCATACCCCCTTTTAGCAAACCAGCTTGTCCTCTCTTTACCCTGCTTCATGAAGAGTAGAGGCTGGAAATCTGCCCAAGCAATCATATGTTGAATCAAGGGCAATCAGCTGGTCCAAGTTGGACCAAAATGATTCTTCTTGAAATCTGAATTTGTGGTATAGTGACTCAGATCAGTAATCTGGATGAATTTTTGTCAAACAGTGTTGATAAAACTGGTTTATAAAGAGAAGAATTAATGATGGGCACAGAGAGAAGCAGAGGCAGGGATGATATATCCCTTAAGAGAATGGTTATTTTGGTTTCTGATGGCTTTGTAGTCCCTGATGACTTTTCCATTCCAGATTCTAGGTTCTACATTTCTACTCTTGAGTTCATGGACACTCTTTCCAGATCTTAACGTGGCTGATTTCTCTTGTCACTTTGGTCTTAGCTTGAATGTCATCTCCCAGTAGACAAGAGTTATGTTCTTTACCCCAGGTCACTCTGCTGTATTTTCCTCATGGCATTTAACATCATAAATGGGTGCAAATGAACATTACATGTTTGACCTTTTATTTTATTATAAACTTCCTGCTTGAATACACCGCATGACAACAGAAACCTTGTATATTTGGTTCTACCCCCCCTTTTTTTTTTTTTACCAATACTAGAATATATAGAATAAGTACTTTTTGAATAAATAATAGATATAATAAATCTTCACTGTCACTCCAGCTATTTTGAAGAGACTTCTTTTATTCCAAACACAATGTAGTATAAACCTAGGACACAGAGGCTATAGGGGCTATTAATGTAGGGTCTCTTAAGATGACCATCCACTTCAGTTTTTCCAAAGCAAGAGCCCAAAAAAGATGATCTTCATAACATTTGATCTGCATTCTGATTTGTTTTTATTCCTAATCTATTCAAACCACTAATTTGTATATTTGCCCACATTTGTAGGCCATGCAAATGTATATAAGAATATTTCCCTACTGGGGAATATTCTCACACTTCTCCATATTATTAGATCCCTAAAATCATGTGTAAGCTTTCATATTATTTAGGTATTTTGCAAATGGTAGTGGTGAGGGTACTGATTTCATTTGGTTTGAAATCTTTTTCTTTATGTAATAGTCAGGAATAAATTATCATATAGTATCAAAACACAGTTCCCACCTGTTTAATGTTGAAACCTTCTGAGGGAGTTACAGGGAGATTAAAGATGCACAGCCACTCATCCTGTCTGGGAAGGAAGTGAGAAATCCCACCTTGTAAAGGTCTTTCAGAAAGTCAGAAGCTCTAAGAGTTCTGTGGTATAGATGTAGCAACAAGTCCACCATGTAACTCATCTGTGCAGTGTATTTGGTCCTATTGATCCTCTATTGGCAGTAAGAACCCTGTGCTTTATCTCAGGAATGAAGTGTGGGAGTGCATTGTTCAGTTCTAAGGTACTGAGTGTGTGGGGGCTGCGTGTGCTGTGGAACACGCTCCAAATGAGTCAGATGTCTGTTAGGAATGTTTCTTTGGATCTGCTGCTTGTGCTTTGTATCTCACATTGCTCCTAAGTACCTTTCTAACAGCTTGTACTCACATCTTACAGCCTAGAATGGCCTTGGTGCTAGATGACCAGTACAGTTGAGGCAAGCCCCAAAAAGATCACATTAGAAACTATTCCCATGTCCATGGTGTCAACAGTCTTGACACCTTTCAAAAAATGATGTCACAGAGTGGCAGAATGGGTAAAAGAGTGAGCCTCTAGACTCAGATGGATCTGAATCTCAGTTCAATCATTCCTTTGTTATGGGGCATTGGACAAGACCCTTCCCTTCTTTCTAAACTTAATATTCTTTAAGTCAAAATATTGATGGCATACCACACAAATTGATCTCATAGGGTTGTAGTTATTATTGAACAAGATAACATACGTGTAACTCTTCAGCACAGTGCTGGGATATGGTAGGTACTCTCATTTTTCTTGGAGTTCAGGTTCTTTATTAATGATGAGAACAATAATAATATATCATATTTCTTAAACACTTAATATATTCCAGGCAGTACATTAACTACTTTCATTATTGGAGCAGATATGGTCAATTGTCATTCCTATATCTGTTCTTTGTTAACAGAATCCTAAATTATAGCTTAAAAGATAGATTTTTTAGCCTCTCTTGAAACTGGGAACAACCACATAACAAAGTTCTGGCAACAGATTTAGATTCAAAAGTATGCTGCCAGTTTCTGGAAAAGCTCTGCCACTTCCTTGTTACTTCCTCTTTCTGTTCTGCCTATAAGCAGATAACAATCCTAGAGGAAAATAGCCCTCTGGCTTCGATCATGCAACCATGAGGATGCAAGCCTTTTAAAGGATTATGGAGCAGGAGGATAGAAGGATCCTGAGGCATTGTGGAGCCTCTTACCAACCTTGGAATGCCTACCTTTAGATTTTGAATTTGTGGATTAAATGTCTTCCTTTTGCTTAAACTTTTATAATAGAGGTTTTATATGTGCAACCAAATGCAATGTCTAAACAATATGTGTACAGTGTCTAACATTTTACTCAGATAAATCTCTTGACATTATTATCAAATCTATTTTATATTAAGGATATTGAGACATAAACTAAGTAATCTGCCTAATGTCACAAATTTTACATGCAGTAAGTGAAGCAGAGATTTGAATCCATTTTTTTTTTCAACGTTTATTTATTTTTGGGACAGAGAGAGACAGAGCATGAACGGGGGAGGGGCAGAGAGAGAGGGAGACACAGAATCGGAAACAGGCTCCAGGCTCTGAGCCATCAGCCCAGAGCCCGACGCGGGGCTCGAACTCACGGACCGCGAGATCGTGACCTGGCTGAAGTCGGACGCTTAACCGACTGTGCCACCCAGGCGCCCCTTGAATCCATTTTTTAATAAAATACAAAATGAGGAAAATGATGTTTCTTCCCTGTCCTTCCTATTCCACAGCTGACCTGTAAACTTGTCCCTATTAACCTGTTTTTGTTTTTTGTAAAAACTTCTTGAAATTCTTCCAGACCACAATGCTATGGTTTTCAGACATTTGAGCCTAATAGCAGTTCTGGCATTAACTGTCTGTATGGTCATGGGCCAGTCATTTAACCCACCTAGTCATTCTTAAATAGCAGGATTGGGGTAGATGATCTCTAAAGTTTCTCTGCTTCTCACTGTCTGTGATTTGAAAGATACAATGTAACATTTCTAATTATTCAGTTAGCTGATCACCAAGTTTTATCTAGTTTTACCTCATGACCCAGTGGGTATTGAATAAATATTAATTGATGACTACACTAGAGACAAGGCAATCTTTTTCTGATTCTCTCACTTTTCCTTTAAGTCATTGGCTTTTTATTATTTCTACATCCATCCAAAATCCAACATCTCATTAGGTGGTTCGGGGGAGCTGATCCAGTGGAGATCAAAGACCATTGCTTCCAAAGAGTGAAGCCTACTTCAGTCAGGGCAGAAGCAAAGGGAACAAATCAAAGGCCCTAAAAAAAGTTATGTTTTGGGGGGAAAAAAAGAAAAAGTACAAGTCGTTCCTTGTGTGAAGGAATGGGATTGGTTTGTGGATTCAGAAAAACAATCTTCAAATAAGAAATAGCCAAACAAAGCACCTTTAGCTGGAAAGAAGAAGAAAGCAAGGTGACAGGAAAAGAGGGGAGGGATATGTGTTGTTTTGGAAGCAATTTAGAAAGATAAAGAGTGGCCAGAGTATTAAAAATTATTAAAAGAGATTTGAACACGACTAAGAGAATAATAATTTATACTGTGAATGATCAAAATATATCAAATAATTAAGTAGGTAGAAGTATTCTGACTGAAACAGACGTTTTCTCCAGGGGAGTTCAGATCAAGAAATTTTTGAAACTTGCTGTGGTGCCTGAGTGGCTCAGTCTGTTATGCATTAGACTTCAGCTCAGGTCATGATCTCAGGGTTTGTGAGCTGGTGCTCCGTGTTGGGCTCCCTGCTGGCAGTGCGGAGCCTGCTTGAGATTCCCACTCTCGCCGCTCTCTTTGCCTTTCCCCCACTCGTGCTTTCTCTCTCTCTTTCAAAATAATAAATACACTTAAAAAAAAGAAATTTTTGAAACTTGCTGAATAGTGTTGTATTATTGCTATGGGATAGGAGAAGTCTGCTCTATGCAAGTCAGGGAGAGCACCCTCACCAAGAACAAAATCTGTTGGCACCTTAATCTTGGACTTCTCAGCCTCCAGAACTGTGAAAAATAAATGTCTGTTGTTTATGTGGCCTAGTCTATGGTATTTTGATATAGTAGCCTGAGCTAAGACTGTTTCCTTGAAGTCCTTGTAGCAGATTTAAGTTTAAGATCCTAATGATACAGGTTGGCATTAGTGCAGAGAAAGTTAACATGGAACAAGTAAAACAGCATGGACATTGGAGCCAATTCTTTCTCTAACTATCTTGCTGGCATCTCTAGGACTCAATTTACCCATCTGAAAAATGGGAATAATAATATCTATCATGGATGGTTTGCACTAAATAAAAATAACACAATAACCCAATATGTGAAAGCTACACAACAAATATTAATTCTTCCTTCTAGTAACAATGAGCATATTTTCTTCTCTTGGTTAATGTAGACTTTAGTTTAACTTGCAATAAAGTCTATTTTCTAGGAGCCATTTTTCATGTAAAGAGAATCTGAAAGAAATGTGTACTGTGAGAAGTTCTATAATGAAATTGCACTAAACAGCACATTTGTCTTTATTTACTATTTGCAGACTGTGTGTATCACATCTATAACTAAAGTTTGTAATTTTCAAGGATTTTGATACTTGTTCGGTAAACCTCACTTGATCTCTTTTCTTGGGGGACTGAATTGGACTAAATGTGAGGTACCAACACTATTGTCTCCACAACAAATGTGTTTATTGTTACTACATGTGGAAGGGAAGTAAATCACCTTACTAGTAGCACCATGGACATCCTGAATTTAAGTCAAAATGTGGAAGGGCTGTGAAAAATGCTGGAGAAACCTGATTTTGAATTTCTTATGTAGACTGTAATTCCAGGGTGATTTATATATTTTATTAACTATTTCTGAGGAAATGAACACTTTTAGGTTCTAGTTACCACCTGTACAAAAAAAAAAGTGCAGAAGACTTGGAGCTCATTTGGATGAAAGTCTTAACTTTGTACATGTTTCAGGCAAATCTAATGCTGTATGCAGGGTTACTAAGGAATGTAGGTGGTACCTTTGTTGTGGACAGTTGTACAATACCTAGTCTCGTTTCATGGGATACAGTTCTAATGTATAAATGTGGATAAAGTGGATGGGGAATATATGAAGAGGAATTTGGGATTTTTCTCAAGTATTCTGGATAATTGAATTCAGAGTCTAACAAGAAGGAAGTTCTATATTGGAAACTTCTTGGTGTGATGATAAATGTTATCACTGTGTATAAAAGAAAACCAGATGATTTGGCCTCCTTCAAAGGTTTAACAAGAGGAAACTAAGAGATTATCCAGAATGATGGCTGATACTGTTTGTTGAGTCAAATTATTTTGCTAAATAAATATCAAGATATGCAAAAAAGCTGCTTTCATTTTCTATGTATTTAATTTATTACATTTCTATCTTATGCCAGCCAATTTTTGAGTACTTGCTGTACTGCTGTGACCAAGATGGACAAGGGTCCCTGCCCTCATTGTGAACGTGAACAGTGAGGGAATATTGCACGAATTCAGGAAAGAGATGTATAAAGATAATTTCTGTTAGTAGTAAGTGATATGAAGAAAATAATACAGGATAAGGGGAGAATAATTGGGGAAAGGAGGGATTACTTTTTTTTTTTAAATTGAAATGTAATTGACACACAATGTTACATTAGTTCCACATGTACAGCATAGTGATTACACACGTCTATATACTTCATGGGATGCTCACCACAAGCATAGCTACTATCTGTCACCATAAAAGGCTAGTATAATACCATTGACCATATTCCCTGTGCTGTACCTTCTAGCCCCATGACTTATAGGCTCCATAACAGGAAGTCTGTATCTCCCACTCCTCTTCACCAGTTTTGCCCATATTTGCATGAATCACTTCTGACATAATGAGGATAATAATGAAGGATTCCATAGAGGAGATGAAAGTTCCCAGCCCATGGTTCTCTATCATGGTAGCAAGAGCTACTTGAACATTTTTGTTTTCAGAGGAACAAAGGCTCTTTGATAATAACTAAATAAAGTGGGGACTAGATACATTTGTCCTGTAGGATGCAAAAGTCACAGCCTAAGATTTTAGCAGAGACAGAAGTGGGAAAAAAGTTAAGAATTGGTACAATTTGTTAAATAGCTAAACATCTTTCAAAAGGAATTATCTGAAAACAAATACTCTTAACAGTA